>NW_028322250.1:4082355-5443140 GCF_059928025.1 Delphinapterus leucas
GGGTGCTGCATAAAACCAGAGATTGAAATTAGCACAGATACCGTTCCATAAGCCAAATATATAATAGGACAGACCTACTCCTTGCTCAACGAAATGGACTCAACACCCCATATTCAAGGCCTGGCAAGATACCTGACAAGTAAGAATCTTAAAACCTATGGATTTATATGTCTCCATAAGGAAATCAAGCGTGTGTACAGCGGCCTAAACGCAGCAGTGAAAATCCGATAAATCCCATTATCAAAATAAATTTCAGAAACAAAACAAAATGACAGTGAAATAGAGAGTAATTCTTAAATAATTCATTCAGGGCTTGTGATGCAACCTGGATTTCCCACATCTACACCCAGAGCTGGGTGAGACATAAGGCTGGACACTTCGGGCTGATAGCATTGGTGAGGTTCGGTGAGCAAACACAGACCCTTTGAAGTCATACTGCATGGTACCCATTCCATGAGTCCCAAATTTCCAGGTTTAAGGGATTCTTCCTTCAGCTAAAACATGCATGGGAAACCCATAGTATGGTCCACCGTGTGATTGGGAAACGTTTTCAAATGCATCTCAGTTACCATCCCCTGGTACTCCGGTTCACCATTCCAGATGCTTTACTAACACTCTCCCCACTTGGAGAGTCAGTGCATTTAACCTCCTGTTTGGCACACTTTGCAATTTCTGCGCAAGATGAACAGGAATAGGGAGAACCAATGAGAGACTAGCTGTAGGTGTTTGCACGGGCCAATTGAACGCTCATTTCCCACCAGGAAGAGGAATTATCCAAAGGCTCAGCATGCCCTGCCGGAAAGAGATTATGGCCTGAAGCAATCCTGCGGTTTTGCGGCCAGCTCACAAGAAAGCGAGTTGAAGAAAGGAGCTCAGGGGCACTGTAATTCACAAACCTGCAGAGTTATGAATGACAGCTATCGTTCAAAAATGTATTGAAGTAAGTCTTCGAAGAGGACTTGAAAGCGGGGCAGAATTTCAGGAAAACGATTTCAGGGGGTAGACTGGAATTGTACTAAAAGCATAGGAAAAGAGGCAGAATGTCGACAACGATGCACTTGGCCAAAAAGGGCGTATGCGTTTTTTCCTGAATATATTCAGGAAAAAACGCATACGCCCTTTTTGGCCAACCAAGCAAGCGTGTAAAGGAAATCTGCACTACAATGAAGTCTCACTGCCCCCCAGGTCAAAAGGGCCATCTGAAAAAAGTGTAAAATCCAGAAAGGCAGGACAGGTCATGGAGAACAGGGAGCCTTGTCATGCTGATGGGCGGGATGTAAATTGCCAACAACCACTCTGGAGAAGTGTATGGTGTTTCCAGAAACACGTAGGAAACAAAGCAACACAGCCTATGGCACTTCCACTTATGGTCCTATAGCTTAGGGAAATTAAAATCAAAAACACACAGCCACCCCAGAGTTTGGGACGGCTCTTTTTACAAGAACCTCGTCTACGGTACAAGTAAAATATCCGAGAAAGGAAAAAATGGATAAAGAAGGTGTGATACGCACGTACAATGGAATATCACTCAGCAATGAAATCTACGTCATCAGGCCCATAGCGGCATAATGAGTGGATTCAGGTATGATGATTCTACGAGAAATAAGTCACACAGAAAAAGAAACATCATAAGATATCACTAATACACGGAATGAAAACTTGGCTACCCATGACCTGAATTACAAAACAGAACAGGGTCTCAAATTTAGAAAACCAACTTATGCTTGCTTATGGGGAAAGGTGAGTTGGGGTGCTGCATAAAACCAGAGATTGAAATTAGCACAGATACCGTTCCATAAGCCAAATATATAATAGGACAGACCTACTCCTTGCTCAACGAAATGGACTCAACACCCCATATTCAAGGCCTGGCAAGATACCTGACAAGTAAGAATCTTAAAACCTATGGATTTATATGTCTCCATAAGGAAATCAAGCGTGTGTACAGCGGCCTAAACGCAGCAGTGAAAATCCGATAAATCCCATTATCAAAATAAATTTCAGAAACAAAACAAAATGACAGTGAAATAGAGAGTAATTCTTAAATAATTCATTCAGGGCTTGTGATGCAACCTGGATTTCCCACATCTACACCCAGAGCTGGGTGAGACATAAGGCTGGACACTTCGGGCTGATAGCATTGGTGAGGTTCGGTGAGCAAACACAGACCCTTTGAAGTCATACTGCATGGTACCCATTCCATGAGTCCCAAATTTCCAGGTTTAAGGGATTCTTCCTTCAGCTAAAACATGCATGGGAAACCCATAGTATGGTCCACCGTGTGATTGGGAAACGTTTTCAAATGCATCTCAGTTTCCATCCCCTGGTACTCCGGTTCACCATTCCAGACGCTTTACTAACACTCTCCCCACTTGGAGAGTCAGTGCATTTATCCTCCTGTTTGGCACACTTTGCAATTTCTGCGCAAGATGAACAGGAATAGGGAGAAGCAATGAGAGACTAGCAGTAGGTGTTTGCACGGGCCAATTGAACGCTCATTTCCCACCAGGAAGAGGAATTATCCAAAGGCTCAGCGTGCCCGGCCGGAAACATATTAGGGCCTGAAGCAATCCTGCGGTTTTGCGGCCAGCTCACAAGAAAGCGAGTTGAAGAAAGGAGCTCAGGGGCACTGTAATTCACAAACCTGCAGAGTTATAAATGACAGCTATCGTCCAAAAATATATTGAAGTAAGGCTGCAAAGAGGACTTGAACGCGGGGCAGAATTCCAGGAATACGATTTCAGGAGGTAGACGGGAAGTCCTCTGAAAGTATAGGAGAAGAGGCAGAACCTCGACAATGATGCACTTGGTCAAAAAGGGCATATGCGTTTCTTCCAGGGCCCTTATTAAAGAGGGTAGGAGGCTCCCAGCATGCTTCAGTGGCCAACAGAGGGCCTACGTCGCCAAGGCGACATGAGCCATCCAGGCAGGAGTGACCTCACATCAGAGGGCCCACCTCACAGAAGGGTAAGGAACCCAGTCAAGATCAGACTCTCACCAGAGTGCCCACATAGCAAGGGGCTGGGAACCAGGCAGGAGTGTCCTCACACCCGTGGGGCCACATCATCGAAAGTTGAGGTACCCAGCACATGTGGCCTCAAACCAGAGGACCCACATCACCATGGGTCTCGGAGCGAGGCAGGCAGGATTAACCTCAAAACACATGGCCCATTGTGTAAAAAAGGTGAGGAATCCAGCAGTTGGAACATCCCAGCAGGCGGCCCAGAGCACCGAGGCTATGGGATCCAGGCAGTGATGAACTCACAACAGAGGGCCCTCATCGTGATACTGTAAGCAACCCAGCCGTTGTGACCTCAGAGCACAAGGCCCACATCCCCATGGGGAAGAGAACCAAGCAGGAGTGTCATCGCACCAGTGGGCACACATCAGAAAAGGTGGGGAGCCCAGCAGTTAGGGCCGGACGCCAGAGGGCCCTCATCACTGAGGAGAGGAGGCTCCCAGCAAGCTCCAACTGCTACCAGAAGGCCGACGTCGCCAATGCAGGGTGTGCCAGCCAGGCAGGAGTGACCTCAGAGCAGAGGGCCAACCACACAAAAGTGTGAGGAACCCAAAGAGGATCAGACTCTCACCGGAGGGCCCACATCACCAAGGGAATGGAAACCAGGCAGGAGTGTTCTCACACCAGTGTGGTCACATCACCGAAATGTGACGGACCCAGCACACGTGGCCTCAAACTACAGGACACACATCACCAAGGGGCTGGGAGTGAGGCAGGCAGGAGGAGCCTCCAAACAGAGGGCCCATAGCATAAAAAAGGTGAGGAATCCCGCAGTTGGAACCTCCAAGCAGGTGGCCAGGAGCAGCGAGGCTATGGGATCCAGGCCTGACTGAACTCAAAACAGAGGGCCCTCATTATGAAACTGTGAGCAACCCAGCCGTTGGGACCTTAGAGCAGAAGGCCCACATTCCCATGGGGTTGGGATCCTGGCAGGAGTGTACTCGCACCACAGGGCGCACATCAGAAAATTTTGGGAGCCCAGGAGTTAGGGTCTGACGCCAGAGGGCCCTCATTACCGAGGGGAGGAGACCCCCAGCAGGCACCAACTCCCAACTGAGGGCCCACGTCGCCACGTTGACGTGTGCCAGCCAGGCAGGAGTGACCTCACAGCACAGGGCCTACCTCACAGAAGGGTGAGGAACCCAGCCAGGATAAGACTCTCACCAGAGGGCCCACATCACCAAGGGGATCGGAACAAGGCAGGAGTGTCCTCACACCAGTGTGGCCACATTATAGAAAGGTGAGGAACCCAGCACACGTGGCCTAAACCAGAGGACCCACATTTCCAAGGTGCTCCGAGTGAGGCAGGCAGGAGTAGCCTAACAACACAGGGCCCACAGAATAAAAAATGTGAGGAATCCAGCAGTTTGAACCTCCCAGCAGGTGGCCCAGAGCATGGAGTCTATGGGATCCAGGCCACAGTGAACTCACAGCAGAGGGCCCACATCATGAAACTGTGAGCAACCCAGCCAGTGGGACCTCAGAGCAGAAGGCCCACATCCCCATGGGGATGGGAACCTCGCAGGAGTGTCCTCGCACAACTTAGCACGTATCAGAAAATGTGGGAACCCAGCAGTTATGGCCTGGCGCCAGAGGGCCCTCATCACGGAGGAGAGGAGGCTACCAGCAGGCTCCAAATGCCACCAGAGGGCCGACGTCACCAAGGCAATGGGAGCAAGCCAGGCAGGAGTTACCTCACAGCAGAGGGCCCACCTCACAGAAGTGTGAGGAATCCAGACAGGATCAGACTCTCACCAGAGGGCCCACATCACCAAGGGGATGGGAACCAGGCAGGAGTGTCCTCACACCAGTGGGGCCACATCAATAAAGGTGAGGAAACTGGTACATGTGGCCTTAAACAAGAGGACCTACATCACAAATGGGCTGGGAGTGAGTCAGGAAGTAGGAGCATGAAAACACAGGACCCAAAGAATAAAAAAGGTAAGGAATCCAGCAGTAGGAACCTCCCAGCAGGCCGCTCAGAGCACAGAGGCTATGGGATCTAGGCCTGGGTGAACTAACACCAGAGAGCCAACATCATGAAACGGTGAACAACACAGGTGTTGGGACCTTAGAGCAGAAGGCCCACATGCCCATGGGGATGGGAACCTCGCAGGAGTGTCCTCGCACCACTTAGCACGTATCAGAAAATGTGGGTACCCAGCAGTTAGGGCCTGAGGCAAGAGGGCCCCCATCACCGAGGGGAGGTTCCCAGCAGGCTCCAACTGCCACAAGAGGGCCGATGTTGCCCAGGTGGGGTGTGCCAGCCAGGCAGGAGTGACCTCACAGCAGAGGGCCCCCCTCACAGAAGGGTGAGGAACCCAGGCAGGATCAGACTCTCACCAGAGGGCCCACATCATCAAGGGGATAGGAACCAGGCAGGAGTGTCCTCACACCAGTGGGGCCACATCATCGAAAGGCGAGGGACCCAGCATACGTGGCCTCAAACCAGAGGACACACATCACCAAGGGGCTGGGAGTGAGGCAGGCAGGAGGAGTCTCAAAACAGAGGGCCCATAGAAGAAAAAAGGTGAGGAATCCCGCAGTTGTAACCTCCCAGCAGGTGGCCAGGAGCAGCGAGGCTATGGGATCCAAGCCGGAGAGAACTCACAGCAGAGGGCCCTCATCATGAAACTGAGCAACCCACGGTTGGGACCTCAGAGCAGAAGGCCCACATTCCCATGGGGTTGGGAACCTGGCAGGAGTGTACTCGAACCACAGGGCGCATATCAGAAAATATTGGGAGCCCAGGAGTTAGGGCCTGACGCCAGAGGGCCCTCATTACCGAGGGGAGGAGACACCCAGCAGGCACCAAATCCCACCAGAGGGCCGACGTCGCCAAGGCGGGGTGTGCCAGCCAGGCAGGAGTGACCTCAGAGAAGAGGGCCCACCTCACAGAAGTGTGAGGAACCCAACCAGGATCAGACTCTCACCGGAGGGCCCACATCACCAAGGGGATGGGAACCAGGCAGGAGTGTCCTCACACCAGTGGGGCCACATCAGCCAAAGGTGAGGAACCCAGCACATGTGGCCTCAAACCACAGGACACACATCACCAAGGGGCTAGGAGTGAGGCAGGTGTCTGGAGGGGCACATTTAACTCTAATTTCCCACCAGGAAGTGGAATGAACCAAAGTCTCAGAGTGCCGTGCCGGACCCTGATTACGGCCTGAAGCAAACCTGCGGTTCTGTGGCCAGTTTTCAAGGAAACGAGTTAAGAAAGGAAATCACGGGCACTGTAATTCACAAACCTGCAGTGTTATAAATGACAGCTATTGGCAAAATTATATGGAAGTAAGTCTGCAAAGAGGACTTGAAAACGAGGCAGAATTGCAGGAATCATATTTCAGGAGGTAGATTGGAATTGCATTTAAAGCATGTGAAAAGCGGCAGATCTTTGACAGTGATGCACTTGGACAAAAGTGCGTAAACATTTTTTCCTGAATATATTCAGGAAAAAACACATATGCCCTTTTTGGCCAACCAAGCACTCGAGAAATGGAAATCCGCACTACAATGAAGTCTCATTTCCCATTCGTCAAAAGGGCCATCTGAAAAAAGTGTAAAAACCAGAAACACAGGACAGGCCATGGAGAACAGGGAGCCTTGTTATGCTGATGGGCGGGATGTAAATTGCCAACAGACACTCTGGAGATGTTTATGGTGTATCCTGAAACATCTGAAAAACAAAGCTACAGACCCTAGGGCACTTCCACTTTTGGCCCTATAGCTTAGGAAAATTAAAATCAACAAGACACAGCCAACACAAAATTTAGGGCTGCTGTGTTTACAAGAACCTTGAGTCCAGTACAAATTAAATATCCCAGAAAGAAAAAAATGGATAAAGGAGTTGTGCTACTTACGTACAACGGAATATCACTCAGCAATGAAATCAATGTCATCAGGCCTGTAGCAGCAAATTGAGTGGATTTAAGTATGATGATTCTAAGAGAAATAGGTCACACAGAGAAAGATAATTATCATAAGATATCACTAATAGAGAGAGTGTAAACTTGGCTACACATAAACTGAATTCCAAAACCGAACAGAGTCTCACATTTAGATAAAAACTTATGCTTGCTTAAGGGGAAAGTTGAGTTGGGGTGCTGTATAAAACCAGAGATTGAAATTAGCACACATACCGTTCCATAAGCCAAATATGTAATAGACAAGACCTACTCTTTGCTCAACGAAATAGACTCATCCATGGTGTATCACCTCACACCTGTTAGAATGGGCATCATCAGAAAATCTACAAACAACAAATGCTGGAAAGGGTGTGGAGATAAGGAACCCTCTTCCACTATTGTTGGGAATGTAAATTGATACAGTCACTGTGGAGAACATTATGGAGTTTCTTATAAAACTAAGAATAGAATTACCATATGATACAGCAATCCCACTACTGGGCATATACCCAGACAAAACCATAAATCAAAAAGAGACATTCACCGCAATGTTCATTGCATCACTATTTACAATATCCAGGTAATGGAAGCAACCTAAATGCCCACAGACAGACGAATGCATAAAGATGTGGTACATATATAAAATGGAATATTACTAAGCCATAAAAAGGAATGAAATTGGGTCATTTGTAGAGACGTTGATGGATCTAGAGACTGTCATACAGAGTGAAGTAAGTCAGAAAGAGAAAAACAAATCTTGTCTATTAATGCATATATGTGGAACCTAGAAAAATTGTACAGATGAACCGTTTTGCCAGGCAGAAATAGAGCAACAGATGTAGACAACAAACGTATGGACACCAAGGGGGGAAAGCTGTTGGGGTGTGGTGGTGGGGGGAGTTGAGAGATTGGGATTGGCATGTATACATTTATATGTATAAAATAGATAACCAAAAAGAACCTGCTGTATAAAAAAATAAAATAAAATTCAAATTACAAAAAGTAAAACAGAAAAAATATTCTTCCCTTCACATACATGTATTTATATGAATAAATTATTTCCATGCTTATATCTGTAAATACAAAAAAGAGGAATAAAATCTACCTTGAACCAAAAACGAAAAAAAGAAAAAAAAACAGAACCCACCAGTTACACAGAGGAAAACCGTATCAGGGCACTTGCCCCAGTTGTAAACAATTCTGAAGTTGGTCAGTGGTGGGGAATCATCTCCCATTCAGCCAGCAGGCCCCACGCAACAAGCGTCCTCATTGCAAAGCTGGGGGACCGTGCCGAGGCATCTGTGAGTAAACGTGGGCTGAGCCCCAGGCCAGCTGCTGCTGAAATGTTCCCACCCTTCCCAGGTAAAACACCTGAATATGTACAAGGACTTGAAAGCCTAGAGGAAGGGCCATGGAGCCACATGAGTGACAGCATGCCAGCCGACTTGGTGCCTGCAGGCCAGCCAGGATGGTCCTGGCCCTGGGTGCTCTTCTGGAAGCTTTCCATTTCCCTGCCTGAGATACCCCTGCTGTCCCGGCCCCCACTGCTTTCTTCCTCACTCACCTCTGCCCAGGGAGAAATTCCAGCGGCAGGTATGGGTGACACATCCTCTTCTTTAGCAGGTGGCATCTTGGCAACTGCTGCAGAAAGTCCAGCAGAGCCCCACTCACACTGGGCCACCCACAAAGCCGTGGCCTCTCACTCCCTCCCACCAGTCCAGCCCCAAGACTGCTGACAGGGCAGAGAAAATGGCGTCAGGCACAGCTGCAGGGGCTCTTGCTGCCTGGAGCGGTGTTTATATTGATCTGAACCCAGGCACACCTGGGGAGGTCTGGCCGGCACGGTCGGGCTTCCCAGGCCAGCCAATAATCACCCCTCAGGGGCTCACAGTTGCAGAAACTGGAACTTGCTGAATCGGCCAGGTCCAAGGAACAGGTGTGGGCTCCTGAGAGTCAGGATAGACAAGGGGCTGCAGCTCTGGCTTGTTTTCTAATTATATTATCTGGCCCATGAGTGGGAGACAACTTCAAGAAAACCCTCTCCTAATGAGAGGAACCCAGGAGTCAGGGAGAGGAGGGGTGGCTGGTGGGTGGAGACAGAGGCCTGGTGCCCCGGGTGCAGTGGAAGTCTCTGGAAGACCAGGTGGAGGGAGGCCACACAGAGTGATGCCCAGGGTCACAGACCTGTCGGAGCTGCTGTTTGTTAGTTCAAGTCCTGCTCTGAGGTGCTCTGTGTCAGATCTGAGTGACAGGTGAGCTGGGAGTGCTCTGCAATGAGGGCGATATGCAGGGTTCCTGTGTTCCCAGCCCTGCCATGGTACCTGCAAGGGTAGCTCTGTATTCTGGGAGGGGCCTGACCACGAGAGCCCCATGGGCTGCAGGGGAACCTGCCCAGGGAACCCCATATCCTGGGAGGGGCCTGAACACGAGAGCCCCATGGGCTGGGGTGGGGGTGGGGTACCTGCCCAGGTGAGCTCCATATCCTGGGATTGGCCTGACCTCGAGAGCCCCATGGGCTGCTGGAGTCCTGGTAAAGGATGTCAGGACAGTCAGTGAAGCCACCGAGGATATACCTCCAGTAGTTCCTAAATCCTACACCCTGCTGGTCATTCTACCAACCACCAGGACATGGTATTCTGTATTAGTCTTCAATGATGCCTTCTTTTGTATTCTATTAGTCCCAGAGTCACAAGAAATTTTGGCTTGTGAGTGGCAGGACTCAACATACAACTAAAACAATACTTCCGGGCCGTGTTGCCCCAAGGGTTCAAAAATTCCCACACCATCTTTGGGGAAAGCTCAGCTAAAGAACTAAAAGTTCTACCTCTGGAAAAGGAAACACTCCTTCAATATGCAGACGACATTCTGATCGCCAGCCCTACTAAGGAGACCTCTGAACTACCAAGCCAATAAAGGATACAAGTTGTCCAAGACAAAGCTCAAATATCACAGACTACGGTGACCTGCCTGGGCTTCATTCTCACAGAAGGTCGGAGAAGCCCATCCCAGGAAAGGGAAGAAACAATTTACAGCCTTACCCATTTCTGAAACTAGAAGACAGCTTAGGGGCTCCTGGGGAGGCCAGGGTTTGCTGCTTCTGGATCCCTAACTACAGTCTACTAGCTGGGCCTCTATATGAAACACTGAAAGGAAAAGATGATGATCCTTTTGAATAGAATGCAGAAGTGGCCTTTCAAGAATGGAAAGAGCAGTCAATTCAGACCCTTGCCCTGGAACTCCCTAATTTAGCTAAACCCTTTGACCTTTACATTCCTGGTGAACGGTGAATCGCCATTGGAGTATTAGTGCAAAACCTGGGACCACTTGAAATGGAACAATGCAAGAATGCGATCCAGGTAGGATAAACTACGGTCACCAAGGGGCTTGGCCCACCGCCACATCTGGCCAAGATACTGGCAGTATCTGAAAACCTGGAAATCAGCAGCCCAAAAGGCCACCTCCCTCCGAAGGGAAAAGGACCCCACGTGGTGATCCTAACACCCAACCATGCCCTGAAGTTGCAGGGTTGGCTCCATGGGCACACTGGCCTTGAGCGAGGAGGCCCTCCAACTCCAAACTCCATAGAGATAACCGGGGCAAAGTGGCACCATGAAGACTCGTGTGAAGGTGTCTGCACGGGCAAATTTAACGCTCATTTCCCACCAGGAAGCGGAATTAACCAAAGGCTCAGCATGCCGTGCCGGAACCAGATTAGGGCCTGAAGCAATCCTGCGGGTTTGCGGCCAGCTCACAAGAAAGCGAGTTGAAGAAAGGAGATCAGGGACACTGTAATTCACAAACCTGCAGAGTTATAAATGACAGCTATCACCCAAAAATATATTGAAGGAAGGCTGCGAAGAGGACTTGAAAGCGGGGCAGAACTGCAAGAAAACGATTCCAGGGGGTAGACTGGAATTGCATTTAAAGCATAGGAAAAGAGGCAGAACGTCGACAATGATGCACTTGGCCAAAAAGGGCGTATGCGTTTTTTCCTGAATATATTCAGGAAAAAACGCATACGCCCTATTTGGCCAACCAAGCAAGCATGTTAAAGAAATCTGCACTACAATGAAGTCTCACTGCCCCCCGTTCAAAAGGGCCATCTGAAAAAAGTGTAAAATCCAGAAAGGCAGCCCAGGCCATGGAGAACAGGGAGCCTTGTTATGCTGATGGGCGGGATGTAAATTGCCAAAAGCCACTCTGGAGATGTGTATGGTGTTTCCTCAAAAACCTAAAAAACAAAGCAACGGAGACTACGGCATTACCACTTATTTTCCTATAGCTTAGGGAAATTAAAATCAAAAACACACAGCCACCGCAAAGTTTCTGTTTACGGCTCTGTTTACAAGAACCTCGTCTACGGTACAAGTTAAATATCCCAGAAAGCGAAAAATGGATAAAGAAGTGTGGTACGTACGTACAAAGGAATATCACTCACCAATGAAATCTATGTCATCAGGGCCGTCGCGGCATAATGAGTGGATTCACGTACGATGATTCTAAGTGAAATAAGTCACACAGAAAATGAAACATCATAAGATATCACTAATACACGGAATGTAAACTTGGCTACACATGAACTGAATTACAAAACAGAACAGGGTCTCAAATTTAGAAAACCAACTTATGCTTGCTTAAGGGGAAAGGTGAGTTGTGGTGCTGCATAAAACCAGAGATAGAAATTAGCACAGATACCTTTCCATAAGCCAAATATGTAATAGTCAAGACCTAGCCCTTGCTCAACGAAATGGACTAAACACCCCATATTCAACGCCTAGGATTACACATGACTAGTAAGAACCTTCAAACCCATGGATTTATATGTCTCTGTAAGAGACTCAAGTGTGTGTACAGCGGCATGAATGCAGCAGAGAAAATCCGATAAAACCCATTATCAAAATGAATTACAAAAACAAACACAATGACAGTGAAATAGAGAGCAATTCTTAAATAATTCATTCAGGGCTTGTGATGCAACCTGGATTTACCACATCTACACCCAGAGCTGAGTGAGACATAAGGCTGGACACTTCGGGCTGATAGCATTGGTGAGGTTCGATGAGCAAATGCAGACCCTTTGAAGTCATACTGCATGGTACCCATTCCATGGGTCCCAACTCTCCAGGTTTAAGGGATTCTTCCTTCAGCTAAAACATGCATGGGAAACCCACAGTACAGTGCACTGTGTGACCGGGAAACGTTTTCAAATGCATCTCAGTTTTCGTCCCCTTTTACTCGGGTTCACCATTCCAGACCGTTTACTAACACTCTCCCCACTTGGAGAGTCAGTGCCTTTAACCTCCTGTTTGGCACAGTTTGCAATTTCTGCGCAAGATGAACAGGAATAGGGAGAACCAATGAGAGACTAGCTGTAGGTGTCTGGACGGGCAAATGGAACGCTCATTTCCCACCAGGAAGAGGAATTAACCAAAGGCTCAGCATGCCGTGCCGGAACCAGATTAGGGCCTGAAGCATTCCTGCGGGTTTGCGGCCAGCTCACAAGAAAGCGAGTTGAAGAAAGGAGCTCAGGGGCACTGTAATTCACAAACCTGCAGAGTTATAAATGACAGCTATCGTCCAAAAATATATTGAAGGAAGGCTGCGAAGAGGACTGGAAAGCGGGGCAGAATTGCAGGAAAACGATTTCAGGGGGTAGACTGGAATTGCATTTAAAGCATAGGAAATGAGGCAGAACTTCGACAATGATGCACTTGGCCAAAAAGGGCGTATGCGTTTTTTCCTGGGAAAAAACGCATACGCACTTTTTGGCCAACCAAGCCAGCATGTTAAAGAAATCTGCACTACAAAGAAGTCTCACTGCCCCCAGGTCAAAAGGGCCATCTGAAAAAAGTGTAAAATCCAGAAAGACAGCACAGGCCATGGAGAACAGGGAGCCTTGTTATGCTGATGGGCGGGATGTAAATTGCCAACAGCCACTCTGGAGAATTGTATGGTGTTTCCTGAAACACCTAAGAAACAAAGCAACGGAGACTACGGCACTTCCACTTATGGTCTTATAGATCACGGAAATTAAAATCAAAAACAGACAGCCACCCCAAAGTTTCAGACGGCTCTGTTTACAGGAATCTCGTCTACGGTACAAGTTAAATATCCCAGAATGTGAAAAATGGATAAAGAAGTTGTGGTACACACATTCAATGGAATATCACTCAGCAATGAAATCTATGTCATCAGGCCCATCGTGGCATAATGAGTGGATTCAGGTACGATGATTCTAAGTGAAATAAGTCACACAGAAAATGAAACATCATAAGATATCACTAATACACGGAATGTAAACTTGGCTACACATGAACTGAATTACAAAACAGAACAGGGTCTCAAATTTAGAAAACCACCTTATGCTTGCTTAAGGGGAAAAGTGAGTTGGGGTGCTGCATAAAACCAGAGATAGAAATTAGCACAGATACCTTTCCATAAGCCAAATATGTAATAGTCAAGACCTACCCCTTGCTCAACGAAATGGACTAAACACCCCATATTCAACGCCTAGGAATACACCTGACTAGTAAGTATCTTCAAACCCATGGATTTATATGTCTCCGTAAGAGACTCAAGTGTGTGTACAGCGGCATGAATGCAGCAGAGAAAATCCGATAAATCCCATTATCAAAATGAATTACAAAAACAAACACAATGACAGTGAAATAGAGAGCAATTCTTAAATAATTCATTCAGGGCTTGTGATGCAACCTGGATTTACCACATCTACAACCAGAGCTGAGTGAGACATAAGGCTGTACACTTCAGCCTGATAGCATTGGTGAGGTTCGTTGAGAAAATGCAGGCCCTTTGAAGTCATACTGCATGGTACCCATTCCATGGGTCCCAACTCTCCAGGTTTAAGGGATTCTTCCTTCAGCTAAAACATGCATGGGAAACCCACAGTATGGTGCACCGTGTGACCGGGAAACCTTTTCAAATGCATCTCAGTTTTCGTCCCCTTTTACTCGGGTTCACGATTGAAGACCCTTTACTAATACTCTCCCCACTTAGAGAGTCAGTGCCTTTAACCTCCTGTTTGGCACAGTTTGCAATTTCTGCGCAAGATGAACAAGAATAGGGAGAACCAATGAGAGACTAGCTCTAGGTGTCTGCACGTTCAAATATAACACTCATTTCCCACCAGGAAGAGGAATTTACCAAAGGATCAGCATGCTGTGCCGGAACCAGATTAGGGCATGAAGCAATGCTGCGGGTTTGCGGCCAGCTCACAAGAAAGCGAGTAGAAGAAAGGAGCTCAGGCGCACTGTCATTCACAAACCTGCAGAGTTATAAATGTCAGCTATTGTCCAAAAATGTATTGAAGTAAGGCTGCGTAGAGGACTTGAAAGCGGGGCAGAATTGCAGGAAAACGAGTTCAGGGGCAGACTGGAATTGCATTTAAAGCATAAGGAAAGAGACAGAAAGTCGACAATGATGCACTTGGTCAAAAAGGGCGTATGCGTTTTTTCCTGAATATATTCAAGAAAACACACATACGCCCTTTTTGGCCAAACAAGCAAGCCTGTAAAGAAATCTGCATTACAATGAAGTCTCACTGCCCCCCTGTCAAAAGGGACATCTGAAAAAAGTGAAAAATCCAGAAAGTCAGGACAGGCCATGGAGAACAGGGAGCCTTGTTATGCTGATGGGCGGGATGTAACTTGCCAACAGCCACTCTGGAGAATTGTATGGTGTTTCCTCAAACACCTAAAAAACTAAGCAACGGAGCCTACGGCACTTCAACTTATGGTTCTATAGCTTAGGGAAATTAAAATCAAAAAGACACAGCCACCCATAAATTTTGGACGGCTCTGCTTACAAGAACCTCATTTACGGTACAAGTGAAATATCCCAGAAAGCAAAAAATGGATAAAGAAGTTGTTGTACGTACGTACAATGGAATATCACTCAGCAATGAAATCTATGTCATGAGGCCCGTCGCGGCATAATGAGTGGATTCAGGTACGATCATTCTAAGTTAACTAAGTCACACAGAAAAAGAAACACCATAAGATATCTCAAATACACGGAATGCAAACATGGCTGCACATGAACTCAATTACAAAACAGAAAAGGGTCTCAAATTTAGAAAACCAACTTATGCTTGCTTAAGGGGAAAGGTGAGTTGTGGTGCTGCATAAAACCAGAGATTGAAATTAGCACAGATACCTTTCCATAAGCAAATATGTAATAGGCAGGACCTACTCCTTGCTCCACGAAATGGACTCAACACCCCATAATCAATGCCTAGGAATATACCTGAATAGTAAGAATCTGAAAACCCATGGATTTATATGTCTCCATAAGAGAATCAAGCATGTGTACGGCGGCATAAACGCAGCAGTGAAAATCCGATAAATCCCATTATCAAAATAAATTACAAAAACAAAACACAATGACAGTGAAATAGAGAGCAATTCTTAAATAATTCATTCAGGGCTTGTGATGCAACGTGGATTTACCACATCTACACCCCGAGCTGAGTGAGACATAAGGCTGGACACTTCGGGCTGATAGCATTGGTGACGTTCGGTGAGCAAAGGCAACCCTTTGAAGTCATACTGCGTGGTACCCATTCCATGGGTCCCAACTCTCCAGGTTGAAGGGATTCTTCCTTCAGGTAAAACATACATGGGCAACCCAGAATATGGTCCACCGTGTGACCGGGAAAACTTTTTAAATGCGTCTCAGTTTTCGTCCCCTTGTACTCGGTTTTACCATTCCAGACGCTTTACTAACACTCTCCCTACTTGGAGAGTCAGTGCCTTTAACCTTCTGTTTGGCACAGTTTGGAATTTCTGCGCAAGATGAACAGGAATAGGGAGAACCAATGAGAGATTAGCTGTAGGTGTCTGCACGAACAAATTTAACGCTCATTTCCCACCAGGAAGAGGAATTAGCCAAAGGCTCAGCATGCCGTGTCGGAACCAGATTAGGGCCTGAAGCAATCCTGCGGTTTTGCGGCCAGCTCACAAGAAAGCGAGTTGAAGAAAGGAGCTCCGGGGCGCTGTATTCACAAACCTGCAGAGTTATAAATGACAGCTATCGTCCAAAAATATATTGAAGTAAGGCTGCAAAGAGGACTTGAACGTGGGGCAGAATTCCAGGAATACGATTTCAGGAGGTAGACGGGAAGTCCTCTGAAAGTATAGGAGAAGAGGCAGAACCTCGACAATGATGCTCTTGGTCAAAAAGGGCATATGCGTTTCTTCCAGGGCCCTTATTAAAGAGGGTAGGAGGCTCCCAGCATGCTTCAGTGGCCAACAGAGGGCCTACGTCGCCAAGGCGACATGAGCCATCCAGGCAGGAGTGACCTCACATCAGAGGGCCCACCTCACAGAAGGGTAAGGAACCCAGTCAAGATCAGACTCTCACCAGAGTGCCCACATAAGCAAGGGGCTGGGAACCAGGCAGGAGTGTCCTCACACCCGTGGGGCCACATCATCGAAAGTTGAGGTACCCAGCACATGTGGCCTCAAACCAGAGGACCCACATCACCATGGGTCTCGGAGCGAGGCAGGCAGGATTAACCTCAAAACACATGGCCCATTGTATAAAAAAGGTGAGGAATCCAGCAGTTGGAACATCCCAGCAGGCGGCCCAGAGCACCGAGGCTATGGGATCCAGGCAGTGATGAACTCACAACAGAGGGCCCTCATCGTGATACTGTAAGCAACCCAGCCGTTGTAACCTCAGAGCACAAGGCCCACATCCCCATGGGGAAGGGAACCAAGCAGGAGTGTCATCGCACCAGTGGGCACACATCAGAAAAGGTGGGGAGCCCAGCAGTTAGGGCCGGACGCCAGAGGGCCCTCATCACTGAGGAGAGGAGGCTCCCAGCAAGCTCCAACTGCTACCAGAAGGCCGACGTCGCCAATGCAGGGTGTGCCAGCCAGGCAGGAGTGACCTCAGAGCAGAGGGCCAACCACACAAAAGTGTGAGGAACCCAAAGAGGATCAGACTCTCACCGGAGGGCCCACATCACCAAGGGAATGGAAACCAGGCAGGAGTGTTCTCACACCAGTGTGGTCACATCACCGAAATGTGACGGACCCAGCACACGTGGCCTCAAACTACAGGACACACATCACCAAGGGGCTGGGAGTGAGGCAGGCAGGAGGAGCCTCCAAACAGAGGGCCCATAGCGTAAAAAAGGTGAGGGATCCCGCAGTTGGAACCTCCCAGCAGGTGGCCAGGAGCAGCGAGGCTATGGGATCCAGGCCTGACTGAACTCAAAACAGAGGGCCCTCATTATGAAACTGTGAGCAACCCAGCCGTTGGGACCTTAGAGCAGAAGGCCCACATCCCCATGGGGTTGGGATCCTGGCAGGAGTGTACTCGCACCACAGGGCGCACATCAGAAAATTTTGGGAGCCCAGGAGTTAGGGTCTGACGCCAGAGGGCCCTCATTACCGAGGGGAGGAGACTCCCAGCAGGCACCAACTCCCAACTGAGGGCCCACGTCGCCACGTTGACGTGTGCCAGCCAGGCAGGAGTGACCTCACAGCAGAGGGCCTACCTCACAGCAGGGTGAGGAACCCAGCCAGGATAAGACTCTCACCAGAGGGCCCACATCACCAAGGGGATCGGAACAAGGCAGGAGTGTCCTCACACCAGTGTGGCCACATTATAGAAAGGTGAGGAACCCAGCACATGTGGCCTAAACCAGAGGACCCACATTTCCAAGGTGCTCCGAGTGAGGCAGGCAGGAGTAGCCTAACAACACAGGGCCCACAGAATAAAAAATGTGAGGAATCCAGCAGTTTGAACTTCCCAGCAGGTGGCCCAGAGCATGGAGTCTATGGGATCCAGGCCACAGTGAACTCACAGCAGAGGGCCCACATCATGAAACTGTGAGCAACCCAGCCAGTGGGACCTCAGAGCAGAAGGCCCACATCCCCATGGGGATGGGAACCTCGCAGGAGTGTCCTCGCACAACTTAGCACGTATCAGAAAATGTGGGAACCCAGCAGTTATGGCCTGGCGCCAGAGGGCCCTCATCACGTAGGAGAGGAGGCTACCAGCAGGCTCCAAATGCCACCAGAGGGCCGACGTCACCAAGGCAATGGGAGCAAGCCAGGCAGGAGTTACCTCACAGCAGAGGGCCCACCTCACAGAAGTGTGAGGAATCCAGACAGGATCAGACTCTCACCAGAGGGCCCACATCACCAAGGGGATGGGAACCAGGCAGGAGTGTCCTCACACCAGTGGGGCCACATCAATAAAGGTGAGGAAACTGGTACATGTGGCCTTAAACAAGAGGACCTACATCACAAATGGGCTGGGAGTGAGTCAGGAAGTAGGAGCATGAAAACACAGGACACAAAGAATAAAAAAGGTAAGGAATCCAGCAGTAGGAACCTCCCAGCAGGCCGCTCAGAGCACAGAGGCTATGGGATCTAGGCCTGGGTGAACTAACACCAGAGAGCCAACATCATGAAACGGTGAACAACACAGGTGTTGGGACCTTAGAGCAGAAGGCCCACATGCCCATGGGGATGGGAACCTCGCAGGAGTGTCCTCGCACCACTTAGCACGTATCAGAAAATGTGGGTACCCAGCAGTTAGGGCCTGAGGCAAGAGGGCCCCCATCACCGAGGGGAGGTTCCCAGCAGGCTCCAACTGCCACAAGAGGGCCGATGTTGCCCAGGTGGGGTGTGCCAGCCAGGCAGGAGTGACCTCACAGCAGAGGGCCCCCCTCACAGAAGGGTGAGGAACCCAGCCAGGATCAGACTCTCACCAGAGGGCCCACATCATCAAGGGGATAGGAACCAGGCAGGAGTGTCCTCACACCAGTGGGGCCACATCATCGAAAGGCGAGGGACCCAGCATACGTGGCCTCAAACCAGAGGACACACATCACCAAGGGGCTGGGAGTGAGGCAGGCTGGAGTAGTCTCAAAACAGAGGGCCCATAGAAGAAAAAAGGTGAGGAATCCCGCAGTTGTAACCTCCCAGCAGGTGGCCAGGAGCAGCGAGGCTATGGGATCCAGGCCGGAGAGAACTCACAGCAGAGGGCCCTCATCATGAAACTGAGCAACCCACGGTTGGGACCTCAGAGCAGAAGGCCCACATTCCCATGGGGTTGGGAACCTGGCAGGAGTGTACTCGAACCACAGGGCGCATATCAGAAAATATTGGGAGCCCAGGAGTTAGGGTCTGACGCCAGAGGGCCCTCATTACCGAGGGGAGGAGACACCCAGCAGACACCAAATCCCACCAGAGGGCCGACGTCGCCAAGGCGGGGTGTGCCAGCCAGGCAGGAGTGACCTCAGAGAAGAGGGCCCACCTCACAGAAGTGTGAGGAACCCAACCAGGATCAGACTCTCACCGGAGGGCCCACATCACCAAGGGGATGGGAACCAGGCAGGAGTGTCCTCACACCAGTGGGGCCACATCAGCCAAAGGTGAGGAACCCAGCACATGTGGCCTCAAACCACAGGACACACATCACCAAGGGGCTAGGAGTGAGGCAGGTGTCTGGAGGGGCACATTTAACTCTAATTTCCCACCAGGAAGTGGAATGAACCAAAGTCTCAGAGTGCCGTGCCGGACCCTGATTACGGCCTGAAGCAAACCTGCGGTTCTGTGGCCAGTTTTCAAGGAAACGAGTTAAGAAAGGAAATCACGGGCACTGTAATTCACAAACCTGCAGTGTTATAAATGACAGCTATTGGCAAAATTATATGGAAGTAAGTCTGCAAAGAGGACTTGAAAACGAGGCAGAATTGCAGGAATCATATTTCAGGAGGTAGATTGGAATTGCATTTAAAGCATGTGAAAAGCGGCAGATCTTTGACAGTGATGCACTTGGACAAAAGTGCGTAAACATTTTTTCCTGAATATATTCAGGAAAAAACACATATGCCCTTTTTGGCCAACCAAGCACTCGAGAAATGGAAATCCGCACTACAATGAAGTCTCATTTCCCATTCGTCAAAAGGGCCATCTGAAAAAAGTGTAAAAACCAGAAACACAGGACAGGCCATGGAGAACAGGGAGCCTTGTTATGCTGATGGGCGGGATGTAAATTGCCAACAGACACTCTGGAGATGTTTATGGTGTATCCTGAAACATCTGAAAAACAAAGCTACAGACCCTAGGGCACTTCCACTTTTGGCCCTATAGCTTAGGAAAATTAAAATCAACAAGACACAGCCAACACAAAATTTAGGGCTGCTGTGTTTACAAGAACCTTGAGTCCAGTACAAATTAAATATCCCAGAAAGAAAAAAATGGATAAAGGAGTTGTGCTACTTACGTACAACGGAATATCACTCAGCAATGAAATCAATGTCATCAGGCCTGTAGCAGCAAATTGAGTGGATTTAAGTATGATGATTCTAAGAGAAATAGGTCACACAGAGAAAGAGAATTATCATAAGATATCACTAATAGAGAGAGTGTAAACTTGGCTACACATAAACTGAATTCCAAAACCGAACAGAGTCTCACATTTAGATAAAAACTTATGCTTGCTTAAGGGGAAAGTTGAGTTGGGGTGCTGTATAAAACCAGAGATTGAAATTAGCACACATACCGTTCCATAAGCCAAATATGTAATAGACAAGACCTACTCTTTGCTCAACGAAATAGACTCATCCATGGTGTATCACCTCACACCTGTTAGAATGGGCATCATCAGAAAATCTACAAACAACAAATGCTGGAAAGGGTGTGGAGATAAGGAACCCTCTTCCACTATTGTTGGGAATGTAAATTGATACAGTCACTGTGGAGAACATTATGGAGTTTCTTATAAAACTAAGAATAGAATTACCATATGATACAGCAATCCCACTACTGGGCATATACCCAGACAAAACCATAAATCAAAAAGAGACATTCACCGCAATGTTCATTGCATCACTATTTACAATATCCAGGTAATGGAAGCAACCTAAATGCCCACAGACAGACGAATGCATAAAGATGTGGTACATATATAAAATGGAATATTACTAAGCCATAAAAAGGAATGAAATTGGGTCATTTGTAGAGACGTTGATGGATCTAGAGACTGTCATACAGAGTGAAGTAAGTCAGAAAGAGAAAAACAAATCTTGTCTATTAATGCATATATGTGGAACCTAGAAAAATTGTACAGATGAACCGTTTTGCCAGGCAGAAATAGAGCAACAGATGTAGACAACAAACGTATGGACACCAAGGGGGGAAAGCTGTTGGGGGGTGGTGGTGGGGGGAGTTGAGAGATTGGGATTGGCATGTATACATTTATATGTATAAAAGAGATAACCAAAAAGAACCTGCTGTATAAAAAAATAAAATAAAATTCAAATTACAAAAAGTAAAACAGAAAAAATATTCTTCCCTTCACATACATGTATTTATATGAATAAATTATTTCCATGCTTATATCTGTAAATACAAAAAAGAGGAATAAAATCTACCTTGAACCAAAAACGAAAAAAAGAAAAAAAAACAGAACCCACCAGTTACACAGAGGAAAACCGTATCAGGGCACTTGCTCCAGTTGTAAACAATTCTGAAGTTGGTCAGTGGTGGGGAATCATCTCCCATTCAGCCAGCAGGCCCCACGCAACAAGCGTCCTCA
Organism: Delphinapterus leucas; assembly: GCF_059928025.1. NCBI lineage: Eukaryota > Metazoa > Chordata > Mammalia > Artiodactyla > Monodontidae > Delphinapterus > Delphinapterus leucas. Next base: position 4,103,863 of record NW_028322250.1, read on the forward strand.
TTGCAAAGCTGGGGGACCGTGCCGAGGCATCTGTGAGTAAACGTGTGCTGAGCCCCAGGGCAGCTGCTGCTGAAATGTTCCCACCCTTCCCAGGTAAAACACCTGAATATGTACAAGGACTTGAAAGCCTAGAGGAAGGGCCATGGAGCCACATGAGTGACAGCATGCCAGCCGACTTGGTGCCTGCAGGCCAGCCAGGATGGTCCTGGCCCTGGGTGCTCTTCTGGAAGCTTTCCATTTCCCTGCCTGAGATACCCCTGCTGTCCCGGCCCCCACTGCTTTCTTCCTCACTCACCTCTGCCCAGGGAGAAATTCCAGCGGCAGGTATGGGTGACACATCCTCTTCTTTAGCAGGTGGCATCTTGGCAACTGCTGCAGAAAGTCCAGCAGAGCCCCACTCACACTGGGCCACCCACAAAGCCGTGGCCTCTCACTCCCTCCCACCAGTCCAGCCCCAAGACTGCTGACAGGGCAGAGAAAATGGCGTCAGGCACAGCTGCAGGGGCTCTTGCTGCCTGGAGCGGTGTTTATATTGATCTGAACCCAGGCACACCTGGGGAGGTCTGGCCGGCACGGTCGGGCTTCCCAGGCCAGCCAATAATCACCCCTCAGGGGCTCACAGTTGCAGAAACTGGAACTTGCTGAATCGGCCAGGTCCAAGGAACAGGTGTGGGCTCCTGAGAGTCAGGATAGACAAGGGGCTGCAGCTCTGGCTTGTTTTCTAATTATATTATCTGGCCCATGAGTGGGAGACAACTTCAAGAAAACCCTCTCCTAATGAGAGGAACCCAGGAGTCAGGGAGAGGAGGGGTGGCTGGTGGGTGGAGACAGAGGCCTGGTGCCCCGGGTGCAGTGGAAGTCTCTGGAAGACCAGGTGGAGGGAGGCCACACAGAGTGATGCCCAGGGTCACAGACCTGTCGGAGCTGCTGTTTGTTAGTTCAAGTCCTGCTCTGAGGTGCTCTGTGTCAGATCTGAGTGACAGGTGAGCTGGGAGTGCTCTGCAATGAGGGCGATATGCAGGGTTCCTGTGTTCCCAGCCCTGCCATGGTACCTGCAAGGGTAGCTCTGTATCCTGGGAGGGGCCTGACCACGAGAGCCCCATGGGCTGCAGGGGAACCTGCCCAGGGAACCCCATATCCTGGGAGGGGCCTGAACACGAGAGCCCCATGGGCTGGGGTGGGGGTGGGGTACCTGCCCAGGTGAGCTCCATATCCTGGGATTGGCCTGACCTCGAGAGCCCCATGGGCTGCTGGAGTCCTGGTAAAGGATGTCAGGACAGTCAGTGAAGCCACCGAGGATATACCTCCAGTAGTTCCTAAATCCTACACCCTGCTGGTCATTCTACCAACCACCAGGACATGGTATTCTGTATTAGTCTTCAATGATGCCTTCTTTTGTATTCTATTAGTCCCAGAGTCACAAGAAATTTTGGCTTGTGAGTGGCAGGACTCAACATACAACTAAAACAATACTTCCGGGCCGTGTTGCCCCAAGGGTTCAAAAATTCCCACACCATCTTTGGGGAAAGCTCAGCTAAAGAACTAAAAGTTCTACCTCTGGAAAAGGAAACACTCCTTCAATATGCAGACGACATTCTGATCGCCAGCCCTACTAAGGAGACCTCTGAACTACCAAGCCAATAAAGGATACAAGTTGTCCAAGACAAAGCTCAAATATCACAGACTACGGTGACCTGCCTGGGCTTCATTCTCACAGAAGGTCGGAGAAGCCCATCCCAGGAAAGGGAAGAAACAATTTACAGCCTTACCCATTTCTGAAACTAGAAGACAGCTTAGGGGCTCCTGGGGAGGCCAGGGTTTGCTGCTTCTGGATCCCTAACTACAGTCTACTAGCTGGGCCTCTATATGAAACACTGAAAGGAAAAGATGATGATCCTTTTGAATAGAATGCAGAAGTGGCCTTTCAAGAATGGAAAGAGCAGTCAATTCAGACCCTTGCCCTGGAACTCCCTAATTTAGCTAAACCCTTTGACCTTTACATTCCTGGTGAACGGTGAATCGCCATTGGAGTATTAGTGCAAAACCTGGGACCACTTGAAATGGAACAATGCAAGAATGCGATCCAGGTAGGATAAACTACGGTCACCAAGGGGCTTGGCCCACCGCCACATCTGGCCAAGATACTGGCAGTATCTGAAAACCTGGAAATCAGCAGCCCAAAAGGCCACCTCCCTCCGAAGGGAAAAGGACCCCACGTGGTGATCCTCACACCCAACCATGCCCTGAAGTTGCAGGGTTGGCTCCATGGGCACACTGACCTTGAGCGAGGAGGCCCTCCAACTCCAACCTCCATAGAGATAACCGGGGCAAAGTGGCACCATGAAGACTTGTGTGAAGGTGTCTGCACGGGCAAATTTAACGCTCATTTCCCACCAGGAAGAGGAATTAACCAAAGGCTCAGCATGCCGTGCCGGAACCAGATTAGGGCCTGAAGCAATCCTGCGGGTTTGCGGCCAGCTCACAAGAAAGCGAGTTGAAGAAAGGAGCTCAGGGACACTGTAATTCACAAACCTGCAGAGTTATAAATGACAGCTATCACCCAAAAATATATTGAAGGAAGGCTGCGAAGAGGACTTGAAAGCGGGGCAGAATTGCAAGAAAACGATTTCAGGGGGTAGACTGGAATTGCATTTAAAGCATAGGAAAAGAGGCAGAATGTCGACAATGAAGCACTTGGCCAAAAAGGGCGTATGCGTTTTTTCCTGAATATATTCAGGAAAAAACGCATACGCCCTTTTTGGCCAACCAAGCAAGCATGTTAAAGAAATCTGCACTACAATGAAGTCTCACTGCCCCCCGTTCAAAAGGGCCATCTGAAAAAAGTGTAAAATCCAGAAAGGCAGCCCAGGCCATGGAGAACAGGGAGCCTTGTTATGCTGATGGGCGGGATGTAAATTGCCAACAGCCACTCTGGAGATGTGTATGGTGTTTCCTCAAAAACCTAAAAAACAAAGCAACGGAGCCTATGGCATTACCACTTATTTTCCTATAGCTTAGGGAAATTAAAATCAAAAACACACAGCCACCGCAAAGTTTCTGTTTACGGCTCTGTTTACAAGAACCTCGTCTACGGTACAAGTTAAATATCCCAGAAAGCGAAAAATGGATAAAGAAGTGTGGTACGTACGTACAAAGGAATATCACTCACCAATGAAATCTATGTCATCAGGCCCGTCGCGGCATAATGAGTGGATTCACGTACGATGATTCTAAGTGAAATAAGTCACACAGAAAATGAAACATCATAAGATATCACTAATACACGGAATGTAAACTTGGCTACACATGAACTGAATTACAAAACAGAACAGGGTCTCAAATTTAGAAAACCAACTTATGCTTGCTTAAGGGGAAAGGTGAGTTGTGGTGCTGCATAAAACCAGAGATAGAAATTAGCACAGATACCTTTCCATAAGCCAAATATATAATAGTCAAGACCTAGCCCTTGCTCAACGAAATGGACTAAACACCCCATATTCAACGCCTAGGATTACACATGACTAGTAAGAACCTTCAAACCCATAGATTTATATGTCTCCGTAAGAGACTCAAGTGTGTGTACAGCGGCATGAATGCAGCAGAGAAAATCCGATAAAACCCATTATCAAAATGAATTACAAAAACAAACACAATGACAGTGAAATAGAGAGCAATTCTTAAATAATTCATTCAGGGCTTGTGATGCAACCTGGATTTACCACATCTACACCCAGAGCTGAGTGAGACATAAGGATGGACACTTCGGGCTGATAGCATTGGTGAGGTTCGATGAGCAAATGCAGACCCTTTGAAGTCATACTGCATGGTACCCATTCCATGGGTCCCAACTCTCCAGGTTTAAGGGATTCTTCCTTCAGCTTAAACATGCATGGGAAACCCACAGTACAGTGCACTGTGTGACCGGGAAACGTTTTCAAATGCATCTCAGTTTTCGTCCCCTTTTACTCGGGTTCACCATTCCAGACCGTTTACTAATACTCTCCCCACTTGGAGAGTCAGTGCCTTTAGCCTCCTGTTTGGCACAGTTTGCAATTCCTGCGCAAGATGAACAGGAATAGGGAGAACCAATGAGAGACTAGCTGTAGGTGTCTGGACGGGCAAATGGAACGCACATTTCCGACCAGGAAGAGGAATTAACCAAAGGCTCAGCATGCCGTGCCGGAACCAGATTAGGGCCTGAAGCATTCCTGCGGGTTTGCGGCCAGCTCACAAGAAAGCGAGTTGAAGAAAGGAGCTCAGGGGCACTGTAATTCACAAACCTGCAGAGTTATAAATGACAGCTATCGTCCAAAAATATATTGAAGGAAGGCTGCGAAGAGGACTTGAAAGCGGGGCAGAATTGCAGGAAAACGATTTCAGGGGGTAGACTGGAATTGCATTTAAAGCATAGGAAAAGAGGCAGAACGTCGACAATGATGCACTTGGCCAAAAAGGGCGTATGCGTTTTTTCCTGAATATATTCAGGAAAAAACGCATACGCCCTTTTTGGCCAACCAAGCCAGCATGTTAAAGAAATCTGCACTACAAAGAAGTCTCACTGCCCCCCGTTCAAAAGGGCCATCTGAAAAAAGTGTAAAATCCAGAAAGGCAGCACAGGCCATGGAGAACAGGGAGCCTTGTTATGCTGATGGGCGGGATGCAAATTGCCAACAGCCACTCTGGAGAAGTGTATGGTGTTTCCTGAAACACCTAAGAAACAAAGCAACGGAGACTACGGCACTTCCACTTATGGTCTTATAGATCACGGAAATTAAAATCAAAAACAGACAGCCACCCCAAAGTTTCAGACGGCTCTGTTTACAGGAATCTCGTCTACGGTACAAGTTAAATATCCCAGAATGTGAAAAATGGATAAAGAAGTTGTGGTACACACATTCAATGGAATATCACTCAGCAATGAAATCTATGTCATCAGGCCCATCGTGGCATAATGAGTGGATTCAGGTACGATGATTCTAAGTGAAATAAGTCACACAGAAAATGAAACATCATAAGATATCACTAATACACGGAATGTAAACTTGGCTACACATGAACTGAATTACAAAACAGAACAGGGTCTCAAATTTAGAAAACCACCTTATGCTTGCTTAAGGGGAAAAGTGAGTTGGGGTGCTGCATAAAACCAGAGATAGAAATTAGCACAGATACCTTTCCATAAGCCAAATATGTAATAGTCAAGACCTAGCCCTTGCTCAATGAAATGGACTAAACACCCCATATTCAACGCCTAGGAATACACCTGACTAGTAAGTATCTTCAAACCCATGGATTTATATGTCTCCATAAGAGACTCAAGTGTGTGTACAGCGGCATGAATGCAGCAGAGAAAATCCGATAAATCCCATTATCAAAATGAATTACAAAAACAAACACAATGACAGTGAAATAGAGAGCAATTCTTAAATAATTCATTCAGGGCTTGTGATGCAACCTGGATTTACCACATCTACAACCAGAGCTGAGTGAGACATAAGGCTGTACACTTCAGCCTGATAGCATTGGTGAGGTTCGTTGAGAAAATGCAGGCCCTTTGAAGTCATACTGCATGGTACCCATTCCATGGGTCCCAACTCTCCAGGTTTAAGGGATTCTTCCTTCAGCTAAAACATGCATGGGAAACCCACAGTATGGTGCACCGTGTGACCGGGAAACCTTTTCAAATGCATCTCAGTTTTCGTCCCCTTTTACTCGGGTTCACGATTGAAGACCCTTTACTAATACTCTCCCCACTTAGAGAGTCAGTGCCTTTAACCTCCTGTTTGGCACAGTTTGCAATTTCTGCGCAAGATGAACAAGAATAGGGAGAACCAATGAGAGACTAGCTCTAGGTGTCTGCACGTTCAAATATAACACTCATTTCCCACCAGGAAGAGGAATTTACCAAAGGATCAGCATGCTGTGCCGGAACCAGATTAGGGCATGAAGCAATCCTGCGGGTTTGCGGCCAGCTCACAAGAAAGCGAGTAGAAGAAAGGAGCTCAGGCGCACTGTCATTCACAAACCTGCAGAGTTATAAATGTCAGCTATTGTCCAAAAATGTATTGAAGTAAGGCTGCGTAGAGGACTTGAAAGCGGGGCAGAATTGCAGGAAAACGAGTTCAGGGGCAGACTGGAATTGCATTTAAAGCATAAGGAAAGAGACAGAAAGTCGACAATGATGCACTTGGTCAAAAAGGGCGTATGCGTTTTTTCCTGAATATATTCAAGAAAAAACACATACGCCCTTTTTGGCCAAACAAGCAAGCCTGTAAAGAAATCTGCATTACAATGAAGTCTCACTGCCCCCCTGTCAAAAGAGACATCTGAAAAAAGTGAAAAATCCAGAAAGGCAGGACAGGCCATGGAGAACAGGGAGCCTTGTTATGCTGATGGGCGGGATGTAACTTGCCAACAGCCACTCTGGAGAAGTGTATGGTGTTTCCTCAAACACCTAAAAAACTAAGCAACGGAGCCTACGGCACTTCAACTTATGGTTCTATAGCTTAGGGAAATTAAAATCAAAAAGACACAGCCACCCATAAATTTTGGACGGCTCTGCTTACAAGAACCTCATTTACGGTACAAGTGAAATATCCCAGAAAGCAAAAAATGGATAAAGAAGTTGTTGTACGTACGTACAATGGAATATCACTCAGCAATGAAATCTATGTCATGAGGCCCGTCGCGGCATAATGAGTGGATTCAGGTACGATCATTCTAAGTTAACTAAGTCACACAGAAAAAGAAACACCATAAGATATCTCAAATACACGGAATGCAAACATGGCTGCACATGAACTCAATTACAAAACAGAAAAGGGTCTCAAATTTAGAAAACCAACTTATGCTTGCTTAAGGGGAAAGGTGAGTTGTGGTGCTGCATAAAACCAGAGATTGAAATTAGCACAGATACCTTTCCATAAGCAAATATGTAATAGTCACGACCTACTCCTTGCTCCACGAAATGGACTCAACACCCCATATTCAATGCCTAGGAATATACCTGACTAGTAAGAATCTGAAAACCCATGGATTTATATGTCTCCATAAGAGAATCAAGCATGTGTACAGCGGCATAAACGCAGCAGTGAAAATCCGATAAATCCCATTATCAAAATAAATTACAAAAACAAAACACAATGACAGTGAAATAGAGAGCAATTCTTAAATAATTCATTCAGGGCTTGTGATGCAACGTGGATTTACCACATCTACACCCCGAGCTGAGTGAGACATAAGGCTGGACACTTCGGGCTGATAGCATTGGTGACGTTCGGTGAGCAAAGGCAACCCTTTGAAGTCATACTGCGTGGTACCCATTCCATGGGTCCCAACTCTCCAGGTTGAAGGGATTCTTCCTTCAGGTAAAACATGCATGGGCAACCCAGAATATGGTCCACCGTGTGACCGGGAAACCTTTTTAAATGCGTCTCAGTTTTCGTCCCCTCGTACTCGGTTTTACCATTCCAGACGCTTTACTAACACTCTCCCCACTTGGAGAGTCAGTGCCTTTAACCTCCTGTTTGGCACAGTTTGGAATTTCTGCGCAAGATGAACAGGAATAGGGAGAACCAATGAGAGATTAGCTGTAGGTGTCTGCACGAACAAATTTAACGCTCATTTCCCACCAGGAAGAGGAATTAGCCAAAGGCTCAGCATGCCGTGTTGGAACCAGATTAGGGCCTGAAGCAATCCTGCGGTTTTGCGGCCAGCTCACAAGAAAGCGAGTTGAAGAAAGGAGCTCAGGGGCACTGTAATTCACAAACCTGCAGAGTTATAAATGACAGCTATCGTCCAAAAATATATTGAAGTAAGGCTGCAAAGAGGACTTGAACGCGGGGCAGAATTCCAGGAATACGATTTCAGGAGGTAGACGGGAAGTCCTCTGAAAGTATAGGAGAAGAGGCAGAACCTCGACAATGATGCTCTTGGTCAAAAAGGGCATATGCGTTTCTTCCAGGGCCCTTATTAAAGAGGGTAGGAGGCTCCCAGCATGCTTCAATGGCCAACAGAGGGCCTACGTCGCCAAGGCGACATGAGCCATCCAGGCAGGAGTGACCTCACATCAGAGGGCCCACCTCACAGAAGGGTAAGGAACCCAGTCAAGATCAGACTCTCACCAGAGCGCCCACATAAGCAAGGGGCTGGGAACCAGGCAGGAGTGTCCTCACACCCGTGGGGCCACATCATCGAAAGTTGAGGTACCCAGCACATGTGGCCTCAAACCAGAGGACCCACATCACCATGGGTCTCGGAGCGAGGCAGGCAGGATTAACCTCAAAACACATGGCCCATTGTATAAAAAAGGTGAGGAATCCAGCAGTTGGAACATCCCAGCAGGCGGCCCAGAGCACCGAGGCTATGGGATCCAGGCAGTGATGAACTCACAACAGAGGGCCCTCATCGTGATACTGTAAGCAACCCAGCCGTTGTAACCTCAGAGCACAAGGCCCACATCCCCATGGGGAAGGGAACCAAGCAGGAGTGTCATCGCACCAGTGGGCACACATCAGAAAAGGTGGGGAGCCCAGCAGTTAGGGCCGGACGCCAGAGGGCCCTCATCACTGAGGAGAGGAGGCTCCCAGCAAGCTCCAACTGCTACCAGAAGGCCGACGTCGCCAATGCAGGGTGTGCCAGCCAGGCAGGAGTGACCTCAGAGCAGAGGGCCAACCACACAAAAGTGTGAGGAACCCAAAGAGGATCAGACTCTCACCGGAGGGCCCACATCACCAAGGGAATGGAAACCAGGCAGGAGTGTTCTCACACCAGTGTGGTCACATCACCGAAATGTGACGGACCCAGCACACGTGGCCTCAAACTACAGGACACACATCACCAAGGGGCTGGGAGTGAGGCAGGCAGGAGGAGCCTCCAAACAGAGGGCCCATAGCGTAAAAAAGGTGAGGGATCCCGCAGTTGGAACCTCCCAGCAGGTGGCCAGGAGCAGCGAGGCTATGGGATCCAGGCCTGACTGAACTCAAAACAGAGGGCCCTCATTATGAAACTGTGAGCAACCCAGCCGTTGGGACCTTAGAGCAGAAGGCCCACATCCCCATGGAGTTGGGATCCTGGCAGGAGTGTACTCGCACCACAGGGCGCACATCAGAAAATTTTGGGAGCCCAGGAGTTAGGGTCTGACGCCAGAGGGCCCTCATTACCGAGGGGAGGAGACTCCCAGCAGGCACCAACTCCCAACTGAGGGCCCACGTCGCCACGTTGACGTGTGCCAGCCAGGCAGGAGTGACCTCACAGCAGAGGGCCTACCTCACAGAAGGGTGAGGAACCCAGCCAGGATAAGACTCTCACCAGAGGGCCCACATCACCAAGGGGATCGGAACAAGGCAGGAGTGTCCTCACACCAGTGTGGCCACATTATAGAAAGGTGAGGAACCCAGCACATGTGGCCTAAACCAGAGGACCCACATTTCCAAGGTGCTCCGAGTGAGGCAGGCAGGAGTAGCCTAACAACACAGTGCCCACAGAATAAAAAATGTGAGGAATCCAGCAGTTTGAACTTCCCAGCAGGTGGCCCAGAGCATGGAGTCTATGGGATCCAGGCCACAGTGAACTCACAGCAGAGGGCCCACATCATGAAACTGTGAGCAACCCAGCCAGTGGGACCTCAGAGCAGAAGGCCCACATCCCCATGGGGATGGGAACCTCGCAGGAGTGTCCTCGCACAACTTAGCACGTATCAGAAAATGTGGGAACCCAGCAGTTATGGTCTGGCGCCAGAGGGCCCTCATCACGGAGGAGAGGAGGCTACCAGCAGGCTCCAAATGCCACCAGAGGGCCGACGTCACCAAGGCAATGGGAGCAAGCCAGGCAGGAGTTACCTCACAGCAGAGGGCCCACCTCACAGAAGTGTGAGGAATCCAGACAGGATCAGACTCTCACCAGAGGGCCCACATCACCAAGGGGATGGGAACCAGGCAGGAGTGTCCTCACACCAGTGGGGCCACATCAATAAAGGTGAGGAAACTGGTACATGTGGCCTTAAACAAGAGGACCTACATCACAAATGGGCTGGGAGTGAGTCAGGAAGTAGGAGCATGAAAACACAGGACCCAAAGAATAAAAAAGGTAAGGAATCCAGCAGTAGGAACCTCCCAGCTGGCCGCTCAGAGCACAGAGGCTATGGGATCTAGGCCTGGGTGAACTAACACCAGAGAGCCAACATCATGAAACGGTGAACAACACAGGTGTTGGGACCTTAGAGCAGAAGGCCCACATGCCCATGGGGATGGGAACCTCGCAGGAGTGTCCTCGCACCACTTAGCACATATCAGAAAATGTGGGTACCCAGCAGTTAGGGCCTGAGGCAAGAGGGCCCCCATCACCGAGGGGAGGTTCCCAGCAGGCTCCAACTGCCACAAGAGGGCCGATGTTGCCCAGGTGGGGTGTGCCAGCCAGGCAGGAGTGACCTCACAGCAGAGGGCCCCCCTCACAGAAGGGTGAGGAACCCAGGCAGGATCAGACTCTCACCAGAGGGCCCACATCATCAAGGGGATAGGAACCAGGCAGGAGTGTCCTCACACCAGTGGGGCCACATCATCGAAAGGCGAGGGACCCAGCATACGTGGCCTCAAACCAGAGGAAACACATCACCAAGGGGCTGGGAGTGAGGCAGGCAGGAGGAGTCTCAAAACAGAGGGCCCATAGAAAAAAAAGGTGAGGAATCCCGCAGTTGTAACCTCCCAGCAGGTGGCCAGGAGCAGCGAGGCTATGGGATCCAGGCCGGAGAGAACTCACAGCAGAGGGCCCTCATCATGAAACTGAGCAACCCACGGTTGGGACCTCAGAGCAGAAGGCCCACATTCCCATGGGGTTGGGAACCTGGCAGGAGTGTACTCGAACCACAGGGCGCATATCAGAAAATATTGGGAGCCCAGGAGTTAGGGTCTGACGCCAGAGGGCCCTCATTACCGAGGGGAGGAGACACCCAGCAGGCACCAAATCCCACCAGAGGGCCGACGTCGCCAAGGCGGGGTGTGCCAGCCAGGCAGGAGTGACCTCAGAGAAGAGGGCCCACCTCACAGAAGTGTGAGGAACCCAACCAGGATCAGACTCTCACCGGAGGGCCCACATCACCAAGGGGATGGGAACCAGGCAGGAGTGTCCTCACACCAGTGGGGCCACATCAGCCAAAGGTGAGGAACCCAGCACATGTGGCCTCAAACCACAGGACACACATCACCAAGGGGCTAGGAGTGAGGCAGGTGTCTGGAGGGGCACATTTAACTCTAATTTCCCACCAGGAAGTGGAATGAACCAAAGTCTCAGAGTGCCGTGCCGGACCCTGATTACGGCCTGAAGCAAACCTGCGGTTCTGTGGCCAGTTTTCAAGGAAACGAGTTAAGAAAGGAAATCACGGGCACTGTAATTCACAAACCTGCAGTGTTATAAATGACAGCTATTGGCAAAATTATATGGAAGTAAGTCTGCAAAGAGGACTTGAAAACGAGGCAGAATTGCAGGAATCATATTTCAGGAGGTAGATTGGAATTGCATTTAAAGCATGTGAAAAGCGGCAGATCTTTGACAGTGATGCACTTGGACAAAAGTGCGTAAACATTTTTTCCTGAATATATTCAGGAAAAAACACATATGCCCTTTTTGGCCAACCAAGCACTCGAGAAATGGAAATCCGCACTACAATGAAGTCTCATTTCCCATTCGTCAAAAGGGCCATCTGAAAAAAGTGTAAAAACCAGAAACACAGGACAGGCCATGGAGAACAGGGAGCCTTGTTATGCTGATGGGCGGGATGTAAATTGCCAACAGACACTCTGGAGATGTTTATGGTGTATCCTGAAACATCTGAAAAACAAAGCTACAGACCCTAGGGCACTTCCACTTTTGGCCCTATAGCTTAGGAAAATTAAAATCAACAAGACACAGCCAACACCAAATTTAGGGCTGCTGTGTTTACAAGAACCTTGAGTCCAGTACAAATTAAATATCCCAGAAAGAAAAAAATGGATAAAGGAGTTGTGCTACTTACGTACAACGGAATATCACTCAGCAATGAAATCAATGTCATCAGGCCTGTAGCAGCAAATTGAGTGGATTTAAGTATGATGATTCTAAGAGAAATAGGTCACACAGAGAAAGAGAATTATCATAAGATATCACTAATAGAGAGAGTGTAAACTTGGCTACACATAAACTGAATTCCAAAACCGAACAGAGTCTCACATTTAGATAAAAACTTATGCTTGCTTAAGGGGAAAGTTGAGTTGGGGTGCTGTATAAAACCAGAGATTGAAATTAGCACACATACCGTTCCATAAGCCAAATATGTAATAGACAAGACCTACTCTTTGCTCAACGAAATAGACTCATCCATGGTGTATCACCTCACACCTGTTAGAATGGGCATCATCAGAAAATCTACAAACAACAAATGCTGGAAAGGGTGTGGAGATAAGGAACCCTCTTCCACTATTGTTGGGAATGTAAATTGATACAGTCACTGTGGAGAACATTATGGAGTTTCTTATAAAACTAAGAATAGAATTACCATATGATACAGCAATCCCACTACTGGGCATATACCCAGACAAAACCATAAATCAAAAAGAGACATTCACCGCAATGTTCATTGCATCACTATTTACAATATCCAGGTAATGGAAGCAACCTAAATGCCCACAGACAGACGAATGCATAAAGATGTGGTACATATATAAAATGGAATATTACTAAGCCATAAAAAGGAATGAAATTGGGTCATTTGTAGAGACGTTGATGGATCTAGAGACTGTCATACAGAGTGAAGTAAGTCAGAAAGAGAAAAACAAATCTTGTCTATTAATGCATATATGTGGAACCTAGAAAAATTGTACAGATGAACCGTTTTGCCAGGCAGAAATAGAGCAACAGATGTAGACAACAAACGTATGGACACCAAGGGGGGAAAGCTGTTGGGGTGTGGTGGTGGGGGGAGTTGAGAGATTGGGATTGGCATGTATACATTTATATGTATAAAATAGATAACCAAAAAGAACCTGCTGTATAAAAAAATAAAATAAAATTCAAATTACAAAAAGTAAAACAGAAAAAATATTCTTCCCTTCACATACATGTATTTATATGAATAAATTATTTCCATGCTTATATCTGTAAATACAAAAAAGAGGAATAAAATCTACCTTGAACCAAAAACGAAAAAAAGAAAAAAAAACAGAACCCACCAGTTACACAGAGGAAAACCGTATCAGGGCACTTGCTCCAGTTGTAAACAATTCTGAAGTTGGTCAGTGGTGGGGAATCATCTCCCATTCAGCCAGCAGGCCCCACGCAACAAGCGTCCTCATTGCAAAGCTGGGGGACTGTGCCGAGGCATCTGTGAGTAAACGTGGGCTGAGCCCCAGGCCAGCTGCTGCTGAAATGTTCTCACCCTTCCCAGGTAAAACACCTGAATATGTACAAGGACTTGAAAGCCTAGAGGAAGGGCCATGGAGCCACATGAGTGACAGCATGCCAGCCGACTTGGTGCCTGCAGGCCAGCCAGGATGGTCCTGGCCCTGGGTGCTCTTCTGGAAGCTTTCCATTTCCCTGCCTGAGATACCCCTGCTGTCCCGGCCCCCACTGCTTTCTTCCTCACTCACCTCTGCCCAGGGAGAAATTCCAGCGGCAGGTATGAGTGACACATCCTCTTCTTTAGCAGGTGGCATCTTGGCAACTGCTGCAGAAAGTCCAGCAGAGCCCCACTCACACTGGGCCACCCACAAAGCCGTGGCCTCTCACTCCCTCCCACCAGTCCAGCCCCAAGACTGCTGACAGGGCAGAGAAAATGGCGTCAGGCACAGCTGCAGGGGCTCTTGCTGCCTGGAGCGGTGTTTATATTGATCTGAACCCAGGCACACCTGGGGAGGTCTGGCCGGCACGGTCGGGCTTCCCAGGCCAGCCAATAATCACCCCTCAGGGGCTCACAGTTGCAGAAACTGGAACTTGCTGAATCGGCCAGGTCCAAGGAACAGGTGTGGGCTCCTGAGAGTCAGGATAGACAAGGGGCTGCAGCTCTGGCTTGTTTTCTAATTATATTATCTGGCCCATGAGTGGGAGACAACTTCAAGAAAACCCTCTCCTAATGAGAGGAACCCAGGAGTCAGGGAGAGGAGGGGTGGCTGGTGGGTGGAGACAGAGGCCTGGTGCCCCGGGTGCAGTGGAAGTCTCTGGAAGACCAGGTGGAGGGAGGCCACACAGAGTGATGCCCAGGGTCACAGACCTGTCGGAGCTGCTGTTTGTTAGTTCAAGTCCTGCTCTGAGGTGCTCTGTGTCAGATCTGAGTGACAGGTGAGCTGGGAGTGCTCTGCAATGAGGGCGATATGCAGGGTTCCTGTGTTCCCAGCCCTGCCATGGTACCTGCAAGGGTAGCTCTGTATCCTGGGAGGGGCCTGACCACGAGAGCCCCATGGGCGGCAGGGGAACCTGCCCAGGGAACCCCATATCCTGGGAGGGGCCTGAACACGAGAGCCCCATGGGCTGGGGTGGGGGTGGGGTACCTGCCCAGGTGAGCTCCATATCCTGGGATTGGCCTGACCTCGAGAGCCCCATGGGCTGCTGGAGTCCTGGTAAAGGATGTCAGGACAGTCAGTGAAGCCACCGAGGATATACCTCCAGTAGTTCCTAAATCCTACACCCTGCTGGTCATTCTACCAACCACCAGGACATGGTATTCTGTATTAGTCTTCAATGATGCCTTCTTTTGTATTCTATTAGTCCCAGAGTCACAAGAAATTTTGGCTTGTGAGTGGCAGGACTCAACATACAACTAAAACAATACTTCCGGGCCGTGTTGCCCCAAGGGTTCAAAAATTCCCACACCATCTTTGGGGAAAGCTCAGCTAAAGAACTAAAAGTTCTACCTCTGGAAAAGGAAACACTCCTTCAATATGCAGACGACATTCTGATCGCCAGCCCTACTAAGGAGACCTCTGAACTACCAAGCCAATAAAGGATACAAGTTGTCCAAGACAAAGCTCAAATATCACAGACTACGGTGACCTGCCTGGGCTTCATTCTCACAGAAGGTCGGAGAAGCCCATCCCAGGAAAGGGAAGAAACAATTTACAGCCTTACCCATTTCTGAAACTAGAAGACAGCTTAGGGGCTCCTGGGGAGGCCAGGGTTTGCTGCTTCTGGATCCCTAACTACAGTCTACTAGCTGGGCCTCTATATGAAACACTGAAAGGAAAAGATGATGATCCTTTTGAATAGAATGCAGAAGTGGCCTTTCAAGAATGGAAAGAGCAGTCAATTCAGACCCTTGCCCTGGAACTCCCTAATTTAGCTAAACCCTTTGACCTTTACATTCCTGGTGAACGGTGAATCGCCATTGGAGTATTAGTGCAAAACCTGGGACCACTTGAAATGGAACAATGCAAGAATGCGATCCAGGTAGGATAAACTACAGTCACCAAGGGGCTTGGCCCACCGCCACATCTGGCCAAGATACTGGCAGTATCTGAAAACCTGGAAATCAGCAGCCCAAAAGGCCACCTCACTCCAAAGGGAAAAGGACCCCACGTGGTGATCCTCACACCCAACCATGCCCTGAAGTTGCAGGGTTGGCTCCATGGGCACACTGACCTTGAGCGAGGAGGCCCTCCAACTCCAACCTCCATAGAGATAACCGGGGCAAAGTGGCACCATGAAGACTCGTGTGAAGGTGTCTGCACGGGCAAATTTAACGCTCATTTCCCACCAGGAAGAGGAATTAACCAAAGGCTCAGCATGCCGTGCCGGAACCAGATTAGGGCCTGAAGCAATCCTGCGGGTTTGCGGCCAGCTCACAAGAAAGCGAGTTGAAGAAAGGAGCTCAGGGACACTGTAATTCACAAACCTGCAGAGTTATAAATGACAGCTATCGTCCAAAAATATATTGAAGGAAGGCTGCGAAGAGGACTTGAAACCGGGGCAAAATTGCAAGAAAACGATTTCAGGGGGTAGACTGGAATTGCATTTAAAGCATAGGAAAAGAGGCAGAATGTCGACAATGAAGCACTTGGCCAAAAAGGGCGTATGCGTTTTTTCCTGAATATATTCAGGAAAAAACGCATACGCCCTTTTTGGCCAACCAAGCAAGCATGTTAAAGAAATCTGCACTACAATGAAGTCTCACTGCCCCCCGTTCAAAAGGGCCATCTGAAAAAAGTGTAAAATCCAGAAAGGCAGCCCAGGCCATGGAGAACAGGGAGCCTTGTTATGCTGATGGGCAGGATGTAAATTGCCAACAGCCACTCTGGAGATGTGTATGGTGTTTCCTCAAAAACCTAAAAAACAAAGCAACGGAGCCTATGGCATTACCACTTATTTTCCTATAGCTTAGGGAAATTAAAATCAAAAACACACAGCCACCGCAAAGTTTCTGTTTACGGCTCTGTTTACAAGAACCTCGTCTACGGTACAAGTTAAATATCCCAGAAAGCGAAAAATGGATAAAGAAGTGTGGTACGTACGTACAAAGGAATATCACTCACCAATGAAATCTATGTCATCAGGCCCGTCGCGGCATAATGAGTGGATTCACGTACGATGATTCTAAGTGAAATAAGTCACACAGAAAATGAAACATCATAAGATATCACTAATACACGGAATGTAAACTTGGCTACACATGAACTGAATTACAAAACAGAACACGGTCTCAAATTTAGAAAACCAACTTATGCTTGCTTAAGGGGAAAGGTGAGTTGTGGTGCTGCATAAAACCAGAGATAGAAATTAGCACAGATACCTTTCCATAAGCCAAATATGTAATAGTCAAGACCTAGCCCTTGCTCAACGAAATGGACTAAACACCCCATATTCAACGCCTAGGATTACACATGACTAGTAAGAACCTTCAAACCCATAGATTTATATGTCTCCGTAAGAGACTCAAGTGTGTGTACAGCGGCATGAATGCAGCAGAGAAAATCCGATAAAACCCATTATCAAAATGAATTACAAAAACAAACACAATGACAGTGAAATAGAGAGCAATTCTTAAATAATTCATTCAGGGCTTGTGATGCAACCTGGATTTACCACATCTACACCCAGAGCTGAGTGAGACATAAGGATGGACACTTCGGGCTGATAGCATTGGTGAGGTTCGATGAGCAAATGCAGACCCTTTGAAGTCATACTGCATGGTACCCATTCCATGGGTCCCAACTCTCCAGGTTTAAGGGATTCTTCCTTCAGCTTAAACATGCATGGGAAACCCACAGTACAGTGCACTGTGTGACCGGGAAACGTTTTCAAATGCATCTCAGTTTTCGTCCCCTTTTACTCGGGTTCACCATTCCAGACCGTTTACTAACACTCTCCCCACTTGGAGAGTCAGTGCCTTTAGCCTCCTGTTTGGCACAGTTTGCAATTTCTGCGCAAGATGAACAGGAATAGGGAGAACCAATGAGAGACTAGCTGTAGGTGTCTGGACGGGCAAATGGAACGCTCATTTCCCACCAGGAAGAGGAATTAACCAAAGGCTCAGCATGCCGTGCCGGAACCAGATTAGGGCCTGAAGCATTCCTGCGGGTTTGCGGCCAGCTCACAAGAAAGCGAGTTGAAGAAAGGAGCTCAGGGGCACTGTAATTCACAAACCTGCAGAGTTATAAATGACAGCTATCGTCCAAAAATATATTGAAGGAAGGCTGCGAAGAGGACTTGAAAGCGGGGCAGAATTGCAGGAAAACGATTTCAGGGGGTAGACTGGAATTGCATTTAAAGCATAGGAAAAGAGGCAGAACGTCGACAATGATGCACTTGGCCAAAAAGGGCGTATGCGTTTTTTCCTGAATATATTCAGGAAAAAACGCATACGCCCTTTTTGGCCAACCAAGCCAGCATGTTAAAGAAATCTGCACTACAAAGAAGTCTCACTGCCCCCCGTTCAAAAGGGCCATCTGAAAAAAGTGTAAAATCCAGAAAGGCAGGACAGGCCATGGAGAACAGGGAGCCTTGTTATGCTGATGGGCGGGATGTAAATTGCCAACAGCCACTCTGGAGAAGTGTATGGTGTTTCCTGAAACACCTAAGAAACAAAGCAACGGAGACTACGGCACTTCCACTTATGGTCTTATAGATCACGGAAATTAAAATCAAAAACAGACAGCCACCCCAAAGTTTCAGACGGCTCTGTTTACAGGAATCTCGTCTACGGTACAAGTTAAATATCCCAGAATGTGAAAAATGGATAAAGAAGTTGTGGTACACACATTCAATGGAATATCACTCAGCAATGAAATCTATGTCATCAGGCCCATCGTGGCATAATGAGTGGATTCAGGTACGATGATTCTAAGTGAAATAAGTCACACAGAAAATGAAACATCATAAGATATCACTAATACACGGAATGTAAACTTGGCTACACATGAACTGAATTACAAAACAGAACAGGGTCTCAAATTTAGAAAACCACCTTATGCTTGCTTAAGGGGAAAAGTGAGTTGGGGTGCTGCATAAAACCAGAGATAGAAATTAGCACAGATACCTTTCCATAAGCCAAATATGTAATAGTCAAGACCTAGCCCTTGCTCAATGAAATGGACTAAACACCCCATATTCAACGCCTAGGAATACACCTGACTAGTAAGTATCTTCAAACCCATGGATTTATATGTCTCCACAAGGAAATCAAGCGTGTGTACAGCGTCATAAATGCAGCAGTGAAAATCCGATAAATCTCATTATCAAAATAAATTTCAAAAACAAAACACAATGACAGTGAAATAGAGAGCAATTCTTAAATAATTCATTCAGGGCTTGTGATGAAACCTGGATTGACCACATCTCCACCCAGAGCTGGGTGAGATATAAGGCTGGACACTTCGGGCTGATAGCTTTGGTGAGGTTCGGTGAGCAAATGCAGACCCTTTGAAGTCATACTGCATGGTACCCATTCCATGGGTCCCAACTCTCCAGGTTTAAGGGATTCTTCCTTCAGCTAAAACATGCATGGGAAACCCAGAGTATGGTCCACCCTGTGATTGGGAAACGTTTTCAAATGCATCTCAGTTTTCGAACGCTGGTACTCGGGTTCACCATTCCAGACGCTTTACTAACCCTCTCCCCACTTGGAGAGTCAGTGCCTTTAAACTCCTGTTTGGCACAGTTTGCAATTTCTGCGTAAGATGAACAGGAATAGGGAGAACCAATGAGAGACTAACTGTAGGTGTCTGCACGGGCAAATGGAACACTCATTTCCCACCAGGAAGACGAATTAACCAAAGGCTCAGCGTGCCCTGCCGGAAACAGATTAGGGCCTGAAGCAATCCTGAGGGTTTGCAGCCAGCTCACAAGAAAGTGAGTTGAAGAAAGGAGCTCAGGGCCACTGAAATTCACAAACCTGCAGAGTTATGAATGACAGCTATCGTCCAAAAATGTATTGAAGTAAGTCTTCGAAGAGGACTTGAAAGCGGGGCAGAATTTCTGGAAAACGATTTCACGGGGTAGACTGGAATTGCACTTAAAGCATAGGAAATGAAGCAGAATGTCGACAATGATGCACTTGGCCAAAAAGGGCGTATGTGTTTTTTCCTGAATATATTCAGGAAAAAACGCATACGCACTTTTTGGTCAACCAAGCAAGCGTGTAAAGGAAATCTGCACTATAATGAAGTCTCACTGCCCCCCGGTCAAAAGGGCCATCTGAAAAAAGTGTAAAATCCAGAAAGGCAGGACAGGTCATGGAGAACAGGGAGCCTTGTTATGCTGATGGGCAGGATGTAAATTGCCAACAGCCACTCTGGAGAAGTGTACGGTGTTTCCTGAAACACGTAGGGAACAAAACAACACAGCCTATGGCACTTCCACTTATGGATCTATAGCTTAGGGAAATTAAAATCAAAAACACACAGCCACCCCAAAGTTTGGGACGGCTCCGTTTACAGGAACCTCGTCTACGGTACAAGTTAAGTATCCGAGAAAGCAAAAAATGGATAAAGAAGTAGTGCTACGTACGTACAATGGAATATCACACAGCAATGAAATCTACGTCATCAGGCCCGTAGCGCCATAATGAGTGGATTCAGGTACGATGATTCTACGAGAAATAAGTCATACAGAAAAAGAAACATCATAAGATATGACTAATACACGGAATGTAAACTTGGCTACACATGAACTGAATTACAAAACAGAAAAGGGTCTCAAATTGAGACAACCAACTTATGCTTGCTTATGGGGAAAGGTGAGTTGGGGTGCTGCATAAAACCAGAGATTGAAATTAGCACAGATACCGTTCCATAAGCCAAATATATAAGAGACAAGACCTACTCCTTGCTCAGCGAAATAGACTCAACACCCCATATTCAATGCCTGGGAATATACCTGACAAGTAATAATCTTAAAACCCATGGATTTATATGTCTCCATAAGGAAATCAAATGTCTGTACAGCGGCCTAAACGCAGCAGTGAAAATCCGATAAATCCCATTATCAAAATATATTTCAAAAACAAAACACAATGACAGTGAAATAGAGAGCAATTCTTAAATAATTCATTCAGGGCTTGTGATGCAACCTGGATTTACCACATCTACACCCAGAGCTGTGTGAGACATAAGGCTGGGCACTTCGGGCTGATAGCATTGGTGAGGTTCGGTGAGCAAACGCAGACCCTTTGAAGTCATACTGCATGGTACTCATTCCATGGGTCCCAACTCTCCAGGTTTAAGGGATTCTTCCTTCAGCTAAAACATGCATGGGAAACCCAGAGTATGGTCCACCGTGTGATTGGGAAACGTTTCCAAATGCATCTCAGTTTTCGAACCCTGGTACTCGGGTTCACCATTCCAGACGCTTTACTAAAACTCTCCCCACTTGGAGAGTCAGTGCCTTTAACCTCCTGTTTGGCACAGTTTGCAATTTCTGCGCAAGATGAACAGGAATAGGGAGAACCAATGAGAGACTAGCTGTAGGTGTCTGCACGGGCAAATGGAATGCTCATTTCCCACCAGGAAGGGGAATTAACCAAAGGCTCAGCGTGCCCTGCCGGAAACAGATTAGGGCCTGAAACAATCCTGCGGTTTTGCGGCCAGTTCACATGAAAGCGAGTTGAGGAAAGGAGTTCTGGGGCACTGTAATTCACAAACCTGCAGAGTTATGAATGACAGCTATCGTCCAAAAATGTATTTAAGTAAGTCTTCGAAGAGGACTTGAAAGCGGGGCAGAATTTCAGGAAAACGATTTCAGGGGGTAGACTGGAATTGCACTTAAAGCATAGGAAAAGAGGCAGAATGTCGACAATGATGCACTTGGCCAAAAAGGGCGTATGCGTTTTCTCCTGAATATATTCTGGAAAAAACGCATACGCACTTTTTGGCCAACCAAGCATGTGTGTAAAGGAAATCTGCACTACAATGGAGTCTCACTGCCCCCCGGTCAAAAGGGCCATCTGAAAAAAGTGTAAAATCCAGAAAGTCAGGACAGGTCATGGAGAACAGGGTGCCTTGTTATGCTGATGGGCGGAATGTAAATTGCCAACAGCCACTCTGGAGAAGTGTATGGTGTTTCCTGAAACACGTAGGAAACAAAGCAACACAGCCTTTGGCACTTCCACTTATGGTCCTATAGCTTAGGGAAATTAAAATCAAAAACACAAAGACACCCCAAAATTTGGGAAGGCTCTGTTTACAAGAACCTCGTCTACGGTACAAGTTAAATATCCGAGAAAGCGAAAAATGGATAAAGAAGTTATGGTACGCACGTACAATGGAATATCACTCAGCAATGAAATCTACGTCACCAGGCCCGTAGCGGCATAATGAGTGGATTCAGATACGATGATTCTACGAGAAATAAGTCACACAGAAAAAGAAACATCATAAGATATCTCTAATACACGGAATGTAAACTTGGCTACACATGAACTGAATTACAAAAGAGAACAGGGTCTCAAATTTAGAAAACCAACTTATGCTTGCTTATGGGGAAAGGTGATTTGGGGTGCTGCATAAAACCAGAGATTGAAATTAGCACAGATACCGTTCCATAAGCCAAATATATAATAGACGAGATCTACTCCTTGCTCAACGAGAGGGACTCAACACCCCATATTCAACGCCTGGGAACATACCTGACAAGTAAGAATCTTACAACCCATGGATTTATATGTCTCCATAAGGAAATCAAGTGTGTGTACAGCGGCCTAAATGCAGCAGTGAAAATCCGATAAATCCCATTATCAAAATAAATTTCAAAAACAAAACACAATGACAGTGAAATAGAGAGGAATTCTTAAATAATTCATTCAGGGCTTGTGATGCAACCTGGATTTACCACATCTACACCCAGAGCTTGGTGAGACATAAGGCTGGACACTTCGGGCTGATAGCTTTGGTGAGGTTCGGTGAGCAAACGCAGACCCTTTGAAGTCATACTGCATGGTACCCATTCCATGGGTCCCAACTCTCCAGGTTTAAGGGATTCTTCCTTCAGCTAAAACATGCATGGGAAACCCAGAGTATGGTACACCGTGTGATTGGGAAACGTTTTCATATGTATCTAAGTTTTCAAACCCTGGTACTTGTGTTCACGATCCCAGAGGCTTTACTAACACTCTCCCCACTTGGAGAGTCAGTGCCTTTAACCTCCTGTTTGGCACACTTTGCAATTTCTGCGCAAGATGAACAGGAACAGGGAGAAACAATGAGAGACTAGCTGTAGGTGTCTGCACGGGCAAATGGAATGCACATTTCCAACCAGGAAGAGGAATTAACAAAATGCTCAGTGTGCCCTTAGGGAAACAGATTAGGGCCTGAAGCAATCTTGCGGTTTTGCGGCCAGCTCACAAAAAGGGAGTTGAAGAAAGGAGCTCAGGGGCACTGTAATTCACAAACCTGCAGAGTTATGAATGACACCTATCGTTCAAAAATGTATTGATGAAAGTCTTCGAAGAGGACTTGAAAGCGGGGCAGAATTTCAGGAAAACGATTTCAGGGGGTAGACTGGAATTGCACTTAAAGCATAGGAAAAGAGCCAGAATGTCGACAATAATGCACTTGGCCAAAAAGGGCATATGAGTTTTTTCTGAATATATTCAGGAAAAAACGCATACGCACTTTTTGGCCAACCAAGCAAGTGTGTAAAGGAAATCTGCACTAAAATGAAGTCTCACTGCACCCCGGTCAAAAGGGCCAACTGAAAAAAGTGTAATTTCCAGAAAGGCAGGACAGGTCATGGAGAACAGGGAGCCTTGTTATGCGGATGGGCGGGATGTAAATTGCCAACAGCCACTCTGGAGAAGTGTATGGTGTTTCCTGAAACACGTAGGAAACAAAGCAACACAGCCTATGGCACTTCCACTTATGGTCCTATAGCTTAGGGAAATTAAAATCAAACAAACGCAGCCACCCCAAAGTTTGGGACGGCTCTGTTTACAAAAACCCCGTCTACGGTACAAGTTAAATATCCAAGAAAGCAAAAAACGGATAAAGAAGTTGTGGTACGCACATACAATGGAATATGACTCAGCAATGAAATCTACGTCATCAGGCCCGTAGCGCCATAATGAGTGGATTCAGGTACGTTGATTCTACGAGAAATAAGTCACACAGAAAAAGAAACATCATAAGATATCACTAATACACGGAATGTAAACTTGGCTACACATGAACTGAATTACCAAACAGAACAGGGTCTCAAATTTAGAAAACCAACTTATGCTTGCTTATGGGGAAAGGTGAGTTGGGGTGCTGCATAAAACAAGAGATTGAAATTAGCACAGATACCGTTCCATAAGCCAAATATATAATAGACGAGACGTACTTCTTGCTCAGCGAAATGGACTCAACACCCCATATTCAACGCCTCGGAACCTACCTGACAAGTAAGAATCATACAACCCATGGATTTATATGTCTCGATAAGGAAATCAAGCGTGTGTACAGCGGCCTAAACGCAGCAGTGATAATCCGATAAATCCCATTATCAAAATAAATTTCAAAACAAAAACACAATGACAGTGAAATAGAGAGCAATTCTTAAATAATTCATTCAGGGCTTGTGATGCAACCTAGATTTACCACATCTACACCCAGAGCTGGGTGAGACATAAGGCTGGACACTTCGGGCTGATAGCATTGGTGAGGTTCGGTGAGCAAACACAGACCCTTTGAAGTCATACTGCATGGTACCCATTCCATGGGTCCCAACTCTCCAGGTTTAAGGGATTCTTCCTTCAGCTAAAACATGCATGGGAAACCCAGAGTATGGTAAACCGTGTGATTGGGAAACGTTTTCATATGCATCTAAGTTTTCGAACCCTGGTACTTGTGTTCACGATCCCAGACGCTTTACTAACACTCTCCCCACTTGGAGAGTCAGTGCCTTTAACCTCCTGTTTGGCACACTTTGCAATTTCTGCGCAAGATGAACAGGAACAGGGAGAACCAATGAGAGACTAGCTGTAGGTGTCTGCACGGGCAAATGGAATGCACATTTCCCACCAGGAAGAGGAATTAACCAAATGCTCAGCGTGCCCTTACGGAAACAGATTAGGGCCTGAAGCAATCCTGCGGTTTTGCGGCCAGCTCACAAAAAAGCGAGTTGAAGAAAGGAGCTCAGGGGCACTGTAATTCACAAACCTGCAGAGTTATGAATGACAGCTATCGTCCAAAATTTTATTGATGAAAGTCTTCGAAGAGGACTTGAAAGCGGGGCAGAATTTCAGGAAAACGATTTCAGGGGGTAGACTGGAATTGCACTTAAAGCATAGGAAAAGAGCCAGAATGTCGACAATAATGCACTTGGCCAAAAAGGGCATATGAGTTTTTTCTGAATATATTCAGGAAAAAACGCATACGCACTTTTTGGCCAACCAAGCAAGTGTGTAAAGGAAATCTGCAGTAAAATGAAGTCTCACTGCACCCCGGTCAAAAGGGCCAACTGAAAAAAGTGTAAAATCCAGAAAGGCAGGACAGGTCATGGAGAACAGGGAGCCTTGTTATGCGGATGGGCGGGATGTAAATTGCCAACAGCCACTCTGGAGAAGTGTATGGTGTTTCCTGAAACACGTAGGAAACAAAGCAACACAGCCTATGGCACTTCCACTTATGGTCCTATAGCTTAGGGAAATTAAAATCAAAAACACACAGCCACCCCAAAGTTTGGGACGGCTCTGTTTACAAAAACCCCGTCTACGGTACAAGTTAAATATCCAAGAAAGCAAAAAACGGATAAAGAAGTTGTGGTACGCACATACAATGGAATATGACTCAGCAATGAAATCTACGTCATCAGGCCCATAGCGCCATAATGAGTGGATTCAGGTACGATGATTCTACGAGAAATAAGTCACAGAGAAAAAGAAACATCATAAGATATCACTAATACACGGAATGTAAACTTGGCTACACATGAACTGAATTACCAAACAGAACAGGGTCTCAAATTTAGAAAACCAACTTATGCTTGCTTATGGGGAAAGGTGAGTTGGGGTGCTGCATAAAACCAGAGATTGAAATTAGCACAGATACCGTTCCATAAGCCAAATATATAATAGACGAGACCTACTCCTTGCTCAACGAAATGGACTCAACACCCCATATTCAACGCCTGGGAACATACATGACAAGTAAGAATCATACAACCCATGGATTTATATGTCTCCATAAGGAAATCAGTGTGTGTACAGCGACCTAAACGCAGCAGAGAAAATCCGATAAATCCCATTATCAAAATAAATTTCAAAAACAAAACACAATGACAGTGAAATAGAGAGCAATTCTTAAATAATTCATTAAGGCTTGTGATGCAACCTAGATTTACCACATCTACACCCAGAGCTGGGTGAGACATAAGGCTGGACACTTCGGGCTGATAGCATTGGTGAGGTTCGGTGAGCAAACACAGACCCTTTGAAGTCATACTGCATGGTACCCATTCCATGGGTCCCAACTCTCCAGGTTTAAGGGATTCTTCCTTCAGCTAAAACATGCATGGGAAACCCAGAGTATGGTCCACCCTGTGATTGGGAAACGTTTTCATATGCATCTAAGTTTTCGAACCCTGGTAATTGTGTTCACGATCCCAGACGCTTTGCTCACACTCTCCTCACTTGGAGAGTCAGTGCCTTTAACCTCCTGTTTGGCACAGTTTGCAATTTCTGCGCAAGAAGGACAGGAATAGGGAGAAACAATGAGAGACTAGCTGTAGGTGTCTGCACGGGCAAATGGAACGCACATTTCCCACCAGGAAGAGGAATTAACCCAAGGCTCAGCGTGCTCTGACGGAAACAGATTAGGGCCTGAAGCAATCCTGCGGTTTTGCGGCCAGCTCACAAAAAAGCGAGTTGAAGAAAGGAGCTCAGGGGCACTGTAATTCACAAACCTGCAGAGTTATGAATGACACCTATCGTTCAAAAATGTACTGATGTAAGTCTTCGAAGAGGACTTGAAAGCGGGACAGAATTTCTCGAAAACGATTTCAGGGGGTAGACTGGAATTGCACTTAAAGCATAGGAAATGAGGCAGAATGTCGACAATGATGCACTTGGCCAAAAAGGGCGTATGTGTTTTTTCCTGAATATATTCAGGAAAAAACGCATACGCACTTTTTGGTCAACCAAGTAAGCGTGTAAAGGAAATCTGCACTACAATGAAGTCTCACTGCCCTCCGGTCAAAAGGGCCATCTGAAAAAAGTGTAAAATCCATAAAGTCAGGACAGGTCATGGAGAACAGGGAGCCTTGTTATGCTGATGGGCAGGATGTAAATTGCCAACAGCCACTCTGGAGAAGTGTATGGTGTTTCCTGAAACACGTAGGGAACAAAACAACACAGCCTATGGCACTTCCACTTATGGATCTATAGCTAAGGGAAATTAAAATCTAAAACACACAGCCACCCCAAAGTTTGGGACGGCTCCGTTTACAGGAACCTCGTCTACGGTACAAGTTAAGTATCCGAGAAAGCAAAAAATGGATAAAGAAGTAGTGCTACGTACGTACAATGGAATATCACACAGCAATGAAATCTACGTCATCAGGCCCGTAGCGCCATAATGAGTGGATTCAGGTACGATGATTCTACGAGAAATAAGTCACACAGAAAAAGAAACATCATAAGTTATGACTAATACACGGAATGTAAACTTGGCTACACATGAACTGAATTACAAAACAGAAAAGGGTCTCAAATTGAGACAACCAACTTATGCTTGCTTATGGGGAAAGGTGAGTTGGGGTGCTGCATAAAAACAGAGATTGAAATTAGCACAGATACCGTTCCGTAAGCCAAATATATAAGAGACAAGACCTACTCCTTGCTCAGCGAAATAGACTCAACACCCCATATTCAACGCCTGGGAATATACCTGACAAGTAAGAATCTTAAAACCCATGGATTTATATGTCTCCATAAGGAAATCAAATGTCTGTACATCGGCCTAAACGCAGCAGTGAAAATCCGATAAATCCCATTATCAAAATAAATTTCAAAAACAAAACACAATGACGGTGAAATAGAGAGCAATTCTTAAATAATTGATTCAGGGCTTGTGATGCAACCTGGATTTACCACATCTACACCCAGAGCTGGGTGAGACATAAGGCTGGGCACTTCGGGCTGATAGCATTGGTGAGGTTCGGTGAGCAAACGCAGACCCTTTGAAGTCATACTGCATGGTACTCATTCCATGGGTCCAACTCTCCAGGTTTAAGGGATTCTTCCTTCAGCTAAAACATGCATGGGAAACCCAGAGTATGGTCCACCGTGTGATTGGGAAACGTTTCCAAATGCATCTCAGTTTTCGAACGCTGGTACTCGGGTTCACCATTCCAGACGCTTTACTAAAACTCTCCCCACTTGGAGAGTCAGTGCCTTTAACCTCCTGTTTGGCACAGTTTGCAATTTCTGCGCAAGATGAACAGGAATAGGGAGAACCAATGAGAGACTAGCTGTAGGTGTCTGCACGGGCAAATGGAATGCTCATTTCCCACCAGGAAGAGGAATTCACCAAAGGCTCAGCGTGCCATGCTGGAAACAGATTAGGGCCTGAAACAATCCTGCGGTTTTGCGGCCAGTTCACATGAAAGCGAGTTGAGGAAAGGAGTTCTGGGGCACTGTAATTCACAAACCTGCAGAGTTATGAATGACAGCTATCGTCCAAAAATGAATTGAAGTAAGTCTTCGAAGAGGACTTGAAAGCGGGGCAGAATTTCAGGAAAACGATTTCAGGGGGTAGACTGGAATTGCACTTAAAGCATAGGAAAAGAGGCAGAATGTCGACAATGATGCACTTGGCCAAAAAGGGCGTATGCGTTATTTCCTGAATATATTCAGGAAAAAACGCATACGCCCTTTTTGGCGAACCAAGCATGCGTGTAAAGGAAA
The DNA here is from genome assembly GCF_059928025.1 of Delphinapterus leucas. Lineage (NCBI taxonomy): Eukaryota > Metazoa > Chordata > Mammalia > Artiodactyla > Monodontidae > Delphinapterus > Delphinapterus leucas. The sequence continues at coordinate 4,132,196 of NW_028322250.1, forward strand.
TCTGCACAACAATGAAGTCTCACTGCCCCTCGGTCAAAAGGGCCATCTGAAAAAAGTGTAAAATCAAGAAAGGCAGGACAGGTCATGGAGAACAGGGAGCCTTGTTATGCTGCTGGGCAGGATGTAAATTGCCAACAGCCACTCTGGAGAAGTGTATGGTGTTTCCTGAAACACGTACGAAACAAAGCAACACAGCCTATTGCACTTCCACTTATGGTCCCATAGCTTAGGGAAATTAAAATCAAAAACACACAGCCACCCCAAAGTTTGGGACGGCTCTGTTTACAAGAACCTCATCTACGGTACAAGTTAAATATCCGAGAAAGCAAAAAATGGATAAAGAAGTTGTGGTACGCACGTACAATGGAATATCACTCAGCAATGAAATCTCCGTCATCAGGCCCGTAGCGGCATAATGAGTGGATCCAAGTACGATGATTCTACGGGAAATAAGTCACACAGAATAAGAAACATCATAAGATATCACTAATACACGGAATGTAAACTTGACTACACATGAACTGAATTACAAAACAGAACAGGGTGTCAAATTTAGAAAACCAACTTATGCTTGCTTATGGGGAAAGGTGAATTTGGGTGCTGTATAAAACCAGAGATTTAAATTAGCACAGATACCATTCCATAAGCCAAATATATAATAGACAAGACCTACTCCTTGCTCAGCGAAATGGACTCAACAGCCCATATTCAACGCCTGGGAACATACCTGACAAGTAAGAATCTTAAAACCCATGGATTTATATGTCTCCATAAGGAAATCAAGCATGTGTACAGCGGCCTAAACGCAGCAGTGAAAATCAGATAAATCCCATTATCAAGATAAATTTCGAAAGCAAAACACAATGAGAGTGAAATATAGAGCAATTCTTAAATAATTCATTCAGGGCTTGTGATGCAACCTGGATTAACCACATCTACACGCAGAGCTGTGTGAGACATAAGGCTGGACACTTCAGGCTGATAGCATTGGTGAGGTTCGGTGAGCAAATGCAGACCCTTTGAAGTCATAGTGCCTGGTACCCATTCCATGGGTCCCAACTTTCCAGGTTTAAGGGATTCTTCCTTCAGCTAAATCATGCATGGGAAACCCAGAGTATGGTCCACCGTGTGATTGGGAAACGTTTTCAAATGCATCTCAGTTTTCGAACCCTGGTACTCGGGTTCAGCATTCCAGACGCTTTACGAACATTCTCCCCACTTGGAGAGTCAGTGCCTTTAACGTCCTGTTTGGCACAGTTTGCAATTTCTGCGCAAGATGAACAGGAATACGGAGAACCAATGAGAGATTAGCTGTAGTTGTCTGCACGGGCAAATAGAACGCTCATTTCCCACCAGGAAGAGGAATTAACCAAAGGCTCAGTGTGCAATGCCGGAAACAGATTAGGGCCTGAAGCAATCCTGCGGTTTTGCAGCCAGCTCACGAGAAAGCGAGTAGAGGAAAGGAGCTCAGGGGCACTGTAATTCATAAACCTGCAGAGTTATGAATGACAGCTATCGTCCAAAAATGTACTGAAGTAAGTCTTCGAAGAGGACTTGAAAGTGGGGCAGAATTTCAGGAAAACGATTTCAGTGGGTAGACTGGAATTGCACTTAAAGCATAGGAAAAGAGGCAGAATGTCGACAATGATGCACTTGGCCAAAAAGGGCGTATGCGTTTTTTCCTGAATATATTCAGGAAAAAACGCATACGCCCTTTTTGGCCAACCAAGCAGGCGTGTAAAGGAAATCTGCACTACAATGAAGTCTCACTGCCCCTCAGTCAAAAGGGCCATCTGAAAAAAGTGTAAAATCCAGAAAGGCAGGACAGGCCATGGAGAACAGGGAGCCTTGTTATGCTGATGGGTGGGATGTAAATTGCCAACAGCCACTCTGGAGAAGTGTATGGTGTTTCCTGAAACACATAGGAAACAAAGCAACACAGCCTATGGCACTTCCACTTATGGTCCTATAGCTTATGGAAATTAAAGTCAAAAACACACAGCCACCCCAATGTTTGGGACGTCTCTGTTTACAAGAACCTCGTCTACGGTACAAGTTAAATATCCGAGAAAGCAAAAAATGGATAAAGAAGTTGTGGTATGCACGTACAATGGAATATCACTCAGCAATGAAATCTACGTCATCAGGCCCGTATCGGCATAATGAGTGGGTTCAGGTACGATGATTCTACGATAAATAAGGCACACAGAAAAAGAAACATCACAAGGTATCACTAATACACGGAATGTAAATTTGACTACACATGAACTGAATTACAAAACAGAACATGGTATCAAATTTAGAAAACCAACTTATGTTTGCTTATGGGGAAAGGTGAGTTGGGGTGCTGCATAAAACCAGAGATTGAAATTAGCACAGATACCTTTCCATAAGCCAAATATATAATAGACAAGACCTACTCCTTGCTCAACGAAATGGACTCAACACTCCATATTCAACGCCTGGGAATATACCTGACAAGTAAGAATCTTAAAACCCATGGATTTATATGTCTCCACAAGGAAATCCAGCGTGTGTACAGCGGCCTAAACGCAGCAGTGGAAATCCGATAAATCCCATTATCAAAATAAATTTCATAAAGAAAACACAATGACAGTGAAATAGAGAGCAATTCTTAAATAATTCATTCAGGGCTTGTGATGAAACCTGGATTTACCACATCTACACCCAGAGCTGGGTGAGACATAAGGCTGGACACTTCGGGCTGATAGCTTTGGTGAGGTTCGGTGAGCAAACGCAGACCCTTTGAAGTCATACTGCATGGTACCCATTCCATGGGTCCCAACTCTCCAGGTTTAAGGGATTCTTCCTTCAGCTAAAACATGCATGGGAAACCCAGAGTATGGTCCACCGTGTGATTGGGAAACGTTTTCAAATGCATCTCAGTTTTCGAACGCTGGTACTCGGGTTCACCATTCCAGACGCTTTACTAACCCTCTCCCCACTTGGAGAGTCAGTGCCTTTAAACTCCTGTTTGGCACAGTTTGCAATTTCTGCGTAAGATGAACAGGAATAGGGAGAACCAATGAGAGACTACCTGTAGGTGTCTGCACGGGCAAATGGAACGCTCATTTCCCACCAGGAAGACGAATTAACCAAAGGCTCAGCATGCCCTGCCGGAAACAGATTAGGGCCTGAAGCAATCCTGCGGTTTTGCAGCCAGCTCACAAGAAAGTGAGTTGAAGAAAGGAGCTCAGGGCCACTGAAATTCACAAACCTGCAGAGTTATGAATGACAGCTATCGTCCAAAAATGTATTGAAGTAAGTCTTCGAAGAGGACTTGAAAGCGGGGCAGAATTTCTGGAAAACGATTTCAGGGGGTAGACTGGAATTGCACTTAAAGCATAGGAAATGAGGCAGAATGTCGACAATGATGCACTTGGCCAAAAAGGGCGTATGTGTTTTTTCCTGAATATATTCAGGAAAAAACGCATACGCACTTTTTGGTCAACCAAGCAAGCGTGTAAAGGAAATCTGCACTACAATGAAGTCTCACTGCCCCCCGGTCAAAAGGGCCATCTGAAAAAAGTGTAAAATCCAGAAAGGCAGGACAGGTCATGGAGAACAGGGAGCCTTGTTATGCTGATGAGCAGGATGTAAATTGCCAACAGCCACTCTGGAGAAGTGTACGGTGTTTCCTGAAACACGTAGGGAACAAAACAACACAGCCTATGGCACTTCCACTTATGGGTCTATAGCTTAGGGAAATTAAAATCAAAAACACACAGCCACCCCAAAGTTTGGGACGGCTCCGTTTACAGGAACCTCGTCTACGGTACAAGTTAAGTATCCGAGAAAGCAAAAAATGGATAAAGAAGTAGTGCTACGTACGTACAATGGAATATCACACAGCAATGAAATGTACGTCATCAGGCCCGTAGCGCCATAATGAGTGGATTCAGGTACGATGATTCTACGAGAAATAAGTCATACAGAAAAAGAAACATCATAAGATATGACTAATACACGGAATGTAAACTTGGCTACACATGAACTGAATTACAAAACAGAAAAGGGTCTCAAATTGAGACAACCAACTTATGCTTGCTTATGGGGAAAGGTGGGTTGTGGTGCTGCATAAAACCAGAGATTGAAATTAGCACAGATACCGTTCCATAAGCCAAATATATAAGAGACAAGACCTACTCCTTGCTCAGCGAAATAGACTCAACACCCCATATTCAATGCCTGGGAATATACCTGACAAGTAAGAATCTTAAAACCCATGGATTTATATGTCTCCATAAGGAAATCAAGCGTGTGTACAGCGGCCTAAACGCAGCAGTGAAAATCCGATAAATCCCATTATCAAAATAAATTTCAAAAACAAAACACAATGACAGTGAAATAGAGAGCAATTCTTAAATAATTCATTCAGGGCTTGTGATGCAACCTGGATTTACCACATCTACAACCAGAGCTGAGTGAGACATAAGGCTGTACACTTCGGCCTGATAGCATTGGTGAGGTTCGTTGAGAAAATGCAGGCCCTTTGAAGTCATACTGCATGGTACCCATTCCATGGGTCCCAACTCTCCAGGTTTAAGGGATTCTTCCTTCAGCTAAAACATGCATGGGAAACCCACAGTATGGTGCACCGTGTGACCGGGAAACCTTTTCAAATGCATCTCAGTTTTCGTCCCCTTTTACTCGGGTTCACGATTGAAGACCCTTTACTAATACTCTCCCCACTTAGAGAGTCAGTGCCTTTAACCTCCTGTTTGGCACAGTTTGCAATTTCTGCGCAAGATGAACAAGAATAGGGAGAACCAATGAGAGACTAGCTCTAGGTGTCTGCACGTTCAAATATAACACTCATTTCCCACCAGGAAGAGGAATTTACCAAAGGATCAGCATGCTGTGCCGGAACCAGATTAGGACATGAAGCAATCCTGCGGGTTTGCGGCCAGCTCACAAGAAAGCGAGTAGAAGAAAGGAGCTCAGGCGCACTGTCATTCACAAACCTGCAGAGTTATAAATGTCAGCTATTGTCCAAAAATGTATTGAAGTAAGGCTGCGTAGAGGACTTGAAAGCGGGGCAGAATTGCAGGAAAACGAGTTCAGGGGCAGACTGGAATTGCATTTAAAGCATAAGGAAAGAGACAGAAAGTCGACAATGATGCACTTGGTCAAAAAGGGCGTATGCGTTTTTTCCTGAATATATTCAAGAAAAAACACATACGCCCTTTTTGGCCAAACAAGCAAGCCTGTAAAGAAATCTGCATTACAATGAAGTCTCACTGCCCCCCTGTCAAAAGGGACATCTGAAAAAAGTGAAAAATCCAGAAAGGCAGGACAGGCCATGGAGAACAGGGAGCCTTGTTATGCTGATGGGCGGGATGTAAATTGCCAACAGCCACTCTGGAGAAGTGTATGGTGTTTCCTCAAACACCTAAAAAACTAAGCAACGGAGCCTACGGCACTTCCACTTATGGTTCTATAGCTTAGGGAAATTAAAATCAAAAAGACACAGCCACCCATAAATTTTGGACGGCTCTGCTTACAAGAACCTCATTTACGGTACAAGTGAAATATCCAAGAAAGCAAAAAATGGATAAAGAAGTTGTTGTACGTACGTACAATGGAATATCACTCAGCAATGAAATCTATGTCATGAGGCCCGTCGCGGCATAATGAGTGGATTCAGGTACGATCATTCTAAGTTAACTAAGTCACACAGAAAAAGAAACACCATAAGATATCTCAAATACACGGAATGCAAACATGGCTGCACATGAACTCAATTACAAAACAGAAAAGGGTCTCAAATTTAGAAAACCAACTTATGCTTGCTTAAGGGGAAAGGTGAGTTGTGGTCCTGCATAAAACCAGAGATTGAAATTAGCACAGATACCTTTCCATAAGCAAATATGTAATAGTCAGGACCTACTCCTTGCTCCACGAAATGGACTCAACACCCCATATTCAATGCCTAGGAATATACCTGACTAGTAAGAATCTGAAAACCCATGGATTTATATGTCTCCATAAGAGAATCAAGCATGTGTACAGCGGCATAAACGCAGCAGTGAAAATCCGATAAATCCCATTATCAAAATAAATTACAAAAACAAAACACAATGACAGTGAAATAGAGAGCAATTCTTAAATAATTCACTCAGGGCTTGTGATGCAACCTGGATTTACCACATCTACACGCACAGCTGTGTGAGACATAAGGCTGGACACTTCGGGCTGATAGCATTGGTGAGTTTCGGTGAGGAAACGCAGACCCTTTGAAGTCATACTGCATGGTACCCATTCCAAGGGTCTTAAATCTCCAGGTTTAAGGGATTCTTCCTTCAGCTAAAACATGCATGGGAAACCCAGAATATGGTCCACCGTGTGATTGGGAAACGTTTTCAAATGCATCTCAGTTTTCGAGGCCTGGTACTGGGGTTCACCATTCCAGACGCTTTACTAACACTCTCCCCACTTGGAGAGTCAGTGCCTTTAACCTCCTGTTTGGCACAGTTTGCAATTTCTTCGCAAGATGAACAGGAATAGGGAGAACAAATGAGAGACTAGCTGTAGGTGTCTGCACGGGCAAATGGAACGCTCATTTCTCACCAGGAAGAGGAATTAAACAAAGGCTCAGCGTGCCCTGCCGGAAACAGATTAGGGCCTTAAGCAATCCTGCGGTTTTGCGGCCAGCTCACAAGAAAGTGAGTTGAAGAAAGGAGCTCAGGACCACTGTATTTCACAAACCTGCAGAGTTATGAATGACAGCTCTCGTCCAAAAATGTATTGAAGTAAGTCTTTGAAGAGGACTTGAAAGCGGGGCAGAATTTCTGGAAAACGATTTCAGGGCGTAGACTGGAATTGCACTTAAAGCATAGGAAATGAGGCAGAATGTCGACAATGATGCACTTGGCCAAAAAGTGCGTATGTGTTTTTTCCTGAATATATTCAGGAAAAAACGCATACGCCCTTTTTGGCCAACCAAGCAAGCGTGTAAAGGAAATCTGCACTACAATGAAGTCTCACTGCCCCCCGGTCAAAAGGGCCATCTAAAAAAGTGTAAAATCCAGAAAGGCAGGACTGCTCATGGAGAACACGGAGCACTGTTATGCTGATGGGTGGGATGTAAATTGCCAACAGCCACTCTGGAGAAGTGTATGGTGTTTCCTGAAACACGTAGGAAACAAAGCAACACAGCCTATGGCACTTCCACTTATGTTCCTATAGCTTAGGGAAATTAAAATTAAAAAACACACAGCCACCCCAATGTTTGGGTTGGCTCTGTTTACAAGAACCTCGTCTACGGTACCAGTTAAATATCGGAGAAAGCAAAAAATGGATAAAGAAATTGTGGTACGCACGTACAATGGAATATCACTCAGCAATGAAATCTACGTCATCAGGCCCGTAGCGGCATAATGAGTGGATTCAGGTACGATGATTCTACGAGAAATAAGTCACACAGAAAAAGAAACATCATAAGATATCACTAATACACGGAATGTAAATTTGACTACACATGAACTGAATTACAAAACAGAACATGGTATCAAATTTAGAAAACCAACTTATGTTTGCTTATGGGGAAAGGTGAGTTGGGGTGCTGCATAAAACCAGAGATAGAAATTAGCACAGATACCTTTCCATAAGCCAAATATATAATAGACAAGACCTACTCCTTGCTCAACGAAATGGACTCAAAACTCCATATTCAACGCCTGGGAATGTACCTGACAAGTAAGAATCTTAAAACCCATGGATTTATATGTCTCCATACGGAAATCAAGCATGTGTACAGCGGCCTAAACGCAGCAGTGGAAATCCGATAAATCCCATTATCAAAATAAATTTCAAAAACAAAACACAATGACAGTGAAATAGAGAGCAATTCTTAAATAATTCATTCAGGGCTTGTGATGCAACCTGGATTTACCACATCTACACCAAGAGCTGGGTGAGACATAAGCCAGGACACTTCGGGCTGATAGCATTGGTGAGGTTCGGTGAGCAAACGCAGAACCTTTGAAGTCATACTGCATGGTACCCATTCCATGGGTCCCAACTCTCCAGGTTTAAGGGATTCTTCCTTCAGCTAAAACATGCATGGGAAACCCAGAGTATGGTCTACCGTGTGATTGGGAAACGTTTTCAAATGCATCTCAGTTTTCGAACCCTGATACTCGGGTTCACCATTCCAGACGCTTTACTAACCCTCTCCCCACTTGGAGAGTCAGTGCCTTAAACCTCCTGTTTGTCACAGTTTGCAATTTCTGCGCAAGATGAATAGGAATAGGGAGAACCAATGAGAGACTAGCTGTAGGTGTCTGCACAGGCAAATGGAACGCTCATTTCCCACCAGGAAGAGGAATTAACCAAAGGCTCAGCGTGCCCTGCCGGAAACAGATTAGGGCCTGAAGCAATCCTGTGGTTTTGCAGCCAGCTCACAAGAAATCGAGTTGAAGAAAGGAGCTCAGGGGCACTGTAATTCACAAACCTGCAGAGTTATGAATGACAGCTATCGTCCAAAAATGTATTGAAGTAAGTCTTCGAAGAGGAGTTGAAAGCGGGGCAGAATTTCTGGAAAACGATTTCAGGGGGTAGACTGGAATTGCACTTAAAGCATAAGAAAAGAGGCAGAATGTCGACAATGATGCACTTGGCCAAAAAGGGCGTATGCGTTTTTTCCTGAATATATTCAGGAAAAAACGCATACGCACTTTTTGGTCAACCAAGCAAGCGTGTAAAGGAAAACTGCACTGCAATGAAGTCTCACTGCCCCCCGGTCAAAAGGGCCATCTGAAAAAAGTGTAAAATCCATAAAGGCAGGACAGGTCATGGAGAACAGGGAGCCTTGTTATGCTGATGGACGGGATGTAAATTGCCAACAGCCACTCTGGAGAAGTGTATGGTGTTTCCTGAAACACGTAGGAAACAAAGCAACACAGCCTATGGCACTTCCACTTATGGTCCTATAGCTTAGGGAAATTAAAATCAAAAACACACAGCCACCCCAAAGTTTGGGACGGCTCTGTTTACAAGAACCTCGTCTACGGTACAAGTTAAATATCCGAGAAAGCAAAAAATGGATAAAGAAGTTGGGGTACGCACATACAATGGAATATCACTCAGCAATGAAATCTACGTCATCAGGCCCGTAGCGGCATAATGAGTGGATCCAAGTATGATGATTCTACGAGAAATAAGTCACACAGAAAAAGAAACATCATAAGATATCACTAATACACGGAATGTAAACTTGGCTACACATGAATTGAATTACAAAACAGAACAGTGTCTCAAATTTAGAAAACCAACTTATGCTTGCTTATGGGGAAAGGTGAGTTGGGGTGCTGCAGAAAACCAGAGATTGAAATTAGCACAGATACCGTTCCATAAGCCCAATATATAATAGACAAGACCTACTCCTTGCTCAACGAAATGGACTCAACACCCCATATTCAACGCCTGGGAAGATACGTGACAAGTAAGAATCTTAAAACCCATGGATTTATATGTCTCCATAAGGAAATCAAGCGTGTGTACAGCGGCCTAAACGCAGCAGTGAAAATCCGATAAATCCCATTATCAAAATAAATTTCAAAAACAAAACACAATGACAGTGAAATAGAGAGCAATTCTTAAATAATCCATTCAGGGCTTGTGATGCAACCTGGATTTACCACATCTACAACCAGAGCTGAGTGAGACATAAGGCTGTACACTTCGGCCTGATAGCATTGGTGAGGTTCGTTGAGAAAATGCAGGCCCTTTGAAGTCATACTGCATGGTACCCATTCCATGGGTCCCAACTCTCCAGGTTTAAGGGATTCTTCCTTCAGCTAAAACATGCATGGGAAACCCACAGTATGGTGCACCGTGTGACCGGGAAACCTTTTCAAATGCATCTCAGTTTTCGTCCCCTTTTACTCGGGTTCACGATTGAAGACCCTTTACTAATACTCTCCCCACTTAGAGAGTCAGTGCCTTTAACCTCCTGTTTGGCACAGTTTGCAATTTCTGCGCAAGATGAACAAGAATAGGGAGAACCAATGAGAGACTAGCTCTAGGTGTCTGCACGTTCAAATATAACACTCATTTCCCACCAGGAAGAGGAATTTACCAAAGGATCAGCATGCTGTGCCGGAACCAGATTAGGACATGAAGCAATCCTGCGGGTTTGCGGCCAGCTCACAAGAAAGCGAGTAGAAGAAAGGAGCTCAGGCGCACTGTCATTCACAAACCTGCAGAGTTATAAATGTCAGCTATTGTCCAAAAATGTATTGAAGTAAGGCTGCGTAGAGGACTTGAAAGCGGGGCAGAATTGCAGGAAAACGAGTTCAGGGGCAGACTGGAATTGCATTTAAAGCATAAGGAAAGAGACAGAAAGTCGACAATGATGCACTTGGTCAAAAAGGGCGTATGCGTTTTTTCCTGAATATATTCAAGAAAAAACACATACGCCCTTTTTGGCCAAACAAGCAAGCCTGTAAAGAAATATGCATTACAATGAAGTCTCACTGCCCCCCTGTCAAAAGGGACATCTGAAAAAAGTGAAAAATCCAGAAAGGCAGGACAGGCCATGGAGAACAGGGAGCCTTGTTATGCTGATGGGCGGGATGTAAATTGCCAACAGCCACTCTGGAGAAGTGTATGGTGTTTCCTCAAACACCTAAAAAACTAAGCAACGGAGCCTACGGCACTTCCACTTATGGTTCTATAGCTTAGGGAAATTAAAATCAAAAAGACACAGCCACCCATAAATTTTGGACGGCTCTGCTTACAAGAAACTCATTTACGGTACAAGTGAAATATCCAAGAAAGCAAAAAATGGATAAAGAAGTTGTTGTACGTACGTACAATGGAATATCACTCAGCAATGAAATCTATGTCATGAGGCCCGTCGCGGCATAATGAGTGGATTCAGGTACGATCATTCTAAGTTAACTAAGTCACACAGAAAAAGAAACACCATAAGATATCTCAAATACACGGAATGCAAACATGGCTGCACATGAACTCAATTACAAAACAGAAAAGGGTCTCAAACTTAGAAAACCAACTTATGCTTGCTTAAGGGGAAAGGTGAGTTGTGGTGCTGCATAAAACCAGAGATTGAAATTAGCACAGATACCTTTCCATAAGCAAATATGTAATAGTCAGGACCTACTGCTTGCTCCACGAAATGGACTCAACACCCCATATTCAATGCCTAGGAATATACCTGACTAGTAAGAATCTGAAAACCCATGGATTTATATGTCTCCATAAGAGAATCAAGCATGTGTACAGCGGCATAAACGCAGCAGTGAAAATCCGATAAATCCCATTATCAAAATAAATTACAAAAACAAAACACAATGACAGTGAAATAGAGAGCAATTCTTAAATAATTCACTCAGGGCTTGTGATGCAACCTGGATTTACCACATCTACACGCACAGCTGTGTGAGACATAAGGCTGGACACTTCGGGCTGATAGCATTGGTGAGGTTCGGTGAGGAACCGCAGACCCTTTGAAGTCATACTGCATGGTACCCATTCCAAGGGTCTTAAATCTCCAGGTTTAAGGGATTCTTCCTTCAGCTAAAACATGCATGGGAAACCCACAGTATGGTGCACCGTGTGACCGGGAAACCTTTTCAAATGCATCTCAGTTTTCGTCCCCTTTTACTCGGGTTCACGATTGAAGACCCTTTACTAATACTCTCCCCACTTAGAGAGTCAGTGCCTTTAACCTCCTGTTTGGCACAGTTTGCAATTTCTGCGCAAGATGAACAGGAATAGGGAGAACCAATGAGAGATTAGCTGTAGGTGTCTGCACGAACAAATTTAACGCTCATTTCCCACCAGGAAGAGGAATTAGCCAAAGGCTCAGCATGCCGTGTCGGAACCAGATTAGGGCCTGAAGCAATCCTGCGGTTTTGCGGCCAGCTCACAAGAAAGCGAGTTGAAGAAAGGAGCTCAGGGGCACTGTAATTCACAAACCTGCAGAGTTATAAATGACAGCTATCGTCCAAAAATATATTGAAGTAAGGCTGCAAAGAGGACTTGAACGCGGGGCAGAATTCCAGGAATACGATTTCAGGAGGTAGACGGGAAGTCCTCTGAAAGTATAGGAGAAGAGGCAGAACCTCGACAATGATGCACTTGGTCAAAAAGGGCATATGCGTTTCTTCCAGGGCCCTTATTAAAGAGGGTAGGAGGCTCCCAGCATGCTTCAGTGGCCAACAGAGGGCCTACGTCGCCAAGGCGACATGAGCCATCCAGGCAGGAGTGACCTCACATCAGAGGGCCCACCTCACAGAAGGGTAAGGAACCCAGTCAAGATCAGACTCTCACCAGAGTGCCCACATAAGCAAGGGGCTGGGAACCAGGCAGGAGTGTCCTCACACCCATGGGGCCACATCATCGAAAGTTGAGGTACCCAGCACATGTGGCCTCAAACCAGAGGACCCACATCACCATGGGTCTCGGAGCGAGGCAGGCAGGATTAACCTCAAAACACATGGCCCATTGTATAAAAAAGGTGAGGAATCCAGCAGTTGGAACATCCCAGCAGGCGGCCCAGAGCACCGAGGCTATGGGATCCAGGCAGTGATGAACTCACAACAGAGGGCCCTCATCGTGATACTGTAAGCAACCCAGCCGTTGTAACCTCAGAGCACAAGGCCCACATCCCCATGGGGAAGGGAACCAAGCAGGAGTGTCATCGCACCAGTGGGCACACATCAGAAAAGGTGGGGAGCCCAGCAGTTAGGGCCGGACGCCAGAGGGCCCTCATCACTGAGGAGAGGAGGCTCCCAGCAAGCTCCAACTGCTACCAGAAGGCCGACGTCGCCAATGCAGGGTGTGCCAGCCAGGCAGGAGTGACCTCAGAGCAGAGGGCCAACCACACAAAAGTGTGAGGAACCCAAAGAGGATCAGACTCTCACCGGAGGGCCCACATCACCAAGGGAATGGAAACCAGGCAGGAGTGTTCTCACACCAGTGTGGTCACATCACCGAAATGTGACGGACCCAGCACACGTGGCCTCAAACTACAGGACACACATCACCAAGGGGCTGGGAGTGAGGCAGGCAGGAGGAGCCTCCAAACAGAGGGCCCATAGCGTAAAAAAGGTGAGGGATCCCGCAGTTGGAACCTCCCAGCAGGTGGCCAGGAGCAGTGAGGCTATGGGATCCAGGCCTGACTGAACTCAAAACAGAGGGCCCTCATCATGAAACTGTGAGCAACCCAGCCGTTGGGACCTTAGAGCAGAAGGCCCACATTCCCATGGGGTTGGGATCCTGGCAGGAGTGTACTCGCACCACAGGGCGCACATCAGAAAATTTTGGGAGCCCAGGAGTTAGGGTCTGACGCCAGAGGGCCCTCATTACCGAGGGGAGGAGACTCCCAGCAGGCACCAACTCCCAACTGAGGGCCCACGTCGCCACGTTGACGTGTGCCAGCCAGGCAGGAGTGACCTCACAGCAGAGGGCCTACCTCACAGAAGGGTGAGGAACCCAGCCAGGATAAGACTCTCACCAGAGGGCCCACATCACCAAGGGGATCGGAACAAGGCAGGAGTGTCCTCACACCAGTGTGGCCACATTATAGAAAGGTGAGGAACCCAGCACATGTGGCCTAAACCAGAGGACCCACATTTCCAAGGTGCTCCGAGTGAGGCAGGCAGGAGTAGCCTAACAACACAGGGCCCACAGAATAAAAAATGTGAGGAATCCAGCAGTTTGAACCTCCCAGCAGGTGGCCCAGAGCATGGAGTCTATGGGATCCAGGCCACAGTGAACTCACAGCAGAGGGCCCACATCATGAAACTGTGAGCAACCCAGCCAGTGGGACCTCAGAGCAGAAGGCCCACATCCCCATGGGGATGGGAACCTCGCAGGAGTGTCCTCGCACAACTTAGCACGTATCAGAAAATGTGGGAACCCAGCAGTTATGGCCTGGCGCCAGAGGGCCCTCATCACGGAGGAGAGGAGGCTACCAGCAGGCTCCAAATGCCACCAGAGGGCCGACGTCACCAAGGCAATGGGAGCAAGCCAGGCAGGAGTTACCTCACAGCAGAGGGCCCACCTCACAGAAGTATGAGGAATCCAGACAGGATCAGACTCTCACCAGAGCGCCCACATCACCAAGGGGATGGGAACCAGGCAGGAGTGTCCTCACACCAGTGGGGCCACATCAATAAAGGTGAGGAAACTGGTACATGTGGCCTTAAACAAGAGGACCTACATCACAAATGGGCTGGGAGTGAGTCAGGAAGTAGGAGCATGAAAACACAGGACCCAAAGAATAAAAAAGGTAAGGAATCCAGCAGTAGGAACCTCCCAGCAGGCCGCTCAGAGCACAGAGGCTATGGGATCTAGGCCTGGGTGAACTAACACCAGAGAGCCAACATCATGAAACGGTGAACAACACAGGTGTTGGGACCTTAGAGCAGAAGGCCCACATGCCCATGGGGATGGGAACCTCGCAGGAGTGTCCTCGCACCACTTAGCACGTATCAGAAAATGTGGGTACCCAGCAGTTAGGGCCTGAGGCAAGAGGGCCCCCATCACCGAGGGGAGGTTCCCAGCAGGCTCCAACTGCCACAAGAGGGCCGATGTTGCCCAGGTGGGGTGTGCCAGCCAGGCAGGAGTGACCTCACAGCAGAGGGCCCCCCTCACAGAAGGGTGAGGAACCCAGCCAGGATCAGACTCTCACCAGAGGGCCCACATCATCAAGGGGATAGGAACCAGGCAGGAGTGTCCTCACACCAGTGGGGCCACATCATCGAAAGGCGAGGGACCCAGCATACGTGGCCTCAAACCAGAGGACACACATCACCAAGGGGTTGGGAGTGAGGCAGGCAGGAGGAGTCTCAAAACAGAGGGCCCATAGAAGAAAAAAGGTGAGGAATCCCGCAGTTGTAACCTCCCAGCAGGTGGCCAGGAGCAGCGAGGCTATGGGATCCAGGCCGGAGAGAACTCACAGCAGAGGGCCCTCATCATGAAATTGAGCAACCCACGGTTGGGACCTCAGAGCAGAAGGCCCACATTCCCATGGGGTTGGGAACCTGGCAGGAGTGTACTCGAACCACAGGGCGCATATCAGAAAATATTGGGAGCCCAGGAGTTAGGGTCTGACGCCAGAGGGCCCTCATTACCGAGGGGAGGAGACACCCAGCAGGCACCAAATCCCACCAGAGGGCCGACGTCGCCAAGGCGGGGTGTGCCAGCCAGGCAGGAGTGACCTCAGAGAAGAGGGCCCACCTCACAGAAGTGTGAGGAACCCAACCAGGATCAGACTCTCACCGGAGGGCCCACATCACCAAGGGGATGGGAACCAGGCAGGAGTGTCCTCACACCAGTGGGGCCACATCAGCCAAAGGTGAGGAACCCAGCACATGTGGCCTCAAACCACAGGACACACATCACCAAGGGGCTAGGAGTGAGGCAGGTGTCTGGAGGGGCACATTTAACTCTAATTTCCCACCAGGAAGTGGAATGAACCAAAGTCTCAGAGTGCCGTGCCGGACCCTGATTACGGCCTGAAGCAAACCTGCGGTTCTGTGGCCAGTTTTCAAGGAAACGAGTTAAGAAAGGAAATCACGGGCACTGTAATTCACAAACCTGCAGTGTTATAAATGACAGCTATTGGCAAAATTATATGGAAGTAAGTCTGCAAAGAGGACTTGAAAACGAGGCAGAATTGCAGGAATCATATTTCAGGAGGTAGATTGGAATTGCATTTAAAGCATGTGAAAAGCGGCAGATCTTTGACAGTGATGCACTTGGACAAAAGTGCGTAAACATTTTTTCCTGAATATATTCAGGAAAAAACACATATGCCCTTTTTGGCCAACCAAGCACTCGAGAAATGGAAATCCGCACTACAATGAAGTCTCATTTCCCATTCGTCAAAAGGGCCATCTGAAAAAAGTGTAAAAACCAGAAACACAGGACAGGCCATGGAGAACAGGGAGCCTTGTTATGCTGATGGGCGGGATGTAAATTGCCAACAGACACTCTGGAGATGTTTATGGTGTATCCTGAAACATCTGAAAAACAAAGCTACAGACCCTAGGGCACTTCCACTTTTGGCCCTATAGCTTAGGAAAATTAAAATCAACAAGACACAGCCAACACCAAATTTAGGGCTGCTGTGTTTACAAGAACCTTGAGTCCAGTACAAATTAAATATCCCAGAAAAAAAAATGGATAAAGGAGTTGTGCTACTTACGTACAACGGAATATCACTCAGCAATGAAATCAATGTCATCAGGCCTGTAGCAGCAAATTGAGTGGATTTAAGTATGATGATTCTAAGAGAAATAGGTCACACAGAGAAAGATAATTATCATAAGATATCACTAATAGAGAGAGTGTAAACTTGGCTACACATAAACTGAATTCCAAAACCGAACAGAGTCTCACATTTAGATAAAAACTTATGCTTGCTTAAGGGGAAAGTTGAGTTGGGGTGCTGTATAAAACCAGAGATTGAAATTAGCACACATACCGTTCCATAAGCCAAATATGTAATAGACAAGACCTACTCTTTGCTCAACGAAATAGACTCATCCATGGTGTATCACCTCACACCTGTTAGAATGAGCATCATCAGAAAATCTACAAACAACAAATGCTGGAAAGGGTGTGGAGATAAGGAACCCTCTTCCACTATTGTTGGGAATGTAAATTGATACAGTCACTGTGGAGAACATTATGGAGTTTCTTATAAAACTAAGAATAGAATTACCATATGATACAGCAATCCCACTACTGGGCATATACCCAGACAAAACCATAAATCAAAAAGAGACATTCACCGCAATGTTCATTGCATCACTATTTACAATATCCAGGTAATGGAAGCAACCTAAATGCCCACAGACAGACGAATGCATAAAGATGTGGTACATATATAAAATGGAATATTACTAAGCCATAAAAAGGAATGAAATTGGGTCATTTGTAGAGACGTTGATGGATCTAGAGACTGTCATACAGAGTGAAGTAAGTCAGAAAGAGAAAAACAAATCTTGTCTATTAATGCATATATGTGGAACCTAGAAAAATTGTACAGATGAACCGTTTTGCCAGGCAGAAATAGAGCAACAGATGTAGACAACAAACGTATGGACACCAAGGGGGGAAAGCTGTTGGGGGGTGGTGGTGGGAGGAGTTGAGAGATTGGGATTGGCATGTATACAGTTATATGTATAAAATAGATAACCAAAAAGAACCTGCTGTATAAAAAAATAAAATAAAATTCAAATTACAAAAAGTAAAACAGAAAAAATATTCTTCCCTTCACATACATGTATTTATATGAATAAATTATTTCCATGCTTATATCTGTAAATACAAAAAAGAGGAATAAAATCTACCTTGAACCAAAAACGAAAAAAAGAAAAAAAAACAGAACCCACCAGTTACACAGAGGAAAACCGTATCAGGGCACTTGCTCCAGTTGTAAACAATTCTGAAGTTGGTCAGTGGTGGGGAATCATCTCCCATTCAGCCAGCAGGCCCCACGCAACAAGCGTCCTCATTGCAAAGCTGGGGGACCGTGCCGAGGCATCTGTGAGTAAACGTGGGCTGAGCCCCAGGCCAGCTGCTGCTGAAATGTTCCCACCCTTCCCAGGTAAAACACCTGAATATGTACAAGGACTTGAAAGCCTAGAGGAAGGGCCATGGAGCCACATGAGTGACAGCATGCCAGCCGACTTGGTGCCTGCAGGCCAGCCAGGATGGTCCTGGCCCTGGGTGCTCTTCTGGAAGCTTTCCATTTCCCTGCCTGAGATACCCCTGCTGTCCCGGCCCCCACTGCTTTCTTCCTCACTCACCTCTGCCCAGGGAGAAATTCCAGCGGCCCGTATGGGTGACACATCCTCTTCTTTAGCAGGTGGCATCTTGGCAACTGCTGCAGAAAGTCCAGCAGAGCCCCACTCACACTGGGCCACCCACAAAGCCGTGGCCTCTCACTCCCTCCCACCAGTCCAGCCCCAAGACTGCTGACAGGGCAGAGAAAATGGCGTCAGGCACAGCTGCAGGGGCTCTTGCTGCCTGGAGCGGTGTTTATATTGATCTGAACCCAGGCACACCTGGGGAGGGCTGGCCGGCACAGTCGGGCTTCCCAGGCCAGCCAATAATCACCCCTCAGGGGCTCACAGTTGCAGAAACTGGAACTTGCTGAATCGGCCAGGTCCAAGGAACAGGTGTGGGCTCCTGAGAGTCAGGATAGACAAGGGGCTGCAGCTCTGGCTTGTTTTCTAATTATATTATCTGGCCCATGAGTGGGAGACAACTTCAAGAAAACCCTCTCCTAATGAGAGGAACCCAGGAGTCAGGGAGAGGAGGGGTGGCTGGTGGGTGGAGACAGAGGCCTGGTGCCCCGGGTGAGTGGAAGTCTCTGGAAGACCAGGTGGAGGGAGGCCACACAGAGTGATGCCCAGGGTCACAGACCTGTCGGAGCTGCTGTTTGTTAGTTCAAGTCCTGCTCTGAGGTGCTCTGTGTCAGATCTGAGTGACAGGTGAGCTGGGAGTGCTCTGCAATGAGGGCGATATGCAGGGTTCCTGTGTTCCCAGCCCTGCCATGGTACCTGTAAGGGTAGCTCTGTATCCTGGGAGGGGCCTGACCACGAGAGCCCCATGGGCTGCAGGGGAACCTGCCCAGGGAACCCCATATCCTGGGAGGGGCCTGAACACGAGAGCCCCATGGGCTGGGGTGGGGGTGGGGTACCTGCCCAGGTGAGCTCCATATCCTGGGATTGGCCTGACCTCGAGAGCCCCATGGGCTGCTGGAGTCCTGGTAAAGGATGTCAGGACAGTCAGTGAAGCCACCGAGGATATACCTCCAGTAGTTCCTAAATCCTACACCCTGCTGGTCATTCTACCAACCACCAGGACATGGTATTCTGTATTAGTCTTCAATGATGCCTTCTTTTGTATTCTATTAGTCCCAGAGTCACAAGAAATTTTGGCTTGTGAGTGGCAGGACTCAACATACAACTAAAACAATACTTCCGGGCCGTGTTGCCCCAAGGGTTCAAAAATTCCCACACCATCTTTGGGGAAAGCTCAGCTAAAGAACTAAAAGTTCTACCTCTGGAAAAGGAAACACTCCTTCAATATGCAGACGACATTCTGATCGCCAGCCCTACTAAGGAGACCTCTGAACTACCAAGCCAATAAAGGATACAAGTTGTCCAAGACAAAGCTCAAATATCACAGACTACGGTGACCTGCCTGGGCTTCATTCTCACAGAAGGTCGGAGAAGCCCATCCCAGGAAAGGGAAGAAACAATTTACAGCCTTACCCATTTCTGAAACTAGAAGACAGCTTAGGGGTTCCTGGGGAGGCCAGGGTTTGCTGCTTCTGGATCCCTAACTACAGTCTACTAGCTGGGCCTCTATATGAAACACTGAAAGGAAAAGATGATGATCCTTTTGAATAGAATGCAGAAGTGGCCTTTCAAGAATGGAAAGAGCAGTCAATTCAGACCCTTGCCCTGGAACTCCCTAATTTAGCTAAACCCTTTGACCTTTACATTCCTGGTGAATGGTGAATCGCCATTGGAGTATTAGTGCAAAACCTGGGACCACTTGAAATGGAACAATGCAAGAATGCGATCCAGGTAGGATAAACTACGGTCACCAAGGGGCTTGGCCCACCGCCACATCTGGCCAAGATACTGGCAGTATCTGAAAACCTGGAAATCAGCAGCCCAAAAGGCCACCTCCCTCCTAAGGGAAAAGGACCCCACGTGGTGATCCTAACACCCAACCATGCCCTGAAGTTGCAGGGTTGGCTCCATGGGCACACTGACCTTGAGCGAGGAGGCCCTCCAACTCCAACCTCCATCGAGATAACCGGGGCAAAGTGGCACCATGAAGACTCGTGTGAAGGTGTCTGCACGGGCAAATTTAACGCTCATTTCCCACCAGGAAGAGGAATTAACCAAAGGCTCAGCATGCCGTGCCGGAACCAGATTAGGGCCTGAAGCATTCCTGCGGGTTTGCGGCCAGCTCACAAGAAAGCGAGTTGAAGAAAGGAGCTCAGGGACACTGTAATTCACAAACCTGCAGAGTTATAAATGACAGCTATCACCCAAAAATATACTGAAGGAAGGCTGCGAAGAGGACTTGAAAGCGGGGCAGAATTGCAAGAAAACGATTTCAGGGGGTAGACTGGAATTGCATTTAAAGCATAGGAAATGAGGCAGAACGTCCACAATGATGCACTTGGCCAAAAAGGGCGTATGCGTTTTTTCCTGAATATATTCAGGAAAAAACGCATACGCCCTTTTTGGCCAACCAAGCAAGCATGTTAAAGAAATCTGCACTACAATGAAGTCTCACTGCCCCCCGTTCAAAAGGGCCATCTGAAAAAAGTGTAAAAACCAGAAACACAGGACAGGCCATGGAGAACAGGGAGCCTTGTTATGCTGATGGGCGGGATGTAAATTGCCAACAGCCACTCTGGAGATGTGTATGGTGTTTCCTCAAAAACCTAAAAAACAAAGCAACGGAGCCTATGGCATTACCACTTATTTTCCTATAGCTTAGGGAAATTAAAATCAAAAACACACAGCCACCGCAAAGTTTCTGTTTACAGCTCTGTTTACAAGAACCTCGTCTACGGTACAAGTTAAATATCCCAGAAAGCGAAAAATGGATAAAGAAGTGTGGTACGTACGTACAAAGGAATATCACTCACCAATGAAATCTATGTCATCAGGCCCGTCGCGGCATAATGAGTGGATTCAGGTACGATGATTCTAAGTGAAATAAGTCACACAGAAAATGAAACATCATAAGTTATCACTAAAACACGGAATGTAAACTTGGCTACACATGAACTGAATTACAAAACAGAGCAGGGTCTCATATTTAGAAAACCAACTTATGCTTGCTTAAGGGGAAAGGTGAGTTGTGGTGCTGCATAAAACCAGAGATAGAAATTAGCACAGATACCTTTCCATAAGCCAAATATGTAATAGTCAAGACCTAGCCCTTGCTCAACGAAATGGACTAAACACCCCATATTCAACGCCTAGGATTACACATGACTAGTAAGAACCTTCAAACCCATGGATTTATATGTCTCCGTAAGAGACTCAAGTGTGTGTACAGCGGCATGAATGCAGGAGAGTAAATCCGATAAAACCCATTATCAAAATGAATTACAAAACAAACACAATGACAGTGAAATAGAGAGCAATTCTTAAATAATTCATTCAGGGCTTGTGATGCAACCTGGATTTACCACATCTACACCCAGAGCTGAGTGAGACATAAGGCTGGACACTTCGGGCTGACAGCATTGGTGAGGTTCGATGAGCAAATGCAGACCCTTTGAAGTCATACTGCATGGTACCCATTCCATGGGTCCCAACTCTCCAGGTTTAAGGGATTCTTCCTTCAGCTAAAACATGCATGGGAAACCCACAGTACAGTGCACTGTGTGACCGGGAAACGTTTTCAAATGCATCTCAGTTTTCGTCCCCTTTTACTCGGGTTCACCATTCCAGACCGTTTACTAACACTCTCCCCACTTGGAGAGTCAGTGCCTTTAACCTCCTGTTTGGCACAGTTTGCAATTTCTGCGCAAGATGAACAGGAATAGGGAGAACCAATGAGAGACTAGCTGTAGGTGTCTGGACGGGCAAATGGAACGCTCATTTCCCACCAGGAAGAGGAATTAACCAAAGGCTCAGCATGCCGTGCCGGAACCAGATTAGGGCCTGAAGCATTCCTGCGGGTTTGCGGCCAGCTCACAAGAAAGCGAGTTGAAGAAAGGAGCTCAGGGGCACTGTAATTCACAAACCTGCAGAGTTATAAATGACAGCTATCGTCCAAAAATATATTGAAGGAAGGCTGCGAAGAGGACTGGAAAGCGGGGCAGAATTGCAGGAAAACGATTTCAGGGGGTAGACTGGAATTGCATTTAAAGCATAGGAAAAGAGGCAGAACGTCGACAATGATGCACTTGGCCAAAAAGGGCGTATGCGTTTTTTCCTGAATATATTCAGGAAAAAACGCATACGCCCTTTTTGGCCAACCAAGCCAGCATGTTAAAGAAATCTGCACTACAAAGAAGTCTCACTGCCCCCAGGTCAAAAGGGCCATCTGAAAAAAGTGTAAAATCCAGAAAGACAGCACAGGCCATGGAGAACAGGGAGCCTTGTTATGCTGATGGGCGGGATGTAAATTGCCAACAGCCACTCTGGAGAAGTGTATGGTGTTTCCTGAAACACCTAAGAAACAAAGCAACGGAGACTACGGCACTTCCACTTATGGTCTTATAGATCACGGAAATTAAAATCAAAAACAGACAGCCACCCCAAAGTTTCAGACGGCTCTGTTTACAGGAATCTCGTCTACGGTACAAGTTAAATATCCCAGAATGTGAAAAATGGATAAAGAAGTTGTGGTACACACATTCAATGGAATATCACTCAGCAATGAAATCTGTCATCAGGCCCATCGTGGCATAATGAGTGGATTCAGGTACGATGATTCTAAGTGAAATAAGTCACACAGAAAATGAAACATCATAAGATATCACTAATACACGGAATGTAAACTTGGCTACACATGAACTGAATTACAAAACAGAACAGGGTCTCAAATTTAGAAAACCACCTTATGCTTGCTTAAGGGGAAAAGTGAGTTGGGGTGCTGCATAAAACCAGAGATAGAAATTAGCACAGATACCTTTCCATAAGCCAAATATGTAATAGTCAAGACCTAGCCCTTGCTCAACGAAATGGACTAAACACCCCATATTCAACGCCTAGGAATACACCTGACTAGTAAGTATCTTCAAACCCATGGATTTATATGTCTCCATAAGAGACTCAAGTGTGTGTACAGCGGCATGAATGCAGCAGAGAAAATCCGATAAATCCCATTATCAAAATGAATTACAAAAACAAACACAATGACAGTGAAATAGAGAGCAATTCTTAAATAATTCATTCAGGGCTTGTGATGCAACCTGGATTTACCACATCTACAACCAGAGCTCAGTGAGACATAAGGCTGTACACTTCAGCCTGATAGCATTGGTGAGGTTCGTTGAGAAAATGCAGGCCCTTTGAAGTCATACTGCATGGTACCCATTCCATGGGTCCCAACTCTCCAGGTTTAAGGGATTCTTCCTTCAGCTAAAACATGCATGGGAAACCCACAGTATGGTGCACCGTGTGACCGGGAAACCTTTTCAAATGCATCTCAGTTTTCGTCCCCTTTTACTCGGGTTCACGATTGAAGACCCTTTACTAATACTCTCCCCACTTAGAGAGTCAGTGCCTTTAACCTCCTGTTTGGCACAGTTTGCAATTTCTGCGCAAGATGAACAAGAATAGGGAGAACCAATGAGAGACTAGCTCTAGGTGTCTGCACGTTCAAATATAACACTCATTTCCCACCAGGAAGAGGAATTTACCAAAGGATCAGCATGCTGTGCCGGAACCAGATTAGGACATGAAGCAATCCTGCGGGTTTGCGGCCAGCTCACAAGAAAGCGAGTAGAAGAAAGGAGCTCAGGCGCACTGTCATTCACAAACCTGCAGAGTTATAAATGTCAGCTATTGTCCAAAAATGTATTGAAGTAAGGCTGCGTAGAGGACTTGAAAGCGGGGCAGAATTGCAGGAAAACGAGTTCAGGGGCAGACTGGAATTGCATTTAAAGCATAAGGAAAGAGACAGAAAGTCGACAATGATGCACTTGGTCAAAAAGGGCGTATGCGTTTTTTCCTGAATATATTCAAGAAAAAACACATACGCCCTTTTTGGCCAAACAAGCAAGCCTGTAAAGAAATATGCATTACAATGAAGTCTCACTGCCCCCCTGTCAAAAGGGACATCTGAAAAAAGTGAAAAATCCAGAAAGGCAGGACAGGCCATGGAGAACAGGGAGCCTTGTTATGCTGATGGGCGGGATGTAACTTGCCAACAGCCACTCTGGAGAAGTGTATGGTGTTTCCTCAAACACCTAAAAAACTAAGCAACGGAGCCTACGGCACTTCCACTTATGGTTCTATAGCTTAGGGAAATTAAAATCAAAAAGACACAGCCACCCATAAATTTTGGACGGCTCTGCTTACAAGAACCTCATTTACGGTACAAGTGAAATATCCCAGAAAGCAAAAAATGGATAAAGAAGTTGTTGTACGTACGTACAATGGAATATCACTCAGCAATGAAATCTATGTCATGAGGCCCGTCGCGGCATAATGAGTGGATTCAGGTACGATCATTCTAAGTTAACTAAGTCACACAGAAAAAGAAACACCATAAGATATCTCAAATACACGGAATGCAAACATGGCTGCACATGAACTCAATTACAAAACAGAAAAGGGTCTCAAATTTAGAAAACCAACTTATGCTTGCTTAAGGGGAAAGGTGAGTTGTGGTGCTGCATAAAACCAGAGATTGAAATTAGCACAGATACCTTTCCATAAGCAAATATGTAATAGTCAGGACCTACTCCTTGCTCCACGAAATGGACTCAACACCCCATATTCAATGTCTAGGAATATACCTGACTAGTAAGAATCTGAAAACCCATGGATTTATATGTCTCCATAAGAGAATCAAGCATGTGTACAGCGGCATAAACGCAGCAGTGAAAATCCGGTAAATCCCATTATCAAAATAAATTACAAAAACAAAACACAATGACAGTGAAATAGAGAGCAATTCTTAAATAATTCATTCAGGGCTTGTGATGCAACGTGGATTTACCACATCTACACCCCGAGCTGAGTGAGACATAAGGCTGGACACTTCGGGCTGATAGCATTGGTGACGTTCGGTGAGCAAAGGCAACCCTTTGAAGTCATACTGCGTGGTACCCATTCCATGGGTCCCAACTCTCCAGGTTGAAGGGATTCTTCCTTCAGGTAAAACATGCATGGGCAACCCAGAATATGGTCCACCGTGTGACCGGGAAAATTTTTTAAATGCGTCTCAGTTTTCGTCCCCTCGTACTCGGTTTTACCATTCCAGACGCTTTACTAACACTCTCCCCACTTGGAGAGTCAGTGCCTTTAACCTCCTGTTTGGCACAGTTTGGAATTTCTGCGCAAGATGAACAGGAATAGGGAGAACCAATGAGAGATTAGCTGTAGGTGTCTGCACGAACAAATTTAACACTCATTTCCCACCAGGAAGAGGAATTAGCCAAAGGCTCAGCATGCCGTGTTGGAACCAGATTAGGGCCTGAAGCAATCCTGCGGTTTTGCGGCCAGCTCACAAGAAAGCGAGTTGAAGAAAGGAGCTCAGGGGCACTGTAATTCACAAACCTGCAGAGTTATAAATGACAGCTATCGTCCAAAAATATATTGAAGTAAGGCTGCAAAGAGGACTTGAACGCGGGGCAGAATTCCAGGAATACGATTTCAGGAGGTAGACGGGAAGTCCTCTGAAAGTATAGGAGAAGAGGCAGAACCTCGACAATGATGCACTTGGTCAAAAAGGGCATATGCGTTTCTTCCAGGGCCCTTATTAAAGAGGGTAGGAGGCTCCCAGCATGCTTCAGTGGCCAACAGAGGGCCTACGTCGCCAAGGCGACATGAGCCATCCAGGCAGGAGTGACCTCACATCAGAGGGCCCACCTCACAGAAGGGTAAGGAACCCAGTCAAGATCAGACTCTCACCAGAGTGCCCACATAAGCAAGGGGCTGGGAACCAGGCAGGAGTGTCCTCACACCCATGGGGCCACATCATCGAAAGTTGAGGTACCCAGCACATGTGGCCTCAAACCAGAGGACCCACATCACCATGGGTCTCGGAGCGAGGCAGGCAGGATTAACCTCAAAACACATGGCCCATTGTATAAAAAAGGTGAGGAATCCAGCAGTTGGAGCATCCCAGCAGGCGGCCCAGAGCACCGAGGCTATGGGATCCAGGCAGTGATGAACTCACAACAGAGGGCCCTCATCGTGATACTGTAAGCAACCCAGCCGTTGTAACCTCAGAGCACAAGGCCCACATCCCCATGGGGAAGGGAACCAAGCAGGAGTGTCATCGCACCAGTGGGCACACATCAGAAAAGGTGGGGAGCCCAGCAGTTAGGGCCGGACGCCAGAGGGCCCTCATCACTGAGGAGAGGAGGCTCCCAGCAAGCTCCAACTGCTACCAGAAGGCCGACGTCGCCAATGCAGGGTGTGCCAGCCAGGCAGGAGTGACCTCAGAGCAGAGGGCCAACCACACAAAAGTGTGAGGAACCCAAAGAGGATCAGACTCTCACCGGAGGGCCCACATCACCAAGGGAATGGAAACCAGGCAGGAGTGTTCTCACACCAGTGTGGTCACATCACCGAAATGTGACGGACCCAGCACACGTGGCCTCAAACTACAGGACACACATCACCAAGGGGCTGGGAGTGAGGCAGGCAGGAGGAGCCTCCAAACAGAGGGCCCATAGCGTAAAAAAGGTGAGGGATCCCGCAGTTGGAACCTCCCAGCAGGTGGCCAGGAGCAGCGAGGCTATGGGATCCAGGCCTGACTGAACTCAAAACAGAGGGCCCTCATCATGAAACTGTGAGCAACCCAGCCGTTGGGACCTTAGAGCAGAAGGCCCACATTCCCATGGGGTTGGGATCCTGGCAGGAGTGTACTCGCACCACAGGGCGCACATCAGAAAATTTTGGGAGCCCAGGAGTTAGGGTCTGACGCCAGAGGGCCCTCATTACCGAGGGGAGGAGACTCCCAGCAGGCACCAACTCCCAACTGAGGGCCCACGTCGCCACGTTGACGTGTGCCAGCCAGGCAGGAGTGACCTCACAGCAGAGGGCCTACCTCACAGAAGGGTGAGGAACCCAGCCAGGATAAGACTCTCACCAGAGGGCCCACATCACCAAGGGGATCGGAACAAGGCAGGAGTGTCCTCACACCAGTGTGGCCACATTATAGAAAGGTGAGGAACCCAGCACATGTGGCCTAAACCAGAGGACCCACATTTCCAAGGTGCTCCGAGTGAGGCAGGCAGGAGTAGCCTAACAACACAGGGCCCACAGAATAAAAAATGTGAGGAATCCAGCAGTTTGAACCTCCCAGCAGGTGGCCCAGAGCATGGAGTCTATGGGATCCAGGCCACAGTGAACTCACAGCAGAGGGCCCACATCATGAAACTGTGAGCAACCCAGCCAGTGGGACCTCAGAGCAGAAGGCCCACATCCCCATGGGGATGGGAACCTCGCAGGAGTGTCCTCGCACAACTTAGCACGTATCAGAAAATGTGGGAACCCAGCAGTTATGGCCTGGCGCCAGAGGGCCCTCATCACGTAGGAGAGGAGGCTACCAGCAGGCTCCAAATGCCACCAGAGGGCCGACGTCACCAAGGCAATGGGAGCAAGCCAGGCAGGAGTTACCTCACAGCAGAGGGCCCACCTCACAGAAGTGTGAGGAATCCAGACAGGATCAGACTCTCACCAGAGGGCCCACATCACCAAGGGGATGGGAACCAGGCAGGAGTGTCCTCACACCAGTGGGGCCACATCAATAAAGGTGAGGAAACTGGTACATGTGGCCTTAAACAAGAGGACCTACATCACAAATGGGCTGGGAGTGAGTCAGGAAGTAGGAGCATGAAAACACAGGACCCAAAGAATAAAAAAGGTAAGGAATCCAGCAGTAGGAACCTCCCAGCAGGCCGCTCAGAGCACAGAGGCTATGGGATCTAGGCCTGGGTGAACTAACACCAGAGAGCCAACATCATGAAACGGTGAACAACACAGGTGTTGGGACCTTAGAGCAGAAGGCCCACATGCCCATGGGGATGGGAACCTCGCAGGAGTGTCCTCGCACCACTTAGCATGTATCAGAAAATGTGGGTACCCAGCAGTTAGGGCCTGAGGCAAGAGGGCCCCCATCACCGAGGGGAGGTTCCCAGCAGGCTCCAACTGCCACAAGAGGGCCGATGTTGCCCAGGTGGGGTGTGCCAGCCAGGCAGGAGTGACCTCACAGCAGAGGGCCCCCCTCACAGAAGGGTGAGGAACCCAGCCAGGATCAGACTCTCACCAGAGGGCCCACATCATCAAGGGGATAGGAACCAGGCAGGAGTGTCCTCACACCAGTGGGGCCACATCATCGAAAGGCGAGGGACACAGCATACGTGGCCTCAAACCAGAGGACACACATCACCAAGGGGTTGGGAGTGAGGCAGGCAGGAGGAGTCTCAAAACAGAGGGCCCATAGAAGAAAAAAGGTGAGGAATCCCGCAGTTGTAACCTCCCAGCAGGTGGCCAGGAGCAGCGAGGCTATGGGATCCAGGCCGGAGAGAACTCACAGCAGAGGGCCCTCATCATGAAACTGAGCAACCCACGGTTGGGACCTCAGAGCAGAAGGCCCACATTCCCATGGGGTTGGGAACCTGGCAGGAGTGTACTCGAACCACAGGGCGCATATCAGAAAATATTGGGAGCCCAGGAGTTAGGGTCTGACGCCAGAGGGCCCTCATTACCGAGGGGAGGAGACACCCAGCAGGCACCAAATCCCACCAGAGGGCCGACGTCGCCAAGGCGGGGTGTGCCAGCCAGGCAGGAGTGACCTCAGAGAAGAGGGCCCACCTCACAGAAGTGTGAGGAACCCAACCAGGATCAGACTCTCACCGGAGGGCCCACATCACCAAGGGGATGGGAACCAGGCAGGAGTGTCCTCACACCAGTGGGGCCACATCAGCCAAAGGTGAGGAACCCAGCACATGTGGCCTCAAACCACAGGACACACATCACCAAGGGGCTAGGAGTGAGGCAGGTGTCTGGAGGGGCACATTTAACTCTAATTTCCCACCAGGATGTGGAATGAACCAAAGTCTCAGAGTGCCGTGCCGGACCCTGATTACGGCCTGAAGCAAACCTGCGGTTCTGTGGCCAGTTTTCAAGGAAACGAGTTAAGAAAGGAAATCACGGGCACTGTAATTCACAAATCTGCAGTGTTATAAATGACAGCTATTGGCAAAATTATATGGAAGTAAGTCTGCAAAGAGAACTTGAAAACGAGGCAGAATTGCAGGAATCATATTTCAGGAGGTAGATTGGAATTGCATTTAAAGCATGTGAAAAGCGGCAGATCTTTGACAGTGATGCACTTGGACAAAAGTGCGTAAACATTTGTTCCTGAGTATATTCAGGAAAAAACACATATGCCCTTTTTGGCCAACCAAGCACTCGAGAAATGGAAATCCGCACTACAATGAAGTCTCATTTCCCATTCGTCAAAAGGGCCATCTGAAAAAAGTGTAAAAACCAGAAACACAGGACAGGCCATGGAGAACAGGGAGCCTTGTTATGCTGATGGACGGGATGTAAATTGCCAACAGACACTCTGGAGATGTTTATGGTGTATCCTGAAACATCTGAAAAACAAAGCTACAGACCCTAGGGCACTTCCACTTTTGGCCCTATAGCTTAGGAAAATTAAAATCAACAAGACACAGCCAACACCAAATTTAGGGCTGCTGTGTTTACAAGAACCTTGAGTCCAGTACAAATTAAATATCCCAGAAAGAAAAAAATGGATAAAGGAGTTGTGCTACTTACGTACAACGGAATATCACTCAGCAATGAAATCAATGTCATCAGGCCTGTAGCAGCAAATTGAGTGGATTTAAGTATGATGATTCTAAGAGAAATAGGTCACACAGAGAAAGAGAATTATCATAAGATATCACTAATAGAGAGAGTGTAAACTTGGCTACACATAAACTGAATTCCAAAACCGAACAGAGTCTCACATTTAGATAAAAACTTATGCTTGCTTAAGGGGAAAGTTGAGTTGGGGTGCTGTATAAAACCAGAGATTGAAATTAGCACACATACCGTTCCATAAGCCAAATATGTAATAGACAAGACCTACTCTTTGCTCAACGAAATAGACTCATCCATGGTGTATCACCTCACACCTGTTAGAATGGGCATCATCAGAAAATCTACAAACAACAAATGCTGGAAAGGGTGTGGAGATAAGGAACCCTCTTCCGCTATTGTTGGGAATGTAAATTGATACAGTCACTGTGGAGAACGTTATGGAGTTTCTTATAAAACTAAGAATAGAATTACCATATGATACAGC
The DNA here is from genome assembly GCF_059928025.1 of Delphinapterus leucas. Classification (NCBI taxonomy): domain Eukaryota; kingdom Metazoa; phylum Chordata; class Mammalia; order Artiodactyla; family Monodontidae; genus Delphinapterus; species Delphinapterus leucas. Next base: position 4,162,250 of record NW_028322250.1, read on the forward strand.
AATCCCACTACTGGGCATATACCCAGACAAAACCATAAATCAAAAAGAGACATTCACCGCAATGTTCATTGCATCACTATTTACAATATCCAGGTAATAGAAGCAACCTAAATGCCCACAGACAGACGAATGCATAAAGATGTGGTACATATATAAAATGGAATATTACTAAGCCATAAAAAGGAATGAAATTGGGTCATTTGTAGAGACGTTGATGGATCTAGAGACTGTCATACAGAGTGAAGTAAGTCAGAAAGAGAAAAACAAATCTTGTCTATTAATGCATATATGTGGAACCTAGAAAAATTGTACAGATGAACCGTTTTGCCAGGCAGAAATAGAGCAACAGATGTAGACAACAAACGTATGGACACCAAGGGGGGAAAGCTGTTGGGGGGTGGTGGTGGGAGGAGTTGAGAGATTGGGATTGGCATGTATACATTTATATGTATAAAATAGATAACCAAAAAGAACCTGCTGTATAAAAAAATAAAATAAAATTCAAATTACAAAAAGTAAAACAGAAAAAATATTCTTCCCTTCACATACATGTATTTACATGAATAAATTATTTCCATGCTTATATCTGTAAATACAAAAAAGAGGAATAAAATCTACCTTGAACCAAAAACGAAAAAAAGAAAAAAAAACAGAACCCACCAGTTACACAGAGGAAAACCGTATCAGGGCACTTGCTCCAGTTGTAAACAATTCTGAAGTTGGTCAGTGGTGGGGAATCATCTCCCATTCAGCCAGCAGGCCCCACGCAACAAGCGTCCTCATTGCAAAGCTGGGGGACCGTGCCGAGGCATCTGTGAGTAAACGTGGGCTGAGCCCCAGGCCAGCTGCTGCTGAAATGTTCCCACCCTTCCCAGGTAAAACACCTGAATATGTACAAGGACTTGAAAGCCTAGAGGAAGGGCCATGGAGCCACATGAGTGACAGCATGCCAGCCGACTTGGTGCCTGCAGGCCAGCCAGGATGGTCCTGGCCCTGGGTGCTCTTCTGGAAGCTTTCCATTTCCCTGCCTGAGATACCCCTGCTGTCCCGGCCCCCACTGCTTTCTTCCTCACTCACCTCTGCCCAGGGAGAAATTCCAGCGGCAGGTATGGGTGACACATCCTCTTCTTTAGCAGGTGGCATCTTGGCAACTGCTGCAGAAAGTCCAGCAGAGCCCCACTCACACTGGGCCACCCACAAAGCCGTGGCCTCTCACTCCCTCCCACCAGTCCAGCCCCAAGACTGCTGACAGGGCAGAGAAAAGGGCGTCAGGCACAGCTGCAGGGGCTCTTGCTGCCTGGAGCGGTGTTTATATTGATCTGAACCCAGGCACACCTGGGGAGGGCTGGCCGGCACGGTCGGGCTTCCCAGGCCAGCCAATAATCACCCCTCAGGGGCTCACAGTTGCAGAAACTGGAACTTGCTGAATCGGCCAGGTCCAAGGAACAGGTGTGGGCTCCTGAGAGTCAGGATAGACAAGGGGCTGCAGCTCTGGCTTGTTTTCTAATTATATTATCTGGCCCATGAGTGGGAGACAACTTCAAGAAAACCCTCTCCTAATGAGAGGAACCCAGGAGTCAGGGAGAGGAGGGGTGGCTGGTGGGTGGAGACAGAGGCCTGGTGCCCCGGGTGCAGTGGAAGTCTCTGGAAGACCAGGTGGAGGGAGGCCACACAGAGTGATGCCCAGGGTCACAGACCTGTCGGAGCTGCTGTTTGTTAGTTCAAGTCCTGCTCTGAGGTGCTCTGTGTCAGATCTGAGTGACAGGTGAGCTGGGAGTGCTCTGCAATGAGGGCGATATGCACGGTTCCTGTGTTCCCAGCCCTGCCATGGTACCTGCAAGGGTAGCTCTGTATCCTGGGAGGGGCCTGACCACGAGAGCCCCATGGGCTGCAGGGGAACCTGCCCAGGGAACCCCATATCCTGGGAGGGGCCTGAACACGAGAGCCCCATGGGCTGGGGTGGGGGTGGGGTACCTGCCCAGGTGAGCTCCATATCCTGGGATTGGCCTGACCTCGAGAGCCCCATGGGCTGCTGGAGTCCTGGTAAAGGATGTCAGGACAGTCAGTGAAGCCACCGAGGATATACCTCCAGTAGTTCCTAAATCCTACACCCTGCTGGTCATTCTACCAACCACCAGGACATGGTATTCTGTATTAGTCTTCAATGATGCCTTCTTTTGTATTCTATTAGTCCCAGAGTCACAAGAAATTTTGGCTTGTGAGTGGCAGGACTCAACATACAACTAAAACAATACTTCCGGGCCGTGTTGCCCCAAGGGTTCAAAAATTCCCACACCATCTTTGGGGAAAGCTCAGCTAAAGACCTAAAAGTTCTACCTCTGGAAAAGGAAACACTCCTTCAATATGCAGACGACATTCTGATCGCCAGCCCTACTAAGGAGACCTCTGAACTACCAAGCCAATAAAGGATACAAGTTGTCCAAGAAAAAGCTCAAATATCACAGACTACGGTGACCTGCCTGGGCTTCATTCTCACAGAAGGTCGGAGAAGCCCATCCCAGGAAAGGGAAGAAACAATTTACAGCCTTACCCATTTCTGAAACTAGAAGACAGCTTAGGGGTTCCTGGGGAGGCCAGGGTTTGCTGCTTCTGGATCCCTAACTACAGTCTACTAGCTGGGCCTCTATATGAAACACTGAAAGGAAAAGATGATGATCCTTTTGAATAGAATGCAGAAGTGGCCTTTCAAGAATGGAAAGAGCAGTCAATTCAGACCCTTGCCCTGGAACTCCCTAATTTAGCTAAACCCTTTGACCTTTACATTCCTGGTGAACGGTGAATCGCCATTGGAGTATTAGTGCAAAACCTGGGACCACTTGAAATGGAACAATGCAAGAATGCGATCCAGGTAGGATAAACTACGGTCACCAAGGGGCTTGGCCCACCGCCACATCTGGCCAAGATACTGGCAGTATCTGAAAACCTGGAAATCAGCAGCCCAAAAGGCCACCTCCCTCCTAAGGGAAAAGGACCCCACGTGGTGATCCTAACACCCAACCATGCCCTGAAGTTGCAGGGTTGGCTCCATGGGCACACTGACCTTGAGCGAGGAGGCCCTCCAACTCCAACCTCCATAGAGATAACCGGGGCAAAGTGGCACCATGAAGACTCGTGTGAAGGTGTCTGCACGGGCAAATGGAACGCTCATTTCCCACCAGGAAGAGGAATTAACCAAAGGCTCAGCATGCCGTGCCGGAACCAGATTAGGGCCTGAAGCATTCCTGCGGGTTTGCGGCCAGCTCACAAGAAAGCGAGTTGAAGAAAGGAGCTCAGGGGCACTGTAATTCACAAACCTGCAGAGTTATAAATGACAGCTATCGTCCAAAAATATATTGAAGGAAGGCTGCGAAGAGGACTGGAAAGCGGGGCAGAATTGCAGGAAAACGATTTCAGGGGGTAGACTGGAATTGCATTTAAAGCATAGGAAAAGAGGCAGAACGTCGACAATGATGCACTTGGCCAAAAAGGGCGTATGCGTTTTTTCCTGAATATATTCAGGAAAAAACGCATACGCCCTTTTTGGCCAACCAAGCCAGCATGTTAAAGAAATCTGCACTACAAAGAAGTCTCACTGCCCCCAGGTCAAAAGGGCCATCTGAAAAAAGTGTAAAATCCAGAAAGACAGCACAGGCCACGGAGAACAGGGAGCCTTGTTATGCTGATGGGCGGGATGTAAATTGCCAACAGCCACTCTGGAGAAGTGTATGGTGTTTCCTGAAACACCTAAGAAACAAAGCAACGGAGACTACGGCACTTCCACTTATGGTCTTATAGATCACGGAAATTAAAATCAAAAACAGACAGCCACCCCAAAGTTTCAGACGGCTCTGTTTACAGGAATCTCGTCTACGGTACAAGTTAAATATCCCAGAATGTGAAAAATGGATAAAGAAGTTGTGGTACACACATTCAATGGAATATCACTCAGCAATGAAATCTATGTCATCAGGCCCATCGTGGCATAATGAGTGGATTCAGGTATGATGATTCTAAGTGAAATAAGTCACACAGAAAATGAAACATCATAAGATATCACTAATACACGGAATGTAAACTTGGCTACACATGAACTGAATTACAAAACAGAACAGGGTCTCAAATTTAGAAAACCACCTTATGCTTGCTTAAGGGGAAAAGTGAGTTGGGGTGCTGCATAAAACCAGAGATAGAAATTAGCACAGATACCTTTCCATAAGCCAAATATGTAATAGTCAAGACCTAGCCCTTGCTCAACGAAATGGACTAAACACCCCATATTCAATGCCTAGGAATACACCTGACTAGTAAGTATCTTCAAACCCATGGATTTATATGTCTCCATAAGAGACTCAAGTGTGTGTACAGCGGCATGAATGCAGCAGAGAAAATCCGATAAATCCCATTATCAAAATGAATTACAAAAACAAACACAATGACAGTGAAATAGAGAGCAATTCTTAAATAATTCATTCAGGGCTTGTGATGCAACCTGGATTTACCACATCTACAACCAGAGCTGAGTGAGACATAAGGCTGTACACTTCAGCCTGATAGCATTGGTGAGGTTCGTTGAGAAAATGCAGGCCCTTTGAAGTCATACTGCATGGTACCCATTCCATGGGTCCCAACTCTCCAGGTTTAAGGGATTCTTCCTTCAGCTAAAACATGCATGGGAAACCCACAGTATGGTGCACCGTGTGACCGGGAAACCTTTTCAAATGCATCTCAGTTTTCGTCCCCTTTTACTCGGGTTCACGATTGAAGACCCTTTACTAATACTCTCCCCACTTAGATGGTCAGTGCCTTTAACCTCCTGTTTGGCACAGTTTGCAATTTCTGCGCAAGATGAACAAGAATAGGGAGAACCAATGAGAGACTAGCTCTAGGTGTCTGCACGTTCAAATATAACACTCATTTCCCACCAGGAAGAGGAATTTACCAAAGGATCAGCATGCTGTGTCGGAACCAGATTAGGGCTTGAAGCAATCCTGCGGGTTTGCGGCCAGCTCACAAGAAAGCGAGTAGAAGAAAGGAGCTCAGGCGCACTGTCATTCACAAACCTGCAGAGTTATAAATGTCAGCTATTGTCCAAAAATGTATTGAAGTAAGGCTGCGTAGAGGACTTGAAAGCGGGGCAGAATTGCAGGAAAAGGAGTTCAGGGGCAGACTGGAATTGCATTTAAAGCATAAGGAAAGAGACAGAAAGTCGACAATGATGCACTTGGTCAAAAAGGGCGTATGCGTTTTTTCCTGAATATATTCAAGAAAAAACACATACGCCCTTTTTGGCCAAACAAGCAAGCCTGTAAAGAAATCTGCATTACAATGAAGTCTCACTGCCCCCCTGTCAAAAGGGACATCTGAAAAAAGTGAAAAATCCAGAAAGGCAGGACAGGCCATGGAGAACAGGGAGCCTTGTTATGCTGATGGGCGGGATGTAACTTGCCAACAGCCACTCTGGAGAAGTGTATGGTGTTTCCTCAAACACCTAAAAAACTAAGCAACGGAGCCTACGGCACTTCAACTTATGGTTCTATAGCTTAGGGAAATTAAAATCAAAAAGACACAGCCATCCATAAATTTTGGATGGCTCTGCTTACAAGAACCTCATTTACGGTACAAGTGAAATATCCCAGAAAGCAAAAAATGGATAAAGAAGTTGTTGTACGTACGTACAATGGAATATCACTCAGCAATGAAATCTATGTCATGAGGCCCGTCGCGGCATAATGAGTGGATTCAGGTACGATCATTCTAAGTTAACTAAGTCACACAGAAAAAGAAACACCATAAGATATCTCAAATACACGGAATGCAAACATGGCTGCACATGAACTCAATTACAAAACAGAAAAGGGTCTCAAATTTAGAAAACCAACTTATGCTTGCTTAAGGGGAAAGGTGAGTTGTGGTGCTGCATAAAACCAGAGATTGAAATTAGCACAGATACCTTTCCATAAGCAAATATGTAATAGTCAGGACCTACTCCTTGCTCCACGAAATGGACTCAACACCCCATATTCAATGCCTAGTAATATACCTGACTAGTAAGAATCTGAAAACCCATGGATTTATATGTCTCCCTAAGAGAATCAAGCATGTGTACAGCGGCATAAACGCAGCAGTGAAAATCCGATAAATCCCATTATCAAAATAAATTACAAAAACAAAACACAATGACAGTGAAATAGAGAGCAATTCTTAAATAATTCATTCAGGGCTTGTGATGCAACGTGGATTTACCACATCTACACCCCGAGCTGAGTGAGACATAAGGCTGGACACTTCGGGCTGATAGCATTGGTGACGTTCGGTGAGCAAAGGCAACCCTTTGAAGTCATACTGCGTGGTACCCATTCCATGGGTCCCAACTCTCCAGGTTGAAGGGATTCTTCCTTCAGGTAAAACATGCATGGGCAACCCAGAATATGGTCCACCGTGTGACCGGGAAAACTTTTTAAATGCGTCTCAGTTTTCGTCCCCTCGTACTCGGTTTTACCATTCCAGACACTTTACTAACACTCTCCCCACTTGGAGAGTCAGTGCCTTTAACCTCCTGTTTGGCACAGTTTGGAATTTCTGCGCAAGATGAACAGGAATAGGGAGAACCAATGAGAGATTAGCTGTAGGTGTCTGGACGGGCAAATGGAACGCTCATTTCCCACCAGGAAGAGGAATTAGCCAAAGGCTCAGCATGCCGTGTCGGAACCAGATTAGGGCCTGAAGCAATCCTGCGGTTTTGCGGCCAGCTCACAAGAAAGCGAGTTGAAGAAAGGAGCTCAGGGGCACTGTAATTCACAAACCTGCAGAGTTATAAATGACAGCTATCGTCCAAAAATATATTGAAGTAAGGCTGCAAAGAGGACTTGAACGCGGGGCAGAATTCCAGGAATACGATTTCAGGAGGTAGACGGGAAGTCCTCTGAAAGTATAGGAGAAGAGGCAGAACCTCGACAATGATGCACTTGGTCAAAAAGGGCATATGCGTTTCTTCCAGGGCCCTTATTAAAGAGGGTAGGAGGCTCCCAGCATGCTTCAGTGGCCAACAGAGGGCCTACGTCGCCAAGGCGACATGAGCCATCCAGGCAGGAGTGACCTCACATCAGAGGGCCCACCTCACAGAAGGGTAAGGAACCCAGTCAAGATCAGACTCTCACCAGAGTGCCCACATAAGCAAGGGGCTGGGAACCAGGCAGGAGTGTCCTCACACCTGTGGGGCCACATCATCGAAAGTTGAGGTACCCAGCACATGTGGCCTCAAACCAGAGGACCCACATCACCATGGGTCTCGGAGCGAGGCAGGCAGGATTAACCTCAAAACACATGGCCCATTGTATAAAAAAGGTGAGGAATCCAGCAGTTGGAACATCCCAGCAGGCGGCCCAGAGCACCGAGGCTATGGGATCCAGGCAGTGATGAACTCACAACAGAGGGCCCTCATCGTGATACTGTAAGCAACCCAGCCGTTGTAACCTCAGAGCACAAGGCCCACATCCCCATGGGGAAGGGAACCAAGCAGGAGTGTCATCGCACCAGTGGGCACACATCAGAAAAGGTGGGGAGCCCAGCAGTTAGGGCCGGACGCCAGAGGGCCCTCATCACTGAGGAGAGGAGGCTCCCAGCAAGCTCCAACTGCTACCAGAAGGCCGACGTCGCCAATGCAGGGTGTGCCAGCCAGGCAGGAGTGACCTCAGAGCAGAGGGCCAACCACACAAAAGTGTGAGGAACCCAAAGAGGATCAGACTCTCACCGGAGGGCCCACATCACCAAGGGAATGGAAACCAGGCAGGAGTGTTCTCACACCAGTGTGGTCACATCACCGAAATGTGACGGACCCAGCACACGTGGCCTCAAACTACAGGACACACATCACCAAGGGGCTGGGAGTGAGGCAGGCAGGAGGAGCCTCCAAACAGAGGGCCCATAGCGTAAAAAAGGTGAGGGATCCCGCAGTTGGAACCTCCCAGCAGGTGGCCAGGAGCAGTGAGGCTATGGGATCCAGGCCTGACTGAACTCAAAACAGAGGGCCCTCATCATGAAACTGTGAGCAACCCAGCCGTTGGGACCTTAGAGCAGAAGGCCCACATTCCCATGGGGTTGGGATCCTGGCAGGAGTGTACTCGCACCACAGGGCGCACATCAGAAAATTTTGGGAGCCCAGGAGTTAGGGTCTGACGCCAGAGGGCCCTCATTACCGAGGGGAGGAGACTCCCAGCAGGCACCAACTCCCAACTGAGGGCCCACGTCGCCACGTTGACGTGTGCCAGCCAGGCAGGAGTGACCTCACAGCAGAGGGCCTACCTCACAGAAGGGTGAGGAACCCAGCCAGGATAAGACTCTCACCAGAGGGCCCACATCACCAAGGGGATCGGAACAAGGCAGGAGTGTCCTCACACCAGTGTGGCCACATTATAGAAAGGTGAGGAACCCAGCACATGTGGCCTAAACCAGAGGACCCACATTTCCAAGGTGCTCCGAGTGAGGCAGGCAGGAGTAGCCTAACAACACAGGGCCCACAGAATAAAATATGTGAGGAATCCAGCAGTTTGAACCTCCCAGCAGGTGGCCCAGAGCATGGAGTCTATGGGATCCAGGCCACAGTGAACTCACAGCAGAGGGCCCACATCATGAAACTGTGAGCAACCCAGCCAGTGGGACCTCAGAGCAGAAGGCCCACATCCCCATGGGGATGGGAACCTCGCAGGAGTGTCCTCGCACAACTTAGCACGTATCAGAAAATGTGGGAACCCAGCAGTTATGGCCTGGCGCCAGAGGGCCCTCATCACGGAGGAGAGGAGGCTACCAGCAGGCTCCAAATGCCACCAGAGGGCCGACGTCACCAAGGCAATGGGAGCAAGCCAGGCAGGAGTTACCTCACAGCAGAGGGCCCACCTCACAGAAGTGTGAGGAATCCAGACAGGATCAGACTCTCACCAGAGGGCCCCCATCACCAAGGGGATGGGAACCAGGCAGGAGTGTCCTCACACCAGTGGGGCCACATCAATAAAGGTGAGGAAACTGGTACATGTGGCCTTAAACCAGAGGACCTACATCACAAATGGGCTGTGAGTGAGTCAGGAAGTAGGAGCATGAAAACACAGGACCCAAAGAATAAAAAAGGTAAGGAATCCAGCAGTAGGAACCTCCCAGCAGGCCGCTCAGAGCACAGAGGCTATGGGATCTAGGCCTGGGTGAACTAACACCAGAGAGCCAACATCATGAAACGGTGAACAACACAGGTGTTGGGACCTTAGAGCAGAAGGCCCACATGCCCATGGGGATGGGAACCTCGCAGGAGTGTCCTCGCACCACTTAGCACGTATCAGAAAATGTGGGTACCCAGCAGTTAGGGCCTGAGGCAAGAGGGCCCCCATCACCGAGGGGAGGTTCCCAGCAGGCTCCAACTGCCACAAGAGGGCCGATGTTGCCCAGGTGGGGTGTGCCAGCCAGGCAGGAGTGACCTCACAGCAGAGGGCCCCCCTCACAGAAGGGTGAGGAACCCAGCCAGGATCAGACTCTCACCAGAGGGCCCACATCATCAAGGGGATAGGAACCAGGCAGGAGTGTCCTCACACCAGTGGGGCCACATCATCGAAAGGCGAGGGACCCAGCATACGTTGCCTCAAACCAGAGGACACACATCACCAAGGGGTTGGGAGTGAGGCAGGCAGGAGGAGTCTCAAAACAGAGGGCCCATAGAAGAAAAAAGGTGAGGAATCCCGCAGTTGTAACCTCCCAGCAGGTGGCCAGGAGCAGCGAGGCTATGGGATCCAGGCCGGAGAGAACTCACAGCAGAGGGCCCTCATCATGAAACTGAGCAACCCACGGTTGGGACCTCAGAGCCGAAGGCCCACATTCCCATGGGGTTGGGAACCTGGCAGGAGTGTACTCGAACCACAGGGCGCATATCAGAAAATATTGGGAGCCCAGGAGTTAGGGTCTGACGCCAGAGGGCCCTCATTACCGAGGGGAGGAGACACCCAGCAGGCACCAAATCCCACCAGAGGGCCGACGTCGCCAAGGCGCGGTGTGCCAGCCAGGCAGGAGTGACCTCAGAGAAGAGGGCCCACCTCACAGAAGTGTGAGGAACCCAACCAGGATCAGACTCTCACCGGAGGGCCCACATCACCAAGGGGATGGGAACCAGGCAGGAGTGTCCTCACACCAGTGGGGCCACATCAGCCAAAGGTGAGGAACCCAGCACATGTGGCCTCAAACCACAGGACACACATCACCAAGGGGCTAGGAGTGAGGCAGGTGTCTGGAGGGGCACATTTAACTCTAATTTCCCACCAGGAAGTGGAATGAACCAAAGTCTCAGAGTGCCGTGCCGGACCCTGATTACGGCCTGAAGCAAACCTGCGGTTCTGTGGCCAGTTTTCAAGGAAACGAGTTAAGAAAGGAAATCACGGGCACTGTAATTCACAAACCTGCAGTGTTATAAATGACAGCTATTGGCAAAATTATATGGAAGTAAGTCTGCAAAGAGGACTTGAAAACGAGGCAGAATTGCAGGAATCATATTTCAGGAGGTAGATTGGAATTGCATTTAAAGCATGTGAAAAGCGGCAGATCTTTGACAGTGATGCACTTGGACAAAAGTGCGTAAACATTTTTTCCTGAATATATTCAGGAAAAAACACATATGCCCTTTTTGGCCAACCAAGCACTCGAGAAATGGAAATCCGCACTACAATGAAGTCTCATTTCCCATTCGTCAAAAGGGCCATCTGAAAAAAGTGTAAAAACCAGAAACACAGGACAGGCCATGGAGAACAGGGAGCCTTGTTATGCTGATGGGCGGGATGTAAATTGCCAACAGACACTCTGGAGATGTTTATGGTGTATCCTGAAACATCTGAAAAACAAAGCTACAGACCCTAGGGCACTTCCACTTTTGGCCCTATAGCTTAGGAAAATTAAAATCAACAAGACACAGCCAACACAAAATTTAGGGCTGCTGTGTTTACAAGAACCTTGAGTCCAGTACAAATTAAATATCCCAGAAAGAAAAAAATGGATAAAGGAGTTGTGCTACTTACGTACAAGGGAATATCACTCAGCAATGAAATCAATGTCATCAGGCCTGTAGCAGCAAATTGAGTGGATTTAAGTATGATGATTCTAAGAGAAATAGGTCACACAGAGAAAGATAATTATCATAAGATATCACTAATAGAGAGAGTGTAAACTTGGCTACACATAAACTGAATTCCAAAACCGAACAGAGTCTCACATTTAGATAAAAACTTATGCTTGCTTAAGGGGAAAGTTGAGTTGGGGTGCTGTATAAAACCAGAGATTGAAATTAGCACACATACCGTTCCATAAGCCAAATATGTAATAGACAAGACCTACTCTTTGCTCAACGAAATAGACTCATCCATGGTGTATCACCTCACACCTGTTAGAATGGGCATCATCAGAAAATCTACAAACAACAAATGCTGGAAAGGGTGTGGAGATAAGGAACCCTCTTCCGCTATTGTTGGGAATGTAAATTGATACAGTCACTGTGGAGAACGTTATGGAGTTTCTTATAAAACTAAGAATAGAATTACCATATGATACAGCAATCCCACTACTGGGCATATACCCAGACAAAACCATAAATCAAAAAGAGACATTCACCGCAATGTTCATTGCATCACTATTTACAATATCCAGGTAATGGAAGCAACCTAAATGCCCACAGACAGACGAATGCATAAAGATGTGGTACATATATAAAATGGAATATTACTAAGCCATAAAAAGGAATGAAATTGGGTCATTTGTAGAGACGTTGATGGATCTAGAGACTGTCATACAGAGTGAAGTAAGTCAGAAAGAGAAAAACAAATCTTGTCTATTAATGCATATATGTGGAACCTAGAAAAATTGTACAGATGAACCGTTTTGCCAGGCAGAAATAGAGCAACAGATGTAGACAACAAACGTATGGACACCAAGGGGGGAAAGCTGTTGGGGGGTGGTGGTGGGAGGAGTTGAGAGATTGGGATTGGCATGTATACATTTATATGTATAAAATAGATAACCAAAAAGAACCTGCTGTATAAAAAAATAAAATAAAATTCAAATTACAAAAAGTAAAACAGAAAAAATATTCTTCCCTTCACATACATGTATTTATATGAATAAATTATTTCCATGCTTATATCTGTAAATACAAAAAAGAGGAATAAAATCTACCTTGAACCAAAAACGAAAAAAAGAAAAAAAAACAGAACCCACCAGTTACACAGAGGAAAACCGTATCAGGGCACTTGCTCCAGTTGTAAACAATTCTGAAGTTGGTCAGTGGTGGGGAATCATCTCCCATTCAGCCAGCAGGCCCCACGCAACAAGCGTCCTCATTGCAAAGCTGGGGGACCGTGCCGAGGCATCTGTGAGTAAACGTGGGCTGAGCCCCAGGCCAGCTGCTGCTGAAATGTTCCCACCCTTCCCAGGTAAAACACCTGAATATGTACAAGGACTTGAAAGCCTAGAGGAAGGGCCATGGAGCCACATGAGTGACAGCATGCCAGCCGACTTGGTGCCTGCAGGCCAGCCAGGATGGTCCTGGCCCTGGGTGCTCTTCTGGAAGCTTTCCATTTCCCTGCCTGAGATACCCCTGCTGTCCCGGCCCCCACTGCTTTCTTCCTCACTCACCTCTGCCCAGGGAGAAATTCCAGCGGCAGGTATGGGTGACACATCCTCTTCTTTAGCAGGTGGCATCTTGGCAACTGCTGCAGAAAGTCCAGCAGAGCCCCACTCACACTGGGCCACCCACAAAGCCGTGGCCTCTCACTCCCTCCCACCAGTCCAGCCCCAAGACTGCTGACAGGGCAGAGAAAATGGCGTCAGGCACAGCTGCAGGGGCTCTTGCTGCCTGGAGCGGTGTTTATATTGATCTGAACCCAGGCACACCTGGGGAGGTCTGGCCGGCACGGTCGGGCTTCCCAGGCCAGCCAATAATCACCCCTCAGGGGCTCACAGTTGCAGAAACTGGAACTTGCTGAATCGGCCAGGTCCAAGGAACAGGTGTGGGCTTCTGAGAGTCAGGATAGACAAGGGGCTGCAGCTCTGGCTTGTTTTCTAAATATATTATCTGGCCCATGAGTGGGAGACAACTTCAAGAAAACCCTCTCCTAATGAGAGGAACCCAGGAGTCAGGGAGAGGAGGGGTGGCTGGTGGGTGGAGACAGAGGCCTGGTGCCCCGGGTGCAGTGGAAGTCTCTGGAAGACCAGGTGGAGGGAGGCCACACAGAGTGATGCCCAGGGTCACAGACCTGTCGGAGCTGCTGTTTGTTAGTTCAAGTCCTGCTCTGAGGTGCTCTGTGTCAGATCTGAGTGACAGGTGAGCTGGGAGTGCTCTGCAATGAGGGCGATATGCACGGTTCCTGTGTTCCCAGCCCTGCCATGGTACCTGCAAGGGTAGCTCTGTATCCTGGGAGGGGCCTGACCACGAGAGCCCCATGGGCTGCAGGGGAACCTGCCCAGGGAAACCCATATCCTGGGAGGGGCCTGAACACGAGAGCCCCATGGGCTGGGGTGGGGGTGGGGTACCTGCCCAGGTGAGCTCCATATCCTGGGATTGGCCTGACCTCGAGAGCCCCATGGGCTGCTGGAGTCCTGGTAAAGGATGTCAGGACAGTCAGTGAAGCCACCGAGGATATACCTCCAGTAGTTCCTAAATCCTACACCCTGCTGGTCATTCTACCAACCACCAGGACATGGTATTCTGTATTAGTCTTCAATGATGCCTTCTTTTGTATTCTATTAGTCCCAGAGTCACAAGAAATTTTGGCTTGTGAGTGGCAGGACTCAACATACAACTAAAACAATACTTCCGGGCCGTGTTGCCCCAAGGGTTCAAAAATTCCCACACCATCTTTGGGGAAAGCTCAGCTAAAGAACTAAAAGTTCTACCTCTGGAAAAGGAAACACTCCTTCAATATGCAGACGACATTCTGATCGCCAGCCCTACTAAGGAGACCTCTGAACTACCAAGCCAATAAAGGATACAAGTTGTCCAAGAAAAAGCTCAAATATCACAGACTACGGTGACCTGCCTAGGCTTCATTCTCACAGAAGGTCAGAGAAGCCCATCCCAGGAAAGGGAAGAAACAATTTACAGCCTTACCCATTTCTGAAACTAGAAGACAGCTTAGGGGTTCCTGGGGAGGCCAGGGTTTGCTGCTTCTGGATCCCTAACTACAGTCTACTAGCTGGGCCTCTATATGAAACACTGAAAGGAAAAGATGATGATCCTTTTGAATAGAATGCAGAAGTGGCCTTTCAAGAATGGAAAGAGCAGTCAATTCAGACCCTTGCCCTGGAACTCCCTAATTTAGCTAAACCCTTTGACCTTTACATTCCTGGTGAACGGTGAATCGCCATTGGAGTATTAGTGCAAAACCTGGGACCACTTGAAATGGAACAATGCAAGAATGCGATCCAGGTAGGATAAACTACGGTCACCAAGGGGCTTGGCCCACCGCCACATCTGGCCAAGATACTGGCAGTATCTGAAAACCTGGAAATCAGCAGCCCAAAAGGCCACCTCCCTCCTAAGGGAAAAGGACCCCACGTGGTGATCCTAACACCCAACCATGCCCTGAAGTTGCAGGGTTGGCTCCATGGGCACACTGACCTTGAGCGAGGAGGCCCTCCAACTCCAACCTCCATAGAGATAACCGGGGCAAAGTGGCACCATGAAGACTCGTGTGAAGGTGTCTGCATGGGCAAATTTAACGCTCATTTCCCACCAGGAAGAGGAATTAACCAAAGGCTCAGCATGCCGTGCCGGAACCAGATTAGGGCCTGAAGCAATCCTGTGGGTTTGCGGCCAGCTCACAAGAAAGCGAGTTGAATAAAGGAGCTCAGGGACACTGTAATTCACAAACCTGCAGAGTTATAAATGACAGCTATCACCCAAAAATATATTGAAGGAAGGCTGCGAAGAGGACTTGAAAGCGGGGCAGAATTGCAAGAAAATGATTTCAGGGGGTAGACTGGAATTGCATTTAAAGCATAGGAAAAGAGGCAGAACGTCGACAATGATGCACTTGGCCAAAAAGGGCGTATGCGTTTTTTCCTGAATATATTCAGGAAAAAACGCATACGCCCTTTTTGGCCAACCAAGCAAGCATGTTAAAGAAATCTGCACTACAATGAAGTCTCACTGCCCCCCGTTCAAAAGGGCCATCTGAAAAAAGTGTAAAATCCAGAAAGGCAGCACAGGCCATGGAGAACAGGGAGCCTTGTTATGCTGATGGGCGGGATGTAAATTGCCAACAGCCACTCTGGAGATGTGTATGGTGTTTCCTCAAAAACCTAAAAAACAAAGCAACGGAGCCTATGGCATTACCACTTATTTTCCTATAGCTTAGGGAAATTAAAATCAAAAACACACAGCCACCGCAAAGTTTCTGTTTACGGCTCTGTTTACAAGAACCTCGTCTACGGTACAAGTTAAATATCCCAGAAAGCGAAAAATGGATAAAGAAGTGTGGTACGTATGTACAAAGGAATATCACTCACCAATGAAATCTATGTCATCAGGCCCGTCGCGGCATAATGAGTGGATTCACGTACGATGATTCTAAGTGAAATAAGTCACACAGAAAATGAAACATCATAAGATATCACTAATACACGGAATGTAAACTTGGCTACACATGAACTGAATTACAAAATAGAACAGGGTCTCAAATTTAGAAAACCAACTTATGCTTGCTTAAGGGGAAAGGTGAGTTGTGGTGCTACATAAAACCAGAGATAGAAATTAGCACAGATACCTTTCCATAAGCCAAATATGTAATAGTCAAGACCTAGCCCTTGCTCAACGAAATGGACTAAACACCCCATATTCAACGCCTAGGATTACACATGACTAGTAAGAACCTTCAAACCCATAGATTTATATATCTCCGTAAGAGACTCAAGTGTGTGTACAGCGGCATGAATGCAGCAGAGAAAATCCGATAAAACCCATTATCAAAATGAATTACAAAAACAAACACAATGACAGTGAAATAGAGAGCAATTCTTAAATAATTCATTCAGGGCTTGTGATGCGACCTGGATTTACCACATCTACACCCAGAGCTGAGTGAGACATAAGGCTGGACACTTCGGGCTGATAGCATTGGTGAGGTTCGATGAGCAAATGCAGACCCTTTGAAGTCATACTGCATGGTACCCATTCCATGGGTCCCAACTCTCCAGGTTTAAGGGATTCTTCCTTCAGCTAAAACATGCATGGGAAACCCACACTATGGTGCACCGTGTGACTGGCAAATGTATTCAAATGCATCTCAGTTTTCGTCCCCTTTTACTCGGGTTCACCATTCCAGACCATTTACTAACACTCTCCCCACTTGGAGAGTCAGTGCCTTTAACCTCCTGTTTGGCACAGTTTGCAATTTCTGCGCAAGATGAACAGGAATAGGGAGAACCAATGAGAGACTAGCTGTAGGTGTCTGGACGGGCAAATGGAACGCTCATTTCCCACCAGGAAGAGGAATTAACCAAAGGCTCAGCATGCCGTGCCGGAACCAGATTAGGGCCTGAAGCATTCCTGCGGGTTTGCGGCCAGCTCACAAGAAAGCGAGTTGAAGAAAGGAGCTCAGGGGCACTGTAATTCACAAACCTGCAGAGTTATAAATGACAGCTATCGTCCAAAAATATATTGAAGGAAGGCTGCGAAGAGGACTGGAAAGCGGGGCAGAATTGCAGGAAAACGATTTCAGGGGGTAGACTGGAATTGCATTTAAAGCATAGGAAAAGAGGCAGAACGTCGACAATGATGCACTTGGCCAAAAAGGGCGTATGCGTTTTTTCCTGAATATATTCAGGAAAAAACGCATACGCCCTTTTTGGCCAACCAAGCCAGCATGTTAAAGA
Organism: Delphinapterus leucas; assembly: GCF_059928025.1. NCBI lineage: Eukaryota > Metazoa > Chordata > Mammalia > Artiodactyla > Monodontidae > Delphinapterus > Delphinapterus leucas. Next base: position 4,179,140 of record NW_028322250.1, read on the forward strand.
AATCTCCACTACAAAGAAGTCTCACTGCCCCCCTGTCAAAAGGGCCATCTGAAAAAAGTGTAAAATCCAGAAAGACAGCACAGGCCATGGAGAACAGGGAGCCTTGTTATGCTGATGGGCGGGATGTAAATTGCCAACAGCCACTCTGGAGAAGTGTATGGTGTTTCCTGAAACACCTAAGAAACAAAGCAACGGAGACTACGGCACTTCCACTTATGGTCTTATAGATCACGGAAATTAAAATCAAAAACAGACAGCCACCCCAAAGTTTCAGACGGCTCTGTTTACAGGAATCTCGTCTACGGTACAAGTTAAATATCCCAGAATGTGAAAAATGGATAAAGAAGTTGTGGTACACACATTCAATGGAATATCACTCAGCAATGAAATCTGTCATCAGGCCCATCGTGGCATAATGAGTGGATTCAGGTACGATGATTCTAAGTGAAATAAGTCACACAGAAAATGAAACATCATAAGATATCACTAATACACGGAATGTAAACTTGGCTACACATGAACTGAATTACAAAACAGAACAGGGTCTCAAATTTAGAAAACCACCTTATGCTTGCTTAAGGGGAAAAGTGAGTTGGGGTGCTGCATAAAACCAGAGATAGAAATTAGCACAGATACCTTTCCATAAGCCAAATATGTAATAGTCAAGACCTAGCCCTTGCTCAACGAAATGGACTAAACACCCCATATTCAACGCCTAGGAATACACCTGACTAGTAAGTATCTTCAAACCCATGGATTTATATGTCTCCATAAGAGACTCAAGTGTGTGTACAGCGGCATGAATGCAGCAGAGAAAATCCGATAAATCCCATTATCAAAATGAATTACAAAAACAAACACAATGACAGTGAAATAGAGAGCAATTTATAAATAATTCATTCAGGGCTTGTGATGCAACCTGGATTTACCACATCTACAACCAGAGCTGAGTGAGACATAAGGCTGTACACTTCAGCCTGATAGCATTGGTGAGGTTCGTTGAGAAAATGCAGGCCCTTTGAAGTCATACTGCATGGTACCCATTCCATGGGTCCCAACTCTCCAGGTTTAAGGGATTCTTCCTTCAGCTAAAACATGCATGGGAAACCCACAGTATGGTGCACCGTGTGACCGGGAAACCTTTTCAAATGCATCTCAGTTTTCGTCCCCTTTTACTCGGGTTCACGATTGAAGACACTTTACTAATACTCTCCCCACTTAGAGAGTCAGTGCCTTTAACCTCCTGTTTGGCACAGTTTGCAATTTCTGCGCAAGATCAACAAGAATAGGGAGAACCAATGAGAGACTAGCTCTAGGTGTCTGCACGTTCAAATATAACACTCATTTCCCACCAGGAAGAGGAATTTACCAAAGGATCAGCATGCTGTGCCGGAACCAGATTAGGGCATGAAGCAATCCTGCGGGTTTGCGGCCAGCTCACAAGAAAGCGAGTAGAAGAAAGGAGCTCAGGCGCACTGTTATTCACAAACCTGCAGAGTTATAAATGTCAGCTATTGTCCAAAAATGTATTGAAGTAAGGCTGCGTAGAGGACTTGAAAGCGGGGCAGAATTGCAGGAAAAGGAGTTCAGGGGCAGACTGGAATTGCATTTAAAGCATAAGGAAAGAGACAGAAAGTCGACAATGATGCACTTGGTCAAAAAGGGCGTATGCGTTTTTTCCTGAATATATTCAAGAAAAAACACATACGCCCTTTTTGGCCAAACAAGCAAGCCTGTAAAGAAATCTGCATTACAATGAAGTCTCACTGCCCCCCTGTCAAAAGGGACATCTGAAAAAAGTGAAAAATCCAGAAAGGCAGGACAGGCCATGGAGAACAGGGAGCCTTGTTATGCTGATGGGCGGGATGTAACTTGCCAACAGCCACTCTGGAGAAGTGTATGGTGTTTCCTCAAACACCTAAAAAACTAAGCAACGGAGCCTACGGCACTTCAACTTATGGTTCTATAGCTTAGGGAAATTAAAATCAAAAAGACACAGCCACCCATAAATTTTGGACGGCTCTGCTTACAAGAACCTCATTTACGGTACAAGTGAAATATCCCAGAAAGCAAAAAATGGATAAAGAAGTTGTTGTACGTACGTACAATGGAATATCACTCAGCAATGAAATCTATGTCATGAGGCCCGTCGCGGCATAATGAGTGGATTCAGGTACGATCATTCTAAGTTAACTAAGTCACACAGAAAAAGAAACACCATAAGATATCTCAAATACACGGAATGCAAACATGGCTGCACATGAACTCAATTACAAAACAGAAAAGGGTCTCAAATTTAGAAAACCAACTTATGCTTGCTTAAGGGGAAAGGTGAGTTGTGGTGCTGCATAAAACCAGAGATTGAAATTAGCACAGATACCTTTCCATAAGCAAATATGTAATAGTCAGGACCTACTCCTTGCTCCACGAAATGGACTCAACACCCCATATTCAATGCCTAGGAATATACCTGACTAGTAAGAATCTGAAAACCCATGGATTTATATGTCTCCATAAGAGAATCAAGCATGTGTACAGCGGCATAAACGCAGCAGTGAAAATCCGATAAATCCCATTATCAAAATAAATTACAAAAACAAAACACAATGACAGTGAAATAGAGAGCAATTCTTAAATAATTCATTCAGGGCTTGTGATGCAACGTGGATTTACCACATCTACACCCCGAGCTGAGTGAGACATAAGGCTGGACACTTCGGGCTGATAGCATTGGTGACGTTCGGTGAGCAAAGGCAACCCTTTGAAGTCATACTGCGTGGTACCCATTCCATGGGTCCCAACTCTCCAGGTTGAAGGGATTCTTCCTTCAGGTAAAACATGCATGGGCAACCCAGAATATGGTCCACCGTGTGACCGGGAAAACTTTTTAAATGCGTCTCAGTTTTCGTCCCCTCGTACTCGGTTTTACCATTCCAGACGCTTTACTAACACTCTCCCCACTTGGAGAGTCAGTGCCTTTAACCTCCTGTTTGGCACAGTTTGGAATTTCTGCGCAAGATGAACAGGAATAGGGAGAACCAATGAGAGATTAGCTGTAGGTGTCTGCACGAACAAATTTAACGCTCATTTCCCACCAGGAAGAGGAATTAGCCAAAGGCTCAGCATGCCGTGTCGGAACCAGATTAGGGCCTGAAGCAATCCTGCGGTTTTGCGGCCAGCTCACAAGAAAGCGAGTTGAAGAAAGGAGCTCAGGGGCACTGTAATTCACAAACCTGCAGAGTTATAAATGACAGCTATCGTCCAAAAATATATTGAAGTAAGGCTGCAAAGAGGACTTGAACGCGGGGCAGAATTCCAGGAATACGATTTCAGGAGGTAGACGGGAAGTCCTCTGAAAGTATAGGAGAAGAGGCAGAACCTCGACAATGATGCACTTGGTCAAAAAGGGCATATGCGTTTCTTCCAGGGCCCTTATTAAAGAGGGTAGGAGGCTCCCAGCATGCTTCAGTGGCCAACAGAGGGCCTACGTCACCAAGGCGACATGAGCCATCCAGGCAGGAGTGACCTCACATCAGAGGGCCCACCTCACAGAAGGGTAAGGAACCCAGTCAAGATCAGACTCTCACCAGAGTGCCCACATAAGCAAGGGGCTGGGAACCAGGCAGGAGTGTCCTCACACCCGTGGGGCCACATCATCGAAAGTTGAGGTACCCAGCACATGTGGCCTCAAACCAGAGGACCCACATCACCATGGGTCTCGGAGCGAGGCAGGCAGGATTAACCTCAAAACACATGGCCCATTGTATAAAAAAGGTGAGGAATCCAGCAGTTGGAACATCCCAGCAGGCGGCCCAGAGCACCGAGGCTATGGGATCCAGGCAGTGATGAACTCACAACAGAGGGCCCTCATCGTGATACTGTAAGCAACCCAGCCGTTGTAACCTCAGAGCACAAGGCCCACATCCCCATGGGGAAGGGAACCAAGCAGGAGTGTCATCGCACCAGTGGGCACACATCAGAAAAGGTGGGGAGCCCAGCAGTTAGGGCCGGACGCCAGAGGGCCCTCATCACTGAGGAGAGGAGGCTCCCAGCAAGCTCCAACTGCTACCAGAAGGCCGACGTCGCCAATGCAGGGTGTGCCAGCCAGGCAGGAGTGACCTCAGAGCAGAGGGCCAACCACACAAAAGTGTGAGGAACCCAAAGAGGATCAGACTCTCACCGGAGGGCCCACATCACCAAGGGAATGGAAACCAGGCAGGAGTGTTCTCACACCAGTGTGGTCACATCACCGAAATGTGACGGACCCAGCACACGTGGCCTCAAACTACAGGACACACATCACCAAGGGGCTGGGAGTGAGGCAGGCAGGAGGAGCCTCCAAACAGAGGGCCCATAGCGTAAAAAAGGTGAGGGATCCCGCAGTTGGAACCTCCCAGCAGGTGGCCAGGAGCAGTGAGGCTATGGGATCCAGGCCTGACTGAACTCAAAACAGAGGGCCCTCATCATGAAACTGTGAGCAACCCAGCCGTTGGGACCTTAGAGCAGAAGGCCCACATTCCCATGGGGTTGGGATCCTGGCAGGAGTGTACTCGCACCACAGGGCGCACATCAGAAAATTTTGGGAGCCCAGGAGTTAGGGTCTGACGCCAGAGGGCCCTCATTACCGAGGGGAGGAGACTCCCAGCAGGCACCAACTCCCAACTGAGGGCCCACGTCGCCACGTTGACGTGTGCCAGCCAGGCAGGAGTGACCTCACAGCAGAGGGCCTACCTCACAGAAGGGTGAGGAACCCAGCCAGGATAAGACTCTCACCAGAGGGCCCACATCACCAAGGGGATCGGAACAAGGCAGGAGTGTCCTCACACCAGTGTGGCCACATTATAGAAAGGTGAGGAACCCAGCACATGTGGCCTAAACCAGAGGACCCACATTTCCAAGGTGCTCCGAGTGAGGCAGGCAGGAGTAGCCTAACAACACAGGGCCCACAGAATAAAAAATGTGAGGAATCCAGCAGTTTGAACCTCCCAGCAGGTGGCCCAGAGCATGGAGTCTATGGGATCCAGGCCACAGTGAACTCACAGCAGAGGGCCCACATCATGAAACTGTGAGCAACCCAGCCAGTGGGACCTCAGAGCAGAAGGCCCACATCCCAGAAGTGTGAGGAATCCAGACAGGATCAGACTCTCACCAGAGGGCCCCCATCACCAAGGGGATGGGAACCAGGCAGGAGTGTCCTCACACCAGTGGGGCCACATCAATAAAGGTGAGGAAACTGGTACATGTGGCCTTAAACAAGAGGACCTACATCACAAATGGGCTGGGAGTGAGTCAGGAAGTAGGAGCATGAAAACACAGGACCCAAAGAATAAAAAAGGTAAGGAATCCAGCAGTAGGAACCTCCCAGCAGGCCGCTCAGAGCACAGAGGCTATGGGATCTAGGCCTGGGTGAACTAACACCAGAGAGCCAACATCATGAAACGGTGAACAACACAGGTGTTGGGACCTTAGAGCAGAAGGCCCACATGCCCATGGGGATGGGAACCTCGCAGGAGTGTCCTCGCACCACTTAGCACGTATCAGAAAATGTGGGTACCCAGCAGTTAGGGCCTGAGGCAAGAGGGCCCCCATCACCGAGGGGAGGTTCCCAGCAGGCTCCAACTGCCACAAGAGGGCCGATGTTGCCCAGGTGGGGTGTGCCAGCCAGGCAGGAGTGACCTCACAGCAGAGGGCCCCCTTCACAGAAGGGTGAGGAACCCAGCCAGGATCAGACTCTCACCAGAGGGCCCACATCATCAAGGGGATAGGAACCAGGCAGGAGTGTCCTCACACCAGTGGGGCCACATCATCGAAAGGCGAGGGACCCAGCATACGTGGCCTCAAACCAGAGGACACACATCACCAAGGGGCTGGGAGTGAGGCAGGCAGGAGGAGTCTCAAAACAGAGGGCCCATAGAAGAAAAAAGGTGAGGAATCCCGCAGTTGTAACCTCCCAGCAGGTGGCCAGGAGCAGCGAGGCTATGGGATCCAGGCCGGAGAGAACTCACAGCAGAGGGCCCTCATCATGAAACTGAGCAACCCACGGTTGGGACCTCAGAGCAGAAGGCCCACATTCCCATGGGGTTGGGAACCTGGCAGGAGTGTACTCGAACCACAGGGCGCATATCAGAAAATATTGGGAGCCCAGGAGTTAGGGCCTGACGCCAGAGGGCCCTCATTACCGAGGGGAGGAGACACCCAGCAGGCACCAAATCCCACCAGAGGGCCGACGTCGCCAAGGCGGGGTGTGCCAGCCAGGCAGGAGTGACCTCAGAGAAGAGGGCCCACCTCACAGAAGTGTGAGGAACCCAACCAGGATCAGACTCTCACCGGAGGGCCCACATCACCAAGGGGATGGGAACCAGGCAGGAGTGTCCTCACACCAGTGGGGCCACATCAGCCAAAGGTGAGGAACCCAGCACATGTGGCCTCAAACCACAGGACACACATCACCAAGGGGCTAGGAGTGAGGCAGGTGTCTGGAGGGGCACATTTAACTCTAATTTCCCACCAGGAAGTGGAATGAACCAAAGTCTCAGAGTGCCGTGCCGGACCCTGATTACGGCCTGAAGCAAACCTGCGGTTCTGTGGCCAGTTTTCAAGGAAACGAGTTAAGAAAGGAAATCACGGGCACTGTAATTCACAAACCTGCAGAGTTATAAATGACAGCTATTGGCAAAATTATATGGAAGTAAGTCTGCAAAGAGGACTTGAAAACGAGGCAGAATTGCAGGAATCATATTTCAGGAGGTAGATTGGAATTGCATTTAAAGCATGTGAAAAGCGGCAGATCTTTGACAGTGATGCACTTGGACAAAAGTGCGTAAACATTTTTTCCTGAATATATTCAGGAAAAAACACATATGCCCTTTTTGGCCAACCAAGCACTCGAGAAATGGAAATCCGCACTACAATGAAGTCTCATTTCCCATTCGTCAAAAGGGCCATCTGAAAAAAGTGTAAAAACCAGAAACACAGGACAGGCCATGGAGAACAGGGAGCCTTGTTATGCTGATGGGCGGGATGTAAATTGCCAACAGACACTCTGGAGATGTTTATGGTGTATCCTGAAACATCTGAAAAACAAAGCTACAGACCCTAGGGCACTTCCACTTTTGGCCCTATAGCTTAGGAAAATTAAAATCAACAAGACACAGCCAACACCAAATTTAGGGCTGCTGTGTTTACAAGAACCTTGAGTCCAGTACAAATTAAATATCCCAGAAAGAAAAAAATGGATAAAGGAGTTGTGCTACTTACGTACAACGGAATATCACTCAGCAATGAAATCAATGTCATCAGGCCTGTAGCAGCAAATTGAGTGGATTTAAGTATGATGATTCTAAGAGAAATAGGTCACACAGAGAAAGAGAATTATCATAAGATATCACTAATAGAGAGAGTGTAAACTTGGCTACACATAAACTGAATTCCAAAACCGAACAGAGTCTCACATTTAGATAAAAACTTATGCTTGCTTAAGGGGAAAGTTGAGTTGGGGTGCTGTATAAAACCAGAGATTGAAATTAGCACACATACCGTTCCATAAGCCAAATATGTAATAGACAAGACCTACTCTTTGCTCAACGAAATAGACTCATCCATGGTGTATCACCTCACACCTGTTAGAATGGGCATCATCAGAAAATCTACAAACAACAAATGCTGGAAAGGGTGTGGAGATAAGGAACCCTCTTCCACTATTGTTGGGAATGTAAATTGATACAGTCACTGTGGAGAACATTATGGAGTTTCTTATAAAACTAAGAATAGAATTACCATATGATACAGCAATCCCACTACTGGGCATATACCCAGACAAAACCATAAATCAAAAAGAGACATTCACCGCAATGTTCATTGCATCACTATTTACAATATCCAGGTAATGGAAGCAACCTAAATGCCCACAGACAGACGAATGCATAAAGATGTGGTACATATATAAAATGGAATATTACTAAGCCATAAAAAGGAATGAAATTGGGTCATTTGTAGAGACGTTGATGGATCTAGAGACTGTCATACAGAGTGAAGTAAGTCAGAAAGAGAAAAACAAATCTTGTCTATTAATGCATATATGTGGAACCTAGAAAAATTGTACAGATGAACCGTTTTGCCAGGCAGAAATAGAGCAACAGATGTAGACAACAAACGTATGGACACCAAGGGGGGAAAGCTGTTGGGGGGTGGTGGTGGGAGGAGTTGAGAGATTGGGATTGGCATGTATACATTTATATGTATAAAATAGATAACCAAAAAGAACCTGCTGTATAAAAAAATAAAATAAAATTCAAATTACAAAAAGTAAAACAGAAAAAATATTCTTCCCTTCACATACATGTATTTATATGAATAAATTATTTCCATGCTTATATCTGTAAATACAAAAAAGAGGAATAAAATCTACCTTGAACCAAAAACGAAAAAAAGAAAAAAAAACAGAACCCACCAGTTACACAGAGGAAAACCGTATCAGGGCACTTGCTCCAGTTGTAAACAATTCTGAAGTTGGTCAGTGGTGGGGAATCATCTCCCATTCAGCCAGCAGGCCCCACGCAACAAGCGTCCTCATTGCAAAGCTGGGGGACCGTGCCGAGGCATCTGTGAGTAAACGTGGGCTGAGCCCCAGGCCAGCTGCTGCTGAAATGTTCCCACCCTTCCCAGGTAAAACACCTGAATATGTACAAGGACTTGAAAGCCTAGAGGAAGGGCCATGGAGCCACATGAGTGACAGCATGCCAGCCGACTTGGTGCCTGCAGGCCAGCCAGGATGGTCCTGGCCCTGGGTGCTCTTCTGGAAGCTTTCCATTTCCCTGCCTGAGATACCCCTGCTGTCCCGGCCCCCACTGCTTTCTTCCTCACTCACCTCTACCCAGGGAGAAATTCCAGCGGCCCGTATGGGTGACACATCCTCTTCTTTAGCAGGTGGCATCTTGGCAACTGCTGCAGAAAGTCCAGCAGAGCCCCACTCACACTGGGCCACCCACAAAACCGTGGCCTCTCACTCCCTCCCACCAGTCCAGCCCCAAGACTGCTGACAGGGCAGAGAAAATGGCGTCAGGCACAGCTGCAGGGGCTCTTGCTGCCTGGAGCGGTGTTTATATTGATCTGAAACCAGGCACACCTGGGGAGGGCTGGCCGGCACGGTCGGGCTTCCCAGGCCAGCCAATAATCACCCCTCAGGGGCTCACAGTTGCAGAAACTGGAACTTGCTGAATCGGCCAGGTCCAAGGAACAGGTGTGGGCTCCTGAGAGTCAGGATAGACAAGGGGCTGCAGCTCTGGCTTGTTTTCTAATTATATTATCTGGCCCATGAGTGGGAGACAACTTCAAGAAAACCCTCTCCTAATGAGAGGAACCCAGGAGTCAGGGAGAGGAGGGGTGGCTGGTGGGTGGAGACAGAGGCCTGGTGCCCCGGGTGCAGTGGAAGTCTCTGGAAGACCAGGTGGAGGGAGGCCACACAGAGTGATGCCCAGGGTCACAGACCTGTCGGAGCTGCTGTTTGTTAGTTCAAGTCCTGCTCTGAGGTGCTCTGTGTCAGATCTGAGTGACAGGTGAGCTGGGAGTGCTCTGCAATGAGGGCGATATGCACGGTTCCTGTGTTCCCAGCCCTGCCATGGTACCTGCAAGGGTAGCTCTGTATCCTGGGAGGGGCCTGACCACGAGAGCCCCATGGGCTGCAGGGGAACCTGCCCAGGGAACCCCATATCCTGGGAGGGGCCTGAACACGAGAGCCCCGTGGGCTGGGGTGGGGGTGGGGTACCTGCCCAGGTGAGCTCCATATCCTGGGATTGGCCTGACCTCGAGAGCCCCATGGGCTGCTGGAGTCCTGGTAAAGGATGTCAGGACAGTCAGTGAAGCCACCGAGGATATACCTCCAGTAGTTCCTAAATCCTACACCCTGCTGGTCATTCTACCAACCACCAGGACATGGTATTCTGTATTAGTCTTCAATGATGCCTTCTTTTGTATTCTATTAGTCCCAGAGTCACAAGAAATTTTGGCTTGTGAGTGGCAGGACTCAACATACAACTAAAACAATACTTCCGGGCCGTGTTGCCCCAAGGGTTCAAAAATTCCCACACCATCTTTGGGGAAAGCTCAGCTAAAGACCTAAAAGTTCTACCTCTGGAAAAGGAAACACTCCTTCAATATGCAGACGACATTCTGATCGCCAGCCCTACTAAGGAGACCTCTGAACTACCAAGCCAATAAAGGATACAAGTTGTCCAAGACAAAGCTCAAATATCACAGACTACGGTGACCTGCCTGGGCTTCATTCTCACAGAAGGTCGGAGAAGCCCATCCCAGGAAAGGGAAGAAACAATTTGCAGCCTTACCCATTTCTGAAACTAGAAGACAGCTTAGGGGTTCCTGGGGAGGCCAGGGTTTGCTGCTTCTGGATCCCTAACTACAGTCTACTAGCTGGGCCTCTATATGAAACACTGAAAGGAAAAGATGATGATCCTTTTGAATAGAATGCAGAAGAGGCCTTTCAAGAATGGAAAGAGCAGTCAATTCAGACCCTTGCCCTGGAACTCCCTAATTTAGCTAAACCCTTTGACCTTTACATTCCTGGTGAACGGTGAATCGCCATTGGAGTAGTAGTGCAAAACCTGGGACCACTTGAAATGGAACAATGCAAGAATGCGATCCAGGTAGGATAAACTACGGTCACCAAGGGGCTTGGCCCACCGCCACATCTGGCCAAGATACTGGCAGTATCTGAAAACCTGGAAATCAGCAGCCCAAAAGGCCACCTCCCTCCTAAGGGAAAAGGACCCCACGTGGTGATCCTAACACCCAACCATGCCCTGAAGTTGCAGGGTTGGCTCCATGGGCACACTGACCTTGAGTGAGGAGGCCCTCCAACTCCAACCTCCATAGAGATAACCGGGGCAAAGTGGCACCATGACGACTCGTGTGAAGGTGTCTGCACGGGCAAATTTAACGCTCATTTCCCACCAGGAAGAGGAATTAACCAAAGGCTCAGCATGCCGTGCCAGAACCAGATTAGGGCCTGAAGCAATCCTGCGGGTTTGCGGCCAGCTCACAAGAAAGCGAGTTGAATAAAGGAGCTCAGGGACACTGTAATTCACAAACCTGCAGAGTTATAAATGACAGCTATCACCCAAAAATATATTGAAGGAAGGCTGCGAAAAGGACTTGAAAGCGGGGCAGAATTGCAAGAAAACGATTTCAGGGGGTAGACTGGAATTGCATTTAAAGCATAGGAAAAGAGGCAGAACGTCGACAATGATGCACTTGGCCAAAAAGGGCGTATGCGTTTTTTCCTGAATATATTCAGGAAAAAACGCTTACGCCCTTTTTGGCCAACCAAGCAAGCATGTTAAAGAAATCTGCACTACAATGAAGTCTCACTGCCCCCCGTTCAAAAGGGCCATCTGAAAAAAGTGTAAAAACCAGAAACACAGGACAGGCCATGGAGAACAGGGAGCCTTGTTATGCTGATGGGCGGGATGTAAATTGCCAACAGCCACTCTGGAGATGTGTATGGTGTTTCCTCAAAAACCTAAAAAACAAAGCAACGGAGCCTACGGCATTACCACTTATTTTCCTATAGCTTAGGGAAATTAAAATCAAAAACACACAGCCACCCCAAAGTTTCTGTTTACGGCTCTGTTTACAAGAACCTCGTCTACGGTACAAGTTAAATATCCCAGAAAGCGAAAAATGGATAAAGAAGTGTGGTACGTACGTACAAAGGAATATCACTCACCAATGAAATCTATTTCATCAGACCCGTCGCGGCATAATGAGTGGATTCAGGTACGATGATTCTAAGTGAAATAAGTCACACAGAAAATGAAACATCATAAGTTATCACTAATACACGGAATGTAAACTTGGCTACACATGAACTGAATTACAAAACAGAACAGGGTCTCAAATTTAGAAAACCACCTTATGTTTGCTTAAGGGGAAAAGTGAGTTGGGGTGCTGCATAAAAGCAGAGATAGAAATTAGTACAGATACCTTTCCATAAGCCAAATATGTAATAGTCAAGACCTACCCCTTGCTCAACGAAATGGACTAAACACCTCATATTCAACACCTAGGAATACACCTGACTAGTAAGAATCTTCAAACCCATGGATTTATATGTCTCCGTAAGACAATCAAGCGTGTGTACAGCTGCATGAACGCAGCAGAGAAAATCCAATAAATCCCATTATCAAAATGAATTACAAAAACAAAACACAATGACAGTGAAATAGAGAGCAATTCTTAAATAATTCATTCAGGGCATGTGATGCAACCTGGATTTACCACATCTACACCCAGAGCTGAGTGAGACATAAGGTTGGACACTTCGGGCTGATAGCATTGGTGAGGTTCGATGAGCAAATGCAGACCCTTTGAAGTCATACTGCATGGTACCCATTCCATGGGTCCCAACTGTCCAGTTTTAAGGGATTCTTCCTTCAGCTAAAACGTGCATGGGAAACCCACAGTATGGTGCACCGTGTGACCAGGAAACGTTTTCAAATGCATCTCAGTTTTCGTCCCCTTTTACTCGGGTTCACCATTCCAGACCTTTACTAACACTCTCCCCACTTGGAGAGTCAGTGCCTTTAACCTCCTGTTTGGCACAGTTTGCAATTTCTGCGCAAGATGAACAGGAATAGGGAGAAGCAATGAGAGACTAGCTGTAGGTGTCTGCACTGGAAATTTAACGCTCATTTCCCACCAGGAAGAAGAATTAACCAAAGGCTCAGCATGCCATGCCGGAACCTGATTAAGGCCTGAAGCAATCCTGCGGGTTTGCGGCCAGCTCACAAGAAAGCGAGTTGAAGAAAGGAGCTCAGGGGCACTGTAATTCACAAACCTGCAGAGTTATAAATGACAGCTATCGTCCAAAAATATATTGAAGGAAGGCTGCGAAGAGGACTGGAAAGCGGGGCAGAATTGCAGGAAAACGATTTCAGGGGCAGACTGGAATTGCATTTAAAGCATAGGGAAAGAGACAGAAAGTCGACAATGATGCACTTGGTCTAAAAGGGCGTATGCGTTTTTTCCTGCATATATTCAAGAAAAAACACATATGCCCTTTTTGGCCAAACAAGCAAGCCTGTAAAGAAATCTGCATTCCAATGAAGTCTCACTGCCCCCCTGTCAAAAGGGACATCTGAAAAAAGTGAAAAATCCAGAAAGGCAGGACAGGCCATGGAGAACAGGGAGCCTTGTTATGCTGATGGGCGGGATGTAAATTGCCAACAGCCACTCTGGAGAAGTGTATGGTGTTTCCTCAAACACCTAAAAAACTAAGCAACGGAGCCTACGGCACTTCAACTTATGGTTCTATAGCTTAGGGAAATTAAAATCAAAAAGACACAGCCACCCATAAATTTTGGACGGCTCTGCTTACAAGAACCTCATTTACGGTACAAGTGAAATATCCCAGAAAGCAAAAATGGATAAAGAAGTTGTACGTACGTACAATGGAATATCACTCAGCAATGAAATCTATGTCATGAGGCCCGTCGCGGCATAATGAGTGGATTCAGGTACGATCATTCTAAGTTAACTAAGTCACACAGAAAAAGAAACACCATAAGATATCTCAAATACACGGAATGCAAACATGGCTGCACATGAACTCAATTACAAAACAGAAAAGGGTCTCAAATTTAGAAAACCAACTTATGCTTGCTTAAGGGGAAAGGTGAGTTGTGGTGCTGCATAAAACCAGAGATTGAAATTAGCACAGATACCTTTCCATAAGCAAATATGTAATAGTCAGGACCTACTCCTTGCTCCACGAAATGGACTCAACACCCCATATTCAATGCCTAGGAATATACCTGACTAGTAAGAATCTGAAAACCCATGGATTTATATGTCTCCATAAGAGAATCAAGCATGTGTACAGCGGCATAAACGCAGCAGTGAAAATCCGATAAATCCCATTATCAAAATAAATTACAAAAACAAAACACAATGAGAGTGAAATAGAGAGCAATTCTTAAATAATTCATTCAGGGCTTGTGATGCAACGTGGATTTACCACATCTACACCCCGAGCTGAGTGAGACATAAGGCTGGACACTTCGGGCTGATAACATTGGTGACGTTCGGTGAGCAAAAGCAACCCTTTGAAGTCATACTGCATGGTACCCATTCCATGGGTCCCAACTCTCCAGGTTGAAGGGATTCTTCCTTCAGGTAAAACATGCATGGGCAACCCAGAATATGGTCCACCGTGTGACCGGGAAACCTTTTTAAATGCATCTCAGTTTTCGTCCCCTCGTACTCGGTTTTACCATTCCAGACGCTTTACTAACACTCTCCCCACTTGGAGAGTCAGTGCCTTTAACCTCCTGTTTGGCACAGTTTGGAATTTCTGCGCAAGATGAACAGGAATAGGGAGAACCAATGAGAGATTAGCTGTAGGTGTCTGCACGAACAAATTTAACCCTCATTTCCCACCAGGAAAAGGAATTAGCCAAAGGCTCAGCATGCCGTGCCGGAACCAGATTAGGGCCTGAAGCAATCCTGCGGTTTTGCGGCCAGCTCACAAGAAAGCGAGTTGAAGAAAGGAGCTCAGGGGCACTGTAATTCACAAACCTGCAGAGTTATAAATGACAGCTATCGTCCAAAAATATATTGAAGTAAGGCTGCAAAGAGGACTTGAACGCGGGGCAGAATTCCAGGAATACGATTTCAGGAGGTAGACGGGAAGTCCTCTGAAAGTATAGGAGAAGAGGCAGAACCTCGACAATGATGCACTTGGTCAAAAAGGGCATATGCGTTTCTTCCAGGGCCCTTATTAAAGAGGGTAGGAGGCTCCCAGCATGCTTCAGTGGCCAACAGAGGGCCTACGTCGCCAAGGCGACATGAGCCATCCAGGCAGGAGTGACCTCACATCAGAGGGCCCACCTCACAGAAGGGTAAGGAACCCAGTCAGGATCAGACTCTCACCAGAGTGCCCACATAAGCAAGGGGCTGGGAACCAGGCAGGAGTGTCCTCACACCCGTGGGGCCACATCATCGAAAGTTGAGGTACCCAGCACATGTGGCCTCAAACCAGAGGACCCACATCACCATGGGTCTCGGAGCGAGGCAGGCAGGATTAACCTCAAAACACATGGCCCATTGTATAAAAAAGGTGAGGAATCCAGCAGTTGGAACATCCCAGCAGGTGGCCCAGAGCACCGAGGCTATGGGATCCAGGCAGTGATGAACTCACAACAGAGGGCACTCATCGTGATACTGTAAGCAACCCAGCCGTTGTAACCTCAGAGCACAATGCCCACATCCCCATGGGGAAGGGAACCAAGCAGGAGTGTCATCGCACCAGTGGGCACACATCAGAAAAGGTGGGGAGCCCAGCAGTTAGGGCCGGACGCCAGAGGGCCCTCATCACTGAGGAGAGGAGGCTCCCAGCAAGCTCCAACTGCTACCAGAAGGCCGACGTCACCAATACGGGGTGTGCCAGCCAGGCAGGAGTGACCTCAGAGCAGAGGGCCAACCACACAAAAGTGTGAGGAACCCAAAGAGGATCAGACTCTCACCGGAGGGCCCACATCACCAAGGGAATGGAAACCAGGCAGGAGTGTCCTCACACCAGTGGGGCCACATCACCGAAATGTGACGGACCCAGCACACGTGGACTCAAACTACAGGACACACATCACCAAGGGGCTGAGAGTGAGGCAGGCAAGAGAAGTCTCAAAACAGAGGGCCCATAGAAGGAAAAAGGTGAGGAATCCCGCAGTGGGAACCTCCCCGCAGGTGGCCAGGAGCAGCGAGGCTATGGGGTCCATGCCGGAGTGAACTCACACCAGAGGGCCCTCATCATGAAACTGAACAACGTACCATTGGGACCTCAGAGCAGAAGACCCACATTCCCATGGGGTTGGGATCCTGGCAGGAGTGTACTCGCACCACAGTGCGCACATCAGAAAATATGGGAGCCCAGGAGTTAGGGTCTGAAGCCAGAGGGCCCTCATTACCAAGGGTAGGAGACTCCCAGCAGGCACCAACTCCCAACTGAGGGCCCACGTCGCCAAGTTGACGTGTGCCAGCCAGGCAGGAGTGACCTCACAGCAGAGGGCCTACCTCACAGAAGGGTGAGGAACCCAGCCAGGGTAAGACTCTCACCAGAGGGCCCACATCACCAAGGGCATCAGAACCAGGCAGGACTGTCTTCACACCAGGGTGGCCACATCATAGAAAGGTGAGGAACCCAGCACATGTGGCCTAAACCAGAGGATCCAGATCTCCAAGGGGCTTGGAGTGAGGCAGGCAGGAGTAGCCTCACAACACAGGGCCAATAGAATAAAAAAGCTGAGGAATCCTGCAGTGAGAACCTCCCAGCAGGCGGCCCAGAGCACCGAGTCTATGCGATCCAGGCCGCAGTGAACTCACAGCAGAGGGCCCACATCATGAAACTGTGAGCAACCCAGCCGTTGGGACCTCAGAGCAGAAGACCCACATCCCCATGGGGTTGGGAACATGGCATGAGTGTCCTCGCACCACTTAGCACGTATCAGAAAATGTGGGTACCCAGCAGTTAGGGCCTGACGCCAGAGGGCCCTCATCACCGAGGGGAGGAGGCTCCGAGCAGGCTCCAACTGCCACAAGAGGGCCGACATTGCCAAGGCGGGGTGTGCCAGCCAGGCAGGAGTGACCTCACAGCAGAGGGCCCACCTCACAGAAGTGGGAGGAACCCAGCCAGGATCAGACTCTCACCAGAGGGCCCACATCACCAAGGGGATAGGAACCAGGCAGGAGTGTCCTCACACCAGTGGGGCCACATCATCGAAAGGTGAGGGACCCAGCACACGTGGCCTCAAACCAGAGGACATACATCACCAAGGTGCTGGGAGTGAGGCAGGCAGGAGGAGTCTCAAAACAGAGGGCCCATAGAAGGAAAAAGGTGAGGAATCCCACAGTGGGAACCTCCCCGCAGGTGGCCAGGAGCAGCGAGGCTATGGGGTCCATGCCGGAGTGAACTCACACCAGAGGGCCCTCATCATGAAACTGAACAACGTACCATTGGGACCTCAGAGCAGAAGACCCACATTCCCATGGGGTTGGGATCCTGGCAGGAGTGTACTCGCACCACAGGGCGCACATCAGAAAATTTTGGGAGCCCAGGAGTTAGGGTCTGACGCCAGAGGGCCCTCATTACCGAGGGGAGGAGACTCCCAGCAGGCACCAACTCCCAACTGAGGGCCCACGTCGCCACGTTGACGTGTGCCAGCCAGGCAGGAGTGACCTCACAGCAGAGGGCCTACCTCACAGAAGGGTGAGGGACCCAGCCAGGATAAGACTCTCACCAGAGGGCCCATATCACCAAGGGGATCGGAACAAGGCAGGAGTGTCCTCACACCAGTGTGGCCACATTATAGAAAGGTGAGGAACCCAGCACATGTGGCCTAAACCAGAGGACCCACATTTCCAAGGTGCTCCGAGTGAGGCAGGCAGGAGTAGCCTAACAACACAGGGCCCACAGAATAAAAAATGTGAGATATCCAGCAGTTTGAACCTCCCAGCAGGTGGCCCAGAGCATGCAGTCTATGGGATCCAGGCCACAGTGAACTCACAGCAGAGGGCCCACATCATGAAACTGTGAGCAACCCAGCCAGTGGGACCTCAGAGCAGAAGGCCCACATCCCCATGGGGATGGGAACCTCGCAGGAGTGTCCTCGCACAACTTAGCACGTATCAGAAAATGTGGGAACCCCGCAGTTATGGCCTGACGCCAGAGGGCCCTCATCACGGAGGAGAGGAGGCTACCAGCAGGCTCCAAATGCCACCAGAGGGCCGACGTCACCAATGGAACGGGAGCAAGCCAGGCAGGAGTTACCTCACAGCAGAGGGCCCACCTCACAGAAGTGTGAGGAGCCCAAACAGGATCAGACTCTAACCAGAGCGCCCACATCACCAAGGGGATGGAAACCAGGCAGGAGTGTCCTCACACCACTGGGGCCACATCAACGAAAGGTGAGGAACACAGCACATGTGGCCTCAAACAAGGGGACACACATCACGAAAGGGCTGGGAGTGAGGCATGCAGGAGGAGACTCACAACAGAGCGCCCATAGAATAAAAAAGGTGAGGAACCCCGCAGTTGGAAGCTCCAAGCAGGTGGCCCAGAGCACCGAGGCTATGGGATCCATGCCGAAGTGAACTCACATCAGAGGGCCCACATTCTGACACTGTGAGCAACCCAGCCGTTGGGACCTCAGAGCAGAAAGCCCACATACCCATGGGGATGGGACCCTGGCTGGAGTGTACTCGCACGACAGGGCGCACATCAGAAAATTTTGGGAGCCCATGAGTTAGGGCCTGAAGCCAGAGGGCCCTCATTAACGAGGGGAGGAGACTCCCAGCAGGCACCAACTCCCAACTGAGGGCCCACATCGCCAAGGTGACGTGTGCCAGCCAGGCAGGAGTGACCTCACAGCAGAGGGCCCACCTCCCAGAAGTGTGAGGAATCCAGACAGGATCAGACTCTCACCAGAGGGCGCCCATCACCAAGGGGATGGGTACCAGGCAGGAGTGTCCTCACACCAGTGGGGCCACATCAATAAAGGTGAGGAAACCGGTACATGTGGCCTTAAACAAGAAGACCTACATCACAAATGGGCTGGGAGTGAGTCAGGAAGTAGGAGCATGAAAACACAGGACCCAAAGAATAAAAAGGTAAGGAATCCAGCAGTAGGAACCTCCCAGCAGGCCGCTCAGAGCACAGAGTCTATGGGATCTAGGCCTGAGTGAACTAACACCAGAGAGCCTACATCATGAAACGGCGAACAACACAGGTGTTGGGACCTTAGAGCAGAAGGCCCACATGCCCATGGGGATGGGAACCTCGCAGGAGTGTCCTCGCACCACTTAGCACGTATCAGAAAATGTGGGTACCCAGCAGTTAGGGCCTGAGGCAAGAGGGCCCCCATCACCGAGGGGAGGTTCCCAGCAGGCTCCAACTGCCACAAGAGGGCCGATGTTGCCCAGGTGGGGTGTGCCAGCCAGGCAGGAGTGACCTCACAGCAGAGGGCCGCCCTCACAGAAGGGTGAGGAACCCAGCCAGGATCAGACTCTCACCAGAGGGCCCACATCATCAAGGGGATAGGAACCAGGCAGGAGTGTCCCCACACCAGTGGGGCCACATCATCGAAAGGCGAGGGACCCTGCATACGTGGCCTCAAACCAGAGGACACACATCACCAAGGGGCTGGGAGTGAGGCAGGCAGGAGGAGTCTCAAAACAGAGGGCCCATAGAAGAAAAAAGGTGAGGAATCCCGCAGTTGTAACCTCCCAGCAGGTGGCCAGGAGCAGCGAGGCTATGGGATCCAGGCCGGAGAGAACTCACAGCAGAGGGCCCTCATCATGAAACTGAGCAACCCACGGTTGGGACCTCAGAGCAGAAGGCCCACATTCCCATGTGGTTGGGAACCTGGCAGGAGTGTACTCGAACCACAGGGCGCATATCAGAAAATATTGGGAGCCCAGGAGTTAGGGCCTGACGCCAGAGGGCCCTCATTACCGAGGGGAGGAGACACCCAGCAGGCACCAAATCCCACCAGAGGGCCGACGTCGCCAAGGCGGGGTGTGCCAGCCAGGCAGGAGTGACCTCAGAGAAGAGGGCCCACCTCACAGAAGTGTGAGGAACCCAACCAGGTTCAGACTCTCACCGGAGGGCCCACATCACCAAGGGGATGGGAACCAGGCAGGAGTGTCCTCACACCAGTGGGGCCACATCAGCCAAAGGTGAGGAACCCAGCACATGTGGCCTCAAACCACAGGACACACATCACCAAGGGGCTAGGAGTGAGGCAGGTGTCTGGAGGGGCACATTTAACTCTAATTTCCCACCAGGAAGTGGAATGAACCAAAGTCTCAGAGTGCCGTGCCGGACCCTGATTACGGCCTGAAGCAAACCTGCGGTTCTGTGGCCAGTTTTCAAGGAAACGAGTTAAGAAAGGAAATCACGGGCACTGTAATTCACAAACCTGCAGAGTTATAAATGACAGCTATTGGCAAAAATATATGGAAGTAAGTCTGCAAAGAGGACTTGAAAACGAGGCAGAATTGCAGGAATCATATTTCAGGAGGTAGATTGGAATTGCATTTAAAGCATGTGAAAAGCGGCAGATCTTTGACAGTGATGCACTTGGACAAAAGTGCGTAAACATTTTTTCCTGCATATATTCAGGAAAAAACACATATGCCCTTTTTGGCCAACCAAGCACTCGAGAAATGGAAATCCGCACTACAATGAAGTCTCATTTCCCATTCGTCAAAAGGGCCATCTGAAAAAAGTGTAAAAACCAGAAACACAGGACAGGCCATGGAGAACAGGGAGCCTTGTTATGCTGATGGGCGGGATGTAAATGCCAACAGCCACTCTGGAGAAGTGTATGGTGTTTCCTGAAACACCTAAGAAACAAAGCAACGGAGACTACGGCACTTCCACTTTTGGTCTTATAGATCACGGAAATTAAAATCAAAAACAGACAGCCACCCCAAAGTGTCGGACGGCTCTGTTTACAAGAACCTCGTCTACGGAACAAGTTAAATATCCCAGAAAGCGAAAAATGGATAAAGAAGTGTGGTACGTACATACAAATGAATATCACTCAACAATGAAATCTATTTCATCAGGCCCGTTGCGGCATAATGAGTGGATTCAGGTACGATGATTCTAAGTGAAATAAGTCACACAGAAAATGAAACATCATAAGTTATCACTAATAAACGGAATATAAACTTGGCTACACATGAACTGAATTACAAAACAGAACAGGGTCTCAAATTTAGAAAACCAACTTATGCTTGCTTAAGGGGAAAAGTGAGTTGGGGTGCTGCATAAAAACAGAGATAGAAATTAGCACAGATACTTTCCATAAGCCAAATATGTAATAGTCAAGACCTACACCTTGCTCAACGAAATGGACTAAACACCTCATATTCAACGCCTAGGAATACACCTGACTAGTAAGAATCTTCAAACCCATGGATTTATATGTCTCCGTAAGACAATCAAGCGTGTGTACAGCTGCATGAACGCAGCAGAGAAAATCCAATAAATCCCATTATCAAAATGAATTACAAAAACAAAACACAATGACAGTGAAATAGAGAGCAATTCTTAAATAATTCATTCAGGGCATGTGATGCAACCTGGATTTACCACATCTACACCCAGAGCTGAGTGAGACATAAGGTTGGACACTTCGGGCTGATAGCATTGGTGAGGTTCGATGAGCAAATGCAGACCCTTTGAAGTCATACTGCATGGTACCCATTCCATGGGTCCCAACTGTCCAGTTTTAAGGGATTCTTCCTTCAGCTAAAACGTGCATGGGAAACCCACAGTATGGTGCACCGTGTGACCAGGAAACGTTTTCAAATGCATCTCAGTTTTCGTCCCCTTTTACTCGGGTTCACCATTCCAGACCTTTACTAACACTCTCCCCACTTGGAGAGTCAGTGCCTTTAACCTCCTGTTTGGCACAGTTTGCAATTTCTGCGCAAGATGAACAGGAATAGGGAGAAGCAATGAGAGACTAGCTGTAGGTGTCTGCACTGGAAATTTAACGCTCATTTCCCACCACGAAGAAGAATTAACCAAAGGCTCAGCATGCCATGCCGGAACCTGATTAGGGCCTGAAGCAATCCTGCGGGTTTGCGGCCAGCTCACAAGAAAGCGAGTTGAAGAAAGGAGCTCAGGGGCACTGTAATTCAAAAACCTGCAGAGTTATAAATGACAGCTATCGTCCAAAAATATATTGAAGGAAGGCTGTGAAGAGGACTTGAAAGCGGGCCAGAATGGAAGGAAAACGATTTCAGGGGGTAGACGGGAATTGCATTTAAAGCATAGGAAAAGAGTAGAATGTCGACAATGATGCACTTGGCCAAAAAGGGCGTATGAATTTTTTCCTGAATATATTCAGGAAAAAACGCATACGCCCTTTTGACCAACCAAGCAAGCGTGTAAAGAAATCTGCACTACAATGAAGTCTCACTGCCCCCCGTTCAAAAGGGACATCTGAAAAAAGTGTAAAATCCAGAAAGGCAGGACAGGTCATGGAGAACAGGGAGCCTTGTTATGCTGATGGGCGGGATGTAAATTGCCAACAGCCACTCTGCAGAAGTGTATGGTGTTTCCTGAAACACGTAGGAAACAAATCAACACAGCCTATGGCATTTCCACTTATGGTCCTATAGCTTAGGGAAATTAAAATCAAAAAGACACAGCCACCCCAAAGTTTGGGACGGCTCTGTTTACAAGAACCTCGTCTACGGTACAAGTTAAATATCCGAGAAAGCAAAAAATGCATAAAGAAGTTGTGGTATGTAACGTAGAATGGAATATTACTCAGCAATGAAATCTACGTCAACAGGCCCGTAGCGGCATAATGAGTGGATTCAGGAACGATGAGTCTACGAGAAATAAGTCACACAGAAAAAGAAACATCATAAGATATCACTAATACATGGAATGTAAACTTGGCTACACATGAACTGAATTACAAAACAGAACAGGGTCCCAAATTTAGAAAACCAACTTATGCTTGCTTATGGGGAAAGGTGAGTTGGGGTGCTGCATAAAAACAGAGATTGAAATTAGCACAGATACCGTTCCATAAGCCAAATATATAATAGACAAGACCTACTCCTTGCTCAACGAAAAGGACTCAACACCCCATATTAAACGCCTGGGAATATACGTGACAAGTAAGAATCTTAAAACCCATGGATTTATATGTCTCCATAAGGAAATCAAGCATGTGTACAGCGGCCTAAACGCAGCAGTGAAAATCCGATAAATCCCATTATCAAAATATATTACAAAAAAAAAACACAATGACAGTGAAATAGAGAGCAATTCTTAAATAATTCATTCAGGGCTTGTGATGCAACCTGGATTTACCACATCTACACGCGGAGCTGGGTGAGACATAGGGCTGCACACTTCAGGCTGATAGCATTGGTGAGGTTCGGTGAGCAAACGCAGACCCTTTGAAGTCATACTGCATGGTATGCATTCCTTGGGTCCCAACTCTCCAGGTTTAAGGGATTCTTCCTTCAGCTAAAAGACGCATGGGAAACCCAGAGTATGGTCCACCGTGTGATTGGGAAACGTTTTCAACTGCATCTCAGTTTTCGTCCCCTGGTACTCGGGTTCACCATTCCAGACGCTTTACTAACACTCTCCCCACTTGGAGAGTCAGTGCCTTTAACCTCCTGTTTGGCACAGTTTTGCAATTTCTGCGCAAGATGAACAGGAATAGGGAGAACCAATGAGAGACTAGCTGTAGGTGTCTGCACGGGCAAATGGAACGCTCATTTCCCAACAGGAAGAGGAATTAACCAAAGGCTCAGCGTGCCCTGCCGGAAAGAGATTAGGGCCTGAAGCAATCCTGCGGTTTTGCGGCCAGCCCACAAGAAAGCGAGTTGAAGAAAGGAGCTCAGGGGCACTGTAATTCACAAACCTGCAGAGTTATGAATGACAGCTATCGTCCAAAAATGTACTGAAGTAAGTCTGCGAAGAGGATTTGAAAGCGGGGCAGAATTTCAGGAAAACGATTTCAGGGGGTAGACTGGAATTGCACTTAAAGCATAGGAAAAGAGGCAGAATGTCGACAATGATGCACTTGGCCAAAAAGGGCGTATGCATTTTTTCCTGAATATATTCAGGAAAAAACGCATTCGCCCTTTTTGACCAACCAAGCAAGCGTGTAAAGGAAATCTGCACTACAATGAAGTCTCACTGCCCCCAGTCAAAAGGCCCATCTGAAAAAAGTGTAAAATCCAGAAAGGCAGGACAGGTCATGGAGAACAGGGAGCCTTGTTATGCTGATGGGCGGGATGTAAATTGCCAAAAGGCACTCTGCAGAAGTGTATGGTGTTTCCTGAAACATGTAGGAAACCAAGCAACACAGCCTATGGCACTTCCACGTATGGTCCTATAGCTTAGGGAAATTAAAATCAAAAACACACAGCCACCCCAAAGTTTGGGACGGCTCTGTTTACAAGAACCTCGTCTACGGTACAAGTTAAATATCCGAGAAAGCAAAAAATACATAAAGAAATTGTGGTACACACGTACAATGGAATATCACTCAGCAATGAAATCTACGTCAACAGGCCCGTAGCGGCATAATGAGTGGATTCAGATACGATGAGTCTACGAGAAATAAGTCACACAGAAAAAGAAACATCATAAGATATCACTAATACACGGAATGTAAACTTGGCTACACATGAACTGAATTACAAAACAGAACAGTGTCCCAAATATAGAAAACCAACTTATGCTTGCTTATGGGGAAAGGTGAGTTGGGGTGCTGCATAAAACCAGAGATAGAAATTAGCACACATACCTTTCCATAAGCCAAATATGTAATAGTCAAGACCTACACCTTGCTCAACGAAATGGACTAAACACACCATATTCAACTCCTAGGATTACACATGACTAGTAAGAATCTTCAAACCCATGGATTTATATGTCTCCGTAAGAGAATCAAGTGTGTGTACAGCTGCATGAACGCAGCAGAGAAAATCCGATAAATCCCATTATCAAAATAAACTACAAAAACAAACACAATGACAGTGAAATAGAGAGCAATTCTTAAATAATTCATTCAGGTCTTGTGATGCAACCTGGATTTACCACATCTACACCTAGAGCTGAGTGAGACATAAGGTTGGACACTTTGGGCTGATAGCATTGGTGAGGTTCGGTGAGAAAATGCAGGCCCTTTCAAGTCATACTGCATGGCACCCATTCCATGGGTACCACCTCTCCAGGTTTAAGAGATTCTTCCTTCAGGTAAAACACGCATGAGAAACCCAGAATATGGCCCACCGTGTGACCGGGAAACCTTTTTAAATGCATCTCAGTTTTCGTCCCCTCATACTCGGTTTTACAATTCCAGACGCTTTACTAACTCTTTCCCCAATTGGAGAGTCAGTGCTTTTAACCTCCTGTTTGGCACAGTTTGGAATTTCTGCGCAAGATGAACAGGAATAGGGAGAACCAATGAGAGATTAGCTGTAGGTGTCTGCACGAGCAAATTTAACGCTCATTTCCCATCAGGAAGAGGAATTAGCCAAAGGCTCAACATGCCGTGCCGGAACCAGATTAGGGCCTGAAGCAATCCTGCGGTTTTGCGGCCAGCTCACAAGAAAGCGAGTTGAAGAATGGAGCTCAGGGGCACTGTAATTCACAAACCTGCACAGTTATAAATGACAGCTATCGTCCAAAAATATATTGAAGTAAGGCTGCAAAGAGGACTTGAACGCGGGGCAGAATTCCAGGAATACGATTTCAGGAGGTAGACGGGAAGTCCTCTGAAAGTATAGGAGAAGAGGCAGAACTTCGATAATGATGCACTTGGTCAAAAAGGGTATATGCGTTTCTTCCAGGGCCCTCATTAAAGAGGGTAGGAGGCGCCCAGCATGCTTCAGTGGCCAACAGAGGGCATACGTCGCCAAGGCGACGTGAGCCATCCAGGCAGGAGTGACCTCACATCAGAGCGCCCACCTCACAGAAGGGTAAGGAACCCAGTCAAGATCAGACTCTCACCAGAGTGCCCACATAAGCAAGGCGCTGGGAATCAGGCACGAGTGTCCTCACACCCGTGGGGCCACATCATCGAAAGTTGAGGTACCCAGCACATGTGGCCTCAAACCAGAAGACCCACATCACCATGGGTCTCAGAGCGAGGCAGGCAGGATTAACCTCACAACACATGGCCCATTGTATAAAAAGGTGAGGAATCCAGCAGTTGGAACATCCCAGCAGGCGGCCAAGACCACCGAGGCTATGGGATCCAGGCAGTGATAAACTCACAACAGAGGGCCCTCATCGTGATACTGTAAGCAACCCAGCCGTTGTGACCTCAGAGCACAAGGCCCACATCCCCATGGGGAAGGGAAACAAGCAGGAGTGTCATCGCACCAGTGGACACACAACAGAAAAGGTGGGGAGCCCAGCAGTTAGGGCCGGACGCCAGAGGGCCCTCATCACTGAGGAGAGGAGGCTACCAGGAAGCTCCAACTGCTACCAGAGGGCCGACGTCGCCAATGCGGGGTGTGCCAGCCAGGCAGGAGTGACCTCAGAGCAGAGGGCCAACCACACAAAAGTGTGAGGAACCCAAAGAGGATCAGACTCTCACCAGAGGGCCCACATCACCAAGGGAATGGAAACCAGGCAGGAGTGTCCTCACACCAGTGGGGCCACATCACCGAAATGTGACGGACCCAGCACAAGTGGCCTCAAACTACAGGACACACATCACCAAGGGGCTGGGAGTGGGGCAGGCAGGAGGAGCCTCAAAACAGAGGGCCCATTGCGTAAAAAAGGTGAGGAATCCCGCAGTTGGAACCTCCCAGCAGGCGGCCAGGAGCAGCCAGACTATGGGATCCAGGCCTGACTGAACTCAAAACAGAGGGCCCTCATCATGAAACTGTGAGCAACCCAGCCGTTGGGACCTTAGAGCAGAAGGCCCACATTCCCATGTGGTTGGAAACTTGGCAGAAGTGTACTCGCACCACAGGGTGCACATCAGAGAATTTTGGGAACCCAGAAATTAGGGCCTGATGCCAGAGGGCCCTCATTACCAAGGGGAAGAGACCCCAAGCAGGCACCAACTCCCTACGGAGGGACCATGTCGCCAAGGGGACATGCAACAACCAGGCAGGAGTGACCTCACAGCTGAGGGCCTACCTCACAGAATGGTGAGGAACCCAGCCAGGGTAAAACTCTCACCAGAGGGCCCACATCACCAAGGGCATCAGAACCAGGCAGGACTGTCTTCACACTAGGGTGGCCACATCATAGAAAGGTGAGGAACCCAGCACATGTGGCCTAAACCAGAGGACCCAGATCTCCAAGGGGTTCGGAGTGAGGCAGGCATGAGTAGCCTCACAACACAGGGCGAATAGAATAAAAAAGCTGAGGAATCCTGCAGTGGGAACTTCCCAGCAGGCAGCCCAGAGCACCGAGTCTATGCGATCCAGGCCACAGTGAACTCACAGCAGAGGGCCCACATCATGAAACTGTGAGCAACCCAGCAGTTTGGACCTCAGAGCAGAAGGCCCACATCACCATGGGGTTGGGAACATGGCACGAGTGTCCTCGCACAACTTAGCACGTATCAGAAAATGTGGGTACCCAGCAGTTAGGGCCTGACGCCAGAGGGCCCTCATCACCGAGGGGAGGAGCCTCCCAGTAGGCTCCAACTGCCACAAGAGGGCCGACATTGCCAAGGCGGGGTGTGCCAGCCAGGCAGGAGTGACCTCACAGCAGAGGGCCCACCTCACAGAAGTGTGAGGAACCAAGCCAGGATCAGACTCTCACCAGATGGCCCACATCACCAAGGGGATAGGAACCAGGCAGGAGTGTCCTCACACCAGTGGGGCCACATCATCGAAAGGTGAGGGACCCAGCACACGTGGCCTCAAACCAGAGGACACACATCACCAAGGGGCTGGGAGTGAGGCAGGCAGGAGGAGTCTCAAAACAGAGGGCTCATAGAAGGAAAAAGGTGAGGAATCCCGCAGTTGGAACTTCCCCGCAGGTGGCCAGGAGCAGCGAGGCTATGGGATCCATTCTGGAGTGAACTCACACCAGAGGGCCCTCATCAAGAAACTGAGCAACCCACGGTTGGGACCTCAGAGCAGAAGGCCCACATTCCCATGGGGTTTGGAACCTGGCAGGAGTGTACTAGCCCCACAGGGCGCACAACAGAAAATTTTGGGAGCCCAGGAGTTAGGGTCTGACGCCAGAGGGCCCTCATTACCAAGGGGAGGAGACTCCCAGCAGGCACCAACTCCCAACTGAGGGCCCACGTCGCCACGTTGACGTGTGCCAGCCAGGCAGGAGTGACCTCACAGCAGAGGGCCTACCTCACAGAAGGGTGAGGAACCCAGCCAGGATAAGACTCTCACCAGAGGGCCCACATCACAAAGGGGATCGGAACAAGGCAGGAGTGTCCTCACACCAGTGTGGCCACATTATAGAAAGGTGAGGAACCCAGCACATGTGGCCTAAACCAGAGGACCCACATTTCCAAGGTGCTCCGAGTGAGGCAGGCAGGAGTAGCCTAACAACACAGGGCCCACAGAATAAAAAATGTGAGGAATCCAGCAGTTTGAACCTCCCAGCAGGTGGCCCAGAGCATGGAGTCTATGGGTTCCAGGCCACAGTGAACTCACAGCAGAGGGCCCACATCATGAAACTGTGAGCAACCCAGCCAGTGGGACCTCAGAGCAGAAGGCCCACATCCCCATGGGGATGGGAACCTCGCAGGAGTGTCCTCGCACAACTTAGCACGTATCAGAAAATGTGGGAACCCAGCAGTTATGGCCTGACGCCAGAGGGCCCTCATCACGGAGGAGAGGAGGCTACCAGCAGGTTCCAAATGCCACCAGAGGGCCGACGTCACCAAGGCAATGGGAGCAAGCCAGGCAGGAGTTACCTCACAGCAGAGGGCCCACCTCACAGAAGTGTGAGGAGCCCAAACAGGATCAGACTCTAACCAGAGCGCCCACATCACCAAGGGGATGGAAACCAGGCAGGAGTGTCCTCACACCAGTGGGGCCACATCAGCGAAAGGTGAGGAACACAGCACATGTGGCCTCAAACAAGGGGACACACATCACGAAAGGGCTGGGAGTGAGGCATGCAGGAGGAGACTCACAACAGAGCGCCCATAGAATAAAAAAGGTGAGGAACCCCGCAGTTGGAAGCTCCAAGCAGGTGGCCCAGAGCACCGAGGCTATGGGATCCATGCCGGAGTGAACTCACAGCAGAGGGCCCACATTCTGACACTGTGAGCAACCCAGCCGTTGGGACCACAGGGCAGAAAGCCCACATCCCCATGGGGATGGGACCCTGGCTGGAGTGTACTCACACGACAGGGCGCACATCAGAAAATTTTGGGAGCCCATGATTTAGGGCCTGACGCCAGAGGGCCCTCATTACCGAGGGGAGGAGACTCCCAGCAGGCACCAACTCCCAACTGAGGGCCCACATCGCCAACGTGACGTGTGCCAGCCAGGCAGGAGTGACCTCACAGCAGAGGGCCCACCTCCCAGAAGTGTGAGGAATCCAGACAGGATCAGACTCTCACCAGAAGGCCCCCATCACCAAGGGGATGGGAACCAGGCAGGAGTGTCCTCACACCAGTGAGGCCACATCAATAAAGGTGAGGAAACCGGTACATGTGGCCTTAAACCAGAGGACCTACATCACAAATGGGCTGGGAGTGAGTCAGGAAGTAGGAGCATGAAAACACAGGACCCAAAGAATCAAAAAGGTAAGTAATCCAGTAGTTGGAACCTCCCAGCAGGCCGCTCAGAGCACAGAGGCTATGGGATCTAGGCCTGGGTGAACTAACACCAGAGAGACAACATCATGAAACGGTGAACAACACAGGTGTTGGGACCTTAGAGCAGAAGGCCCACATGCCCATGGGGATGGGAACCTCGCAGGAATGTCCTCGCACCACTTAGCATGTATCAGAAAATGTGGGTACCCAGCAGTTAGGGCCTGAGGCAAGAGGGCCCCCATCACCGAGGGGAGGTTCCCAGCAGGCTCCAACTGCCACAAGAGGGCCGATGTTGCCCAGGTGGGGTGTGCCAGCCAGGCAGGAGTGACCTCACAGCAGAGGGCCCCCCTCACAGAAGGGTGAGGAACCCAGCCAGGATCAGACTCTCACCAGAGGGCCCACATCATCAAGGGGATAGGAACCAGGCAGGAGTGTCCTCACACGAGTGGGGCCACATCATCGAATGGGGAGGGACCCAGCATACGTGGCCTCAAACCAGAGGACACACATCACCAAGGGGCTGGGAGTGAGGCAGGCAGGAGGAGTCTCAAAACAGAGGGCCCATAGAAGAAAAAAGGTGAGGAATCCCGCAGTTGTAACCTCCCAGCAGGTGGCCAGGAGCAGCGAGGCTATGGGATCCAGGCCGTTGAGGACTCGCAGCAGAGGGCCCTCATCATGAAACTGAGCAACCCACGGTTGGGACCTCAGAGCAGAAGGCCCACATTCCCATGGGGTTGGGAACCTGGCAGGAGTGTACTCGAACCACAGGGCGCATATCAGAAAATATTGGGAGCCCAGGAGTTAGGGCCTGACGCCAGAGGGCCCTCATTACCGAGGGGAGGAGACACCCAGCAGGCACCAAATCCCACCAGAGGGCCGACGTCGCCAAGGCGGGGTGTGCCAGCCAGGCAGGAGTGACCTCAGAGAAGCGGGCCCACCTCACAGAAGTGTGAGGAACCCAACCAGGATCAGACTCTCACCGGAGGGCCCACATCACCAAGGGGATGGGAACCAGGCAGGAGTGTCCTCACACCAGTGGGGCCACATCAGCCAAAGGTGAGGAGCCCAGTACATGTGGCCTCAAACCACAGGACACACATCACCAAGGGGCTAGGAGTGAGGCAGGTGTCTGGAGGGGCACATTTAACTCTAATTTCCCACCAGGAAGTGGAATGAACCAAAGTCTCAGAGTGCCATGTCGGACCCTGATTACTGCCTGAAGGAAACCTGCGGTTCTGTGGCCAGTTTTCAAGGAAACGAGTTAAGAAAGGAAATCATGGGCACTGTAATTCACAAACCTGCAGTGTTATAAATGACAGCTATTGGCAAAAATATATGGAAGTAAGTCTGCAAAGAGGACTTGAAAACGAGGCAGAATTGCAGGAATCATATTTCAGGAGGTAGATTGGAATTGCATTTAAAGCATGTGAAAAGCGGCAGATCTTTGACAGTGATGCACTTGGACAAAAGTGCGTAAACATTTTTTCCTGAATATATTCAGGAAAAAACACATATGCCCTTTTTGGCCAACCAAGCACTCGAGAAATGGAAATCCGCACTACAATGAAGTCTCATTTCCCATTCGTCAAAAGGGCCATCTGAAAAAAGTGTAAAAACCAGAAACACAGGACAGGCCATGGAGAACAGGGAGCCTTGTTATGCTGATGGGCGGGATGTAAATTGCCAACAGACACTCTGGAGATGTTTATGGTGTATCCTGAAACATCTGAAAAACAAAGCTACAGACCCTAGGGCACTTCCACTTTTGGCCCTATAGCTTAGGAAAATTAAAATCAACAAGACACAGCCAACACCAAATTTAGGGCTGCTGTGTTTACAAGAACCTTGAGTCCAGTACAAATTAAATATCCCAGAAAGAAAAAAATGGATAAAGGAGTTGTGCTACTTACGTACAACGGAATATCACTCAGCAATGAAATCAATGTCATCAGGCCTGTAGCAGCAAATTGAGTGGATTTAAATATGATGATTCTAAGAGAAATAGGTCACACAGAGCAAGAGAATTATCATAAGATATCACTAATAGAGAGAGTGTAAACTTGGCTACACATAAACTGAATTCCAAAACCGAACAGAGTCTCACATTTAGATAAAAACTTATGCTTGCTTAAGGGGAAAGTTGAGTTGGGGTGCTGTATAAAACCAGAGATTGAAATTAGCACACATACCGTTCCATAAGCCAAATATGTAATAGACAAGACCTACTCTTTGCTCAACGAAATAGACTCATCCATGGTGTATCACCTCACACCTGTTAGAATGGGCATCATCAGAAAATCTACAAACAACAAATGCTGGAAAAGGTGTGGAGATAAGGAACCCTCTTCCACTATTGTTGGGAATGTAAATTGATACAGTCACTGTGGAGAACATTATGGAGTTTCTTATAAAACTAAGAATAGAATTACCATATGATACAGCAATCCCACTACTGGGCATATACCCAGACAAAACCATAAATCAAAAAGAGACATTCACCGCAATGTTCATTGCATCACTATTTACAATATCCAGGTAATGGAAGCAACCTAAATGCCCACAGACAGACGAATGCATAAAGATGTGGTACATATATAAAATGGAATATTACTAAGCCATAAAAAGGAATGAAATTGGGTCATTTGTAGAGACGTTGATGGATCTAGAGACTGTCATACAGAG
The DNA here is from genome assembly GCF_059928025.1 of Delphinapterus leucas. NCBI lineage: Eukaryota > Metazoa > Chordata > Mammalia > Artiodactyla > Monodontidae > Delphinapterus > Delphinapterus leucas. Next base: position 4,211,140 of record NW_028322250.1, read on the forward strand.
TGAAGTAAGTCAGAAAGAGAAAAACAAATCTTGTCTATTAATGCATATATGTGGAACCTAGAAAAATTGTACAGATGAACCGTTTTGCAAGGCAGAAATAGAGCAACAGATGTAGACAACAAACGTATGGACACCAAGGGGGGAAAGCTGTTGGGGGGTGGTGGTGGGAGGAGTTGAGACATTGGGATTGGCATGTATACATTTATATGTATAAAAGAGATAACCAAAAAGAACCTGCTGTATAAAAAAATAAAATAAAGTTCAAATTACAAAAAGTAAAACAGAAAAAATATTCTTCCCTTCACATACATGTATTTATATGAATAAATTATTTCCATGCTTATATCTGTAAATACAAAAAAGAGGAATAAAATCTACCTTGAACCAAAAACGAAAAAAAGAAAAAAAAACAGAACCCACCAGTTACACAGAGGAAAACCGTATCAGGGCACTTGCTCCAGTTGTAAACAATTCTGAAGTTGGTCAGTGGTGGGGAATCATCTCCCATTCAGCCAGCAGGCCCCACGCAACAAGCGTCCTCATTGCAAAGCTGGGGGACCGTGCCGAGGCATCTGTGAGTAAACGTGTGCTGAGCCCCAGGGCAGCTGCTGCTGAAATGTTCCCACCCTTCCCAGGTAAAACACCTGAATATGTACAAGGACTTGAAAGCCTAGAGGAAGGGCCATGGAGCCACATGAGTGACAGCATGCCAGCCGACTTGGTGCCTGCAGGCCAGCCAGGATGGTCCTGGCCCTGGGTGCTCTTCTGGAAGCTTTCCATTTCCCTGCCTGAGATACCCCTGCTGTCCCGGCCCCCACTGCTTTCTTCCTCACTCACCTCTGCCCAGGGAGAAATTCCAGCGGCCCGTATGGGTGACACATCCTCTTCTTTAGCAGGTGGCATCTTGGCAACTGCTGCAGAAAGTCCAGCAGAGCCCCACTCACACTGGGCCACCCACAAAGCCGTGGCCTCTCACTCCCTCCCACCAGTCCAGCCCCAAGACTGCTGACAGAGCAGAGAAAATGGCGTCAGGCACAGCTGCAGGGGCTCTTGCTGCCTGGAGCGGTGCTTATATTTATCTGAACCCAGGCACACCTGGGAAGGTCTAGCCGGCACGGTCAGGCTTCCCAGGCCAGCCAATAATCACCCCTCAGGGGCTCACAGTTGCAGAAACTGGAACTTGCTGAATCGGCCAGGTCCAAGGAACAGGTGTGGGCTCCTGAGAGTCAGGATAGAAAAGGGGCTGCAGCTCTGGCTTGTTTTCTAATTATATTATCTGGCCCATGAGTGGGAGACAACTTCAAGAAAACCCTCTCCTAATGAGAGGAACCCAGGAGTCAGGGAGAGGAGGGGTGGCTGGTGGGTGGAGACAGAGGCCTGGTGCCCCGGGTGCAGTGGAAGTCTCTGGAAGACCAGGTGGAGGGAGGCCACACAGAGTGATGCCCAGGGTCACAGACCTGTCGGAGCTGCTGTTTGTTAGTTCAAGTCCTGCTCTGAGGTGCTCTGTGTCAGATCTGAGTGACAGGTGAGCTGGGAGTGCTCTGCAATGAGGGCGATATGCACGGTTCCTGTGTTCCCAGCCCTGCCATGGTACCTGCAAGGGTAGCTCTGTATCCTGGGAGGGGCCTGACCACGAGAGCCCCATGGGCTGCAGGGGAACCTGCCCAGGGAATCCCATATCCTGGGAGGGGCCTGAACACGAGAGCCCCGTGGGCTGGGGTGGGGGTAGGGTACCTGCCCAGGTGAGCTCCATATCCTGGGATTGGCCTGACCTCGAGAGCCCCATGGGCTGCTGGAGTCCTGGTAAAGGATGTCAGGACAGTCAGTGAAGCCACCGAGGATATACCTCCAGTAGTTCCTAAATCCTACACCCTGCTGGTCATTCTACCAACCACCAGGACATGGTATTCTGTATTAGTCTTCAATGATGCCTTCTTTTGTATTCTATTAGTCCCAGAGTCACAAGAAATTTTGGCTTGTGAGTGGCAGGACTCAACATACAACTAAAACAATACTTCCGGGCCGTGTTGCCCCAAGGGTTCAAAAATTCCCACACCATCTTTGGGGAAAGCTCAGCTAAAGAACTAAAAGTTCTACCTCTGGAAAAGGAAACACTCCTTCAATATGCAGACGACATTCTGATCGCCAGCCCTACTAAGGAGACCTCTGAACTACCAAGCCAATAAAGGATACAAGTTGTCCAAGACAAAGCTCAAATATCACAGACTACGGTGACCTGCCTGGGCTTCATTCTCACAGAAGGTCGGAGAAGCCCATCTCAGGAAAGGGAAGAAACAATTTACAGCCTTACCCATTTCTGAAACTAGAAGACAGCTTAGGGGTTCCTGGGGACGCCAGGGTTTGCTGCTTCTGGATCCCTAACTACAGTCTACTAGCTGGGCCTCTATATGAAACACTGAAAGGAAAAGATGATGATCCTTTTGAGTAGAATGCAGAAGTGGCCTTTCAAGAATGGAAAGAGCAGTCAATTCAGACCCTTGCCCTGGAACTCCCTAATTTAGCTAAACCCTTTGACCTTTACATTCCTGGTGAACGGTGAATCGCCATTGGAGTATTAGTGCAAAACCTGGGACCACTTGAAATGGAACAATGTAAGAATGCGATCCAGGTAGGATAAACTACGGTCACCAAGGGGCTTGGCCCACCGCCACATCTGGCCAAGATACTGGCAGTATCTGAAAACCTGGAAATCAGCAGCCCAAAAGGCCACCTCCCTCCGAAGGGAAAAGGACCCCACGTGGTGATCCTAACACCCAACCATGCCCTGAAGTTGCAGGGTTGGCTCCATGGGCACACTGACCTTGAGCGAGGAGGCCCTCCAACTCCAACCTCCATAGAGATACCCGGGGCAAAGTGGCACCATGAAGACTCGTGTGAAGGTGTCTGCACGGGCAAATTTAACGCTCATTTCCCACCAGGAAGAGGAATTAACCAAAGGCTCAGCATGCCGTGCCGGAACCAGATTAGGGCCTGAAGCAATCCTGCGGGTTTGCGGCCAGCTCACAAGAAAGCGAGTTGAAGAAAGGAGCTCAGGGACACTGTAATTCACAAACCTGCAGAGTTATAAATGACAGCTATCACCCAAAAATATATTGAAGGAAGGCTGCGAAGAGGACTTCAGAGCAGGGCAGAATTGCAAGAAAACGATTTCAGGGGGTGGACTGGAATTGCATTTAAAGCATAGGAAAAGAGGCAGAACGTCGAGAATGATGCACTTGGCCAAAAAGGGCGTATGCGTTTTTTCCTGAATATATTCAGGAAAAAATGCATACGCCCTTTTTGGCCAACCAAGCAAGCATGTTAAAGAAATCTGCACTACAATGAAGTCTCACTGCCCCCCGTACAAAAGGGCCATCTGAAAAAAGTGTAAAATCCAGAAAGGCAGCACACGCCATGGAGAACAAGGAGCCTGGTTATGCTGATGGGCGGGATGTAAATTGCCAACAGCCACTCTGGAGATGTGTATGGTGTTTCCTCAAAAACCTAAAAAACAAAGCAACGGAGCCTACGGCATTACCACTTATTTTCCTATAGCTTAGGGAAATTAAAATCAAAAACACACAGCCACCCCAAAGTTTCTGTTTACGGCTCTGTTTACAAGAACCTCGTCTACGGTACAAGTTAAATATCCCAGAAAGCGAAAAATGGATAAAGAAGTGTGGTACGTACGTACAAAGGAATATCACTCACCAATGAAATCTATTTCATCAGGCCCGTCACGGCATAATGAGTGGATTCAGGTACGATGATTCTAAGTGAAATAAGTCACACAGAAAATGAAACATCATAAGTTATCACTAATACACGGAATGTAAACTTCGCTACACATGAACTGAATTACAAAACAGAACAGGGTCTCAAATTTAGAAAACCACCTTATGCTTGCTTAAGGGGAAAAGTGAGTTGGGGTGCTGCATAAAAGCAGAGATAGAAATTAGCACAGATACCTTTACATAAGCCAAATATGTAATAGTCAAGACCTACCCCTTGCTCAACGAAATGGACTAAACACCTCATATTCAATACCTAGGAATACACCTGACTAGTAAGAATCTTCAAACCCATGGATTTATATGTCTCCGTAAGACAATCAAGCGTGTGTACAGCTGCATGAACGCAGCAGAGAAAATCCGATAAATCCCATTATCAAAATAAATTTCAGAAACAAAACAAAATGACAGTGAAATAGAGAGTAATTCTTAAATAATTCATTCAGGGCTTGTGATGCAACCTGGATTTCCCACATCTACACCCAGAGCTGGGTGAGACATAAGGCTGGACACTTCAGGCTGATAGCATTGGTGAGGTTCGGTGAGCAAATACAGACCATTTGAAGTCATACTGCATGGTACCCATTCCATGAGTCCCAAATTTCCAGGTTTAAGGGATTCTTCCTTCAGCTAAAACATGCATGGGAAACCCATAGTATGGTCCACCGTGTGATTGGGAAACGTTTTCAAATGCATCTCAGTTTCCATCCCCTGGTACTCCGGTTCACCATTCCAGACGCTTTACTAACACTCTCCCCACTTGGAGAGTCAGTGCATTTAACCTCCTGTTTGGCACACTTTGCAATTTCTGCGCAAGATGAACAGGAATAGGGAGAAGCAATGAGAGACTAGCTGTAGGTGTTTGCACGGGCCAATTGAACGCTCATTTCCCACCAGGAAGAGGAATTATCCAAAGGCTCAGCGTGCCCTGCCGGAAAGAGATTAGGGCCTGAAGCAATCCTGCGGTTTTGCGGCCAGCTCACAAGAAAGCGAGTTGAAGAAAGGAGCTCAGGGGCACTGTAATTCACAAACCTGCAGAGTTATGAATGACAGCTATCGTCCAAAAATGTATAGAAGTAAGTCTTCGAAGAGGATTTGAAAGCGGGGCAGAATTTCAGGAAAACGATTTCAGGGGGTAGACTGGAATTGCACTTAAAGCATAGGAAAAGAGGCAGAATGTTGACAATGATGCACTTGGCCAAAAAGGGCGTATGCGTTTTTTCCTGAATATATTCAGGAAAAAACGCATACGCTCTTTTTGGCCAACCAAGCAAGCGTGTAAAGGAAATCTGCACTACAATGAAGTCTCACTGCCCCCCGGTCAAAAGGGCCATCTGAAAAAAGTGTAAAATCCAGAAAGGCAGGACAGGTCTTGGAGAACAGGGAGCCTTGTTATGCTGATGGGCGGGATGTAAATTGCCAACAGCCACTCTGGAGAAATGTATGGTGTATCCTGAAACACGTAGGAAACAAAGCAACACAGCCTATGGCACTTCCACTTATGGTCCTATAGCTTAGGGAAATTAAAATCAAAAACACACAGCCGCCCCAAAGTTTGGGATGGCTCTGTGTACAAGAACCTCATCTACGGTACAAGTTAAATATCCGAGAAAGCATAAAATGGATAAAGAAGTTGTGGTACGCACGTACAATGGAATATCACTCAGCAATGAAATCTATGTCATCAGGAACGTAGCGGCATAATGTGTGGATTCAGGTACGATGATTCTATGAGAAATAAGTCAGACAAAAAAAGAAACATCATAAGTTATCACTAATACACGGAATGTAAACTTGGCTACCCATGAACTGAATTACAAAACAGAAAAGGGTCTCAAATTTAGCAAACCAACTTATGCTTGCTTATGGGGAAAGGTCAGTCGGGATGCTGCATAAAACCAGAGAATGAAATTAGCACAGATACCGTTCCATAAGCCAAATATATAATAGACAAAACCTACTCCTTGCTCAACGAAATGGACTCAACACCCTATATTCAACGCCTGGGAAGATACCTGACAAGTAAGAATCTTAAAACCCATGGATTTAAATGTCTCCATAAGGAAATCAAGCGTGTGTACAGTGGCCTAAAAGCAGCAGTGAAAATCCGATAAATCCCATTATCAAAATGAATTTCAAAAACAAAACACAATGAGAGTGAAATAGAGAGCAATGCTTAAATAATTCATTCAGGGCTTGTGATGCAACCTGGATTTACCACATCTACACCCAGAGCTGGATGAGACATAAGGCTGGACACTTCGGGCTGATAGCATTGGTGAGGTTCGGTGAGCAAACGCAGACCCTTTGAAGTCATACTGCATGGTACCCATTCCATGGGTCCCAACTCTCCAGGTTTAAGGGATTCTTCCTTCAGCTAAAACATGCATGGGAAATCCACAGTACAGTGCACTGTGTGACCGGGAAACCTTTTCAAATGCATCTCAGTTTTCGTCCCCTGGTACTCGGGTTCACCATTCCAGACGCTTTACTAACACTCTCCCCACTTGGAGAGTCAGTGCCATTAACCTCCTGTTTGGCACAGTTTGCAATTTCTGCGCAAGATGTACAGGAATAGGGAGAACCAATGAGAGACTAGCTGTAGGTCCCTGCACGGGCAAAAGGAACGCTCATTTCCGACCAGGAAGAGGAATTAAAAAAAGGCTCAGCATGCCCTGCCGGAAAGAGATTATGGCCTGAAGTAATCCTGCGGTTTTGCGGCCAGCTCACAAGAAAGCGAGTTGAAGACATGAGCTCAGGGGCACTGTAATTCACAAACCTGCAGAGTTATGAATGACAGCTATCGTTCAAAAATGTATTGAAGTAAGTCTTCGAAGAGGACTTGAAAGCGGGGCAGAATTTCAGGAAAACGATTTCAGGGGGTAGACTGGAATTGTACTAAAAGCATAGGAAAAGAGGCAGAATGTCGACAACGATGCACTTGGCCAAAAAGGGCGTATGCGTTTTTTCCTGAATATATTCAGGAAAAAACGCATACGCCCTTTTTGGCCAACCAAGGAAGCGTGTAAAGGAAATCTGCACTACAATGAAGTCTCACTGCCTCCCCGGTCAAAAGGGCGATCTGAAAAAAGTGTAAAACCCAGAAAGGCAGGACAGGTCATGGAGAACAGGGAGCCTTGTCATGCTGATGGGCGGGATGTAAATTGCCAACAACCACTCTGGAGAGGTGTATGGTGTTTCCAGAAACACGTAGGAAACAAAGCAACACAGCCTATGGCACTTCCACTTATGGTCCTATAGCTTAGGGAAATTAAAATCAAAAACACACAGCCACCCCAGAGTTTGGGACGGCTCTGTTTACAAGAACCTCGTCTACGGTACAAGTAAAATATCCCAGAAAGCAAAAAATGGATAAAGAAGTTGTGGTACGCACGTACAATGGAATATCACTCAGCAATGAAATCTACGTCATCAGGCCCGTAGCGGCATAATGAGTGGATTCAGGTATGATGATTCTACGAGAAATAAGTCACACAGAAAAAGAAACATCATAAGATATCACTAATACACGGAATGTAAACTTGGCTACCCATGAACTGAATTACAAAACAGAACAGGGTCTCAAATTTAGAAAACCAACTTATGCTTGCTTATGGGGAAAGGTGAGTTGGGGTGCTGCATAAAACCAGAGATTGAAATTAGCACAGATACCGTTCCATAAGCCAAATATATAATAGACAAGACCTACTCCTTGCTCAACGAAATGGACTCAACACCCCATATTCAACGCCTGGCAAGATACCTGACAAGTAAGAATCTTAAAACCTATGGATTTATATGTCTCCATAAGGAAATCAAGCGTGTGTACAGCGGCCTAAACGCAGCAGTGAAAATCCGATAAATCCCATTATCAAAATAAATTTCAGAAACAAAACAAAATGACAGTGAAATAGAGAGTAATTCTTAAATAATTCATTCAGGGCTTGTGATGCAACCTGGATTTCCCACATCTACACCCAGAGCTGGGTGAGACATAAGGCTGGACACTTCGGGCTGATAGCATTGGTGAGGTTCGGTGAGCAAACACAGACCCTTTGAAGTCATACTGCATGGTACCCATTCCATGAGTCCCAAATTTCCAGGTTTAAGGGATTCTTCCTTCACCTAAAACATGCATGGGAAACCCATAGTATGGTCCACCGTGTGATTAGGAAACGTTTTCAAATGCATCTCAGTTTCCATCCCCTGGTACTCCGGTTCACCATTCCAGACGCTTTACTAACACTCTCCCCACTTGGAGAGTCAGTGCATTTAACCTCCTGTTTGGCACACTTTGCAATTTCTGCGCAAGATGAACAGGAAAAGGGAGAAGCAATGAGAGACTAGCTGTAGGTGTTTGCACGGGCCAATTGAACGCTCATTTCCCACCAGGAAGAGGAATTATCCAAAGGCTCAGCATGCCCTGCCGGAAAGAGATTAGGGCCTGAAGCAATCCTGCGGTTTTGCGGCCAGCTCACAAGAAAGCGAGTTGAAGAAAGGAGCTCAGGGGCACTGTAATTCACAAACCTGCAGAGTTATGAATGACAGCTATCGTCCAAAAATGTATAGAAGTAAGTCTTCGAAGAGGACTTGAAAGCGGGGCAGAATTTCAGGAAAACGATTTCAGGGGGTAGACTGGAATTGCACTTAAAGAATAGGAAAAGAGGCAGAATGTTGACAATGATGCACTTGGCCAAAAAGGGCGTATGCGTTTTTTCCTGAATATATTCAGGAAAAAACGCATACGCCCTTTTTGGCCAACCAAGCAAGCGTGTAAAGGAAATCTGCACTACAATGAAGTCTCACTGCCCCCCGGTCAAAAGGGCCATCGGAAAAAAGTGTAAAATCCAGAAAGGCAGGACAGGTCATGGAGAACAGCGAGCCTTTTTATGCTGATGGGCGGATTTAAATTGCCAACAGCCACTCTGGAAAAGTGTATGGTGTTTCCTGAAACACGTAGGAAACAAAGCAACACAGCCTATGGCACTTCCACTTATGGTCCTATAGCTTAGGGAAATTAAAATCAAAAACACACAGCCACCCCAAAGTTTGGGATGGCTCTGTTTACAAGAACCTCATCTACGGTATAAGTTAAATATCCGAGGAAGCATAAAATGGATAAAGAAGTTGTGGTACGCACGTACAATGGAATATCACTCAGCAATGAAATCTACGTCATCAGGCCTGTAGCGGCATAATGAGTGGATTCAGGTATGATGATTTTACGGGAAATAAGTCACACAGAAAAAGAAACATCATAAGATATCACTAATACACGGAATGTAAACTTGGCTACCCATGAACTGAATTACAAAACAGAACAGGGTCTCAAATTGAGAAAACCAACTTATGCTTGCTTATGGGGAAAGGTGAGTTGGGATGCTGCATAAAACCAGAGATTGAAATTAGCACAGATACCGTTCCATAAGCCAAATATATAATAGACAAGCACTACTCCTTGCTAACGAAATGGACTCAACACCCCATATTCAACGCCTGGCAAGATACCTGACAAGTAAGAATCTTAAAACCCATGGATTTATATGTCTCCATAAGGAAATCAAGCGTGTGTACAGCGGCCTAAACACAGCAGTGAAAATCCGATAAATCCCATTATCAAAATAAATTTCAAAAACAAAACAAAATGACAGTGAAATAGAGAGCAATTCTTAAATAATTCATTCAGGGCTTGTGATGCAACCTGGATTTCCCACATCTACACCCAGAGCTGGGTGAGACATAAGGCTGGACACTTCGGGCTGATAGCATTGGTGAGGTTCGGTGAGCAAACGCAGACCCTTTGAAGTCATACTGCATGGTACCCATTCCATGGGTCCCAACTCTCCAGGTTTAAGGGATTCTTCCTTCAGCTAAAACATGCATGGGAAACCCAGACTATCGTCCGCCGTGTGATTGGGAAACGTTTTCAAATGCATCTCAGTTTTCGTCTCCTGGTACTCAGGTTCACCATTCCAGACGCTTTACTAACACTCTCCCCACTTGGAGAGTCAGTGCCTTTAACCTCCTGTTTGGCACAGTTTGCAATTTCTGCGCAAGATGAACAGGAATAGGGAGAAGCAATGAGAGACTAGCTGTTGGTGTCTGCACGGGCAAATGGAATGCTCATTTCCCACCAGGAAGAGGAATTAACCAAAGGCTCAGCGTGCCCGGCCGGAAACATATTAGGGCCTGAAGCAATCCTGCGATTTTGCGGCCAGCTCACAAGAAAAGGAGTTGAAGAAAGGAGCTCAGGGGCACTGTAATTCACAAACCTGCAGAGTTATGAATGACAGCTATCGTCCAAAAATGTACTGAAGTAAGTCTTCAAAGAGGACTTGAAAGCGGGGCAGAATTTCAGGAAAACGATTTCAGGGGGTAGACTGGAATTGCACTTAAAGCATAGGAAAAGAGGCAGAATGTCGACAATGATGCACTTGGCCAAAAACGGCGTATGCATTTTTTCCTGAATATATTCAGGAAAAAACGCATACGCCCTTTTTGGCCAACCAAGCAAGCGTGTAAAGGAAATCTGCACTACAATGAAGTCTCACTGCCCCCCGGTCAAAAGGGCCATCTGAAAAATGTGTAAAATCCACAAAGGCAGGACAGGTCTTGGAGAACAGGGAGCCTTGTTATGCTGATGGGCAGGATGTAAATTGCCAACAGCCACTCTGGAGAAATGTATGGTGTATCCTGAAACACGTAGGAAACAAAGCAACACAGCCTATGTCACTTCCACTTATGATCCTATAGCTTAGGGAAATTAAAATCACAAACACACAGCCACCCCAAAGTTTGCGATGGCTCTGTTTACAAGAACCTTGTCTACGGTACAAGTTAAATATCCGAGAAAGGAAAAAATGGATAAAGAAGTTCTGGTACGCACGTACAATGGAATATCACTCAGCAATGAAATCTACGTCATCAGGCCTGTAGCGGCATAATGAGTGGATTCAGGTATGATGATTCTACGAGAAATAAGTCACACAGAAAAAGAAACATCATAAGATATCACTAATACACGGAATGAAAACTTGGCTACCCATGACCTGAATTACAAAACAGAACAGGGTCTCAAATTTAGAAAACCAACTTATGCTTGCTTATGGGGAAAGGTGAGTTGGGGTGCTGCATAAAACCAGAGATTGAAATTAGCACAGATACCGTTCCATAAGCCAAATATATAATAGGACAGACCTACTCCTTGCTCAACGAAATGGACTCAACACCCCATATTCAAGGCCTGGCAAGATACCTGACAAGTAAGAATCTTAAAACCTATGGATTTATATGTCTCCATAAGGAAATCAAGCGTGTGTACAGCGGCCTAAACGCAGCAGTGAAAATCCGATAAATCCCATTATCAAAATAAATTTCAGAAACAAAACAAAATGACAGTGAAATAGAGAGTAATTCTTAAATAATTCATTCAGGGCTTGTGATGCAACCTGGATTTCCCACATCTACACCCAGAGCTGGGTGAGACATAAGGCTGGACACTTCGGGCTGATAGCATTGGTGAGGTTCGGTGAGCAAACACAGACCCTTTGAAGTCATACTGCATGGTACCCATTCCATGAGTCCCAAATTTCCAGGTTTAAGGGATTCTTCCTTCAGCTAAAACATGCATGGGAAACCCATAGTATGGTCCACCGTGTGATTGGGAAACGTTTTCAAATGCATCTCAGTTACCATCCCCTGGTACTCCGGTTCACCATTCCAGATGCTTTACTAACACTCTCCCCACTTGGAGAGTCAGTGCATTTAACCTCCTGTTTGGCACACTTTGCAATTTCTGCGCAAGATGAACAGGAATAGGGAGAACCAATGAGAGACTAGCTGTAGGTGTTTGCACGGGCCAATTGAACGCTCATTTCCCACCAGGAAGAGGAATTATCCAAAGGCTCAGCATGCCCTGCCGGAAAGAGATTATGGCCTGAAGCAATCCTGCGGTTTTGCGGCCAGCTCACAAGAAAGCGAGTTGAAGAAAGGAGCTCAGGGGCACTGTAATTCACAAACCTGCAGAGTTATGAATGACAGCTATCGTTCAAAAATGTATTGAAGTAAGTCTTCGAAGAGGACTTGAAAGCGGGGCAGAATTTCAGGAAAACGATTTCAGGGGGTAGACTGGAATTGTACTAAAAGCATAGGAAAAGAGGCAGAATGTCGACAACGATGCACTTGGCCAAAAAGGGCGTATGCGTTTTTTCCTGAATATATTCAGGAAAAAACGCATACGCCCTTTTTGGCCAACCAAGCAAGCGTGTAAAGGAAATCTGCACTACAATGAAGTCTCACTGCCCCCCAGGTCAAAAGGGCCATCTGAAAAAAGTGTAAAATCCAGAAAGGCAGGACAGGTCATGGAGAACAGGGAGCCTTGTCATGCTGATGGGCGGGATGTAAATTGCCAACAACCACTCTGGAGAAGTGTATGGTGTTTCCAGAAACACGTAGGAAACAAAGCAACACAGCCTATGGCACTTCCACTTATGGTCCTATAGCTTAGGGAAATTAAAATCAAAAACACACAGCCACCCCAGAGTTTGGGACGGCTCTTTTTACAAGAACCTCGTCTACGGTACAAGTAAAATATCCGAGAAAGGAAAAAATGGATAAAGAAGGTGTGATACGCACGTACAATGGAATATCACTCAGCAATGAAATCTACGTCATCAGGCCCATAGCGGCATAATGAGTGGATTCAGGTATGATGATTCTACGAGAAATAAGTCACACAGAAAAAGAAACATCATAAGATATCACTAATACACGGAATGAAAACTTGGCTACCCATGACCTGAATTACAAAACAGAACAGGGTCTCAAATTTAGAAAACCAACTTATGCTTGCTTATGGGGAAAGGTGAGTTGGGGTGCTGCATAAAACCAGAGATTGAAATTAGCACAGATACCGTTCCATAAGCCAAATATATAATAGGACAGACCTACTCCTTGCTCAACGAAATGGACTCAACACCCCATATTCAAGGCCTGGCAAGATACCTGACAAGTAAGAATCTTAAAACCTATGGATTTATATGTCTCCATAAGGAAATCAAGCGTGTGTACAGCGGCCTAAACGCAGCAGTGAAAATCCGATAAATCCCATTATCAAAATAAATTTCAGAAACAAAACAAAATGACAGTGAAATAGAGAGTAATTCTTAAATAATTCATTCAGGGCTTGTGATGCAACCTGGATTTCCCACATCTACACCCAGAGCTGGGTGAGACATAAGGCTGGACACTTCGGGCTGATAGCATTGGTGAGGTTCGGTGAGCAAACACAGACCCTTTGAAGTCATACTGCATGGTACCCATTCCATGAGTCCCAAATTTCCAGGTTTAAGGGATTCTTCCTTCAGCTAAAACATGCATGGGAAACCCATAGTATGGTCCACCGTGTGATTGGGAAACGTTTTCAAATGCATCTCAGTTTCCATCCCCTGGTACTCCGGTTCACCATTCCAGACGCTTTACTAACACTCTCCCCACTTGGAGAGTCAGTGCATTTATCCTCCTGTTTGGCACACTTTGCAATTTCTGCGCAAGATGAACAGGAATAGGGAGAAGCAATGAGAGACTAGCAGTAGGTGTTTGCACGGGCCAATTGAACGCTCATTTCCCACCAGGAAGAGGAATTATCCAAAGGCTCAGCGTGCCCGGCCGGAAACATATTAGGGCCTGAAGCAATCCTGCGGTTTTGCGGCCAGCTCACAAGAAAGCGAGTTGAAGAAAGGAGCTCAGGGGCACTGTAATTCACAAACCTGCAGAGTTATAAATGACAGCTATCGTCCAAAAATATATTGAAGTAAGGCTGCAAAGAGGACTTGAACGCGGGGCAGAATTCCAGGAATACGATTTCAGGAGGTAGACGGGAAGTCCTCTGAAAGTATAGGAGAAGAGGCAGAACCTCGACAATGATGCACTTGGTCAAAAAGGGCATATGCGTTTCTTCCAGGGCCCTTATTAAAGAGGGTAGGAGGCTCCCAGCATGCTTCAGTGGCCAACAGAGGGCCTACGTCGCCAAGGCGACATGAGCCATCCAGGCAGGAGTGACCTCACATCAGAGGGCCCACCTCACAGAAGGGTAAGGAACCCAGTCAAGATCAGACTCTCACCAGAGTGCCCACATAGCAAGGGGCTGGGAACCAGGCAGGAGTGTCCTCACACCCGTGGGGCCACATCATCGAAAGTTGAGGTACCCAGCACATGTGGCCTCAAACCAGAGGACCCACATCACCATGGGTCTCGGAGCGAGGCAGGCAGGATTAACCTCAAAACACATGGCCCATTGTGTAAAAAAGGTGAGGAATCCAGCAGTTGGAACATCCCAGCAGGCGGCCCAGAGCACCGAGGCTATGGGATCCAGGCAGTGATGAACTCACAACAGAGGGCCCTCATCGTGATACTGTAAGCAACCCAGCCGTTGTGACCTCAGAGCACAAGGCCCACATCCCCATGGGGAAGAGAACCAAGCAGGAGTGTCATCGCACCAGTGGGCACACATCAGAAAAGGTGGGGAGCCCAGCAGTTAGGGCCGGACGCCAGAGGGCCCTCATCACTGAGGAGAGGAGGCTCCCAGCAAGCTCCAACTGCTACCAGAAGGCCGACGTCGCCAATGCAGGGTGTGCCAGCCAGGCAGGAGTGACCTCAGAGCAGAGGGCCAACCACACAAAAGTGTGAGGAACCCAAAGAGGATCAGACTCTCACCGGAGGGCCCACATCACCAAGGGAATGGAAACCAGGCAGGAGTGTTCTCACACCAGTGTGGTCACATCACCGAAATGTGACGGACCCAGCACACGTGGCCTCAAACTACAGGACACACATCACCAAGGGGCTGGGAGTGAGGCAGGCAGGAGGAGCCTCCAAACAGAGGGCCCATAGCATAAAAAAGGTGAGGAATCCCGCAGTTGGAACCTCCAAGCAGGTGGCCAGGAGCAGCGAGGCTATGGGATCCAGGCCTGACTGAACTCAAAACAGAGGGCCCTCATTATGAAACTGTGAGCAACCCAGCCGTTGGGACCTTAGAGCAGAAGGCCCACATTCCCATGGGGTTGGGATCCTGGCAGGAGTGTACTCGCACCACAGGGCGCACATCAGAAAATTTTGGGAGCCCAGGAGTTAGGGTCTGACGCCAGAGGGCCCTCATTACCGAGGGGAGGAGACCCCCAGCAGGCACCAACTCCCAACTGAGGGCCCACGTCGCCACGTTGACGTGTGCCAGCCAGGCAGGAGTGACCTCACAGCACAGGGCCTACCTCACAGAAGGGTGAGGAACCCAGCCAGGATAAGACTCTCACCAGAGGGCCCACATCACCAAGGGGATCGGAACAAGGCAGGAGTGTCCTCACACCAGTGTGGCCACATTATAGAAAGGTGAGGAACCCAGCACACGTGGCCTAAACCAGAGGACCCACATTTCCAAGGTGCTCCGAGTGAGGCAGGCAGGAGTAGCCTAACAACACAGGGCCCACAGAATAAAAAATGTGAGGAATCCAGCAGTTTGAACCTCCCAGCAGGTGGCCCAGAGCATGGAGTCTATGGGATCCAGGCCACAGTGAACTCACAGCAGAGGGCCCACATCATGAAACTGTGAGCAACCCAGCCAGTGGGACCTCAGAGCAGAAGGCCCACATCCCCATGGGGATGGGAACCTCGCAGGAGTGTCCTCGCACAACTTAGCACGTATCAGAAAATGTGGGAACCCAGCAGTTATGGCCTGGCGCCAGAGGGCCCTCATCACGGAGGAGAGGAGGCTACCAGCAGGCTCCAAATGCCACCAGAGGGCCGACGTCACCAAGGCAATGGGAGCAAGCCAGGCAGGAGTTACCTCACAGCAGAGGGCCCACCTCACAGAAGTGTGAGGAATCCAGACAGGATCAGACTCTCACCAGAGGGCCCACATCACCAAGGGGATGGGAACCAGGCAGGAGTGTCCTCACACCAGTGGGGCCACATCAATAAAGGTGAGGAAACCGGTACATGTGGCCTTATACCAGAGGACCTACATCACAAATGGGCTGGGAGTGAGTCAGGAAGTAGGAGCATGAAAACACAGGACCCAAAGAATAAAAAAGGTAAGGAATCCAGCAGTAGGAACCTCCCAGCAGGCCGCTCAGAGCACAGAGGCTATGGGATCTAGGCCTGGGTGAACTAACACCAGAGAGCCAACATCATGAAACGGTGAACAACACAGGTGTTGGGACCTTAGAGCAGAAGGCCCACATGCCCATGGGGATGGGAACCTCGCAGGAGTGTCCTCGCACCACTTAGCACGTATCAGAAAATGTGGGTACCCAGCAGTTAGGGCCTGAGGCAAGAGGGCCCCCATCACCGAGGGGAGGTTCCCAGCAGGCTCCAACTGCCACAAGAGGGCCGATGTTGCCCAGGTGGGGTGTGCCAGCCAGGCAGGAGTGACCTCACAGCAGAGGGCCCCCCTCACAGAAGGGTGAGGAACCCAGCCAGGATCAGACTCTCACCAGAGGGCCCACATCATCAAGGGGATAGGAACCAGGCAGGAGTGTCCTCACACCAGTGGGGCCACATCATCGAAAGGCGAGGGACCCAGCACACGTGGCCTCAAACCAGAGGACACACATCACCAAGGGGCTGGGAGTGAGGCAGGCAGGAGGAGTCTCAAAACAGAGGGTCCATAGAAGAAAAAAGGTGAGGAATCCCGCAGTTGGAACCTCCCAGCAGGTGGCCAGGAGCAGCGAGGCTATGGGATCCAAGCCGGAGAGAACTCACAGCAGAGGGCCCTCATCATGAAACTGAGCAACCCACGGTTGGGACCTCAGAGCAGAAGGCCCACATTCCCATGGGGTTGGGAACCTGGCAGGAGTGTACTCGAACCACAGGGCGCATATCAGAAAATATTGGGAGCCCAGGAGTTAGGGCCTGACGCCAGAGGGCCCTCATTACCGAGGGGAGGAGACACCCAGCAGGCACCAAATCCCACCAGAGAGCCGACGTCGCCAAGGCGGGGTGTGCCAGCCAGGCAGGAGTGACCTCAGAGAAGAGGGCCCACCTCACAGAAGTGTGAGGAACCCAACCAGGGTCAGACTCTCACCGGAGGGCCCACATCAGCAAGGGGATGGGAACCAGGCAGGAGTGTCCTCACACCAGTGGGGCCACATCAGCCAAAGGTGAGGAACCCAGCACATGTGGCCTCAAACCAGAGGACACACATCACCAAGGGGCTAGGAGTGAGGCAGGTGTCTGGAGGGGCACATTTAACTCTAATTTCCCACCAGGAAGTGGAATGAGCCAAAGTCTCAGAGTGCCGTGCCGGACCCTGATTACGGCCTGAAGCAAACCTGCGGTTCTGTGGCCAGTTTTCAAGGAAACGAGTTAAGAAAGGAAATCACGGGCACTGTAATTCACAAACCTGCAGTGTTATAAATGACAGTTATTGGCAAAATTATATGGAAGTAAGTCTGCAAAGAGGACTTGAAAACGAGGCAGAATTGCAGGAATCATATTTCAGGAGGTAGATTGGAATTGCATTTAAAGCATGTGAAAAGCGGCAGATCTTTGACAGTGATGCACTTGGACAAAAGTGCGTAAACATTTTTTCCTGAATATATTCAGGAAAAAACACATATGCCCTTTTTGGCCAACCAAGCACTCGAGAAATGGAAATCCGCACTACAATGAAGTCTCATTTCCCATTCGTCAAAAGGGCCATCTGAAAAAAGTGTAAAAACCAGAAACACAGGACAGGCCATGGAGAACAGGGAGCCTTGTTATGCTGATGGGCGGGATGTAAATTGCCAACAGACACTCTGGAGATGTTTATGGTGTATCCTGAAACATCTGAAAAACAAAGCTACAGACCCTAGGGCACTTCCACTTTTGGCCCTATAGCTTAGGAAAATTAAAATCAACAAGACACAGCCAACACAAAATTTAGGGCTGCTGTGTTTACAAGAACCTTGAGTCCAGTACAAATTAAATATCCCAGAAAGAAAAAAATGGATAAAGGAGTTGTGCTACTTACGTACAACGGAATATCACTCAGCAATGAAATCAATGTCATCAGGCCTGTAGCAGCAAATTGAGTGGATTTAAGTATGATGATTCTAAGAGAAATAGGTCACACAGAGCAAGATAATTATTATAAGATATCACTAATAGAGAGAGTGTAAACTTGGCTACACATAAACTGAATTCCAAAACCGAACAGAGTCTCACATTTAGATAAAAACTTATGCTTGCTTAAGGGGAAAGTTGAGTTGGGGTGCTGTATAAAACCAGAGATTGAAATTAGCACACATACCGTTCCATAAGCCAAATATGTAATAGACAAGACCTACTCTTTGCTCAACGAAATAGACTCATCCATGGTGTATCACCTCACACCTGTTAGAATGGGCATCATCAGAATATCTACAAACAACAAATGCTGGAAAGGGTGTGGAGATAAGGAACCCTCTTCCACTATTGTTGGGAATGTAAATTGATACAGTCACTGTGGAGAACATTATGGAGTTTCTTATAAAACTAAGAATAGAATTACCATATGATACAGCAATCCCACTACTGGGCATATACCCAGACAAAACCATAAATCAAAAAGAGACATTCACCGCAATGTTCATTGCATCACTATTTACAATATCCAGGTAATGGAAGCAACCTAAATGCCCACAGACAGACGAATGCATAAAGATGTGGTACATATATAAAATGGAATATTACTAAGCCATAAAAAGGAATGAAATTGGGTCATTTGTAGAGACGTTGATGGATCTAGAGACTGTCATACAGAGTGAAGTAAGTCAGAAAGAGAAAAACAAATCTTGTCTATTAATGCATATATGTGGAACCTAGAAAAATTGTACAGATGAACCGTTTTGCCAGGCAGAAATAGAGCAACAGATGTAGACAACAAACGTATGGACACCAAGGGGGGAAAGCTGTTGGGGGGGTGGTGGTGGGAGGAGTTGAGAGATTGGGATTGGCATGTATACCTTTATATGTATAAAATAGATAACCAAAAAGAACCTGCTGTATAAAAAAATAAAATAAAATTCAAATTACAAAAAGTAAAACAGAAAAAATATTCTTCCCTTCACATACATGTATTTATATGAACAAATTATTTCCATGCTTATATCTGTAAATACAAAAAAGAGGAATAAAATCTACCTTGAACCAAAAACGAAAAAAAAAACAGAACCCACCAGTTACACAGAGGAAAACCGTATCAGGGCACTTGCTCCAGTTGTAAACAATTCTGAAGTTGGTCAGTGGTGGGGAATCATCTCCCATTCAGCCAGCAGTCCCCACGCAACAAGCATCCTCATTGCAAAGCTGGGGGACCGTGCCGAGGCATCTGTGAGTAAACGTGGGCTGAGCCCCAGGCCAGCTGCTGCTGAAATGTTCCCACCCTTCCCAGGTAAAACACCTGAATATGTACAAGGACTTGAAAGCCTAGAGGAAGGGCCATGGAGCCACATGAGTGACAGCATGCCAGCCGACTTGGTGCCTGCAGGCCAGCCAGGATGGTCCTGGCCCTGGGTGCTCTTCTGGAAGCTTTCCATTTCCCTGCCTGAGATACCCCTGCTGTCCCGGCCCCCACTGCTTTCTTCCTCACTCACCTCTGCCCAGGGAGAAATTCCAGCGGCAGGTATGGGTGACACATCCTCTTCTTTAGCAGGTGGCATCTTGGCAACTGCTGCAGAAAGTCCAGCAGAGCCCCACTCACACTGGGCCACCCACAAAGCCGTGGCCTCTCACTCCCTCCCACCAGTCCAGCCCCAAGACTGCTGACAGGGCAGAGAAAATGGCGTCAGGCACAGCTGCAGGGGCTCTTGCTGCCTGGAGCGGTGTTTATATTGATCTGAACCCAGGCACACCTGGGGAGGTCTGGCCGGCACGGTCGGGCTTCCCAGGCCAGCCAATAATCACCCCTCAGGGGCTCACAGTTGCAGAAACTGGAACTTGCTGAATCGGCCAGGTCCAAGGAACAGGTGTGGGCTCCTGAGAGTCAGGATAGACAAGGGGCTGCAGCTCTGGCTTGTTTTCTAATTATATTATCTGGCCCATGAGTGGGAGACAACTTCAAGAAAACCCTCTCCTAATGAGAGGAACCCAGGAGTCAGGGAGAGGAGGGGTGGCTGGTGGGTGGAGACAGAGGCCTGGTGCCCCGGGTGCAGTGGAAGTCTCTGGAAGACCAGGTGGAGGGAGGCCACACAGAGTGATGCCCAGGGTCACAGACCTGTCGGAGCTGCTGTTTGTTAGTTCAAGTCCTGCTCTGAGGTGCTCTGTGTCAGATCTGAGTGACAGGTGAGCTGGGAGTGCTCTGCAATGAGGGCGATATGCAGGGTTCCTGTGTTCCCAGCCCTGCCATGGTACCTGCAAGGGTAGCTCTGTATTCTGGGAGGGGCCTGACCACGAGAGCCCCATGGGCTGCAGGGGAACCTGCCCAGGGAACCCCATATCCTGGGAGGGGCCTGAACACGAGAGCCCCATGGGCTGGGGTGGGGGTGGGGTACCTGCCCAGGTGAGCTCCATATCCTGGGATTGGCCTGACCTCGAGAGCCCCATGGGCTGCTGGAGTCCTGGTAAAGGATGTCAGGACAGTCAGTGAAGCCACCGAGGATATACCTCCAGTAGTTCCTAAATCCTACACCCTGCTGGTCATTCTACCAACCACCAGGACATGGTATTCTGTATTAGTCTTCAATGATGCCTTCTTTTGTATTCTATTAGTCCCAGAGTCACAAGAAATTTTGGCTTGTGAGTGGCAGGACTCAACATACAACTAAAACAATACTTCCGGGCCGTGTTGCCCCAAGGGTTCAAAAATTCCCACACCATCTTTGGGGAAAGCTCAGCTAAAGAACTAAAAGTTCTACCTCTGGAAAAGGAAACACTCCTTCAATATGCAGACGACATTCTGATCGCCAGCCCTACTAAGGAGACCTCTGAACTACCAAGCCAATAAAGGATACAAGTTGTCCAAGACAAAGCTCAAATATCACAGACTACGGTGACCTGCCTGGGCTTCATTCTCACAGAAGGTCGGAGAAGCCCATCCCAGGAAAGGGAAGAAACAATTTACAGCCTTACCCATTTCTGAAACTAGAAGACAGCTTAGGGGCTCCTGGGGAGGCCAGGGTTTGCTGCTTCTGGATCCCTAACTACAGTCTACTAGCTGGGCCTCTATATGAAACACTGAAAGGAAAAGATGATGATCCTTTTGAATAGAATGCAGAAGTGGCCTTTCAAGAATGGAAAGAGCAGTCAATTCAGACCCTTGCCCTGGAACTCCCTAATTTAGCTAAACCCTTTGACCTTTACATTCCTGGTGAACGGTGAATCGCCATTGGAGTATTAGTGCAAAACCTGGGACCACTTGAAATGGAACAATGCAAGAATGCGATCCAGGTAGGATAAACTACGGTCACCAAGGGGCTTGGCCCACCGCCACATCTGGCCAAGATACTGGCAGTATCTGAAAACCTGGAAATCAGCAGCCCAAAAGGCCACCTCCCTCCGAAGGGAAAAGGACCCCACGTGGTGATCCTAACACCCAACCATGCCCTGAAGTTGCAGGGTTGGCTCCATGGGCACACTGGCCTTGAGCGAGGAGGCCCTCCAACTCCAAACTCCATAGAGATAACCGGGGCAAAGTGGCACCATGAAGACTCGTGTGAAGGTGTCTGCACGGGCAAATTTAACGCTCATTTCCCACCAGGAAGCGGAATTAACCAAAGGCTCAGCATGCCGTGCCGGAACCAGATTAGGGCCTGAAGCAATCCTGCGGGTTTGCGGCCAGCTCACAAGAAAGCGAGTTGAAGAAAGGAGATCAGGGACACTGTAATTCACAAACCTGCAGAGTTATAAATGACAGCTATCACCCAAAAATATATTGAAGGAAGGCTGCGAAGAGGACTTGAAAGCGGGGCAGAACTGCAAGAAAACGATTCCAGGGGGTAGACTGGAATTGCATTTAAAGCATAGGAAAAGAGGCAGAACGTCGACAATGATGCACTTGGCCAAAAAGGGCGTATGCGTTTTTTCCTGAATATATTCAGGAAAAAACGCATACGCCCTATTTGGCCAACCAAGCAAGCATGTTAAAGAAATCTGCACTACAATGAAGTCTCACTGCCCCCCGTTCAAAAGGGCCATCTGAAAAAAGTGTAAAATCCAGAAAGGCAGCCCAGGCCATGGAGAACAGGGAGCCTTGTTATGCTGATGGGCGGGATGTAAATTGCCAAAAGCCACTCTGGAGATGTGTATGGTGTTTCCTCAAAAACCTAAAAAACAAAGCAACGGAGACTACGGCATTACCACTTATTTTCCTATAGCTTAGGGAAATTAAAATCAAAAACACACAGCCACCGCAAAGTTTCTGTTTACGGCTCTGTTTACAAGAACCTCGTCTACGGTACAAGTTAAATATCCCAGAAAGCGAAAAATGGATAAAGAAGTGTGGTACGTACGTACAAAGGAATATCACTCACCAATGAAATCTATGTCATCAGGGCCGTCGCGGCATAATGAGTGGATTCACGTACGATGATTCTAAGTGAAATAAGTCACACAGAAAATGAAACATCATAAGATATCACTAATACACGGAATGTAAACTTGGCTACACATGAACTGAATTACAAAACAGAACAGGGTCTCAAATTTAGAAAACCAACTTATGCTTGCTTAAGGGGAAAGGTGAGTTGTGGTGCTGCATAAAACCAGAGATAGAAATTAGCACAGATACCTTTCCATAAGCCAAATATGTAATAGTCAAGACCTAGCCCTTGCTCAACGAAATGGACTAAACACCCCATATTCAACGCCTAGGATTACGCATGACTAGTAAGAACCTTCAAACCCATGGATTTATATGTCTCCGTAAGAGACTCAAGTGTGTGTACAGCGGCATGAATGCAGCAGAGAAAATCCGATAAAACCCATTATCAAAATGAATTACAAAAACAAACACAATGACAGTGAAATAGAGAGCAATTCTTAAATAATTCATTCAGGGCTTGTGATGCAACCTGGATTTACCACATCTACACCCAGAGCTGAGTGAGACATAAGGCTGGACACTTCGGGCTGATAGCATTGGTGAGGTTCGATGAGCAAATGCAGACCCTTTGAAGTCATACTGCATGGTACCCATTCCATGGGTCCCAACTCTCCAGGTTTAAGGGATTCTTCCTTCAGCTAAAACATGCATGGGAAACCCACAGTACAGTGCACTGTGTGACCGGGAAACGTTTTCAAATGCATCTCAGTTTTCGTCCCCTTTTACTCGGGTTCACCATTCCAGACCGTTTACTAACACTCTCCCCACTTGGAGAGTCAGTGCCTTTAACCTCCTGTTTGGCACAGTTTGCAATTTCTGCGCAAGATGAACAGGAATAGGGAGAACCAATGAGAGACTAGCTGTAGGTGTCTGGACGGGCAAATGGAACGCTCATTTCCCACCAGGAAGAGGAATTAACCAAAGGCTCAGCATGCCGTGCCGGAACCAGATTAGGGCCTGAAGCATTCCTGCGGGTTTGCGGCCAGCTCACAAGAAAGCGAGTTGAAGAAAGGAGCTCAGGGGCACTGTAATTCACAAACCTGCAGAGTTATAAATGACAGCTATCGTCCAAAAATATATTGAAGGAAGGCTGCGAAGAGGACTGGAAAGCGGGGCAGAATTGCAGGAAAACGATTTCAGGGGGTAGACTGGAATTGCATTTAAAGCATAGGAAATGAGGCAGAACTTCGACAATGATGCACTTGGCCAAAAAGGGCGTATGCGTTTTTTCCTGGGAAAAAACGCATACGCACTTTTTGGCCAACCAAGCCAGCATGTTAAAGAAATCTGCACTACAAAGAAGTCTCACTGCCCCCAGGTCAAAAGGGCCATCTGAAAAAAGTGTAAAATCCAGAAAGACAGCACAGGCCATGGAGAACAGGGAGCCTTGTTATGCTGATGGGCGGGATGTAAATTGCCAACAGCCACTCTGGAGAAGTGTATGGTGTTTCCTGAAACACCTAAGAAACAAAGCAACGGAGACTACGGCACTTCCACTTATGGTCTTATAGATCACGGAAATTAAAATCAAAAACAGACAGCCACCCCAAAGTTTCAGACGGCTCTGTTTACAGGAATCTCGTCTACGGTACAAGTTAAATATCCCAGAATGTGAAAAATGGATAAAGAAGTTGTGGTACACACATTCAATGGAATATCACTCAGCAATGAAATCTATGTCATCAGGCCCATCGTGGCATAATGAGTGGATTCAGGTACGATGATTCTAAGTGAAATAAGTCACACAGAAAATGAAACATCATAAGATATCACTAATACACGGAATGTAAACTTGGCTACACATGAACTGAATTACAAAACAGAACAGGGTCTCAAATTTAGAAAACCACCTTATGCTTGCTTAAGGGGAAAAGTGAGTTGGGGTGCTGCATAAAACCAGAGATAGAAATTAGCACAGATACCTTTCCATAAGCCAAATATGTAATAGTCAAGACCTACCCCTTGCTCAACGAAATGGACTAAACACCCCATATTCAACGCCTAGGAATACACCTGACTAGTAAGTATCTTCAAACCCATGGATTTATATGTCTCCGTAAGAGACTCAAGTGTGTGTACAGCGGCATGAATGCAGCAGAGAAAATCCGATAAATCCCATTATCAAAATGAATTACAAAAACAAACACAATGACAGTGAAATAGAGAGCAATTCTTAAATAATTCATTCAGGGCTTGTGATGCAACCTGGATTTACCACATCTACAACCAGAGCTGAGTGAGACATAAGGCTGTACACTTCAGCCTGATAGCATTGGTGAGGTTCGTTGAGAAAATGCAGGCCCTTTGAAGTCATACTGCATGGTACCCATTCCATGGGTCCCAACTCTCCAGGTTTAAGGGATTCTTCCTTCAGCTAAAACATGCATGGGAAACCCACAGTATGGTGCACCGTGTGACCGGGAAACCTTTTCAAATGCATCTCAGTTTTCGTCCCCTTTTACTCGGGTTCACGATTGAAGACCCTTTACTAATACTCTCCCCACTTAGAGAGTCAGTGCCTTTAACCTCCTGTTTGGCACAGTTTGCAATTTCTGCGCAAGATGAACAAGAATAGGGAGAACCAATGAGAGACTAGCTCTAGGTGTCTGCACGTTCAAATATAACACTCATTTCCCACCAGGAAGAGGAATTTACCAAAGGATCAGCATGCTGTGCCGGAACCAGATTAGGGCATGAAGCAATGCTGCGGGTTTGCGGCCAGCTCACAAGAAAGCGAGTAGAAGAAAGGAGCTCAGGCGCACTGTCATTCACAAACCTGCAGAGTTATAAATGTCAGCTATTGTCCAAAAATGTATTGAAGTAAGGCTGCGTAGAGGACTTGAAAGCGGGGCAGAATTGCAGGAAAACGAGTTCAGGGGCAGACTGGAATTGCATTTAAAGCATAAGGAAAGAGACAGAAAGTCGACAATGATGCACTTGGTCAAAAAGGGCGTATGCGTTTTTTCCTGAATATATTCAAGAAAACACACATACGCCCTTTTTGGCCAAACAAGCAAGCCTGTAAAGAAATCTGCATTACAATGAAGTCTCACTGCACCCCTGTCAAAAGGGACATCTGAAAAAAGTGAAAAATCCAGAAAGTCAGGACAGGCCATGGAGAACAGGGAGCCTTGTTATGCTGATGGGCGGGATGTAACTTGCCAACAGCCACTCTGGAGAATTGTATGGTGTTTCCTCAAACACCTAAAAAACTAAGCAACGGAGCCTACGGCACTTCCACTTATGGTTCTATAGCTTAGGGAAATTAAAATCAAAAAGACACAGCCACCCATAAATTTTGGACGGCTCTGCTTACAAGAACCTCATTTACGGTACAAGTGAAATATCCCAGAAAGCAAAAAATGGATAAAGAAGTTGTTGTACGTACGTACAATGGAATATCACTCAGCAATGAAATCTATGTCATGAGGCCCGTCGCGGCATAATGAGTGGATTCAGGTACGATCATTCTAAGTTAACTAAGTCACACAGAAAAAGAAACACCATAAGATATCTCAAATACACGGAATGCAAACATGGCTGCACATGAACTCAATTACAAAACAGAAAAGGGTCTCAAATTTAGAAAACCAACTTATGCTTGCTTAAGGGGAAAGGTGAGTTGTGGTGCTGCATAAAACCAGAGATTGAAATTAGCACAGATACCTTTCTGTAAGCAAATATGGAATAGTCACGACCTACTCCTTGCTCCACGAAATGGACTCAACACCCCATATTCAATGCCTAGGAATATACCTGACTAGTAAGAATCTGAAAACCCATGGATTTATATGTCTCCATAAGAGAATCAAGCATGTGTACAGCGGCATAAACGCAGCAGTGAAAATCCGATAAATCCCATTATCAAAATAAATTACAAAAACAAAACACAATGACAGTGAAATAGAGAGCAATTCTTAAATAATTCATTCAGGGCTTGTGATGCAACGTGGATTTACCACATCTACACCCCGAGCTGAGTGAGACATAAGGCTGGACACTTCGGGCTGATAGCATTGGTGACGTTCGGTGAGCAAAGGCAACCCTTTGAAGTCATACTGCGTGGTACCCATTCCATGGGTCCCAACTCTCCAGGTTGAAGGGATTCTTCCTTCAGGTAAAACATGCATGGGCAACCCAGAATATGGTCCACCGTGTGACCGGGAAACCTTTTTAAATGCGTCTCAGTTTTCGTCCCCTCGTACTCGGTTTTACCATTCCAGACGCTTTACTAACACTCTCCCCACTTGGAGAGTCAGTGCCTTTAACCTCCTGTTTGGCACAGTTTGGAATTTCTGCGCAAGATGAACAGGAATAGGGAGAACCAATGAGAGATTAGCTGTAGGTGTCTGCACGAACAAATTTAACGCTCATTTCCCACCAGGAAGAGGAATTAGCCAAAGGCTCAGCATGCCGTGTTGGAACCAGATTAGGGCCTGAAGCAATCCTGCGGTTTTGCGGCCAGCTCACAAGAAAGCGAGTTGAAGAAAGGAGCTCAGGGGCACTGTAATTCACAAACCTGCAGAGTTATAAATGACAGCTATCGTCCAAAAATATATTGAAGTAAGGCTGCAAAGAGGACTTGAACGCGGGGCAGAATTCCAGGAATACGATTTCAGGAGGTAGACGGGAAGTCCTCTGAAAGTATAGGAGAAGAGGCAGAACCTCGACAATGATGCTCTTGGTCAAAAAGGGCATATGCGTTTCTTCCAGGGCCCTTATTAAAGAGGGTAGGAGGCTCCCAGCATGCTTCAATGGCCAACAGAGGGCCTACGTCGCCAAGGCGACATGAGCCATCCAGGCAGGAGTGACCTCACATCAGAGGGCCCACCTCACAGAAGGGTAAGGAACCCAGTCAAGATCAGACTCTCACCAGAGCGCCCACATAAGCAAGGGGCTGGGAACCAGGCAGGAGTGTCCTCACACCCGTGGGGCCACATCATCGAAAGTTGAGGTACCCAGCACATGTGGCCTCAAACCAGAGGACCCACATCACCATGGGTCTCGGAGCGAGGCAGGCAGGATTAACCTCAAAACACATGGCCCATTGTGTAAAAAAGGTGAGGAATCCAGCAGTTGGAACATCCCAGCAGGCGGCCCAGAGCACCGAGGCTATGGGATCCAGGCAGTGATGAACTCACAACAGAGGGCCCTCATCGTGATACTGTAAGCAACCCAGCCGTTGTAACCTCAGAGCACAAGGCCCACATCCCCATGGGGAAGGGAACCAAGCAGGAGTGTCATCGCACCAGTGGGCACACATCAGAAAAGGTGGGGAGCCCAGCAGTTAGGGCCGGACGCCAGAGGGCCCTCATCACTGAGGAGAGGAGGCTCCCAGCAAGCTCCAACTGCTACCAGAAGGCCGACGTCGCCAATGCAGGGTGTGCCAGCCAGGCAGGAGTGACCTCAGAGCAGAGGGCCAACCACACAAAAGTGTGAGGAACCCAAAGAGGATCAGACTCTCACCGGAGGGCCCACATCACCAAGGGAATGGAAACCAGGCAGGAGTGTTCTCACACCAGTGTGGTCACATCACCGAAATGTGACGGACCCAGCACACGTGGCCTCAAACTACAGGACACACATCACCAAGGGGCTGGGAGTGAGGCAGGCAGGAGGAGCCTCCAAACAGAGGGCCCATAGCGTAAAAAAGGTGAGGGATCCCGCAGTTGGAACCTCCCAGCACGTGGCCAGGAGCAGCGAGGCTATGGGATCCAGGCCTGACTGAACTCAAAACAGAGGGCCCTCATTATGAAACTGTGAGCAACCCAGCCGTTGGGACCTTAGAGCAGAAGGCCCACATCCCCATGGAGTTGGGATCCTGGCAGGAGTGTACTCGCACCACAGGGCGCACATCAGAAAATTTTGGGAGCCCAGGAGTTAGGGTCTGACGCCAGAGGGCCCTCATTACCGAGGGGAGGAGACTCCCAGCAGGCACCAACTCCCAACTGAGGGCCCACGTCGCCACGTTGACGTGTGCCAGCCAGGCAGGAGTGACCTCACAGCAGAGGGCCTACCTCACAGAAGGGTGAGGAACCCAGCCAGGATAAGACTCTCACCAGAGGGCCCACATCACCAAGGGGATCGGAACAAGGCAGGAGTGTCCTCACACCAGTGTGGCCACATTATAGAAAGGTGAGGAACCCAGCACATGTGGCCTAAACCAGAGGACCCACATTTCCAAGGTGCTCCGAGTGAGGCAGGCAGGAGTAGCCTAACAACACAGTGCCCACAGAATAAAAAATGTGAGGAATCCAGCAGTTTGAACTTCCCAGCAGGTGGCCCAGAGCATGGAGTCTATGGGATCCAGGCCACAGTGAACTCACAGCAGAGGGCCCACATCATGAAACTGTGAGCAACCCAGCCAGTGGGACCTCAGAGCAGAAGGCCCACATCCCCATGGGGATGGGAACCTCGCAGGAGTGTCCTCGCACAACTTAGCACGTATCAGAAAATGTGGGAACCCAGCAGTTATGGCCTGGCGCAAGAGGGCCCTCATCACGGAGGAGAGGAGGCTACCAGCAGGCTCCAAATGCCACCAGAGGGCCGACGTCACCAAGGCAATGGGAGCAAGCCAGGCAGGAGTTACCTCACAGCAGAGGGCCCACCTCACAGAAGTGTGAGGAATCCAGACAGGATCAGACTCTCACCAGAGGGCCCACATCACCAAGGGGATGGGAACCAGGCAGGAGTGTCCTCACACCAGTGGGGCCACATCAATAAAGGTGAGGAAACTGGTACATGTGGCCTTAAACAAGAGGACCTACATCACAAATGGGCTGGGAGTGAGTCAGGAAGTAGGAGCATGAAAACACAGGACACAAAGAATAAAAAAGGTAAGGAATCCAGCAGTAGGAACCTCCCAGCTGGCCGCTCAGAGCACAGAGGCTATGGGATCTAGGCCTGGGTGAACTAACACCAGAGAGCCAACATCATGAAACGGTGAACAACACAGGTGTTGGGACCTTAGAGCAGAAGGCCCACATGCCCATGGGGATGGGAACCTCGCAGGAGTGTCCTCGCACCACTTAGCACGTATCAGAAAATGTGGGTACCCAGCAGTTAGGGCCTGAGGCAAGAGGGCCCCCATCACCGAGGGGAGGTTCCCAGCAGGCTCCAACTGCCACAAGAGGGCCGATGTTGCCCAGGTGGGGTGTGCCAGCCAGGCAGGAGTGACCTCACAGCAGAGGGCCCCCCTCACAGAAGGGTGAGGAACCCAGCCAGGATCAGACTCTCACCAGAGGGCCCACATCATCAAGGGGATAGGAACCAGGCAGGAGTGGCCTCACACCAGTGGGGCCACATCATCGAAAGGCGAGGGACCCAGCATACGTGGCCTCAAACCAGAGGACACACATCACCAAGGGGCTGGGAGTGAGGCAGGCCGGAGTAGTCTCAAAACAGAGGGCCCATAGAAGAAAAAAGGTGAGGAATCCCGCAGTTGTAACCTCCCAGCAGGTGGCCAGGAGCAGCGAGGCTATGGGATCCAGGCCGGAGAGAACTCACAGCAGAGGGCCCTCATCATGAAACTGAGCAACCCACGGTTGGGACCTCAGAGCAGAAGGCCCACATTCCCATGGGGTTGGGAACCTGGCAGGAGTGTACTCGAACCACAGGGCGCATATCAGAAAATATTGGGAGCCCAGGAGTTAGGGTCTGACGCCAGAGGGCCCTCATTACCGAGGGGAGGAGACACCCAGCAGACACCAAATCCCACCAGAGGGCCGACGTCGCCAAGGCGGGGTGTGCCAGCCAGGCAGGAGTGACCTCAGAGAAGAGGGCCCACCTCACAGAAGTGTGAGGAACCCAACCAGGATCAGACTCTCACCGGAGGGCCCACATCACCAAGGGGATGGGAACCAGGCAGGAGTGTCCTCACACCAGTGGGGCCACATCAGCCAAAGGTGAGGAACCCAGCACATGTGGCCTCAAACCACAGGACACACATCACCAAGGGGCTAGGAGTGAGGCAGGTGTCTGGAGGGGCACATTTAACTCTAATTTCCCACCAGGAAGTGGAATGAACCAAAGTCTCAGAGTGCCGTGCCGGACCCTGATTACGGCCTGAAGCAAACCTGCGGTTCTGTGGCCAGTTTTCAAGGAAACGAGTTAAGAAAGGAAATCACGGGCACTGTAATTCACAAACCTGCAGTGTTATAAATGACAGCTATTGGCAAAATTATATGGAAGTAAGTCTGCAAAGAGGACTTGAAAACGAGGCAGAATTGCAGGAATCATATTTCAGGAGGTAGATTGGAATTGCATTTAAAGCATGTGAAAAGCGGCAGATCTTTGACAGTGATGCACTTGGACAAAAGTGCGTAAACATTTTTTCCTGAATATATTCAGGAAAAAACACATATGCCCTTTTTGGCCAACCAAGCACTCGAGAAATGGAAATCCGCACTACAATGAAGTCTCATTTCCCATTCGTCAAAAGGGCCATCTGAAAAAAGTGTAAAAACCAGAAACACAGGACAGGCCATGGAGAACAGGGAGCCTTGTTATGCTGATGGGCGGGATGTAAATTGCCAACAGACACTCTGGAGATGTTTATGGTGTATCCTGAAACATCTGAAAAACAAAGCTACAGACCCTAGGGCACTTCCACTTTTGGCCCTATAGCTTAGGAAAATTAAAATCAACAAGACACAGCCAACACCAAATTTAGGGCTGCTGTGTTTACAAGAACCTTGAGTCCAGTACAAATTAAATATCCCAGAAAGAAAAAAATGGATAAAGGAGTTGTGCTACTTACGTACAACGGAATATCACTCAGCAATGAAATCAATGTCATCAGGCCTGTAGCAGCAAATTGAGTGGATTTAAGTATGATGATTCTAAGAGAAATAGGTCACACAGAGAAAGAGAATTATCATAAGATATCACTAATAGAGAGAGTGTAAACTTGGCTACACATAAACTGAATTCCAAAACCGAACAGAGTCTCACATTTAGATAAAAACTTATGCTTGCTTAAGGGGAAAGTTGAGTTGGGGTGCTGTATAAAACCAGAGATTGAAATTAGCACACATACCGTTCCATAAGCCAAATATGTAATAGACAAGACCTACTCTTTGCTCAACGAAATAGACTCATCCATGGTGTATCACCTCACACCTGTTAGAATGGGCATCATCAGAAAATCTACAAACAACAAATGCTGGAAAGGGTGTGGAGATAAGGAACCCTCTTCCACTATTGTTGGGAATGTAAATTGATACAGTCACTGTGGAGAACATTATGGAGTTTCTTATAAAACTAAGAATAGAATTACCATATGATACAGCAATCCCACTACTGGGCATATACCCAGACAAAACCATAAATCAAAAAGAGACATTCACCGCAATGTTCATTGCATCACTATTTACAATATCCAGGTAATGGAAGCAACCTAAATGCCCACAGACAGACGAATGCATAAAGATGTGGTACATATATAAAATGGAATATTACTAAGCCATAAAAAGGAATGAAATTGGGTCATTTGTAGAGACGTTGATGGATCTAGAGACTGTCATACAGAGTGAAGTAAGTCAGAAAGAGAAAAACAAATCTTGTCTATTAATGCATATATGTGGAACCTAGAAAAATTGTACAGATGAACCGTTTTGCCAGGCAGAAATAGAGCAACAGATGTAGACAACAAACGTATGGACACCAAGGGGGGAAAGCTGTTGGGGGGTGGTGGTGGGGGGAGTTGAGAGATTGGGATTGGCATGTATACATTTATATGTATAAAAGAGATAACCAAAAAGAACCTGCTGTATAAAAAAATAAAATAAAATTCAAATTACAAAAAGTAAAACAGAAAAAATATTCTTCCCTTCACATACATGTATTTATATGAATAAATTATTTCCATGCTTATATCTGTAAATACAAAACAGAGGAATAAAATCTACCTTGAACCAAAAACGAAAAAAAGAAAAAAAAACAGAACCCACCAGTTACACAGAGGAAAACCGTATCAGGGCACTTGCTCCAGTTGTAAACAATTCTGAAGTTGGTCAGTGGTGGGGAATCATCTCCCATTCAGCCAGCAGGCCCCACGCAACAAGCGTCCTCATTGCAAAGCTGGGGGACCGTGCCGAGGCATCTGTGAGTAAACGTGTGCTGAGCCCCAGGGCAGCTGCTGCTGAAATGTTCCCACCCTTCCCAGGTAAAACACCTGAATATGTACAAGGACTTGAAAGCCTAGAGGAAGGGCCATGGAGCCACATGAGTGACAGCATGCCAGCCGACTTGGTGCCTGCAGGCCAGCCAGGATGGTCCTGGCCCTGGGTGCTCTTCTGGAAGCTTTCCATTTCCCTGCCTGAGATACCCCTGCTGTCCCGGCCCCCACTGCTTTCTTCCTCACTCACCTCTGCCCAGGGAGAAATTCCAGCGGCAGGTATGGGTGACACATCCTCTTCTTTAGCAGGTGGCATCTTGGCAACTGCTGCAGAAAGTCCAGCAGAGCCCCACTCACACTGGGCCACCCACAAAGCCGTGGCCTCTCACTCCCTCCCACCAGTCCAGCCCCAAGACTGCTGACAGGGCAGAGAAAATGGCGTCAGGCACAGCTGCAGGGGCTCTTGCTGCCTGGAGCAGTGTTTATATTGATCTGAACCCAGGCACACCTGGGGAGGTCTGGCCGGCACGGTCGGGCTTCCCAGGCCAGCCAATAATCACCCCTCAGGGGCTCACAGTTGCAGAAACTGGAACTTGCTGAATCGGCCAGGTCCAAGGAACAGGTGTGGGCTCCTGAGAGTCAGGATAGACAAGGGGCTGCAGCTCTGGCTTGTTTTCTAATTATATTATCTGGCCCATGAGTGGGAGACAACTTCAAGAAAACCCTCTCCTAATGAGAGGAACCCAGGAGTCAGGGAGAGGAGGGGTGGCTGGTGGGTGGAGACAGAGGCCTGGTGCCCCGGGTGCAGTGGAAGTCTCTGGAAGACCAGGTGGAGGGAGGCCACACAGAGTGATGCCCAGGGTCACAGACCTGTCGGAGCTGCTGTTTGTTAGTTCAAGTCCTGCTCTGAGGTGTTCTGTGTCAGATCTGAGTGACAGGTGAGCTGGGAGTGCTCTGCAATGAGGGCGATATGCAGGGTTCCTGTGTTCCCAGCCCTGCCATGGTACCTGCAAGGGTAGCTCTGTATCCTGGGAGGGGCCTGACCACGAGAGCCCCATGGGCTGCAGGGGAACCTGCCCAGGGAACCCCATATCCTGGGAGGGGCCTGAACACGAGAGCCCCATGGGCTGGGGTGGGGGTGGGGTACCTGCCCAGGTGAGCTCCATATCCTGGGATTGGCCTGACCTCGAGAGCCCCATGGGCTGCTGGAGTCCTGGTAAAGGATGTCAGGACAGTCAGTGAAGCCACCGAGGATATACCTCCAGTAGTTCCTAAATCCTACACCCTGCTGGTCATTCTACCAACCACCAGGACATGGTATTCTGTATTAGTCTTCAATGATGCCTTCTTTTGTATTCTATTAGTCCCAGAGTCACAAGAAATTTTGGCTTGTGAGTGGCAGGACTCAACATACAACTAAAACAATACTTCCGGGCCGTGTTGCCCCAAGGGTTCAAAAATTCCCACACCATCTTTGGGGAAAGCTCAGCTAAAGAACTAAAAGTTCTACCTCTGGAAAAGGAAACACTCCTTCAATATGCAGACGACATTCTGATCGCCAGCCCTACTAAGGAGACCTCTGAACTACCAAGCCAATAAAGGATACAAGTTGTCCAAGACAAAGCTCAAATATCACAGGCTACGGTGACCTGCCTGGGCTTCATTCTCACAGAAGGTCGGAGAAGCCCATCCCAGGAAAGGGAAGAAACAATTTACAGCCTTACCCATTTCTGAAACTAGAAGACAGCTTAGGGGCTCCTGGGGAGGCCAGGGTTTGCTGCTTCTGGATCCCTAACTACAGTCTACTAGCTCGGCCTCTATATGAAACACTGAAAGGAAAAGATGATGATCCTTTTGAATAGAATGCAGAAGTGGTCTTTCAAGAATGGAAAGAGCAGTCAATTCAGACCCTTGCCCTGGAACTCCCTAATTTAGCTAAACCCTTTGACCTTTACATTCCTGGTGAACGGTGAATCGCCATTGGAGTATTAGTGCAAAACCTGGGACCACTTGAAATGGAACAATGCAAGAATGCGATCCAGGTAGGATAAACTACGGTCACCAAGGGGCTTGGCACACCGCCACATCTGGCCAAGATACTGGCAGTATCTGAAAACCTGGAAATCAGCAGCCCAAAAGGCCACCTCCCTCCGAAGGGAAAAGGACCCCACGTGGTGATCCTCACACCCAACCATGCCCTGAAGTTGCAGGGTTGGCTCCATGGGCACACTGACCTTGAGCGAGGAGGCCCTCCAACTCCAACCTCCATAGAGATAACCGGGGCAAAGTGGCACCATGAAGACTTGTGTGAAGGTGTCTGCACGGGCAAATTTAACGCTCATTTCCCACCAGGAAGAGGAATTAACCAAAGGCTCAGCATGCCGTGCTGGAACCAGATTAGGGCCTGAAGCAATCCTGCGAGTTTGCGGCCATCTCACAAGAAAGCGAGTTGAAGAAAGGAGCTCAGGGACACTGTAATTCACAAACCTGCAGAGTTATAAATGACAGCTATCACCCAAAAATATATTGAAGGAAGGCTGCGAAGAGGACTTGAAAGCGGGGCAGAATTGCAAGAAAACGATTTCAGGGGGTAGACTGGAATTGCATTTAAAGCATAGGAAAAGAGGCAGAATGTCGACAATGAAGCACTTGGCCAAAAAGGGCGTATGCGTTTTTTCCTGAATATATTCAGGAAAAAACGCATACGCCCTTTTTGGCCAACCAAGCAAGCATGTTAAAGAAATCTGCACTACAATGAAGTCTCACTGCCCCCCGTTCAAAAGGGCCATCTGAAAAAAGTGTAAAATCCAGAAAGGCAGCCCAGGCCATGGAGAACAGGGAGCCTTGTTATGCTGATGGGCGGGATGTAAATTGCCAACAGCCACTCTGGAGATGTGTATGGTGTTTCCTCAAAAACCTAAAAAACAAAGCAACGAAGCCTATGGCATTACCACTTATTTTCCTATAGCTTAGGGAAATTAAAATCAAAAACACACAGCCACCGCAAAGTTTCTGTTTACGGCTCTGTTTACAAGAACCTCGTCTACGGTACAAGTTAAATATCCCAGAAAGCGAAAAATGGATAAAGAAGTGTGGTACGTACGTACAAAGGAATATCACTCACCAATGAAATCTATGTCATCAGGCCCGTCGCGGCATAATGAGTGGATTCACGTACGATGATTCTAAGTGAAATAAGTCACACAGAAAATGAAACATCATAAGATATCACTAATACACGGAATGTAAACTTGGCTACACATGAACTGAATTACAAAACAGAACAGGGTCTCAAATTTAGAAAACCAACTTATGCTTGCTTAAGGGGAAAGGTGAGTTGTGGTGCTGCATAAAACCAGAGATAGAAATTAGCACAGATACCTTTCCATAAGCCAAATATATAATAGTCAAAACCTAGCCCTTGCTCAACGAAATGGACTAAACACCCCATATTCAACGCCTAGGATTACACATGACTAGTAAGAACCTTCAAACCCATAGATTTATATGTCTCCGTAAGAGACTCAAGTGTGTGTACAGCGGCATGAATGCAGCAGAGAAAATCCGATAAAACCCATTATCAAAATGAATTACAAAAACAAACACAATGACAGTGAAATAGAGAGCAATTCTTAAATAATTCATTCAGGGCTTGTGATGCAACCTGGATTTACCACATCTACACCCAGAGCTGAGTGAGACATAAGGATGGACACTTCGGGCTGATAGCATTGGTGAGGTTCGATGAGCAAATGCAGACCCTTTGAAGTCATACTGCATGGTACCAATTCCATGGGTCCCAACTCTCCAGGTTTAAGGGATTCTTCCTTCAGCTTAAACATGCATGGGAAACCCACAGTACAGTGCACTGTGTGACCGGGAAACGTTTTCAAATGCATCTCAGTTTTCGTCCCCTTTTACTCGGGTTCACCATTCCAGACCGTTTACTAATACTCTCCCCACTTGGAGAGTCAGTGCCTTTAGCCTCCTGTTTGGCACAGTTTGCAATTCCTGCGCAAGATGAACAGGAATAGGGAGAACCAATGAGAGACTAGCTGTAGGTGTCTGGACGGGCAAATGGAACGCACATTTCCGACCAGGAAGAGGAATTAACCAAAGGCTCAGCATGCCGTGCCGGAACCAGATTAGGGCCTGAAGCATTCCTGCGGGTTTGCGGCCAGCTCACAAGAAAGCGAGTTGAAGAAAGGAGCTCAGGGGCACTGTAATTCACAAACCTGCAGAGTTATAAATGCCAGCTATCGTCCAAAAATATATTGAAGGAAGGCTGCGAAGAGGACTTGAAAGCGGGGCAGAATTGCAGGAAAACGATTTCAGGGGGTAGACTGGAATTGCATTTAAAGCATAGGAAAAGAGGCAGAACGTCGACAATGATGCACTTGGCCAAAAAGGGCATATGCGTTTTTTCCTGAATATATTCAGGAAAAAACGCATACGCCCTTTTTGGCCAACCAAGCCAGCATGTTAAAGAAATCTCCACTACAAAGAAGTCTCACTGCCCCCCGTTCAAAAGGGCCATCTGAAAAAAGTGTAAAATCCAGAAAGGCAGCACAGGCCATGGAGAACAGGGAGCCTTGTTATGCTGATGGGCGGGATGCAAATTGCCAACAGCCACTCTGGAGAAGTGTATGGTGTTTCCTGAAACACCTAAGAAACAAAGCAGCGGAGACTACGGCACTTCCACTTATGGTCTTATAGATCACGGAAATTAAAATCAAAAACAGACAGCCACCCCAAAGTTTCAGACGGCTCTGTTTACAGGAATCTCGTCTACGGTACAAGTTAAATATCCCAGAATGTGAAAAATGGATAAAGAAGTTGTGGTACACACATTCAATGGAATATCACTCAGCAATGAAATCTATGTCATCAGGCCCATCGTGGCATAATGAGTGGATTCAGGTACGATGATTCTAAGTGAAATAAGTCACACAGAAAATGAAACATCATAAGATATCATTAATACACGGAATGTAAACTTGGCTACACATGAACTGAATTACAAAACAGAACAGGGTCTCAAATTTAGAAAACCACCTTATGCTTGCTTAAGGGGAAAAGTGAGTTGGGGTGCTGCATAAAACCAGAGATAGAAATTAGCACAGATACCTTTCCATAAGCCAAATATGTAATAGTCAAGACCTAGCCCTTGCTCAATGAAATGAACTAAACACCCCATATTCAACGCCTAGGAATACACCTGACTAGTAAGTATCTTCAAACCCATGGATTTATATGTCTCCATAAGAGACTCAAGTATGTGTACAGCGGCATGAATGCAGCAGAGAAAATCCGATAAATCCCATTATCAAAATGAATTACAAAAACAAACACAATGACAGTGAAATAGAGAGCAATTCTTAAATAATTCATTCAGGGCTTGTGATGCAACCTGGATTTACCACATCTACAACCAGAGCTGAGTGAGACATAAGGCTGTACACTTCAGCCTGATAGCATTGGTGAGGTTCGTTGAGAAAATGCAGGCCCTTTGAAGTCATACTGCATGGTACCCATTCCATGGGTCCCAACTCTCCAGGTTTAAGGGATTCTTCCTTCAGCTAAAACATGCATGGGAAACCCACAGTATGGTGCACCGTGTGACCGGGAAACCTTTTCAAATGCATCTCAGTTTTCGTCCCCTTTTACTCGGGTTCACGATTGAAGACCCTTTACTAATACTCTCCCCACTTAGAGAGTCAGTGCCTTTAACCTCCTGTTTGGCACAGTTTGCAATTTCTGCGCAAGATGAACAAGAATAGGGAGAACCAATGAGAGACTAGCTCTAGGTGTCTGCACGTTCAAATATAACACTCATTTCCCACCAGGAAGAGGAATTTACCAAAGGATCAGCATGCTGTGCCGGAACCAGATTAGGGCATGAAGCAATCCTGCGGGTTTGCGGCCAGCTCACAAGAAAGCGAGTAGAAGAAAGGAGCTCAGGCGCACTGTCATTCACAAACCTGCAGAGTTATAAATGTCAGCTATTGTCCAAAAATGTATTGAAGTAAGGCTGCGTAGAGGACTTGAAAGCGGGGCAGAATTGCAGGAAAACGAGTTCAGGGGCAGACTGGAATTGCATTTAAAGCATAAGGAAAGAGACAGAAAGTCGACAATGATGCACTTGGTCAAAAAGGGCGTATGCGTTTTTTCCTGAATATATTCAAGAAAAAACACATACGCCCTTTTTGGCCAAACAAGCAAGCCTGTAAAGAAATCTGCATTACAATGAAGTCTCACTGCCCCCCTGTCAAAAGAGACATCTGAAAAAAGTGAAAAATCCAGAAAGGCAGGACAGGCCATGGAGAACAGGGAGCCTTGTTATGCTGATGGGCGGGATGTAACTTGCCAACAGCCACTCTGGAGAAGTGTATGGTGTTTCCTCAAACACCTAAAAAACTAAGCAACGGAGCCTACGGCACTTCAACTTATGGTTCTATAGCTTAGGGAAATTAAAATCAAAAAGACACAGCCACCCATAAATTTTGGACGGCTCTGCTTACAAGAACCTCATTTACGGTACAAGTGAAATATCCCAGAAAGCAAAAAATGGATAAAGAAGTTGTTGTACGTACGTACAATGGAATATCACTCAGCAATGAAATCTATGTCATGAGGCCCGTCGCGGCATAATGAGTGGATTCAGGTACGATCATTCTAAGTTAACTAAGTCACACAGAAAAAGAAACACCATAAGATATCTCAAATACACGGAATGCAAACATGGCTGCACATGAACTCAATTACAAAACAGAAAAGGGTCTCAAATTTAGAAAACCAACTTATGCTTGCTTAAGGGGAAAGGTGAGTTGTGGTGCTGCATAAAACCAGAGATTGAAATTAGCACAGATACCTTTCCGTAAGCAAATATGGAATAGTCACGACCTACTCCTTGCTCCACGAAATGGACTCAACACCCCATATTCAATGCCTAGGAATATACCTGACTAGTAAGAATCTGAAAACCCATGGATTTATATGTCTCCATAAGAGAATCAAGCATGTGTACAGCGGCATAAACGCAGCAGTGAAAATCCGATAAATCCCATTATCAAAATAAATTACAAAAACAAAACACAATGACAGTGAAATAGAGAGCAATTCTTAAATAATTCATTCAGGGCTTGTGATGCAACGTGGATTTACCACATCTACACCCCGAGCTGAGTGAGACATAAGGCTGGACACTTCGGGCTGATAGCATTGGTGACGTTCGGTGAGCAAAGGCAACCCTTTGAAGTCATACTGCGTGGTACCCATTCCATGGGTCCCAACTCTCCAGGTTGAAGGGATTCTTCCTTCAGGTAAAACATGCATGGGCAACCCAGAATATGGTCCACCGTGTGACCGGGAAACCTTTTTAAATGCGTCTCAGTTTTCGTCCCCTCGTACTCGGTTTTACCATTCCAGACGCTTTACTAACACTCTCCCCACTTGGAGAGTCAGTGCCTTTAACCTCCTGTTTGGCACAGTTTGGAATTTCTGCGCAAGATGAACAGGAATAGGGAGAACCAATGAGAGATTAGCTGTAGGTGTCTGCACGAACAAATTTAACGCTCATTTCCCACCAGGAAGAGGAATTAGCCAAAGGCTCAGCATGCCGTGTTGGAACCAGATTAGGGCCTGAAGCAATCCTGCGGTTTTGCGGCCAGCTCACAAGAAAGCGAGTTGAAGAAAGGAGCTCAGGGGCACTGTAATTCACAAACCTGCAGAGTTATAAATGACAGCTATCGTCCAAAAATATATTGAAGTAAGGCTGCAAAGAGGACTTGAACGCGGGGCAGAATTCCAGGAATACGATTTCAGGAGGTAGACGGGAAGTCCTCTGAAAGTATAGGAGAAGAGGCAGAACCTCGACAATGATGCTCTTGGTCAAAAAGGGCATATGCGTTTCTTCCAGGGCCCTTATTAAAGAGGGTAGGAGGCTCCCAGCATGCTTCAATGGCCAACAGAGGGCCTACGTCGCCAAGGCGACATGAGCCATCCAGGCAGGAGTGACCTCACATCAGAGGGCCCACCTCACAGAAGGGTAAGGAACCCAGTCAAGATCAGACTCTCACCAGAGCGCCCACATAAGCAAGGGGCTGGGAACCAGGCAGGAGTGTCCTCACACCCGTGGGGCCACATCATCGAAAGTTGAGGTACCCAGCACATGTGGCCTCAAACCAGAGGACCCACATCACCATGGGTCTCGGAGCGAGGCAGGCAGGATTAACCTCAAAACACATGGCCCATTGTATAAAAAAGGTGAGGAATCCAGCAGTTGGAACATCCCAGCAGGCGGCCAAGACCACCGAGGCTATGGGATCCAGGCAGTGATGAACTCACAACAGAGGGCCCTCATCGTGATACTGTAAGCAACCCAGCCGTTGTAACCTCAGAGCACAAGGCCCACATCCCCATGGGGAAGGGAACCAAGCAGGAGTGTCATCGCACCAGTGGGCACACATCAGAAAAGGTGGGGAGCCCAGCAGTTAGGGCCGGACGCCAGAGGGCCCTCATCACTGAGGAGAGGAGGCTCCCAGCAAGCTCCAACTGCTACCAGAAGGCCGACGTCGCCAATGCAGGGTGTGCCAGCCAGGCAGGAGTGACCTCAGAGCAGAGGGCCAACCACACAAAAGTGTGAGGAACCCAAAGAGGATCAGACTCTCACCGGAGGGCCCACATCACCAAGGGAATGGAAACCAGGCAGGAGTGTTCTCACACCAGTGTGGTCACATCACCGAAATGTGACGGACCCAGCACACGTGGCCTCAAACTACAGGACACACATCACCAAGGGGCTGGGAGTGAGGAAGGCAGGAGGAGCCTCCAAACAGAGGGCCCATAGCGTAAAAAAGGTGAGGGATCCCGCAGTTGGAACCTCCCAGCACGTGGCCAGGAGCAGCGAGGCTATGGGATCCAGGCCTGACTGAACTCAAAACAGAGGGCCCTCATTATGAAACTGTGAGCAACCCAGCCGTTGGGACCTTAGAGCAGAAGGCCCACATCCCCATGGAGTTGGGATCCTGGCAGGAGTGTACTCGCACCACAGGGCGCACATCAGAAAATTTTGGGAGCCCAGGAGTTAGGGTCTGACGCCAGAGGGCCCTCATTACCGAGGGGAGGAGACTCCCAGCAGGCACCAACTCCCAACTGAGGGCCCACGTCGCCACGTTGACGTGTGCCAGCCAGGCAGGAGTGACCTCACAGCAGAGGGCCTACCTCACAGAAGGGTGAGGAACCCAGCCAGGATAAGACTCTCACCAGAGGGCCCACATCACCAAGGGGATCGGAACAAGGCAGGAGTGTCCTCACACCAGTGTGGCCACATTATAGAAAGGTGAGGAACCCAGCACATGTGGCCTAAACCAGAGGACCCACATTTCCAAGGTGCTCCGAGTGAGGCAGGCAGGAGTAGCCTAACAACACAGTGCCCACAGAATAAAAAATGTGAGGAATCCAGCAGTTTGAACTTCCCAGCAGGTGGCCCAGAGCATGGAGTCTATGGGATCCAGGCCACAGTGAACTCACAGCAGAGGGCCCACATCATGAAACTGTGAGCAACCCAGCCAGTGGGACCTCAGAGCAGAAGGCCCACATCCCCATGGGGATGGGAACCTCGCAGGAGTGTCCTCGCACAACTTAGCACGTATCAGAAAATGTGGGAACCCAGCAGTTATGGTCTGGCGCCAGAGGGCCCTCATCACGGAGGAGAGGAGGCTACCAGCAGGCTCCAAATGCCACCAGAGGGCCGACGTCACCAAGGCAATGGGAGCAAGCCAGGCAGGAGTTACCTCACAGCAGAGGGCCCACCTCACAGAAGTGTGAGGAATCCAGACAGGATCAGACTCTCACCAGAGGGCCCACATCACCAAGGGGATGGGAACCAGGCAGGAGTGTCCTCACACCAGTGGGGCCACATCAATAAAGGTGAGGAAACTGGTACATGTGGCCTTAAACAAGAGGACCTACATCACAAATGGGCTGGGAGTGAGTCAGGAAGTAGGAGCATGAAAACACAGGACCCAAAGAATAAAAAAGGTAAGGAATCCAGCAGTAGGAACCTCCCAGCTGGCCGCTCAGAGCACAGAGGCTATGGGATCTAGGCCTGGGTGAACTAACAC
Organism: Delphinapterus leucas; assembly: GCF_059928025.1. Taxonomy (NCBI): domain Eukaryota; kingdom Metazoa; phylum Chordata; class Mammalia; order Artiodactyla; family Monodontidae; genus Delphinapterus; species Delphinapterus leucas. Next base: position 4,253,725 of record NW_028322250.1, read on the forward strand.
CAGAGAGCCAACATCATGAAACGGTGAACAACACAGGTGTTGGGACCTTAGAGCAGAAGGCCCACATGCCCATGGGGATGGGAACCTCGCAGGAGTGTCCTCGCACCACTTAGCACATATCAGAAAATGTGGGTACCCAGCAGTTAGGGCCTGAGGCAAGAGGGCCCCCATCACCGAGGGGAGGTTCCCAGCAGGCTCCAACTGCCACAAGAGGGCCGATGTTGCCCAGGTGGGGTGTGCCAGCCAGGCAGGAGTGACCTCACAGCAGAGGGCCCCCCTCACAGAAGGGTGAGGAACCCAGGCAGGATCAGACTCTCACCAGAGGGCCCACATCATCAAGGGGATAGGAACCAGGCAGGAGTGTCCTCACACCAGTGGGGCCACATCATCGAAAGGCGAGGGACCCAGCATACGTGGCCTCAAACCAGAGGACACACATCACCAAGGGGCTGGGAGTGAGGCAGGCAGGAGGAGTCTCAAAACAGAGGGCCCATAGAAAAAAAAGGTGAGGAATCCCGCAGTTGTAACCTCCCAGCAGGTGGCCAGGAGCAGCGAGGCTATGGGATCCAGGCCGGAGAGAACTCACAGCAGAGGGCCCTCATCATGAAACTGAGCAACCCACGGTTGGGACCTCAGAGCAGAAGGCCCACATTCCCATGGGGTTGGGAACCTGGCAGGAGTGTACTCGAACCACAGGGCGCATATCAGAAAATATTGGGAGCCCAGGAGTTAGGGTCTGACGCCAGAGGGCCCTCATTACCGAGGGGAGGAGACACCCAGCAGGCACCAAATCCCACCAGAGGGCCGACGTCGCCAAGGCGGGGTGTGCCAGCCAGGCAGGAGTGACCTCAGAGAAGAGGGCCCACCTCACAGAAGTGTGAGGAACCCAACCAGGATCAGACTCTCACCGGAGGGCCCACATCACCAAGGGGATGGGAACCAGGCAGGAGTGTCCTCACACCAGTGGGGCCACATCAGCCAAAGGTGAGGAACCCAGCACATGTGGCCTCAAACCACAGGACACACATCACCAAGGGGCTAGGAGTGAGGCAGGTGTCTGGAGGGGCACATTTAACTCTAATTTCCCACCAGGAAGTGGAATGAACCAAAGTCTCAGAGTGCCGTGCCGGACCCTGATTACGGCCTGAAGCAAACCTGCGGTTCTGTGGCCAGTTTTCAAGGAAACGAGTTAAGAAAGGAAATCACGGGCACTGTAATTCACAAACCTGCAGTGTTATAAATGACAGCTATTGGCAAAATTATATGGAAGTAAGTCTGCAAAGAGGACTTGAAAACGAGGCAGAATTGCAGGAATCATATTTCAGGAGGTAGATTGGAATTGCATTTAAAGCATGTGAAAAGCGGCAGATCTTTGACAGTGATGCACTTGGACAAAAGTGCGTAAACATTTTTTCCTGAATATATTCAGGAAAAAACACATATGCCCTTTTTGGCCAACCAAGCACTCGAGAAATGGAAATCCGCACTACAATGAAGTCTCATTTCCCATTCGTCAAAAGGGCCATCTGAAAAAAGTGTAAAAACCAGAAACACAGGACAGGCCATGGAGAACAGGGAGCCTTGTTATGCTGATGGGCGGGATGTAAATTGCCAACAGACACTCTGGAGATGTTTATGGTGTATCCTGAAACATCTGAAAAACAAAGCTACAGACCCTAGGGCACTTCCACTTTTGGCCCTATAGCTTAGGAAAATTAAAATCAACAAGACACAGCCAACACCAAATTTAGGGCTGCTGTGTTTACAAGAACCTTGAGTCCAGTACAAATTAAATATCCCAGAAAGAAAAAAATGGATAAAGGAGTTGTGCTACTTACGTACAACGGAATATCACTCAGCAATGAAATCAATGTCATCAGGCCTGTAGCAGCAAATTGAGTGGATTTAAGTATGATGATTCTAAGAGAAATAGGTCACACAGAGAAAGAGAATTATCATAAGATATCACTAATAGAGAGAGTGTAAACTTGGCTACACATAAACTGAATTCCAAAACCGAACAGAGTCTCACATTTAGATAAAAACTTATGCTTGCTTAAGGGGAAAGTTGAGTTGGGGTGCTGTATAAAACCAGAGATTGAAATTAGCACACATACCGTTCCATAAGCCAAATATGTAATAGACAAGACCTACTCTTTGCTCAACGAAATAGACTCATCCATGGTGTATCACCTCACACCTGTTAGAATGGGCATCATCAGAAAATCTACAAACAACAAATGCTGGAAAGGGTGTGGAGATAAGGAACCCTCTTCCACTATTGTTGGGAATGTAAATTGATACAGTCACTGTGGAGAACATTATGGAGTTTCTTATAAAACTAAGAATAGAATTACCATATGATACAGCAATCCCACTACTGGGCATATACCCAGACAAAACCATAAATCAAAAAGAGACATTCACCGCAATGTTCATTGCATCACTATTTACAATATCCAGGTAATGGAAGCAACCTAAATGCCCACAGACAGACGAATGCATAAAGATGTGGTACATATATAAAATGGAATATTACTAAGCCATAAAAAGGAATGAAATTGGGTCATTTGTAGAGACGTTGATGGATCTAGAGACTGTCATACAGAGTGAAGTAAGTCAGAAAGAGAAAAACAAATCTTGTCTATTAATGCATATATGTGGAACCTAGAAAAATTGTACAGATGAACCGTTTTGCCAGGCAGAAATAGAGCAACAGATGTAGACAACAAACGTATGGACACCAAGGGGGGAAAGCTGTTGGGGTGTGGTGGTGGGGGGAGTTGAGAGATTGAGATTGGCATGTATACATTTATATGTATAAAATAGATAACCAAAAAGAACCTGCTGTATAAAAAAATAAAATAAAATTCAAATTACAAAAAGTAAAACAGAAAAAATATTCTTCCCTTCACATACATGTATTTATATGAATAAATTATTTCCATGCTTATATCTGTAAATACAAAAAAGAGGAATAAAATCTACCTTGAACCAAAAACGAAAAAAAGAAAAAAAAACAGAACCCACCAGTTACACAGAGGAAAACCGTATCAGGGCACTTGCTCCAGTTGTAAACAATTCTGAAGTTGGTCAGTGGTGGGGAATCATCTCCCATTCAGCCAGCAGGCCCCACGCAACAAGCGTCCTCATTGCAAAGCTGGGGGACTGTGCCGAGGCATCTGTGAGTAAACGTGGGCTGAGCCCCAGGCCAGCTGCTGCTGAAATGTTCTCACCCTTCCCAGGTAAAACACCTGAATATGTACAAGGACTTGAAAGCCTAGAGGAAGGGCCATGGAGCCACATGAGTGACAGCATGCCAGCCGACTTGGTGCCTGCAGGCCAGCCAGGATGGTCCTGGCCCTGGGTGCTCTTCTGGAAGCTTTCCATTTCCCTGCCTGAGATACCCCTGCTGTCCCGGCCCCCACTGCTTTCTTCCTCACTCACCTCTGCCCAGGGAGAAATTCCAGTGGCAGGTATGAGTGACACATCCTCTTCTTTAGCAGGTGGCATCTTGGCAACTGCTGCAGAAAGTCCAGCAGAGCCCCACTCACACTGGGCCACCCACAAAGCCGTGGCCTCTCACTCCCTCCCACCAGTCCAGCCCCAAGACTGCTGACAGGGCAGAGAAAATGGCGTCAGGCACAGCTGCAGGGGCTCTTGCTGCCTGGAGCGGTGTTTATATTGATCTGAACCCAGGCACACCTGGGGAGGTCTGGCCGGCACGGTCGGGCTTCCCAGGCCAGCCAATAATCACCCCTCAGGGGCTCACAGTTGCAGAAACTGGAACTTGCTGAATCGGCCAGGTCCAAGGAACAGGTGTGGGCTCCTGAGAGTCAGGATAGACAAGGGGCTGCAGCTCTGGCTTGTTTTCTAATTATATTATCTGGCCCATGAGTGGGAGACAACTTCAAGAAAACCCTCTCCTAATGAGAGGAACCCAGGAGTCAGGGAGAGGAGGGGTGGCTGGTGGGTGGAGACAGAGGCCTGGTGCCCCGGGTGCAGTGGAAGTCTCTGGAAGACCAGGTGGAGGGAGGCCACACAGAGTGATGCCCAGGGTCACAGACCTGTCGGAGCTGCTGTTTGTTAGTTCAAGTCCTGCTCTGAGGTGCTCTGTGTCAGATCTGAGTGACAGGTGAGCTGGGAGTGCTCTGCAATGAGGGCGATATGCAGGGTTCCTGTGTTCCCAGCCCTGCCATGGTACCTGCAAGGGTAGCTCTGTATCCTGGGAGGGGCCTGACCACGAGAGCCCCATGGGCGGCAGGGGAACCTGCCCAGGGAACCCCATATCCTGGGAGGGGCCTGAACACGAGAGCCCCATGGGCTGGGGTGGGGGTGGGGTACCTGCCCAGGTGAGCTCCATATCCTGGGATTGGCCTGACCTCGAGAGCCCCATGGGCTGCTGGAGTCCTGGTAAAGGATGTCAGGACAGTCAGTGAAGCCACCGAGGATATACCTCCAGTAGTTCCTAAATCCTACACCCTGCTGGTCATTCTACCAACCACCAGGACATGGTATTCTGTATTAGTCTTCAATGATGCCTTCTTTTGTATTCTATTAGTCCCAGAGTCACAAGAAATTTTGGCTTGTGAGTGGCAGGACTCAACATACAACTAAAACAATACTTCCGGGCCGTGTTGCCCCAAGGGTTCAAAAATTCCCACACCATCTTTGGGGAAAGCTCAGCTAAAGAACTAAAAGTTCTACCTCTGGAAAAGGAAACACTCCTTCAATATGCAGATGACATTCTGATCGCCAGCCCTACTAAGGAGACCTCTGAACTACCAAGCCAATAAAGGATACAAGTTGTCCAAGACAAAGCTCAAATATCACAGACTACGGTGACCTGCCTGGGCTTCATTCTCACAGAAGGTCGGAGAAGCCCATCCCAGGAAAGGGAAGAAACAATTTACAGCCTTACCCATTTCTGAAACTAGAAGACAGCTTAGGGGCTCCTGGGGAGGCCAGGGTTTGCTGCTTCTGGATCCCTAACTACAGTCTACTAGCTGGGCCTCTATATGAAACACTGAAAGGAAAAGATGATGATCCTTTTGAATAGAATGCAGAAGTGGCCTTTCAAGAATGGAAAGAGCAGTCAATTCAGACCCTTGCCCTGGAACTCCCTAATTTAGCTAAACCCTTTGACCTTTACATTCCTGGTGAACGGTGAATCGCCATTGGAGTATTAGTGCAAAACCTGGGACCACTTGAAATGGAACAATGCAAGAATGCGATCCAGGTAGGATAAACTACAGTCACCAAGGGGCTTGGCCCACCGCCACATCTGGCCAAGATACTGGCAGTATCTGAAAACCTGGAAATCAGCAGCCCAAAAGGCCACCTCACTCCAAAGGGAAAAGGACCCCACGTGGTGATCCTCACACCCAACCATGCCCTGAAGTTGCAGGGTTGGCTCCATGGGCACACTGACCTTGAGCGAGGAGGCCCTCCAACTCCAACCTCCATAGAGATAACCGGGGCAAAGTGGCACCATGAAGACTCGTGTGAAGGTGTCTGCACGGGCAAATTTAACGCTCATTTCCCACCAGGAAGAGGAATTAACCAAAGGCTCAGCATGCCGTGCCGGAACCAGATTAGGGCCTGAAGCAATCCTGCGGGTTTGCGGCCAGCTCACAAGAAAGCGAGTTGAAGAAAGGAGCTCAGGGACACTGTAATTCACAAACCTGCAGAGTTATAAATGACAGCTATCGTCCAAAAATATATTGAAGGAAGGCTGCGAAGAGGACTTGAAACCGGGGCAAAATTGCAAGAAAACGATTTCAGGGGGTAGACTGGAATTGCATTTAAAGCATAGGAAAAGAGGCAGAATGTCGACAATGAAGCACTTGGCCAAAAAGGGCGTATGCGTTTTTTCCTGAATATATTCAGGAAAAAACGCATACGCCCTTTTTGGCCAACCAAGCAAGCATGTTAAAGAAATCTGCACTACAATGAAGTCTCACTGCCCCCCGTTCAAAAGGGCCATCTGAAAAAAGTGTAAAATCCAGAAAGGCAGCCCAGGCCATGGAGAACAGGGAGCCTTGTTATGCTGATGGGCAGGATGTAAATTGCCAACAGCCACTCTGGAGATGTGTATGGTGTTTCCTCAAAAACCTAAAAAACAAAGCAACGGAGCCTATGGCATTACCACTTATTTTCCTATAGCTTAGGGAAATTAAAATCAAAAACACACAGCCACCGCAAAGTTTCTGTTTACGGCTCTGTTTACAAGAACCTCGTCTACGGTACAAGTTAAATATCCCAGAAAGCGAAAAATGGATAAAGAAGTGTGGTACGTACGTACAAAGGAATATCACTCACCAATGAAATCTATGTCATCAGGCCCGTCGCGGCATAATGAGTGGATTCACGTACGATGATTCTAAGTGAAATAAGTCACACAGAAAATGAAACATCATAAGATATCACTAATACACGGAATGTAAACTTGGCTACACATGAACTGAATTACAAAACAGAACACGGTCTCAAATTTAGAAAACCAACTTATGCTTGCTTAAGGGGAAAGGTGAGTTGTGGTGCTGCATAAAACCAGAGATAGAAATTAGCACAGATACCTTTCCATAAGCCAAATATGTAATAGTCAAGACCTAGCCCTTGCTCAACGAAATGGACTAAACACCCCATATTCAACGCCTAGGATTACACATGACTAGTAAGAACCTTCAAACCCATAGATTTATATGTCTCCGTAAGAGACTCAAGTGTGTGTACAGCGGCATGAATGCAGCAGAGAAAATCCGATAAAACCCATTATCAAAATGAATTACAAAAACAAACACAATGACAGTGAAATAGAGAGCAATTCTTAAATAATTCATTCAGGGCTTGTGATGCAACCTGGATTTACCACATCTACACCCAGAGCTGAGTGAGACATAAGGATGGACACTTCGGGCTGATAGCATTGGTGAGGTTCGATGAGCAAATGCAGACCCTTTGAAGTCATACTCCATGGTACCCATTCCATGGGTCCCAACTCTCCAGGTTTAAGGGATTCTTCCTTCAGCTTAAACATGCATGGGAAACCCACAGTACAGTGCACTGTGTGACCGGGAAACGTTTTCAAATGCATCTCAGTTTTCGTCCCCTTTTACTCGGGTTCACCATTCCAGACCGTTTACTAACACTCTCCCCACTTGGAGAGTCAGTGCCTTTAGCCTCCTGTTTGGCACAGTTTGCAATTTCTGCGCAAGATGAACAGGAATAGGGAGAACCAATGAGAGACTAGCTGTAGGTGTCTGGACGGGCAAATGGAACGCTCATTTCCCACCAGGAAGAGGAATTAACCAAAGGCTCAGCATGCCGTGCCGGAACCAGATTAGGGCCTGAAGCATTCCTGCGGGTTTGCGGCCAGCTCACAAGAAAGCGAGTTGAAGAAAGGAGCTCAGGGGCACTGTAATTCACAAACCTGCAGAGTTATAAATGACAGCTATCGTCCAAAAATATATTGAAGGAAGGCTGCGAAGAGGACTTGAAAGCGGGGCAGAATTGCAGGAAAACGATTTCAGGGGGTAGACTGGAATTGCATTTAAAGCATAGGAAAAGAGGCAGAACGTCGACAATGATGCACTTGGCCAAAAAGGGCGTATGCGTTTTTTCCTGAATATATTCAGGAAAAAACGCATACGCCCTTTTTGGCCAACCAAGCCAGCATGTTAAAGAAATCTGCACTACAAAGAAGTCTCACTGCCCCCCGTTCAAAAGGGCCATCTGAAAAAAGTGTAAAATCCAGAAAGGCAGGACAGGCCATGGAGAACAGGGAGCCTTGTTATGCTGATGGGCGGGATGTAAATTGCCAACAGCCACTCTGGAGAAGTGTATGGTGTTTCCTGAAACACCTAAGAAACAAAGCAACGGAGACTACGGCACTTCCACTTATGGTCTTATAGATCACGGAAATTAAAATCAAAAACAGACAGCCACCCCAAAGTTTCAGACGGCTCTGTTTACAGGAATCTCGTCTACGGTACAAGTTAAATATCCCAGAATGTGAAAAATGGATAAAGAAGTTGTGGTACACACATTCAATGGAATATCACTCAGCAATGAAATCTATGTCATCAGGCCCATCGTGGCATAATGAGTGGATTCAGGTACGATGATTCTAAGTGAAATAAGTCACACAGAAAATGAAACATCATAAGATATCACTAATACACGGAATGTAAACTTGGCTACACATGAACTGAATTACAAAACAGAACAGGGTCTCAAATTTAGAAAACCACCTTATGCTTGCTTAAGGGGAAAAGTGAGTTGGGGTGCTGCATAAAACCAGAGATAGAAATTAGCACAGATACCTTTCCATAAGCCAAATATGTAATAGTCAAGACCTAGCCCTTGCTCAATGAAATGGACTAAACACCCCATATTCAACGCCTAGGAATACACCTGACTAGTAAGTATCTTCAAACCCATGGATTTATATGTCTCCACAAGGAAATCAAGCGTGTGTACAGCGTCATAAATGCAGCAGTGAAAATCCGATAAATCTCATTATCAAAATAAATTTCAAAAACAAAACACAATGACAGTGAAATAGAGAGCAATTCTTAAATAATTCATTCAGGGCTTGTGATGAAACCTGGATTGACCACATCTCCACCCAGAGCTGGGTGAGATATAAGGCTGGACACTTCGGGCTGATAGCTTTGGTGAGGTTCGGTGAGCAAACGCAGACCCTTTGAAGTCATACTGCATGGTACCCATTCCATGGGTCCCAACTCTCCAGGTTTAAGGGATTCTTCCTTCAGCTAAAACATGCATGGGAAACCCAGAGTATGGTCCACCCTGTGATTGGGAAACGTTTTCAAATGCATCTCAGTTTTCGAACGCTGGTACTCGGGTTCACCATTCCAGACGCTTTACTAACCCTCTCCCCACTTGGAGAGTCAGTGCCTTTAAACTCCTGTTTGGCACAGTTTGCAATTTCTGCGTAAGATGAACAGGAATAGGGAGAACCAATGAGAGACTAACTGTAGGTGTCTGCACGGGCAAATGGAACGCTCATTTCCCACCAGGAAGACGAATTAACCAAAGGCTCAGCGTGCCCTGCCGGAAACAGATTAGGGCCTGAAGCAATCCTGAGGTTTTGCAGCCAGCTCACAAGAAAGTGAGTTGAAGAAAGGAGCTCAGGGCCACTGAAATTCACAAACCTGCAGAGTTATGAATGACAGCTATCGTCCAAAAATGTATTGAAGTAAGTCTTCGAAGAGGACTTGAAAGCGGGGCAGAATTTCTGGAAAACGATTTCACGGGGTAGACTGGAATTGCACTTAAAGCATAGGAAATGAAGCAGAATGTCGACAATGATGCACTTGGCCAAAAAGGGCGTATGTGTTTTTTCCTGAATATATTCAGGAAAAAACGCATACGCACTTTTTGGTCAACCAAGCAAGCGTGTAAAGGAAATCTGCACTATAATGAAGTCTCACTGCCCCCCGGTCAAAAGGGCCATCTGAAAAAAGTGTAAAATCCAGAAAGGCAGGACAGGTCATGGAGAACAGGGAGCCTTGTTATGCTGATGGGCAGGATGTAAATTGCCAACAGCCACTCTGGAGAAGTGTACGGTGTTTCCTGAAACACGTAGGGAACAAAACAACACAGCCTATGGCACTTCCACTTATGGATCTATAGCTTAGGGAAATTAAAATCAAAAACACACAGCCACCCCAAAGTTTGGGACGGCTCCGTTTACAGGAACCTCGTCTACGGTACAAGTTAAGTATCCGAGAAAGCAAAAAATGGATAAAGAAGTAGTGCTACGTACGTACAATGGAATATCACACAGCAATGAAATCTACGTCATCAGGCCCGTAGCGCCATAATGAGTGGATTCAGGTACGATGATTCTACGAGAAATAAGTCATACAGAAAAAGAAACATCATAAGATATGACTAATACACGGAATGTAAACTTGGCTACACATGAACTGAATTACAAAACAGAAAAGGGTCTCAAATTGAGACAACCAACTTATGCTTGCTTATGGGGAAAGGTGAGTTGGGGTGCTGCATAAAACCAGAGATTGAAATTAGCACAGATACCGTTCCATAAGCCAAATATATAAGAGACAAGACCTACTCCTTGCTCAGCGAAATAGACTCAACACCCCATATTCAATGCCTGGGAATATACCTGACAAGTAATAATCTTAAAACCCATGGATTTATATGTCTCCATAAGGAAATCAAATGTCTGTACAGCGGCCTAAACGCAGCAGTGAAAATCCGATAAATCCCATTATCAAAATATATTTCAAAAACAAAACACAATGACAGTGAAATAGAGAGCAATTCTTAAATAATTCATTCAGGGCTTGTGATGCAACCTGGATTTACCACATCTACACCCAGAGCTGTGTGAGACATAAGGCTGGGCACTTCGGGCTGATAGCATTGGTGAGGTTCGGTGAGCAAACGCAGACCCTTTGAAGTCATACTGCATGGTACTCATTCCATGGGTCCCAACTCTCCAGGTTTAAGGGATTCTTCCTTCAGCTAAAACATGCATGGGAAACCCAGAGTATGGTCCACCGTGTGATTGGGAAACGTTTCCAAATGCATCTCAGTTTTCGAACCCTGGTACTCGGGTTCACCATTCCAGACGCTTTACTAAAACTCTCCCCACTTGGAGAGTCAGTGCCTTTAACCTCCTGTTTGGCACAGTTTGCAATTTCTGCGCAAGATGAACAGGAATAGGGAGAACCAATGAGAGACTAGCTGTAGGTGTCTGCACGGGCAAATGGAATGCTCATTTCCCACCAGGAAGGGGAATTAACCAAAGGCTCAGCGTGCCCTGCCGGAAACAGATTAGGGCCTGAAACAATCCTGCGGTTTTGCGGCCAGTTCACATGAAAGCGAGTTGAGGAAAGGAGTTCTGGGGCACTGTAATTCACAAACCTGCAGAGTTATGAATGACAGCTATCGTCCAAAAATGTATTTAAGTAAGTCTTCGAAGAGGACTTGAAAGCGGGGCAGAATTTCAGGAAAACGATTTCAGGGGGTAGACTGGAATTGCACTTAAAGCATAGGAAAAGAGGCAGAATGTCGACAATGATGCACTTGGCCAAAAAGGGCGTATGCGTTTTCTCCTGAATATATTCTGGAAAAAACGCATACGCACTTTTTGGCCAACCAAGCATGTGTGTAAAGGAAATCTGCACTACAATGGAGTCTCACTGCCCCCCGGTCAAAAGGGCCATCTGAAAAAAGTGTAAAATCCAGAAAGTCAGGACAGGTCATGGAGAACAGGGTGCCTTGTTATGCTGATGGGCGGAATGTAAATTGCCAACAGCCACTCTGGAGAAGTGTATGGTGTTTCCTGAAACACGTAGGAAACAAAGCAACACAGCCTTTGGCACTTCCACTTATGGTCCTATAGCTTAGGGAAATTAAAATCAAAAACACAAAGACACCCCAAAATTTGGGAAGGCTCTGTTTACAAGAACCTCGTCTACGGTACAAGTTAAATATCCGAGAAAGCGAAAAATGGATAAAGAAGTTATGGTACGCACGTACAATGGAATATCACTCAGCAATGAAATCTACGTCACCAGGCCCGTAGCGGCATAATGAGTGGATTCAGATACGATGATTCTACGAGAAATAAGTCACACAGAAAAAGAAACATCATAAGATATCTCTAATACACGGAATGTAAACTTGGCTACACATGAACTGAATTACAAAAGAGAACAGGGTCTCAAATTTAGAAAACCAACTTATGCTTGCTTATGGGGAAAGGTGATTTGGGGTGCTGCATAAAACCAGAGATTGAAATTAGCACAGATACCGTTCCATAAGCCAAATATATAATAGACGAGATCTACTCCTTGCTCAACGAGAGGGACTCAACACCCCATATTCAACGCCTGGGAACATACCTGACAAGTAAGAATCTTACAACCCATGGATTTATATGTCTCCATAAGGAAATCAAGTGTGTGTACAGCGGCCTAAATGCAGCAGTGAAAATCCGATAAATCCCATTATCAAAATAAATTTCAAAAACAAAACACAATGACAGTGAAATAGAGAGGAATTCTTAAATAATTCATTCAGGGCTTGTGATGCAACCTGGATTTACCACATCTACACCCAGAGCTTGGTGAGACATAAGGCTGGACACTTCGGGCTGATAGCTTTGGTGAGGTTCGGTGAGCAAACGCAGACCCTTTGAAGTCATACTGCATGGTACCCATTCCATGGGTCCCAACTCTCCAGGTTTAAGGGATTCTTCCTTCAGCTAAAACATGCATGGGAAACCCAGAGTATGGTACACCGTGTGATTGGGAAACGTTTTCATATGTATCTAAGTTTTCAAACCCTGGTACTTGTGTTCACGATCCCAGAGGCTTTACTAACACTCTCCCCACTTGGAGAGTCAGTGCCTTTAACCTCCTGTTTGGCACACTTTGCAATTTCTGCGCAAGATGAACAGGAACAGGGAGAAACAATGAGAGACTAGCTGTAGGTGTCTGCACGGGCAAATGGAATGCACATTTCCAACCAGGAAGAGGAATTAACCAAATGCTCAGTGTGCCCTTAGGGAAACAGATTAGGGCCTGAAGCAATCTTGCGGTTTTGCGGCCAGCTCACAAAAAGGGAGTTGAAGAAAGGAGCTCAGGGGCACTGTAATTCACAAACCTGCAGAGTTATGAATGACACCTATCGTTCAAAAATGTATTGATGAAAGTCTTCGAAGAGGACTTGAAAGCGGGGCAGAATTTCAGGAAAACGATTTCAGGGGGTAGACTGGAATTGCACTTAAAGCATAGGAAAAGAGCCAGAATGTCGACAATAATGCACTTGGCCAAAAAGGGCATATGAGTTTTTTCTGAATATATTCAGGAAAAAACGCATACGCACTTTTTGGCCAACCAAGCAAGTGTGTAAAGGAAATCTGCACTAAAATGAAGTCTCACTGCACCCCGGTCAAAAGGGCCAACTGAAAAAAGTGTAATTTCCAGAAAGGCAGGACAGGTCATGGAGAACAGGGAGCCTTGTTATGCGGATGGGCGGGATGTAAATTGCCAACAGCCACTCTGGAGAAGTGTATGGTGTTTCCTGAAACACGTAGGAAACAAAGCAACACAGCCTATGGCACTTCCACTTATGGTCCTATAGCTTAGGGAAATTAAAATCAAACACACACAGCCACCCCAAAGTTTGGGACGGCTCTGTTTACAAAAACCCCGTCTACGGTACAAGTTAAATATCCAAGAAAGCAAAAAACGGATAAAGAAGTTGTGGTACGCACATACAATGGAATATGACTCAGCAATGAAATCTACGTCATCAGGCCCGTAGCGCCATAATGAGTGGATTCAGGTACGTTGATTCTACGAGAAATAAGTCACACAGAAAAAGAAACATCATAAGATATCACTAATACACGGAATGTAAACTTGGCTACACATGAACTGAATTACCAAACAGAACAGGGTCTCAAATTTAGAAAACCAACTTATGCTTGCTTATGGGGAAAGGTGAGTTGGGGTGCTGCATAAAACAAGAGATTGAAATTAGCACAGATACCGTTCCATAAGCCAAATATATAATAGACGAGACGTACTTCTTGCTCAGCGAAATGGACTCAACACCCCATATTCAACGCCTCGGAACCTACCTGACAAGTAAGAATCATACAACCCATGGATTTATATGTCTCGATAAGGAAATCAAGCGTGTGTACAGCGGCCTAAACGCAGCAGTGATAATCCGATAAATCCCATTATCAAAATAAATTTCAAAACAAAAACACAATGACAGTGAAATAGAGAGCAATTCTTAAATAATTCATTCAGGGCTTGTGATGCAACCTAGATTTACCACATCTACACCCAGAGCTGGGTGAGACATAAGGCTGGACACTTCGGGCTGATAGCATTGGTGAGGTTCGGTGAGCAAACACAGACCCTTTGAAGTCATACTGCATGGTACCCATTCCATGGGTCCCAACTCTCCAGGTTTAAGGGATTCTTCCTTCAGCTAAAACATGCATGGGAAACCCAGAGTATGGTAAACCGTGTGATTGGGAAACGTTTTCATATGCATCTAAGTTTTCGAACCCTGGTACTTGTGTTCACGATCCCAGACGCTTTACTAACACTCTCCCCACTTGGAGAGTCAGTGCCTTTAACCTCCTGTTTGGCACACTTTGCAATTTCTGCGCAAGATGAACAGGAACAGGGAGAACCAATGAGAGACTAGCTGTAGGTGTCTGCACGGGCAAATGGAATGCACATTTCCCACCAGGAAGAGGAATTAACCAAATGCTCAGCGTGCCCTTACGGAAACAGATTAGGGCCTGAAGCAATCCTGCGGTTTTGCGGCCAGCTCACAAAAAAGCGAGTTGAAGAAAGGAGCTCAGGGGCACTGTAATTCACAAACCTGCAGAGTTATGAATGACAGCTATCGTCCAAAATTTTATTGATGAAAGTCTTCGAAGAGGACTTGAAAGCGGGGCAGAATTTCAGGAAAACGATTTCAGGGGGTAGACTGGAATTGCACTTAAAGCATAGGAAAAGAGCCAGAATGTCGACAATAATGCACTTGGCCAAAAAGGGCATATGAGTTTTTTCTGAATATATTCAGGAAAAAACGCATACGCACTTTTTGGCCAACCAAGCAAGTGTGTAAAGGAAATCTGCAGTAAAATGAAGTCTCACTGCACCCCGGTCAAAAGGGCCAACTGAAAAAAGTGTAAAATCCAGAAAGGCAGGACAGGTCATGGAGAACAGGGAGCCTTGTTATGCGGATGGGCGGGATGTAAATTGCCAACAGCCACTCTGGAGAAGTGTATGGTGTTTCCTGAAACACGTAGGAAACAAAGCAACACAGCCTATGGCACTTCCACTTATGGTCCTATAGCTTAGGGAAATTAAAATCAAACACACACAGCCACCCCAAAGTTTGGGACGGCTCTGTTTACAAAAACCCCGTCTACGGTACAAGTTAAATATCCAAGAAAGCAAAAAACGGATAAAGAAGTTGTGGTACGCACATACAATGGAATATGACTCAGCAATGAAATCTACGTCATCAGGCCCATAGCGCCATAATGAGTGGATTCAGGTACGATGATTCTACGAGAAATAAGTCACAGAGAAAAAGAAACATCATAAGATATCACTAATACACGGAATGTAAACTTGGCTACACATGAACTGAATTACCAAACAGAACAGGGTCTCAAATTTAGAAAACCAACTTATGCTTGCTTATGGGGAAAGGTGAGTTGGGGTGCTGCATAAAACCAGAGATTGAAATTAGCACAGATACCGTTCCATAAGCCAAATATATAATAGACGAGACCTACTCCTTGCTCAACGAAATGGACTCAACACCCCATATTCAACGCCTGGGAACATACATGACAAGTAAGAATCATACAACCCATGGATTTATATGTCTCCATAAGGAAATCAGTGTGTGTACAGCGACCTAAACGCAGCAGAGAAAATCCGATAAATCCCATTATCAAAATAAATTTCAAAAACAAAACACAATGACAGTGAAATAGAGAGCAATTCTTAAATAATTCATTAAGGCTTGTGATGCAACCTAGATTTACCACATCTACACCCAGAGCTGGGTGAGACATAAGGCTGGACACTTCGGGCTGATAGCATTGGTGAGGTTCGGTGAGCAAACACAGACCCTTTGAAGTCATACTGCATGGTACCCATTCCATGGGTCCCAACTCTCCAGGTTTAAGGGATTCTTCCTTCAGCTAAAACATGCATGGGAAACCCAGAGTATGGTCCACCCTGTGATTGGGAAACGTTTTCATATGCATCTAAGTTTTCGAACCCTGGTAATTGTGTTCACGATCCCAGACGCTTTGCTCACACTCTCCTCACTTGGAGAGTCAGTGCCTTTAACCTCCTGTTTGGCACAGTTTGCAATTTCTGCGCAAGAAGGACAGGAACAGGGAGAAACAATGAGAGACTAGCTGTAGGTGTCTGCACGGGCAAATGGAACGCACATTTCCCACCAGGAAGAGGAATTAACCCAAGGCTCAGCGTGCTCTGACGGAAACAGATTAGGGCCTGAAGCAATCCTGCGGTTTTGCGGCCAGCTCACAAAAAAGCGAGTTGAAGAAAGGAGCTCAGGGGCACTGTAATTCACAAACCTGCAGAGTTATGAATGACACCTATCGTTCAAAAATGTACTGATGTAAGTCTTCGAAGAGGACTTGAAAGCGGGACAGAATTTCTCGAAAACGATTTCAGGGGGTAGACTGGAATTGCACTTAAAGCATAGGAAATGAGGCAGAATGTCGACAATGATGCACTTGGCCAAAAAGGGCGTATGTGTTTTTTCCTGAATATATTCAGGAAAAAACGCATACGCACTTTTTGGTCAACCAAGCAAGCGTGTAAAGGAAATCTGCACTACAATGAAGTCTCACTGCCCTCCGGTCAAAAGGGCCATCTGAAAAAAGTGTAAAATCCAGAAAGGCAGGACAGGTCATGGAGAACAGGGAGCCTTGTTATGCTGATGGGCAGGATGTAAATTGCCAACAGCCACTCTGGAGAAGTGTATGGTGTTTCCTGAAACACGTAGGGAACAAAACAACACAGCCTATGGCACTTCAACTTATGGATCTATAGCTAAGGGAAATTAAAATCTAAAACACACAGCCACCCCAAAGTTTGGGACGGCTCCGTTTACAGGAACTTCGTCTACGGTACAAGTTAAGTATCCGAGAAAGCAAAAAATGGATAAAGAAGTAGTGCTACGTACGTACAATGGAATATCACACAGCAATGAAATCTACGTCATCAGGCCCGTAGCGCCATAATGAGTGGATTCAGGTACGATGATTCTACGAGAAATAAGTCACACAGAAAAAGAAACATCATAAGATATGACTAATACACGGAATGTAAACTTGGCTACACATGAACTGAATTACAAAACAGAAAAGGGTCTCAAATTGAGACAACCAACTTATGCTTGCTTATGGGGAAAGGTGAGTTGGGGTGCTGCATAAAAACAGAGATTGAAATTAGCACAGATACCATTCCGTAAGCCAAATATATAAGAGACAAGACCTACTCCTTGCTCAGCGAAATAGACTCAACACCCCATATTCAACGCCTGGGAATATACCTGACAAGTAAGAATCTTAAAACCCATGGATTTATATGTCTCCATAAGGAAATCAAATGTCTGTACATCGGCCTAAACGCAGCAGTGAAAATCCGATAAATCCCATTATCAAAATAAATTTCAAAAACAAAACACAATGACGGTGAAATAGAGAGCAATTCTTAAATAATTGATTCAGGGCTTGTGATGCAACCTGGATTTACCACATCTACACCCAGAGCTGGGTGAGACATAAGGCTGGGCACTTCGGGCTGATAGCATTGGTGAGGTTCGGTGAGCAAACGCAGACCCTTTGAAGTCATACTGCATGGTACTCATTCCATGGGTCCAACTCTCCAGGTTTAAGGGATTCTTCCTTCAGCTAAAACATGCATGGGAAACCCAGAGTATGGTCCACCGTGTGATTGGGAAACGTTTCCAAATGCATCTCAGTTTTCGAACGCTGGTACTCGGGTTCACCATTCCAGACGCTTTACTAAAACTCTCCCCACTTGGAGAGTCAGTGCCTTTAACCTCCTGTTTGGCACAGTTTGCAATTTCTGCGCAAGATGAACAGGAATAGGGAGAACCAATGAGAGACTAGCTGTAGGTGTCTGCACGGGCAAATGGAATGCTCATTTCCCACCAGGAAGAGGAATTCACCAAAGGCTCAGCGTGCCATGCTGGAAACAGATTAGGGCCTGAAACAATCCTGCGGTTTTGCGGCCAGTTCACATGAAAGCGAGTTGAGGAAAGGAGTTCTGGGGCACTGTAATTCACAAACCTGCAGAGTTATGAATGACAGCTATCGTCCAAAAATGAATTGAAGTAAGTCTTCGAAGAGGACTTGAAAGCGGGGCAGAATTTCAGGAAAACGATTTCAGGGGGTAGACTGGAATTGCACTTAAAGCATAGGAAAAGAGGCAGAATGTCGACAATGATGCACTTGGCCAAAAAGGGCGTATGCGTTATTTCCTGAATATATTCAGGAAAAAACGCATACGCCCTTTTTGGCGAACCAAGCATGCGTGTAAAGGAAATCTGCACAACAATGAAGTCTCACTGCCCCTCGGTCAAAAGGGCCATCTGAAAAAAGTGTAAAATCAAGAAAGGCAGGACAGGTCATGGAGAACAGGGAGCCTTGTTATGCTGCTGGGCAGGATGTAAATTGCCAACAGCCACTCTGGAGAAGTGTATGGTGTTTCCTGAAACACGTACGAAACAAAGCAACACAGCCTATTGCACTTCCACTTATGGTCCCATAGCTTAGGGAAATTAAAATCAAAAACACACAGCCACCCCAAAGTTTGGGACGGCTCTGTTTACAAGAACCTCATCTACGGTACAAGTTAAATATCCGAGAAAGCAAAAAATGGATAAAGAAGTTGTGGTACGCACGTACAATGGAATATCACTCAGCAATGAAATCTCCGTCATCAGGCCCGTAGCGGCATAATGAGTGGATCCAAGTACGATGATTCTACGGGAAATAAGTCACACAGAATAAGAAACATCATAAGATATCACTAATACACGGAATGTAAACTTGACTACACATGAACTGAATTACAAAACAGAACAGGGTGTCAAATTTAGAAAACCAACTTATGCTTGCTTATGGGGAAAGGTGAATTTGGGTGCTGTATAAAACCAGAGATTTAAATTAGCACAGATACCATTCCATAAGCCAAATATATAATAGACAAGACCTACTCCTTGCTCAGCGAAATGGACTCAACAGCCCATATTCAACGCCTGGGAACATACCTGACAAGTAAGAATCTTAAAACCCATGGATTTATATGTCTCCATAAGGAAATCAAGCATGTGTACAGCGGCCTAAACGCAGCAGTGAAAATCAGAAAAATCCCATTATGAAGATAAATTTCGAAAGCAAAACACAATGAGAGTGAAATATAGAGCAATTCTTAAATAATTCATTCAGGGCTTGTGATGCAACCTGGATTTACCACATCTACACGCAGAGCTGTGTGAGACATAAGGCTGGACACTTCAGGCTGATAGCATTGGTGAGGTTCGGTGAGCAAATGCAGACCCTTTGAAGTCATAGTGCCTGGTACCCATTCCATGGGTCCCAACTTTCCAGGTTTAAGGGATTCTTCCTTCAGCTAAATCATGCATGGGAAACCCAGAGTATGGTCCACCGTGTGATTGGGAAACGTTTTCAAATGCATCTCAGTTTTCGAACCCTGGTACTCGGGTTCAGCATTCCAGACGCTTTACGAACATTCTCCCCACTTGGAGAGTCAGTGCCTTTAACGTCCTGTTTGGCACAGTTTGCAATTTCTGCGCAAGATGAACAGGAATACGGAGAACCAATGAGAGATTAGCTGTAGTTGTCTGCACGGGCAAATAGAACGCTCATTTCCCACCAGGAAGAGGAATTAACCAAAGGCTCAGTGTGCAATGCCGGAAACAGATTAGGGCCTGAAGCAATCCTGCGGTTTTGCAGCCAGCTCACGAGAAAGCGAGTAGAGGAAAGGAGCTCAGGGGCACTGTAATTCACAAACCTGCAGAGTTATGAATGACAGCTATCGTCCAAAAATGTACTGAAGTAAGTCTTCGAAGAGGACTTGAAAGTGGGGCAGAATTTCAGGAAAACGATTTCAGTGGGTAGACTGGAATTGCACTTAAAGCATAGGAAAATAGGCAGAATGTCGACAATGATGCACTTGGCCAAAAAGGGCGTATGCGTTTTTTCCTGAATATATTCAGGAAAAAACGCATACGCCCTTTTTGGCCAACCAAGCAGGCGTGTAAAGGAAATCTGCACTACAATGAAGTCTCACTGCCCCCCGGTCAAAAGGGCCATCTGAAAAAAGTGTAAAATCCAGAAAGGCAGGACAGGTCATGGAGAACAGGGAGCCTTGTTATGCTGATGGGCGGGATGTAAATTGCCAACAGCCACTCTGGAGAAGTGTATGGTGTTTCCTGAAACACATAGGAAACAAAGCAACACAGCCTATGGCACTTCCACTTATGGTCCTATAGGTTATGGAAATTAAAGTCAAAAACACACAGCCACACCAATGTTTGGGACGTCTCTGTTTACAAGAACCTCGTCTACGGTACAAGTTAAATATCCGAGAAAGCAAAAAATGGATAAAGAAGTTGTGGTATGCACATACAATGAAATATCACTCAGCAATGAAATCTACGTCATCAGGCGCGTATCGGCATAATGAGTGGGTTCAGGTACGATGATTCTACGAGAAATAAGGCACACAGAAAAAGAAACATCACAAGGTATCACTAATACACGGAATGTAAATTTGACTACACATGAACTGAATTACAAAACAGAACATGGTATCAAATTTAGAAAACCAACTTATGTTTGCTTATGGGGAAAGGTGAGTTGGGGTGCTGCATAAAACCAGAGATTGAAATTAGCACAGATACCTTTCCATAAGCCAAATATATAATAGACAAGACCTACTCCTTGCTCAACGAAATGGACTCAACACTCCATATTCAACGCCTGGGAATATACCTGACAAGTAAGAATCTTAAAACCCATGGATTTATATGTCTCCACAAGGAAATCCAGCGTGTGTACAGCGGCCTAAACGCAGCAGTGGAAATCCGATAAATCCCATTATCAAAATAAATTTCATAAAGAAAACACAATGACAGTGAAATAGAGAGCAATTCTTAAATAATTCATTCAGGGCTTGTGATGAAACCTGGATTTACCACATCTACACCCAGAGCTGGGTGAGACATAAGGCTGGACACTTCGGGCTGATAGCTTTGGTGAGGTTCGGTGAGCAAACGCAGACCCTTTGAAGTCATACTGCATGGTACCCATTCCATGGGTCCCAACTCTCCAGGTTTAAGGGATTCTTCCTTCAGCTAAAACATGCATGGGAAACCCAGAGTATGGTCCACCGTGTGATTGGGAAACGTTTTCAAATGCATCTCAGTTTTCGAACGCTGGTACTCGGGTTCACCATTCCAGACGCTTTACTAACCCTCTCCCCACTTGGAGAGTCAGTGCCTTTAAACTCCTGTTTGGCACAGTTTGCAATTTCTGCGTAAGATGAACAGGAATAGGGAGAACCAATGAGAGACTACCTGTAGGTGTCTGCACGGGCAAATGGAACGCTCATTTCCCACCAGGAAGACGAATTAACCAAAGGCTCAGCATGCCCTGCCGGAAACAGATTAGGGCCTGAAGCAATCCTGCGGTTTTGCAGCCAGCTCACAAGAAAGTGAGTTGAAGAAAGGAGCTCAGGGGCACTGAAATTCACAAACCTGCAGAGTTATGAATGACAGCTATCGTCCAAAAATGTATTGAAGTAAGTCTTCGAAGAGGACTTGAAAGCGGGGCAGAATTTCTGGAAAACGATTTCAGGGGGTAGACTGGAATTGCACTTAAAGCATAGGAAATGAGGCAGAATGTCGACAATGATGCACTTGGCCAAAAAGGGCGTATGTGTTTTTTCCTGAATATATTCAGGAAAAAACGCATACGCACTTTTTGGTCAACCAAGCAAGCGTGTAAAGGAAATCTGCACTACAATGAAGTCTCACTGCCCCCCGGTCAAAAGGGCCATCTGAAAAAAGTGTAAAATCCAGAAAGGCAGGACAGGTCATGGAGAACAGGGAGCCTTGTTATGCTGATGAGCAGGATGTAAATTGCCAACAGCCACTCTGGAGAAGTGTACGGTGTTTCCTGAAACACGTAGGGAACAAAACAACACAGCCTATGGCACTTCCACTTATGGGTCTATAGCTTAGGGAAATTAAAATCAAAAACACACAGCCACCCCAAAGTTTGGGACGGCTCCGTTTACAGGAACCTCGTCTACGGTACAAGTTAAGTATCCGAGAAAGCAAAAAATGGATAAAGAAGTAGTGCTACGTACGTACAATGGAATATCACACAGCAATGAAATGTACGTCATCAGGCCCGTAGCGCCATAATGAGTGGATTCAGGTACGATGATTCTACGAGAAATAAGTCATACAGAAAAAGAAACATCATAAGATATGACTAATACACGGAATGTAAACTTGGCTACACATGAACTGAATTACAAAACAGAAAAGGGTCTCAAATTGAGACAACCAACTTATGCTTGCTTATGGGGAAAGGTGGGTTGTGGTGCTGCATAAAACCAGAGATTGAAATTAGCACAGATACCGTTCCATAAGCCAAATATATAAGAGACAAGACCTACTCCTTGCTCAGCGAAATAGACTCAACACCCCATATTCAATGCCTGGGAATATACCTGACAAGTAAGAATCTTAAAACCCATGGATTTATATGTCTCCATAAGGAAATCAAGCGTGTGTACAGCGGCCTAAACGCAGCAGTGAAAATCCGATAAATCCCATTATCAAAATAAATTTCAAAAACAAAACACAATGACAGTGAAATAGAGAGCAATTCTTAAATAATTCATTCAGGGCTTGTGATGCAACCTGGATTTACCACATCTACAACCAGAGCTGAGTGAGACATAAGGCTGTACACTTCGGCCTGATAGCATTGGTGAGGTTCGTTGAGAAAATGCAGGCCCTTTGAAGTCATACTGCATGGTACCCATTCCATGGGTCCCAACTCTCCAGGTTTAAGGGATTCTTCCTTCAGCTAAAACATGCATGGGAAACCCACAGTATGGTGCACCATGTGACCGGGAAACCTTTTCAAATGCATCTCAGTTTTCGTCCCCTTTTACTCGGGTTCACGATTGAAGACCCTTTACTAATACTCTCCCCACTTAGAGAGTCAGTGCCTTTAACCTCCTGTTTGGCACAGTTTGCAATTTCTGCGCAAGATGAACAAGAATAGGGAGAACCAATGAGAGACTAGCTCTAGGTGTCTGCACGTTCAAATATAACACTCATTTCCCACCAGGAAGAGGAATTTACCAAAGGATCAGCATGCTGTGCCGGAACCAGATTAGGACATGAAGCAATCCTGCGGGTTTGCGGCCAGCTCACAAGAAAGCGAGTAGAAGAAAGGAGCTCAGGCGCACTGTCATTCACAAACCTGCAGAGTTATAAATGTCAGCTATTGTCCAAAAATGTATTGAAGTAAGGCTGCGTAGAGGACTTGAAAGCGGGGCAGAATTGCAGGAAAACGAGTTCAGGGGCAGACTGGAATTGCATTTAAAGCATAAGGAAAGAGACAGAAAGTCGACAATGATGCACTTGGTCAAAAAGGGCGTATGCGTTTTTTCCTGAATATATTCAAGAAAAAACACATACGCCCTTTTTGGCCAAACAAGCAAGCCTGTAAAGAAATCTGCATTACAATGAAGTCTCACTGCCCCCCTGTCAAAAGGGACATCTGAAAAAAGTGAAAAATCCAGAAAGGCAGGACAGGCCATGGAGAACAGGGAGCCTTGTTATGCTGATGGGCGGGATGTAAATTGCCAACAGCCACTCTGGAGAAGTGTATGGTGTTTCCTCAAACACCTAAAAAACTAAGCAACGGAGCCTACGGCACTTCCACTTATGGTTCTATAGCTTAGGGAAATTAAAATCAAAAAGACACAGCCACCCATAAATTTTGGACGGCTCTGCTTACAAGAACCTCATTTACGGTACAAGTGAAATATCCAAGAAAGCAAAAAATGGATAAAGAAGTTGTTGTACGTACGTACAATGGAATATCACTCAGCAATGAAATCTATGTCATGAGGCCCGTCGCGGCATAATGAGTGGATTCAGGTACGATCATTCTAAGTTAACTAAGTCACACAGAAAAAGAAACACCATAAGATATCTCAAATACACGGAATGCAAACATGGCTGCACATGAACTCAATTACAAAACAGAAAAGGGTCTCAAATTTAGAAAACCAACTTATGCTTGCTTAAGGGGAAAGGTGAGTTGTGGTCCTGCATAAAACCAGAGATTGAAATTAGCACAGATACCTTTCCATAAGCAAATATGTAATAGTCAGGACCTACTCCTTGCTCCACGAAATGGACTCAACACCCCATATTCAATGCCTAGGAATATACCTGACTAGTAAGAATCTGAAAACCCATGGATTTATATGTCTCCATAAGAGAATCAAGCATGTGTACAGCGGCATAAACGCAGCAGTGAAAATCCGATAAATCCCATTATCAAAATAAATTACAAAAACAAAACACAATGACAGTGAAATAGAGAGCAATTCTTAAATAATTCACTCAGGGCTTGTGATGCAACCTGGATTTACCACATCTACACGCACAGCTGTGTGAGACATAAGGCTGGACACTTCGGGCTGATAGCATTGGTGAGTTTCGGTGAGGAAACGCAGACCCTTTGAAGTCATACTGCATGGTACCCATTCCAAGGGTCTTAAATCTCCAGGTTTAAGGGATTCTTCCTTCAGCTAAAACATGCATGGGAAACCCAGAGTATGGTCCACCGTGTGATTGGGAAACGTTTTCAAATGCATCTCAGTTTTCGAGGCCTGGTACTGGGGTTCACCATTCCAGACGCTTTACTAACACTCTCCCCACTTGGAGAGTCAGTGCCTTTAACCTCCTGTTTGGCACAGTTTGCAATTTCTTCGCAAGATGAACAGGAATAGGGAGAACAAATGAGAGACTAGCTGTAGGTGTCTGCACGGGCAAATGGAACGCTCATTTCTCACCAGGAAGAGGAATTAAACAAAGGCTCAGCGTGCCCTGCCGGAAACAGATTAGGGCCTTAAGCAATCCTGCGGTTTTGCGGCCAGCTCACAAGAAAGTGAGTTGAAGAAAGGAGCTCAGGACCACTGTATTTCACAAACCTGCAGAGTTATGAATGACAGCTCTCGTCCAAAAATGTATTGAAGTAAGTCTTTGAAGAGGACTTGAAAGCGGGGCAGAATTTCTGGAAAACGATTTCAGGGCGTAGACTGGAATTGCACTTAAAGCATAGGAAATGAGGCAGAATGTCGACAATGATGCACTTGGCCAAAAAGTGCGTATGTGTTTTTTCCTGAATATATTCAGGAAAAAACGCATACGCCCTTTTTGGCCAACCAAGCAAGCGTGTAAAGGAAATCTGCACTACAATGAAGTCTCACTGCCCCCCGGTCAAAAGGGCCATCTAAAAAAGTGTAAAATCCAGAAAGGCAGGACTGCTCATGGAGAACACGGAGCACTGTTATGCTGATGGGTGGGATGTAAATTGCCAACAGCCACTCTGGAGAAGTGTATGGTGTTTCCTGAAACACGTAGGAAACAAAGCAACACAGCCTATGGCACTTCCACTTATGTTCCTATAGCTTAGGGAAATTAAAATTAAAAAACACACAGCCACCCCAATGTTTGGGTTGGCTCTGTTTACAAGAACCTCGTCTACGGTACCAGTTAAATATCGGAGAAAGCAAAAAATGGATAAAG
This sequence comes from Delphinapterus leucas, assembly GCF_059928025.1. Lineage (NCBI taxonomy): Eukaryota > Metazoa > Chordata > Mammalia > Artiodactyla > Monodontidae > Delphinapterus > Delphinapterus leucas. The sequence continues at coordinate 4,279,216 of NW_028322250.1, forward strand.
AAATTGTGGTACGCACGTACAATGGAATATCACTCAGCAATGAAATCTACGTCATCAGGCCCGTAGCGGCATAATGAGTGGATTCAGGTACGATGATTCTACGAGAAATAAGTCACACAGAAAAAGAAACATCATAAGATATCACTAATACACGGAATGTAAATTTGACTACACATGAACTGAATTACAAAACAGAACATGGTATCAAATTTAGAAAACCAACTTATGTTTGCTTATGGGGAAAGGTGAGTTGGGGTGCTGCATAAAACCAGAGATAGAAATTAGCACAGATACCTTTCCATAAGCCAAATATATAATAGACAAGACCTACTCCTTGCTCAACGAAATGGACTCAAAACTCCATATTCAACGCCTGGGAATGTACCTGACAAGTAAGAATCTTAAAACCCATGGATTTATATGTCTCCATACGGAAATCAAGCATGTGTACAGCGGCCTAAACGCAGCAGTGGAAATCCGATAAATCCCATTATCAAAATAAATTTCAAAAACAAAACACAATGACAGTGAAATAGAGAGCAATTCTTAAATAATTCATTCAGGGCTTGTGATGCAACCTGGATTTACCACATCTACACCAAGAGCTGGGTGAGACATAAGCCAGGACACTTCGGGCTGATAGCATTGGTGAGGTTCGGTGAGCAAACGCAGAACCTTTGAAGTCATACTGCATGGTACCCATTCCATGGGTCCCAACTCTCCAGGTTTAAGGGATTCTTCCTTCAGCTAAAACATGCATGGGAAACCCAGAGTATGGTCTACCGTGTGATTGGGAAACGTTTTCAAATGCATCTCAGTTTTCGAACCCTGATACTCGGGTTCACCATTCCAGACGCTTTACTAACCCTCTCCCCACTTGGAGAGTCAGTGCCTTAAACCTCCTGTTTGTCACAGTTTGCAATTTCTGCGCAAGATGAATAGGAATAGGGAGAACCAATGAGAGACTAGCTGTAGGTGTCTGCACAGGCAAATGGAACGCTCATTTCCCACCAGGAAGAGGAATTAACCAAAGGCTCAGCGTGCCCTGCCGGAAACAGATTAGGGCCTGAAGCAATCCTGTGGTTTTGCAGCCAGCTCACAAGAAAGCGAGTTGAAGAAAGGAGCTCAGGGGCACTGTAATTCACAAACCTGCAGAGTTATGAATGACAGCTATCGTCCAAAAATGTATTGAAGTAAGTCTTCGAAGAGGAGTTGAAAGCGGGGCAGAATTTCTGGAAAACGATTTCAGGGGGTAGACTGGAATTGCACTTAAAGCATAAGAAAAGAGGCAGAATGTCGACAATGATGCACTTGGCCAAAAAGGGCGTATGCGTTTTTTCCTGAATATATTCAGGAAAAAACGCATACGCACTTTTTGGTCAACCAAGCAAGCGTGTAAAGGAAAACTGCACTGCAATGAAGTCTCACTGCCCCCCGGTCAAAAGGGCCATCTGAAAAAAGTGTAAAATCCATAAAGGCAGGACAGGTCATGGAGAACAGGGAGCCTTGTTATGCTGATGGACGGGATGTAAATTGCCAACAGCCACTCTGGAGAAGTGTATGGTGTTTCCTGAAACACGTAGGAAACAAAGCAACACAGCCTATGGCACTTCCACTTATGGTCCTATAGCTTAGGGAAATTAAAATCAAAAACACACAGCCACCCCAAAGTTTGGGACGGCTCTGTTTACAAGAACCTCGTCTACGGTACAAGTTAAATATCCGAGAAAGCAAAAAATGGATAAAGAAGTTGGGGTACGCACATACAATGGAATATCACTCAGCAATGAAATCTACGTCATCAGGCCCGTAGCGGCATAATGAGTGGATCCAAGTATGATGATTCTACGAGAAATAAGTCACACAGAAAAAGAAACATCATAAGATATCACTAATACACGGAATGTAAACTTGGCTACACATGAATTGAATTACAAAACAGAACAGTGTCTCAAATTTAGAAAACCAACTTATGCTTGCTTATGGGGAAAGGTGAGTTGGGGTGCTGCAGAAAACCAGAGATTGAAATTAGCACAGATACCGTTCCATAAGCCCAATATATAATAGACAAGACCTACTCCTTGCTCAACGAAATGGACTCAACACCCCATATTCAACGCCTGGGAAGATACGTGACAAGTAAGAATCTTAAAACCCATGGATTTATATGTCTCCATAAGGAAATCAAGCGTGTGTACAGCGGCCTAAACGCAGCAGTGAAAATCCGATAAATCCCATTATCAAAATAAATTTCAAAAACAAAACACAATGACAGTGAAATAGAGAGCAATTCTTAAATAATCCATTCAGGGCTTGTGATGCAACCTGGATTTACCACATCTACAACCAGAGCTGAGTGAGACATAAGGCTGTACACTTCGGCCTGATAGCATTGGTGAGGTTCGTTGAGAAAATGCAGGCCCTTTGAAGTCATACTGCATGGTACCCATTCCATGGGTCCCAACTCTCCAGGTTTAAGGGATTCTTCCTTCAGCTAAAACATGCATGGGAAACCCACAGTATGGTGCACCGTGTGACCGGGAAACCTTTTCAAATGCATCTCAGTTTTCGTCCCCTTTTACTCGGGTTCACGATTGAAGACCCTTTACTAATACTCTCCCCACTTAGAGAGTCAGTGCCTTTAACCTCCTGTTTGGCACAGTTTGCAATTTCTGCGCAAGATGAACAAGAATAGGGAGAACCAATGAGAGACTAGCTCTAGGTGTCTGCACGTTCAAATATAACACTCATTTCCCACCAGGAAGAGGAATTTACCAAAGGATCAGCATGCTGTGCCGGAACCAGATTAGGACATGAAGCAATCCTGCGGGTTTGCGGCCAGCTCACAAGAAAGCGAGTAGAAGAAAGGAGCTCAGGCGCACTGTCATTCACAAACCTGCAGAGTTATAAATGTCAGCTATTGTCCAAAAATGTATTGAAGTAAGGCTGCGTAGAGGACTTGAAAGCGGGGCAGAATTGCAGGAAAACGAGTTCAGGGGCAGACTGGAATTGCATTTAAAGCATAAGGAAAGAGACAGAAAGTCGACAATGATGCACTTGGTCAAAAAGGGCGTATGCGTTTTTTCCTGAATATATTCAAGAAAAAACACATACGCCCTTTTTGGCCAAACAAGCAAGCCTGTAAAGAAATATGCATTACAATGAAGTCTCACTGCCCCCCTGTCAAAAGGGACATCTGAAAAAAGTGAAAAATCCAGAAAGGCAGGACAGGCCATGGAGAACAGGGAGCCTTGTTATGCTGATGGGCGGGATGTAAATTGCCAACAGCCACTCTGGAGAAGTGTATGGTGTTTCCTCAAACACCTAAAAAACTAAGCAACGGAGCCTACGGCACTTCCACTTATGGTTCTATAGCTTAGGGAAATTAAAATCAAAAAGACACAGCCACCCATAAATTTTGGACGGCTCTGCTTACAAGAACCTCATTTACGGTACAAGTGAAATATCCAAGAAAGCAAAAAATGGATAAAGAAGTTGTTGTACGTACGTACAATGGAATATCACTCAGCAATGAAATCTATGTCATGAGGCCCGTCGCGGCATAATGAGTGGATTCAGGTACGATCATTCTAAGTTAACTAAGTCACACAGAAAAAGAAACACCATAAGATATCTCAAATACACGGAATGCAAACATGGCTGCACATGAACTCAATTACAAAACAGAAAAGGGTCTCAAACTTAGAAAACCAACTTATGCTTGCTTAAGGGGAAAGGTGAGTTGTGGTGCTGCATAAAACCAGAGATTGAAATTAGCACAGATACCTTTCCATAAGCAAATATGTAATAGTCAGGACCTACTGCTTGCTCCACGAAATGGACTCAACACCCCATATTCAATGCCTAGGAATATACCTGACTAGTAAGAATCTGAAAACCCATGGATTTATATGTCTCCATAAGAGAATCAAGCATGTGTACAGCGGCATAAACGCAGCAGTGAAAATCCGATAAATCCCATTATCAAAATAAATTACAAAAACAAAACACAATGACAGTGAAATAGAGAGCAATTCTTAAATAATTCACTCAGGGCTTGTGATGCAACCTGGATTTACCACATCTACACGCACAGCTGTGTGAGACATAAGGCTGGACACTTCGGGCTGATAGCATTGGTGAGGTTCGGTGAGGAACCGCAGACCCTTTGAAGTCATACTGCATGGTACCCATTCCAAGGGTCTTAAATCTCCAGGTTTAAGGGATTCTTCCTTCAGCTAAAACATGCATGGGAAACCCACAGTATGGTGCACCGTGTGACCGGGAAACCTTTTCAAATGCATCTCAGTTTTCGTCCCCTTTTACTCGGGTTCACGATTGAAGACCCTTTACTAATACTCTCCCCACTTAGAGAGTCAGTGCCTTTAACCTCCTGTTTGGCACAGTTTGCAATTTCTGCGCAAGATGAACAGGAATAGGGAGAACCAATGAGAGATTAGCTGTAGGTGTCTGCACGAACAAATTTAACGCTCATTTCCCACCAGGAAGAGGAATTAGCCAAAGGCTCAGCATGCCGTGTCGGAACCAGATTAGGGCCTGAAGCAATCCTGCGGTTTTGCGGCCAGCTCACAAGAAAGCGAGTTGAAGAAAGGAGCTCAGGGGCACTGTAATTCACAAACCTGCAGAGTTATAAATGACAGCTATCGTCCAAAAATATATTGAAGTAAGGCTGCAAAGAGGACTTGAACGCGGGGCAGAATTCCAGGAATACGATTTCAGGAGGTAGACGGGAAGTCCTCTGAAAGTATAGGAGAAGAGGCAGAACCTCGACAATGATGCACTTGGTCAAAAAGGGCATATGCGTTTCTTCCAGGGCCCTTATTAAAGAGGGTAGGAGGCTCCCAGCATGCTTCAGTGGCCAACAGAGGGCCTACGTCGCCAAGGCGACATGAGCCATCCAGGCAGGAGTGACCTCACATCAGAGGGCCCACCTCACAGAAGGGTAAGGAACCCAGTCAAGATCAGACTCTCACCAGAGTGCCCACATAAGCAAGGGGCTGGGAACCAGGCAGGAGTGTCCTCACACCCATGGGGCCACATCATCGAAAGTTGAGGTACCCAGCACATGTGGCCTCAAACCAGAGGACCCACATCACCATGGGTCTCGGAGCGAGGCAGGCAGGATTAACCTCAAAACACATGGCCCATTGTATAAAAAAGGTGAGGAATCCAGCAGTTGGAACATCCCAGCAGGCGGCCCAGAGCACCGAGGCTATGGGATCCAGGCAGTGATGAACTCACAACAGAGGGCCCTCATCGTGATACTGTAAGCAACCCAGCCGTTGTAACCTCAGAGCACAAGGCCCACATCCCCATGGGGAAGGGAACCAAGCAGGAGTGTCATCGCACCAGTGGGCACACATCAGAAAAGGTGGGGAGCCCAGCAGTTAGGGCCGGACGCCAGAGGGCCCTCATCACTGAGGAGAGGAGGCTCCCAGCAAGCTCCAACTGCTACCAGAAGGCCGACGTCGCCAATGCAGGGTGTGCCAGCCAGGCAGGAGTGACCTCAGAGCAGAGGGCCAACCACACAAAAGTGTGAGGAACCCAAAGAGGATCAGACTCTCACCGGAGGGCCCACATCACCAAGGGAATGGAAACCAGGCAGGAGTGTTCTCACACCAGTGTGGTCACATCACCGAAATGTGACGGACCCAGCACACGTGGCCTCAAACTACAGGACACACATCACCAAGGGGCTGGGAGTGAGGCAGGCAGGAGGAGCCTCCAAACAGAGGGCCCATAGCGTAAAAAAGGTGAGGGATCCCGCAGTTGGAACCTCCCAGCAGGTGGCCAGGAGCAGTGAGGCTATGGGATCCAGGCCTGACTGAACTCAAAACAGAGGGCCCTCATCATGAAACTGTGAGCAACCCAGCCGTTGGGACCTTAGAGCAGAAGGCCCACATTCCCATGGGGTTGGGATCCTGGCAGGAGTGTACTCGCACCACAGGGCGCACATCAGAAAATTTTGGGAGCCCAGGAGTTAGGGTCTGACGCCAGAGGGCCCTCATTACCGAGGGGAGGAGACTCCCAGCAGGCACCAACTCCCAACTGAGGGCCCACGTCGCCACGTTGACGTGTGCCAGCCAGGCAGGAGTGACCTCACAGCAGAGGGCCTACCTCACAGAAGGGTGAGGAACCCAGCCAGGATAAGACTCTCACCAGAGGGCCCACATCACCAAGGGGATCGGAACAAGGCAGGAGTGTCCTCACACCAGTGTGGCCACATTATAGAAAGGTGAGGAACCCAGCACATGTGGCCTAAACCAGAGGACCCACATTTCCAAGGTGCTCCGAGTGAGGCAGGCAGGAGTAGCCTAACAACACAGGGCCCACAGAATAAAAAATGTGAGGAATCCAGCAGTTTGAACCTCCCAGCAGGTGGCCCAGAGCATGGAGTCTATGGGATCCAGGCCACAGTGAACTCACAGCAGAGGGCCCACATCATGAAACTGTGAGCAACCCAGCCAGTGGGACCTCAGAGCAGAAGGCCCACATCCCCATGGGGATGGGAACCTCGCAGGAGTGTCCTCGCACAACTTAGCACGTATCAGAAAATGTGGGAACCCAGCAGTTATGGCCTGGCGCCAGAGGGCCCTCATCACGGAGGAGAGGAGGCTACCAGCAGGCTCCAAATGCCACCAGAGGGCCGACGTCACCAAGGCAATGGGAGCAAGCCAGGCAGGAGTTACCTCACAGCAGAGGGCCCACCTCACAGAAGTATGAGGAATCCAGACAGGATCAGACTCTCACCAGAGCGCCCACATCACCAAGGGGATGGGAACCAGGCAGGAGTGTCCTCACACCAGTGGGGCCACATCAATAAAGGTGAGGAAACTGGTACATGTGGCCTTAAACAAGAGGACCTACATCACAAATGGGCTGGGAGTGAGTCAGGAAGTAGGAGCATGAAAACACAGGACCCAAAGAATAAAAAAGGTAAGGAATCCAGCAGTAGGAACCTCCCAGCAGGCCGCTCAGAGCACAGAGGCTATGGGATCTAGGCCTGGGTGAACTAACACCAGAGAGCCAACATCATGAAACGGTGAACAACACAGGTGTTGGGACCTTAGAGCAGAAGGCCCACATGCCCATGGGGATGGGAACCTCGCAGGAGTGTCCTCGCACCACTTAGCACGTATCAGAAAATGTGGGTACCCAGCAGTTAGGGCCTGAGGCAAGAGGGCCCCCATCACCGAGGGGAGGTTCCCAGCAGGCTCCAACTGCCACAAGAGGGCCGATGTTGCCCAGGTGGGGTGTGCCAGCCAGGCAGGAGTGACCTCACAGCAGAGGGCCCCCCTCACAGAAGGGTGAGGAACCCAGCCAGGATCAGACTCTCACCAGAGGGCCCACATCATCAAGGGGATAGGAACCAGGCAGGAGTGTCCTCACACCAGTGGGGCCACATCATCGAAAGGCGAGGGACCCAGCATACGTGGCCTCAAACCAGAGGACACACATCACCAAGGGGTTGGGAGTGAGGCAGGCAGGAGGAGTCTCAAAACAGAGGGCCCATAGAAGAAAAAAGGTGAGGAATCCCGCAGTTGTAACCTCCCAGCAGGTGGCCAGGAGCAGCGAGGCTATGGGATCCAGGCCGGAGAGAACTCACAGCAGAGGGCCCTCATCATGAAATTGAGCAACCCACGGTTGGGACCTCAGAGCAGAAGGCCCACATTCCCATGGGGTTGGGAACCTGGCAGGAGTGTACTCGAACCACAGGGCGCATATCAGAAAATATTGGGAGCCCAGGAGTTAGGGTCTGACGCCAGAGGGCCCTCATTACCGAGGGGAGGAGACACCCAGCAGGCACCAAATCCCACCAGAGGGCCGACGTCGCCAAGGCGGGGTGTGCCAGCCAGGCAGGAGTGACCTCAGAGAAGAGGGCCCACCTCACAGAAGTGTGAGGAACCCAACCAGGATCAGACTCTCACCGGAGGGCCCACATCACCAAGGGGATGGGAACCAGGCAGGAGTGTCCTCACACCAGTGGGGCCACATCAGCCAAAGGTGAGGAACCCAGCACATGTGGCCTCAAACCACAGGACACACATCACCAAGGGGCTAGGAGTGAGGCAGGTGTCTGGAGGGGCACATTTAACTCTAATTTCCCACCAGGAAGTGGAATGAACCAAAGTCTCAGAGTGCCGTGCCGGACCCTGATTACGGCCTGAAGCAAACCTGCGGTTCTGTGGCCAGTTTTCAAGGAAACGAGTTAAGAAAGGAAATCACGGGCACTGTAATTCACAAACCTGCAGTGTTATAAATGACAGCTATTGGCAAAATTATATGGAAGTAAGTCTGCAAAGAGGACTTGAAAACGAGGCAGAATTGCAGGAATCATATTTCAGGAGGTAGATTGGAATTGCATTTAAAGCATGTGAAAAGCGGCAGATCTTTGACAGTGATGCACTTGGACAAAAGTGCGTAAACATTTTTTCCTGAATATATTCAGGAAAAAACACATATGCCCTTTTTGGCCAACCAAGCACTCGAGAAATGGAAATCCGCACTACAATGAAGTCTCATTTCCCATTCGTCAAAAGGGCCATCTGAAAAAAGTGTAAAAACCAGAAACACAGGACAGGCCATGGAGAACAGGGAGCCTTGTTATGCTGATGGGCGGGATGTAAATTGCCAACAGACACTCTGGAGATGTTTATGGTGTATCCTGAAACATCTGAAAAACAAAGCTACAGACCCTAGGGCACTTCCACTTTTGGCCCTATAGCTTAGGAAAATTAAAATCAACAAGACACAGCCAACACCAAATTTAGGGCTGCTGTGTTTACAAGAACCTTGAGTCCAGTACAAATTAAATATCCCAGAAAGAAAAAAATGGATAAAGGAGTTGTGCTACTTACGTACAACGGAATATCACTCAGCAATGAAATCAATGTCATCAGGCCTGTAGCAGCAAATTGAGTGGATTTAAGTATGATGATTCTAAGAGAAATAGGTCACACAGAGAAAGATAATTATCATAAGATATCACTAATAGAGAGAGTGTAAACTTGGCTACACATAAACTGAATTCCAAAACCGAACAGAGTCTCACATTTAGATAAAAACTTATGCTTGCTTAAGGGGAAAGTTGAGTTGGGGTGCTGTATAAAACCAGAGATTGAAATTAGCACACATACCGTTCCATAAGCCAAATATGTAATAGACAAGACCTACTCTTTGCTCAACGAAATAGACTCATCCATGGTGTATCACCTCACACCTGTTAGAATGAGCATCATCAGAAAATCTACAAACAACAAATGCTGGAAAGGGTGTGGAGATAAGGAACCCTCTTCCACTATTGTTGGGAATGTAAATTGATACAGTCACTGTGGAGAACATTATGGAGTTTCTTATAAAACTAAGAATAGAATTACCATATGATACAGCAATCCCACTACTGGGCATATACCCAGACAAAACCATAAATCAAAAAGAGACATTCACCGCAATGTTCATTGCATCACTATTTACAATATCCAGGTAATGGAAGCAACCTAAATGCCCACAGGCAGACGAATGCATAAAGATGTGGTACATATATAAAATGGAATATTACTAAGCCATAAAAAGGAATGAAATTGGGTCATTTGTAGAGACGTTGATGGATCTAGAGACTGTCATACAGAGTGAAGTAAGTCAGAAAGAGAAAAACAAATCTTGTCTATTAATGCATATATGTGGAACCTAGAAAAATTGTACAGATGAACCGTTTTGCCAGGCAGAAATAGAGCAACAGATGTAGACAACAAACGTATGGACACCAAGGGGGGAAAGCTGTTGGGGGGTGGTGGTGGGAGGAGTTGAGAGATTGGGATTGGCATGTATACAGTTATATGTATAAAATAGATAACCAAAAAGAACCTGCTGTATAAAAAAATAAAATAAAATTCAAATTACAAAAAGTAAAACAGAAAAAATATTCTTCCCTTCACATACATGTATTTATATGAATAAATTATTTCCATGCTTATATCTGTAAATACAAAAAAGAGGAATAAAATCTACCTTGAACCAAAAACGAAAAAAAGAAAAAAAAACAGAACCCACCAGTTACACAGAGGAAAACCGTATCAGGGCACTTGCTCCAGTTGTAAACAATTCTGAAGTTGGTCAGTGGTGGGGAATCATCTCCCATTCAGCCAGCAGGCCCCACGCAACAAGCGTCCTCATTGCAAAGCTGGGGGACCGTGCCGAGGCATCTGTGAGTAAACGTGGGCTGAGCCCCAGGCCAGCTGCTGCTGAAATGTTCCCACCCTTCCCAGGTAAAACACCTGAATATGTACAAGGACTTGAAAGCCTAGAGGAAGGGCCATGGAGCCACATGAGTGACAGCATGCCAGCCGACTTGGTGCCTGCAGGCCAGCCAGGATGGTCCTGGCCCTGGGTGCTCTTCTGGAAGCTTTCCATTTCCCTGCCTGAGATACCCCTGCTGTCCCGGCCCCCACTGCTTTCTTCCTCACTCACCTCTGCCCAGGGAGAAATTCCAGCGGCAGGTATGGGTGACACATCCTCTTCTTTAGCAGGTGGCATCTTGGCAACTGCTGCAGAAAGTCCAGCAGAGCCCCACTCACACTGGGCCACCCACAAAGCCGTGGCCTCTCACTCCCTCCCACCAGTCCAGCCCCAAGACTGCTGACAGGGCAGAGAAAATGGCGTCAGGCACAGCTGCAGGGGCTCTTGCTGCCTGGAGCGGTGTTTATATTGATCTGAACCCAGGCACACCTGGGGAGGGCTGGCCGGCACAGTCGGGCTTCCCAGGCCAGCCAATAATCACCCCTCAGGGGCTCACAGTTGCAGAAACTGGAACTTGCTGAATCGGCCAGGTCCAAGGAACAGGTGTGGGCTCCTGAGAGTCAGGATAGACAAGGGGCTGCAGCTCTGGCTTGTTTTCTAATTATATTATCTGGCCCATGAGTGGGAGACAACTTCAAGAAAACCCTCTCCTAATGAGAGGAACCCAGGAGTCAGGGAGAGGAGGGGTGGCTGGTGGGTGGAGACAGAGGCCTGGTGCCCCGGGTGAGTGGAAGTCTCTGGAAGACCAGGTGGAGGGAGGCCACACAGAGTGATGCCCAGGGTCACAGACCTGTCGGAGCTGCTGTTTGTTAGTTCAAGTCCTGCTCTGAGGTGCTCTGTGTCAGATCTGAGTGACAGGTGAGCTGGGAGTGCTCTGCAATGAGGGCGATATGCAGGGTTCCTGTGTTCCCAGCCCTGCCATGGTACCTGTAAGGGTAGCTCTGTATCCTGGGAGGGGCCTGACCACGAGAGCCCCATGGGCTGCAGGGGAACCTGCCCAGGGAACCCCATATCCTGGGAGGGGCCTGAACACGAGAGCCCCATGGGCTGGGGTGGGGGTGGGGTACCTGCCCAGGTGAGCTCCATATCCTGGGATTGGCCTGACCTCGAGAGCCCCATGGGCTGCTGGAGTCCTGGTAAAGGATGTCAGGACAGTCAGTGAAGCCACCGAGGATATACCTCCAGTAGTTCCTAAATCCTACACCCTGCTGGTCATTCTACCAACCACCAGGACATGGTATTCTGTATTAGTCTTCAATGATGCCTTCTTTTGTATTCTATTAGTCCCAGAGTCACAAGAAATTTTGGCTTGTGAGTGGCAGGACTCAACATACAACTAAAACAATACTTCCGGGCCGTGTTGCCCCAAGGGTTCAAAAATTCCCACACCATCTTTGGGGAAAGCTCAGCTAAAGAACTAAAAGTTCTACCTCTGGAAAAGGAAACACTCCTTCAATATGCAGACGACATTCTGATCGCCAGCCCTACTAAGGAGACCTCTGAACTACCAAGCCAATAAAGGATACAAGTTGTCCAAGACAAAGCTCAAATATCACAGACTACGGTGACCTGCCTGGGCTTCATTCTCACAGAAGGTCGGAGAAGCCCATCCCAGGAAAGGGAAGAAACAATTTACAGCCTTACCCATTTCTGAAACTAGAAGACAGCTTAGGGGTTCCTGGGGAGGCCAGGGTTTGCTGCTTCTGGATCCCTAACTACAGTCTACTAGCTGGGCCTCTATATGAAACACTGAAAGGAAAAGATGATGATCCTTTTGAATAGAATGCAGAAGTGGCCTTTCAAGAATGGAAAGAGCAGTCAATTCAGACCCTTGCCCTGGAACTCCCTAATTTAGCTAAACCCTTTGACCTTTACATTCCTGGTGAATGGTGAATCGCCATTGGAGTATTAGTGCAAAACCTGGGACCACTTGAAATGGAACAATGCAAGAATGCGATCCAGGTAGGATAAACTACGGTCACCAAGGGGCTTGGCCCACCGCCACATCTGGCCAAGATACTGGCAGTATCTGAAAACCTGGAAATCAGCAGCCCAAAAGGCCACCTCCCTCCTAAGGGAAAAGGACCCCACGTGGTGATCCTAACACCCAACCATGCCCTGAAGTTGCAGGGTTGGCTCCATGGGCACACTGACCTTGAGCGAGGAGGCCCTCCAACTCCAACCTCCATCGAGATAACCGGGGCAAAGTGGCACCATGAAGACTCGTGTGAAGGTGTCTGCACGGGCAAATTTAACGCTCATTTCCCACCAGGAAGAGGAATTAACCAAAGGCTCAGCATGCCGTGCCGGAACCAGATTAGGGCCTGAAGCATTCCTGCGGGTTTGCGGCCAGCTCACAAGAAAGCGAGTTGAAGAAAGGAGCTCAGGGACACTGTAATTCACAAACCTGCAGAGTTATAAATGACAGCTATCACCCAAAAATATACTGAAGGAAGGCTGCGAAGAGGACTTGAAAGCGGGGCAGAATTGCAAGAAAACGATTTCAGGGGGTAGACTGGAATTGCATTTAAAGCATAGGAAATGAGGCAGAACGTCCACAATGATGCACTTGGCCAAAAAGGGCGTATGCGTTTTTTCCTGAATATATTCAGGAAAAAACGCATACGCCCTTTTTGGCCAACCAAGCAAGCATGTTAAAGAAATCTGCACTACAATGAAGTCTCACTGCCCCCCGTTCAAAAGGGCCATCTGAAAAAAGTGTAAAATCCAGAAAGGCAGCACAGGCCATGGAGAACAGGGAGCCTTGTTATGCTGATGGGCGGGATGTAAATTGCCAACAGCCACTCTGGAGATGTGTATGGTGTTTCCTCAAAAACCTAAAAAACAAAGCAACGGAGCCTATGGCATTACCACTTATTTTCCTATAGCTTAGGGAAATTAAAATCAAAAACACACAGCCACCGCAAAGTTTCTGTTTACAGCTCTGTTTACAAGAACCTCGTCTACGGTACAAGTTAAATATCCCAGAAAGCGAAAAATGGATAAAGAAGTGTGGTACGTACGTACAAAGGAATATCACTCACCAATGAAATCTATGTCATCAGGCCCGTCGCGGCATAATGAGTGGATTCAGGTACGATGATTCTAAGTGAAATAAGTCACACAGAAAATGAAACATCATAAGTTATCACTAAAACACGGAATGTAAACTTGGCTACACATGAACTGAATTACAAAACAGAGCAGGGTCTCATATTTAGAAAACCAACTTATGCTTGCTTAAGGGGAAAGGTGAGTTGTGGTGCTGCATAAAACCAGAGATAGAAATTAGCACAGATACCTTTCCATAAGCCAAATATGTAATAGTCAAGACCTAGCCCTTGCTCAACGAAATGGACTAAACACCCCATATTCAACGCCTAGGATTACACATGACTAGTAAGAACCTTCAAACCCATGGATTTATATGTCTCCGTAAGAGACTCAAGTGTGTGTACAGCGGCATGAATGCAGGAGAGTAAATCCGATAAAACCCATTATCAAAATGAATTACAAAACAAACACAATGACAGTGAAATAGAGAGCAATTCTTAAATAATTCATTCAGGGCTTGTGATGCAACCTGGATTTACCACATCTACACCCAGAGCTGAGTGAGACATAAGGCTGGACACTTCGGGCTGACAGCATTGGTGAGGTTCGATGAGCAAATGCAGACCCTTTGAAGTCATACTGCATGGTACCCATTCCATGGGTCCCAACTCTCCAGGTTTAAGGGATTCTTCCTTCAGCTAAAACATGCATGGGAAACCCACAGTACAGTGCACTGTGTGACCGGGAAACGTTTTCAAATGCATCTCAGTTTTCGTCCCCTTTTACTCGGGTTCACCATTCCAGACCGTTTACTAACACTCTCCCCACTTGGAGAGTCAGTGCCTTTAACCTCCTGTTTGGCACAGTTTGCAATTTCTGCGCAAGATGAACAGGAATAGGGAGAACCAATGAGAGACTAGCTGTAGGTGTCTGGACGGGCAAATGGAACGCTCATTTCCCACCAGGAAGAGGAATTAACCAAAGGCTCAGCATGCCGTGCCGGAACCAGATTAGGGCCTGAAGCATTCCTGCGGGTTTGCGGCCAGCTCACAAGAAAGCGAGTTGAAGAAAGGAGCTCAGGGGCACTGTAATTCACAAACCTGCAGAGTTATAAATGACAGCTATCGTCCAAAAATATATTGAAGGAAGGCTGCGAAGAGGACTGGAAAGCGGGGCAGAATTGCAGGAAAACGATTTCAGGGGGTAGACTGGAATTGCATTTAAAGCATAGGAAAAGAGGCAGAACGTCGACAATGATGCACTTGGCCAAAAAGGGCGTATGCGTTTTTTCCTGAATATATTCAGGAAAAAACGCATACGCCCTTTTTGGCCAACCAAGCCAGCATGTTAAAGAAATCTGCACTACAAAGAAGTCTCACTGCCCCCAGGTCAAAAGGGCCATCTGAAAAAAGTGTAAAATCCAGAAAGACAGCACAGGCCATGGAGAACAGGGAGCCTTGTTATGCTGATGGGCGGGATGTAAATTGCCAACAGCCACTCTGGAGAAGTGTATGGTGTTTCCTGAAACACCTAAGAAACAAAGCAACGGAGACTACGGCACTTCCACTTATGGTCTTATAGATCACGGAAATTAAAATCAAAAACAGACAGCCACCCCAAAGTTTCAGACGGCTCTGTTTACAGGAATCTCGTCTACGGTACAAGTTAAATATCCCAGAATGTGAAAAATGGATAAAGAAGTTGTGGTACACACATTCAATGGAATATCACTCAGCAATGAAATCTGTCATCAGGCCCATCGTGGCATAATGAGTGGATTCAGGTACGATGATTCTAAGTGAAATAAGTCACACAGAAAATGAAACATCATAAGATATCACTAATACACGGAATGTAAACTTGGCTACACATGAACTGAATTACAAAACAGAACAGGGTCTCAAATTTAGAAAACCACCTTATGCTTGCTTAAGGGGAAAAGTGAGTTGGGGTGCTGCATAAAACCAGAGATAGAAATTAGCACAGATACCTTTCCATAAGCCAAATATGTAATAGTCAAGACCTAGCCCTTGCTCAACGAAATGGACTAAACACCCCATATTCAACGCCTAGGAATACACCTGACTAGTAAGTATCTTCAAACCCATGGATTTATATGTCTCCATAAGAGACTCAAGTGTGTGTACAGCGGCATGAATGCAGCAGAGAAAATCCGATAAATCCCATTATCAAAATGAATTACAAAAACAAACACAATGACAGTGAAATAGAGAGCAATTCTTAAATAATTCATTCAGGGCTTGTGATGCAACCTGGATTTACCACATCTACAACCAGAGCTCAGTGAGACATAAGGCTGTACACTTCAGCCTGATAGCATTGGTGAGGTTCGTTGAGAAAATGCAGGCCCTTTGAAGTCATACTGCATGGTACCCATTCCATGGGTCCCAACTCTCCAGGTTTAAGGGATTCTTCCTTCAGCTAAAACATGCATGGGAAACCCACAGTATGGTGCACCGTGTGACCGGGAAACCTTTTCAAATGCATCTCAGTTTTCGTCCCCTTTTACTCGGGTTCACGATTGAAGACCCTTTACTAATACTCTCCCCACTTAGAGAGTCAGTGCCTTTAACCTCCTGTTTGGCACAGTTTGCAATTTCTGCGCAAGATGAACAAGAATAGGGAGAACCAATGAGAGACTAGCTCTAGGTGTCTGCACGTTCAAATATAACACTCATTTCCCACCAGGAAGAGGAATTTACCAAAGGATCAGCATGCTGTGCCGGAACCAGATTAGGACATGAAGCAATCCTGCGGGTTTGCGGCCAGCTCACAAGAAAGCGAGTAGAAGAAAGGAGCTCAGGCGCACTGTCATTCACAAACCTGCAGAGTTATAAATGTCAGCTATTGTCCAAAAATGTATTGAAGTAAGGCTGCGTAGAGGACTTGAAAGCGGGGCAGAATTGCAGGAAAACGAGTTCAGGGGCAGACTGGAATTGCATTTAAAGCATAAGGAAAGAGACAGAAAGTCGACAATGATGCACTTGGTCAAAAAGGGCGTATGCGTTTTTTCCTGAATATATTCAAGAAAAAACACATACGCCCTTTTTGGCCAAACAAGCAAGCCTGTAAAGAAATATGCATTACAATGAAGTCTCACTGCCCCCCTGTCAAAAGGGACATCTGAAAAAAGTGAAAAATCCAGAAAGGCAGGACAGGCCATGGAGAACAGGGAGCCTTGTTATGCTGATGGGCGGGATGTAACTTGCCAACAGCCACTCTGGAGAAGTGTATGGTGTTTCCTCAAACACCTAAAAAACTAAGCAACGGAGCCTACGGCACTTCCACTTATGGTTCTATAGCTTAGGGAAATTAAAATCAAAAAGACACAGCCACCCATAAATTTTGGACGGCTCTGCTTACAAGAACCTCATTTACGGTACAAGTGAAATATCCCAGAAAGCAAAAAATGGATAAAGAAGTTGTTGTACGTACGTACAATGGAATATCACTCAGCAATGAAATCTATGTCATGAGGCCCGTCGCGGCATAATGAGTGGATTCAGGTACGATCATTCTAAGTTAACTAAGTCACACAGAAAAAGAAACACCATAAGATATCTCAAATACACGGAATGCAAACATGGCTGCACATGAACTCAATTACAAAACAGAAAAGGGTCTCAAATTTAGAAAACCAACTTATGCTTGCTTAAGGGGAAAGGTGAGTTGTGGTGCTGCATAAAACCAGAGATTGAAATTAGCACAGATACCTTTCCATAAGCAAATATGTAATAGTCAGGACCTACTCCTTGCTCCACGAAATGGACTCAACACCCCATATTCAATGTCTAGGAATATACCTGACTAGTAAGAATCTGAAAACCCATGGATTTATATGTCTCCATAAGAGAATCAAGCATGTGTACAGCGGCATAAACGCAGCAGTGAAAATCCGGTAAATCCCATTATCAAAATAAATTACAAAAACAAAACACAATGACAGTGAAATAGAGAGCAATTCTTAAATAATTCATTCAGGGCTTGTGATGCAACGTGGATTTACCACATCTACACCCCGAGCTGAGTGAGACATAAGGCTGGACACTTCGGGCTGATAGCATTGGTGACGTTCGGTGAGCAAAGGCAACCCTTTGAAGTCATACTGCGTGGTACCCATTCCATGGGTCCCAACTCTCCAGGTTGAAGGGATTCTTCCTTCAGGTAAAACATGCATGGGCAACCCAGAATATGGTCCACCGTGTGACCGGGAAAATTTTTTAAATGCGTCTCAGTTTTCGTCCCCTCGTACTCGGTTTTACCATTCCAGACGCTTTACTAACACTCTCCCCACTTGGAGAGTCAGTGCCTTTAACCTCCTGTTTGGCACAGTTTGGAATTTCTGCGCAAGATGAACAGGAATAGGGAGAACCAATGAGAGATTAGCTGTAGGTGTCTGCACGAACAAATTTAACACTCATTTCCCACCAGGAAGAGGAATTAGCCAAAGGCTCAGCATGCCGTGTTGGAACCAGATTAGGGCCTGAAGCAATCCTGCGGTTTTGCGGCCAGCTCACAAGAAAGCGAGTTGAAGAAAGGAGCTCAGGGGCACTGTAATTCACAAACCTGCAGAGTTATAAATGACAGCTATCGTCCAAAAATATATTGAAGTAAGGCTGCAAAGAGGACTTGAACGCGGGGCAGAATTCCAGGAATACGATTTCAGGAGGTAGACGGGAAGTCCTCTGAAAGTATAGGAGAAGAGGCAGAACCTCGACAATGATGCACTTGGTCAAAAAGGGCATATGCGTTTCTTCCAGGGCCCTTATTAAAGAGGGTAGGAGGCTCCCAGCATGCTTCAGTGGCCAACAGAGGGCCTACGTCGCCAAGGCGACATGAGCCATCCAGGCAGGAGTGACCTCACATCAGAGGGCCCACCTCACAGAAGGGTAAGGAACCCAGTCAAGATCAGACTCTCACCAGAGTGCCCACATAAGCAAGGGGCTGGGAACCAGGCAGGAGTGTCCTCACACCCATGGGGCCACATCATCGAAAGTTGAGGTACCCAGCACATGTGGCCTCAAACCAGAGGACCCACATCACCATGGGTCTCGGAGCGAGGCAGGCAGGATTAACCTCAAAACACATGGCCCATTGTATAAAAAAGGTGAGGAATCCAGCAGTTGGAGCATCCCAGCAGGCGGCCCAGAGCACCGAGGCTATGGGATCCAGGCAGTGATGAACTCACAACAGAGGGCCCTCATCGTGATACTGTAAGCAACCCAGCCGTTGTAACCTCAGAGCACAAGGCCCACATCCCCATGGGGAAGGGAACCAAGCAGGAGTGTCATCGCACCAGTGGGCACACATCAGAAAAGGTGGGGAGCCCAGCAGTTAGGGCCGGACGCCAGAGGGCCCTCATCACTGAGGAGAGGAGGCTCCCAGCAAGCTCCAACTGCTACCAGAAGGCCGACGTCGCCAATGCAGGGTGTGCCAGCCAGGCAGGAGTGACCTCAGAGCAGAGGGCCAACCACACAAAAGTGTGAGGAACCCAAAGAGGATCAGACTCTCACCGGAGGGCCCACATCACCAAGGGAATGGAAACCAGGCAGGAGTGTTCTCACACCAGTGTGGTCACATCACCGAAATGTGACGGACCCAGCACACGTGGCCTCAAACTACAGGACACACATCACCAAGGGGCTGGGAGTGAGGCAGGCAGGAGGAGCCTCCAAACAGAGGGCCCATAGCGTAAAAAAGGTGAGGGATCCCGCAGTTGGAACCTCCCAGCAGGTGGCCAGGAGCAGCGAGGCTATGGGATCCAGGCCTGACTGAACTCAAAACAGAGGGCCCTCATCATGAAACTGTGAGCAACCCAGCCGTTGGGACCTTAGAGCAGAAGGCCCACATTCCCATGGGGTTGGGATCCTGGCAGGAGTGTACTCGCACCACAGGGCGCACATCAGAAAATTTTGGGAGCCCAGGAGTTAGGGTCTGACGCCAGAGGGCCCTCATTACCGAGGGGAGGAGACTCCCAGCAGGCACCAACTCCCAACTGAGGGCCCACGTCGCCACGTTGACGTGTGCCAGCCAGGCAGGAGTGACCTCACAGCAGAGGGCCTACCTCACAGAAGGGTGAGGAACCCAGCCAGGATAAGACTCTCACCAGAGGGCCCACATCACCAAGGGGATCGGAACAAGGCAGGAGTGTCCTCACACCAGTGTGGCCACATTATAGAAAGGTGAGGAACCCAGCACATGTGGCCTAAACCAGAGGACCCACATTTCCAAGGTGCTCCGAGTGAGGCAGGCAGGAGTAGCCTAACAACACAGGGCCCACAGAATAAAAAATGTGAGGAATCCAGCAGTTTGAACCTCCCAGCAGGTGGCCCAGAGCATGGAGTCTATGGGATCCAGGCCACAGTGAACTCACAGCAGAGGGCCCACATCATGAAACTGTGAGCAACCCAGCCAGTGGGACCTCAGAGCAGAAGGCCCACATCCCCATGGGGATGGGAACCTCGCAGGAGTGTCCTCGCACAACTTAGCACGTATCAGAAAATGTGGGAACCCAGCAGTTATGGCCTGGCGCCAGAGGGCCCTCATCACGTAGGAGAGGAGGCTACCAGCAGGCTCCAAATGCCACCAGAGGGCCGACGTCACCAAGGCAATGGGAGCAAGCCAGGCAGGAGTTACCTCACAGCAGAGGGCCCACCTCACAGAAGTGTGAGGAATCCAGACAGGATCAGACTCTCACCAGAGGGCCCACATCACCAAGGGGATGGGAACCAGGCAGGAGTGTCCTCACACCAGTGGGGCCACATCAATAAAGGTGAGGAAACTGGTACATGTGGCCTTAAACAAGAGGACCTACATCACAAATGGGCTGGGAGTGAGTCAGGAAGTAGGAGCATGAAAACACAGGACCCAAAGAATAAAAAAGGTAAGGAATCCAGCAGTAGGAACCTCCCAGCAGGCCGCTCAGAGCACAGAGGCTATGGGATCTAGGCCTGGGTGAACTAACACCAGAGAGCCAACATCATGAAACGGTGAACAACACAGGTGTTGGGACCTTAGAGCAGAAGGCCCACATGCCCATGGGGATGGGAACCTCGCAGGAGTGTCCTCGCACCACTTAGCATGTATCAGAAAATGTGGGTACCCAGCAGTTAGGGCCTGAGGCAAGAGGGCCCCCATCACCGAGGGGAGGTTCCCAGCAGGCTCCAACTGCCACAAGAGGGCCGATGTTGCCCAGGTGGGGTGTGCCAGCCAGGCAGGAGTGACCTCACAGCAGAGGGCCCCCCTCACAGAAGGGTGAGGAACCCAGCCAGGATCAGACTCTCACCAGAGGGCCCACATCATCAAGGGGATAGGAACCAGGCAGGAGTGTCCTCACACCAGTGGGGCCACATCATCGAAAGGCGAGGGACACAGCATACGTGGCCTCAAACCAGAGGACACACATCACCAAGGGGTTGGGAGTGAGGCAGGCAGGAGGAGTCTCAAAACAGAGGGCCCATAGAAGAAAAAAGGTGAGGAATCCCGCAGTTGTAACCTCCCAGCAGGTGGCCAGGAGCAGCGAGGCTATGGGATCCAGGCCGGAGAGAACTCACAGCAGAGGGCCCTCATCATGAAACTGAGCAACCCACGGTTGGGACCTCAGAGCAGAAGGCCCACATTCCCATGGGGTTGGGAACCTGGCAGGAGTGTACTCGAACCACAGGGCGCATATCAGAAAATATTGGGAGCCCAGGAGTTAGGGTCTGACGCCAGAGGGCCCTCATTACCGAGGGGAGGAGACACCCAGCAGGCACCAAATCCCACCAGAGGGCCGACGTCGCCAAGGCGGGGTGTGCCAGCCAGGCAGGAGTGACCTCAGAGAAGAGGGCCCACCTCACAGAAGTGTGAGGAACCCAACCAGGATCAGACTCTCACCGGAGGGCCCACATCACCAAGGGGATGGGAACCAGGCAGGAGTGTCCTCACACCAGTGGGGCCACATCAGCCAAAGGTGAGGAACCCAGCACATGTGGCCTCAAACCACAGGACACACATCACCAAGGGGCTAGGAGTGAGGCAGGTGTCTGGAGGGGCACATTTAACTCTAATTTCCCACCAGGAAGTGGAATGAACCAAAGTCTCAGAGTGCCGTGCCGGACCCTGATTACGGCCTGAAGCAAACCTGCGGTTCTGTGGCCAGTTTTCAAGGAAACGAGTTAAGAAAGGAAATCACGGGCACTGTAATTCACAAACCTGCAGTGTTATAAATGACAGCTATTGGCAAAATTATATGGAAGTAAGTCTGCAAAGAGGACTTGAAAACGAGGCAGAATTGCAGGAATCATATTTCAGGAGGTAGATTGGAATTGCATTTAAAGCATGTGAAAAGCGGCAGATCTTTGACAGTGATGCACTTGGACAAAAGTGCGTAAACATTTTTTCCTGAATATATTCAGGAAAAAACACATATGCCCTTTTTGGCCAACCAAGCACTCGAGAAATGGAAATCCGCACTACAATGAAGTCTCATTTCCCATTCGTCAAAAGGGCCATCTGAAAAAAGTGTAAAAACCAGAAACACAGGACAGGCCATGGAGAACAGGGAGCCTTGTTATGCTGATGGGCGGGATGTAAATTGCCAACAGACACTCTGGAGATGTTTATGGTGTATCCTGAAACATCTGAAAAACAAAGCTACAGACCCTAGGGCACTTCCACTTTTGGCCCTATAGCTTAGGAAAATTAAAATCAACAAGACACAGCCAACACCAAATTTAGGGCTGCTGTGTTTACAAGAACCTTGAGTCCAGTACAAATTAAATATCCCAGAAAGAAAAAAATGGATAAAGGAGTTGTGCTACTTACGTACAACGGAATATCACTCAGCAATGAAATCAATGTCATCAGGCCTGTAGCAGCAAATTGAGTGGATTTAAGTATGATGATTCTAAGAGAAATAGGTCACACAGAGAAAGAGAATTATCATAAGATATCACTAATAGAGAGAGTGTAAACTTGGCTACACATAAACTGAATTCCAAAACCGAACAGAGTCTCACATTTAGATAAAAACTTATGCTTGCTTAAGGGGAAAGTTGAGTTGGGGTGCTGTATAAAACCAGAGATTGAAATTAGCACACATACCGTTCCATAAGCCAAATATGTAATAGACAAGACCTACTCTTTGCTCAACGAAATAGACTCATCCATGGTGTATCACCTCACACCTGTTAGAATGGGCATCATCAGAAAATCTACAAACAACAAATGCTGGAAAGGGTGTGGAGATAAGGAACCCTCTTCCACTATTGTTGGGAATGTAAATTGATACAGTCACTGTGGAGAACATTATGGAGTTTCTTATAAAACTAAGAATAGAATTACCATATGATACAGCAATCCCACTACTGGGCATATACCCAGACAAAACCATAAATCAAAAAGAGACATTCACCGCAATGTTCATTGCATCACTATTTACAATATCCAGGTAATGGAAGCAACCTAAATGCCCACAGACAGACGAATGCATAAAGATGTGGTACATATATAAAATGGAATATTACTAAGCCATAAAAAGGAATGAAATTGGGTCATTTGTAGAGACGTTGATGGATCTAGAGACTGTCATACAGAGTGAAGTAAGTCAGAAAGAGAAAAACAAATCTTGTCTATTAATGCATATATGTGGAACCTAGAAAAATTGTACAGATGAACCGTTTTGCCAGGCAGAAATAGAGCAACAGATGTAGACAACAAACGTATGGACACCAAGGGGGGAAAGCTGTTGGGGGGTGGTGGTGGGAGGAGTTGAGAGATTGGGATTGGCATGTATACATTTATATGTATAAAATAGATAACCAAAAAGAACCTGCTGTATAAAAAAATAAAATAAAATTCAAATTACAAAAAGTAAAACAGAAAAAATATTCTTCCCTTCACATACATGTATTTATATGAATAAATTATTTCCATGCTTATATCTGTAAATACAAAAAAGAGGAATAAAATCTACCTTGAACCAAAAACGAAAAAAAGAAAAAAAAACAGAACCCACCAGTTACACAGAGGAAAACCGTATCAGGGCACTTGCTCCAGTTGTAAACAATTCTGAAGTTGGTCAGTGGTGGGGAATCATCTCCCATTCAGCCAGCAGGCCCCACGCAACAAGCGTCCTCATTGCAAAGCTGGGGGACCGTGCCGAGGCATCTGTGAGTAAACGTGGGCTGAGCCCCAGGCCAGCTGCTGCTGAAATGTTCCCACCCTTCCCAGGTAAAACACCTGAATATGTACAAGGACTTGAAAGCCTAGAGGAAGGGCCATGGAGCCACATGAGTGACAGCATGCCAGCCGACTTGGTGCCTGCAGGCCAGCCAGGATGGTCCTGGCCCTGGGTGCTCTTCTGGAAGCTTTCCATTTCCCTGCCTGAGATACCCCTGCTGTCCCGGCCCCCACTGCTTTCTTCCTCACTCACCTCTGCCCAGGGAGAAATTCCAGCGGCAGGTATGGGTGACACATCCTCTTCTTTAGCAGGTGGCATCTTGGCAACTGCTGCAGAAAGTCCAGCAGAGCCCCACTCACACTGGGCCACCCACAAAGCCGTGGCCTCTCACTCCCTCCCACCAGTCCAGCCCCAAGACTGCTGACAGGGCAGAGAAAATGGCGTCAGGCACAGCTGCAGGGGCTCTTGCTGCCTGGAGCGGTGTTTATATTGATCTGAACCCAGGCACACCTGGGGAGGGCTGGCCGGCACGGTCGGGCTTCCCAGGCCAGCCAATAATCACCCCTCAGGGGCTCACAGTTGCAGAAACTGGAACTTGCTGAATCGGCCAGGTCCAAGGAACAGGTGCGGGCTCCTGAGAGTCAGGATAGACAAGGGGCTGCAGCTCTGGCTTGTTTTCTAAGTATATTATCTGGCCCATGAGTGGGAGACAACTTCAAGAAAACCCTCTCCTAATGAGAGGAACCCAGGAGTCAGGGAGAGGAGGGGTGGCTGGTGGGTGGAGACAGAGGCCTGGTGCCCCGGGTGCAGTGGAAGTCTCTGGAAGACCAGGTGGAGGGAGGCCACACAGAGTGATGCCAAGGGTCACAGACCTGTCGGAGCTGCTGTTTGTTAGTTCAAGTCCTGCTCTGAGGTGCTCTGTGTCAGATCTGAGTGACAGGTGAGCTGGGAGTGCTCTGCAATGAGGGCGATATGCACGGTTCCTGTGTTCCCAGCCCTGCCATGGTACCTGTAAGGGTAGCTCTGTATCCTGGGAGGGGCCTGACCACGAGAGCCCCATGGGCTGCAGGGGAACCTGCCCAGGGAACCCCATATCCTGGGAGGGGCCTGAACACGAGAGCCCCATGGGCTGGGGTGGGGGTGGGGTACCTGCCCAGGTGAGCTCCATATCCTGGGATTGGCCTGACCTCGAGAGCCCCATGGGCTGCTGGAGTCCTGGTAAAGGATGTCAGGACAGTCAGTGAAGCCACCGAGGATATACCTCCAGTAGTTCCTAAATCCTACACCCTGCTGGTCATTCTACCAACCACCAGGACATGGTATTCTGTATTAGTCTTCAATGATGCCTTCTTTTGTATTCTATTAGTCCCAGAGTCACAAGAAATTTTGGCTTGTGAGTGGCAGGACTCAACATACAACTAAAACAATACTTCCGGGCCGTGTTGCCCCAAGGGTTCAAAAATTCCCACACCATCTTTGGGGAAAGCTCAGCTAAAGAACTAAAAGTTCTACCTCTGGAAAAGGAAACACTCCTTCAATATGCAGACGACATTCTGATCGCCAGCCCTACTAAGGAGACCTCTGAACTACCAAGCCAATAAAGGATACAAGTTGTCCAAGAAAAAGCTCAAATATCACAGACTACGGTGACCTGACTGGGCTTCATTCTCACAGAAGGTCGGAGAAGCCCATCCCAGGAAAGGGAAGAAACAATTTACAGCCTTACCCATTTCTGAAACTAGAAGACAGCTTAGGGGTTCCTGGGGAGGCCAGGGTTTGCTGCTTCTGGATCCCTAACTACAGTCTACTAGCTGGGCCTCTATATGAAACACTGAAAGGAAAAGATGATGATCCTTTTGAATAGAATGCAGAAGTGGCCTTTCAAGAATGGAAAGAGCAGTCAATTCAGACCCTTGCCCTGGAACTCCCTAATTTAGCTAAACCCTTTGACCTTTACATTCCTGGTGAACGGTGAATCGCCATTGGAGTAGTAGTGCAAAACCTGGGACCACTTGAAATGGAACAATGCAAGAATGCGATCCAGGTAGGATAAACTACGGTCACCAAGGGGCTTGGCCCACCGCCACATCTGGCCAAGATACTGGCAGTATCTGAAAACCTGGAAATCAGCAGCCCAAAAGGCCACCTCCCTCCTAAGGTAAAAGGACCCCACGTGGTGATCCTAACACCCAACCATGCCCTGAAGTTGCAGGGTTGGCTCCATGGGCACACTGACCTTGAGCGAGGAGGCCCTCCAACTCCAACCTCCATCGAGATAACCGGGGCAAAGTGGCACCATGAAGACTCGTGTGAAGGTGTCTGCACGGGCAAATTTAACGCTCATTTCCCACCAGGAAGAGGAATTAACCAAAGGCTCAGCATGCCGTGCCGGAACCAGATTAGGGCCTGAAGCAATCCTGCGGGTTTGCGGCCAGCTCACAAGAAAGCGAGTTGAAGAAAGGAGCTCAGGGACACTGTAATTCACAAACCTGCAGAGTTATAAATGACAGCTATCACCCAAAAATATACTGAAGGAAGGCTGCGAAGAGGACTTGAAAGCGGGGCAGAATTGCAAGAAAACGATTTCAGGGGGTAGACTGGAATTGCATTTAAAGCATAGGAAATGAGGCAGAACGTCGACAATGATGCACTTGGCCAAAAAGGGCGTATGCGTTTTTTCCTGAATATATTCAGGAAAAAACGCATACGCCCTTTTTGGCCAACCAAGCAAGCATGTTAAAGAAATCTGCACTACAATGAAGTCTCACTGCCCCCCGTTCAAAAGGGCCATCTGAAAAAAGTGTAAAATCCAGAAAGGCAGCACAGGCCATGGAGAACAGGGAGCCTTGTTATGCTGATGGGCGGGATGTAAATTGCCAACAGCCACTCTGGAGATGTGTATGGTGTTTCCTCAAAAACCTAAAAAACAAAGCAACGGAGCCTACGGCATTACCACTTATTTTCCTATAGCTTAGGGAAGTTAAAATCAAAAACACACAGCCACCGCAAAGTTTCTGTTTACGGCTCTGTTTACAAGAACCTCGTCTACGGTACAAGTTAAATATCCCAGAAAGCGAAAAATGGATAAAGAAGTGTGGTACGTACGTACAAAGGAATATCACTCACCAATGAAATCTATGTCATCAGGCCCGTCGCGGCATAATGAGTGGATTCAGGTACGATGATTCTAAGTGAAATAAGTCACACAGAAAATGAAACATCATAAGATATCACTAATACACGGAATGTAAACTTGGCTACACATGAACTGAATTACAAAACAGAGCAGGGTCTCAAATTTAGAAAACCAACTTATGCTTGCTTAAGGGGAAAGGTGAGTTGTGGTGCTGCATAAAACCAGAGATAGAAATTAGCACAGATACCTTTCCATAAGCCAAATATGTAATAGTCAAGACCTAGCCCTTGCTCAACGAAATGGACTAAACACCCCATATTCAACGCCTAGGAATACACCTGACTAGTAAGTATCTTCAAACCCATGGATTTATATGTCTCCATAAGAGACTCAAGTGTGTGTACAGCGGCATGAATGCAGCAGAGAAAATCCGATAAATCCCATTATCAAAATGAATTACAAAAACAAACACAATGACAGTGAAATAGAGAGCAATTCTTAAATAATTCATTCAGGGCTTGTGATGCAACCTGGATTTACCACATCTACAACCAGAGCTGAGTGAGACATAAGGCTGTACACTTCAGCCTGATAGCATTGGTGAGGTTCGTTGAGAAAATGCAGGCCCTTTGAAGTCATACTGCATGGTACCCATTCCATGGGTCCCAACTCTCCAGGTTTAAGGGATTCTTCCTTCAGCTAAAACATGCATGGGAAACCCACAGTATGGTGCACCGTGTGACCGGGAAACCTTTTCAAATGCATCTCAGTTTTCGTCCCCTTTTACTCGGGTTCACGATTGAAGACCCTTTACTAATACTCTCCCCACTTAGAGAGTCAGTGCCTTTAACCTCCTGTTTGGCACAGTTTGCAATTTCTGCGCAAGATGAACAAGAATAGGGAGAACCAATGAGAGACTAGCTCTAGGTGTCTGCACGTTCAAATATAACACTTATTTCCCACCAGGAAGAGGAATTTACCAAAGGATCAGCATGCTGTGCCGGAACCAGATTAGGGCTTGAAGCAAACCTGCGGGTTTGCGGCCAGCTCACAAGAAAGCGAGTAGAAGAAAGGAGCTCAGGCGCACTGTCATTCACAAACCTGCAGAGTTATAAATGTCAGCTATTGTCCAAAAATGTATTGAAGTAAGGCTGCGTAGAGGACTTGAAAGCGGGGCAGAATTGCAGGAAAACGAGTTCAGGGGCAGACTGGAATTGCATTTAAAGCATAAGGAAAGAGACAGAAAGTCGACAATGATGCACTTGGTCAAAAAGGGCGTATGCGTTTTTTCCTGAATATATTCAAGAAAAAACACATACGCCCTTTTTGGCCAAACAAGCAAGCCTGTAAAGAAATCTGCATTACAATGAAGTCTCACTGCCCCCCTGTCAAAAGGGACATCTGAAAAAAGTGAAAAATCCAGAAAGGCAGGACAGGCCATGGAGAACAGGGAGCCTTGTTATGCTGATGGGCGGGATGTAACTTGCCAACA
Source organism: Delphinapterus leucas (assembly GCF_059928025.1). Taxonomy (NCBI): domain Eukaryota; kingdom Metazoa; phylum Chordata; class Mammalia; order Artiodactyla; family Monodontidae; genus Delphinapterus; species Delphinapterus leucas. Next base: position 4,307,398 of record NW_028322250.1, read on the forward strand.
GCCACTCTGGAGAAGTGTATGGTGTTTCCTCAAACACCTAAAAAACTAAGCAACGGAGCCTACGGCACTTCCACTTATGGTTCTATAGCTTAGGGAAATTAAAATCAAAAAGACACAGCCACCCATAAATTTTGGACGGCTCTGCTTACAAGAACCTCATTTACGGTACAAGTGAAATATCCCAGAAAGCAAAAAATGGATAAAGAAGTTGTTGTACGTACGTACAATGGAATATCACTCAGCAATGAAATCTATGTCATGAGGCCCGTCGCGGCATAATGAGTGGATTCAGGTACGATCATTCTAAGTTAACTAAGTCACACAGAAAAAGAAACACCATAAGATATCTCAAATACACGGAATGCAAACATGGCTGCACATGAACTCAATTACAAAACAGAAAAGGGTCTCAAATTTAGAAAACCAACTTATGCTTGCTTAAGGGGAAAGGTGAGTTGTGGTGCTGCATAAAACCAGAGATTGAAATTAGCACAGATACCTTTCCATAAGCAAATATGTAATAGTCAGGACCTACTCCTTGCTCCACGAAATGGACTCAACACCCCATATTCAATGCCTAGGAATATACCTGACTAGTAAGAATCTGAAAACCCATGGATTTATATGTCTCCATAAGAGAATCAAGCATGTGTACAGCGGCATAAACGCAGCAGTGAAAATCCGATAAATCCCATTATCAAAATAAATTACAAAAACAAAACACAATGACAGTGAAATAGAGAGCAATTCTTAAATAATTCATTCAGGGCTTGTGATGCAACGTGGATTTACCACATCTACACCCCGAGCTGAGTGAGACATAAGGCTGGACACTTCGGGCTGATAGCATTGGTGACGTTCGGTGAGCAAAGGCAACCCTTTGAAGTCATACTGCGTGGTACCCATTCCATGGGTCCCAACTCTCCAGGTTGAAGGGATTCTTCCTTCAGGTAAAACATGCATGGGCAACCCAGAATATGGTCCACCGTGTGACCGGGAAAACTTTTTAAATGCGTCTCAGTTTTCGTCCCCTCGTACTCGGTTTTACCATTCCAGACGCTTTACTAACACTCTCCCCACTTGGAGAGTCAGTGCCTTTAACCTCCTGTTTGGCACAGTTTGGAATTTCTGCGCAAGATGAACAGGAATAGGGAGAACCAATGAGAGATTAGCTGTAGGTGTCTGCACGAACAAATTTAACGCTCATTTCCCACCAGGAAGAGGAATTAGCCAAAGGCTCAGCATGCCGTGTCGGAACCAGATTAGGGCCTGAAGCAATCCTGCGGTTTTGCGGCCAGCTCACAAGAAAGCGAGTTGAAGAAAGGAGCTCAGGGGCACTGTAATTCACAAACCTGCAGAGTTATAAATGACAGCTATCGTCCAAAAATATATTGAAGTAAGGCTGCAAAGAGGACTTGAACGCGGGGCAGAATTCCAGGAATACGATTTCAGGAGGTAGACGGGAAGTCCTCTGAAAGTATAGGAGAAGAGGCAGAACCTCGACAATGATGCACTTGGTCAAAAAGGGCATATGCGTTTCTTCCAGGGCCCTTATTAAAGAGGGTAGGAGGCTCCCAGCATGCTTCAGTGGCCAACAGAGGGCCTACGTCGCCAAGGCGACATGAGCCATCCAGGCAGGAGTGACCTCACATCAGAGGGCCCACCTCACAGAAGGGTAAGGAACCCAGTCAAGATCAGACTCTCACCAGAGTGCCCACATAAGCAAGGGGCTGGGAACCAGGCAGGAGTGTCCTCACACCCATGGGGCCACATCATCGAAAGTTGAGGTACCCAGCACATGTGGCCTCAAAACAGAGGACCCACATCACCATGGGTCTCGGAGCGAGGCAGGCAGGATTAACCTCAAAACACATGGCCCATTGTGTAAAAAAGGTGAGGAATCCAGCAGTTGGAACATCCCAGCAGGCGGCCCAGAGCACCGAGGCTATGGGATCCAGGCAGTGATGAACTCACAACAGAGGGCCCTCATCGTGATACTGTAAGCAACCCAGCCGTTGTAACCTCAGAGCACAAGGCCCACATCCCCATGGGGAAGGGAACCAAGCAGGAGTGTCATCGCACCAGTGGGCACACATCAGAAAAGGTGGGGAGCCCAGCAGTTAGGGCCGGACGCCAGAGGGCCCTCATCACTGAGGAGAGGAGGCTCCCAGCAAGCTCCAACTGCTACCAGAAGGCCGACGTCGCCAATGCAGGGTGTGCCAGCCAGGCAGGAGTGACCTCAGAGCAGAGGGCCAACCACACAAAAGTGTGAGGAACCCAAAGAGGATCAGACTCTCACCGGAGGGCCCACATCACCAAGGGAATGGAAACCAGGCAGGAGTGTTCTCACACCAGTGTGGTCACATCACCGAAATGTGACGGACCCAGCACACGTGGCCTCAAACTACAGGACACACATCACCAAGGGGCTGGGAGTGAGGCAGGCAGGAGGAGCCTCCAAACAGAGGGCCCATAGCGTAAAAAAGGTGAGGGATCCCGCAGTTGGAACCTCCCAGCAGGTGGCCAGGAGCAGCGAGGCTATGGGATCCAGGCCTGACTGAACTCAAAACAGAGGGCCCTCATCATGAAACTGTGAGCAACCCAGCCGTTGGGACCTTAGAGCAGAAGGCCCACATTCCCATGGGGTTGGGATCCTGGCAGGAGTGTACTCGCACCACAGGGCGCACATCAGAAAATTTTGGGAGCCCAGGAGTTAGGGTCTGACGCCAGAGGGCCCTCATTACCGAGGGGAGGAGACTCCCAGCAGGCACCAACTCCCAACTGAGGGCCCACGTCGCCACGTTGACGTGTGCCAGCCAGGCAGGAGTGACCTCAGAGCAGAGGGCCTACCTCACAGAAGGGTGAGGAACCCAGCCAGGATAAGACTCTCACCAGAGGGCCCACATCACCAAGGGGATCGGAACAAGGCAGGAGTGTCCTCACACCAGTGTGGCCACATTATAGAAAGGTGAGGAACCCAGCACATGTGGCCTAAACCAGAGGACCCACATTTCCAAGGTGCTCCGAGTGAGGCAGGCAGGAGTAGCCTAACAACACAGGGCCCACAGAATAAAAAATGTGAGGAATCCAGCAGTTTGAACCTCCCAGCAGGTGGCCCAGAGCATGGAGTCTATGGGATCCAGGCCACAGTGAACTCACAGCAGAGGGCCCACATCATGAAACTGTGAGCAACCCAGCCAGTGGGACCTCAGAGCAGAAGGCCCACATCCCCATGGGGATGGGAACCTCGCAGGAGTGTCCTCGCACAACTTAGCACGTATCAGAAAATGTGGGAACCCAGCAGTTATGGCCTGGCGCCAGAGGGCCCTCATCACGGAGGAGAGGAGGCTACCAGCAGGCTCCAAATGCCACCAGAGGGCCGACGTCACCAAGGCAATGGGAGCAAGCCAGGCAGGAGTTACCTCACAGCAGAGGGCCCACCTCACAGAAGTGTGAGGAATCCAGACAGGATCAGACTCTCACCAGAGGGCCCACATCACCAAGGGGATGGGAACCAGGCAGGAGTGTCCTCACACCAGTGGGGCCACATCAATAAAGGTGAGGAAACTGGTACATGTGGCCTTAAACAAGAGGACCTACATCACAAATGGGCTGGGAGTGAGTCAGGAAGTAGGAGCATGAAAACACAGGACCCAAAGAATAAAAAAGGTAGGGAATCCAGCAGTAGGAACCTCCCAGCAGGCCGCTCAGAGCACAGAGGCTATGGGATCTAGGCCTGGGTGAACTAACACCAGAGAGCCAACATCATGAAACGGTGAACAACACAGGTGTTGGGACCTTAGAGCAGAAGGCCCACATGCCCATGGGGATGGGAACCTCGCAGGAGTGTCCTCGCACCACTTAGCACGTATCAGAAAATGTGGGTACCCAGCAGTTAGGGCCTGAGGCAAGAGGGCCCCCATCACCGAGGGGAGGTTCCCAGCAGGCTCCAACTGCCACAAGAGGGCCGATGTTGCCCAGGTGGGGTGTGCCAGCCAGGCAGGAGTGACCTCACAGCAGAGGGCCCCCCTCACAGAAGGGTGAGGAACCCAGCCAGGATCAGACTCTCACCAGAGGGCCCACATCATCAAGGGGATAGGAACCAGGCAGGAGTGTCCTCACACCAGTGGGGCCACATCATCGAAAGGCGAGGGACCCAGCATACGTGGCCTCAAACCAGAGGACACACATCACCAAGGGGCTGGGAGTGAGGCAGGCAGGAGGAGTCTCAAAACAGAGGGCCCATAGAAGAAAAAAGGTGAGGAATCCCGCAGTTGTAACCTCCCAGCAGGTGGCCAGGAGCAGCGAGGCTATGGGATCCAGGCCGGAGAGAACTCACAGCAGAGGGCCCTCATCATGAAACTGAGCAACCCACGGTTGGGACCTCAGAGCAGAAGGCCCACATTCCCATGGGGTTGGGAACCTGGCAGGAGTGTACTCGAACCACAGGGCGCATATCAGAAAATATTGGGAGCCCAGGAGTTAGGGTCTGACGCCAGAGGGCCCTCATTACCGAGGGGAGGAGACACCCAGCAGGCACCAAATCCCACCAGAGGGCCGACGTCGCCAAGGCGGGGTGTGCCAGCCAGGCAGGAGTGACCTCAGAGAAGAGGGCCCACCTCACAGAAGTGTGAGGAACCCAACCAGGATCAGACTCTCACCGGAGGGCCCACATCACCAAGGGGATGGGAACCAGGCAGGAGTGTCCTCACACCAGTGGGGCCACATCAGCCAAAGGTGAGGAACCCAGCACATGTGGCCTCAAACCACAGGACACACATCACCAAGGGGCTAGGAGTGAGGCAGGTGTCTGGAGGGGCACATTTAACTCTAATTTCCCACCAGGAAGTGGAATGAACCAAAGTCTCAGAGTGCCGTGCCGGACCCTGATTACGGCCTGAAGCAAACCTGCGGTTCTGTGGCCAGTTTTCAAGGAAACGAGTTAAGAAAGGAAATCACGGGCACTGTAATTCACAAACCTGCAGTGTTATAAATGACAGCTATTGGCAAAATTATATGGAAGTAAGTCTTCAAAGAGGACTTGAAAACGAGGCAGAATTGCAGGAATCATATTTCAGGAGGTAGATTGGAATTGCATTTAAAGCATGTGAAAAGCGGCAGATCTTTGACAGTGATGCACTTGGACAAAAGTGCGTAAACATTTTTTCCTGAATATATTCAGGAAAAAACACATATGCCCTTTTTGGCCAACCAAGCACTCGAGAAATGGAAATCCGCCCTACAATGATGTCTCATTTCCCATTCGTCAAAAGGGCCATCTGAAAAAAGTGTAAAAACCAGAAACACAGGACAGGCCATGGAGAACAGGGAGCCTTGTTATGCTGATGGGCGGGATGTAAATTGCCAACAGACACTCTGGAGATGTTTATGGTGTATCCTGAAACATCTGAAAAACAAAGCTACAGACCCTAGGGCACTTCAACTTTTGGCCCTATAGCTTAGGAAAATTAAAATCAACAAGACACAGCCAACACCAAATTTAGGGCTGCTGTGTTTACAAGAACCTTGAGTCCAGTACAAATTAAATATCCCAGAAAGAAAAAAATGGATAAAGGAGTTGTGCTACTTACGTACAACGGAATATCACTCAGCAATGAAATCAATGTCATCAGGCCTGTAGCAGCAAATTGAGTGGATTTAAGTATGATGATTCTAAGAGAAATAGGTCACACAGAGAAAGAGAATTATCATAAGATATCACTAATAGAGAGAGTGTAAACTTGGCTACACATAAACTGAATTCCAAAACCGAACAGAGTCTCACATTTAGATAAAAACTTATGCTTGCTTAAGGGGAAAGTTGAGTTGGGGTGCTGTATAAAACCAGAGATTGAAATTAGCACACATACCGTTCCATAAGCCAAATATGTAATAGACAAGACCTACTCTTTGCTCAACGAAATAGACTCATCCATGGTGTATCACCTCACACCTGTTAGAATGGGCATCATCAGAAAATCTACAAACAACAAATGCTGGAAAGGGTGTGGAGATAAGGAACCCTCTTCCACTATTGTTGGGAATGTAAATTGATACAGTCACTGTGGAGAACATTATGGAGTTTCTTATAAAACTAAGAATAGAATTACCATATGATACAGCAATCCCACTACTGGGCATATACCCAGACAAAACCATAAATCAAAAAGAGACATTCACCGCAATGTTCATTGCATCACTATTTACAATATCCAGGTAATGGAAGCAACCTAAATGCCCACAGACAGACGAATGCATAAAGATGTGGTACATATATAAAATGGAATATTACTAAGCCATAAAAAGGAATGAAATTGGGTCATTTGTAGAGACGTTGATGGATCTAGAGACTGTCATACAGAGTGAAGTAAGTCAGAAAGAGAAAAACAAATCTTGTCTATTAATGCATATATGTGGAACCTAGAAAAATTGTACAGATGAACCGTTTTGCCAGGCAGAAATAGAGCAACAGATGTAGACAACAAACGTGTGGACACCAAGGGGGGAAAGCTGTTGGGGGGTGGTGGTGGGAGGAGTTGAGAGATTGGGATTGGCATGTATACATTTATATGTATAAAATAGATAACCAAAAAGAACCTGCTGTATAAAAAAATAAAATAAAATTCAAATTACAAAAAGTAAAACAGAAAAAATATTCTTCCCTTCACATACATGTATTTATATGAATAAATTATTTCCATGCTTATATCTGTAAATACAAAAAAGAGGAATAAAATCTACCTTGAACCAAAAACGAAAAAAAGAAAAAAAAACAGAACCCACCAGTTACACAGAGGAAAACCGTATCAGGGCACTTGCTCCAGTTGTAAACAATTCTGAAGTTGGTCAGTGGTGGGGAATCATCTCCCATTCAGCCAGCAGGCCCCATGCAACAAGCGTCCTCATTGCAAAGCTGGGGGACCGTGCCGAGGCATCTGTGAGTAAACGTGGGCTGAGCCCCAGGCCAGCTGCTGCTGAAATGTTCCCACCCTTCCCAGGTAAAACACCTGAATATGTACAAGGACTTGAAAGCCTAGAGGAAGGGCCATGGAGCCACATGAGTGACAGCATGCCAGCCGACTTGGTGCCTGCAGGCCAGCCAGGATGGTCCTGGCCCTGGGTGCTCTTCTGGAAGCTTTCCATTTCCCTGCCTGAGATACCCCTGCTGTCCCGGCCCCCACTGCTTTCTTCCTCACTCACCTCTGCCCAGGGAGAAATTCCAGCGGCAGGTATGGGTGACACATCCTCTTCTTTAGCAGGTGGCATCTTGGCAACTGCTGCAGAAAGTCCAGCAGAGCCCCACTCACACTGGGCCACCCACAAAGCCGTGGCCTCTCACTCCCTCCCACCAGTCCAGCCCCAAGACTGCTGACAGGGCAGAGAAAATGGCGTCAGGCACAGCTGCAGGGGCTCTTGCTGCCTGGAGCGGTGTTTATATTGATCTGAACCCAGGCACACCTGGGGAGGGCTGGCCGGCACGGTCGGGCTTCCCAGGCCAGCCAATAATCACCCCTCAGGGGCTCACAGTTGCAGAAACTGGAACTTGCTGAATCGGCCAGGTCCAAGGAACAGGTGTGGGCTCCTGAGAGTCAGGATAGACAAGGGGCTGCAGCTCTGGCTTGTTTTCTAATTATATTATCTGGCCCATGAGTGGGAGACAACTTCAAGAAAACCCTCTCCTAATGAGAGGAACCCAGGAGTCAGGGAGAGGAGGGGTGGCTGGTGGGTGGAGACAGAGGCCTGGTGCCCCGGGTGCAGTGGAAGTCTCTGGAAGACCAGGTGGAGGGAGGCCACACAGAGTGATGCCCAGGGTCACAGACCTGTCGGAGCTGCTGTTTGTTAGTTCAAGTCCTGCTCTGAGGTGCTCTGTGTCAGATCTGAGTGACAGGTGAGCTGGGAGTGCTCTGCAATGAGGGCGATATGCACGGTTCCTGTGTTCCCAGCCCTGCCATGGTACCTGCAAGGGTAGCTCTGTATCCTGGGAGGGGCCTGACCACGAGAGCCCCATGGGCTGCAGGGGAACCTGCCCAGGGAACCCCATATCCTGGGAGGGGCCTGAACACGAGAGCCCCATGGGCTGGGGTGGGGGTGGGGTACCTGCCCAGGTGAGCTCCATATCCTGGGATTGGCCTGACCTCGAGAGCCCCATGGGCTGCTGGAGTCCTGGTAAAGGATGTCAGGACAGTCAGTGAAGCCACCGAGGATATACCTCCAGTAGTTCCTAAATCCTACACCCTGCTGGTCATTCTACCAACCACCAGGACATGGTATTCTGTATTAGTCTTCAATGATGCCTTCTTTTGTATTCTATTAGTCCCAGAGTCACAAGAAATTTTGGCTTGTGAGTGGCAGGACTCAACATACAACTAAAACAATACTTCCGGGCCGTGTTGCCCCAAGGGTTCAAAAATTCCCACACCATCTTTGGGGAAAGCTCAGCTAAAGAACTAAAAGTTCTACCTCTGGAAAAGGAAACACTCCTTCAATATGCAGACGACATTCTGATCGCCAGCCCTACTAAGGAGACCTCTGAACTACCAAGCCAATAAAGGATACAAGTTGTCCAAGAAAAAGCTCAAATATCACAGACTATGGTGACCTGCCTGGGCTTCATTCTCACAGAAGGTCGGAGAAGCCCATCCCAGGAAAGGGAAGAAACAATTTACAGCCTTACCCATTTCTGAAACTAGAAGACAGCTTAGGGGTTCCTGGGGAGGCCAGGGTTTGCTGCTTCTGGATCCCTAACTACAGTCTACTAGCTGGGCCTCTATATGAAACACTGAAAGGAAAAGATGATGATCCTTTTGAATAGAATGCAGAAGTGGCCTTTCAAGAATGGAAAGAGCAGTCAATTCAGACCCTTGCCCTGGAACTCCCTAATTTAGCTAAACCCTTTGACCTTTACATTCCTGGTGAACGGTGAATCGCCATTGGAGTATTAGTGCAAAACCTGGGACCACTTGAAATGGAACAATGCAAGAATGCGATCCAGGTAGGATAAACTACGGTCACCAAGGGGCTTGGCCCACCGCCACATCTGGCCAAGATACTGGCAGTATCTGAAAACCTGGAAATCAGCAGCCCAAAAGGCCACCTCCCTCCTAAGGGAAAAGGACCCCACGTGGTGATCCTAACACCCAACCATGCCCTGAAGTTGCAGGGTTGGCTCCATGGGCACACTGACCTTGAGCGAGGAGGCCCTCCAACTCCAACCTCCATCGAGATAACCGGGGCAAAGTGGCACCATGAAGACTCGTGTGAAGGTGTCTGCACGGGCAAATTTAACGCTCATTTCCCACCAGGAAGAGGAATTAACCAAAGGCTCAGCATGCCGTGCCGGAACCAGATTAGGGCCTGAAGCAATCCTGCGGGTTTGCGGCCAGCTCACAAGAAAGCGAGTTGAAGAAAGGAGCTCAGGGACACTGTAATTCACAAACCTGCAGAGTTATAAATGACAGCTATCACCCAAAAATATATTGAAGGAAGGCTGCGAAGAGGACTTGAAAGCGGGGCAGAATTGCAAGAAAACGATTTCAGGGGGTAGACTGGAATTGCATTTAAAGCATAGGAAAAGAGGCAGAACGTCGACAATGATGCACTTGGCCAAAAAGGGCGTATGCGTTTTTTCCTGAATATATTCAGGAAAAAACGCATACGCCCTTTTTGGCCAACCAAGCAAGCATGTTAAAGAAATCTGCACTACAATGAAGTCTCACTGCTCCCCGTTCAAAAGGGCCATCTGAAAAAAGTGTAAAATCCAGAAAGGCAGCACAGGCCATGGAGAACAGGGAGCCTTGTTATGCTGATGGGCGGGATGTAAATTGCCAACAGCCACTCTGGAGATGTGTATGGTGTTTCCTCAAAAACCTAAAAAACAAAGCAACGGAGCCTATGGCATTACCACTTATTTTCCTATAGCTTAGGGAAATTAAAATCAAAAACACACAGCCACCGCAAAGTTTCTGTTTACGGCTCTGTTTACAAGAACCTCGTCTACGGTACAAGTTAAATATCCCAGAAAGCGAAAAATGGATAAAGAAGTGTGGTACATACGTACAAAGGAATATCACTCACCAATGAAATCTATGTCATCAGGCCCGTCGCGGCATAATGAGTGGATTCAGGTACGATGATTCTAAGTGAAATAAGTCACACAGAAAATGAAACATCATAAGATATCACTAATACACGGAATGTAAACTTGGCTACACATGAACTGAATTACAAAACAGAACAGGGTCTCAAATTTAGAAAACCTACTTATGCTTGCTTAAGGGGAAAGGTGAGTTGTGGTGCTGCATAAAACCAGAGATAGAAATTAGCACAGATACCTTTCCATAAGCCAAATATGTAATAGTCAAGACCTAGCCCTTGCTCAACGAAATGGACTAAACACCCCATATTCAACGCCTAGGATTACACATGACTAGTAAGAACCTTCAAACCCATAGATTTATATGTCTCCGTAAGAGACTCAAGTGTGTGTACAGCGGCATGAATGCAGCAGAGAAAATCCGATAAAACCCATTATCAAAATGAATTACAAAAACAAACACAATGACAGTGAAATAGAGAGCAATTCTTAAATAATTCATTCAGGGCTTGTGATGCGACCTGGATTTACCACATCTACACCCAGAGCTGAGTGAGACATAAGGCTGGACACTTCGGGCTGATAGCATTGGTGAGGTTCGATGAGCAAATGCAGACCCTTTGAAGTCATACTGCATGGTACCCATTCCATGGGTCCCAACTCTCCAGGTTTAAGGGATTCTTCCTTCAGCTTAAACATGCATGGGAAACCCACAGTACAGTGCACTGTGTGACCGGGAAACGTTTTCAAATGCATCTCAGTTTTCGTCCCCTTTTACTCGGGTTCACCATTCCAGACCGTTTACTAACACTCTCCCCACTTGGAGAGTCAGTGCCTTTAACCTCCTGTTTGGCACAGTTTGCAATTTCTGCGCAAGATGAACAGGAATAGGGAGAACCAATGAGAGACTAGCTGTAGGTGTCTGGACGGGCAAATGGAACGCTCATTTCCCACCAGGAAGAGGAATTAACCAAAGGCTCAGCATGCCGTGCCGGAACCAGATTAGGGCCTGAAGCATTCCTGCGGGTTTGCGGCCAGCTCACAAGAAAGCGAGTTGAAGAAAGGAGCTCAGGGGCACTGTAATTCACAAACCTGCAGAGTTATAAATGACAGCTATCGTCCAAAAATATATTGAAGGAAGGCTGCGAAGAGGACTGGAAAGCGGGGCAGAATTGCAGGAAAACGATTTCAGGGGGTAGACTGGAATTGCATTTAAAGCATAGGAAAAGAGGCAGAACGTCGACAATGATGCACTTGGCCAAAAAGGGCGTATGCGTTTTTTCCTGAATATATTCAGGAAAAAACGCATACGCCCTTTTTGGCCAACCAAGCCAGCATGTTAAAGAAATCTGCACTACAAAGAAGTCTCACTGCCCCCAGGTCAAAAGGGCCATCTGAAAAAAGTGTAAAATCCAGAAAGACAGCACAGGCCATGGAGAACAGGGAGCCTTGTTATGCTGATGGGCGGGATGTAAATTGCCAACAGCCACTCTGGAGAAGTGTATGGTGTTTCCTGAAACACCTAAGAAACAAAGCAACGGAGACTACGGCACTTCCACTTATGGTCTTATAGATCACGGAAATTAAAATCAAAAACAGACAGCCACCCCAAAGTTTCAGACGGCTCTGTTTACAGGAATCTCGTCTACGGTACAAGTTAAATATCCCAGAATGTGAAAAATGGATAAAGAAGTTGTGGTACACACATTCAATGGAATATCACTCAGCAATGAAATCTGTCATCAGGCCCATCGTGGCATAATGAGTGGATTCAGGTACGATGATTCTAAGTGAAATAAGTCACACAGAAAATGAAACATCATAAGATATCACTAATACACGGAATGTAAACTTGGCTACACATGAACTGAATTACAAAACAGAACAGGGTCTCAAATTTAGAAAACCACCTTATGCTTGCTTAAGGGGAAAAGTGAGTTGGGGTGCTGCATAAAACCAGAGATAGAAATTAGCACAGATACCTTTCCATAAGCCAAATATGTAATAGTCAAGACCTAGCCCTTGCTCAACGAAATGGACTAAACACCCCATATTCAACGCCTAGGAATACACCTGACTAGTAAGTATCTTCAAACCCATGGATTTATATGTCTCCATAAGAGACTCAAGTGTGTGTACAGCGGCATGAATGCAGCAGAGAAAATCCGATAAATCCCATTATCAAAATGAATTACAAAAACAAACACAATGACAGTGAAATAGAGAGCAATTCTTAAATAATTCATTCAGGGCTTGTGATGCAACCTGGATTTACCACATCTACAACCAGAGCTGAGTGAGACATAAGGCTGTACACTTCAGCCTGATAGCATTGGTGAGGTTCGTTGAGAAAATGCAGGCCCTTTGAAGTCATACTGCATGGTACCCATTCCATGGGTCCCAACTCTCCAGGTTTAAGGGATTCTTCCTTCAGCTAAAACATGCATGGGAAACCCACAGTATGGTGCACCGTGTGACCGGGAAACCTTTTCAAATGCATCTCAGTTTTCGTCCCCTTTTACTCGGGTTCACGATTGAAGACCCTTTACTAATACTCTCCCCACTTAGAGAGTCAGTGCCTTTAACCTCCTGTTTGGCACAGTTTGCAATTTCTGCGCAAGATGAACAAGAATAGGGAGAACCAATGAGAGACTAGCTCTAGGTGTCTGCACGTTCAAATATAACACTCATTTCCCACCAGGAAGAGGAATTTCCAAAGGATCAGCATGCTGTGCCGGAACCAGATTAGGGCATGAAGCAATCCTGCGGGTTTGCGGCCAGCTCACAAGAAAGCGAGTAGAAGAAAGGAGCTCAGGCGCACTGTCATTCACAAACCTGCAGAGTTATAAATGTCAGCTATTGTCCAAAAATGTATTGAAGTAAGGCTGCGTAGAGGACTTGAAAGCGGGGCAGAATTGCAGGAAAACGAGTTCAGGGGCAGACTGGAATTGCATTTAAAGCATAAGGAAAGAGACAGAAAGTCGACAATGATGCACTTGGTCAAAAAGGGCGTATGCGTTTTTTCCTGAATATATTCAAGAAAAAACACATACGCCCTTTTTGGCCAAACAAGCAAGCCTGTAAAGAAATCTGCATTACAATGAAGTCTCACTGCCCCCCTGTCAAAAGGGACATCTGAAAAAAGTGAAAAATCCAGAAAGGCAGGACAGGCCATGGAGAACAGGGAGCCTTGTTATGCTGATGGGCGGGATGTAACTTGCCAACAGCCACTCTGGAGAAGTGTATGGTGTTTCCTCAAACACCTAAAAAACTAAGCAACGGAGCCTACGGCACTTCCACTTATGGTTCTATAGCTTAGGGAAATTGAAATCAAAAAGACACAGCCACCCATAAATTTTGGACGGCTCTGCTTACAAGAACCTCATTTACGGTACAAGTGAAATATCCCAGAAAGCAAAAAATGGATAAAGAAGTTGTTGTACGTACGTACAATGGAATATCACTCAGCAATGAAATCTATGTCGTGAGGCCCGTAGCGGCATAATGAGTGGATTCAGGTACGATCATTCTAAGTTAACTAAGTCACACAGAAAAAGAAACACCATAAGATATCTCAAATACACGGAATGCAAACATGGCTGCACATGAACTCAATTACAAAACAGAAAAGGGTCTCAAATTTAGAAAACCAACTTATGCTTGCTTAAGGGGAAAGGTGAGTTGTGGTGCTGCATAAAACCAGAGATTGAAATTAGCACAGATACCTTTCCATAAGCAAATATGTAATAGTCAGGACCTACTCCTTGCTCCACGAAATGGACTCAACACCCCATATTCAATGCCTAGGAATATACCTGACTAGTAAGAATCTGAAAACCCATGGATTTATATGTCTCCATAAGAGAATCAAGCATGTGTACAGCGGCATAAACGCAGCAGTGAAAATCCGATAAATCCCATTATCAAAATAAATTACAAAAACAAAACACAATGACAGTGAAATAGAGAGCAATTCTTAAATAATTCATTCAGGGCTTGTGATGCAACGTGGATTTACCACATCTACACCCCGAGCTGAGTGAGACATAAGGCTGGACACTTCGGGCTGATAGCATTGGTGACGTTCGGTGAGCAAAGGCAACCCTTTGAAGTCATACTGCGTGGTACCCATTCCATGGGTCCCAACTCTCCAGGTTGAAGGGATTCTTCCTTCAGGTAAAACATGCATGGGCAACCCAGAATATGGTCCACCGTGTGACCGGGAAAACTTTTTAAATGCGTCTCAGTTTTCGTCCCCTCGTACTCGGTTTTACCATTCCAGACGCTTTACTAACACTCTCCCCACTTGGAGAGTCAGTGCCTTTAACCTCCTGTTTGGCACAGTTTGGAATTTCTGCGCAAGATGAACAGGAATAGGGAGAACCAATGAGAGATTAGCTGTAGGTGTCTGCACGAACAAATTTAACGCTCATTTCCCACCAGGAAGAGGAATTAGCCAAAGGCTCAGCATGCGGTGTCGGAACCAGATTAGGGCCTGAAGCAATCCTGCGGTTTTGCGGCCAGCTCACAAGAAAGCGAGTTGAAGAAAGGAGCTCAGGGGCACTGTAATTCACAAACCTGCAGAGTTATAAATGACAGCTATCGTCCAAAAATATATTGAAGTAAGGCTGCAAAGAGGACTTGAACGCGGGGCAGAATTCCAGGAATACGATTTCAGGAGGTAGACGGGAAGTCCTCTGAAAGTATAGGAGAAGAGGCAGAACCTCGACAATGATGCACTTGGTCAAAAAGGGCATATGCGTTTCTTCCAGGGCCCTTATTAAAGAGGGTAGGAGGCTCCCAGCATGCTTCAGTGGCCAACAGAGGGCCTACGTCGCCAAGGCGACATGAGCCATCCAGGCAGGAGTGACCTCACATCAGAGGGCCCACCTCACAGAAGGGTAAGGAACCCAGTCAAGATCAGACTCTCACCAGAGTGCCCACATAAGCAAGGGGCTGGGAACCAGGCAGGAGTGTCCTCACACCCATGGGGCCACATCATCGAAAGTTGAGGTACCCAGCACATGTGGCCTCAAACCAGAGGACCCACATCACCATGGGTCTCGGAGCGAGGCAGGCAGGATTAACCTCAAAACACATGGCCCATTGTATAAAAAAGGTGAGGAATCCAGCAGTTGGAACATCCCAGCAGGCGGCCCAGAGCACCGAGGTTATGGGATCCAGGCAGTGATGAACTCACAACAGAGGGCCCTCATCGTGATACTGTAAGCAACCCAGCCGTTGTAACCTCAGAGCACAAGGCCCACATCCCCATGGGGAAGGGAACCAAGCAGGAGTGTCATCGCACCAGTGGGCACACATCAGAAAAGGTGGGGAGCCCAGCAGTTAGGGCCGGACGCCAGAGGGCCCTCATCACTGAGGAGAGGAGGCTCCCAGCAAGCTCCAACTGCTACCAGAAGGCCGACGTCGCCAATGCAGGGTGTGCCAGCCAGGCAGGAGTGACCTCAGAGCAGAGGGCCAACCACACAAAAGTGTGAGGAACCCAAAGAGGATCAGACTCTCACCGGAGGGCCCACATCACCAAGGGAATGGAAACCAGGCAGGAGTGTTCTCACACCAGTGTGGTCACATCACCGAAATGTGACGGACCCAGCACACGTGGCCTCAAACTACAGGACACACATCACCAAGGGGCTGGGAGTGAGGCAGGCAGGAGGAGCCTCCAAACAGAGGGCCCATAGCGTAAAAAAGGTGAGGGATCCCGCAGTTGGAACCTCCCAGCAGGTGGCCAGGAGCAGCGAGGCTATGGGATCCAGGCCTGACTGAACTCAAAACAGAGGGCCCTCATCATGAAACTGTGAGCAACCCAGCCGTTGGGACCTTAGAGCAGAAGGCCCACATTCCCATGGGGTTGGGATCCTGGCAGGAGTGTACTCGCACCACAGGGCGCACATCAGAAAATTTTGGGAGCCCAGGAGTTAGGGTCTGACGCCAGAGGGCCCTCATTACCGAGGGGAGGAGACTCCCAGCAGGCACCAACTCCCAACTGAGGGCCCACGTCGCCACGTTGACGTGTGCCAGCCAGGCAGGAGTGACCTCACAGCAGAGGGCCTACCTCACAGAAGGGTGAGGAACCCAGCCAGGATAAGACTCTCACCAGAGGGCCCACATCACCAAGGGGATCGGAACAAGGCAGGAGTGTCCTCACACCAGTGTGGCCACATTATAGAAAGGTGAGGAACCCAGCACATGTGGCCTAAACCAGAGGACCCACATTTCCAAGGTGCTCCGAGTGAGGCAGGCAGGAGTAGCCTAACAACACAGGGCCCACAGAATAAAAAATGTGAGGAATCCAGCAGTTTGAACCTCCCAGCAGGTGGCCCAGAGCATGGAGTCTATGGGATCCAGGCCACAGTGAACTCACAGCAGAGGGCCCACATCATGAAACTGTGAGCAACCCAGCCAGTGGGACCTCAGAGCAGAAGGCCCACATCCCCATGGGGATGGGAACCTCGCAGGAGTGTCCTCGCACAACTTAGCACGTATCAGAAAATGTGGGAACCCAGCAGTTATGGCCTGGCGCCAGAGGGCCCTCATCACGGAGGAGAGGAGGCTACCAGCAGGCTCCAAATGCCACCAGAGGGCCGACGTCACCAAGGCAATGGGAGCAAGCCAGGCAGGAGTTACCTCACAGCAGAGGGCCCACCTCACAGAAGTGTGAGGAATCCAGACAGGATCAGACTCTCACCAGAGGGCCCACATCACCAAGGGGATGGGAACCAGGCAGGAGTGTCCTCACACCAGTGGGGCCACATCAATAAAGGTGAGGAAACTGGTACATGTGGCCTTAAACAAGAGGACCTACATCACAAATGGGCTGGGAGTGAGTCAGGAAGTAGGAGCATGAAAACACAGGACCCAAAGAATAAAAAAGGTAAGGAATCCAGCAGTAGGAACCTCCCAGCAGGCCGCTCAGAGCACAGAGGCTATGGGATCTAGGCCTGGGTGAACTAACACCAGAGAGCCAACATCATGAAACGGTGAACAACACAGGTGTTGGGACCTTAGAGCAGAAGGCCCACATGCCCATGGGGATGGGAACCTCGCAGGAGTGTCCTCGCACCACTTAGCACGTATCAGAAAATGTGGGTACCCGGCAGTTAGGGCCTGAGGCAAGAGGGCCCCCATCACCGAGGGGAGGTTCCCAGCAGGCTCCAACTGCCACAAGAGGGCCGATGTTGCCCAGGTGGGGTGTGCCAGCCAGGCAGGAGTGACCTCACAGCAGAGGGCCCCCCTCACAGAAGGGTGAGGAACCCAGCCAGGATCAGACTCTCACCAGAGGCCCCACATCATCAAGGTGATAGGAACCAGGCAGGAGTGTCCTCACACCAGTGGGGCCACATCATCGAAAGGCGAGGGACCCAGCATACGTGGCCTCAAACCAGAGGACACACATCACCAAGGGGCTGGGAGTGAGGCAGGCAGGAGGAGTCTCAAAACAGAGGGCCCATAGAAGAAAAAAGGTGAGGAATCCCGCAGTTGTAACCTCCCAGCAGGTGGCCAGGAGCAGCGAGGCTATGGGATCCAGGCCGGAGAGAACTCACAGCAGAGGGCCCTCATCATGAAACTGAGCAACCCACGGTTGGGACCTCAGAGCAGAAGGCCCACATTCCCATGGGGTTGGGAACCTGGCAGGAGTGTACTCGAACCACAGGGCGCATATCAGAAAATATTGGGAGCCCAGGAGTTAGGGTCTGACGCCAGAGGGCCCTCATTACCGAGGGGAGGAGACACCCAGCAGGCACCAAATCCCACCAGAGGGCCGACGTCGCCAAGGCGGGGTGTGCCAGCCAGGCAGGAGTGACCTCAGAGAAGAGGGCCCACCTCACAGAAGTGTGAGGAACCCAACCAGGATCAGACTCTCACCGGAGGGCCCACATCACCAAGGGGATGGGAACCAGGCAGGAGTGTCCTCACACCAGTGGGGCCACATCAGCCAAAGGTGAGGAACCCAGCACATGTGGCCTCAAACCACAGGACACACATCACCAAGGGGCTAGGAGTGAGGCAGGTGTCTGGAGGGGCACATTTAACTCTAATTTCCCACCAGGAAGTGGAATGAACCAAAGTCTCAGAGTGCCGTGCCGGACCCTGATTACGGCCTGAAGCAAACCTGCGGTTCTGTGGCCAGTTTTCAAGGAAACGAGTTAAGAAAGGAAATCACGGGCACTGTAATTCACAAACCTGCAGTGTTATAAATGACAGCTATTGGCAAAATTATATGGAAGTAAGTCTGCAAAGAGGACTTGAAAACGAGGCAGAATTGCAGGAATCATATTTCAGGAGGTAGATTGGAATTGCATTTAAAGCATGTGAAAAGCGGCAGATCTTTGACAGTGATGCACTTGGACAAAAGTGCGTAAACATTTTTTCCTGTATATATTCAGGAAAAAACACATATGCCCTTTTTGGCCAACCAAGCACTCGAGAAATGGAAATCCGCACTACAATGAAGTCTCATTTCCCATTCGTCAAAAGGGCCATCTGAAAAAAGTGTAAAAACCAGAAACACAGGACAGGCCATGGAGAACAGGGAGCCTTGTTATGCTGATGGGCGGGATGTAAATTGCCAACAGACACTCTGGAGATGTTTATGGTGTATCCTGAAACATCTGAAAAACAAAGCTACAGACCCTAGGGCACTTCCACTTTTGGCCCTATAGCTTAGGAAAATTAAAATCAACAAGACACAGCCAACACCAAATTTAGGGCTGCTGTGTTTACAAGAACCTTGAGTCCAGTACAAATTAAATATCCCAGAAAGAAAAAAATGGATAAAGGAGTTGTGCTACTTACGTACAACGGAATATCACTCAGCAATGAAATCAATGTCATCAGGCCTGTAGCAGCAAATTGAGTGGATTTAAGTATGATGATTCTAAGAGAAATAGGTCACACAGAGAAAGAGAATTATCATAAGATATCACTAATAGAGAGAGTGTAAACTTGGCTACACATAAACTGAATTCCAAAACCGAACAGAGTCTCACATTTAGATAAAAACTTATGCTTGCTTAAGGGGAAAGTTGAGTTGGGGTGCTGTATAAAACCAGAGATTGAAATTAGCACACATACCGTTCCATAAGCCAAATATGTAATAGACAAGACCTACTCTTTGCTCAACGAAATAGACTCATCCATGGTGTATCACCTCACACCTGTTAGAATGGGCATCATCAGAAAATCTACAAACAACAAATGCTGGAAAGGGTGTGGAGATAAGGAACCCTCTTCCACTATTGTTGGGAATGTAAATTGATACAGTCACTGTGGAGAACATTATGGAGTTTCTTATAAAACTAAGAATAGAATTACCATATGATACAGCAATCCCACTACTGGGCATATACCCAGACAAAACCATAAATCAAAAAGAGACATTCACCGCAATGTTCATTGCATCACTATTTACAATATCCAGGTAATGGAAGCAACCTAAATGCCCACAGACAGACGAATGCATAAAGATGTGGTACATATATAAAATGGAATATTACTAAGCCATAAAAAGGAATGAAATTGGGTCATTTGTAGAGACGTTGATGGATCTAGAGACTGTCATACAGAGTGAAGTAAGTCAGAAAGAGAAAAACAAATCTTGTCTATTAATGCATATATGTGGAACCTAGAAAAATTGTACAGATGAACCGTTTTGCCAGGCAGAAATAGAGCAACAGATGTAGACAACAAACGTATGGACACCAAGGGGGGAAAGCTGTTGGGGGGTGGTGGTGGGAGGAGTTGAGAGATTGGGATTGGCATGTATACATTTATATGTATAAAATAGATAACCAAAAAGAACCTGCTGTATAAAAAAATAAAATAAAATTCAAATTACAAAAAGTAAAACAGAAAAAATATTCTTCCCTTCACATACATGTATTTATATGAATAAATTATTTCCATGCTTATATCTGTAAATACAAAAAAGAGGAATAAAATCTACCTTGAACCAAAAACGAAAAAAAGAAAAAAAAACAGAACCCACCAGTTACACAGAGGAAAACCGTATCAGGGCACTTGCTCCAGTTGTAAACAATTCTGAAGTTGGTCAGTGGTGGGGAATCATCTCCCATTCAGCCAGCAGGCCCCACGCAACAAGCGTCCTCATTGCAAAGCTGGGGGACCGTGCCGAGGCATCTGTGAGTAAACGTGGGCTGAGCCCCAGGCCAGCTGCTGCTGAAATGTTCCCACCCTTCCCAGGTAAAACACCTGAATATGTACAAGGACTTGAAAGCCTAGAGGAAGGGCCATGGAGCCACATGAGTGACAGCATGCCAGCCGACTTGGTGCCTGCAGGCCAGCCAGGATGGTCCTGGCCCTGGGTGCTCTTCTGGAAGCTTTCCATTTCCCTGCCTGAGATACCCCTGCTGTCCCGGCCCCCACTGCTTTCTTCCTCACTCACCTCTGCCCAGGGAGAAATTCCAGCGGCAGGTATGGGTGACACATCCTCTTCTTTAGCAGGTGGCATCTTGGCAACTGCTGCAGAAAGTCCAGCAGAGCCCCACTCACACTGGGCCACCCACAAAGCCGTGGCCTCTCACTCCCTCCCACCAGTCCAGCCCCAAGACTGCTGACAGGGCAGAGAAAATGGCGTCAGGCACAGCTGCAGGGGCTCTTGCTGCCTGGAGCGGTGTTTATATTGATCTGAACCCAGGCACACCTGGGGAGGGCTGGCCGGCATGGTCGGGCTTCCCAGGCCAGCCAATAATCACCCCTCAGGGGCTCACAGTTGCAGAAACTGGAACTTGCTGAATCGGCCAGGTCCAAGGAACAGGTGCGGGCTCCTGAGAGTCAGGATAGACAAGGGGCTGCAGCTCTGGCTTGTTTTCTAAGTATATTATCTGGCCCATGAGTGGGAGACAACTTCAAGAAAACCCTCTCCTAATGAGAGGAACCCAGGAGTCAGGGAGAGGAGGGGTGGCTGGTGGGTGGAGACAGAGGCCTGGTGCCCCGGGTGCAGTGGAAGTCTCTGGAAGACCAGGTGGAGGGAGGCCACACAGAGTGATGCCAAGGGTCACAGACCTGTCGGAGCTGCTGTTTGTTAGTTCAAGTCCTGCTCTGAGGTGCTCTGTGTCAGATCTGAGTGACAGGTGAGCTGGGAGTGCTCTGCAATGAGGGCGATATGCACGGTTCCTGTGTTCCCAGCCCTGCCATGGTACCTGTAAGGGTAGCTCTGTATCCTGGGAGGGGCCTGACCACGAGAGCCCCATGGGCTGCAGGGGAACCTGCCCAGGGAACCCCATATCCTGGGAGGGGCCTGAACACGAGAGCCCCATGGGCTGGGGTGGGGGTGGGGTACCTGCCCAGGTGAGCTCCATATCCTGGGATTGGCCTGACCTCGAGAGCCCCATGGGCTGCTGGAGTCCTGGTAAAGGATGTCAGGACAGTCAGTGAAGCCACCGAGGATATACCTCCAGTAGTTCCTAAATCCTACACCCTGCTGGTCATTCTACCAACCACCAGGACATGGTATTCTGTATTAGTCTTCAATGATGCCTTCTTTTGTATTCTATTAGTCCCAGAGTCACAAGAAATTTTGGCTTGTGAGTGGCAGGACTCAACATACAACTAAAACAATACTTCCGGGCCGTGTTGCCCCAAGGGTTCAAAAATTCCCACACCATCTTTGGGGAAAGCTCAGCTAAAGAACTAAAAGTTCTACCTCTGGAAAAGGAAACACTCCTTCAATATGCAGACGACATTCTGATCGCCAGCCCTACTAAGGAGACCTCTGAACTACCAAGCCAATAAAGGATACAAGTTGTCCAAGAAAAAGCTCAAATATCACAGACTACGGTGACCTGCCTGGGCTTCATTCTCACAGAAGGTCGGAGAAGCCCATCCCAGGAAAGGGAAGAAACAATTTACAGCCTTACCCATTTCTGAAACTAGAAGACAGCTTAGGGGTTCCTGGGGAGGCCAGGGTTTGCTGCTTCTGGATCCCTAACTACAGTCTACTAGCTGGGCCTCTATATGAAACACTGAAAGGAAAAGATGATGATCCTTTTGAATAGAATGCAGAAGTGGCCTTTCAAGAATGGAAAGAGCAGTCAATTCAGACCCTTGCCCTGGAACTCCCTAATTTAGCTAAACCCTTTGACCTTTACATTCCTGGTGAACGGTGAATCGCCATTGGAGTAGTAGTGCAAAACCTGGGACCACTTGAAATGGAACAATGCAAGAATGCGATCCAGGTAGGATAAACTACGGTCACCAAGGGGCTTGGCCCACCGCCACATCTGGCCAAGATACTGGCAGTATCTGAAAACCTGGAAATCAGCAGCCCAAAAGGCCACCTCCCTCCTAAGGTAAAAGGACCCCACGTGGTGATCCTAACACCCAACCATGCCCTGAAGTTGCAGGGTTGGCTCCATGGGCACACTGACCTTGAGCGAGGAGGCCCTCCAACTCCAACCTCCATCGAGATAACCGGGGCAAAGTGGCACCATGAAGACTCGTGTGAAGGTGTCTGCACGGGCAAATTTAACGCTCATTTCCCACCAGGAAGAGGAATTAACCAAAGGCTCAGCATGCCGTGCCGGAACCAGATTAGGGCCTGAAGCAATCCTGCGGGTTTGCGGCCAGCTCACAAGAAAGCGAGTTGAAGAAAGGAGCTCAGGGACACTGTAATTCACAAACCTGCAGAGTTATAAATGACAGCTATCACCCAAAAATATACTGAAGGAAGGCTGCGAAGAGGACTTGAAAGCGGGGCAGAATTGCAAGAAAACGATTTCAGGGGGTAGACTGGAATTGCATTTAAAGCATAGGAAATGAGGCAGAACGTCGACAATGATGCACTTGGCCAAAAAGGGCGTATGCGTTTTTTCCTGAATATATTCAGGAAAAAACGCATACGCCCTTTTTGGCCAACCAAGCAAGCATGTTAAAGAAATCTGCACTACAATGAAGTCTCACTGCCCCCCGTTCAAAAGGGCCATCTGAAAAAAGTGTAAAATCCAGAAAGGCAGCACAGGCCATGGAGAACAGGGAGCCTTGTTATGCTGATGGGCGGGATGTAAATTGCCAACAGCCACTCTGGAGATGTGTATGGTGTTTCCTCAAAAACCTAAAAAACAAAGCAACGGAGCCTACGGCATTACCACTTATTTTCCTATAGCTTAGGGAAGTTAAAATCAAAAACACACAGCCACCGCAAAGTTTCTGTTTACGGCTCTGTTTACAAGAACCTCGTCTACGGTACAAGTTAAATATCCCAGAAAGCGAAAAATGGATAAAGAAGTGTGGTACGTACGTACAAAGGAATATCACTCACCAATGAAATCTATGTCATCAGGCCCGTCGCGGCATAATGAGTGGATTCAGGTACGATGATTCTAAGTGAAATAAGTCACACAGAAAATGAAACATCATAAGATATCACTAATACACGGAATGTAAACTTGGCTACACATGAACTGAATTACAAAACAGAGCAGGGTCTCAAATTTAGAAAACCAACTTATGCTTGCTTAAGGGGAAAGGTGAGTTGTGGTGCTGCATAAAACCAGAGATAGAAATTAGCACAGATACCTTTCCATAAGCCAAATATGTAATAGTCAAGACCTAGCCCTTGCTCAACGAAATGGACTAAACACCCCATATTCAACGCCTAGGAATACACCTGACTAGTAAGTATCTTCAAACCCATGGATTTATATGTCTCCATAAGAGACTCAAGTGTGTGTACAGCGGCATGAATGCAGCAGAGAAAATCCGATAAATCCCATTATCAAAATGAATTACAAAAACAAACACAATGACAGTGAAATAGAGAGCAATTCTTAAATAATTCATTCAGGGCTTGTGATGCAACCTGGATTTACCACATCTACAACCAGAGCTGAGTGAGACATAAGGCTGTACACTTCAGCCTGATAGCATTGGTGAGGTTCGTTGAGAAAATGCAGGCCCTTTGAAGTCATACTGCATGGTACCCATTCCATGGGTCCCAACTCTCCAGGTTTAAGGGATTCTTCCTTCAGCTAAAACATGCATGGGAAACCCACAGTATGGTGCACCGTGTGACCGGGAAACCTTTTCAAATGCATCTCAGTTTTCGTCCCCTTTTACTCGGGTTCACGATTGAAGACCCTTTACTAATACTCTCCCCACTTAGAGAGTCAGTGCCTTTAACCTCCTGTTTGGCACAGTTTGCAATTTCTGCGCAAGATGAACAAGAATAGGGAGAACCAATGAGAGACTAGCTCTAGGTGTCTGCACGTTCAAATATAACACTTATTTCCCACCAGGAAGAGGAATTTACCAAAGGATCAGCATGCTGTGCCGGAACCAGATTAGGGCTTGAAGCAAACCTGCGGGTTTGCGGCCAGCTCACAAGAAAGCGAGTAGAAGAAAGGAGCTCAGGCGCACTGTCATTCACAAACCTGCAGAGTTATAAATGTCAGCTATTGTCCAAAAATGTATTGAAGTAAGGCTGCGTAGAGGACTTGAAAGCGGGGCAGAATTGCAGGAAAACGAGTTCAGGGGCAGACTGGAATTGCATTTAAAGCATAAGGAAAGAGACAGAAAGTCGACAATGATGCACTTGGTCAAAAAGGGCGTATGCGTTTTTTCCTGAATATATTCAAGAAAAAACACATACGCCCTTTTTGGCCAAACAAGCAAGCCTGTAAAGAAATCTGCATTACAATGAAGTCTCACTGCCCCCCTGTCAAAAGGGACATCTGAAAAAAGTGAAAAATCCAGAAAGGCAGGACAGGCCATGGAGAACAGGGAGCCTTGTTATGCTGATGGGCGGGATGTAACTTGCCAACAGCCACTCTGGAGAAGTGTATGGTGTTTCCTCAAACACCTAAAAAACTAAGCAACGGAGCCTACGGCACTTCCACTTATGGTTCTATAGCTTAGGGAAATTAAAATCAAAAAGACACAGCCACCCATAAATTTTGGACGGCTCTGCTTACAAGAACCTCATTTACGGTACAAGTGAAATATCCCAGAAAGCAAAAAATGGATAAAGAAGTTGTTGTACGTACGTACAATGGAATATCACTCAGCAATGAAATCTATGTCATGAGGCCCGTCGCGGCATAATGAGTGGATTCAGGTACGATCATTCTAAGTTAACTAAGTCACACAGAAAAAGAAACACCATAAGATATCTCAAATACACGGAATGCAAACATGGCTGCACATGAACTCAATTACAAAACAGAAAAGGGTCTCAAATTTAGAAAACCAACTTATGCTTGCTTAAGGGGAAAGGTGAGTTGTGGTGCTGCATAAAACCAGAGATTGAAATTAGCACAGATACCTTTCCATAAGCAAATATGTAATAGTCAGGACCTACTCCTTGCTCCACGAAATGGACTCAACACCCCATATTCAATGCCTAGGAATATACCTGACTAGTAAGAATCTGAAAACCCATGGATTTATATGTCTCCATAAGAGAATCAAGCATGTGTACAGCGGCATAAACGCAGCAGTGAAAATCCGATAAATCCCATTATCAAAATAAATTACAAAAACAAAACACAATGACAGTGAAATAGAGAGCAATTCTTAAATAATTCATTCAGGGCTTGTGATGCAACGTGGATTTACCACATCTACACCCCGAGCTGAGTGAGACATAAGGCTGGACACTTCGGGCTGATAGCATTGGTGACGTTCGGTGAGCAAAGGCAACCCTTTGAAGTCATACTGCGTGGTACCCATTCCATGGGTCCCAACTCTCCAGGTTGAAGGGATTCTTCCTTCAGGTAAAACATGCATGGGCAACCCAGAATATGGTCCACCGTGTGACCGGGAAAACTTTTTAAATGCGTCTCAGTTTTCGTCCCCTCGTACTCGGTTTTACCATTCCAGACGCTTTACTAACACTCTCCCCACTTGGAGAGTCAGTGCCTTTAACCTCCTGTTTGGCACAGTTTGGAATTTCTGCGCAAGATGAACAGGAATAGGGAGAACCAATGAGAGATTAGCTGTAGGTGTCTGCACGAACAAATTTAACGCTCATTTCCCACCAGGAAGAGGAATTAGCCAAAGGCTCAGCATGCCGTGTCGGAACCAGATTAGGGCCTGAAGCAATCCTGCGGTTTTGCGGCCAGCTCACAAGAAAGCGAGTTGAAGAAAGGAGCTCAGGGGCACTGTAATTCACAAACCTGCAGAGTTATAAATGACAGCTATCGTCCAAAAATATATTGAAGTAAGGCTGCAAAGAGGACTTGAACGCGGGGCAGAATTCCAGGAATACGATTTCAGGAGGTAGACGGGAAGTCCTCTGAAAGTATAGGAGAAGAGGCAGAACCTCGACAATGATGCACTTGGTCAAAAAGGGCATATGCGTTTCTTCCAGGGCCCTTATTAAAGAGGGTAGGAGGCTCCCAGCATGCTTCAGTGGCCAACAGAGGGCCTACGTCGCCAAGGCGACATGAGCCATCCAGGCAGGAGTGACCTCACATCAGAGGGCCCACCTCACAGAAGGGTAAGGAACCCAGTCAAGATCAGACTCTCACCAGAGTGCCCACATAAGCAAGGGGCTGGGAACCAGGCAGGAGTGTCCTCACACCCATGGGGCCACATCATCGAAAGTTGAGGTACCCAGCACATGTGGCCTCAAACCAGAGGACCCACATCACCATGGGTCTCGGAGCGAGGCAGGCAGGATTAACCTCAAAACACATGGCCCATTGTATAAAAAAGGTGAGGAATCCAGCAGTTGGAGCATCCCAGCAGGCGGCCCAGAGCACCGAGGCTATGGGATCCAGGCAGTGATGAACTCACAACAGAGGGCCCTCATCGTGATACTGTAAGCAACCCAGCCGTTGTAACCTCAGAGCACAAGGCCCACATCCCCATGGGGAAGGGAACCAAGCAGGAGTGTCATCGCACCAGTGGGCACACATCAGAAAAGGTGGGGAGCCCTGCAGTTAGGGCCGGACGCCAGAGGGCCCTCATCACTGAGGAGAGGAGGCTCCCAGCAAGCTCCAACTGCTACCAGAAGGCCGACGTCGCCAATGCAGGGTGTGCCAGCCAGGCAGGAGTGACCTCAGAGCAGAGGGCCAACCACACAAAAGTGTGAGGAACCCAAAGAGGATCAGACTCTCACCGGAGGGCCCACATCACCAAGGGAATGGAAACCAGGCAGGAGTGTTCTCACACCAGTGTGGTCACATCACCGAAATGTGACGGACCCAGCACACGTGGCCTCAAACTACAGGACACACATCACCAAGGGGCTGGGAGTGAGGCAGGCAGGAGGAGCCTCCAAACAGAGGGCCCATAGCGTAAAAAAGGTGAGGGATCCCGCAGTTGGAACCTCCCAGCAGGTGGCCAGGAGCAGCGAGGCTATGGGATCCAGGCCTGACTGAACTCAAAACAGAGGGCCCTCATCATGAAACTGTGAGCAACCCAGCCGTTGGGACCTTAGAGCAGAAGGCCCACATTCCCATGGGGTTGGGATCCTGGCAGGAGTGTACTCGCACCACAGGGCGCACATCAGAAAATTTTGGGAGCCCAGGAGTTAGGGTCTGACGCCAGAGGGCCCTCATTACCGAGGGGAGGAGACTCCCAGCAGGCACCAACTCCCAACTGAGGGCCCACGTCGCCACGTTGACGTGTGCCAGCCAGGCAGGAGTGACCTCACAGCAGAGGGCCTACCTCACAGAAGGGTGAGGAACCCAGCCAGGATAAGACTCTCACCAGAGGGCCCACATCACCAAGGGGATCGGAACAAGGCAGGAGTGTCCTCACACCAGTGTGGCCACATTATAGAAAGGTGAGGAACCCAGCACATGTGGCCTAAACCAGAGGACCCACATTTCCAAGGTGCTCCGAGTGAGGCAGGCAGGAGTAGCCTAACAACACAGGGCCCACAGAATAAAAAATGTGAGGAATCCAGCAGTTTGAACCTCCCAGCAGGTGGCCCAGAGCATGGAGTCTATGGGATCCAGGCCACAGTGAACTCACAGCAGAGGGCCCACATCATGAAACTGTGAGCAACCCAGCCAGTGGGACCTCAGAGCAGAAGGCCCACATCCCCATGGGGATGGGAACCTCGCAGGAGTGTCCTCGCACAACTTAGCACGTATCAGAAAATGTGGGAACCCAGCAGTTATGGCCTGGCGCCAGAGGGCCCTCATCACGGAGGAGAGGAGGCTACCAGCAGGCTCCAAATGCCACCAGAGGGCCGACGTCACCAAGGCAATGGGAGCAAGCCAGGCAGGAGTTACCTCACAGCAGAGGGCCCACCTCACAGAAGTGTGAGGAATCCAGACAGGATCAGACTCTCACCAGAGGGCCCACATCACCAAGGGGATGGGAACCAGGCAGGAGTGTCCTCACACCAGTGGGGCCACATCAATAAAGGTGAGGAAACTGGTACATGTGGCCTTAAACAAG
Source organism: Delphinapterus leucas (assembly GCF_059928025.1). Taxonomy (NCBI): domain Eukaryota; kingdom Metazoa; phylum Chordata; class Mammalia; order Artiodactyla; family Monodontidae; genus Delphinapterus; species Delphinapterus leucas. The sequence continues at coordinate 4,335,884 of NW_028322250.1, forward strand.
AGGACCTACATCACAAATGGGCTGGGAGTGAGTCAGGAAGTAGGAGCATGAAAACACAGGACCCAAAGAATAAAAAAGGTAAGGAATCCAGCAGTAGGAACCTCCCAGCAGGCCGCTCAGAGCACAGAGGCTATGGGATCTAGGCCTGGGTGAACTAACACCAGAGAGCCAACATCATGAAACGGTGAACAACACAGGTGTTGGGACCTTAGAGCAGAAGGCCCACATGCCCATGGGGATGGGAACCTCGCAGGAGTGTCCTCGCACCACTTAGCACGTATCAGAAAATGTGGGTACCCAGCAGTTAGGGCCTGAGGCAAGAGGGCCCCCATCACCGAGGGGAGGTTCCCAGCAGGCTCCAACTGCCACAAGAGGGCCGATGTTGCCCAGGTGGGGTGTGCCAGCCAGGCAGGAGTGACCTCACAGCAGAGGGCCCCCCTCACAGAAGGGTGAGGAACCCAGCCAGGATCAGACTCTCACCAGAGGGCCCACATCATCAAGGGGATAGGAACCAGGCAGGAGTGTCCTCACACCAGTGGGGCCACATCATCGAAAGGCGAGGGACCCAGCATACGTGGCCTCAAACCAGAGGACACACATCACCAAGGGGTTGGGAGTGAGGCAGGCAGGAGGAGTCTCAAAACAGAGGGCCCATAGAAGAAAAAAGGTGAGGAATCCCGCAGTTGTAACCTCCCAGCAGGTGGCCAGGAGCAGCGAGGCTATGGGATCCAGGCCGGAGAGAACTCACAGCAGAGGGCCCTCATCATGAAACTGAGCAACCCACGGTTGGGACCTCAGAGCAGAAGGCCCACATTCCCATGGGGTTGGGAACCTGGCAGGAGTGTACTCGAACCACAGGGCGCATATCAGAAAATATTGGGAGCCCAGGAGTTAGGGTCTGACGCCAGAGGGCCCTCATTACCGAGGGGAGGAGACACCCAGCAGGCACCAAATCCCACCAGAGGGCCGACGTCGCCAAGGCGGGGTGTGCCAGCCAGGCAGGAGTGACCTCAGAGAAGAGGGCCCACCTCACAGAAGTGTGAGGAACCCAACCAGGATCAGACTCTCACCGGAGGGCCCACATCACCAAGGGGATGGGAACCAGGCAGGAGTGTCCTCACACCAGTGGGGCCACATCAGCCAAAGGTGAGGAACCCAGCACATGTGGCCTCAAACCACAGGACACACATCACCAAGGGGCTAGGAGTGAGGCAGGTGTCTGGAGGGGCACATTTAACTCTAATTTCCCACCAGGAAGTGGAATGAACCAAAGTCTCAGAGTGCCGTGCCGGACCCTGATTACGGCCTGAAGCAAACCTGCGGTTCTGTGGCCAGTTTTCAAGGAAACGAGTTAAGAAAGGAAATCACGGGCACTGTAATTCACAAACCTGCAGTGTTATAAATGACAGCTATTGGCAAAATTATATGGAAGTAAGTCTGCAAAGAGGACTTGAAAACGAGGCAGAATTGCAGGAATCATATTTCAGGAGGTAGATTGGAATTGCATTTAAAGCATGTGAAAAGCGGCAGATCTTTGACAGTGATGCACTTGGACAAAAGTGCGTAAACATTTTTTCCTGAATATATTCAGGAAAAAACACATATGCCCTTTTTGGCCAACCAAGCACTCGAGAAATGGAAATCCGCCCTACAATGAAGTCTCATTTCCCATTCGTCAAAAGGGCCATCTGAAAAAAGTGTAAAAACCAGAAACACAGGACAGGCCATGGAGAACAGGGAGCCTTGTTATGCTGATGGGCGGGATGTAAATTGCCAACAGACACTCTGGAGATGTTTATGGTGTATCCTGAAACATCTGAAAAACAAAGCTACAGACCCTAGGGCACTTCCACTTTTGGCCCTATAGCTTAGGAAAATTAAAATCAACAAGACACAGCCAACACCAAATTTAGGGCTGCTGTGTTTACAAGAACCTTGAGTCCAGTACAAATTAAATATCCCAGAAAGAAAAAAATGGATAAAGGAGTTGTGCTACTTACGTACAACGGAATATCACTCAGCAATGAAATCAATGTCATCAGGCCTGTAGCAGCAAATTGAGTGGATTTAAGTATGATGATTCTAAGAGAAATAGGTCACACAGAGAAAGATAATTATCATAAGATATCACTAATAGAGAGAGTGTAAACTTGGCTACACATAAACTGAATTCCAAAACCGAACAGAGTCTCACATTTAGATAAAAACTTATGCTTGCTTAAGGGGAAAGTTGAGTTGGGGTGCTGTATAAAACCAGAGATTGAAATTAGCACACATACCGTTCCATAAGCCAAATATGTAATAGACAAGACCTACTCTTTGCTCAACGAAATAGACTCATCCATGGTGTATCACCTCACACCTGTTAGAATGGGCATCATCAGAAAATCTACAAACAACAAATGCTGGAAAGGGTGTGGAGATAAGGAACCCTCTTCCACTATTGTTGGGAATGTAAATTGATACAGTCACTGTGGAGAACATTATGGAGTTTCTTATAAAACTAAGAATAGAATTACCATATGATACAGCAATCCCACTACTGGGCATATACCCAGACAAAACCATAAATCAAAAAGAGACATTCACCGCAATGTTCATTGCATCACTATTTACAATATCCAGGTAATGGAAGCAACCTAAATGCCCACAGACAGACGAATGCATAAAGATGTGGTACATATATAAAATGGAATATTACTAAGCCATAAAAAGGAATGAAATTGGGTCATTTGTAGAGACGTTGATGGATCTAGAGACTGTCATACAGAGTGAAGTAAGTCAGAAAGAGAAAAACAAATCTTGTCTATTAATGCATATATGTGGAACCTAGAAAAATTGTACAGATGAACCGTTTTGCCAGGCAGAAATAGAGCAACAGATGTAGACAACAAACGTGTGGACACCAAGGGGGGAAAGCTGTTGGGGGGTGGTGGTGGGAGGAGTTGAGAGATTGGGATTGGCATGTATACATTTATATGTATAAAATAGATAACCAAAAAGAACCTGCTGTATAAAAAAATAAAATAAAATTCAAATTACAAAAAGTAAAACAGAAAAAATATTCTTCCCTTCACATACATGTATTTATATGAATAAATTATTTCCATGCTTATATCTGTAAATACAAAAAAGAGGAATAAAATCTACCTTGAACCAAAAACGAAAAAAAGAAAAAAAAACAGAACCCACCAGTTACACAGAGGAAAACCGTATCAGGGCACTTGCTCCAGTTGTAAACAATTCTGAAGTTGGTCAGTGGTGGGGAATCATCTCCCATTCAGCCAGCAGGCCCCACGCAACAAGCGTCCTCATTGCAAAGCTGGGGGACCGTGCCGAGGCATCTGTGAGTAAACGTGGGCTGAGCCCCAGGCCAGCTGCTGCTGAAATGTTCCCACCCTTCCCAGGTAAAACACCTGAATATGTACAAGGACTTGAAAGCCTAGAGGAAGGGCCATGGAGCCACATGAGTGACAGCATGCCAGCCGACTTGGTGCCTGCAGGCCAGCCAGGATGGTCCTGGCCCTGGGTGCTCTTCTGGAAGCTTTCCATTTCCCTGCCTGAGATACCCCTGCTGTCCCGGCCCCCACTGCTTTCTTCCTCACTCACCTCTGCCCAGGGAGAAATTCCAGCGGCAGGTATGGGTGACACATCCTCTTCTTTAGCAGGTGGCATCTTGGCAACTGCTGCAGAAAGTCCAGCAGAGCCCCACTCACACTGGGCCACCCACAAAGCCGTGGCCTCTCACTCCCTCCCACCAGTCCAGCCCCAAGACTGCTGACAGGGCAGAGAAAATGGCGTCAGGCACAGCTGCAGGGGCTCTTGCTGCCTGGAGCGGTGTTTATATTGATCTGAACCCAGGCACACCTGGGGAGGGCTGGCCGGCACGGTCGGGCTTCCCAGGCCAGCCAATAATCACCCCTCAGGGGCTCACAGTTGCAGAAACTGGAACTTGCTGAATCGGCCAGGTCCAAGGAACAGGTGTGGGCTCCTGAGAGTCAGGATAGACAAGGGGCTGCAGCTCTGGCTTGTTTTCTAATTATATTATCTGGCCCATGAGTGGGAGACAACTTCAAGAAAACCCTCTCCTAATGAGAGGAACCCAGGAGTCAGGGAGAGGAGGGGTGGCTGGTGGGTGGAGACAGAGGCCTGGTGCCCCGGGTGCAGTGGAAGTCTCTGGAAGACCAGGTGGAGGGAGGCCACACAGAGTGATGCCCAGGGTCACAGACCTGTCGGAGCTGCTGTTTGTTAGTTCAAGTCCTGCTCTGAGGTGCTCTGTGTCAGATCTGAGTGACAGGTGAGCTGGGAGTGCTCTGCAATGAGGGCGATATGCAGGGTTCCTGTGTTCCCAGCCCTGCCATGGTACCTGTAAGGGTAGCTCTGTATCCTGGGAGGGGCCTGACCACGAGAGCCCCATGGGCTGCAGGGGAACCTGCCCAGGGAACCCCATATCCTGGGAGGGGCCTGAACACGAGAGCCCCATGGGCTGGGGTGGGGGTGGGGTACCTGCCCAGGTGAGCTCCATATCCTGGGATTGGCCTGACCTCGAGAGCCCCATGGGCTGCTGGAGTCCTGGTAAAGGATGTCAGGACAGTCAGTGAAGCCACCGAGGATATACCTCCAGTAGTTCCTAAATCCTACACCCTGCTGGTCATTCTACCAACCACCAGGACATGGTATTCTGTATTAGTCTTCAATGATGCCTTCTTTTGTATTCTATTAGTCCCAGAGTCACAAGAAATTTTGGCTTGTGAGTGGCAGGACTCAACATACAACTAAAACAATACTTCCGGGCCGTGTTGCCCCAAGGGTTCAAAAATTCCCACACCATCTTTGGGGAAAGCTCAGCTAAAGAACTAAAAGTTCTACCTCTGGAAAAGGAAACACTCCTTCAATATGCAGACGACATTCTGATCGCCAGCCCTACTAAGGAGACCTCTGAACTACCAAGCCAATAAAGGATACAAGTTGTCCAAGAAAAAGCTCAAATATCACAGACTATGGTGACCTGCCTGGGCTTCATTCTCACAGAAGGTCGGAGAAGCCCATCCCAGGAAAGGGAAGAAACAATTTACAGCCTTACCCATTTCTGAAACTAGAAGACAGCTTAGGGGTTCCTGGGGAGGCCAGGGTTTGCTGCTTCTGGATCCCTAACTACAGTCTACTAGCTGGGCCTCTATATGAAACACTGAAAGGAAAAGATGATGATCCTTTTGAATAGAATGCAGAAGTGGCCTTTCAAGAATGGAAAGAGCAGTCAATTCAGACCCTTGCCCTGGAACTCCCTAATTTAGCTAAACCCTTTGACCTTTACATTCCTGGTGAACGGTGAATCGCCATTGGAGTATTAGTGCAAAACCTGGGACCACTTGAAATGGAACAATGCAAGAATGCGATCCAGGTAGGATAAACTACGGTCACCAAGGGGCTTGGCCCACCGCCACATCTGGCCAAGATACTGGCAGTATCTGAAAACCTGGAAATCAGCAGCCCAAAAGGCCACCTCCCTCCTAAGGGAAAAGGACCCCACGTGGTGATCCTAACACCCAACCATGCCCTGAAGTTGCAGGGTTGGCTCCATGGGCACACTGACCTTGAGCGAGGAGGCCCTCCAACTCCAACCTCCATCGAGATAACCGGGGCAAAGTGGCACCATGAAGACTCGTGTGAAGGTGTCTGCACGGGCAAATTTAACGCTCATTTCCCACCAGGAAGAGGAATTAACCAAAGGCTCAGCATGCCGTGCCGGAACCAGATTAGGGCCTGAAGCAATCCTGCGGGTTTGCGGCCAGCTCACAAGAAAGCGAGTTGAAGAAAGGAGCTCAGGGACACTGTAATTCACAAACCTGCAGAGTTATAAATGACAGCTATCACCCAAAAATATATTGAAGGAAGGCTGCGAAGAGGACTTGAAAGCGGGGCAGAATTGCAAGAAAACGATTTCAGGGGGTAGACTGGAATTGCATTTAAAGCATAGGAAAAGAGGCAGAACGTCGACAATGATGCACTTGGCCAAAAAGGGCGTATGCGTTTTTTCCTGAATATATTCAGGAAAAAACGCATACGCCCTTTTTGGCCAACCAAGCAAGCATGTTAAAGAAATCTGCACTACAATGAAGTCTCACTGCTCCCCGTTCAAAAGGGCCATCTGAAAAAAGTGTAAAATCCAGAAAGGCAGCACAGGCCATGGAGAACAGGGAGCCTTGTTATGCTGATGGGCGGGATGTAAATTGCCAACAGCCACTCTGGAGATGTGTATGGTGTTTCCTCAAAAACCTAAAAAACAAAGCAACGGAGCCTATGGCATTACCACTTATTTTCCTATAGCTTAGGGAAATTAAAATCAAAAACACACAGCCACCGCAAAGTTTCTGTTTACGGCTCTGTTTACAAGAACCTCGTCTACGGTACAATTTAAATATCCCAGAAAGCGAAAAATGGATAAAGAAGTGTGGTACGTACGTACAAAGGAATATCACTCACCAATGAAATCTATGTCATCAGGCCCGTCGCGGCATAATGAGTGGATTCAGGTACGATGATTCTAAGTGAAATAAGTCACACAGAAAATGAAACATCATAAGATATCACTAATACACGGAATGTAAACTTGGCTACACATGAACTGAATTACAAAACAGAACAGGGTCTCAAATTTAGAAAACCTACTTATGCTTGCTTAAGGGGAAAGGTGAGTTGTGGTGCTGCATAAAACCAGAGATAGAAATTAGCACAGATACCTTTCCATAAGCCAAATATGTAATAGTCAAGACCTAGCCCTTGCTCAACGAAATGGACTAAACACCCCATATTCAACGCCTAGGATTACACATGACTAGTAAGAACCTTCAAACCCATAGATTTATATGTCTCCGTAAGAGACTCAAGTGTGTGTACAGCGGCATGAATGCAGCAGAGAAAATCCGATAAAACCCATTATCAAAATGAATTACAAAAACAAACACAATGACAGTGAAATAGAGAGCAATTCTTAAATAATTCATTCAGGGCTTGTGATGCGACCTGGATTTACCACATCTACACCCAGAGCTGAGTGAGACATAAGGCTGGACACTTCGGGCTGATAGCATTGGTGAGGTTCGATGAGCAAATGCAGACCCTTTGAAGTCATACTGCATGGTACCCATTCCATGGGTCCCAACTCTCCAGGTTTAAGGGATTCTTCCTTCAGCTTAAACATGCATGGGAAACCCACAGTACAGTGCACTGTGTGACCGGGAAACGTTTTCAAATGCATCTCAGTTTTCGTCCCCTTTTACTCGGGTTCACCATTCCAGACCGTTTACTAACACTCTCCCCACTTGGAGAGTCAGTGCCTTTAACCTCCTGTTTGGCACAGTTTGCAATTTCTGCGCAAGATGAACAGGAATAGGGAGAACCAATGAGAGACTAGCTGTAGGTGTCTGGACGGGCAAATGGAACGCTCATTTCCCACCAGGAAGAGGAATTAACCAAAGGCTCAGCATGCCGTGCCGGAACCAGATTAGGGCCTGAAGCATTCCTGCGGGTTTGCGGCCAGCTCACAAGAAAGCGAGTTGAAGAAAGGAGCTCAGGGGCACTGTAATTCACAAACCTGCAGAGTTATAAATGACAGCTATCGTCCAAAAATATATTGAAGGAAGGCTGCGAAGAGGACTGGAAAGCGGGGCAGAATTGCAGGAAAACGATTTCAGGGGGTAGACTGGAATTGCATTTAAAGCATAGGAAAAGAGGCAGAACGTCGACAATGATGCACTTGGCCAAAAAGGGCGTATGCGTTTTTTCCTGAATATATTCAGGAAAAAACGCATACGCCCTTTTTGGCCAACCAAGCCAGCATGTTAAAGAAATCTGCACTACAAAGAAGTCTCACTGCCCCCAGGTCAAAAGGGCCATCTGAAAAAAGTGTAAAATCCAGAAAGACAGCACAGGCCATGGAGAACAGGGAGCCTTGTTATGCTGATGGGCGGGATGTAAATTGCCAACAGCCACTCTGGAGAAGTGTATGGTGTTTCCTGAAACACCTAAGAAACAAAGCAACGGAGACTACGGCACTTCCACTTATGGTCTTATAGATCACGGAAATTAAAATCAAAAACAGACAGCCACCCCAAAGTTTCAGACGGCTCTGTTTACAGGAATCTCGTCTACGGTACAAGTTAAATATCCCAGAATGTGAAAAATGGATAAAGAAGTTGTGGTACACACATTCAATGGAATATCACTCAGCAATGAAATCTGTCATCAGGCCCATCGTGGCATAATGAGTGGATTCAGGTACGATGATTCTAAGTGAAATAAGTCACACAGAAAATGAAACATCATAAGATATCACTAATACACGGAATGTAAACTTGGCTACACATGAACTGAATTACAAAACAGAACAGGGTCTCAAATTTAGAAAACCACCTTATGCTTGCTTAAGGGGAAAAGTGAGTTGGGGTGCTGCATAAAACCAGAGATAGAAATTAGCACAGATACCTTTCCATAAGCCAAATATGTAATAGTCAAGACCTAGCCCTTGCTCAACGAAATGGACTAAACACCCCATATTCAACGCCTAGGAATACACCTGACTAGTAAGTATCTTCAAACCCATGGATTTATATGTCTCCATAAGAGACTCAAGTGTGTGTACAGCGGCATGAATGCAGCAGAGAAAATCCGATAAATCCCATTATCAAAATGAATTACAAAAACAAACACAATGACAGTGAAATAGAGAGCAATTCTTAAATAATTCATTCAGGGCTTGTGATGCAACCTGGATTTACCACATCTACAACCAGAGCTGAGTGAGACATAAGGCTGTACACTTCAGCCTGATAGCATTGGTGAGGTTCGTTGAGAAAATGCAGGCCCTTTGAAGTCATACTGCATGGTACCCATTCCATGGGTCCCAACTCTCCAGGTTTAAGGGATTCTTCCTTCAGCTAAAACATGCATGGGAAACCCACAGTATGGTGCACCGTGTGACCGGGAAACCTTTTCAAATGCATCTCAGTTTTCGTCCCCTTTTACTCGGGTTCACGATTGAAGACCCTTTACTAATACTCTCCCCACTTAGAGAGTCAGTGCCTTTAACCTCCTGTTTGGCACAGTTTGCAATTTCTGCGCAAGATGAACAAGAATAGGGAGAACCAATGAGAGACTAGCTCTAGGTGTCTGCACGTTCAAATATAACACTCATTTCCCACCAGGAAGAGGAATTTACCAAAGGATCAGCATGCTGTGCCGGAACCAGATTAGGGCATGAAGCAATCCTGCGGGTTTGCGGCCAGCTCACAAGAAAGCGAGTAGAAGAAAGGAGCTCAGGCGCACTGTCATTCACAAACCTGCAGAGTTATAAATGTCAGCTATTGTCCAAAAATGTATTGAAGTAAGGCTGCGTAGAGGACTTGAAAGCGGGGCAGAATTGCAGGAAAACGAGTTCAGGGGCAGACTGGAATTGCATTTAAAGCATAAGGAAAGAGACAGAAAGTCGACAATGATGCACTTGGTCAAAAAGGGCGTATGCGTTTTTTCCTGAATATATTCAAGAAAAAACACATACGCCCTTTTTGGCCAAACAAGCAAGCCTGTAAAGAAATCTGCATTACAATGAAGTCTCACTGCCCCCCTGTCAAAAGGGACATCTGAAAAAAGTGAAAAATCCAGAAAGGCAGGACAGGCCATGGAGAACAGGGAGCCTTGTTATGCTGATGGGCGGGATGTAACTTGCCAACAGCCACTCTGGAGAAGTGTATGGTGTTTCCTCAAACACCTAAAAAACTAAGCAACGGAGCCTACGGCACTTCCACTTATGGTTCTATAGCTTAGGGAAATTGAAATCAAAAAGACACAGCCACCCATAAATTTTGGACGGCTCTGCTTACAAGAACCTCATTTACGGTACAAGTGAAATATCCCAGAAAGCAAAAAATGGATAAAGAAGTTGTTGTACGTACGTACAATGGAATATCACTCAGCAATGAAATCTATGTCGTGAGGCCCGTAGCGGCATAATGAGTGGATTCAGGTACGATCATTCTAAGTTAACTAAGTCACACAGAAAAAGAAACACCATAAGATATCTCAAATACACGGAATGCAAACATGGCTGCACATGAACTCAATTACAAAACAGAAAAGGGTCTCAAATTTAGAAAACCAACTTATGCTTGCTTAAGGGGAAAGGTGAGTTGTGGTGCTGCATAAAACCAGAGATTGAAATTAGCACAGATACCTTTCCATAAGCAAATATGTAATAGTCAGGACCTACTCCTTGCTCCACGAGATGGACTCAACACCCCATATTCAATGCCTAGGAATATACCTGACTACTAAGAATCTGAAAACCCATGGATTTATATGTCTCCATAAGAGAATCAAGCATGTGTACAGCGGCATAAACGCAGCAGTGAAAATCCGATAAATCCCATTATCAAAATAAATTACAAAAACAAAACACAATGACAGTGAAATAGAGAGCAATTCTTAAATAATTCATTCAGGGCTTGTGATGCAACGTGGATTTACCACATCTACACCCCGAGCTGAGTGAGACATAAGGCTGGACACTTCGGGCTGATAGCATTGGTGACGTTCGGTGAGCAAAGGCAACCCTTTGAAGTCATACTGCGTGGTACCCATTCCATGGGTCCCAACTCTCCAGGTTGAAGGGATTCTTCCTTCAGGTAAAACATGCATGGGCAACCCAGAATATGGTCCACCGTGTGACCGGGAAAACTTTTTAAATGCGTCTCAGTTTTCGTCCCCTCGTACTCGGTTTTACCATTCCAGACGCTTTACTAACACTCTCCCCACTTGGAGAGTCAGTGCCTTTAACCTCCTGTTTGGCACAGTTTGGAATTTCTGCGCAAGATGAACAGGAATAGGGAGAACCAATGAGAGATTAGCTGTAGGTGTCTGCACGAACAAATTTAACGCTCATTTCCCACCAGGAAGAGGAATTAGCCAAAGGCTCAGCATGCGGTGTCGGAACCAGATTAGGGCCTGAAGCAATCCTGCGGTTTTGCGGCCAGCTCACAAGAAAGCGAGTTGAAGAAAGGAGCTCAGGGGCACTGTAATTCACAAACCTGCAGAGTTATAAATGACAGCTATCGTCCAAAAATATATTGAAGTAAGGCTGCAAAGAGGACTTGAACGCGGGGCAGAATTCCAGGAATACGATTTCAGGAGGTAGACGGGAAGTCCTCTGAAAGTATAGGAGAAGAGGCAGAACCTCGACAATGATGCACTTGGTCAAAAAGGGCATATGCGTTTCTTCCAGGGCCCTTATTAAAGAGGGTAGGAGGCTCCCAGCATGCTTCAGTGGCCAACAGAGGGCCTACGTCGCCAAGGCGACATGAGCCATCCAGGCAGGAGTGACCTCACATCAGAGGGCCCACCTCACAGAAGGGTAAGGAACCCAGTCAAGATCAGACTCTCACCAGAGTGCCCACATAAGCAAGGGGCTGGGAACCAGGCAGGAGTGTCCTCACACCCATGGGGCCACATCATCGAAAGTTGAGGTACCCAGCACATGTGGCCTCAAACCAGAGGACCCACATCACCATGGGTCTCGGAGCGAGGCAGGCAGGATTAACCTCAAAACACATGGCCCATTGTATAAAAAAGGTGAGGAATCCAGCAGTTGGAACATCCCAGCAGGCGGCCCAGAGCACCGAGGTTATGGGATCCAGGCAGTGATGAACTCACAACAGAGGGCCCTCATCGTGATACTGTAAGCAACCCAGCCGTTGTAACCTCAGAGCACAAGGCCCACATCCCCATGGGGAAGGGAACCAAGCAGGAGTGTCATCGCACCAGTGGGCACACATCAGAAAAGGTGGGGAGCCCAGCAGTTAGGGCCGGACGCCAGAGGGCCCTCATCACTGAGGAGAGGAGGCTCCCAGCAAGCTCCAACTGCTACCAGAAGGCCGACGTCACCAATGCAGGGTGTGCCAGCCAGGCAGGAGTGACCTCAGAGCAGAGGGCCAACCACACAAAAGTGTGAGGAACCCAAAGAGGATCAGACTCTCACCGGAGGGCCCACATCACCAAGGGAATGGAAACCAGGCAGGAGTGTTCTCACACCAGTGTGGTCACATCACCGAAATGTGACGGACCCAGCACACGTGGCCTCAAACTACAGGACACACATCACCAAGGGGCTGGGAGTGAGGCAGGCAGGAGGAGCCTCCAAACAGAGGGCCCATAGCGTAAAAAAGGTGAGGGATCCCGCAGTTGGAACCTCCCAGCAGGTGGCCAGGAGCAGCGAGGCTATGGGATCCAGGCCTGACTGAACTCAAAACAGAGGGCCCTCATCATGAAACTGTGAGCAACCCAGCCGTTGGGACCTTAGAGCAGAAGGCCCACATTCCCATGGGGTTGGGATCCTGGCAGGAGTGTACTCGCACCACAGGGCGCACATCAGAAAATTTTGGGAGCCCAGGAGTTAGGGTCTGACGCCAGAGGGCCCTCATTACCGAGGGGAGGAGACTCCCAGCAGGCACCAACTCCCAACTGAGGGCCCACGTCGCCACGTTGACGTGTGCCAGCCAGGCAGGAGTGACCTCACAGCAGAGGGCCTACCTCACAGAAGGGTGAGGAACCCAGCCAGGATAAGACTCTCACCAGAGGGCCCACATCACCAAGGGGATCGGAACAAGGCAGGAGTGTCCTCACACCAGTGTGGCCACATTATAGAAAGGTGAGGAACCCAGCACATGTGGCCTAAACCAGAGGACCCACATTTCCAAGGTGCTCCGAGTGAGGCAGGCAGGAGTAGCCTAACAACACAGGGCCCACAGAATAAAAAATGTGAGGAATCCAGCAGTTTGAACCTCCCAGCAGGTGGCCCAGAGCATGGAGTCTATGGGATCCAGGCCACAGTGAACTCACAGCAGAGGGCCCACATCATGAAACTGTGAGCAACCCAGCCAGTGGGACCTCAGAGCAGAAGGCCCACATCCCCATGGGGATGGGAACCTCGCAGGAGTGTCCTCGCACAACTTAGCACGTATCAGAAAATGTGGGAACCCAGCAGTTATGGCCTGGCGCCAGAGGGCCCTCATCACGGAGGAGAGGAGGCTACCAGCAGGCTCCAAATGCCACCAGAGGGCCGATGTCACCAAGGCAATGGGAGCAAGCCAGGCAGGAGTTACCTCACAGCAGAGGGCCCACCTCACAGAAGTGTGAGGAATCCAGACAGGATCAGACTCTCACCAGAGGGCCCACATCACCAAGGGGATGGGAACCAGGCAGGAGTGTCCTCACACCAGTGGGGCCACATCAATAAAGGTGAGGAAACTGGTACATGTGGCCTTAAACAAGAGGACCTACATCACAAATGGGCTGGGAGTGAGTCAGGAAGTAGGAGCATGAAAACACAGGACCCAAAGAATAAAAAAGGTAAGGAATCCAGCAGTAGGAACCTCCCAGCAGGCCGCTCAGAGCACAGAGGCTATGGGATCTAGGCCTGGGTGAACTAACACCAGAGAGCCAACATCATGAAACGGTGAACAACACAGGTGTTGGGACCTTAGAGCAGAAGGCCCACATGCCCATGGGGATGGGAACCTCGCAGGAGTGTCCTCGCACCACTTAGCACGTATCAGAAAATGTGGGTACCCGGCAGTTAGGGCCTGAGGCAAGAGGGCCCCCATCACCGAGGGGAGGTTCCCAGCAGGCTCCAACTGCCACAAGAGGGCCGATGTTGCCCAGGTGGGGTGTGCCAGCCAGGCAGGAGTGACCTCACAGCAGAGGGCCCCCCTCACAGAAGGGTGAGGAACCCAGCCAGGATCAGACTCTCACCAGAGGCCCCACATCATCAAGGTGATAGGAACCAGGCAGGAGTGTCCTCACACCAGTGGGGCCACATCATCGAAAGGCGAGGGACCCAGCATACGTGGCCTCAAACCAGAGGACACACATCACCAAGGGGCTGGGAGTGAGGCAGGCAGGAGGAGTCTCAAAACACAGGGCCCATAGAAGAAAAAAGGTGAGGAATCCCGCAGTTGTAACCTCCCAGCAGGTGGCCAGGAGCAGCGAGGCTATGGGATCCAGGCCGGAGAGAACTCACAGCAGAGGGCCCTCATCATGAAACTGAGCAACCCACGGTTGGGACCTCAGAGCAGAAGGCCCACATTCCCATGGGGTTGGGAACCTGGCAGGAGTGTACTCGAACCACAGGGCGCATATCAGAAAATATTGGGAGCCCAGGAGTTAGGGTCTGACGCCAGAGGGCCCTCATTACCGAGGGGAGGAGACACCCAGCAGGCACCAAATCCCACCAGAGGGCCGACGTCGCCAAGGCGGGGTGTGCCAGCCAGGCAGGAGTGACCTCTGAGAAGAGGGCCCACCTCACAGAAGTGTGAGGAACCCAACCAGGATCAGACTCTCACCGGAGGGCCCACATCACCAAGGGGATGGGAACCAGGCAGGAGTGTCCTCACACCAGTGGGGCCACATCAGCCAAAGGTGAGGAACCCAGCACATGTGGCCTCAAACCACAGGACACACATCACCAAGGGGCTAGGAGTGAGGCAGGTGTCTGGAGGGGCACATTTAACTCTAATTTCCCACCAGGAAGTGGAATGAACCAAAGTCTCAGAGTGCCGTGCCGGACCCTGATTACGGCCTGAAGCAAACCTGCGGTTCTGTGGCCAGTTTTCAAGGAAACGAGTTAAGAAAGGAAATCACGGGCACTGTAATTCACAAACCTGCAGTGTTATAAATGACAGCTATTGGCAAAATTATATGGAAGTAAGTCTGCAAAGAGGACTTGAAAACGAGGCAGAATTGCAGGAATCATATTTCAGGAGGTAGATTGGAATTGCATTTAAAGCATGTGAAAAGCGGCAGATCTTTGACAGTGATGCACTTGGACAAAAGTGCGTAAACATTTTTTCCTGAATATATTCAGGAAAAAACACATATGCCCTTTTTGGCCAACCAAGCACTCGAGCAATGGAAATCCGCACTACAATGAAGTCTCATTTCCCATTCGTCAAAAGGGCCATCTGAAAAAAGTGTAAAAACCAGAAACACAGGACAGGCCATGGAGAACAGGGAGCCTTGTTATGCTGATGGGCGGGATGTAAATTGCCAACAGACACTCTGGAGATGTTTATGGTGTATCCTGAAACATCTGAAAAACAAAGCTACAGACCCTAGGGCACTTCCACTTTTGGCCCTATAGCTTAGGAAAATTAAAATCAACAAGACACAGCCAACACCAAATTTAGGGCTGCTGTGTTTACAAGAACCTTGAGTCCAGTACAAATTAAATATCCCAGAAAGAAAAAAATGGATAAAGGAGTTGTGCTACTTACGTACAACGGAATATCACTCAGCAATGAAATCAATGTCATCAGGCCTGTAGCAGCAAATTGAGTGGATTTAAGTATGATGATTCTAAGAGAAATAGGTCACACAGAGAAAGAGAATTATCATAAGATATCACTAATAGAGAGAGTGTAAACTTGGCTACACATAAACTGAATTCCAAAACCGAACAGAGTCTCACATTTAGATAAAAACTTATGCTTGCTTAAGGGGAAAGTTGAGTTGGGGTGCTGTATAAAACCAGAGATTGAAATTAGCACACATACCGTTCCATAAGCCAAATATGTAATAGACAAGACCTACTCTTTGCTCAACGAAATAGACTCATCCATGGTGTATCACCTCACACCTGTTAGAATGGGCATCATCAGAAAATCTACAAACAACAAATGCTGGAAAGGGTGTGGAGATAAGGAACCCTCTTCCACTATTGTTGGGAATGTAAATTGATACAGTCACTGTGGAGAACATTATGGAGTTTCTTATAAAACTAAGAATAGAATTACCATATGATACAGCAATCCCACTACTGGGCATATACCCAGACAAAACCATAAATCAAAAAGAGACATTCACCGCAATGTTCATTGCATCACTATTTACAATATCCAGGTAATGGAAGCAACCTAAATGCCCACAGACAGACGAATGCATAAAGATGTGGTACATATATAAAATGGAATATTACTAAGCCATAAAAAGGAATGAAATTGGGTCATTTGTAGAGACGTTGATGGATCTAGAGACTGTCATACAGAGTGAAGTAAGTCAGAAAGAGAAAAACAAATCTTGTCTATTAATGCATATATGTGGAACCTAGAAAAATTGTACAGATGAACCGTTTTGCCAGGCAGAAATAGAGCAACAGATGTAGACAACAAACGTATGGACACCAAGGGGGGAAAGCTGTTGGGGGGTGGTGGTGGGAGGAGTTGAGAGATTGGGATTGGCATGTATACATTTATATGTATAAAATAGATAACCAAAAAGAACCTGCTGTATAAAAAAATAAAATAAAATTCAAATTACAAAAAGTAAAACAGAAAAAATATTCTTCCCTTCACATACATGTATTTATATGAATAAATTATTTCCATGCTTATATCTGTAAATACAAAAAAGAGGAATAAAATCTACCTTGAACCAAAAACGAAAAAAAGAAAAAAAAACAGAACCCACCAGTTACACAGAGGAAAACCGTATCAGGGCACTTGCTCCAGTTGTAAACAATTCTGAAGTTGGTCAGTGGTGGGGAATCATCTCCCATTCAGCCAGCAGGCCCCACGCAACAAGCGTCCTCATTGCAAAGCTGGGGGACCGTGCCGAGGCATCTGTGAGTAAACGTGGGCTGAGCCCCAGGCCAGCTGCTGCTGAAATGTTCCCACCCTTCCCAGGTAAAACACCTGAATATGTACAAGGACTTGAAAGCCTAGAGGAAGGGCCATGGAGCCACATGAGTGACAGCATGCCAGCCGACTTGGTGCCTGCAGGCCAGCCAGGATGGTCCTGGCCCTGGGTGCTCTTCTGGAAGCTTTCCATTTCCCTGCCTGAGATACCCCTGCTGTCCCGGCCCCCACTGCTTTCTTCCTCACTCACCTCTGCCCAGGGAGAAATTCCAGCGGCAGGTATGGGTGACACATCCTCTTCTTTAGCAGGTGGCATCTTGGCAACTGCTGCAGAAAGTCCAGCAGAGCCCCACTCACACTGGGCCACCCACAAAGCCGTGGCCTCTCACTCCCTCCCACCAGTCCAGCCCCAAGACTGCTGACAGGGCAGAGAAAATGGCGTCAGGCACAGCTGCAGGGGCTCTTGCTGCCTGGAGCGGTGTTTATATTGATCTGAACCCAGGCACACCTGGGGAGGGCTGGCCGGCACAGTCGGGCTTCCCAGGCCAGCCAATAATCACCCCTCAGGGGCTCACAGTTGCAGAAACTGGAACTTGCTGAATCGGCCAGGTCCAAGGAACAGGTGTGGGCTCCTGAGAGTCAGGATAGACAAGGGGCTGCAGCTCTGGCTTGTTTTCTAATTATATTATCTGGCCCATGAGTGGGAGACAACTTCAAGAAAACCCTCTCCTAATGAGAGGAACCCAGGAGTCAGGGAGAGGAGGGGTGGCTGGTGGGTGGAGACAGAGGCCTGGTGCCCCGGGTGCAGTGGAAGTCTCTGGAAGACCAGGTGGAGGGAGGCCACACAGAGTGATGCCCAGGGTCACAGACCTGTCGGAGCTGCTGTTTGTTAGTTCAAGTCCTGCTCTGAGGTGCTCTGTGTCAGATCTGAGTGACAGGTGAGCTGGGAGTGCTCTGCAATGAGGGCGATATGCAGGGTTCCTGTGTTCCCAGCCCTGCCATGGTACCTGTAAGGGTAGCTCTGTATCCTGGGAGGGGCCTGACCACGAGAGCCCCATGGGCTGCAGGGGAACCTGCCCAGGGAACCCCATATCCTGGGAGGGGCCTGAACACGAGAGCCCCATGGGCTGGGGTGGGGGTGGGGTACCTGCCCAGGTGAGCTCCATATCCTGGGATTGGCCTGACCTCGAGAGCCCCATGGGCTGCTGGAGTCCTGGTAAAGGATGTCAGGACAGTCAGTGAAGCCACCGAGGATATACCTCCAGTAGTTCCTAAATCCTACACCCTGCTGGTCATTCTACCAACCACCAGGACATGGTATTCTGTATTAGTCTTCAATGATGCCTTCTTTTGTATTCTATTAGTCCCAGAGTCACAAGAAATTTTGGCTTGTGAGTGGCAGGACTCAACATACAACTAAAACAATACTTCCGGGCCGTGTTGCCCCAAGGGTTCAAAAATTCCCACACCATCTTTGGGGAAAGCTCAGCTAAAGAACTAAAAGTTCTACCTCTGGAAAAGGAAACACTCCTTCAATATGCAGACGACATTCTGATCGCCAGCCCTACTAAGGAGACCTCTGAACTACCAAGCCAATAAAGGATACAAGTTGTCCAAGACAAAGCTCAAATATCACAGACTACGGTGACCTGCCTGGGCTTCATTCTCACAGAAGGTCGGAGAAGCCCATCCCAGGAAAGGGAAGAAACAATTTACAGCCTTACCCATTTCTGAAACTAGAAGACAGCTTAGGGGTTCCTGGGGAGGCCAGGGTTTGCTGCTTCTGGATCCCTAACTACAGTCTACTAGCTGGGCCTCTATATGAAACACTGAAAGGAAAAGATGATGATCCTTTTGAATAGAATGCAGAAGTGGCCTTTCAAGAATGGAAAGAGCAGTCAATTCAGACCCTTGCCCTGGAACTCCCTAATTTAGCTAAACCCTTTGACCTTTACATTCCTGGTGAACGGTGAATCGCCATTGGAGTATTAGTGCAAAACCTGGGACCACTTGAAATGGAACAATGCAAGAATGCGATCCAGGTAGGATAAACTACGGTCACCAAGGGGCTTGGCCCACCGCCACATCTGGCCAAGATACTGGCAGTATCTGAAAACCTGGAAATCAGCAGCCCAAAAGGCCACCTCCCTCCTAAGGGAAAAGGACCCCACGTGGTGATCCTAACACCCAACCATGCCCTGAAGTTGCAGGGTTGGCTCCATGGGCACACTGACCTTGAGCGAGGAGGCCCTCCAACTTCAACCTCCATCGAGATAACCGGGGCAAAGTGGCACCATGAAGACTCGTGTGAAGGTGTCTGCACGGGCAAATTTAACGCTCATTTCCCACCAGGAAGAGGAATTAACCAAAGGCTCAGCATGCCGTGCCGGAACCAGATTAGGGCCTGAAGCATTCCTGCGGGTTTGCGGCCAGCTCACAAGAAAGCGAGTTGAAGAAAGGAGCTCAGGGACACTGTAATTCACAAACCTGCAGAGTTATAAATGACAGCTATCACCCAAAAATATACTGAAGGAAGGCTGCGAAGAGGACTTGAAAGCGGGGCAGAATTGCAAGAAAACGATTTCAGGGGGTAGACTGGAATTGCATTTAAAGCATAGGAAATGAGGCAGAACGTCGACAATGATGCACTTGGCCAAAAAGGGCGTATGCGTTTTTTCCTGAATATATTCAGGAAAAAACGCATACGCCCTTTTTGGCCAACCAAGCAAGCATGTTAAAGAAATCTGCACTACAATGAAGTCTCACTGCCCCCCGTTCAAAAGGGCCATCTGAAAAAAGTGTAAAATCCAGAAAGGCAGCACAGGCCATGGAGAACAGGGAGCCTTGTTATGCTGATGGGCGGGATGTAAATTGCCAACAGCCACTCTGGAGATGTGTATGGTGTTTCCTCAAAAACCTAAAAAACAAAGCAACGGAGCCTACGGCATTACCACTTATTTTCCTATAGCTTAGGGAAATTAAAATCAAAAACACACAGCCACCGCAAAGTTTCTGTTTACAGCTCTGTTTACAAGAACCTCGTCTACGGTACAAGTTAAATATCCCAGAAAGCGAAAAATGGATAAAGAAGTGTGGTACGTACGTACAAAGGAATATCACTCACCAATGAAATCTATGTCATCAGGCCCGTCGCGGCATAATGAGTGGATTCACGTACGATGATTCTAAGTGAAATAAGTCACACAGAAAATGAAACATCATAAGATATCACTAATACACGGAATGTAAACTTGGCTACACGTGAACTGAGTTACAAAACAGAGCAGGGTCTCAAATTTAGAAAACCACCTTATGCTTGCTTAAGGGGAAAGGTGAGTTGTGGTGCTGCATAAAACCAGAGATAGAAATTAGCACAGATACCTTTCCATAAGCCAAATATGTAATAGTCAAGACCTAGCCCTTGCTCAACGAAATGGACTAAACACCCCATATTCAACGCCTAGGATTACACATGACTAGTAAGAACCTTCAAACCCATGGATTTATATGTCTCCGTAAGAGACTCAAGTGTGTGTACAGCGGCATGAATGCAGCAGAGAAAATCCGATAAAACCCATTATCAAAATGAATTACAAAAACAAACACAATGACAGTGAAATAGAGAGCAATTCTTAAATAATTCATTCAGGGCTTGTGATGCGACCTGGATTTACCACATCTACACCCAGAGCTGAGTGAGACATAAGGCTGGACACTTCGGGCTGACAGCATTGGTGAGGTTCGATGAGCAAATGCAGACCCTTTGAAGTCATACTGCATGGTACCCATTCCATGGGTCCCAACTCTCCAGGTTTAAGGGATTCTTCCTTCAGCTAAAACATGCATGGGAAACCCACAGTACAGTGCACTGTGTGACCGGGAAACGTTTTCAAATGCATCTCAGTTTTCGTCCCCTTTTACTCGGGTTCACCATTCCAGACCGTTTACTAACACTCTCCCCACTTGGAGAGTCAGTGCCTTTAACCTCCTGTTTGGCACAGTTTGCAATTTCTGCGCAAGATGAACAGGAATAGGGAGAACCAATGAGAGACTAGCTGTAGGTGTCTGGACGGGCAAATGGAACGCTCATTTCCCACCAGGAATAGGAATTAACCAAAGGCTCAGCATGCCGTGCCGGAACCAGATTAGGGCCTGAAGCATTCCTGCGGGTTTGCGGCCAGCTCACAAGAAAGCGAGTTGAAGAAAGGAGCTCAGGGGCACTGTAATTCACAAACCTGCAGAGTTATAAATGACAGCTATCGTCCAAAAATATATTGAAGGAAGGCTGCGAAGAAGACTGGAAAGCGGGGCAGAATTGCAGGAAAACGATTTCAGGGGGTAGACTGGAATTGCATTTAAAGCATAGGAAAAGAGGCAGAACGTCAACAATGATGCACTTGGCCAAAAAGGGCGTATGCGTTTTTTCCTGAATATATTCAGGAAAAAACGCATACGCCCTTTTTGGCCAAGCAAGCCAGCATGTTAAAGAAATCTGCACTACAAAGAAGTCTCACTGCCCCCAGGTCAAAAGGGCCATCTGAAAAAAGTGTAAAATCCAGAAAGACAGCACAGGCCACGGAGAACAGGGAGCCTTGTTATGCTGATGGGCGGGATGTAAATTGCCAACAGCCACTCTGGAGAAGTGTATGGTGTTTCCTGAAACACCTAAGAAACAAAGCAACGGAGACTACGGCACTTCCACTTATGGTCTTATAGATCACGGAAATTAAAATCAAAAACAGACAGCCACCCCAAAGTTTCAGACGGCTCTGTTTACAGGAATCTCGTCTACGGTACAAGTTAAATATCCCAGAATGTGAAAAATGGATAAAGAAGTTGTGGTACACACATTCAATGGAATATCACTCAGCAATGAAATCTATGTCATCAGGCCCATCGTGGCATAATGAGTGGATTCAGGTACGATGATTCTAAGTGAAATAAGTCACACAGAAAATGAAACATCATAAGATATCACTAATACACGGAATGTAAACTTGGCTACACATGAACTGAATTACAAAACAGAACAGGGTCTCAAATTTAGAAAACCACCTTATGCTTGCTTAAGGGGAAAAGTGAGTTGGGGTGCTGCATAAAACCAGAGATAGAAATTAGCACAGATACCTTTCCATAAGCCAAATATGTAATAGTCAAGACCTAGCCCTTGCTCAACGAAATGGACTAAACACCCCATATTCAACGCCTCGGAATACACCTGACTAGTAAATATCTTCAAACCCATGGATTTATATGTCTCCATAAGAGACTCAAGTGTGTGTACAGCGGCATGAATGCAGCAGAGAAAATCCGATAAATCCCATTATCAAAATGAATTACAAAAACAAACACAATGACAGTGAAATAGAGAGCAATTCTTAAATAATTCATTCAGGGCTTGTGATGCAACCTGGATTTACCACATCTACAACCAGAGCTGAGTGAGACATAAGGCTGTACACTTCAGCCTGATAGCATTGGTGAGGTTCGTTGAGAAAATGCAGGCCCTTTGAAGTCATACTGCATGGTACCCATTCCATGGGTCCCAACTCTCCAGGTTTAAGAGATTCTTCCTTCAGCTAAAACATGCATGGGAAACCCACAGTATGGTGCACCGTGTGACCGGGAAACCTTTTCAAATGCATCTCAGTTTTCGTCCCCTTTTACTCGGGTTCACGATTGAAGACCCTTTACTAATACTCTCCCCACTTAGAGAGTCAGTGCCTTTAACCTCCTGTTTGGCACAGTTTGCAATTTCTGCGCAAGATGAACAAGAATAGGGAGAACCAATGAGAGACTAGCTCTAGGTGTCTGCACGTTCAAATATAACACTCATTTCCCACCAGGAAGAGGAATTTACCAAAGGATCAGCATGCTGTGCCGGAACCAGATTAGGGCATGAAGCAATCCTGCGGGTTTGCGGCCAGCTCACAAGAAAGTGAGTAGAAGAAAGGAGCTCAGGCGCACTGTCATTCACAAACCTGCAGAGTTATAAATGTCAGCTATTGTCCAAAAATGTATTGAAGTAAGGCTGCGTAGAGGACTTGAAAGCGGGGCAGAATTGCAGGAAAACGAGTTCAGGGGCAGACTGGAATTGCATTTAAAGCATAAGGAAAGAGACAGAAAGTCGACAATGATGCACTTGGTCAAAAAGGGCGTATGCGTTTTTTCCTGAATATATTCAAGAAAAAACACATACGCCCTTTTTGGCCAAACAAGCAAGCCTGTAAAGAAATCTGCATTACAATGAAGTCTCACTGCCCCCCTGTCAAAAGGGACATCTGAAAAAAGTGAAAAATCCAGAAAGGCAGGACAGGCCATGGAGAACAGGGAGCCTTGTTATGCTGATGGGCGGGATGTAACTTGCCAACAGCCACTCTGGAGAAGTGTATGGTGTTTCCTCAAACACCTAAAAAACTAAGCAACGGAGCCTACGGCACTTCAACTTATGGTTCTATAGCTTAGGGAAATTAAAATCAAAAAGACACAGCCACCCATAAATTTTGGACGGCTCTGCTTACAAGAACCTCATTTACGGTACAAGTGAAATATCCCAGAAAGCAAAAAATGGATAAAGAAGTTGTTGTACGTACGTACAATGGAATATCACTCAGCAATGAAATCTATGTCGTGAGGCCCGTCGCGGCATAATGAGTGGATTCAGGTACGATCATTCTAAGTTAACTAAGTCACACAGAAAAAGAAACACCATAAGATATCTCAAATACACGGAATGCAAACATGGCTGCACATGAACTCAATTACAAAACAGAAAAGGGTCTCAAATTTAGAAAACCAACTTATGCTTGCTTAAGGGGAAAGGTGAGTTGTGGTGCTGCATAAAACCAGAGATTGAAATTAGCACAGATACCTTTCCATAAGCAAATATGTAATAGTCAGGACCTACTCCTTGCTCCACGAAATGGACTCAACACCCCATATTCAATGCCTAGGAATATACCTGACTAGTAAGAATCTGAAAACCCATGGATTTATATGTCTCCATAAGAGAATCAAGCATGTGTACAGCGGCATAAACGCAGCAGTGAAAATCCGATAAATCCCATTATCAAAATAAATTACAAAACAAAACACAATGACAGTGAAATAGAGAGCAATTCTTAAATAATTCATTCAGGGCTTGTGATGCAACGTGGATTTACCACATCTACACCCCGAGCTGAGTGAGACATAAGGCTGGACACTTCGGGCTGATAGCATTGGTGACGTTCGGTGAGCAAAGGCAACCCTTTGAAGTCATACTGCGTGGTACCCATTCCATGGGTCCCAACTCTCCAGGTTGAAGGGATTCTTCCTTCAGGTAAAACATGCATGGGCAACCCAGAATATGGTCCACCGTGTGACCGGGAAAACTTTTTAAATGCGTCTCAGTTTTCGTCCCCTCGTACTCGGTTTTACCATTCCAGACGCTTTACTAACACTCTCCCCACTTGGAGAGTCAGTGCCTTTAACCTCCTGTTTGGCACAGTTTGGAATTTCTGCGCAAGATGAACAGGAATAGGGAGAACCAATGAGAGATTAGCTGTAGGTGTCTGCACGAACAAATTTAACGCTCATTTCCCACCAGGAAGAGGAATTAGCCAAAGGCTCAGCATGCGGTGTCGGAACCAGATTAGGGCCTGAAGCAATCCTGCGGTTTTGCGGCCAGCTCACAAGAAAGCGAGTTGAAGAAAGGAGCTCAGGGGCACTGTAATTCACAAACCTGCAGAGTTATAAATGACAGCTATCGTCCAAAAATATATTGAAGTAAGGCTGCAAAGAGGACTTGAACGCGGGGCAGAATTCCAGGAATACGATTTCAGGAGGTAGACGGGAAGTCCTCTGAAAGTATAGGAGAAGAGGCAGAACCTCGACAATGATGCACTTGGTCAAAAAGGGCATATGCGTTTCTTCCAGGGCCCTTATTAAAGAGGGTAGGAGGCTCCCAGCATGCTTCAGTGGCCAACAGAGGGCCTACGTCGCCAAGGCGACATGAGCCATCCAGGCAGGAGTGACCTCACATCAGAGGGCCCACCTCACAGAAGGGTAAGGAACCCAGTCAAGATCAGACTCTCACCAGAGTGCCCACATAAGCAAGGGGCTGGGAACCAGGCAGGAGTGTCCTCACACCCATGGGGTCACATCATCGAAAGTTGAGGTACCCAGCACATGTGGCCTCAAACCAGAGGACCCACATCACCATGGGTCTCAGAGCGAGGCAGGCAGGATTAACCTCAAAACACATGGCCCATTGTATAAAAAAGGTGAGGAATCCAGCAGTTGGAACATCCCAGCAGGCGGCCCAGAGCACCGAGGCTATGGGATCCAGGCAGTGATGAACTCACAACAGAGGGCCCTCATCGTGATACTGTAAGCAACCCAGCCGTTGTAACCTCAGAGCACAAGGCCCACATCCCCATGGGGAAGGGAACCAAGCAGGAGTGTCATCGCACCAGTGGGCACACATCAGAAAAGGTGGGGAGCCCAGCAGTTAGGGCCGGACGCCAGAGGGCCCTCATCACTGAGGAGAGGAGGCTCCCAGCAAGCTCCAACTGCTACCAGAAGGCCGACGTCGCCAATGCAGGGTGTGCCAGCCAGGCAGGAGTGACCTCAGAGCAGAGGGCCAACCACACAAAAGTGTGAGGAACCCAAAGAGGATCAGACTCTCACCGGAGGGCCCACATCACCAAGGGAATGGAAACCAGGCAGGAGTGTTCTCACACCAGTGTGGTCACATCACCGAAATGTGACGGACCCAGCACACGTGGCCTCAAACTACAGGACACACATCACCAAGGGGCTGGGAGTGAGGCAGGCAGGAGGAGCCTCCAAACAGAGGGCCCATAGCGTAAAAAAGGTGAGGGATCCCGCAGTTGGAACCTCCCAGCAGGTGGCCAGGAGCAGCGAGGCTATGGGATCCAGGCCTGACTGAACTCAAAACAGAGGGCCCTCATCATGAAACTGTGAGCAACCCAGCCGTTGGGACCTTAGAGCAGAAGGCCCACATTCCCATGGGGTTGGGATCCTGGCAGGAGTGTACTCGCACCACAGGGCGCACATCAGAAAATTTTGGGAGCCCAGGAGTTAGGGTCTGACGCCAGAGGGCCCTCATTACCGAGGGGAGGAGACTCCCAGCAGGCACCAACTCCCAACTGAGGGCCCACATCGCCACGTTGACGTGTGCCAGCCAGGCAGGAGTGACCTCACAGCAGAGGGCCTACCTCACAGAAGGGTGAGGAACCCAGCCAGGATAAGACTCTCACCAGAGGGCCCACATCACCAAGGGGATCGGAACAAGGCAGGAGTGTCCTCACACCAGTGTGGCCACATTATAGAAAGGTGAGGAACCCAGCACATGTGGCCTAAACCAGAGGACCCACATTTCCAAGGTGCTCCGAGTGAGGCAGGCAGGAGTAGCCTAACAACACAGGGCCCACAGAATAAAAAATGTGAGGAATCCAGCAGTTTGAACCTCCCAGCAGGTGGCCCAGAGCATGGAGTCTATGGGATCCAGGCCACAGTGAACTCACAGCAGAGGGCCCACATCATGAAACTGTGAGCAACCCAGCCAGTGGGACCTCAGAGCAGAAGGCCCACATCCCCATGGGGATGGGAACCTCGCAGGAGTGTCCTCGCACAACTTAGCACGTATCAGAAAATGTGGGAACCCAGCAGTTATGGCCTGGCGCCAGAGGGCCCTCATCACGGAGGAGAGGAGGCTACCAGCAGGCTCCAAATGCCACCAGAGGGCCGACGTCACCAAGGCAATGGGAGCAAGCCAGGCAGGAGTTACCTCACAGCAGAGGGCCCACCTCACAGAAGTGTGAGGAATCCAGACAGGATCAGACTCTCACCAGAGGGCCCACATCACCAAGGGGATGGGAACCAGGCAGGAGTGTCCTCACACCAGTGGGGCCACATCAATAAAGGTGAGGAAACTGGTACATGTGGCCTTAAACAAGAGGACCTACATCACAAATGGGCTGGGAGTGAGTCAGGAAGTAGGAGCATGAAAACACAGGACCCAAAGAATAAAAAAGGTAAGGAATCCAGCAGTAGGAACCTCCCAGCAGGCCGCTCAGAGCACAGAGGCTATGGGATCTAGGCCTGGGTGAACTAACACCAGAGAGCCAACATCATGAAACGGTGAACAACACAGGTGTTGGGACCTTAGAGCAGAAGGCCCACATGCCCATGGGGATGGGAACCTCGCAGGAGTGTCCTCGCACCACTTAGCACGTATCAGAAAATGTGGGTACCCGGCAGTTAGGGCCTGAGGCAAGAGGGCCCCCATCACCGAGGGGAGGTTCCCAGCAGGCTCCAACTGCCACAAGAGGGCCGATGTTGCCCAGGTGGGGTGTGCCAGCCAGGCAGGAGTGACCTCACAGCAGAGGGCCCCCCTCACAGAAGGGTGAGGAACCCAGCCAGGATCAGACTCTCACCAGAGGGCCCACATCATCAAGGGGATAGGAACCAGGCAGGAGTGTCCTCACACCAGTGGGGCCACATCATCGAAAGGCGAGGGACCCAGCATACGTGGCCTCAAACCAGAGGACACACATCACCAAGGGGTTGGGAGTGAGGCAGGCAGGAGGAGTCTCAAAACAGATGGCCCATAGAAGAAAAAATGTGAGGAATCCCGCAGTTGTAACCTCCCAGCAGGTGGCCAGGAGCAGCGAGGCTATGGGATCCAGGCCGGAGAGAACTCACAGCAGAGGGCCCTCATCATGAAACTGAGCAACCCACGGTTGGGACCTCAGAGCAGAAGGCCCACATTCCCATGGGGTTGGGAACCTGGCAGGAGTGTACTCGAACCACAGGGCGCATATCAGAAAATATTGGGAGCCCAGGAGTTAGGGTCTGACGCCAGAGGGCCCTCATTACCGAGGGGAGGAGACACCCAGCAGGCACCAAATCCCACCAGAGAGCCGACGTCGCCAAGGCGGGGTGTGCCAGCCAGGCAGGAGTGACCTCTGAGAAGAGGGCCCACCTCACAGAAGTGTGAGGAACCCAACCAAGATCAGACTCTCACCGGAGGGCCCACATCACCAAGGGGATGGGAACCAGGCAGGAGTGTCCTCACACCAGTGGGGCCACATCAGCCAAAGGTGAGGAACCCAGCACATGTGGCCTCAAACCACAGGACACACATCACCAAGGGGCTAGGAGTGAGGCAGGTGTCTGGAGGGGCACATTTAACTCTAATTTCCCACCAGGAAGTGGAATGAACCAAAGTCTCAGAGTGCCGTGCCGGACCCTGATTACGGCCTGAAGCAAACCTGCGGTTCTGTGGCCAGTTTTCAAGGAAACGAGTTAAGAAAGGAAATCACGGGCACTGTAATTCACAAACCTGCAGTGTTATAAATGACAGCTATTGGCAAAATTATATGGAAGTAAGTCTGCAAAGAGGACTTGAAAACGAGGCAGAATTGCAGGAATCATATTTCAGGAGGTAGATTGGAATTGCATTTAAAGCATGTGAAAAGCGGCAGATCTTTGACAGTGATGCACTTGGACAAAAGTGCGTAAACATTTTTTCCTGAATATATTCAGGAAAAAACACATATGCCCTTTTTGGCCAACCAAGCACTCGAGCAATGGAAATCCGCACTACAATGAAGTCTCATTTCCCATTCGTCAAAAGGGCCATCTGAAAAAAGTGTAAAAACCAGAAACACAGGACAGGCCATGGAGAACAGGGAGCCTTGTTATGCTGATGGGCGGGATGTAAATTGCCAACAGACACTCTGGAGATGTTTATGGTGTATCCTGAAACATCTGAAAAACAAAGCTACAGACCCTAGGGCACTTCCACTTTTGGCCCTATAGCTTAGGAAAATTAAAATCAACAAGACACAGCCAACACCAAATTTAGGGCTGCTGTGTTTACAAGAACCTTGAGTCCAGTACAAATTAAATATCCCAGAAAGAAAAAAATGGATAAAGGAGTTGTGCTACTTACGTACAACGGAATATCACTCAGCAATGAAATCAATGTCATCAGGCCTGTAGCAGCAAATTGAGTGGATTTAAGTATGATGATTCTAAGAGAAATAGGTCACACAGAGAAAGAGAATTATCATAAGATATCACTAATAGAGAGAGTGTAAACTTGGCTACACATAAACTGAATTCCAAAACCGAACAGAGTCTCACATTTAGATAAAAACTTATGCTTGCTTAAGGGGAAAGTTGAGTTGGGGTGCTGTATAAAACCAGAGATTGAAATTAGCACACATACCGTTCCATAAGCCAAATATGTAATAGACAAGACCTACTCTTTGCTCAACGAAATAGACTCATCCATGGTGTATCACCTCACACCTGTTAGAATGGGCATCATCAGAAAATCTACAAACAACAAATGCTGGAAAGGGTGTGGAGATAAGGAACCCTCTTCCACTATTGTTGGGAATGTAAATTGATACAGTCACTGTGGAGAACATTATGGAGTTTCTTATAAAACTAAGAATAGAATTACCATATGATACAGCAATCCCACTACTGGGCATATACCCAGACAAAACCATAAATCAAAAAGAGACATTCACCGCAATGTTCATTGCATCACTATTTACAATATCCAGGTAATGGAAGCAACCTAAATGCCCACAGACAGACGAATGCATAAAGATGTGGTACATATATAAAATGGAATATTACTAAGCCATAAAAAGGAATGAAATTGGGTCATTTGTAGAGACGTTGATGGATCTAGAGACTGTCATACAGAGTGAAGTAAGTCAGAAAGAGAAAAACAAATCTTGTCTATTAATGCATATATGTGGAACCTAGAAAAATTGTACAGATGAACCGTTTTGCCAGGCAGAAATAGAGCAACAGATGTAGACAACAAACGTATGGACACCAAGGGGGGAAAGCTGTTGGGGGGTGGTGGTGGGAGGAGTTGAGAGATTGGGATTGGCATGTATACATTTATATGTATAAAATAGATAACCAAAAAGAACCTGCTGTATAAAAAAATAAAATAAAATTCAAATTACAAAAAGTAAAACAGAAAAAATATTCTTCCCTTCACATACATGTATTTATATGAATAAATTATTTCCATGCTTATATCTGTAAATACAAAAAAGAGGAATAAAATCTACCTTGAACCAAAAACGAAAAAAAGAAAAAAAAACAGAACCCACCAGTTACACAGAGGAAAACCGTATCAGGGCACTTGCTCCAGTTGTAAACAATTCTGAAGTTGGTCAGTGGTGGGGAATCATCTCCCATTCAGCCAGCAGGCCCCACGCAACAAGCGTCCTCATTGCAAAGCTGGGGGACCGTGCCGAGGCATCTGTGAGTAAACGTGGGCTGAGCCCCAGGCCAGCTGCTGCTGAAATGTTCCCACCCTTCCCAGGTAAAACACCTGAATATGTACAAGGACTTGAAAGCCTAGAGGAAGGGCCATGGAGCCACATGAGTGACAGCATGCCAGCCGACTTGGTGCCTGCAGGCCAGCCAGGATGGTCCTGGCCCTGGGTGCTCTTCTGGAAGCTTTCCATTTCCCTGCCTGAGATACCCCTGCTGTCCCGGCCCCCACTGCTTTCTTCCTCACTCACCTCTGCCCAGGGAGAAATTCCAGCGGCAGGTATGGGTGACACATCCTCTTCTTTAGCAGGTGGCATCTTGGCAACTGCTGCAGAAAGTCCAGCAGAGCCCCACTCACACTGGGCCACCCACAAAGCCGTGGCCTCTCACTCCCTCCCACCAGTCCAGCCCCAAGACTGCTGACAGGGCAGAGAAAATGGCGTCAGGCACAGCTGCAGGGGCTCTTGCTGCCTGGAGCGGTGTTTATATTGATCTGAACCCAGGCACACCTGGGGAGGGCTGGCCGGCACGGTCGGGCTTCCCAGGCCAGCCAATAATCACCCCTCAGGGGCTCACAGTTGCAGAAACTGGAACTTGCTGAATCGGCCAGGTCCAAGGAACAGGTGTGGGCTCCTGAGAGTCAGGATAGACAAGGGGCTGCAGCTCTGGCTTGTTTTCTAATTATATTATCTGGCCCATGAGTGGGAGACAACTTCAAGAAAACCCTCTCCTAATGAGAGGAACCCAGGAGTCAGGGAGAGGAGGGGTGGCTGGTGGGTGGAGACAGAGGCCTGGTGCCCCGGGTGCAGTGGAAGTCTCTGGAAGACCAGGTGGAGGGAGGCCACACAGAGTGATGCCCAGGGTCACAGACCTGTCGGAGCTGCTGTTTGTTAGTTCAAGTCCTGCTCTGAGGTGCTCTGTGTCAGATCTGAGTGACAGGTGAGCTGGGAGTGCTCTGCAATGAGGGCGATATGCAGGGTTCCTGTGTTCCCAGCCCTGCCATGGTACCTGTAAGGGTAGCTCTGTATCCTGGGAGGGGCCTGACCACGAGAGCCCCATGGGCTGCAGGGGAACCTGCCCAGGGAACCCCATATCCTGGGAGGGGCCTGAACACGAGAGCCCCATGGGCTGGGGTGGGGGTGGGGTACCTGCCCAGGTGAGCTCCATATCCTGGGATTGGCCTGACCTCGAGAGCCCCATGGGCTGCTGGAGTCCTGGTAAAGGATGTCAGGACAGTCAGTGAAGCCACCGAGGATATACCTCCAGTAGTTCCTAAATCCTACACCCTGCTGGTCATTCTACCAACCACCAGGACATGGTATTCTGTATTAGTCTTCAATGATGCCTTCTTTTGTATTCTATTAGTCCCAGAGTCACAAGAAATTTTGGCTTGTGAGTGGCAGGACTCAACATACAACTAAAACAATACTTCCGGGCCGTGTTGCCCCAAGGGTTCAAAAATTCCCACACCATCTTTGGGGAAAGCTCAGCTAAAGAACTAAAAGTTCTACCTCTGGAAAAGGAAACACTCCTTCAATATGCAGACGACATTCTGATCGCCAGCCCTACTAAGGAGACCTCTGAACTACCAAGCCAATAAAGGATACAAGTTGTCCAAGACAAAGCTCAAATATCACAGACTACGGTGACCTGCCTGGGCTTCATTCTCACAGAAGGTCGGAGAAGCCCATCCCAGGAAAGGGAAGAAACAATTTACAGCCTTACCCATTTCTGAAACTAGAAGACAGCTTAGGGGTTCCTGGGGAGGCCAGGGTTTGCTGCTTCTGGATCCCTAACTACAGTCTACTAGCTGGGCCTCTATATGAAACACTGAAAGGAAAAGATGATGATCCTTTTGGATAGAATGCAGAA
Source organism: Delphinapterus leucas (assembly GCF_059928025.1). Classification (NCBI taxonomy): domain Eukaryota; kingdom Metazoa; phylum Chordata; class Mammalia; order Artiodactyla; family Monodontidae; genus Delphinapterus; species Delphinapterus leucas. The sequence continues at coordinate 4,367,755 of NW_028322250.1, forward strand.
GTGGCCTTTCAAGAATGGAAAGAGCAGTCAATTCAGACCCTTGCCCTGGAACTCCCTAATTTAGCTAAACCCTTTGACCTTTACATTCCTGGTGAACGGTGAATCGCCATTGGAGTATTAGTGCAAAACCTGGGACCACTTGAAATGGAACAATGCAAGAATGCGATCCAGGTAGGATAAACTACGGTCACCAAGGGGCTTGGCCCACCGCCACATCTGGCCAAGATACTGGCAGTATCTGAAAACCTGGAAATCAGCAGCCCAAAAGGCCACCTCCCTCCTAAGGGAAAAGGACCCCACGTGGTGATCCTAACACCCAACCATGCCCTGAAGTTGCAGGGTTGGCTCCATGGGCACACTGACCTTGAGCGAGGAGGCCCTCCAACTCCAACCTCCATCGAGATAACCGGGGCAAAGTGGCACCATGAAGACTCGTGTGAAGGTGTCTGCACGGGCAAATTTAACGCTCATTTCCCACCAGGAAGAGGAATTAACCAAAGGCTCAGCATGCCGTGCCGGAACCAGATTAGGGCCTGAAGCATTCCTGCGGGTTTGCGGCCAGCTCACAAGAAAGCGAGTTGAAGAAAGGAGCTCAGGGACACTGTAATTCACAAACCTGCAGAGTTATAAATGACAGCTATCACCCAAAAATATACTGAAGGAAGGCTGCGAAGAGGACTTGAAAGCGGGGCAGAATTGCAAGAAAACGATTTCAGGGGGTAGACTGGAATTGCATTTAAAGCATAGGAAATGAGGCAGAACGTCGACAATGATGCACTTGGCCAAAAAGGGCGTATGCGTTTTTTCCTGAATATATTCAGGAAAAAACGCATACGCCCTTTTTGGCCAACCAAGCAAGCATGTTAAAGAAATCTGCACTACAATGAAGTCTCACTGCCCCCCGTTCAAAAGGGCCATCTGAAAAAAGTGTAAAATCCAGAAAGGCAGCACAGGCCATGGAGAACAGGGAGCCTTGTTATGCTGATGGGCGGGATGTAAATTGCCAACAGCCACTCTGGAGATGTGTATGGTGTTTCCTCAAAAACCTAAAAAACAAAGCAACGGAGCCTACGGCATTACCACTTATTTTCCTATAGCTTAGGGAAATTAAAATCAAAAACACACAGCCACCGCAAAGTTTCTGTTTACGGCTCTGTTTACAAGAACCTCGTCTACGGTACAAGTTAAATATCCCAGAAAGCGAAAAATGGATAAAGAAGTGTGGTACGTACGTACAAAGGAATATCACTCACCAATGAAATCTATGTCATCAGGCCCGTCGCGGCATAATGAGTGGATTCACGTACGATGATTCTAAGTGAAATAAGTCACACAGAAAATGAAACATCATAAGATATCACTAATACACGGAATGTAAACTTGGCTACACATGAACTGAATTACAAAACAGAGCAGGGTCTCAAATTTAGAAAACCAACTTATGCTTGCTTAAGGGGAAAGGTGAGTTGTGGTGCTGCATAAAACCAGAGATAGAAATTAGCACAGATACCTTTCCATAAGCCAAATATGTAATAGTCAAGACCTAGCCCTTGCTCAACGAAATGGACTAAACACCCCATATTCAACGCCTAGGATTACACATGACTAGTAAGAACCTTCAAACCCATAGATTTATATGTCTCCGTAAGAGACTCAAGTGTGTGTACAGCGGCATGAATGCAGCAGAGAAAATCCGATAAAACCCATTATCAAAATGAATTACAAAAACAAACACAATGACAGTGAAATAGAGAGCAATTCTTAAATAATTCATTCAGGGCTTGTGATGCAACCTGGATTTACCACATATACACCCAGAGCTGAGTGAGACATAAGGCTGGACACTTCAGGCTGATAGCATTGGTGAGGTTCGATGAGCAAATGCAGACCCTTTGAAGTCATACTGCATGGTACCCATTCCATGGGTCCCAACTCTCCAGGTTGAAGGGATTCTTCCTTCAGGTAAAACATGCATGGGCAACCCAGAATATGGTCCACCGTGTGACTGGGAAAACTTTTTAAATGCGTCTCAGTTTAAGTCCCCTTGTACTCGGTTTTACCATTCCAGACGCTTTACTAACACTCTCCCCACTTGGAGAGTCAGTGCCTTTAACCTCCTGTTTGGCACAGTTTGGAATTTCTGCACAAGATGAACAGGAATAGGGAGAACCAATGAGAGATTAGCTGTAGGTGTCTGCACGAACAAATTTAACGCTCATTTCCCACCAGGAAGAGGAATTAGCCAAAGGCTCAGCATGCGGTGTCGGAACCAGATTAGGGCCTGAAGCAATCCTGCGGTTTTGCGGCCAGCTCACAAGAAAGCGAGTTGAAGAAAGGAGCTCAGGGGCACTGTAATTCACAAACCTGCAGAGTTATAAATGACAGCTATCGTCCAAAAATATATTGAAGTAAGGCTGCAAAGAGGACTTGAACGCGGGGCAGAATTCCAGGAATACGATTTCAGGAGGTAGACGGGAAGTCCTCTGAAAGTATAGGAGAAGAGGCAGAACCTCGACAATGATGCACTTGGTCAAAAAGGGCATATGCGTTTCTTCCAGGGCCCTTATTAAAGAGGGTAGGGGGCTCCCAGCATGCTTCAGTGGCCAACAGAGGGCCTACGTCGCCAAGGCGACATGAGCCATCCAGGCAGGAGTGACCTCACATCAGAGGGCCCACCTCACAGAAGGGTAAGGAACCCAGTCAAGATCAGACTCTCACCAGAGTGCCCACATAAGCAAGGGGCTGGGAACCAGGCAGGAGTGTCCTCACACCCATGGGGCCACATCATCGAAAGTTGAGGTACCCAGCACATGTGGCCTCAAACCAGAGGACCCACATCACCATGGGTCTCGGAGCGAGGCAGGCAGGATTAACCTCAAAACACATGGCCCATTGTATAAAAAAGGTGAGGAATCCAGCAGTTGGAACATCCCAGCAGGCGGCCCAGAGCACCGAGGCTATGGGATCCAGGCAGTGATGAACTCACAACAGAGGGCCCTCATCGTGATACTGTAAGCAACCCAGCCGTTGTAACCTCAGAGCACAAGGCCCACATCCCCATGGGGAAGGGAACCAAGCAGGAGTGTCATCGCACCAGTGGGCACACATCAGAAAAGGTGGGGAGCCCAGCAGTTAGGGCCGGACGCCAGAGGGCCCTCATCACTGAGGAGAGGAGGCTCCCAGCAAGCTCCAACTGCTACCAGAAGGCCGACGTCGCCAATGCAGGGTGTGCCAGCCAGGCAGGAGTGACCTCAGAGCAGAGGGCCAACCACACAAAAGTGTGAGGAACCCAAAGAGGATCAGACTCTCACCGGAGGGCCCACATCACCAAGGGAATGGAAACCAGGCAGGAGTTTTCTCACACCAGTGTGGTCACATCACCGAAATGTGACGGACCCAGCACACGTGGCCTCAAACTACAGGACACACATCACCAAGGGGCTGGGAGTGAGGCAGGCAGGAGGAGCCTCCAAACAGAGGGCCCATAGCGTAAAAAAGGTGAGGGATCCCGCAGTTGGAACCTCCCAGCAGGTGGCCAGGAGCAGCGAGGCTATGGGATCCAGGCCTGACTGAACTCAAAACAGAGGGCCCTCATCATGAAACTGTGAGCAACCCAGCCGTTGGGACCTTAGAGCAGAAGGCCCACATTCCCATGGGGTTGGGATCCTGGCAGGAGTGTACTCGCACCACAGGGCGCACATCAGAAAATTTTGGGAGCCCAGGAGTTAGGGTCTGACGCCAGAGGGCCCTCATTACCGAGGGGAGGAGACTCCCAGCAGGCACCAACTCCCAACTGAGGGCCCACGTCGCCACGTTGACGTGTGCCAGCCAGGCAGGAGTGACCTCACAGCAGAGGGCCTACCTCACAGAAGGGTGAGGAACCCAGCCAGGATAAGACTCTCACCAGAGGGCCCACATCACCAAGGGGATCGGAACAAGGCAGGAGTGTCCTCACACCAGTGTGGCCACATTATAGAAAGGTGAGGAACCCAGCACATGTGGCCTAAACCAGAGGACCCACATTTCCAAGGTGCTCCGAGTGAGGCAGGCAGGAGTAGCCTAACAACACAGGGCCCACAGAATAAAAAATGTGAGGAATCCAGCAGTTTGAACCTCCCAGCAGGTGGCCCAGAGCATGGAGTCTATGGGATCCAGGCCACAGTGAACTCACAGCAGAGGGCCCACATCATGAAACTGTGAGCAACCCAGCCAGTGGGACCTCAGAGCAGAAGGCCCACATCCCCATGGGGATGGGAACCTCGCAGGAGTGTCCTCGCACAACTTAGCACGTATCAGAAAATGTGGGAACCCAGCAGTTATGGCCTGGCGCCAGAGGGCCCTCATCACGGAGGAGAGGAGGCTACCAGCAGGCTCCAAATGCCACCAGAGGGCCGACGTCACCAAGGCAATGGGAGCAAGCCAGGCAGGAGTTACCTCACAGCAGAGGGCCCACCTCACAGAAGTGTGAGGAATCCAGACAGGATCAGACTCTCACCAGAGGGCCCACATCACCAAGGGGATGGGAACCAGGCAGGAGTGTCCTCACACCAGTGGGGCCACATCAATAAAGGTGAGGAAACTGGTACATGTGGCCTTAAACAAGAGGACCTACATCACAAATGGGCTGGGAGTGAGTCAGGAAGTAGGAGCATGAAAACACAGGACCCAAAGAATAAAAAAGGTAAGGAATCCAGCAGTAGGAACCTCCCAGCAGGCCGCTCAGAGCACAGAGGCTATGGGATCTAGGCCTGGGTGAACTAACACCAGAGAGCCAACATCATGAAACGGTGAACAACACAGGTGTTGGGACCTTAGAGCAGAAGGCCCACATGCCCATGGGGATGGGAACCTCGCAGGAGTGTCCTCGCACCACTTAGCACGTATCAGAAAATGTGGGTACCCGGCAGTTAGGGCCTGAGGCAAGAGGGCCCCCATCACCGAGGGGAGGTTCCCAGCAGGCTCCAACTGCCACAAGAGGGCCGATGTTGCCCAGGTGGGGTGTGCCAGCCAGGCAGGAGTGACCTCACAGCAGAGGGCCCCCCTCACAGAAGGGTGAGGAACCCAGCCAGGATCAGACTCTCACCAGAGGCCCCACATCATCAAGGTGATAGGAACCAGGCAGGAGTGTCCTCACACCAGTGGGGCCACATCATCGAAAGGCGAGGGACCCAGCATACGTGGCCTCAAACCAGAGGACACACATCACCAAGGGGCTGGGAGTGAGGCAGGCAGGAGGAGTCTCAAAACACAGGGCCCATAGAAGAAAAAAGGTGAGGAATCCCGCAGTTGTAACCTCCCAGCAGGTGGCCAGGAGCAGCGAGGCTATGGGATCCAGGCCGGAGAGAACTCACAGCAGAGGGCCCTCATCATGAAACTGAGCAACCCACGGTTGGGACCTCAGAGCAGAAGGCCCACATTCCCATGGGGTTGGGAACCTGGCAGGAGTGTACTCGAACCACAGGGCGCATATCAGAAAATATTGGGAGCCCAGGAGTTAGGGTCTGACGCCAGAGGGCCCTCATTACCGAGGGGAGGAGACACCCAGCAGGCACCAAATCCCACCAGAGGGCCGACGTCGCCAAGGCGGGGTGTGCCAGCCAGGCAGGAGTGACCTCAGAGAAGAGGGCCCACCTCACAGAAGTGTGAGGAACCCAACCAGGATCAGACTCTCACCGGAGGGCCCACATCACCAAGGGGATGGGAACCAGGCAGGAGTGTCCTCACACCAGTGGGGCCACATCAGCCAAAGGTGAGGAACCCAGCACATGTGGCCTCAAACCACAGGACACACATCACCAAGGGGCTAGGAGTGAGGCAGGTGTCTGGAGGGGCACATTTAACTCTAATTTCCCACCAGGAAGTGGAATGAACCAAAGTCTCAGAGTGCCGTGCCGGACCCTGATTACGGCCTGAAGCAAACCTGCGGTTCTGTGGCCAGTTTTCAAGGAAACGAGTTAAGAAAGGAAATCACGGGCACTGTAATTCACAAACCTGCAGTGTTATAAATGACAGCTATTGGCAAAATTATATGGAAGTAAGTCTGCAAAGAGGACTTGAAAACGAGGCAGAATTGCAGGAATCATATTTCAGGAGGTAGATTGGAATTGCATTTAAAGCATGTGAAAAGCGGCAGATCTTTGACAGTGATGCACTTGGACAAAAGTGCGTAAACATTTTTTCCTGAATATATTCAGGAAAAAACACATATGCCCTTTTTGGCCAACCAAGCACTCGAGAAATGGAAATCCGCACTACAATGAAGTCTCATTTCCCATTCGTCAAAAGGGCCATCTGAAAAAAGTGTAAAAACCAGAAACACAGGACAGGCCATGGAGAACAGGGAGCCTTGTTATGCTGATGGGCGGGATGTAAATTGCCAACAGACACTCTGGAGATGTTTATGGTGTATCCTGAAACATCTGAAAAACAAAGCTACAGACCCTAGGGCACTTCCACTTTTGGCCCTATAGCTTAGGAAAATTAAAATCAACAAGACACAGCCAACACCAAATTTAGGGCTGCTGTGTTTACAAGAACCTTGAGTCCAGTACAAATTAAATATCCCAGAAAGAAAAAAATGGATAAAGGAGTTGTGCTACTTACGTACAACGGAATATCACTCAGCAATGAAATCAATGTCATCAGGCCTGTAGCAGCAAATTGAGTGGATTTAAGTATGATGATTCTAAGAGAAATAGGTCACACAGAGAAAGAGAATTATCATAAGATATCACTAATAGAGAGAGTGTAAACTTGGCTACACATAAACTGAATTCCAAAACCGAACAGAGTCTCACATTTAGATAAAAACTTATGCTTGCTTAAGGGGAAAGTTGAGTTGGGGTGCTGTATAAAACCAGAGATTGAAATTAGCACACATACCGTTCCATAAGCCAAATATGTAATAGACAAGACCTACTCTTTGCTCAACGAAATAGACTCATCCATGGTGTATCACCTCACACCTGTTAGAATGGGCATCATCAGAAAATCTACAAACAACAAATGCTGGAAAGGGTGTGGAGATAAGGAACCCTCTTCCACTATTGTTGGGAATGTAAATTGATACAGTCACTGTGGAGAACATTATGGAGTTTCTTATAAAACTAAGAATAGAATTACCATATGATACAGCAATCCCACTACTGGGCATATACCCAGACAAAACCATAAATCAAAAAGAGACATTCACCGCAATGTTCATTGCATCACTATTTACAATATCCAGGTAATGGAAGCAACCTAAATGCCCACAGACAGACGAATGCATAAAGATGTGGTACATATATAAAATGGAATATTACTAAGCCATAAAAAGGAATGAAATTGGGTCATTTGTAGAGACGTTGATGGATCTAGAGACTGTCATACAGAGTGAAGTAAGTCAGAAAGAGAAAAACAAATCTTGTCTATTAATGCATATATGTGGAACCTAGAAAAATTGTACAGATGAACCGTTTTGCCAGGCAGAAATAGAGCAACAGATGTAGACAACAAACGTATGGACACCAAGGGGGGAAAGCTGTTGGGGGGTGGTGGTGGGAGGAGTTGAGAGATTGGGATTGGCATGTATACATTTATATGTATAAAATAGATAACCAAAAAGAACCTGCTGTATAAAAAAATAAAATAAAATTCAAATTACAAAAAGTAAAACAGAAAAAATATTCTTCCCTTCACATACATGTATTTATATGAATAAATTATTTCCATGCTTATATCTGTAAATACAAAAAAGAGGAATAAAATCTACCTTGAACCAAAAACGAAAAAAAGAAAAAAAAACAGAACCCACCAGTTACACAGAGGAAAACCGTATCAGGGCACTTGCTCCAGTTGTAAACAATTCTGAAGTTGGTCAGTGGTGGGGAATCATCTCCCATTCAGCCAGCAGGCCCCACGCAACAAGCGTCCTCATTGCAAAGCTGGGGGACCATGCCGAGGCATCTGTGAGTAAACGTGGGCTGAGCCCCAGGCCAGCTGCTGCTGAAATGTTCCCACCCTTCCCAGGTAAAACACCTGAATATGTACAAGGACTTGAAAGCCTAGAGGAAGGGCCATGGAGCCACATGAGTGACAGCATGCCAGCCGACTTGGTGCCTGCAGGCCAGCCAGGATGGTCCTGGCCCTGGGTGCTCTTCTGGAAGCTTTCCATTTCCCTGCCTGAGATACCCCTGCTGTCCCGGCCCCCACTGCTTTCTTCCTCACTCACCTCTGCCCAGGGAGAAATTCCAGCGGCAGGTATGGGTGACACATCCTCTTCTTTAGCAGGTGGCATCTTGGCAACTGCTGCAGAAAGTCCAGCAGAGCCCCACTCACACTGGGCCACCCACAAAGCCGTGGCCTCTCACTCCCTCCCACCAGTCCAGCCCCAAGACTGCTGACAGGGCAGAGAAAATGGCGTCAGGCACAGCTGCAGGGGCTCTTGCTGCCTGGAGCGGTGTTTATATTGATCTGAACCCAGGCACACCTGGGGAGGGCTGGCCGGCACAGTCGGGCTTCCCAGGCCAGCCAATAATCACCCCTCAGGGGCTCACAGTTGCAGAAACTGGAACTTGCTGAATCGGCCAGGTCCAAGGAACAGGTGTGGGCTCCTGAGAGTCAGGATAGACAAGGGGCTGCAGCTCTGGCTTGTTTTCTAATTATATTATCTGGCCCATGAGTGGGAGACAACTTCAAGAAAACCCTCTCCTAATGAGAGGAACCCAGGAGTCAGGGAGAGGAGGGGTGGCTGGTGGGTGGAGACAGAGGCCTGGTGCCCCGGGTGCAGTGGAAGTCTCTGGAAGACCAGGTGGAGGGAGGCCACACAGAGTGATGCCCAGGGTCACAGACCTGTCGGAGCTGCTGTTTGTTAGTTCAAGTCCTGCTCTGAGGTGCTCTGTGTCAGATCTGAGTGACAGGTGAGCTGGGAGTGCTCTGCAATGAGGGCGATATGCAGGGTTCCTGTGTTCCCAGCCCTGCCATGGTACCTGTAAGGGTAGCTCTGTATCCTGGGAGGGGCCTGACCACGAGAGCCCCATGGGCTGCAGGGGAACCTGCCCAGGGAACCCCATATCCTGGGAGGGGCCTGAACACGAGAGCCCCATGGGCTGGGGTGGGGGTGGGGTACCTGCCCAGGTGAGCTCCATATCCTGGGATTGGCCTGACCTCGAGAGCCCCATGGGCTGCTGGAGTCCTGGTAAAGGATGTCAGGACAGTCAGTGAAGCCACCGAGGATATACCTCCAGTAGTTCCTAAATCCTACACCCTGCTGGTCATTCTACCAACCACCAGGACATGGTATTCTGTATTAGTCTTCAATGATGCCTTCTTTTGTATTCTATTAGTCCCAGAGTCACAAGAAATTTTGGCTTGTGAGTGGCAGGACTCAACATACAACTAAAACAATACTTCCGGGCCGTGTTGCCCCAAGGGTTCAAAAATTCCCACACCATCTTTGGGGAAAGCTCAGCTAAAGAACTAAAAGTTCTACCTCTGGAAAAGGAAACACTCCTTCAATATGCAGATGACATTCTGATCGCCAGCCCTACTAAGGAGACCTCTGAACTACCAAGCCAATAAAGGATACAAGTTGTCCAAGACAAAGCTCAAATATCACAGACTACGGTGACCTGCCTGGGCTTCATTCTCACAGAAGGTCGGAGAAGCCCATCCCAGGAAAGGGAAGAAACAATTTACAGCCTTACCCATTTCTGAAACTAGAAGACAGCTTAGGGGTTCCTGGGGAGGCCAGGGTTTGCTGCTTCTGGATCCCTAACTACAGTCTACTAGCTGGGCCTCTATATGAAACACTGAAAGGAAAAGATGATGATCCTTTTGAATAGAATGCAGAAGTGGCCTTTCAAGAATGGAAAGAGCAGTCAATTCAGACCCTTGCCCTGGAACTCCCTAATTTAGCTAAACCCTTTGACCTTTACATTCCTGGTGAACGGTGAATCGCCATTGGAGTATTAGTGCAAAACCTGGGACCACTTGAAATGGAACAATGCAAGAATGCGATCCAGGTAGGATAAACTACGGTCACCAAGGGGCTTGGCCCACCGCCACATCTGGCCAAGATACTGGCAGTATCTGAAAACCTGGAAATCAGCAGCCCAAAAGGCCACCTCCCTCCTAAGGGAAAAGGACCCCACGTGGTGATCCTAACACCCAACCATGCCCTGAAGTTGCAGGGTTGGCTCCATGGGCACACTGACCTTGAGCAAGGAGGCCCTCCAACTCCAACCTCCATAGAGATAACCGGGGCAAAGTGGCACCATGAAGACTCGTGTGAAGGTGTCTGCACGGGCAAATTTAACGCTCATTTCCCACCAGGAAGAGGAATTAACCAAAGGCTCAGCATGCCATGCCGGAACCAGATTAGGGCCTGAAGCATTCCTGCGGGTTTGCGGCCAGCTCACAAGAAAGCGAGTTGAAGAAAGGAGCTCAGGGACACTGTAATTCACAAACCTGCAGAGTTATAAATGACAGCTATCACCCAAAAATATACTGAAGGAAGGCTGCGAAGAGGACTTGAAAGCGGGGCAGAATTGCAAGAAAACGATTTCAGGGGGTAGACTGGAATTGCATTTAAAGCATAGGAAATGAGGCAGAACGTCGACAATGATGCACTTGGCCAAAAAGGGCGTATGCGTTTTTTCCTGAATATATTCAGGAAAAAACGCATACGCCCTTTTTGGCCAACCAAGCAAGCATGTTAAAGAAATCTGCACTACAATGAAGTCTCACTGCCCCCCGTTCAAAAGGGCCATCTGAAAAAAGTGTAAAATCCAGAAAGGCAGCACAGGCCATGGAGAACAGGGAGCCTTGTTATGCTGATGGGCGGGATGTAAATTGCCAACAGCCACTCTGGAGATGTGTATGGTGTTTCCTCAAAAACCTAAAAAACAAAGCAACGGAGCCTACGGCATTACCACTTATTTTCCTATAGCTTAGGGAAATTAAAATCAAAAACACACAGCCACCGCAAAGTTTCTGTTTACGGCTCTGTTTACAAGAACCTCGTCTACGGTACAAGTTAAATATCCCAGAAAGTGAAAAATGGATAAAGAAGTGTGGTACGTACGTACAAAGGAATATCACTCACCAATGAAATCTATGTCATCAGGCCCGTCGCGGCATAATGAGTGGATTCACGTACGATGATTCTAAGTGAAATAAGTCACACAGAAAATGAAACATCATAAGATATCACTAATACACGGAATGTAAACTTGGCTACACATGAACTGAATTACAAAACAGAGCAGGGTCTCAAATTTAGAAAACCAACTTATGCTTGCTTAAGGGGAAAGGTGAGTTGTGGTGCTGCATAAAACCAGAGATAGAAATTAGCACAGATACCTTTCCATAAGCCAAATATGTAATAGTCAAGACCTAGCCCTTGCTCAACGAAATGGACTAAACACCCCATATTCAACGCCTAGGATTACACATGACTAGTAAGAACCTTCAAACCCATAGATTTATATGTCTCCGTAAGAGACTCAAGTGTGTGTACAGCGGCATGAATGCAGCAGAGAAAATCCGATAAAACCCATTATCAAAATGAATTACAAAAACAAACACAATGACAGTGAAATAGAGAGCAATTCTTAAATAATTCATTCAGGGCTTGTGATGCAACCTGGATTTACCACATCTACACCCAGAGCTGAGTGAGACATAAGGCTGGACACTTCAGGCTGATAGCATTGGTGAGGTTCGATGAGCAAATGCAGACCCTTTGAAGTCATACTGCATGGTACCCATTCCATGGGTCCCAACTCTCCAGGTTTAAGGGATTCTTCCTTCAGCTAAAACATGCATGGGAAACCCACAGTACAGTGCACTGTGTGACCGGGAAACGTTTTCAAATGCATCTCAGTTTTCGTCCCCTTTTACTCGGGTTCACCATTCCAGACCATTTACTAACACTCTCCCCACTTGGAGAGTCAGTGCCTTTAACCTCCTGTTTGGCACAGTTTGCAATTTCTGCGCAAGATGAACAGGAATAGGGAGAACCAATGAGAGACTAGCTGTAGGTGTCTGGACGGGCAAATGGAACGCTCATTTCCCACCAGGAAGAGGAATTAACCAAAGGCTCAGCATGCCGTGCCGGAACCAGATTAGGGCCTGAAGCATTCCTGCGGGTTTGCGGCCAGCTCACAAGAAAGCGAGTTGAAGAAAGGAGCTCAGGGGCACTGTAATTCACAAACCTGCAGAGTTATAAATGACAGCTATCGTCCAAAAATATATTGAAGGAAGGCTGCGAAGAGGACTGGAAAGCGGGGCAGAATTGCAGGAAAACGATTTCAGGGGGTAGACTGGAATTGCATTTAAAGCATAGGAAAAGAGGCAGAACGTCGACAATGATGCACTTGGCCAAAAAGGGCGTATGCGTTTTTCCTGAATATATTCAGGAAAAAACGCATACGCCCTTTTTGGCCAACCAAGCCAGCATGTTAAAGAAATCTGCACTACAAAGAAGTCTCACTGCCCCCAGGTCAAAAGGGCCATCTGAAAAAAGTGTAAAATCCAGAAAGACAGCACAGGCCACGGAGAACAGGGAGCCTTGTTATGCTGATGGGCGGGATGTAAATTGCCAACAGCCACTCTGGAGAAGTGTATGGTGTTTCCTGAAACACCTAAGAAACAAAGCAACGGAGACTACGGCACTTCCACTTATGGTCTTATAGATCACGGAAATTAAAATCAAAAACAGACAGCCACCCCAAAGTTTCAGACGGCTCTGTTTACAGGAATCTCGTCTACGGTACAAGTTAAATATCCCAGAATGTGAAAAATGGATAAAGAAGTTGTGGTACACACATTCAATGGAATATCACTCAGCAATGAAATCTATGTCATCAGGCCCATCGTGGCATAATGAGTGGATTCAGGTACGATGATTCTAAGTGAAATAAGTCACACAGAAAATGAAACATCATAAGATATCACTAATACACGGAATGTAAACTTGGCTACACATGAACTGAATTACAAAACAGAACAGGGTCTCAAATTTAGAAAACCACCTTATGCTTGCTTAAGGGGAAAAGTGAGTTGGGGTGCTGCATAAAACCAGAGATAGAAATTAGCACAGATACCTTTCCATAAGCCAAATATGTAATAGTCAAGACCTAGCCCTTGCTCAACGAAATGGACTAAACACCCCATATTCAACGCCTAGGAATACACCTGACTAGTAAATATCTTCAAACCCATGGATTTATATGTCTCCATAAGAGACTCAAGTGTGTGTACAGCGGCATGAATGCAGCAGAGAAAATCCGATAAATCCCATTATCAAAATGAATTACAAAAACAAACACAATGACAGTGAAATAGAGAGCAATTCTTAAATAATTCATTCAGGGCTTGTGATGCAACCTGGATTTACCACATCTACAACCAGAGCTGAGTGAGACATAAGGCTGTACACTTCAGCCTGATAGCATTGGTGAGGTTCGTTGAGAAAATGCAGGCCCTTTGAAGTCATACTGCATGGTACCCATTCCATGGGTCCCAACTCTCCAGGTTTAAGGGATTCTTCCTTCAGCTAAAACATGCATGGGAAACCCACAGTATGGTGCACCGTGTGACCGGGAAACCTTTTCAAATGCATCTCAGTTTTCGTCCCCTTTTACTCGGGTTCACGATTGAAGACCCTTTACTAATACTCTCCCCACTTAGAGAGTCAGTGCCTTTAACCTCCTGTTTGGCACAGTTTGCAATTTCTGCGCAAGATGAACAAGAATAGGGAGAACCAATGAGAGACTAGCTCTAGGTGTCTGCACGTTCAAATATAACACTCATTTCCCACCAGGAAGAGGAATTTACCAAAGGATCAGCATGCTGTGCCGGAACCAGATTAGGGCATGAAGCAATCCTGCGGGTTTGCGGCCAGCTCACAAGAAAGTGAGTAGAAGAAAGGAGCTCAGGCGCACTGTCATTCACAAACCTGCAGAGTTATAAATGTCAGCTATTGTCCAAAAATGTATTGAAGTAAGGCTGCGTAGAGGACTTGAAAGCGGGGCAGAATTGCAGGAAAACGAGTTCAGGGGCAGACTGGAATTGCATTTAAAGCATAAGGAAAGAGACAGAAAGTCGACAATGATGCACTTGGTCAAAAAGGGCGTATGCGTTTTTTCCTGAATATATTCAAGAAAAAACACATACGCCCTTTTTGGCCAAACAAGCAAGCCTGTAAAGAAATCTGCATTACAATGAAGTCTCACTGCCCCCCTGTCAAAAGGGACATCTGAAAAAAGTGAAAAATCCAGAAAGGCAGGACAGGCCATGGAGAACAGGGAGCCTTGTTATGCTGATGGGCGGGATGTAACTTGCCAACAGCCACTCTGGAGAAGTGTATGGTGTTTCCTCAAACACCTAAAAAACTAAGCAACGGAGCCTACGGCACTTCAACTTATGGTTCTATAGCTTAGGGAAATAAAAATCAAAAAGACACAGCCACCCATAAATTTTGGACGGCTCTGCTTACAAGAACCTCATTTACGGTACAAGTGAAATATCCCAGAAAGCAAAAAATGGATAAAGAAGCTGTTGTACGTACGTACAATGGAATATCACTCAGCAATGAAATCTATGTCGTGAGGCCCGTCGCGGCATAATGAGTGGATTCAGGTACGATCATTCTAAGTTAACTAAGTCACACAGAAAAAGAAACACCATAAGATATCTCAAATACACGGAATGCAAACATGGCTGCACATGAACTCAATTACAAAACAGAAAAGGGTCTCAAATTTAGAAAACCAACTTATGCTTGCTTAAGGGGAAAGGTGAGTTGTGGTGCTGCATAAAACCAGAGATTGAAATTAGCACAGATACCTTTCCATAAGCAAATATGTAATAGTCAGGACCTACTCCTTGCTCCACGAAATGGACTCAACACCCCATATTCAATGCCTAGGAATATACCTGACTAGTAAGAATCTGAAAACCCATGGATTTATATGTCTCCATAAGAGAATCAAGCATGTGTACAGCGGCATAAACGCAGCAGTGAAAATCCGATAAATCCCATTATCAAAATAAATTACAAAAACAAAACACAATGACAGTGAAATAGAGAGCAATTCTTAAATAATTCATTCAGGGCTTGTGATGCAACGTGGATTTACCACATCTACACCCCGAGCTGAGTGAGACATAAGGCTGGACACTTCGGGCTGATAGCATTGGTGACGTTCGGTGAGCAAAGGCAACCCTTTGAAGTCATACTGCGTGGTACCCATTCCATGGGTCCCAACTCTCCAGGTTGAAGGGATTCTTCCTTCAGGTAAAACATGCATGGGCAACCCAGAATATGGTCCACCGTGTGACCGGGAAAACTTTTTAAATGCGTCTCAGTTTTCGTCCCCTCGTACTCGGTTTTACCATTCCAGACGCTTTACTAACACTCTCCCCACTTGGAGAGTCAGTGCCTTTAACCTCCTGTTTGGCACAGTTTGGAATTTCTGCGCAAGATGAACAGGAATAGGGAGAACCAATGAGAGATTAGCTGTAGGTGTCTGCACGAACAAATTTAACGCTCATTTCCCACCAGGAAGAGGAATTAGCCAAAGGCTCAGCATGCCGTGTCGGAACCAGATTAGGGCCTGAAGCAATCCTGCGGTTTTGCGGCCAGCTCACAAGAAAGCGAGTTGAAGAAAGGAGCTCAGGGGCACTGTAATTCACAAACCTGCAGAGTTATAAATGACAGCTATCGTCCAAAAATATATTGAAGTAAGGCTGCAAAGAGGACTTGAACGCGGGGCAGAATTCCAGGAATACGATTTCAGGAGGTAGACGGGAAGTCCTCTGAAAGTATAGGAGAAGAGGCAGAACCTCGACAATGATGCACTTGGTCAAAAAGGGCATATGCGTTTCTTCCAGGGCCCTTATTAAAGAGGGTAGGAGGCTCCCAGCATGCTTCAGTGGCCAACAGAGGGCCTACGTCGCCAAGGCGACATGAGCCATCCAGGCAGGAGTGACCTCACATCAGAGGGCCCACCTCACAGAAGGGTAAGGAACCCAGTCAAGATCAGACTCTCACCAGAGTGCCCACATAAGCAAGGGGCTGGGAACCAGGCAGGAGTGTCCTCACACCCATGGGGTCACATCATCGAAAGTTGAGGTACCCAGCACATGTGGCCTCAAACCAGAGGACCCACATCACCATGGGTCTCAGAGCGAGGCAGGCAGGATTAACCTCAAAACACATGGCCCATTGTATAAAAAAGGTGAGGAATCCAGAAGTTGGAACATCCCAGCAGGCGGCCCAGAGCACCGAGGCTATGGGATCCAGGCAGTGATGAACTCACAACAGAGGGCCCTCATCGTGATACTGTAAGCAACCCAGCCGTTGTAACCTCAGAGCACAAGGCCCACATCCCCATGGGGAAGGGAACCAAGCAGGAGTGTCATCGCACCAGTGGGCACACATCAGAAAAGGTGGGGAGCCCAGCAGTTAGGGCCGGACGCCAGAGGGCCCTCATCACTGAGGAGAGGAGGCTCCCAGCAAGCTCCAACTGCTACCAGAAGGCCGACGTCGCCAATGCAGGGTGTGCCAGCCAGGCAGGAGTGACCTCAGAGCAGAGGGCCAACCACACAAAAGTGTGAGGAACCCAAAGAGGATCAGACTCTCACTGGAGGGCCCACATCACCAAGGGAATGGAAACCACGCAGGAGTGTTCTCACACCAGTGTGGTCACATCACCGAAATGTGACGGACCCAGCACACGTGGCCTCAAACTACAGGACACACATCACCAAGGGGCTGGGAGTGAGGCAGGCAGGAGGAGCCTCCAAACAGAGGGCCCATAGCGTAAAAAAGGTGAGGGATCCCGCAGTTGGAACCTCCCAGCAGGTGGCCAGGAGCAGCGAGGCTATGGGATCCAGGCCTGACTGAACTCAAAACAGAGGGCCCTCATCATGAAACTGTGAGCAACCCAGCCGTTGGGACCTTAGAGCAGAAGGCCCACATTCCCATGGGGTTGGGATCCTGGCAGGAGTGTACTCGCACCACAGGGCGCACATCAGAAAATTTTGGGAGCCCAGGAGTTAGGGTCTGACGCCAGAGGGCCCTCATTACCGAGGGGAGGAGACTCCCAGCAGGCACCAACTCCCAACTGAGGGCCCACGTCGCCACGTTGACGTGTGCCAGCCAGGCAGGAGTGACCTCACAGCAGAGGGCCTACCTCACAGAAGGGTGAGGAACCCAGCCAGGATAAGACTCTCACCAGAGGGCCCACATCACCAAGGGGATCGGAACAAGGCAGGAGTGTCCTCACACCAGTGTGGCCACATTATAGAAAGGTGAGGAACCCAGCACATGTGGCCTAAACCAGAGGACCCACATTTCCAAGGTGCTCCGAGTGAGGCAGGCAGGAGTAGCCTAACAACACAGGGCCCACAGAATAAAAAATGTGAGGAATCCAGCAGTTTGAACCTCCCAGCAGGTGGCCCAGAGCATGGAGTCTATGGGATCCAGGCCACAGTGAACTCACAGCAGAGGGCCCACATCATGAAACTGTGAGCAACCCAGCCAGTGGGACCTCAGAGCAGAAGGCCCACATCCCCATGGGGATGGGAACCTCGCAGGAGTGTCCTCGCACAACTTAGCACGTATCAGAAAATGTGGGAACCCAGCAGTTATGGCCTGGCGCCAGAGGGCCCTCATCACGGAGGAGAGGAGGCTACCAGCAGGCTCCAAATGCCACCAGAGGGCCGACGTCACCAAGGCAATGGGAGCAAGCCAGGCAGGAGTTACCTCACAGCAGAGGGCCCACCTCACAGAAGTGTGAGGAATCCAGACAGGATCAGACTCTCACCAGAGGGCCCACATCACCAAGGGGATGGGAACCAGGCAGGAGTGTCCTCACACCAGTGGGGCCACATCAATAAAGGTGAGGAAACTGGTACATGTGGCCTTAAACAAGAGGACCTACATCACAAATGGGCTGGGAGTGAGTCAGGAAGTAGGAGCATGAAAACACAGGACCCAAAGAATAAAAAAGGTAAGGAATCCAGCAGTAGGAACCTCCCAGCAGGCCGCTCAGAGCACAGAGGCTATGGGATCTAGGCCTGGGTGAACTAACACCAGAGAGCCAACATCATGAAACGGTGAACAACACAGGTGTTGGGACCTTAGAGCAGAAGGCCCACATGCCCATGGGGATGGGAACCTCGCAGGAGTGTCCTCGCACCACTTAGCATGTATCAGAAAATGTGGGTACCCGGCAGTTAGGGCCTGAGGCAAGAGGGCCCCCATCACCGAGGGGAGGTTCCCAGCAGGCTCCAACTGCCACAAGAGGGCCGATGTTGCCCAGGTGGGGTGTGCCAGCCAGGCAGGAGTGACCTCACAGCAGAGGGCCCCCCTCACAGAAGGGTGAGGAACCCAGCCAGGATCAGACTCTCACCAGAGGGCCCACATCATCAAGGGGATAGGAACCAGGCAGGAGTGTCCTCACACCAGTGGGGCCACATCATCGAAAGGCGAGGGACCCAGCATACGTGGCCTCAAACCAGAGGACACACATCACCAAGGGGCTGGGAGTGAGGCAGGCAGGAGGAGTCTCAAAACACAGGGCCCATAGAAGAAAAAAGGTGAGGAATCCCGCAGTTGTAACCTCCCAGCAGGTGGCCAGGAGCAGCGAGGCTATGGGATCCAGGCCGGAGAGAACTCACAGCAGAGGGCCCTCATCATGAAACTGAGCAACCCACGGTTGGGACCTCAGAGCAGAAGGCCCACATTCCCATGGGGTTGGGAACCTGGCAGGAGTGTACTCGAACCACAGGGCGCATATCAGAAAATATTGGGAGCCCAGGAGTTAGGGTCTGACGCCAGAGGGCCCTCATTACCGAGGGGAGGAGACACCCAGCAGGCACCAAATCCCACCAGAGGGCCGACGTCGCCAAGGCGGGGTGTGCCAGCCAGGCAGGAGTGACCTCAGAGAAGAGGGCCCACCTCACAGAAGTGTGAGGAACCCAACCAGGATCAGACTCTCACCGGAGGGCCCACATCACCAAGGGGATGGGAACCAGGCAGGAGTGTCCTCACACCAGTGGGGCCACATCAGCCAAAGGTGAGGAACCCAGCACATGTGGCCTCAAACCACAGGACACACATCACCAAGGGGCTAGGAGTGAGGCAGGTGTCTGGAGGGGCACATTTAACTCTAATTTCCCACCAGGAAGTGGAATGAACCAAAGTCTCAGAGTGCCGTGCCGGACCCTGATTACGGCCTGAAGCAAACCTGCGGTTCTGTGGCCAGTTTTCAAGGAAACGAGTTAAGAAAGGAAATCACGGGCACTGTAATTCACAAACCTGCAGTGTTATAAATGACAGCTATTGGCAAAATTATATGGAAGTAAGTCTGCAAAGAGGACTTGAAAACGAGGCAGAATTGCAGGAATCATATTTCAGGAGGTAGATTGGAATTGCATTTAAAGCATGTGAAAAGCGGCAGATCTTTGACAGTGATGCACTTGGACAAAAGTGCGTAAACATTTTTTCCTGAATATATTCAGGAAAAAACACATACCCTTTTTGGCCAACCAAGCACTCGAGAAATGGAAATCCGCACTACAATGAAGTCTCATTTCCCATTCGTCAAAAGGGCCATCTGAAAAAAGTGTAAAAACCAGAAACACAGGACAGGCCATGGAGAACAGGGAGCCTTGTTATGCTGATGGGCGGGATGTAAATTGCCAACAGACACTCTGGAGATGTTTATGGTGTATCCTGAAACATCTGAAAAACAAAGCTACAGACCCTAGGGCACTTCCACTTTTGGCCCTATAGCTTAGGAAAATTAAAATCAACAAGACACAGCCAACACCAAATTTAGGGCTGCTGTGTTTACAAGAACCTTGAGTCCAGTACAAATTAAATATCCCAGAAAGAAAAAAATGGATAAAGGAGTTGTGCTACTTACGTACAACGGAATATCACTCAGCAATGAAATCAATGTCATCAGGCCTGTAGCAGCAAATTGAGTGGATTTAAGTATGATGATTCTAAGAGAAATAGGTCACACAGAGAAAGAGAATTATCATAAGATATCACTAATAGAGAGAGTGTAAACTTGGCTACACATAAACTGAATTCCAAAACCGAACAGAGTCTCACATTTAGATAAAAACTTATGCTTGCTTAAGGGGAAAGTTGAGTTGGGGTGCTGTATAAAACCAGAGATTGAAATTAGCACACATACCGTTCCATAAGCCAAATATGTAATAGACAAGACCTACTCTTTGCTCAACGAAATAGACTCATCCATGGTGTATCACCTCACACCTGTTAGAATGGGCATCATCAGAAAATCTACAAACAACAAATGCTGGAAAGGGTGTGGAGATAAGGAACCCTCTTCCACTATTGTTGGGAATGTAAATTGATACAGTCACTGTGGAGAACATTATGGAGTTTCTTATAAAACTAAGAATAGAATTACCATATGATACAGCAATCCCACTACTGGGCATATACCCAGACAAAACCATAAATCAAAAAGAGACATTCACCGCAATGTTCATTGCATCACTATTTACAATATCCAGGTAATGGAAGCAACCTAAATGCCCACAGACAGACGAATGCATAAAGATGTGGTACATATATAAAATGGAATATTACTAAGCCATAAAAAGGAATGAAATTGGGTCATTTGTAGAGACGTTGATGGATCTAGAGACTGTCATACAGAGTGAAGTAAGTCAGAAAGAGAAAAACAAATCTTGTCTATTAATGCATATATGTGGAACCTAGAAAAATTGTACAGATGAACCGTTTTGCCAGGCAGAAATAGAGCAACAGATGTAGACAACAAACGTATGGACACCAAGGGGGGAAAGCTGTTGGGGGGTGGTGGTGGGAGGAGTTGAGAGATTGGGATTGGCATGTATACATTTATATGTATAAAATAGATAACCAAAAAGAACCTGCTGTATAAAAAAATAAAATAAAATTCAAATTACAAAAAGTAAAACAGAAAAAATATTCTTCCCTTCACATACATGTATTTATATGAATAAATTATTTCCATGCTTATATCTGTAAATACAAAAAAGAGGAATAAAATCTACCTTGAACCAAAAACGAAAAAAAGAAAAAAAAACAGAACCCACCAGTTACACAGAGGAAAACCGTATCAGGGCACTTGCTCCAGTTGTAAACAATTCTGAAGTTGGTCAGTGGTGGGGAATCATCTCCCATTCAGCCAGCAGGCCCCACGCAACAAGCGTCCTCATTGCAAAGCTGGGGGACTGTGCCGAGGCATCTGTGAGTAAACGTGGGCTGAGCCCCAGGCCAGCTGCTGCTGAAATGTTCCCACCCTTCCCAGGTAAAACACCTGAATATGTACAAGGACTTGAAAGCCTAGAGGAAGGGCCATGGAGCCACATGAGTGACAGCATGCCAGCCGACTTGGTGCCTGCAGGCCAGCCAGGATGGTCCTGGCCCTGGGTGCTCTTCTGGAAGCTTTCCATTTCCCTGCCTGAGATACCCCTGCTGTCCCGGCCCCCACTGCTTTCTTCCTCACTCACCTCTGCCCAGGGAGAAATTCCAGCGGCAGGTATGGGTGACACATCCTCTTCTTTAGCAGGTGGCATCTTGGCAACTGCTGCAGAAAGTCCAGCAGAGCCCCACTCACACTGGGCCACCCACAAAGCCGTGGCCTCTCACTCCCTCCCACCAGTCCAGCCCCAAGACTGCTGACAGGGCAGAGAAAATGGCGTCAGGCACAGCTGCAGGGGCTCTTGCTGCCTGGAGCGGTGTTTATATTGATCTGAACCCAGGCACACCTGGGGAGGGCTGGCCGGCACAGTCGGGCTTCCCAGGCCAGCCAATAATCACCCCTCAGGGGCTCACAGTTGCAGAAACTGGAACTTGCTGAATCGGCCAGGTCCAAGGAACAGGTGTGGGCTCCTGAGAGTCAGGATAGACAAGGGGCTGCAGCTCTGGCTTGTTTTCTAATTATATTATCTGGCCCATGAGTGGGAGACAACTTCAAGAAAACCCTCTCCTAATGAGAGGAACCCAGGAGTCAGGGAGAGGAGGGGTGGCTGGTGGGTGGAGACAGAGGCCTGGTGCCCCGGGTGCAGTGGAAGTCTCTGGAAGACCAGGTGGAGGGAGGCCACACAGAGTGATGCCCAGGGTCACAGACCTGTCGGAGCTGCTGTTTGTTAGTTCAAGTCCTGCTCTGAGGTGCTCTGTGTCAGATCTGAGTGACAGGTGAGCTGGGAGTGCTCTGCAATGAGGGCGATATGCAGGGTTCCTGTGTTCCCAGCCCTGCCATGGTACCTGTAAGGGTAGCTCTGTATCCTGGGAGGGGCCTGACCACGAGAGCCCCATGGGCTGCAGGGGAACCTGCCCAGGGAACCCCATATCCTGGGAGGGGCCTGAACACGAGAGCCCCATGGGCTGGGGTGGGGGTGGGGTACCTGCCCAGGTGAGCTCCATATCCTGGGATTGGCCTGACCTCGAGAGCCCCATGGGCTGCTGGAGTCCTGGTAAAGGATGTCAGGACAGTCAGTGAAGCCACCGAGGATATACCTCCAGTAGTTCCTAAATCCTACACCCTGCTGGTCATTCTACCAACCACCAGGACATGGTATTCTGTATTAGTCTTCAATGATGCCTTCTTTTGTATTCTATTAGTCCCAGAGTCACAAGAAATTTTGGCTTGTGAGTGGCAGGACTCAACATACAACTAAAACAATACTCCCGGGCCGTGTTGCCCCAAGGGTTCAAAAGTTCCCACACCATCTTTGGGGAAAGCTCAGCTAAAGAACTAAAAGTTCTACCTCTGGAAAAGGAAACACTCCTTCAATATGCAGACGACATTCTGATCGCCAGCCCTACTAAGGAGACCTCTGAACTACCAAGCCAATAAAGGATACAAGTTGTCCAAGACAAAGCTCAAATATCACAGACTACGGTGACCTGCCTGGGCTTCATTCTCACAGAAGGTCGGAGAAGCCCATCCCAGGAAAGGGAAGAAACAATTTACAGCCTTACCCATTTCTGAAACTAGAAGACAGCTTAGGGGTTCCTGGGGAGGCCAGGGTTTGCTGCTTCTGGATCCCTAACTACAGTCTACTAGCTGGGCCTCTATATGAAACACTGAAAGGAAAAGATGATGATCCTTTTGAATAGAATGCAGAAGTGGCCTTTCAAGAATGGAAAGAGCAGTCAATTCAGACCCTTGCCCTGGAACTCCCTAATTTAGCTAAACCCTTTGACCTTTACATTCCTGGTGAACGGTGAATCGCCATTGGAGTATTAGTGCAAAACCTGGGACCACTTGAAATGGAACAATGCAAGAATGCGATCCAGGTAGGATAAACTACGGTCACCAAGGGGCTTGGCCCACCGCCACATCTGGCCAAGATACTGGCAGTATCTGAAAACCTGGAAATCAGCAGCCCAAAAGGCCACCTCCCTCCTAAGGGAAAAGGACCCCACGTGGTGATCCTAACACCCAACCATGCCCTGAAGTTGCAGGGTTGGCTCCATGGGCACACTGACCTTGAGCGAGGAGGCCCTCCAACTCCAACCTCCATCGAGATAACCGGGGCAAAGTGGCACCATGAAGACTCGTGTGAAGGTGTCTGCACGGGCAAATTTAACGCTCATTTCCCACCAGGAAGAGGAATTAACCAAAGGCTCAGCATGCCGTGCCGGAACCAGATTAGGGCCTGAAGCATTCCTGCGGGTTTGCGGCCAGCTCACAAGAAAGCGAGTTGAAGAAAGGAGCTCAGGGACACTGTAATTCACAAACCTGCAGAGTTATAAATGACAGCTATCACCCAAAAATATACTGAAGGAAGGCTGCGAAGAGGACTTGAAAGCGGGGCAGAATTGCAAGAAAACGATTTCAGGGGGTAGACTGGAATTGCATTTAAAGCATAGGAAATGAGGCAGAACGTCGACAATGATGCACTTGGCCAAAAAGGGCGTATGCGTTTTTTCCTTAATATATTCAGGAAAAAACGCATACGCCCTTTTTGGCCAACCAAGCAAGCATGTTAAAGAAATCTGCACTACAATGAAGTCTCACTGCCCCCCGTTCAAAAGGGCCATCTGAAAAAAGTGTAAAATCCAGAAAGGCAGCACAGGCCATGGAGAACAGGGAGCCTTGTTATGCTGATGGGCGGGATGTAAATTGCCAACAGCCACTCTGGAGATGTGTATGGTGTTTCCTCAAAAACCTAAAAAACAAAGCAACGGAGCCTACGGCATTACCACTTATTTTCCTATAGCTTAGGGAAATTAAAATCAAAAACACACAGCCACCGCAAAGTTTCTGTTTACGGCTCTGTTTACAAGAACCTCGTCTACGGTACAAGTTAAATATCCCAGAAAGTGAAAAATGGATAAAGAAGTGTGGTACGTACGTACAAAGGAATATCACTCACCAATGAAATCTATGTCATCAGGCCCGTCGCGGCATAATGAGTGGATTCACGTACGATGATTCTAAGTGAAATAAGTCACACAGAAAATGAAACATCATAAGATATCACTAATACACGGAATGTAAACTTGGCTACACATGAACTGAATTACAAAACAGAACAGGGTCTCAAATTTAGAAAACCACCTTATGCTTGCTTAAGGGGAAAAGTGAGTTGGGGTGCTGCATAAAACCAGAGATAGAAATTAGCACAGATACCTTTCCATAAGCCAAATATGTAATAGTCAAGACCTAGCCCTTGCTCAACGAAATGGACTAAACACCCCATATTCAACGCCTAGGATTACACATGACTAGTAAGAACCTTCAAACCCATAGATTTATATGTCTCCGTAAGAGACTCAAGTGTGTGTACAGCGGCATGAATGCAGCAGAGAAAATCCGATAAAACCCATTATCAAAATGAATTACAAAAACAAACACAATGACAGTGAAATAGAGAGCAATTCTTAAATAATTCATTCAGGGCTTGTGATGCAACCTGGATTTACCACATCTACACCCAGAGCTGAGTGAGACATAAGGCTGGACACTTCAGGCTGATAGCATTGGTGAGGTTCGATGAGCAAATGCAGACCCTTTGAAGTCATACTGCATGGTACCCATTCCATGGGTCCCAACTCTCCAGGTTTAAGGGATTCTTCCTTCAGCTAAAACATGCATGGGAAACCCACAGTACAGTGCACTGTGTGACCGGGAAACGTTTTCAAATGCATCTCAGTTTTCGTCCCCTTTTACTCGGGTTCACCATTCCAAACCGTTTACTAACACTCTCCCCACTTGGAGAGTCAATGCCTTTAACCTCCTGTTTGGCACAGTTTGCAATTTCTGCGCAAGATGAACAGGAATAGGGAGAACCAATGAGAGACTAGCTGTAGGTTTCTGGACGGGCAAATGGAACGCTCATTTCCCACCAGGAAGAGGAATTAACCAAAGGCTCAGCATGCCGTGCCGGAACCAGATTAGGGCCTGAAGCATTCCTGCGGGTTTGCGGCCAGCTCACAAGAAAGCGAGTTGAAGAAAGGAGCTCAGGGGCACTGTAATTCACAAACATGCAGAGTTATAAATGACAGCTATCGTCCAAAAATATATTGAAGGAAGCCTGCGAAGAGGACTGGAAAGCGGGGCAGAATTGCAGGAAAACGATTTCAGGGGGTAGACTGGAATTGCATTTAAAGCATAGGAAAAGAGGCAGAACGTCGACAATGATGCACTTGGCCAAAAAGGGCGTATGCGTTTTTTCCTGAATATATTCAGGAAAAAACCCATACGCCCTTTTTGGCCAACCAAGCCAGCATGTTAAAGAAATCTGCACTACAAAGAAGTCTCACTGCCCCCAGGTCAAAAGGGCCATCTGAAAAAAGTGTAAAATCCAGAAAGACAGCACAGGCCATGGAGAACAGGGAGCCTTGTTATGCTGATGGGCGGGATGTAAATTGCCAACAGCCACTCTGGAGAAGTGTATGGTGTTTCCTGAAACACCTAAGAAACAAAGCAACGGAGACTACGGCACTTCCACTTATGGTCTTATAGATCACGGAAATTAAAATCAAAAACAGACAGCCACCCCAAAGTTTCAGACGGCTCTGTTTACAGGAATCTCGTCTACGGTACAAGTTAAATATCCCAGAATGTGAAAAATGGATAAAGAAGTTGTGGTACACACATTCAATGGAATATCACTCAGCAATGAAATCTGTCATCAGGCCCATCGTGGCATAATGAGTGGATTCAGGTACGATGATTCTAAGTGAAATAAGTCACACAGAAAATGAAACATCATAAGATATCACTAATACACGGAATGTAAACTTGGCTACACATGAACTGAATTACAAAACAGAACAGGGTCTCAAATTTAGAAAACCACCTTATGCTTGCTTAAGGGGAAAAGTGAGTTGGGGTGCTGCATAAAACCAGAGATAGAAATTAGCACAGATACCTTTCCATAAGCCAAATATGTAATAGTCAAGACCTAGCCCTTGCTCAACGAAATGGACTAAACACCCCATATTCAACGCCTAGGAATACACCTGACTAGTAAGTATCTTCAAACCCATGGATTTATATGTCTCCATAAGAGACTCAAGTGTGTGTACAGCGGCATGAATGCAGCAGAGAAAATCCGATAAATCCCATTATCAAAATGAATTACAAAAACAAACACAATGACAGTGAAATAGAGAGCAATTCTTAAATAATTCATTCAGGGCTTGTGATTCAACCTGGATTTACCACATCTACAACCAGAGCTGAGTGAGACATAAGGCTGTACACTTCAGCCTGATAGCATTGGTGAGGTTTGTTGAGAAAATGCAGGCCCTTTGAAGTCATACTGCATGGTACCCATTCCATGGGTCCCAACTCTCCAGGTTTAAGGGATTCTTCCTTCAGCTAAAACATGCATGGGAAACCCACAGTATGGTGCACCGTGTGACCGGGAAACCTTTTCAAATGCATCTCAGTTTTCGTCCCCTTTTACTCGGGTTCACGATTGAAGACCCTTTACTAATACTCTCCCCACTTAGAGAGTCAGTGCCTTTAACCTCCTGTTTGGCACAGTTTGCAATTTCTGCGCAAGATGAACAAGAATAGGGAGAACCAATGAGAGACTAGCTCTAGGTGTCTGCACGTTCAAATATAACACTCATTTCCCACCAGGAAGAGGAATTTACCAAAGGATCAGCATGCTGTGCCGGAACCAGATTAGGGCATGAAGCAATCCTGCGGGTTTGCGGCCAGCTCACAAGAAAGCGAGTAGAAGAAAGGAGCTCAGGCGCACTGTCATTCACAAACCTGCAGAGTTATAAATGTCAGCTATTGTCCAAAAATGTATTGAAGTAAGGCTGCGTAGAGGACTTGAAAGCGGGGCAGAATTGCAGGAAAACGAGTTCAGGGGCAGACTGGAATTGCATTTAAAGCATAAGGAAAGAGACAGAAAGTCGACAATGATGCACTTGGTCAAAAAGGGCGTATGCGTTTTTTCCTGAATATATTCAAGAAAAAACACATACGCCCTTTTTGGCCAAACAAGCAAGCCTGTAAAGAAATCTGCATTACAATGAAGTCTCACTGCCCCCCTGTCAAAAGGGACATCTGAAAAAAGTGAAAAATCCAGAAAGGCAGGACAGGCCATGGAGAACAGGGAGCCTTGTTATGCTGATGGGCAGGATGTAACTTGCCAACAGCCACTCTGGAGAAGTGTATGGTGTTTCCTCAAACACCTAAAAAACTAAGCAACGGAGCCTACGGCACTTCAACTTATGGTTCTATAGCTTAGGGAAATTAAAATCAAAAAGACACAGCCACCCATAAATTTTGGACGGCTCTGCTTACAAGAACCTCATTTACGGTACAAGTGAAATATCCCAGAAAGCAAAAAATGGATAAAGAAGTTGTTGTACGTACGTACAATGGAATATCACTCAGCAATGAAATCTATGTCGTGAGGCCCGTCGCGGCATAATGAGTGGATTCAGGTACGATCATTCTAAGTTAACTAAGTCACACAGAAAAAGAAACACCATAAGATATCTCAAATACACGGAATGCAAACATGGCTGCACATGAACTCAATTACAAAACAGAAAAGGGTCTCAAATTTAGAAAACCAACTTATGCTTGCTTAAGGGGAAAGGTGAGTTGTGGTGCTGCATAAAACCAGAGATTGAAATTAGCACAGATATCTTTCCATAAGCAAATATGTAATAGTCAGGACCTACTCCTTGCTCCACGAAATGGACTCAACACCCCATATTCAATGCCTAGGAATATACCTGACTAGTAAGAATCTGAAAACCCATGGATTTATATGTCTCCATAAGAGAATCAAGCATGTGTACAGCGGCATAAACGCAGCAGTGAAAATCCGATAAATCCCATTATCAAAATAAATTACAAAACAAAACACAATGACAGTGAAATAGAGAGCAATTCTTAAATAATTCATTCAGGGCTTGTGATGCAACCTGGATTTATCACATCTACACCCCGAGCTGAGTGAGACATAAGGCTGGACACTTCGGGCTGATAGCATTGGTGACGTTCGGTGAGCAAAGGCAACCCTTTGAAGTCATACTGCGTGGTACCCATTCCATGGGTCCCAACTCTCCAGGTTGAAGGGATTCTTCCTTCAGGTAAAACATGCATGGGCAACCCAGAATATGGTCCACTGTGTGACCGGGAAAACTTTTTACATGCGTCTCAGTTTTCGTACCCTTGTACTCGGTTTTACCATTCCAGACGCTATACTAACACTCTCCCCACTTGGAGAGTCAGTGCCTTTAACCTCCTGTTTGGCACAGTTTGGAATTTCTGCACAAGATGAACAGGAATAGGGAGAACCAATGAGAGATTAGCTGTAGGTGTCTGCACGAACAAATTTAACGCTCATTTCCCACCAGGAAGAGGAATTAGCCAAAGGCTCAGCATGCCGTGTCGGAACCAGATTAGGGCCTGAAGCAATCCTGCGGTTTTGCGGCCAGCTCACAAGAAAGCGAGTTGAAGAAAGGAGCTCAGGGGCACTGTAATTCACAAACCTGCAGAGTTATAAATGACAGCTATCGTCCAAAAATATATTGAAGTAAGGCTGCAAAGAGGACTTGAACGCGGGGCAGAATTCCAGGAATACGATTTCAGGAGGTAGACGGGAAGTCCTCTGAAAGTATAGGAGAAGAGGCAGAACCTCGACAATGATGCACTTGGTCAAAAAGGGCATATGCGTTTCTTCCAGGGCCCTTATTAAAGAGGGTAGGAGGCTCCCAGCATGCTTCAGTGGCCAACAGAGGGCCTACGTCGCCAAGGCGACATGAGCCATCCAGGCAGGAGTGACCTCACATCAGAGGGCCCACCTCACAGAAGGGTAAGGAACCCAGTCAAGATCAGACTCTCACCAGAGTGCCCACATAAGCAAGGGGCTGGGAACCAGGCAGGAGTGTCCTCACACCCATGGGGCCACATCATCGAAAGTTGAGGTACCCAGCACATGTGGCCTCAAACCAGAGGACCCACATCACCATGGGTCTCGGAGCGAGGCAGGCAGGATTAACCTCAAAACACATGGCCCATTGTATAAAAAAGGTGAGGAATCCAGCAGTTGGAACATCCCAGCAGGCGGCCCAGAGCACCGAGGCTATGGGATCCAGGCAGTGATGAACTCACAACAGAGGGCCCTCATCGTGATACTGTAAGCAACCCAGCCGTTGTAACCTCAGAGCACAAGGCCCACATCCCCATGGGGAAGGGAACCAAGCAGGAGTGTCATCGCACCAGTGGGCACACATCAGAAAAGGTGGGGAGCCCAGCAGTTAGGGCCGGACGCCAGAGGGCCCTCATCACTGAGGAGAGGAGGCTCCCAGCAAGCTCCAACTGCTACCAGAAGGCCGACGTCGCCAATGCAGGGTGTGCCAGCCAGGCAGGAGTGACCTCAGAGCAGAGGGCCAACCACACAAAAGTGTGAGGAACCCAAAGAGGATCAGACTCTCACCGGAGGGCCCACATCACCAAGGGAATGGAAACCAGGCAGGAGTGTTCTCACACCAGTGTGGTCACATCACCGAAATGTGACGGACCCAGCACACGTGGCCTCAAACTACAGGACACACATCACCAAGGGGCTGGGAGTGAGGCAGGCAGGAGGAGCCTCCAAACAGAGGGCCCATAGCGTAAAAAAGGTGAGGGATCCCGCAGTTGGAACCTCCCAGCAGGTGGCCAGGAGCAGCGAGGCTATGGGATCCAGGCCTGACTGAACTCAAAACAGAGGGCCCTCATCATGAAACTGTGAGCAACCCAGCCGTTGGGACCTTAGAGCAGAAGGCCCACATTCCCATGGGGTTGGGATCCTGGCAGGAGTGTACTCGCACCACAGGGCGCACATCAGAAAATTTTGGGAGCCCAGGAGTTAGGGTCTGACGCCAGAGGGCCCTCATTACCGAGGGGAGGAGACTCCCAGCAGGCACCAACTCCCAACTGAGGGCCCACGTCGCCACGTTGACGTGTGCCAGCCAGGCAGGAGTGACCTCACAGCAGAGGGCCTACCTCACAGAAGGGTGAGGAACCCAGCCAGGATAAGACTCTCACCAGAGGGCCCACATCACCAAGGGGATCGGAACAAGGCAGGAGTGTCCTCACACCAGTGTGGCCACATTATAGAAAGGTGAGGAACCCAGCACATGTGGCCTAAACCAGAGGACCCACATTTCCAAGGTGCTCCGAGTGAGGCAGGCAGGAGTAGCCTAACAACACAGGGCCCACAGAATAAAAAATGTGAGGAATCCAGCAGTTTGAACCTCCCAGCAGGTGGCCCAGAGCATGGAGTCTATGGGATCCAGGCCACAGTGAACTCACAGCAGAGGGCCCACATCATGAAACTGTGAGCAACCCAGCCAGTGGGACCTCAGAGCAGAAGGCCCACATCCCCATGGGGATGGGAACCTCGCAGGAGTGTCCTCGCACAACTTAGCACGTATCAGAAAATGTGGGAACCCAGCAGTTATGGCCTGGCGCCAGAGGGCCCTCATCACGGAGGAGAGGAGGCTACCAGCAGGCTCCAAATGCCACCAGAGGGCCGACGTCACCAAGGCAATGGGAGCAAGCCAGGCAGGAGTTACCTCACAGCAGAGGGCCCACCTCACAGAAGTGTGAGGAATCCAGACAGGATCAGACTCTCACCAGAGGGCCCACATCACCAAGGGGATGGGAACCAGGCAGGAGTGTCCTCACACCAGTGGGGCCACATCAATAAAGGTGAGGAAACTGGTACATGTGGCCTTAAACAAGAGGACCTACATCACAAATGGGCTGGGAGTGAGTCAGGAAGTAGGAGCATGAAAACACAGGACCCAAAGAATAAAAAAGGTAAGGAATCCAGCAGTAGGAACCTCCCAGCAGGCCGCTCAGAGCACAGAGGCTATGGGATCTAGGCCTGGGTGAACTAACACCAGAGAGCCAACATCATGAAACGGTGAACAACACAGGTGTTGGGACCTTAGAGCAGAAGGCCCACATGCCCATGGGGATGGGAACCTCGCAGGAGTGTCCTCGCACCACTTAGCACGTATCAGAAAATGTGGGTACCCAGCAGTTAGGGCCTGAGGCAAGAGGGCCCCCATCACCGAGGGGAGGTTCCCAGCAGGCTCCAACTGCCACAAGAGGGCCGATGTTGCCCAGGTGGGGTGTGCCAGCCAGGCAGGAGTGACCTCACAGCAGAGGGCCCCCCTCACAGAAGGGTGAGGAACCCAGCCAGGATCAGACTCTCACCAGAGGGCCCACATCATCAAGGGGATAGGAACCAGGCAGGAGTGTCCTCACACCAGTGGGGCCACATCATCGAAAGGCGAGGGACCCAGCATACGTGGCCTCAAACCAGAGGACACACATCACCAAGGGGCTGGGAGTGAGGCAGGCAGGAGGAGTCTCAAAACACAGGGCCCATAGAAGAAAAAAGGGGAGGAATCCCGCAGTTGTAACCTCCCAGCAGGTGGCCAGGAGCAGCGAGGCTATGGGATCCAGGCCGGAGAGAACTCACAGCAGAGGGCCCTCATCATGAAACTGAGCAACCCACGGTTGGGACCTCAGAGCAGAAGGCCCACATTCCCATGGGGTTGGGAACCTGGCAGGAGTGTACTCGAACCACAGGGCGCATATCAGAAAATATTGGGAGCCCAGGAGTTAGGGTCTGACGCCAGAGGGCCCTCATTACCGAGGGGAGGAGACACCCAGCAGGCACCAAATCCCACCAGAGGGCCGACGTCGCCAAGGCGGGGTGTGCCAGCCAGGCAGGAGTGACCTCAGAGAAGAGGGCCCACCTCACAGAAGTGTGAGGAACCCAACCAGGATCAGACTCTCACCGGAGGGCCCACATCACCAAGGGGATGGGAACCAGGCAGGAGTGTCCTCACACCAGTGGGGCCACATCAGCCAAAGGTGAGGAACCCAGCACATGTGGCCTCAAACCACAGGACACACATCACCAAGGGGCTAGGAGTGAGGCAGGTGTCTGGAGGGGCACATTTAACTCTAATTTCCCACCAGGAAGTGGAATGAACCAAAGTCTCAGAGTGCCGTGCCGGACCCTGATTACGGCCTGAAGCAAACCTGCGGTTCTGTGGCCAGTTTTCAAGGAAACGAGTTAAGAAAGGAAATCACGGGCACTGTAATTCACAAACCTGCAGTGTTATAAATGACAGCTATTGGCAAAATTATATGGAAGTAAGTCTGCAAAGAGGACTTGAAAACGAGGCAGAATTGCAGGAATCATATTTCAGGAGGTAGATTGGAATTGCATTTAAAGCATGTGAAAAGCGGCAGATCTTTGACAGTGATGCACTTGGACAAAAGTGCGTAAACATTTTTTCCTGAATATATTCAGGAAAAAACACATATGCCCTTTTTGGCCAACCAAGCACTCGAGCAATGGAAATCCGCACTACAATGAAGTCTCATTTCCCATTCGTCAAAAGGGCCATCTGAAAAAAGTGTAAAAACCAGAAACACAGGACAGGCCATGGAGAACAGGGAGCCTTGTTATGCTGATGGGCGGGATGTAAATTGCCAACAGACACTCTGGAGATGTTTATGGTGTATCCTGAAACATCTGAAAAACAAAGCTACAGACCCTAGGGCACTTCCACTTTTGGCCCTATAGCTTAGGAAAATTAAAATCAACAAGACACAGCCAACACAAAATTTAGGGCTGCTGTGTTTACAAGAACCTTGAGTCCAGTACAAATTAAATATCCCAGAAAGAAAAAAATGGATAAAGGAGTTGTGCTACTTACGTACAACGGAATATCACTCAGCAATGAAATCAATGTCATCAGGCCTGTAGCAGCAAATTGAGTGGATTTAAGTATGATGATTCTAAGAGAAATAGGTCACACAGAGCAAGATAATTATCATAAGATATCACTAATAGAGAGAGTGTAAACTTGGCTACACATAAACTGAATTCCAAAACCGAACAGAGTCTCACATTTAGATAAAAACTTATGCTTGCTTAAGGGGAAAGTTGAGTTGGGGTGCTGTATAAAACCAGAGATTGAAATTAGCACACATACCGTTCCATAAGCCAAATATGTAATAGACAAGACCTACTCTTTGCTCAACGAAAAAGACTCATCCATGGTGTATCACCTCACACCTGTTAGAATGGGCATCATCAGAAAATCTACAAACAACAAATGCTGGAAAGGGTGTGGAGATAAGGAACCCTCTTCCACTATTGTTGGGAATGTAAATTGATACAGTCACTGTGGAGAACATTATGGAGTTTCTTATAAAATTAAGAATAGAATTACCATATGATACAGCAATCCCACTACTGGGCATATACCTAGACAAAACCATAAATCAAAAAGAGACATTCACCGCAATGTTCATTGCATCACTATTTACAATATCCAGGTAATGGAAGCAACCTAAATGCCCACAGACAGACGAATGCATAAAGATGTGGTACATATATAAAATGGAATATTATTAAGCCATAAAAAGGAATGAAATTGGGTCATTTGTAGAGACGTTGATGGATCTAGAGACTGTCATACAGAGTGAAGTAAGTCAGAAAGAGAAAAACAAATCTTGTCTATTAATGCATATATGTGGAACCTAGAAAAATTGTACAGATGAACCGTTTTGCCAGGCAGAAATAGAGCAACAGATGTAGACAACAAACGTATGGACACCAAGGGGGGAAAGCTGTTGGGGGGTGGTGGTGGGAGGAGTTGAGAGATTGGGATTGGCATGTATACATTTATATGTATAAAATAGATAACCAAAAAGAACCTGCTGTATAAAATAATAAAATAAAATTCAAATTACAAAAAGTAAAACAGAAAAAATATTCTTCCCTTCACATACATGTATTTATATGAATAAATTATTTCCATGCTTATATCTGTAAATACAAAAAAGAGGAATAAAATCTACCTTGAACCAAAAACGAAAAAAAGAAAAAAAAACAGAACCCACCAGTTACACAGAGGAAAACCGTATCAGGGCACTTGCTCCAGTTGTAAACAATTCTGAAGTTGGTCAGTGGTGGGGAATCATCTCCCATTCAGCCAGCAGGCCCCACGCAACAAGCGTCCTCATTGCAAAGCTGGGGGACCGTGCCGAGGCATCTGTGAGTAAACGTGGGCTGAGCCCCAGGCCAGCTGCTGCTGAAATGTTCCCACCCTTCCCAGGTAAAACACCTGAATATGTACAAGGACTTGAAAGCCTAGAGGAAGGGCCATGGAGCCACATGAGTGACAGCATGCCAGCCGACTTGGTGCCTGCAGGCCAGCCAGGATGGTCCTGGCCCTGGGTGCTCTTCTGGAAGCTTTCCATTTCCCTGCCTGAGATACCCCTGCTGTCCCGGCCCCCACTGCTTTCTTCCTCACTCACCTCTGCCCAGGGAGAAATTCCAGCAGCAGGTATGGGTGACACATCCTCTTCTTTAGCAGGTGGCATCTTGGCAACTGCTGCAGAAAGTCCAGCAGAGCCCCACTCACACTGGGCCACCCACAAAGCCGTGGCCTCTCACTCCCTCCCACCAGTCCAGCCCCAAGACTGCTGACAGGGCAGAGAAAATGGCGTCAGGCACAGCTGCAGGGGCTCTTGCTGCCTGGAGCGGTGTTTATATTGATCTGAACCCAGGCACACCTGGGGAGGGCTGGCCGGCACGGTCGGGCTTCCCAGGCCAGCCAATAATCACCCCTCAGGGGCTCACAGTTGCAGAAACTGGAACTTGCTGAATCGGCCAGGTCCAAGGAACAGGTGTGGGCTCCTGAGAGTCAGGATAGACAAGGAGCTGCAGCTCTGGCTTGTTTTCTAATTATATTATCTGGCCCATGAGTGGGAGACAACTTCAAGAAAACCCTCTCCTAATGAGAGGAACCCAGGAGTCAGGGAGAGGAGGGGTGGCTGGTGGGTGGAGACAGAGGCCTGGTGTCCCGGGTGCAGTGGAAGTCTCTGGAAGACCAGGTGGAGGGAGGCCACACAGAGTGATGCCCAGGGTCACAGACCTGTCGGAGCTGCTGTTTGTTAGTTCAAGTCCTGCTCTGAGGTGCTCTGTGTCAGATCTGAGTGACAGGTGAGCTGGGAGTGCTCTGCAATGAGGGCGATATGCACGGTTCCTGTGTTCCCAGCCCTGCCATGGTACCTGCAAGGGTAGCTCTGTATCCTGGGAGGGGTCTGACCACGAGAGCCCCATGGGCTGCAGGGGAACCTGCCCAGGGAACCCCATATCCTGGGAGGGGCCTGAACACGAGAGCCGCATGGGCTGGGGTGGGGGTGGGGTACCTGCCCAGGTGAGCTCCATATCCTGGGATTGGCCTGACCTCGAGAGCCCCATGGGCTGCTGGAGTCCTGGTAAATGATGTCAGGACAGTCAATGAAGCCACCGAAGATATACCTCCAGTAGTTCCTAAATCCTACACCCTGCTGGTCATTCTGCCAACCACCAGGACATGGTATTCTGTATTAGTCTTCAATGATGCCTTCTTTTGTATTCTATTAGTCCCAGAGTCACAAGAAATTTTGGCTTGTGAGTGGCAGGACTCAACATACAACTAAAACAATACTTCCGGGCCGTGTTGCCCCAAGGGTTCAAAAATTCCCACACCATCTTTGGGGAAAGCTCAGCTAAAGAACTAAAAGTTCTACCTCTGGAAAAGGAAACACTCCTTCAATATGCAGACGACATTCTGATCGCCAGCCCTACTAAGGAGACCTCTGAACTACCAAGCCAATAAAGGATACAAGTTGTCCAAGACAAAGCTCAAATATCACAGACTACGGTGACCTGCCTGGGCTTCATTCTCACAGAAGGTCGGAGAAGCCCATCCCAGGAAAGGGAAGAAACAATTTACAGCCTTACCCATTTCTGAACCTAGAAGACAGCTTAGGGGTTCCTGGGGAGGCCAGGGTTTGCTGCTTCTGGATCCCTAACTACAGTCTACTAGCTCGGCCTCTATATGAAACACTGAAAGGAAAAGATGATGATCCTTTTGGATAGAATGCAGAAGTGGCCTTTCAAGAATGGAAAGAGCAGTCAATTCAGACCCTTGCCCTGGAACTCCCTAATTTAGCTAAACCCTTTGACCTTTACATTCCTGGTGAACGGTGAATCGCCATTGGAGTATTAGTGCAAAACCTGGGACCACTTGAAATGGAACAATGCAAGAATGCGATCCAGGTAGGATAAACTACGGTCACCAAGGGGCTTGGCCCACCGCCACATCCGGCCAAGATACTGGCAGTATCTGAAAACCTGGAAATCAGCAGTCCAAAAGGCCACCTCACTCCGAAGGGAAAAGGACCCCACGTGGTGATCCTAACACCCAACCATGCCCTGAAGTTGCAGGGTAGGCTCCATGGGCACACTGACCTTGATCGAGGAGGCCCTCCAACTCCAACCTCCATAGAGATAACCGGGGCAAAGTGGCACCATGAAGACTCGTGTGAAGGTGTCTGCACGGGCAAATTTAACGCTCATTTCCCACCAGGAAGCGGAATTAACCAAAGGCTCAGCATGCCGTGCCGGAACCAGATTAGGGCCTGAAGCAATCCTGCGGGTTTGCGGCCAGCTCACAAGAAAGCGAGTTGAAGAAAGGAGCTCAGGGACACTGTAATTCACAAACCTGCAGAGTTATAAATGACAGCTATCACCCAAAAATATATTGAAGGAAGGCTGCGAAGAGGACTTGAAAGCGGGGCAGAATTGCAAGAAAACGAGTTCAGGGGCAGACTGGAATTGCATTTAAAGGATAAGGAAAGAGACAGAAAGTCGACAATGATGCACTTGGTCAAAAAGGGCGTATGCGTTTTTTCCTGAATATATTCAAGAAAAAACACATACGCCCTTTTTGGCCAAACAAGCAAGCCTGTAAAGAAATCTGCATTACAATGAAGTCTCACTGCCCCCCTGTCAAAAGGGACATCTGAAAAAAGTGAAAAATCCAGAAAGGCAGGACAGGCCATGGAGAACAGGGAGCCTTGTTATGCTGATGGGCGGGATGTAACTTGCCAACAGCCACTCTGGAGAAGTGTATGGTGTTTCCTCAAACACCTAAAAAACTAAGCAACGGAGCCTACGGCACTTCAACTTATGGTTCTATAGCTTAGGGAAATTAAAATCAAAAAGACACAGCCACCCATAAATTTTGGACGGCTCTGCTTACAAGAACCTCATTTACGGTACAAGTGAAATATCCCAGAAAGCAAAAAATGGATAAAGAAGTTGTTGTACGTACGTACAATGGAATATCACTCAGCAATGAAATCTATGTCGTGAGGCCCGTCGCGGCATAATGAGTGGATTCAGGTACGATCATTCTAAGTTAACTAAGTCACACAGAAAAAGAAACACCATAAGATATCTCAAATACACGGAATGCAAACATGGCTGCACATGAACTCAATTACAAAACAGAAAAGGGTCTCAAATTTAGAAAACCAACTTATGCTTGCTTAAGGGGAAAGGTGAGTTGTGGTGCTGCATAAAACCAGAGATTGAAATTAGCACAGATATCTTTCCATAAGCAAATATGTAATAGTCAGGACCTACTCCTTGCTCCACGAAATGGACTCAACACCCCATATTCAATGCCTAGGAATATACCTGACTAGTAAGAATCTGAAAACCCATGGATTTATATGTCTCCATAAGAGAATCAAGCATGTGTACAGCGGCATAAACGCAGC
The DNA here is from genome assembly GCF_059928025.1 of Delphinapterus leucas. Lineage (NCBI taxonomy): Eukaryota > Metazoa > Chordata > Mammalia > Artiodactyla > Monodontidae > Delphinapterus > Delphinapterus leucas. Next base: position 4,405,905 of record NW_028322250.1, read on the forward strand.
AGTGAAAATCCGATAAATCCCATTATCAAAATAAATTACAAAACAAAACACAATGACAGTGAAATAGAGAGCAATTCTTAAATAATTCATTCAGGGCTTGTGATGCAACCTGGATTTATCACATCTACACCCCGAGCTGAGTGAGACATAAGGCTGGACACTTCGGGCTGATAGCATTGGTGACGTTCGGTGAGCAAAGGCAACCCTTTGAAGTCATACTGCGTGGTACCCATTCCATGGGTCCCAACTCTCCAGGTTGAAGGGATTCTTCCTTCAGGTAAAACATGCATGGGCAACCCAGAATATGGTCCACTGTGTGACCGGGAAAACTTTTTACATGCGTCTCAGTTTTCGTACCCTTGTACTCGGTTTTACCATTCCAGACGCTATACTAACACTCTCCCCACTTGGAGAGTCAGTGCCTTTAACCTCCTGTTTGGCACAGTTTGGAATTTCTGCGCAAGATGAACAGGAATAGGGAGAACCAATGAGAGATTAGCTGTAGGTGTCTGCACGAACAAATTTAACGCTCATTTCCCACCAGGAAGAGGAATTAGCCAAAGGCTCAGCATGCCGTGTCGGAACCAGATTAGGGCCTGAAGCAATCCTGCGGTTTTGCGGCCAGCTCACAAGAAAGCGAGTTGAAGAAAGGAGCTCAGGGGCACTGTAATTCACAAACCTGCAGAGTTATAAATGACAGCTATCGTCCAAAAATATATTGAAGTAAGGCTGCAAAGAGGACTTGAACGCGGGGCAGAATTCCAGGAATACGATTTCAGGAGGTAGACGGGAAGTCCTCTGAAAGTATAGGAGAAGAGGCAGAACCTCGACAATGATGCACTTGGTCAAAAAGGGCATATGCGTTTCTTCCAGGGCCCTTATTAAAGAGGGTAGGAGGCTCCCAGCATGCTTCAGTGGCCAACAGAGGGCCTACGTCGCCAAGGCGACATGAGCCATCCAGGCAGGAGTGACCTCACATCAGAGGGCCCACCTCACAGAAGGGTAAGGAACCCAGTCAAGATCAGACTCTCACCAGAGTGCCCACATAAGCAAGGGGCTGGGAACCAGGCAGGAGTGTCCTCACACCCATGGGGCCACATCATCGAAAGTTGAGGTACCCAGCACATGTGGCCTCAAACCAGAGGACCCACATCACCATGGGTCTCGGAGCGAGGCAGGCAGGATTAACCTCAAAACACATGGCCCATTGTATAAAAAAGGTGAGGAATCCAGCAGTTGGAACATCCCAGCAGGCGGCCCAGAGCACCGAGGCTATGGGATCCAGGCAGTGATGAACTCACAACAGAGGGCCCTCATCGTGATACTGTAAGCAACCCAGCCGTTGTAACCTCAGAGCACAAGGCCCACATCCCCATGGGGAAGGGAACCAAGCAGGAGTGTCATCGCACCAGTGGGCACACATCAGAAAAGGTGGGGAGCCCAGCAGTTAGGGCCGGACGCCAGAGGGCCCTCATCACTGAGGAGAGGAGGCTCCCAGCAAGCTCCAACTGCTACCAGAAGGCCGACGTCGCCAATGCAGGGTGTGCCAGCCAGGCAGGAGTGACCTCAGAGCAGAGGGCCAACCACACAAAAGTGTGAGGAACCCAAAGAGGATCAGACTCTCACCGGAGGGCCCACATCACCAAGGGAATGGAAACCAGGCAGGAGTGTTCTCACACCAGTGTGGTCACATCACCGAAATGTGACGGACCCAGCACACGTGGCCTCAAACTACAGGACACACATCACCAAGGGGCTGGGAGTGAGGCAGGCAGGAGGAGCCTCCAAACAGAGGGCCCATAGCGTAAAAAAGGTGAGGGATCCCGCAGTTGGAACCTCCCAGCAGGTGGCCAGGAGCAGCGAGGCTATGGGATCCAGGCCTGACTGAACTCAAAACAGAGGGCCCTCATCATGAAACTGTGAGCAACCCAGCCGTTGGGACCTTAGAGCAGAAGGCCCACATTCCCATGGGGTTGGGATCCTGGCAGGAGTGTACTCGCACCACAGGGCGCACATCAGAAAATTTTGGGAGCCCAGGAGTTAGGGTCTGACGCCAGAGGGCCCTCATTACCGAGGGGAGGAGACTCCCAGCAGGCACCAACTCCCAACTGAGGGCCCACGTCGCCACGTTGACGTGTGCCAGCCAGGCAGGAGTGACCTCACAGCAGAGGGCCTACCTCACAGAAGGGTGAGGAACCCAGCCAGGATAAGACTCTCACCAGAGGGCCCACATCACCAAGGGGATCGGAACAAGGCAGGAGTGTCCTCACACCAGTGTGGCCACATTATAGAAAGGTGAGGAACCCAGCACATGTGGCCTAAACCAGAGGACCCACATTTCCAAGGTGCTCCGAGTGAGGCAGGCAGGAGTAGCCTAACAACACAGGGCCCACAGAATAAAAAATGTGAGGAATCCAGCAGTTTGAACCTCCCAGCAGGTGGCCCAGAGCATGGAGTCTATGGGATCCAGGCCACAGTGAACTCACAGCAGAGGGCCCACATCATGAAACTGTGAGCAACCCAGCCAGTGGGACCTCAGAGCAGAAGGCCCACATCCCCATGGGGATGGGAACCTCGCAGGAGTGTCCTCGCACAACTTAGCACGTATCAGAAAATGTGGGAACCCAGCAGTTATGGCCTGGCGCCAGAGGGCCCTCATCACGGAGGAGAGGAGGCTACCAGCAGGCTCCAAATGCCACCAGAGGGCCGACGTCACCAAGGCAATGGGAGCAAGCCAGGCAGGAGTTACCTCACAGCAGAGGGCCCACCTCACAGAAGTGTGAGGAATCCAGACAGGATCAGACTCTCACCAGAGGGCCCACATCACCAAGGGGATGGGAACCAGGCAGGAGTGTCCTCACACCAGTGGGGCCACATCAATAAAGGTGAGGAAACTGGTACATGTGGCCTTAAACAAGAGGACCTACATCACAAATGGGCTGGGAGTGAGTCAGGAAGTAGGAGCATGAAAACACAGGACCCAAAGAATAAAAAAGGTAAGGAATCCAGCAGTAGGAACCTCCCAGCAGGCCGCTCAGAGCACAGAGGCTATGGGATCTAGGCCTGGGTGAACTAACACCAGAGAGCCAACATCATGAAACGGTGAACAACACAGGTGTTGGGACCTTAGAGCAGAAGGCCCACATGCCCATGGGGATGGGAACCTCGCAGGAGTGTCCTCGCACCACTTAGCACGTATCAGAAAATGTGGGTACCCAGCAGTTAGGGCCTGAGGCAAGAGGGCCCCCATCACCGAGGGGAGGTTCCCAGCAGGCTCCAACTGCCACAAGAGGGCCGATGTTGCCCAGGTGGGGTGTGCCAGCCAGGCAGGAGTGACCTCACAGCAGAGGGCCCCCCTCACAGAAGGGTGAGGAACCCAGCCAGGATCAGACTCTCACCAGAGGGCCCACATCATCAAGGGGATAGGAACCAGGCAGGAGTGTCCTCACACCAGTGGGGCCACATCATCGAAAGGCGAGGGACCCAGCATACGTGGCCTCAAACCAGAGGACACACATCACCAAGGGGCTGGGAGTGAGGCAGGCAGGAGGAGTCTCAAAACACAGGGCCCATAGAAGAAAAAAGGGGAGGAATCCCGCAGTTGTAACCTCCCAGCAGGTGGCCAGGAGCAGCGAGGCTATGGGATCCAGGCCGGAGAGAACTCACAGCAGAGGGCCCTCATCATGAAACTGAGCAACCCACGGTTGGGACCTCAGAGCAGAAGGCCCACATTCCCATGGGGTTGGGAACCTGGCAGGAGTGTACTCGAACCACAGGGCGCATATCAGAAAATATTGGGAGCCCAGGAGTTAGGGTCTGACGCCAGAGGGCCCTCATTACCGAGGGGAGGAGACACCCAGCAGGCACCAAATCCCACCAGAGGGCCGACGTCGCCAAGGCGGGGTGTGCCAGCCAGGCAGGAGTGACCTCAGAGAAGAGGGCCCACCTCACAGAAGTGTGAGGAACCCAACCAGGATCAGACTCTCACCGGAGGGCCCACATCACCAAGGGGATGGGAACCAGGCAGGAGTGTCCTCACACCAGTGGGGCCACATCAGCCAAAGGTGAGGAACCCAGCACATGTGGCCTCAAACCACAGGACACACATCACCAAGGGGCTAGGAGTGAGGCAGGTGTCTGGAGGGGCACATTTAACTCTAATTTCCCACCAGGAAGTGGAATGAACCAAAGTCTCAGAGTGCCGTGCCGGACCCTGATTACGGCCTGAAGCAAACCTGCGGTTCTGTGGCCAGTTTTCAAGGAAACGAGTTAAGAAAGGAAATCACGGGCACTGTAATTCACAAACCTGCAGTGTTATAAATGACAGCTATTGGCAAAATTATATGGAAGTAAGTCTGCAAAGAGGACTTGAAAACGAGGCAGAATTGCAGGAATCATATTTCAGGAGGTAGATTGGAATTGCATTTAAAGCATGTGAAAAGCGGCAGATCTTTGACAGTGATGCACTTGGACAAAAGTGCGTAAACATTTTTTCCTGAATATATTCAGGAAAAAACACATATGCCCTTTTTGGCCAACCAAGCACTCGAGCAATGGAAATCCGCACTACAATGAAGTCTCATTTCCCATTCGTCAAAAGGGCCATCTGAAAAAAGTGTAAAAACCAGAAACACAGGACAGTCCATGGAGAACAGGGAGCCTTGTTATGCTGATGGGCGGGATGTAAATTGCCAACAGACACTCTGGAGATGTTTATGGTGTATCCTGAAACATCTGAAAAACAAAGCTACAGACCCTAGGGCACTTCCACTTTTGGCCCTATAGCTTAGGAAAATTAAAATCAACAAGACACAGCCAACACAAAATTTAGGGCTGCTGTGTTTACAAGAACCTTGAGTCCAGTACAAATTAAATATCCCAGAAAGAAAAAAATGGATAAAGGAGTTGTGCTACTTACGTACAACGGAATATCACTCAGCAATGAAATCAATGTCATCAGGCCTGTAGCAGCAAATTGAGTGGATTTAAGTATGATGATTCTAAGAGAAATAGGTCACACAGAGCAAGATAATTATCATAAGATATCACTAATAGAGAGAGTGTAAACTTGGCTACACATAAACTGAATTCCAAAACCGAACAGAGTCTCACATTTAGATAAAAACTTATGCTTGCTTAAGGGGAAAGTTGAGTTGGGGTGCTGTATAAAACCAGAGATTGAAATTAGCACACATACCGTTCCATAAGCCAAATATGTAATAGACAAGACCTACTCTTTGCTCAACGAAAAAGACTCATCCATGGTGTATCACCTCACACCTGTTAGAATGGGCATCATCAGAAAATCTACAAACAACAAATGCTGGAAAGGGTGTGGAGATAAGGAACCCTCTTCCACTATTGTTGGGAATGTAAATTGATACAGTCACTGTGGAGAACATTATGGAGTTTCTTATAAAATTAAGAATAGAATTACCATATGATACAGCAATCCCACTACTGGGCATATACCTAGACAAAACCATAAATCAAAAAGAGACATTCACCGCAATGTTCATTGCATCACTATTTACAATATCCAGGTAATGGAAGCAACCTAAATGCCCACAGACAGACGAATGCATAAAGATGTGGTACATATATAAAATGGAATATTATTAAGCCATAAAAAGGAATGAAATTGGGTCATTTGTAGAGACGTTGATGGATCTAGAGACTGTCATACAGAGTGAAGTAAGTCAGAAAGAGAAAAACAAATCTTGTCTATTAATGCATATATGTGGAACCTAGAAAAATTGTACAGATGAACCGTTTTGCCAGGCAGAAATAGAGCAACAGATGTAGACAACAAACGTATGGACACCAAGGGGGGAAAGCTGTTGGGGGGTGGTGGTGGGAGGAGTTGAGAGATTGGGATTGGCATGTATACATTTATATGTATAAAATAGATAACCAAAAAGAACCTGCTGTATAAAATAATAAAATAAAATTCAAATTACAAAAAGTAAAACAGAAAAAATATTCTTCCCTTCACATACATGTATTTATATGAATAAATTATTTCCATGCTTATATCTGTAAATACAAAAAAGAGGAATAAAATCTACCTTGAACCAAAAACGAAAAAAAGAAAAAAAAACAGAACCCACCAGTTACACAGAGGAAAACCGTATCAGGGCACTTGCTCCAGTTGTAAACAATTCTGAAGTTGGTCAGTGGTGGGGAATCATCTCCCATTCAGCCAGCAGGCCCCACGCAACAAGCGTCCTCATTGCAAAGCTGGGGGACCGTGCCGAGGCATCTGTGAGTAAACGTGGGCTGAGCCCCAGGCCAGCTGCTGCTGAAATGTTCCCACCCTTCCCAGGTAAAACACCTGAATATGTACAAGGACTTGAAAGCCTAGAGGAAGGGCCATGGAGCCACATGAGTGACAGCATGCCAGCCGACTTGGTGCCTGCAGGCCAGCCAGGATGGTCCTGGCCCTGGGTGCTCTTCTGGAAGCTTTCCATTTCCCTGCCTGAGATACCCCTGCTGTCCCGGCCCCCACTGCTTTCTTCCTCACTCACCTCTGCCCAGGGAGAAATTCCAGCAGCAGGTATGGGTGACACATCCTCTTCTTTAGCAGGTGGCATCTTGGCAACTGCTGCAGAAAGTCCAGCAGAGCCCCACTCACACTGGGCCACCCACAAAGCCGTGGCCTCTCACTCCCTCCCACCAGTCCAGCCCCAAGACTGCTGACAGGGCAGAGAAAATGGCGTCAGGCACAGCTGCAGGGGCTCTTGCTGCCTGGAGCGGTGTTTATATTGATCTGAACCCAGGCACACCTGGGGAGGGCTGGCCGGCACGGTCGGGCTTCCCAGGCCAGCCAATAATCACCCCTCAGGGGCTCACAGTTGCAGAAACTGGAACTTGCTGAATCGGCCAGGTCCAAGGAACAGGTGTGGGCTCCTGAGAGTCAGGATAGACAAGGAGCTGCAGCTCTGGCTTGTTTTCTAATTATATTATCTGGCCCATGAGTGGGAGACAACTTCAAGAAAACCCTCTCCTAATGAGAGGAACCCAGGAGTCAGGGAGAGGAGGGGTGGCTGGTGGGTGGAGACAGAGGCCTGGTGTCCCGGGTGCAGTGGAAGTCTCTGGAAGACCAGGTGGAGGGAGGCCACACAGAGTGATGCCCAGGGTCACAGACCTGTCGGAGCTGCTGTTTGTTAGTTCAAGTCCTGCTCTGAGGTGCTCTGTGTCAGATCTGAGTGACAGGTGAGCTGGGAGTGCTCTGCAATGAGGGCGATATGCACGGTTCCTGTGTTCCCAGCCCTGCCATGGTACCTGCAAGGGTAGCTCTGTATCCTGGGAGGGGTCTGACCACGAGAGCCCCATGGGCTGCAGGGGAACCTGCCCAGGGAACCCCATATCCTGGGAGGGGCCTGAACACGAGAGCCGCATGGGCTGGGGTGGGGGTGGGGTACCTGCCCAGGTGAGCTCCATATCCTGGGATTGGCCTGACCTCGAGAGCCCCATGGGCTGCTGGAGTCCTGGTAAATGATGTCAGGACAGTCAATGAAGCCACCGAAGATATACCTCCAGTAGTTCCTAAATCCTACACCCTGCTGGTCATTCTGCCAACCACCAGGACATGGTATTCTGTATTAGTCTTCAATGATGCCTTCTTTTGTATTCTATTAGTCCCAGAGTCACAAGAAATTTTGGCTTGTGAGTGGCAGGACTCAACATACAACTAAAACAATACTTCCGGGCCGTGTTGCCCCAAGGGTTCAAAAATTCCCACACCATCTTTGGGGAAAGCTCAGCTAAAGAACTAAAAGTTCTACCTCTGGAAAAGGAAACACTCCTTCAATATGCAGACGACATTCTGATCGCCAGCCCTACTAAGGAGACCTCTGAACTACCAAGCCAATAAAGGATACAAGTTGTCCAAGACAAAGCTCAAATATCACAGACTACGGTGACCTGCCTGGGCTTCATTCTCACAGAAGGTCGGAGAAGCCCATCCCAGGAAAGGGAAGAAACAATTTACAGCCTTACCCATTTCTGAACCTAGAAGACAGCTTAGGGGTTCCTGGGGAGGCCAGGGTTTGCTGCTTCTGGATCCCTAACTACAGTCTACTAGCTCGGCCTCTATATGAAACACTGAAAGGAAAAGATGATGATCCTTTTGGATAGAATGCAGAAGTGGCCTTTCAAGAATGGAAAGAGCAGTCAATTCAGACCCTTGCCCTGGAACTCCCTAATTTAGCTAAACCCTTTGACCTTTACATTCCTGGTGAACGGTGAATCGCCATTGGAGTATTAGTGCAAAACCTGGGACCACTTGAAATGGAACAATGCAAGAATGCGATCCAGGTAGGATAAACTACGGTCACCAAGGGGCTTGGCCCACCGCCACATCCGGCCAAGATACTGGCAGTATCTGAAAACCTGGAAATCAGCAGTCCAAAAGGCCACCTCACTCCGAAGGGAAAAGGACCCCACGTGGTGATCCTAACACCCAACCATGCCCTGAAGTTGCAGGGTAGGCTCCATGGGCACACTGACCTTGAGCGAGGAGGCCCTCCAACTCCAACCTCCATAGAGATAACCGGGGCAAAGTGGCACCATGAAGACTCGTGTGAAGGTGTCTGCACGGGCAAATTTAACGCTCATTTCCCACCAGGAAGCGGAATTAACCAAAGGCTCAGCATGCCGTGCCGGAACCAGATTAGGGCCTGAAGCAATCCTGCGGGTTTGCGGCCAGCTCACAAGAAAGCGAGTTGAAGAAAGGAGCTCAGGGACACTGTAATTCACAAACCTGCAGAGTTATAAATGACAGCTATCACCCAAAAATATATTGAAGGAAGGCTGCGAAGAGGACTTGAAAGCGGGGCAGAATTGCAAGAAAACGAGTTCAGGGGCAGACTGGAATTGCATTTAAAGCATAAGGAAAGAGACAGAAAGTCGACAATGATGCACTTGGTCAAAAAGGGCGTATGCGTTTTTTCCTGAATATATTCAAGAAAAAACACATACGCCCTTTTTGGCCAAACAAGCAAGCCTGTAAAGAAATCTGCATTACAATGAAGTCTCACTGCCCCCCTGTCAAAAGGGACATCTGAAAAAAGTGAAAAATCCAGAAAGGCAGGACAGGCCATGGAGAACAGGGAGCCTTGTTATGCTGATGGGCGGGATGTAACTTGCCAACAGCCACTCTGGAGAAGTGTATGGTGTTTCCTCAAACACCTAAAAAACTAAGCAACGGAGCCTACGGCACTTCAACTTATGGTTCTATAGCTTAGGGAAATTAAAATCAAAAAGACACAGCCACCCATAAATTTTGGACGGCTCTGCTTACAAGAACCTCATTTACGGTACAAGTGAAATATCCCAGAAAGCAAAAAATGGATAAAGAAGTTGTTGTACGTACGTACAATGGAATATCACTCAGCAATGAAATCTATGTCGTGAGGCCCGTCGCGGCATAATGAGTGGATTCAGGTACGATCATTCTAAGTTAACTAAGTCACACAGAAAAAGAAACACCATAAGATATCTCAAATACACGGAATGCAAACATGGCTGCACATGAACTCAATTACAAAACAGAAAAGGGTCTCAAATTTAGAAAACCAACTTATGCTTGCTTAAGGGGAAAGGTGAGTTGTGGTGCTGCATAAAACCAGAGATTGAAATTAGCACAGATATCTTTCCATAAGCAAATATGTAATAGTCAGGACCTACTCCTTGCTCCACGAAATGGACTCAACACCCCATATTCAATGCCTAGGAATATACCTGACTAGTAAGAATCTGAAAACCCATGGATTTATATGTCTCCATAAGAGAATCAAGCATGTGTACAGCGGCATAAACGCAGCAGTGAAAATCCGATAAATCCCATTATCAAAATAAATTACAAAACAAAACACAATGACAGTGAAATAGAGAGCAATTCTTAAATAATTCATTCAGGGCTTGTGATGCAACCTGGATTTATCACATCTACACCCCGAGCTGAGTGAGACATAAGGCTGGACACTTCGGGCTGATAGCATTGGTGACGTTCGGTGAGCAAAGGCAACCCTTTGAAGTCATACTGCGTGGTACCCATTCCATGGGTCCCAACTCTCCAGGTTGAAGGGATTCTTCCTTCAGGTAAAACATGCATGGGCAACCCAGAATATGGTCCACTGTGTGACCGGGAAAACTTTTTACATGCGTCTCAGTTTTCGTACCCTTGTACTCGGTTTTACCATTCCAGACGCTATACTAACACTCTCCCCACTTGGAGAGTCAGTGCCTTTAACCTCCTGTTTGGCACAGTTTGGAATTTCTGCGCAAGATGAACAGGAATAGGGAGAACCAATGAGAGATTAGCTGTAGGTGTCTGCACGAACAAATTTAACGCTCATTTCCCACCAGGAAGAGGAATTAGCCAAAGGCTCAGCATGCCGTGTCGGAACCAGATTAGGGCCTGAAGCAATCCTGCGGTTTTGCGGCCAGCTCACAAGAAAGCGAGTTGAAGAAAGGAGCTCAGGGGCACTGTAATTCACAAACCTGCAGAGTTATAAATGACAGCTATCGTCCAAAAATATATTGAAGTAAGGCTGCAAAGAGGACTTGAACGCGGGGCAGAATTCCAGGAATACGATTTCAGGAGGTAGACGGGAAGTCCTCTGAAAGTATAGGAGAAGAGGCAGAACCTCGACAATGATGCACTTGGTCAAAAAGGGCATATGCGTTTCTTCCAGGGCCCTTATTAAAGAGGGTAGGAGGCTCCCAGCATGCTTCAGTGGCCAACAGAGGGCCTACGTCGCCAAGGCGACATGAGCCATCCAGGCAGGAGTGACCTCACATCAGAGGGCCCACCTCACAGAAGGGTAAGGAACCCAGTCAAGATCAGACTCTCACCAGAGTGCCCACATAAGCAAGGGGCTGGGAACCAGGCAGGAGTGTCCTCACACCCATGGGGCCACATCATCGAAAGTTGAGGTACCCAGCACATGTGGCCTCAAACCAGAGGACCCACATCACCATGGGTCTCGGAGCGAGGCAGGCAGGATTAACCTCAAAACACATGGCCCATTGTATAAAAAAGGTGAGGAATCCAGCAGTTGGAACATCCCAGCAGGCGGCCCAGAGCACCGAGGCTATGGGATCCAGGCAGTGATGAACTCACAACAGAGGGCCCTCATCGTGATACTGTAAGCAACCCAGCCGTTGTAACCTCAGAGCACAAGGCCCACATCCCCATGGGGAAGGGAACCAAGCAGGAGTGTCATCGCACCAGTGGGCACACATCAGAAAAGGTGGGGAGCCCAGCAGTTAGGGCCGGACGCCAGAGGGCCCTCATCACTGAGGAGAGGAGGCTCCCAGCAAGCTCCAACTGCTACCAGAAGGCCGACGTCGCCAATGCAGGGTGTGCCAGCCAGGCAGGAGTGACCTCAGAGCAGAGGGCCAACCACACAAAAGTGTGAGGAACCCAAAGAGGATCAGACTCTCACCGGAGGGCCCACATCACCAAGGGAATGGAAACCAGGCAGGAGTGTTCTCACACCAGTGTGGTCACATCACCGAAATGTGACGGACCCAGCACACGTGGCCTCAAACTACAGGACACACATCACCAAGGGGCTGGGAGTGAGGCAGGCAGGAGGAGCCTCCAAACAGAGGGCCCATAGCGTAAAAAAGGTGAGGGATCCCGCAGTTGGAACCTCCCAGCAGGTGGCCAGGAGCAGCGAGGCTATGGGATCCAGGCCTGACTGAACTCAAAACAGAGGGCCCTCATCATGAAACTGTGAGCAACCCAGCCGTTGGGACCTTAGAGCAGAAGGCCCACATTCCCATGGGGTTGGGATCCTGGCAGGAGTGTACTCGCACCACAGGGCGCACATCAGAAAATTTTGGGAGCCCAGGAGTTAGGGTCTGACGCCAGAGGGCCCTCATTACCGAGGGGAGGAGACTCCCAGCAGGCACCAACTCCCAACTGAGGGCCCACGTCGCCACGTTGACGTGTGCCAGCCAGGCAGGAGTGACCTCACAGCAGAGGGCCTACCTCACAGAAGGGTGAGGAACCCAGCCAGGATAAGACTCTCACCAGAGGGCCCACATCACCAAGGGGATCGGAACAAGGCAGGAGTGTCCTCACACCAGTGTGGCCACATTATAGAAAGGTGAGGAACCCAGCACATGTGGCCTAAACCAGAGGACCCACATTTCCAAGGTGCTCCGAGTGAGGCAGGCAGGAGTAGCCTAACAACACAGGGCCCACAGAATAAAAAATGTGAGGAATCCAGCAGTTTGAACCTCCCAGCAGGTGGCCCAGAGCATGGAGTCTATGGGATCCAGGCCACAGTGAACTCACAGCAGAGGGCCCACATCATGAAACTGTGAGCAACCCAGCCAGTGGGACCTCAGAGCAGAAGGCCCACATCCCCATGGGGATGGGAACCTCGCAGGAGTGTCCTCGCACAACTTAGCACGTATCAGAAAATGTGGGAACCCAGCAGTTATGGCCTGGCGCCAGAGGGCCCTCATCACGGAGGAGAGGAGGCTACCAGCAGGCTCCAAATGCCACCAGAGGGCCGACGTCACCAAGGCAATGGGAGCAAGCCAGGCAGGAGTTACCTCACAGCAGAGGGCCCACCTCACAGAAGTGTGAGGAATCCAGACAGGATCAGACTCTCACCAGAGGGCCCACATCACCAAGGGGATGGGAACCAGGCAGGAGTGTCCTCACACCAGTGGGGCCACATCAATAAAGTTGAGGAAACTGGTACATGTGGCCTTAAACAAGAGGACCTACATCACAAATGGGCTGGGAGTGAGTCAGGAAGTAGGAGCATGAAAACACAGGACCCAAAGAATAAAAAAGGTAAGGAATCCAGCAGTAGGAACCTCCCAGCAGGCCGCTCAGAGCACAGAGGCTATGGGATCTAGGCCTGGGTGAACTAACACCAGAGAGCCAACATCATGAAACGGTGAACAACACAGGTGTTGGGACCTTAGAGCAGAAGGCCCACATGCCCATGGGGATGGGAACCTCGCAGGAGTGTCCTCGCACCACTTAGCACGTATCAGAAAATGTGGGTACCCAGCAGTTAGGGCCTGAGGCAAGAGGGCCCCCATCACCGAGGGGAGGTTCCCAGCAGGCTCCAACTGCCACAAGAGGGCCGATGTTGCCCAGGTGGGGTGTGCCAGCCAGGCAGGAGTGACCTCACAGCAGAGGGCCCCCCTCACAGAAGGGTGAGGAACCCAGCCAGGATCAGACTCTCACCAGAGGGCCCACATCATCAAGGGGATAGGAACCAGGCAGGAGTGTCCTCACACCAGTGGGGCCACATCATCGAAAGGCGAGGGACCCAGCATACGTGGCCTCAAACCAGAGGACACACATCACCAAGGGGCTGGGAGTGAGGCAGGCAGGAGGAGTCTCAAAACACAGGGCCCATAGAAGAAAAAAGGGGAGGAATCCCGCAGTTGTAACCTCCCAGCAGGTGGCCAGGAGCAGCGAGGCTATGGGATCCAGGCCGGAGAGAACTCACAGCAGAGGGCCCTCATCATGAAACTGAGCAACCCACGGTTGGGACCTCAGAGCAGAAGGCCCACATTCCCATGGGGTTGGGAACCTGGCAGGAGTGTACTCGAACCACAGGGCGCATATCAGAAAATATTGGGAGCCCAGGAGTTAGGGTCTGACGCCAGAGGGCCCTCATTACCGAGGGGAGGAGACACCCAGCAGGCACCAAATCCCACCAGAGGGCCGACGTCGCCAAGGCGGGGTGTGCCAGCCAGGCAGGAGTGACCTCAGAGAAGAGGGCCCACCTCACAGAAGTGTGAGGAACCCAACCAGGATCAGACTCTCACCGGAGGGCCCACATCACCAAGGGGATGGGAACCAGGCAGGAGTGTCCTCACACCAGTGGGGCCACATCAGCCAAAGGTGAGGAACCCAGCACATGTGGCCTCAAACCACAGGACACACATCACCAAGGGGCTAGGAGTGAGGCAGGTGTCTGGAGGGGCACATTTAACTCTAATTTCCCACCAGGAAGTGGAATGAACCAAAGTCTCAGAGTGCCGTGCCGGACCCTGATTACGGCCTGAAGCAAACCTGCGGTTCTGTGGCCAGTTTTCAAGGAAACGAGTTAAGAAAGGAAATCACGGGCACTGTAATTCACAAACCTGCAGTGTTATAAATGACAGCTATTGGCAAAATTATATGGAAGTAAGTCTGCAAAGAGGACTTGAAAACGAGGCAGAATTGCAGGAATCATATTTCAGGAGGTAGATTGGAATTGCATTTAAAGCATGTGAAAAGCGGCAGATCTTTGACAGTGATGCACTTGGACAAAAGTGCGTAAACATTTTTTCCTGAATATATTCAGGAAAAAACACATATGCCCTTTTTGGCCAACCAAGCACTCGAGCAATGGAAATCCGCACTACAATGAAGTCTCATTTCCCATTCGTCAAAAGGGCCATCTGAAAAAAGTGTAAAAACCAGAAACACAGGACAGGCCATGGAGAACAGGGAGCCTTGTTATGCTGATGGGCGGGATGTAAATTGCCAACAGACACTCTGGAGATGTTTATGGTGTATCCTGAAACATCTGAAAAACAAAGCTACAGACCCTAGGGCACTTCCACTTTTGGCCCTATAGCTTAGGAAAATTAAAATCAACAAGACACAGCCAACACAAAATTTAGGGCTGCTGTGTTTACAAGAACCTTGAGTCCAGTACAAATTAAATATCCCAGAAAGAAAAAAATGGATAAAGGAGTTGTGCTACTTACGTACAACGGAATATCACTCAGCAATGAAATCAATGTCATCAGGCCTGTAGCAGCAAATTGAGTGGATTTAAGTATGATGATTCTAAGAGAAATAGGTCACACAGAGCAAGATAATTATCATAAGATATCACTAATAGAGAGAGTGTAAACTTGGCTACACATAAACTGAATTCCAAAACCGAACAGAGTCTCACATTTAGATAAAAACTTATGCTTGCTTAAGGGGAAAGTTGAGTTGGGGTGCTGTATAAAACCAGAGATTGAAATTAGCACACATACCGTTCCATAAGCCAAATATGTAATAGACAAGACCTACTCTTTGCTCAACGAAAAAGACTCATCCATGGTGTATCACCTCACACCTGTTAGAATGGGCATCATCAGAAAATCTACAAACAAGAAATGCTGGAAAGGGTGTGGAGATAAGGAACCCTCTTCCACTATTGTTGGGAATGTAAATTGATACAGTCACTGTGGAGAACATTATGGAGTTTCTTATAAAATTAAGAATAGAATTACCATATGATACAGCAATCCCACTACTGGGCATATACCTAGACAAAACCATAAATCAAAAAGAGACATTCACCGCAATGTTCATTGCATCACTATTTACAATATCCAGGTAATGGAAGCAACCTAAATGCCCACAGACAGACGAATGCATAAAGATGTGGTACATATATAAAATGGAATATTATTAAGCCATAAAAAGGAATGAAATTGGGTCATTTGTAGAGACGTTGATGGATCTAGAGACTGTCATACAGAGTGAAGTAAGTCAGAAAGAGAAAAACAAATCTTGTCTATTAATGCATATATGTGGAACCTAGAAAAATTGTACAGATGAACCGTTTTGCCAGGCAGAAATAGAGCAACAGATGTAGACAACAAACGTATGGACACCAAGGGGGGAAAGCTGTTGGGGGGTGGTGGTGGGAGGAGTTGAGAGATTGGGATTGGCATGTATACATTTATATGTATAAAATAGATAACCAAAAAGAACCTGCTGTATAAAATAATAAAATAAAATTCAAATTACAAAAAGTAAAACAGAAAAAATATTCTTCCCTTCACATACATGTATTTATATGAATAAATTATTTCCATGCTTATATCTGTAAATACAAAAAAGAGGAATAAAATCTACCTTGAACCAAAAACGAAAAAAAGAAAAAAAAACAGAACCCACCAGTTACACAGAGGAAAACCGTATCAGGGCACTTGCTCCAGTTGTAAACAATTCTGAAGTTGGTCAGTGGTGGGGAATCATCTCCCATTCAGCCAGCAGGCCCCACGCAACAAGCGTCCTCATTGCAAAGCTGGGGGACCGTGCCGAGGCATCTGTGAGTAAACGTGGGCTGAGCCCCAGGCCAGCTGCTGCTGAAATGTTCCCACCCTTCCCAGGTAAAACACCTGAATATGTACAAGGACTTGAAAGCCTAGAGGAAGGGCCATGGAGCCACATGAGTGACAGCATGCCAGCCGACTTGGTGCCTGCAGGCCAGCCAGGATGGTCCTGGCCCTGGGTGCTCTTCTGGAAGCTTTCCATTTCCCTGCCTGAGATACCCCTGCTGTCCCGGCCCCCACTGCTTTCTTCCTCACTCACCTCTGCCCAGGGAGAAATTCCAGCAGCAGGTATGGGTGACACATCCTCTTCTTTAGCAGGTGGCATCTTGGCAACTGCTGCAGAAAGTCCAGCAGAGCCCCACTCACACTGGGCCACCCACAAAGCCGTGGCCTCTCACTCCCTCCCACCAGTCCAGCCCCAAGACTGCTGACAGGGCAGAGAAAATGGCGTCAGGCACAGCTGCAGGGGCTCTTGCTGCCTGGAGCGGTGTTTATATTGATCTGAACCCAGGCACACCTGGGGAGGGCTGGCCGGCACGGTCGGGCTTCCCAGGCCAGCCAATAATCACCCCTCAGGGGCTCACAGTTGCAGAAACTGGAACTTGCTGAATCGGCCAGGTCCAAGGAACAGGTGTGGGCTCCTGAGAGTCAGGATAGACAAGGAGCTGCAGCTCTGGCTTGTTTTCTAATTATATTATCTGGCCCATGAGTGGGAGACAACTTCAAGAAAACCCTCTCCTAATGAGAGGAACCCAGGAGTCAGGGAGAGGAGGGGTGGCTGGTGGGTGGAGACAGAGGCCTGGTGTCCCGGGTGCAGTGGAAGTCTCTGGAAGACCAGGTGGAGGGAGGCCACACAGAGTGATGCCCAGGGTCACAGACCTGTCGGAGCTGCTGTTTGTTAGTTCAAGTCCTGCTCTGAGGTGCTCTGTGTCAGATCTGAGTGACAGGTGAGCTGGGAGTGCTCTGCAATGAGGGCGATATGCACGGTTCCTGTGTTCCCAGCCCTGCCATGGTACCTGCAAGGGTAGCTCTGTATCCTGGGAGGGGTCTGACCACGAGAGCCCCATGGGCTGCAGGGGAACCTGCCCAGGGAACCCCATATCCTGGGAGGGGCCTGAACACGAGAGCCGCATGGGCTGGGGTGGGGGTGGGGTACCTGCCCAGGTGAGCTCCATATCCTGGGATTGGCCTGACCTCGAGAGCCCCATGGGCTGCTGGAGTCCTGGTAAATGATGTCAGGACAGTCAATGAAGCCACCGAAGATATACCTCCAGTAGTTCCTAAATCCTACACCCTGCTGGTCATTCTGCCAACCACCAGGACATGGTATTCTGTATTAGTCTTCAATGATGCCTTCTTTTGTATTCTATTAGTCCCAGAGTCACAAGAAATTTTGGCTTGTGAGTGGCAGGACTCAACATACAACTAAAACAATACTTCCGGGCCGTGTTGCCCCAAGGGTTCAAAAATTCCCACACCATCTTTGGGGAAAGCTCAGCTAAAGAACTAAAAGTTCTACCTCTGGAAAAGGAAACACTCCTTCAATATGCAGACGACATTCTGATCGCCAGCCCTACTAAGGAGACCTCTGAACTACCAAGCCAATAAAGGATACAAGTTGTCCAAGACAAAGCTCAAATATCACAGACTACGGTGACCTGCCTGGGCTTCATTCTCACAGAAGGTCGGAGAAGCCCATCCCAGGAAAGGGAAGAAACAATTTACAGCCTTACCCATTTCTGAACCTAGAAGACAGCTTAGGGGTTCCTGGGGAGGCCAGGGTTTGCTGCTTCTGGATCCCTAACTACAGTCTACTAGCTCGGCCTCTATATGAAACACTGAAAGGAAAAGATGATGATCCTTTTGGATAGAATGCAGAAGTGGCCTTTCAAGAATGGAAAGAGCAGTCAATTCAGACCCTTGCCCTGGAACTCCCTAATTTAGCTAAACCCTTTGACCTTTACATTCCTGGTGAACGGTGAATCGCCATTGGAGTATTAGTGCAAAACCTGGGACCACTTGAAATGGAACAATGCAAGAATGCGATCCAGGTAGGATAAACTACGGTCACCAAGGGGCTTGGCCCACCGCCACATCCGGCCAAGATACTGGCAGTATCTGAAAACCTGGAAATCAGCAGTCCAAAAGGCCACCTCACTCCGAAGGGAAAAGGACCCCACGTGGTGATCCTAACACCCAACCATGCCCTGAAGTTGCAGGGTAGGCTCCATGGGCACACTGACCTTGAGCGAGGAGGCCCTCCAACTCCAACCTCCATAGAGATAACCGGGGCAAAGTGGCACCATGAAGACTCGTGTGAAGGTGTCTGCACGGGCAAATTTAACGCTCATTTCCCACCAGGAAGAGGAATTAACCAAAGGCTCAGCATGCCGTGCCGGAACAAGATTAGGGCCTGAAGCAATCCTGCGGGTTTGCGGCCAGCTCACAAGAAAGCGAGTTGAAGAAAGGAGCTCAGGGACACTGTAATTCACAAACCTGCAGAGTTATAAATGACAGCTATCACCCAAAAATATATTGAAGGAAGGCTGCGAAGAGGACTTGAAAGCGGGGCAGAATTGCAAGAAAACGATTTCAGGGGGTAGACTGGAATTGCATTTAAAGCATAGGAAAAGAGGCAGAACGTCGACAATGATGCACTTGGCCAAAAAGGGCGTATGCGTTTTTTCCTGAATATATTCAGGAAAAAACGCATACGCCCTTTTTGGCCAACCAAGCAAGCATGTTAAAGAAATCTGCACTACAATGAAGTCTCACTGCTCCCCGTTCAAAAGGGCCATCTGAAAAAAGTGTAAAATCCAGAAAGGCAGCACAGGCCATGGAGAACAGGGAGCCTTGTTATGCTGATGGGCGGGATGTAAATTGCCAACAGCCACTCTGGAGATGTGTATGGTGTTTCCTCAAAAACCTAAAAAACAAAGCAAAGGAGCCTATGGCATTACCACTTATTTTCCTATAGCTTAGGGAAATTAAAATCAAAAACACACAGCCACCGCAAAGTTTCTGTTTACGGCTCTGTTTACAAGAACCTCGTCTACGGTACAAGTTAAATATCCCAGAAAGCGAAAAATGGATAAAGAAGTGTGGTACGTACGTACAAAGGAATATCACTCACCAATGAAATCTATGTCATCAGGCCCGTCGCGGCATAATGAGTGGATTCACGTACGATGATTCTAAGTGAAATAAGTCACACAGAAAATGAAACATCATAAGATATCACTAATACACGGAATGTAAACTTGGCTACACATGAACTGAATTACAAAACAGAACAGGGTCTCAAATTTAGAAAACCTACTTATGCTTGCTTAAGGGGAAAGGTGAGTTGTGGTGCTGCATAAAACCAGAGATAGAAATTAGCACAGATACCTTTCCATAAGCCAAATATGTAATAGTCAAGACCTAGCCCTTGCTCAGCGAAATGGACTAAACACCCCATATTCAACGCCTAGGATTACACATGACTAGTAAGAACCTTCAAACCCATAGATTTATATGTCTCCGTAAGAGACTCAAGTGTGTGTACAGCGGCATGAATGCAGCAGAGAAAATCCGATAAAACCCATTATCAAAATGAATTACAAAAACAAACACAATGACAGTGAAATAGAGAGCAATTCTTAAATAATTCATTCAGGGCTTGTGATGCGACCTGGATTTACCACATCTACACCCAGAGCTGAGTGAGACATAAGGCTGGACACTTCGGGCTGATAGCATTGGTGAGGTTCGATGAGCAAATGCAGACCCTTTGAAGTCATACTGCATGGTACCCATTCCATGGGTCCCAACTCTCCAGGTTTAAGGGATTCTTCCTTCAGCTTAAACATGCATGGGAAACCCACAGTACAGTGCACTGTGTGACCGGGAAACGTTTTCAAATGCATCTCAGTTTTCGTCCCCTTTTACTCGGGTTCACCATTCCAGACCGTTTACTAACACTCTCCCCACTTGGAGAGTCAGTGCCTTTAACCTCCTGTTTGGCACAGTTTGCAATTTCTGCGCAAGATGAACAGGAATAGGGAGAACCAATGAGAGACTAGCTGTAGGTGTCTGGACGGGCAAATGGAACGCTCATTTCCCACCAGGAAGAGGAATTAACCAAAGGCTCAGCATGCCGTGCCGGAACCAGATTAGGGCCTGAAGCATTCCTGCGGGTTTGCGGCCAGCTCACAAGAAAGCGAGTTGAAGAAAGGAGCTCAGGGGCACTGTAATTCACAAACCTGCAGAGTTATAAATGACAGCTATCGTCCAAAAATATATTGAAGGAAGGCTGCGAAGAGGACTGGAAAGCGGGGCAGAATTGCAGGAAAACGATTTCAGGGGGTAGACTGGAATTGCATTTAAAGCATAGGAAAAGAGGCAGAACGTCGACAATGATGCACTTGGCCAAAAAGGGCGTATGCGTTTTTTCCTTAATATATTCAGGAAAAAACCCATACGCCCTTTTTGGCCAACCAAGCCAGCATGTTAAAGAAATCTGCACTACAAAGAAGTCTCACTGCCCCCAGGTCAAAAGGGCCATCTGAAAAAAGTGTAAAATCCAGAAAGACAGCACAGGCCATGGAGAACAGGGAGCCTTGTTATGCTGATGGGCGGGATGTAAATTGCCAACAGCCACTCTGGAGAAGTGTATGGTGTTTCCTGAAACACCTAAGAAACAAAGCAACGGAGACTACGGCACTTCCACTTATGGTCTTATAGATCACGGAAATTAAAATCAAAAACAGACAGCCACCCCAAAGTTTCAGACGGCTCTGTTTACAGGAATCTCGTCTACGGTACAAGTTAAATATCCCAGAATGTGAAAAATGGATAAAGAAGTTGTGGTACACACATTCAATGGAATATCACTCAGCAATGAAATCTGTCATCAGGCCCATCGTGGCATAATGAGTGGATTCAGGTACGATGATTCTAAGTGAAATAAGTCACACAGAAAATGAAACATCATAAGATATCACTAATACACGGAATGTAAACTTGGCTACACATGAACTGAATTACAAAACAGAACAGGGTCTCAAATTTAGAAAACCACCTTATGCTTGCTTAAGGGGAAAAGTGAGTTGGGGTGCTGCATAAAACCAGAGATAGAAATTAGCACAGATACCTTTCCATAAGCCAAATATGTAATAGTCAAGACCTAGCCCTTGCTCAACGAAATGGACTAAACACCCCATATTCAACGCCTAGGAATACACCTGACTAGTAAGTATCTTCAAACCCATGGATTTATATGTCTCCATAAGAGACTCAAGTGTGTGTACAGCGGCATGAATGCAGCAGAGAAAATCCGATAAATCCCATTATCAAAATGAATTACAAAAACAAACACAATGACAGTGAAATAGAGAGCAATTCTTAAATAATTCATTCAGGGCTTGTGATGCAACCTGGATTTACCACATCTACAACCAGAGCTGAGTGAGACATAAGGCTGTACACTTCAGCCTGATAGCATTGGTGAGGTTCGTTGAGAAAATGCAGGCCCTTTGAAGTCATACTGCATGGTACCCATTCCATGGGTCCCAACTCTCCAGGTTTAAGGGATTCTTCCTTCAGCTAAAACATGCATGGGAAACCCACAGTATGGTGCACCGTGTGACCGGGAAACCTTTTCAAATGCATCTCAGTTTTCGTCCCCTTTTACTCGGGTTCACGATTGAAGACCCTTTACTAATACTCTCCCCACTTAGAGAGTCAGTGCCTTTAACCTCCTGTTTGGCACAGTTTGCAATTTCTGCGCAAGATGAACAAGAATAGGGAGAACCAATGAGAGACTAGCTCTAGGTGTCTGCACGTTCAAATATAACACTCATTTCCCACCAGGAAGAGGAATTTACCAAAGGATCAGCATGCTGTGCCGGAACCAGATTAGGGCATGAAGCAATCCTGCGGGTTTGCGGCCAGCTCACAAGAAAGCGAGTAGAAGAAAGGAGCTCAGGCGCACTGTCATTCACAAACCTGCAGAGTTATAAATGTCAGCTATTGTCCAAAAATGTATTGAAGTAAGGCTGCGTAGAGGACTTGAAAGCGGGGCAGAATTGCAGGAAAACGAGTTCAGGGGCAGACTGGAATTGCATTTAAAGCATAAGGAAAGAGACAGAAAGTCGACAATGATGCACTTGGTCAAAAAGGGCGTATGCGTTTTCTCCTGAATATATTCAAGAAAAAACACATACGCCCTTTTTGGCCAAACAAGCAAGCCTGTAAAGAAATCTGCATTACAATGAAGTCTCACTGCACCCCTGTCAAAAGGGACATCTGAAAAAAGTGAAAAATCCAGAAAGGCAGGACAGGCCATGGAGAACAGGGAGCCTTGTTATGCTGATGGGCGGGATGTAACTTGCCAACAGCCACTCTGGAGAAGTGTATGGTGTTTCCTCAAACACCTAAAAAACTAAGCAACGGAGCCTACGGCACTTCAACTTATGGTTCTATAGCTTAGGGAAATTAAAATCAAAAAGACACAGCCACCCATAAATTTTGGACGGCTCTGCTTACAAGAACCTCATTTACGGTACAAGTGAAATATCCCAGAAAGCAAAAAATGGATAAAGAAGTTGTTGTACGTACGTACAATGGAATATCACTCAGCAATGAAATCTATGTCATGAGGCCCGTCGCGGCATAATGAGTGGATTCAGGTACGATCATTCTAAGTTAACTAAGTCACACAGAAAAAGAAACACCATAAGATATCTCAAATACACGGAATGCAAACATGGCTGCACATGAACTCAATTACAAAACAGAAAAGGGTCTCAAATTTAGAAAACCAACTTATGCTTGCTTAAGGGGAAAGGTGAGTTGTGGTGCTGCATAAAACCAGAGATTGAAATTAGCACAGATACCTTTCCATAAGCAAATATGTAATAGTCAGGACCTACTCCTTGCTCCACGAAATGGACTCAACACCCCATATTCAATGCCTAGGAATATACCTGACTAGTAAGAATCTGAAAACCCATGGATTTATATGTCTCCATAAGAGAATCAAGCATGTGTACAGCGGCATAAACGCAGCAGTGAAAATCCGATAAATCCCATTATCAAAATAAATTACAAAAACAAAACACAATGACAGTGAAATAGAGAGCAATTCTTAAATAATTCATTCAGGGCTTGTGATGCAACGTGGATTTACCACATCTACACCCCGAGCTGAGTGAGACATAAGGCTGGACACTTCGGGCTGATAGCATTGGTGACGTTCGGTGAGCAAAGGCAACCCTTTGAAGTCATACTGCGTGGTACCCATTCCATGGGTCCCAACTCTCCAGGTTGAAGGGATTCTTCCTTCAGGTAAAACATGCATGGGCAACCCAGAATATGGTCCACCGTGTGACCGGGAAAACTTTTTAAATGCGTCTCAGTTTTCATCCCCTCGTACTCGGTTTTACCATTCCAGACGCTTTACTAACACTCTCCCCACTTGGAGAGTCAGTGCCTTTAACCTCCTGTTTGGCACAGTTTGGAATTTCTGCGCAAGATGAACAGGAATAGGGAGAACCAATGAGAGATTAGCTGTAGGTGTCTGCACGAACAAATTTAACGCTCATTTCCCACCAGGAAGAGGAATTAGCCAAAGGCTCAGCATGCCGTGTCGGAACCAGATTAGGGCCTGAAGCAATCCTGCGGTTTTGCGGCCAGCTCACAAGAAAGCGAGTTGAAGAAAGGAGCTCAGGGGCACTGTAATTCACAAACCTGCAGAGTTATAAATGACAGCTATCGTCCAAAAATATATTGAAGTAAGGCTGCAAAGAGGACTTGAACGCGGGGCAGAATTCCAGGAATACGATTTCAGGAGGTAGACGGGAAGTCCTCTGAAAGTATAGGAGAAGAGGCAGAACCTCGACAATGATGCACTTGGTCAAAAAGGGCATATGCGTTTCTTCCAGGGCCCTTATTAAAGAGGGTAGGAGGCTCCCAGCATGCTTCAGTGGCCAACAGAGGGCCTACGTCGCCAAGGCGACATGAGCCATCCAGGCAGGAGTGACCTCACATCAGAGGGCCCACCTCACAGAAGGGTAAGGAACCCAGTCAAGATCAGACTCTCACCAGAGTGCCCACATAAGCAAGGGGCTGGGAACCAGGCAGGAGTGTCCTCACACCCGTGGGGCCACATCATCGAAAGTTGAGGTACCCAGCACATGTGGCCTCAAACCAGAGGACCCACATCACCATGGGTCTCGGAGCGAGGCAGGCAGGATTAACCTCAAAACACATGGCCCATTGTATAAAAAGGGTGAGGAATCCAGCAGTTGGAACATCCCAGCAGGCGGCCCAGAGCACCGAGGCTATGGGATCCAGGCAGTGATGAACTCACAACAGAGGGCCCTCATCGTGATACTGTAAGCAACCCAGCCGTTGTAACCTCAGAGCACAAGGCCCACATCCCCATGGGGAAGGGAACCAAGCAGGAGTGTCATCGCACCAGTGGGCACACATCAGAAAAGGTGGGGAGCCCAGCAGTTAGGGCCGGACGCCAGAGGGCCCTCATCACTGAGGAGAGGAGGCTCCCAGCAAGCTCCAACTGCTACCAGAAGGCCGACGTCGCCAATGCAGGGTGTGCCAGCCAGGCAGGAGTGACCTCAGAGCAGAGGGCCAACCACACAAAAGTGTGAGGAACCCAAAGAGGATCAGACTCTCACCGGAGGGCCCACATCACCAAGGGAATGGAAACCAGGCAGGAGTGTTCTCACACCAGTGTGGTCACATCACCGAAATGTGACGGACCCAGCACACGTGGCCTCAAACTACAGGACACACATCACCAAGGGGCTGGGAGTGAGGCAGGCAGGAGGAGCCTCCAAACAGAGGGCCCATACCGTAAAAAAGGTGAGGGATCCCGCAGTTGGAACCTCCCAGCAGGTGGCCAGGAGCAGCGAGGCTATGGGATCCAGGCCTGACTGAACTCAAAACAGAGGGCCCTCATTATGAAACTGTGAGCAACCCAGCCGTTGGGACCTTAGAGCAGAAGGCCCACATTCCCATGGGGTTGGGATCCTGGCAGGAGTGTACTCGCACCACAGGGCGCACATCAGAAAATTTTGGGAGCCCAGGAGTTAGGGTCTGACGCCAGAGGGCCCTCATTACCGAGGGGAGGAGACTCCCAGCAGGCACCAACTCCCAACTGAGGGCCCACGTCGCCACGTTGACGTGTGCCAGCCAGGCAGGAGTGACCTCACAGCAGAGGGCCTACCTCACAGAAGGGTGAGGAACCCAGCCAGGATAAGACTCTCACCAGAGGGCCCACATCACAAAGGGGATCGGAACAAGGCAGGAGTGTCCTCACACCAGTGTGGCCACATTATAGAAAGGTGAGGAACCCAGCACATGTGGCCTAAACCAGAGGACCCACATTTCCAAGGTGCTCCGAGTGAGGCAGGCAGGAGTAGCCTAACAACACAGGGCCCACAGAATAAAAAATGTGAGGAATCCAGCAGTTTGAACCTCCCAGCAGGTGGCCCAGAGCATGGAGTCTATGGGATCCAGGCCACAGTGAACTCACAGCAGAGGGCCCACATCATGAAACTGTGAGCAACCCAGCCAGTGGGACCTCAGAGCAGAAGGCCCACATCCCCATGGGGATGGGAACCTCGCAGGAGTGTCCTCGCACAACTTAGCACGTATCAGAAAATGTGGGAACCCAGCAGTTATGGCCTGGCGCCAGAGGGCCCTCATCACGGAGGACAGGATGCTACCAGCAGGCTCCAAATGCCACCAGAGGGCCGACGTCACCAAGGCAATGGGAGCAAGCCAGGCAGGAGTTACCTCACAGCAGAGGGCCCACCTCACAGAAGTGTGAGGAATCCAGACAGGATCAGACTCTCACCAGAGGGCCCACATCACCAAGGGGATGGGAACCAGGCAGGAGTGTCCTCACACCAGTGGGGCCACATCAATAAAGGTGAGGAAACTGGTACATGTGGCCTTAAACAAGAGGACCTACATCACAAATGGGCTGGGAGTGAGTCAGGAAGTAGGAGCATGAAAACACAAGACCCAAAGAATAAAAAAGGTAAGGAATCCAGCAGTAGGAACCTCCCAGCAGGCCGCTCAGAGCACAGAGGCTATGGGATCTAGGCCTGGGTGAACTAACACCAGAGAGCCAACATCATGAAACGGTGAACAACACAGGTGTTGGGACCTTAGAGCAGAAGGCCCACATGCCCATGGGGATGGGAACCTCGCAGGAGTGTCCTCGCACCACTTAGCACGTATCAGAAAATGTGGGTACCCAGCAGTTAGGGCCTGAGGCAAGAGGGCCCCCATCACCGAGGGGAGGTTCCCAGCAGGCTCCAACTGCCACAAGAGGGCCGATGTTGCCCAGGTGGGGTGTGCCAGCCAGGCAGGAGTGACCTCACAGCAGAGGGCCCACCCCACAGAAGGGTGAGGAACCCAGCCAGGATCAGACTCTCACCAGAGGGCCCACATCATCAAGGGGATAGGAACCAGGCAGGAGTGTCCTCACACCAGTGGGGCCACATCATCGAAAGGCGAGGGACCCAGCATACGTGGCCTCAAACCAGAGGACACACATCACCAAGGGGCTGGGAGTGAGGCAGGCAGGAGGAGTCTCAAAACACAGGGCCCATAGAAGAAAAAAGGGGAGGAATCCCACAGTTGTAACCTCCCAGCAGGTGGCCAGGAGCAGCGAGGCTATGGGATCCAGGCCGGAGAGAACTCACAGCAGAGGGCCCTCATCATGAAACTGAGCAACCCACGGTTGGGACCTCAGAGCAGAAGGCCCACATTCCCATGGGGTTGGGAACCTGGCAGGAGTGTACTCGAACCACAGGGCGCATATCAGAAAATATTGGGAGCCCAGGAGTTAGGGTCTGACGCCAGAGGGCCCTCATTACCGAGGGGAGGAGACACCCAGCAGGCACCAAATCCCACCAGAGGGCCGACGTCGCCAAGGCGGGGTGTGCCAGCCAGGCAGGAGTGACCTCAGAGAAGAGGGCCCACCTCACAGAAGTGTGAGGAACCCAACCAGGATCAGACTCTCACCGGAGGGCCCACATCACCAAGGGGATGGGAACCAGGCAGGAGTGTCCTCATACCAGTGGGGCCACATCAGCCAAAGGTGAGGAACCCAGCACATGTGGCCTCAAACCACAGGACACACATCACCAAGGGGCTAGGAGTGAGGCAGGTGTCTGGAGGGGCACATTTAACTCTAATTTCCCACCAGGAAGTGGAATGAACCAAAGTCTCAGAGTGCCGTGCCGGACCCTGATTACGGCCTGAAGCAAACCTGCGGTTCTGTGGCCAGTTTTCAAGGAAACGAGTTAAGAAAGGAAATCACGGGCACTGTAATTCACAAACCTGCAGTGTTATAAATGACAGCTATTGGCAAAATTATATGGAAGTAAGTCTGCAAAGAGGACTTGAAAACGAGGCAGAATTGCAGGAATCATATTTCAGGAGGTAGATTGGAATTGCATTTAAAGCATGTGAAAAGCGGCAGATCTTTGACAGTGATGCACTTGGACAAAAGTGCGTAAACATTTTTTCCTGAATATATTCAGGAAAAAACACATATGCCCTTTTTGGCCAACCAAGCACTCGAGCAATGGAAATCCGCACTACAATGAAGTCTCATTTCCCATTCGTCAAAAGGGCCATCTGAAAAAAGTGTAAAAACCAGAAACACAGGACAGGCCATGGAGAACAGGGAGCCTTGTTATGCTGATGGGCGGGATGTAAATTGCCAACAGACACTCTGGAGATGTTTATGGTGTATCCTGAAACATCTGAAAAACAAAGCTACAGACCCTAGGGCACTTCCACTTTTGGCCCTATAGCTTAGGAAAATTAAAATCAACAAGACACAGCCAACACAAAATTTAGGGCTGCTGTGTTTACAAGAACCTTGAGTCCAGTACAAATTAAATATCCCAGAAAGAAAAAAATGGATAAAGGAGTTGTGCTACTTACGTACAACGGAATATCACTCAGCAATGAAATCAATGTCATCAGGCCTGTAGCAGCAAATTGAGTGGATTTAAGTATGATGATTCTAAGAGAAATAGGTCACACAGAGCAAGATAATTATCATAAGATATCACTAATAGAGAGAGTGTAAACTTGGCTACACATAAACTGAATTCCAAAACCGAACAGAGTCTCACATTTAGATAAAAACTTATGCTTGCTTAAGGGGAAAGTTGAGTTGGGGTGCTGTATAAAACCAGAGATTGAAATTAGCACACATACCGTTCCATAAGCCAAATATGTAATAGACAAGACCTACTCTTTGCTCAACGAAAAAGACTCATCCATGGTGTATCACCTCACACCTGTTAGAATGGGCATCATCAGAAAATCTACAAACAAGAAATGCTGGAAAGGGTGTGGAGATAAGGAACCCTCTTCCACTATTGTTGGGAATGTAAATTGATACAGTCACTGTGGAGAACATTATGGAGTTTCTTATAAAATTAAGAATAGAATTACCATATGATACAGCAATCCCACTACTGGGCATATACCTAGACAAAACCATAAATCAAAAAGAGACATTCACCGCAATGTTCATTGCATCACTATTTACAATATCCAGGTAATGGAAGCAACCTAAATGCCCACAGACAGACGAATGCATAAAGATGTGGTACATATATAAAATGGAATATTATTAAGCCATAAAAAGGAATGAAATTGGGTCATTTGTAGAGACGTTGATGGATCTAGAGACTGTCATACAGAGTGAAGTAAGTCAGAAAGAGAAAAACAAATCTTGTCTATTAATGCATATATGTGGAACCTAGAAAAATTGTACAGATGAACCGTTTTGCCAGGCAGAAATAGAGCAACAGATGTAGACAACAAACGTATGGACACCAAGGGGGGAAAGCTGTTGGGGGGTGGTGGTGGGAGGAGTTGAGAGATTGGGATTGGCATGTATACATTTATATGTATAAAATAGATAACCAAAAAGAACCTGCTGTATAAAATAATAAAATAAAATTCAAATTACAAAAAGTAAAACAGAAAAAATATTCTTCCCTTCACATACATGTATTTATATGAATAAATTATTTCCATGCTTATATCTGTAAATACAAAAAAGAGGAATAAAATCTACCTTGAACCAAAAACGAAAAAAAGAAAAAAAAACAGAACCCACCAGTTACACAGAGGAAAACCGTATCAGGGCACTTGCTCCAGTTGTAAACAATTCTGAAGTTGGTCAGTGGTGGGGAATCATCTCCCATTCAGCCAGCAGGCCCCACGCAACAAGCGTCCTCATTGCAAAGCTGGGGGACCGTGCCGAGGCATCTGTGAGTAAACGTGGGCTGAGCCCCAGGCCAGCTGCTGCTGAAATGTTCCCACCCTTCCCAGGTAAAACACCTGAATATGTACAAGGACTTGAAAGCCTAGAGGAAGGGCCATGGAGCCACATGAGTGACAGCATGCCAGCCGACTTGGTGCCTGCAGGCCAGCCAGGATGGTCCTGGCCCTGGGTGCTCTTCTGGAAGCTTTCCATTTCCCTGCCTGAGATACCCCTGCTGTCCCGGCCCCCACTGCTTTCTTCCTCACTCACCTCTGCCCAGGGAGAAATTCCAGCAGCAGGTATGGGTGACACATCCTCTTCTTTAGCAGGTGGCATCTTGGCAACTGCTGCAGAAAGTCCAGCAGAGCCCCACTCACACTGGGCCACCCACAAAGCCGTGGCCTCTCACTCCCTCCCACCAGTCCAGCCCCAAGACTGCTGACAGGGCAGAGAAAATGGCGTCAGGCACAGCTGCAGGGGCTCTTGCTGCCTGGAGCGGTGTTTATATTGATCTGAACCCAGGCACACCTGGGGAGGGCTGGCCGGCACGGTCGGGCTTCCCAGGCCAGCCAATAATCACCCCTCAGGGGCTCACAGTTGCAGAAACTGGAACTTGCTGAATCGGCCAGGTCCAAGGAACAGGTGTGGGCTCCTGAGAGTCAGGATAGACAAGGAGCTGCAGCTCTGGCTTGTTTTCTAATTATATTATCTGGCCCATGAGTGGGAGACAACTTCAAGAAAACCCTCTCCTAATGAGAGTAACCCAGGAGTCAGGGAGAGGAGGGGTGGCTGGTGGGTGGAGACAGAGGCCTGGTGTCCCGGGTGCAGTGGAAGTCTCTGGAAGACCAGGTGGAGGGAGGCCACACAGAGTGATGCCCAGGGTCACAGACCTGTCGGAGCTGCTGTTTGTTAGTTCAAGTCCTGCTCTGAGGTGCTCTGTGTCAGATCTGAGTGACAGGTGAGCTGGGAGTGCTCTGCAATGAGGGCGATATGCACGGTTCCTGTGTTCCCAGCCCTGCCATGGTACCTGCAAGGGTAGCTCTGTATCCTGGGAGGGGTCTGACCACGAGAGCCCCATGGGCTGCAGGGGAACCTGCCCAGGGAACCCCATATCCTGGGAGGGGCCTGAACACGAGAGCCGCATGGGCTGGGGTGGGGGTGGGGTACCTGCCCAGGTGAGCTCCATATCCTGGGATTGGCCTGACCTCGAGAGCCCCATGGGCTGCTGGAGTCCTGGTAAATGATGTCAGGACAGTCAATGAAGCCACCGAAGATATACCTCCAGTAGTTCCTAAATCCTACACCCTGCTGGTCATTCTGCCAACCACCAGGACATGGTATTCTGTATTAGTCTTCAATGATGCCTTCTTTTGTATTCTATTAGTCCCAGAGTCACAAGAAATTTTGGCTTGTGAGTGGCAGGACTCAACATACAACTAAAACAATACTTCCGGGCCGTGTTGCCCCAAGGGTTCAAAAATTCCCACACCATCTTTGGGGAAAGCTCAGCTAAAGAACTAAAAGTTCTACCTCTGGAAAAGGAAACACTCCTTCAATATGCAGACGACATTCTGATCGCCAGCCCTACTAAGGAGACCTCTGAACTACCAAGCCAATAAAGGATACAAGTTGTCCAAGACAAAGCTCAAATATCACAGACTACGGTGACCTGCCTGGGCTTCATTCTCACAGAAGGTCGGAGAAGCCCATCCCAGGAAAGGGAAGAAACAATTTACAGCCTTACCCATTTCTGAACCTAGAAGACAGCTTAGGGGTTCCTGGGGAGGCCAGGGTTTGCTGCTTCTGGATCCCTAACTACAGTCTACTAGCTCGGCCTCTATATGAAACACTGAAAGGAAAAGATGATGATCCTTTTGGATAGAATGCAGAAGTGGCCTTTCAAGAATGGAAAGAGCAGTCAATTCAGACCCTTGCCCTGGAACTCCCTAATTTAGCTAAACCCTTTGACCTTTACATTCCTGGTGAACGGTGAATCGCCATTGGAGTATTAGTGCAAAACCTGGGACCACTTGAAATGGAACAATGCAAGAATGCGATCCAGGTAGGATAAACTACGGTCACCAAGGGGCTTGGCCCACCGCCACATCCGGCCAAGATACTGGCAGTATCTGAAAACCTGGAAATCAGCAGTCCAAAAGGCCACCTCACTCCGAAGGGAAAAGGACCCCACGTGGTGATCCTAACACCCAACCATGCCCTGAAGTTGCAGGGTAGGCTCCATGGGCACACTGACCTTGAGCGAGGAGGCCCTCCAACTCCAACCTCCATAGAGATAACCGGGGCAAAGTGGCACCATGAAGACTCGTGTGAAGGTGTCTGCACGGGCAAATTTAACGCTCATTTCCCACCAGGAAGCGGAATTAACCAAAGGCTCAGCATGCCGTGCCGGAACCAGATTAGGGCCTGAAGCAATCCTGCGGGTTTGCGGCCAGCTCACAAGAAAGCGAGTTGAAGAAAGGAGCTCAGGGACACTGTAATTCACAAACCTGCAGAGTTATAAATGACAGCTATCACCCAAAAATATATTGAAGGAAGGCTGCGAAGAGGACTTGAAAGCGGGGCAGAATTGCAAGAAAACGAGTTCAGGGGCAGACTGGAATTGCATTTAAAGCATAAGGAAAGAGACAGAAAGTCGACAATGATGCACTTGGTCAAAAAGGGCGTATGCGTTTTTTCCTGAATATATTCAAGAAAAAACACATACGCCCTTTTTGGCCAAACAAGCAAGCCTGTAAAGAAATCTGCATTACAATGAAGTCTCACTGCCCCCCTGTCAAAAGGGACATCTGAAAAAAGTGAAAAATCCAGAAAGGCAGGACAGGCCATGGAGAACAGGGAGCCTTGTTATGCTGATGGGCGGGATGTAACTTGCCAACAGCCACTCTGGAGAAGTGTATGGTGTTTCCTCAAACACCTAAAAAACTAAGCAACGGAGCCTACGGCACTTCAACTTATGGTTCTATAGCTTAGGGAAATTAAAATCAAAAAGACACAGCCACCCATAAATTTTGGACGGCTCTGCTTACAAGAACCTCATTTACGGTACAAGTGAAATATCCCAGAAAGCAAAAAATGGATAAAGAAGTTGTTGTACGTACGTACAATGGAATATCACTCAGCAATGAAATCTATGTCGTGAGGCCCGTCGCGGCATAATGAGTGGATTCAGGTACGATCATTCTAAGTTAACTAAGTCACACAGAAAAAGAAACACCATAAGATATCTCAAATACACGGAATGCAAACATGGCTGCACATGAACTCAATTACAAAACAGAAAAGGGTCTCAAATTTAGAAAACCAACTTATGCTTGCTTAAGGGGAAAGGTGAGTTGTGGTGCTGCATAAAACCAGAGATTGAAATTAGCACAGATATCTTTCCATAAGCAAATATGTAATAGTCAGGACCTACTCCTTGCTCCACGAAATGGACTCAACACCCCATATTCAATGCCTAGGAATATACCTGACTAGTAAGAATCTGAAAACCCATGGATTTATATGTCTCCATAAGAGAATCAAGCATGTGTACAGCGGCATAAACGCAGCAGTGAAAATCCGATAAATCCCATTATCAAAATAAATTACAAAACAAAACACAATGACAGTGAAATAGAGAGCAATTCTTAAATAATTCATTCAGGGCTTGTGATGCAACCTGGATTTATCACATCTACACCCCGAGCTGAGTGAGACATAAGGCTGGACACTTCGGGCTGATAGCATTGGTGACGTTCGGTGAGCAAAGGCAACCCTTTGAAGTCATACTGCGTGGTACCCATTCCATGGGTCCCAACTCTCCAGGTTGAAGGGATTCTTCCTTCAGGTAAAACATGCATGGGCAACCCAGAATATGGTCCACTGTGTGACCGGGAAAACTTTTTACATGCGTCTCAGTTTTCGTACCCTTGTACTCGGTTTTACCATTCCAGACGCTATACTAACACTCTCCCCACTTGGAGAGTCAGTGCCTTTAACCTCCTGTTTGGCACAGTTTGGAATTTCTGCGCAAGATGAACAGGAATAGGGAGAACCAATGAGAGATTAGCTGTAGGTGTCTGCACGAACAAATTTAACGCTCATTTCCCACCAGGAAGAGGAATTAGCCAAAGGCTCAGCATGCCGTGTCGGAACCAGATTAGGGCCTGAAGCAATCCTGCGGTTTTGCGGCCAGCTCACAAGAAAGCGAGTTGAAGAAAGGAGCTCAGGGGCACTGTAATTCACAAACCTGCAGAGTTATAAATGACAGCTATCGTCCAAAAATATATTGAAGTAAGGCTGCAAAGAGGACTTGAACGCGGGGCAGAATTCCAGGAATACGATTTCAGGAGGTAGACGGGAAGTCCTCTGAAAGTATAGGAGAAGAGGCAGAACCTCGACAATGATGCACTTGGTCAAAAAGGGCATATGCGTTTCTTCCAGGGCCCTTATTAAAGAGGGTAGGAGGCTCCCAGCATGCTTCAGTGGCCAACAGAGGGCCTACGTCGCCAAGGCGACATGAGCCATCCAGGCAGGAGTGACCTCACATCAGAGGGCCCACCTCACAGAAGGGTAAGGAACCCAGTCAAGATCAGACTCTCACCAGAGTGCCCACATAAGCAAGGGGCTGGGAACCAGGCAGGAGTGTCCTCACACCCGTGGGGCCACATCATCGAAAGTTGAGGTACCCAGCACATGTGGCCTCAAACCAGAGGACCCACATCACCATGGGTCTCGGAGCGAGGCAGGCAGGATTAACCTCAAAACACATGGCCCATTGTATAAAAAGGGTGAGGAATCCAGCAGTTGGAACATCCCAGCAGGCGGCCCAGAGCACCGAGGCTATGGGATCCAGGCAGTGATGAACTCACAACAGAGGGCCCTCATCGTGATACTGTAAGCAACCCAGCCGTTGTAACCTCAGAGCACAAGGCCCACATCCCCATGGGGAAGGGAACCAAGCAGGAGTGTCATCGCACCAGTGGGCACACATCAGAAAAGGTGGGGAGCCCAGCAGTTAGGGCCGGACGCCAGAGGGCCCTCATCACTGAGGAGAGGAGGCTCCCAGCAAGCTCCAACTGCTACCAGAAGGCCGACGTCGCCAATGCAGGGTGTGCCAGCCAGGCAGGAGTGACCTCAGAGCAGAGGGCCAACCACACAAAAGTGTGAGGAACCCAAAGAGGATCAGACTCTCACCGGAGGGCCCACATCACCAAGGGAATGGAAACCAGGCAGGAGTGTTCTCACACCAGTGTGGTCACATCACCGAAATGTGACGGACCCAGCACACGTGGCCTCAAACTACAGGACACACATCACCAAGGGGCTGGGAGTGAGGCAGGCAGGAGGAGCCTCCAAACAGAGGGCCCATACCGTAAAAAAGGTGAGGGATCCCGCAGTTGGAACCTCCCAGCAGGTGGCCAGGAGCAGCGAGGCTATGGGATCCAGGCCTGACTGAACTCAAAACAGAGGGCCCTCATTATGAAACTGTGAGCAACCCAGGCGTTGGGACCTTAGAGCAGAAGGCCCACATTCCCATGGGGTTGGGATCCTGGCAGGAGTGTACTCGCACCACAGGGCGCACATCAGAAAATTTTGGGAGCCCAGGAGTTAGGGTCTGACGCCAGAGGGCCCTCATTACCGAGGGGAGGAGACTCCCAGCAGGCACCAACTCCCAACTGAGGGCCCACGTTGCCACGTTGACGTGTGCCAGCCAGGCAGGAGTGACCTCACAGCAGAGGGCCTACCTCACAGAAGGGTGAGGAACCCAGCCAGGATAAGACTCTCACCAGAGGGCCCACATCACAAAGGGGATCGGAACAAGGCAGGAGTGTCCTCACACCAGTGTGGCCACATTATAGAAAGGTGAGGAACCCAGCACATGTGGCCTAAACCAGAGGACCCACATTTCCAAGGTGCTCCGAGTGAGGCAGGCAGGAGTAGCCTAACAACACAGGGCCCACAGAATAAAAAATGTGAGGAATCCAGCAGTTTGAACCTCCCAGCAGGTGGCCCAGAGCATGGAGTCTATGGGATCCAGGCCACAGTGAACTCACAGCAGAGGGCCCACATCATGAAACTGTGAGCAACCCAGCCAGTGGGACCTCAGAGCAGAAGGCCCACATCCCCATGGGGATGGGAACCTCGCAGGAGTGTCCTCGCACAACTTAGCACGTATCAGAAAATGTGGGAACCCAGCAGTTATGGCCTGGCGCCAGAGGGCCCTCATCACGGAGGACAGGATGCTACCAGCAGGCTCCAAATGCCACCAGAGGGCCGACGTCACCAAGGCAATGGGAGCAAGCCAGGCAGGAGTTACCTCACAGCAGAGGGCCCACCTCACAGAAGTGTGAGGAATCCAGACAGGATCAGACTCTCACCAGAGGGCCCACATCACCAAGGGGATGGGAACCAGGCAGGAGTGTCCTCACACCAGTGGGGCCACATCAATAAAGGTGAGGAAACTGGTACATGTGGCCTTAAACAAGAGGACCTACATCACAAATGGGCTGGGAGTGAGTCAGGAAGTAGGAGCATGAAAACACAAGACCCAAAGAATAAAAAAGGTAAGGAATCCAGCAGTAGGAACCTCCCAGCAGGCCGCTCAGAGCACAGAGGCTATGGGATCTAGGCCTGGGTGAACTAACACCAGAGAGCCAACATCATGAAACGGTGAACAACACAGGTGTTGGGACCTTAGAGCAGAAGGCCCACATGCCCATGGGGATGGGAACCTCGCAGGAGTGTCCTCGCACCACTTAGCACGTATCAGAAAATGTGGGTACCCAGCAGTTAGGGCCTGAGGCAAGAGGGCCCCCATCACCGAGGGGAGGTTCCCAGCAGGCTCCAACTGCCACAAGAGGGCCGATGTTGCCCAGGTGGGGTGTGCCAGCCAGGCAGGAGTGACCTCACAGCAGAGGGCCCACCCCACAGAAGGGTGAGGAACCCAGCCAGGATCAGACTCTCACCAGAGGGCCCACATCATCAAGGGGATAGGAACCAGGCAGGAGTGTCCTCACACCAGTGGGGCCACATCATCGAAAGGCGAGGGACCCAGCATACGTGGCCTCAAACCAGAGGACACACATCACCAAGGGGCTGGGAGTGAGGCAGGCAGGAGGAGTCTCAAAACACAGGGCCCATAGAAGAAAAAAGGGGAGGAATCCCACAGTTGTAACCTCCCAGCAGGTGGCCAGGAGCAGCGAGGCTATGGGATCCAGGCCGGAGAGAACTCACAGCAGAGGGCCCTCATCATGAAACTGAGCAACCCACGGTTGGGACCTCAGAGCAGAAGGCCCACATTCCCATGGGGTTGGGAACCTGGCAGGAGTGTACTCGAACCACAGGGCGCATATCAGAAAATATTGGGAGCCCAGGAGTTAGGGTCTGACGCCAGAGGGCCCTCATTACCGAGGGGAGGAGACACCCAGCAGGCACCAAATCCCACCAGAGGGCCGACGTCGCCAAGGCGGGGTGTGCCAGCCAGGCAGGAGTGACCTCAGAGAAGAGGGCCCACCTCACAGAAGTGTGAGGAACCCAACCAGGATCAGACTCTCACCGGAGGGCCCACATCACCAAGGGGATGGGAACCAGGCAGGAGTGTCCTCATACCAGTGGGGCCACATCAGCCAAAGGTGAGGAACCCAGCACATGTGGCCTCAAACCACAGGACACACATCACCAAGGGGCTAGGAGTGAGGCAGGTGTCTGGAGGGGCACATTTAACTCTAATTTCCCACCAGGAAGTGGAATGAACCAAAGTCTCAGAGTGCCGTGCCGGACCCTGATTACGGCCTGAAGCAAACCTGCGGTTCTGTGGCCAGTTTTCAAGGAAACGAGTTAAGAAAGGAAATCACGGGCACTGTAATTCACAAACCTGCAGTGTTATAAATGACAGCTATTGGCAAAATTATATGGAAGTAAGTCTGCAAAGAGGACTTGAAAACGAGGCAGAATTGCAGGAATCATATTTCAGGAGGTAGATTGGAATTGCATTTAAAGCATGTGAAAAGCGGCAGATCTTTGACAGTGATGCACTTGGACAAAAGTGCGTAAACATTTTTTCCTGAATATATTCAGGAAAAAACACATATGCCCTTTTTGGCCAACCAAGCACTCGAGCAATGGAAATCCGCACTACAATGAAGTCTCATTTCCCATTCGTCAAAAGGGCCATCTGAAAAAAGTGTAAAAACCAGAAACACAGGACAGGCCATGGAGAACAGGGAGCCTTGTTATGCTGATGGGCGGGATGTAAATTGCCAACAGACACTCTGGAGATGTTTATGGTGTATCCTGAAACATCTGAAAAACAAAGCTACAGACCCTAGGGCACTTCCACTTTTGGCCCTATAGCTTAGGAAAATTAAAATCAACAAGACACAGCCAACACAAAATTTAGGGCTGCTGTGTTTACAAGAACCTTGAGTCCAGTACAAATTAAATATCCCAGAAAGAAAAAAATGGATAAAGGAGTTGTGCTACTTACGTACAACGGAATATCACTCAGCAATGAAATCAATGTCATCAGGCCTGTAGCAGCAAATTGAGTGGATTTAAGTATGATGATTCTAAGAGAAATAGGTCACACAGAGCAAGATAATTATCATAAGATATCACTAATAGAGAGAGTGTAAACTTGGCTACACATAAACTGAATTCCAAAACCGAACAGAGTCTCACATTTAGATAAAAACTTATGCTTGCTTAAGGGGAAAGTTGAGTTGGGGTGCTGTATAAAACCAGAGATTGAAATTAGCACACATACCGTTCCATAAGCCAAATATGTAATAGACAAGACCTACTCTTTGCTCAACGAAAAAGACTCATCCATGGTGTATCACCTCACACCTGTTAGAATGGGCATCATCAGAAAATCTACAAACAACAAATGCTGGAAAGGGTGTGGAGATAAGGAACCCTCTTCCACTATTGTTGGGAATGTAAATTGATACAGTCACTGTGGAGAACATTATGGAGTTTCTTATAAAATTAAGAATAGAATTACCATATGATACAGCAATCCCACTACTGGGCATATACCTAGACAAAACCATAAATCAAAAAGAGACATTCACCGCAATGTTCATTGCATCACTATTTACAATATCCAGGTAATGGAAGCAACCTAAATGCCCACAGACAGACGAATGCATAAAGATGTGGTACATATATAAAATGGAATATTATTAAGCCATAAAAAGGAATGAAATTGGATCATTTGTAGAGACGTTGATGGATCTAGAGACTGTCATACAGAGTGAAGTAAGTCAGAAAGAGAAAAACAAATCTTGTCTATTAATGCATATATGTGGAACCTAGAAAAATTGTACAGATGAACCGTTTTGCCAGGCAGAAATAGAGCAACAGATGTAGACAACAAACGTATGGACACCAAGGGGGGAAAGCTGTTGGGGGGTGGTGGTGGGAGGAGTTGAGAGATTGGGATTGGCATGTATACATTTATATGTATAAAATAGATAACCAAAAAGAACCTGCTGTATAAAATAATAAAATAAAATTC
Source organism: Delphinapterus leucas (assembly GCF_059928025.1). Classification (NCBI taxonomy): domain Eukaryota; kingdom Metazoa; phylum Chordata; class Mammalia; order Artiodactyla; family Monodontidae; genus Delphinapterus; species Delphinapterus leucas. The sequence goes on from NW_028322250.1 coordinate 4,444,832, forward strand.
AAATTACAAAAAGTAAAACAGAAAAAATATTCTTCCCTTCACATACATGTATTTATATGAATAAATTATTTCCATGCTTATATCTGTAAATACAAAAAAGAGGAATAAAATCTACCTTGAACCAAAAACGAAAAAAAGAAAAAAAAACAGAACCCACCAGTTACACAGAGGAAAACCGTATCAGGGCACTTGCTCCAGTTGTAAACAATTCTGAAGTTGGTCAGTGGTGGGGAATCATCTCCCATTCAGCCAGCAGGCCCCACGCAACAAGCGTCCTCATTGCAAAGCTGGGGGACCGTGCCGAGGCATCTGTGAGTAAACGTGGGCTGAGCCCCAGGCCAGCTGCTGCTGAAATGTTCCCACCCTTCCCAGGTAAAACACCTGAATATGTACAAGGACTTGAAAGCCTAGAGGAAGGGCCATGGAGCCACATGAGTGACAGCATGCCAGCCGACTTGGTGCCTGCAGGCCAGCCAGGATGGTCCTGGCCCTGGGTGCTCTTCTGGAAGCTTTCCATTTCCCTGCCTGAGATACCCCTGCTGTCCCGGCCCCCACTGCTTTCTTCCTCACTCACCTCTGCCCAGGGAGAAATTCCAGCAGCAGGTATGGGTGACACATCCTCTTCTTTAGCAGGTGGCATCTTGGCAACTGCTGCAGAAAGTCCAGCAGAGCCCCACTCACACTGGGCCACCCACAAAGCCGTGGCCTCTCACTCCCTCCCACCAGTCCAGCCCCAAGACTGCTGACAGGGCAGAGAAAATGGCGTCAGGCACAGCTGCAGGGGCTCTTGCTGCCTGGAGCGGTGTTTATATTGATCTGAACCCAGGCACACCTGGGGAGGGCTGGCCGGCACGGTCGGGCTTCCCAGGCCAGCCAATAATCACCCCTCAGGGGCTCACAGTTGCAGAAACTGGAACTTGCTGAATCGGCCAGGTCCAAGGAACAGGTGTGGGCTCCTGAGAGTCAGGATAGACAAGGAGCTGCAGCTCTGGCTTGTTTTCTAATTATATTATCTGGCCCATGAGTGGGAGACAACTTCAAGAAAACCCTCTCCTAATGAGAGGAACCCAGGAGTCAGGGAGAGGAGGGGTGGCTGGTGGGTGGAGACAGAGGCCTGGTGTCCCGGGTGCAGTGGAAGTCTCTGGAAGACCAGGTGGAGGGAGGCCACACAGAGTGATGCCCAGGGTCACAGACCTGTCGGAGCTGCTGTTTGTTAGTTCAAGTCCTGCTCTGAGGTGCTCTGTGTCAGATCTGAGTGACAGGTGAGCTGGGAGTGCTCTGCAATGAGGGCGATATGCACGGTTCCTGTGTTCCCAGCCCTGCCATGGTACCTGCAAGGGTAGCTCTGTATCCTGGGAGGGGTCTGACCACGAGAGCCCCATGGGCTGCAGGGGAACCTGCCCAGGGAACCCCATATCCTGGGAGGGGCCTGAACACGAGAGCCGCATGGGCTGGGGTGGGGGTGGGGTACCTGCCCAGGTGAGCTCCATATCCTGGGATTGGCCTGACCTCGAGAGCCCCATGGGCTGCTGGAGTCCTGGTAAATGATGTCAGGACAGTCAATGAAGCCACCGAAGATATACCTCCAGTAGTTCCTAAATCCTACACCCTGCTGGTCATTCTGCCAACCACCAGGACATGGTATTCTGTATTAGTCTTCAATGATGCCTTCTTTTGTATTCTATTAGTCCCAGAGTCACAAGAAATTTTGGCTTGTGAGTGGCAGGACTCAACATACAACTAAAACAATACTTCCGGGCCGTGTTGCCCCAAGGGTTCAAAAATTCCCACACCATCTTTGGGGAAAGCTCAGCTAAAGAACTAAAAGTTCTACCTCTGGAAAAGGAAACACTCCTTCAATATGCAGACGACATTCTGATCGCCAGCCCTACTAAGGAGACCTCTGAACTACCAAGCCAATAAAGGATACAAGTTGTCCAAGACAAAGCTCAAATATCACAGACTACGGTGACCTGCCTGGGCTTCATTCTCACAGAAGGTCGGAGAAGCCCATCCCAGGAAAGGGAAGAAACAATTTACAGCCTTACCCATTTCTGAACCTAGAAGACAGCTTAGGGGTTCCTGGGGAGGCCAGGGTTTGCTGCTTCTGGATCCCTAACTACAGTCTACTAGCTCGGCCTCTATATGAAACACTGAAAGGAAAAGATGATGATCCTTTTGGATAGAATGCAGAAGTGGCCTTTCAAGAATGGAAAGAGCAGTCAATTCAGACCCTTGCCCTGGAACTCCCTAATTTAGCTAAACCCTTTGACCTTTACATTCCTGGTGAACGGTGAATCGCCATTGGAGTATTAGTGCAAAACCTGGGACCACTTGAAATGGAACAATGCAAGAATGCGATCCAGGTAGGATAAACTACGGTCACCAAGGGGCTTGGCCCACCGCCACATCCGGCCAAGATACTGGCAGTATCTGAAAACCTGGAAATCAGCAGTCCAAAAGGCCACCTCACTCCGAAGGGAAAAGGACCCCACGTGGTGATCCTAACACCCAACCATGCCCTGAAGTTGCAGGGTAGGCTCCATGGGCACACTGACCTTGAGCGAGGAGGCCCTCCAACTCCAACCTCCATAGAGATAACCGGGGCAAAGTGGCACCATGAAGACTCGTGTGAAGGTGTCTGCACGGGCAAATTTAACGCTCATTTCCCACCAGGAAGCGGAATTAACCAAAGGCTCAGCATGCCGTGCCGGAACCAGATTAGGGCCTGAAGCAATCCTGCGGGTTTGCGGCCAGCTCACAAGAAAGCGAGTTGAAGAAAGGAGCTCAGGGACACTGTAATTCACAAACCTGCAGAGTTATAAATGACAGCTATCACCCAAAAATATATTGAAGGAAGGCTGCGAAGAGGACTTGAAAGCGGGGCAGAATTGCAAGAAAACGATTTCAGGGGGTAGACTGGAATTGCATTTAAAGCATAGGAAAAGAGGCAGAACGTCGACAATGATGCACTTGGCCAAAAAGGGCGTATGCGTTTTTTCCTGAATATATTCAGGAAAAAACGCATACGCCCTTTTTGGCCAACCAAGCAAGCATGTTAAAGAAATCTGCACTACAATGAAGTCTCACTGCTCCCCGTTCAAAAGGGCCATCTGAAAAAAGTGTAAAATCCAGAAAGGCAGCACAGGCCATGGAGAACAGGGAGCCTTGTTATGCTGATGGGCGGGATGTAAATTGCCAACAGCCACTCTGGAGATGTGTATGGTGTTTCCTCAAAAACCTAAAAAACAAAGCAAAGGAGCCTATGGCATTACCACTTATTTTCCTATAGCTTAGGGAAATTAAAATCAAAAACACACAGCCACCGCAAAGTTTCTGTTTACGGCTCTGTTTACAAGAACCTCGTCTACGGTACAAGTTAAATATCCCAGAAAGCGAAAAATGGATAAAGAAGTGTGGTACGTACGTACAAAGGAATATCACTCACCAATGAAATCTATGTCATCAGGCCCGTCGCGGCATAATGAGTGGATTCACGTACGATGATTCTAAGTGAAATAAGTCACACAGAAAATGAAACATCATAAGATATCACTAATACACGGAATGTAAACTTGGCTACACATGAACTGAATTACAAAACAGAACAGGGTCTCAAATTTAGAAAACCTACTTATGCTTGCTTAAGGGGAAAGGTGAGTTGTGGTGCTGCATAAAACCAGAGATAGAAATTAGCACAGATACCTTTCCATAAGCCAAATATGTAATAGTCAAGACCTAGCCCTTGCTCAGCGAAATGGACTAAACACCCCATATTCAACGCCTAGGATTACACATGACTAGTAAGAACCTTCAAACCCATAGATTTATATGTCTCCGTAAGAGACTCAAGTGTGTGTACAGCGGCATGAATGCAGCAGAGAAAATCCGATAAAACCCATTATCAAAATGAATTACAAAAACAAACACAATGACAGTGAAATAGAGAGCAATTCTTAAATAATTCATTCAGGGCTTGTGATGCGACCTGGATTTACCACATCTACACCCAGAGCTGAGTGAGACATAAGGCTGGACACTTCGGGCTGATAGCATTGGTGAGGTTCGATGAGCAAATGCAGACCCTTTGAAGTCATACTGCATGGTACCCATTCCATGGGTCCCAACTCTCCAGGTTTAAGGGATTCTTCCTTCAGCTTAAACATGCATGGGAAACCCACAGTACAGTGCACTGTGTGACCGGGAAACGTTTTCAAATGCATCTCAGTTTTCGTCCCCTTTTACTCGGGTTCACCATTCCAGACCGTTTACTAACACTCTCCCCACTTGGAGAGTCAGTGCCTTTAACCTCCTGTTTGGCACAGTTTGCAATTTCTGCGCAAGATGAACAGGAATAGGGAGAACCAATGAGAGACTAGCTGTAGGTGTCTGGACGGGCAAATGGAACGCTCATTTCCCACCAGGAAGAGGAATTAACCAAAGGCTCAGCATGCCGTGCCGGAACCAGATTAGGGCCTGAAGCATTCCTGCGGGTTTGCGGCCAGCTCACAAGAAAGCGAGTTGAAGAAAGGAGCTCAGGGGCACTGTAATTCACAAACCTGCAGAGTTATAAATGACAGCTATCGTCCAAAAATATATTGAAGGAAGGCTGCGAAGAGGACTGGAAAGCGGGGCAGAATTGCAGGAAAACGATTTCAGGGGGTAGACTGGAATTGCATTTAAAGCATAGGAAAAGAGGCAGAACGTCGACAATGATGCACTTGGCCAAAAAGGGCGTATGCGTTTTTTCCTTAATATATTCAGGAAAAAACCCATACGCCCTTTTTGGCCAACCAAGCCAGCATGTTAAAGAAATCTGCACTACAAAGAAGTCTCACTGCCCCCAGGTCAAAAGGGCCATCTGAAAAAAGTGTAAAATCCAGAAAGACAGCACAGGCCATGGAGAACAGGGAGCCTTGTTATGCTGATGGGCGGGATGTAAATTGCCAACAGCCACTCTGGAGAAGTGTATGGTGTTTCCTGAAACACCTAAGAAACAAAGCAACGGAGACTACGGCACTTCCACTTATGGTCTTATAGATCACGGAAATTAAAATCAAAAACAGACAGCCACCCCAAAGTTTCAGACGGCTCTGTTTACAGGAATCTCGTCTACGGTACAAGTTAAATATCCCAGAATGTGAAAAATGGATAAAGAAGTTGTGGTACACACATTCAATGGAATATCACTCAGCAATGAAATCTGTCATCAGGCCCATCGTGGCATAATGAGTGGATTCAGGTACGATGATTCTAAGTGAAATAAGTCACACAGAAAATGAAACATCATAAGATATCACTAATACACGGAATGTAAACTTGGCTACACATGAACTGAATTACAAAACAGAACAGGGTCTCAAATTTAGAAAACCACCTTATGCTTGCTTAAGGGGAAAAGTGAGTTGGGGTGCTGCATAAAACCAGAGATAGAAATTAGCACAGATACCTTTCCATAAGCCAAATATGTAATAGTCAAGACCTAGCCCTTGCTCAACGAAATGGACTAAACACCCCATATTCAACGCCTAGGAATACACCTGACTAGTAAGTATCTTCAAACCCATGGATTTATATGTCTCCATAAGAGACTCAAGTGTGTGTACAGCGGCATGAATGCAGCAGAGAAAATCCGATAAATCCCATTATCAAAATGAATTACAAAAACAAACACAATGACAGTGAAATAGAGAGCAATTCTTAAATAATTCATTCAGGGCTTGTGATGCAACCTGGATTTACCACATCTACAACCAGAGCTGAGTGAGACATAAGGCTGTACACTTCAGCCTGATAGCATTGGTGAGGTTCGTTGAGAAAATGCAGGCCCTTTGAAGTCATACTGCATGGTACCCATTCCATGGGTCCCAACTCTCCAGGTTTAAGGGATTCTTCCTTCAGCTAAAACATGCATGGGAAACCCACAGTATGGTGCACCGTGTGACCGGGAAACCTTTTCAAATGCATCTCAGTTTTCGTCCCCTTTTACTCGGGTTCACGATTGAAGACCCTTTACTAATACTCTCCCCACTTAGAGAGTCAGTGCCTTTAACCTCCTGTTTGGCACAGTTTGCAATTTCTGCGCAAGATGAACAAGAATAGGGAGAACCAATGAGAGACTAGCTCTAGGTGTCTGCACGTTCAAATATAACACTCATTTCCCACCAGGAAGAGGAATTTACCAAAGGATCAGCATGCTGTGCCGGAACCAGATTAGGGCATGAAGCAATCCTGCGGGTTTGCGGCCAGCTCACAAGAAAGCGAGTAGAAGAAAGGAGCTCAGGCGCACTGTCATTCACAAACCTGCAGAGTTATAAATGTCAGCTATTGTCCAAAAATGTATTGAAGTAAGGCTGCGTAGAGGACTTGAAAGCGGGGCAGAATTGCAGGAAAACGAGTTCAGGGGCAGACTGGAATTGCATTTAAAGCATAAGGAAAGAGACAGAAAGTCGACAATGATGCACTTGGTCAAAAAGGGCGTATGCGTTTTCTCCTGAATATATTCAAGAAAAAACACATACGCCCTTTTTGGCCAAACAAGCAAGCCTGTAAAGAAATCTGCATTACAATGAAGTCTCACTGCACCCCTGTCAAAAGGGACATCTGAAAAAAGTGAAAAATCCAGAAAGGCAGGACAGGCCATGGAGAACAGGGAGCCTTGTTATGCTGATGGGCGGGATGTAACTTGCCAACAGCCACTCTGGAGAAGTGTATGGTGTTTCCTCAAACACCTAAAAAACTAAGCAACGGAGCCTACGGCACTTCAACTTATGGTTCTATAGCTTAGGGAAATTAAAATCAAAAAGACACAGCCACCCATAAATTTTGGACGGCTCTGCTTACAAGAACCTCATTTACGGTACAAGTGAAATATCCCAGAAAGCAAAAAATGGATAAAGAAGTTGTTGTACGTACGTACAATGGAATATCACTCAGCAATGAAATCTATGTCATGAGGCCCGTCGCGGCATAATGAGTGGATTCAGGTACGATCATTCTAAGTTAACTAAGTCACACAGAAAAAGAAACACCATAAGATATCTCAAATACACGGAATGCAAACATGGCTGCACATGAACTCAATTACAAAACAGAAAAGGGTCTCAAATTTAGAAAACCAACTTATGCTTGCTTAAGGGGAAAGGTGAGTTGTGGTGCTGCATAAAACCAGAGATTGAAATTAGCACAGATACCTTTCCATAAGCAAATATGTAATAGTCAGGACCTACTCCTTGCTCCACGAAATGGACTCAACACCCCATATTCAATGCCTAGGAATATACCTGACTAGTAAGAATCTGAAAACCCATGGATTTATATGTCTCCATAAGAGAATCAAGCATGTGTACAGCGGCATAAACGCAGCAGTGAAAATCCGATAAATCCCATTATCAAAATAAATTACAAAAACAAAACACAATGACAGTGAAATAGAGAGCAATTCTTAAATAATTCATTCAGGGCTTGTGATGCAACGTGGATTTACCACATCTACACCCCGAGCTGAGTGAGACATAAGGCTGGACACTTCGGGCTGATAGCATTGGTGACGTTCGGTGAGCAAAGGCAACCCTTTGAAGTCATACTGCGTGGTACCCATTCCATGGGTCCCAACTCTCCAGGTTGAAGGGATTCTTCCTTCAGGTAAAACATGCATGGGCAACCCAGAATATGGTCCACCGTGTGACCGGGAAAACTTTTTAAATGCGTCTCAGTTTTCATCCCCTCGTACTCGGTTTTACCATTCCAGACGCTTTACTAACACTCTCCCCACTTGGAGAGTCAGTGCCTTTAACCTCCTGTTTGGCACAGTTTGGAATTTCTGCGCAAGATGAACAGGAATAGGGAGAACCAATGAGAGATTAGCTGTAGGTGTCTGCACGAACAAATTTAACGCTCATTTCCCACCAGGAAGAGGAATTAGCCAAAGGCTCAGCATGCCGTGTCGGAACCAGATTAGGGCCTGAAGCAATCCTGCGGTTTTGCGGCCAGCTCACAAGAAAGCGAGTTGAAGAAAGGAGCTCAGGGGCACTGTAATTCACAAACCTGCAGAGTTATAAATGACAGCTATCGTCCAAAAATATATTGAAGTAAGGCTGCAAAGAGGACTTGAACGCGGGGCAGAATTCCAGGAATACGATTTCAGGAGGTAGACGGGAAGTCCTCTGAAAGTATAGGAGAAGAGGCAGAACCTCGACAATGATGCACTTGGTCAAAAAGGGCATATGCGTTTCTTCCAGGGCCCTTATTAAAGAGGGTAGGAGGCTCCCAGCATGCTTCAGTGGCCAACAGAGGGCCTACGTCGCCAAGGCGACATGAGCCATCCAGGCAGGAGTGACCTCACATCAGAGGGCCCACCTCACAGAAGGGTAAGGAACCCAGTCAAGATCAGACTCTCACCAGAGTGCCCACATAAGCAAGGGGCTGGGAACCAGGCAGGAGTGTCCTCACACCCGTGGGGCCACATCATCGAAAGTTGAGGTACCCAGCACATGTGGCCTCAAACCAGAGGACCCACATCACCATGGGTCTCGGAGCGAGGCAGGCAGGATTAACCTCAAAACACATGGCCCATTGTATAAAAAGGGTGAGGAATCCAGCAGTTGGAACATCCCAGCAGGCGGCCCAGAGCACCGAGGCTATGGGATCCAGGCAGTGATGAACTCACAACAGAGGGCCCTCATCGTGATACTGTAAGCAACCCAGCCGTTGTAACCTCAGAGCACAAGGCCCACATCCCCATGGGGAAGGGAACCAAGCAGGAGTGTCATCGCACCAGTGGGCACACATCAGAAAAGGTGGGGAGCCCAGCAGTTAGGGCCGGACGCCAGAGGGCCCTCATCACTGAGGAGAGGAGGCTCCCAGCAAGCTCCAACTGCTACCAGAAGGCCGACGTCGCCAATGCAGGGTGTGCCAGCCAGGCAGGAGTGACCTCAGAGCAGAGGGCCAACCACACAAAAGTGTGAGGAACCCAAAGAGGATCAGACTCTCACCGGAGGGCCCACATCACCAAGGGAATGGAAACCAGGCAGGAGTGTTCTCACACCAGTGTGGTCACATCACCGAAATGTGACGGACCCAGCACACGTGGCCTCAAACTACAGGACACACATCACCAAGGGGCTGGGAGTGAGGCAGGCAGGAGGAGCCTCCAAACAGAGGGCCCATAGAAGAAAAAAGGGGAGGAATCCCACAGTTGTAACCTCCCAGCAGGTGGCCAGGAGCAGCGAGGCTATGGGATCCAGGCCGGAGAGAACTCACAGCAGAGGGCCCTCATCATGAAACTGAGCAACCCACGGTTGGGACCTCAGAGCAGAAGGCCCACATTCCCATGGGGTTGGGAACCTGGCAGGAGTGTACTCGAACCACAGGGCGCATATCAGAAAATATTGGGAGCCCAGGAGTTAGGGTCTGACGCCAGAGGGCCCTCATTACCGAGGGGAGGAGACACCCAGCAGGCACCAAATCCCACCAGAGGGCCGACGTCGCCAAGGCGGGGTGTGCCAGCCAGGCAGGAGTGACCTCAGAGAAGAGGGCCCACCTCACAGAAGTGTGAGGAACCCAACCAGGATCAGACTCTCACCGGAGGGCCCACATCACCAAGGGGATGGGAACCAGGCAGGAGTGTCCTCATACCAGTGGGGCCACATCAGCCAAAGGTGAGGAACCCAGCACATGTGGCCTCAAACCACAGGACACACATCACCAAGGGGCTAGGAGTGAGGCAGGTGTCTGGAGGGGCACATTTAACTCTAATTTCCCACCAGGAAGTGGAATGAACCAAAGTCTCAGAGTGCCGTGCCGGACCCTGATTACGGCCTGAAGCAAACCTGCGGTTCTGTGGCCAGTTTTCAAGGAAACGAGTTAAGAAAGGAAATCACGGGCACTGTAATTCACAAACCTGCAGTGTTATAAATGACAGCTATTGGCAAAATTATATGGAAGTAAGTCTGCAAAGAGGACTTGAAAACGAGGCAGAATTGCAGGAATCATATTTCAGGAGGTAGATTGGAATTGCATTTAAAGCATGTGAAAAGCGGCAGATCTTTGACAGTGATGCACTTGGACAAAAGTGCGTAAACATTTTTTCCTGAATATATTCAGGAAAAAACACATATGCCCTTTTTGGCCAACCAAGCACTCGAGCAATGGAAATCCGCACTACAATGAAGTCTCATTTCCCATTCGTCAAAAGGGCCATCTGAAAAAAGTGTAAAAACCAGAAACACAGGACAGGCCATGGAGAACAGGGAGCCTTGTTATGCTGATGGGCGGGATGTAAATTGCCAACAGACACTCTGGAGATGTTTATGGTGTATCCTGAAACATCTGAAAAACAAAGCTACAGACCCTAGGGCACTTCCACTTTTGGCCCTATAGCTTAGGAAAATTAAAATCAACAAGACACAGCCAACACAAAATTTAGGGCTGCTGTGTTTACAAGAACCTTGAGTCCAGTACAAATTAAATATCCCAGAAAGAAAAAAATGGATAAAGGAGTTGTGCTACTTACGTACAACGGAATATCACTCAGCAATGAAATCAATGTCATCAGGCCTGTAGCAGCAAATTGAGTGGATTTAAGTATGATGATTCTAAGAGAAATAGGTCACACAGAGCAAGATAATTATCATAAGATATCACTAATAGAGAGAGTGTAAACTTGGCTACACATAAACTGAATTCCAAAACCGAACAGAGTCTCACATTTAGATAAAAACTTATGCTTGCTTAAGGGGAAAGTTGAGTTGGGGTGCTGTATAAAACCAGAGATTGAAATTAGCACACATACCGTTCCATAAGCCAAATATGTAATAGACAAGACCTACTCTTTGCTCAACGAAAAAGACTCATCCATGGTGTATCACCTCACACCTGTTAGAATGGGCATCATCAGAAAATCTACAAACAAGAAATGCTGGAAAGGGTGTGGAGATAAGGAACCCTCTTCCACTATTGTTGGGAATGTAAATTGATACAGTCACTGTGGAGAACATTATGGAGTTTCTTATAAAATTAAGAATAGAATTACCATATGATACAGCAATCCCACTACTGGGCATATACCTAGACAAAACCATAAATCAAAAAGAGACATTCACCGCAATGTTCATTGCATCACTATTTACAATATCCAGGTAATGGAAGCAACCTAAATGCCCACAGACAGACGAATGCATAAAGATGTGGTACATATATAAAATGGAATATTATTAAGCCATAAAAAGGAATGAAATTGGGTCATTTGTAGAGACGTTGATGGATCTAGAGACTGTCATACAGAGTGAAGTAAGTCAGAAAGAGAAAAACAAATCTTGTCTATTAATGCATATATGTGGAACCTAGAAAAATTGTACAGATGAACCGTTTTGCCAGGCAGAAATAGAGCAACAGATGTAGACAACAAACGTATGGACACCAAGGGGGGAAAGCTGTTGGGGGGTGGTGGTGGGAGGAGTTGAGAGATTGGGATTGGCATGTATACATTTATATGTATAAAATAGATAACCAAAAAGAACCTGCTGTATAAAATAATAAAATAAAATTCAAATTACAAAAAGTAAAACAGAAAAAATATTCTTCCCTTCACATACATGTATTTATATGAATAAATTATTTCCATGCTTATATCTGTAAATACAAAAAAGAGGAATAAAATCTACCTTGAACCAAAAACGAAAAAAAGAAAAAAAAACAGAACCCACCAGTTACACAGAGGAAAACCGTATCAGGGCACTTGCTCCAGTTGTAAACAATTCTGAAGTTGGTCAGTGGTGGGGAATCATCTCCCATTCAGCCAGCAGGCCCCACGCAACAAGCGTCCTCATTGCAAAGCTGGGGGACCGTGCCGAGGCATCTGTGAGTAAACGTGGGCTGAGCCCCAGGCCAGCTGCTGCTGAAATGTTCCCACCCTTCCCAGGTAAAACACCTGAATATGTACAAGGACTTGAAAGCCTAGAGGAAGGGCCATGGAGCCACATGAGTGACAGCATGCCAGCCGACTTGGTGCCTGCAGGCCAGCCAGGATGGTCCTGGCCCTGGGTGCTCTTCTGGAAGCTTTCCATTTCCCTGCCTGAGATACCCCTGCTGTCCCGGCCCCCACTGCTTTCTTCCTCACTCACCTCTGCCCAGGGAGAAATTCCAGCAGCAGGTATGGGTGACACATCCTCTTCTTTAGCAGGTGGCATCTTGGCAACTGCTGCAGAAAGTCCAGCAGAGCCCCACTCACACTGGGCCACCCACAAAGCCGTGGCCTCTCACTCCCTCCCACCAGTCCAGCCCCAAGACTGCTGACAGGGCAGAGAAAATGGCGTCAGGCACAGCTGCAGGGGCTCTTGCTGCCTGGAGCGGTGTTTATATTGATCTGAACCCAGGCACACCTGGGGAGGGCTGGCCGGCACGGTCGGGCTTCCCAGGCCAGCCAATAATCACCCCTCAGGGGCTCACAGTTGCAGAAACTGGAACTTGCTGAATCGGCCAGGTCCAAGGAACAGGTGTGGGCTCCTGAGAGTCAGGATAGACAAGGAGCTGCAGCTCTGGCTTGTTTTCTAATTATATTATCTGGCCCATGAGTGGGAGACAACTTCAAGAAAACCCTCTCCTAATGAGAGTAACCCAGGAGTCAGGGAGAGGAGGGGTGGCTGGTGGGTGGAGACAGAGGCCTGGTGTCCCGGGTGCAGTGGAAGTCTCTGGAAGACCAGGTGGAGGGAGGCCACACAGAGTGATGCCCAGGGTCACAGACCTGTCGGAGCTGCTGTTTGTTAGTTCAAGTCCTGCTCTGAGGTGCTCTGTGTCAGATCTGAGTGACAGGTGAGCTGGGAGTGCTCTGCAATGAGGGCGATATGCACGGTTCCTGTGTTCCCAGCCCTGCCATGGTACCTGCAAGGGTAGCTCTGTATCCTGGGAGGGGTCTGACCACGAGAGCCCCATGGGCTGCAGGGGAACCTGCCCAGGGAACCCCATATCCTGGGAGGGGCCTGAACACGAGAGCCGCATGGGCTGGGGTGGGGGTGGGGTACCTGCCCAGGTGAGCTCCATATCCTGGGATTGGCCTGACCTCGAGAGCCCCATGGGCTGCTGGAGTCCTGGTAAATGATGTCAGGACAGTCAATGAAGCCACCGAAGATATACCTCCAGTAGTTCCTAAATCCTACACCCTGCTGGTCATTCTGCCAACCACCAGGACATGGTATTCTGTATTAGTCTTCAATGATGCCTTCTTTTGTATTCTATTAGTCCCAGAGTCACAAGAAATTTTGGCTTGTGAGTGGCAGGACTCAACATACAACTAAAACAATACTTCCGGGCCGTGTTGCCCCAAGGGTTCAAAAATTCCCACACCATCTTTGGGGAAAGCTCAGCTAAAGAACTAAAAGTTCTACCTCTGGAAAAGGAAACACTCCTTCAATATGCAGACGACATTCTGATCGCCAGCCCTACTAAGGAGACCTCTGAACTACCAAGCCAATAAAGGATACAAGTTGTCCAAGACAAAGCTCAAATATCACAGACTACGGTGACCTGCCTGGGCTTCATTCTCACAGAAGGTCGGAGAAGCCCATCCCAGGAAAGGGAAGAAACAATTTACAGCCTTACCCATTTCTGAACCTAGAAGACAGCTTAGGGGTTCCTGGGGAGGCCAGGGTTTGCTGCTTCTGGATCCCTAACTACAGTCTACTAGCTCGGCCTCTATATGAAACACTGAAAGGAAAAGATGATGATCCTTTTGGATAGAATGCAGAAGTGGCCTTTCAAGAATGGAAAGAGCAGTCAATTCAGACCCTTGCCCTGGAACTCCCTAATTTAGCTAAACCCTTTGACCTTTACATTCCTGGTGAACGGTGAATCGCCATTGGAGTATTAGTGCAAAACCTGGGACCACTTGAAATGGAACAATGCAAGAATGCGATCCAGGTAGGATAAACTACGGTCACCAAGGGGCTTGGCCCACCGCCACATCCGGCCAAGATACTGGCAGTATCTGAAAACCTGGAAATCAGCAGTCCAAAAGGCCACCTCACTCCGAAGGGAAAAGGACCCCACGTGGTGATCCTAACACCCAACCATGCCCTGAAGTTGCAGGGTAGGCTCCATGGGCACACTGACCTTGAGCGAGGAGGCCCTCCAACTCCAACCTCCATAGAGATAACCGGGGCAAAGTGGCACCATGAAGACTCGTGTGAAGGTGTCTGCACGGGCAAATTTAACGCTCATTTCCCACCAGGAAGCGGAATTAACCAAAGGCTCAGCATGCCGTGCCGGAACCAGATTAGGGCCTGAAGCAATCCTGCGGGTTTGCGGCCAGCTCACAAGAAAGCGAGTTGAAGAAAGGAGCTCAGGGACACTGTAATTCACAAACCTGCAGAGTTATAAATGACAGCTATCACCCAAAAATATATTGAAGGAAGGCTGCGAAGAGGACTTGAAAGCGGGGCAGAATTGCAAGAAAACGAGTTCAGGGGCAGACTGGAATTGCATTTAAAGCATAAGGAAAGAGACAGAAAGTCGACAATGATGCACTTGGTCAAAAAGGGCGTATGCGTTTTTTCCTGAATATATTCAAGAAAAAACACATACGCCCTTTTTGGCCAAACAAGCAAGCCTGTAAAGAAATCTGCATTACAATGAAGTCTCACTGCCCCCCTGTCAAAAGGGACATCTGAAAAAAGTGAAAAATCCAGAAAGGCAGGACAGGCCATGGAGAACAGGGAGCCTTGTTATGCTGATGGGCGGGATGTAACTTGCCAACAGCCACTCTGGAGAAGTGTATGGTGTTTCCTCAAACACCTAAAAAACTAAGCAACGGAGCCTACGGCACTTCAACTTATGGTTCTATAGCTTAGGGAAATTAAAATCAAAAAGACACAGCCACCCATAAATTTTGGACGGCTCTGCTTACAAGAACCTCATTTACGGTACAAGTGAAATATCCCAGAAAGCAAAAAATGGATAAAGAAGTTGTTGTACGTACGTACAATGGAATATCACTCAGCAATGAAATCTATGTCGTGAGGCCCGTCGCGGCATAATGAGTGGATTCAGGTACGATCATTCTAAGTTAACTAAGTCACACAGAAAAAGAAACACCATAAGATATCTCAAATACACGGAATGCAAACATGGCTGCACATGAACTCAATTACAAAACAGAAAAGGGTCTCAAATTTAGAAAACCAACTTATGCTTGCTTAAGGGGAAAGGTGAGTTGTGGTGCTGCATAAAACCAGAGATTGAAATTAGCACAGATATCTTTCCATAAGCAAATATGTAATAGTCAGGACCTACTCCTTGCTCCACGAAATGGACTCAACACCCCATATTCAATGCCTAGGAATATACCTGACTAGTAAGAATCTGAAAACCCATGGATTTATATGTCTCCATAAGAGAATCAAGCATGTGTACAGCGGCATAAACGCAGCAGTGAAAATCCGATAAATCCCATTATCAAAATAAATTACAAAACAAAACACAATGACAGTGAAATAGAGAGCAATTCTTAAATAATTCATTCAGGGCTTGTGATGCAACCTGGATTTATCACATCTACACCCCGAGCTGAGTGAGACATAAGGCTGGACACTTCGGGCTGATAGCATTGGTGACGTTCGGTGAGCAAAGGCAACCCTTTGAAGTCATACTGCGTGGTACCCATTCCATGGGTCCCAACTCTCCAGGTTGAAGGGATTCTTCCTTCAGGTAAAACATGCATGGGCAACCCAGAATATGGTCCACTGTGTGACCGGGAAAACTTTTTACATGCGTCTCAGTTTTCGTACCCTTGTACTCGGTTTTACCATTCCAGACGCTATACTAACACTCTCCCCACTTGGAGAGTCAGTGCCTTTAACCTCCTGTTTGGCACAGTTTGGAATTTCTGCGCAAGATGAACAGGAATAGGGAGAACCAATGAGAGATTAGCTGTAGGTGTCTGCACGAACAAATTTAACGCTCATTTCCCACCAGGAAGAGGAATTAGCCAAAGGCTCAGCATGCCGTGTCGGAACCAGATTAGGGCCTGAAGCAATCCTGCGGTTTTGCGGCCAGCTCACAAGAAAGCGAGTTGAAGAAAGGAGCTCAGGGGCACTGTAATTCACAAACCTGCAGAGTTATAAATGACAGCTATCGTCCAAAAATATATTGAAGTAAGGCTGCAAAGAGGACTTGAACGCGGGGCAGAATTCCAGGAATACGATTTCAGGAGGTAGACGGGAAGTCCTCTGAAAGTATAGGAGAAGAGGCAGAACCTCGACAATGATGCACTTGGTCAAAAAGGGCATATGCGTTTCTTCCAGGGCCCTTATTAAAGAGGGTAGGAGGCTCCCAGCATGCTTCAGTGGCCAACAGAGGGCCTACGTCGCCAAGGCGACATGAGCCATCCAGGCAGGAGTGACCTCACATCAGAGGGCCCACCTCACAGAAGGGTAAGGAACCCAGTCAAGATCAGACTCTCACCAGAGTGCCCACATAAGCAAGGGGCTGGGAACCAGGCAGGAGTGTCCTCACACCCGTGGGGCCACATCATCGAAAGTTGAGGTACCCAGCACATGTGGCCTCAAACCAGAGGACCCACATCACCATGGGTCTCGGAGCGAGGCAGGCAGGATTAACCTCAAAACACATGGCCCATTGTATAAAAAGGGTGAGGAATCCAGCAGTTGGAACATCCCAGCAGGCGGCCCAGAGCACCGAGGCTATGGGATCCAGGCAGTGATGAACTCACAACAGAGGGCCCTCATCGTGATACTGTAAGCAACCCAGCCGTTGTAACCTCAGAGCACAAGGCCCACATCCCCATGGGGAAGGGAACCAAGCAGGAGTGTCATCGCACCAGTGGGCACACATCAGAAAAGGTGGGGAGCCCAGCAGTTAGGGCCGGACGCCAGAGGGCCCTCATCACTGAGGAGAGGAGGCTCCCAGCAAGCTCCAACTGCTACCAGAAGGCCGACGTCGCCAATGCAGGGTGTGCCAGCCAGGCAGGAGTGACCTCAGAGCAGAGGGCCAACCACACAAAAGTGTGAGGAACCCAAAGAGGATCAGACTCTCACCGGAGGGCCCACATCACCAAGGGAATGGAAACCAGGCAGGAGTGTTCTCACACCAGTGTGGTCACATCACCGAAATGTGACGGACCCAGCACACGTGGCCTCAAACTACAGGACACACATCACCAAGGGGCTGGGAGTGAGGCAGGCAGGAGGAGCCTCCAAACAGAGGGCCCATACCGTAAAAAAGGTGAGGGATCCCGCAGTTGGAACCTCCCAGCAGGTGGCCAGGAGCAGCGAGGCTATGGGATCCAGGCCTGACTGAACTCAAAACAGAGGGCCCTCATTATGAAACTGTGAGCAACCCAGGCGTTGGGACCTTAGAGCAGAAGGCCCACATTCCCATGGGGTTGGGATCCTGGCAGGAGTGTACTCGCACCACAGGGCGCACATCAGAAAATTTTGGGAGCCCAGGAGTTAGGGTCTGACGCCAGAGGGCCCTCATTACCGAGGGGAGGAGACTCCCAGCAGGCACCAACTCCCAACTGAGGGCCCACGTCGCCACGTTGACGTGTGCCAGCCAGGCAGGAGTGACCTCACAGCAGAGGGCCTACCTCACAGAAGGGTGAGGAACCCAGCCAGGATAAGACTCTCACCAGAGGGCCCACATCACAAAGGGGATCGGAACAAGGCAGGAGTGTCCTCACACCAGTGTGGCCACATTATAGAAAGGTGAGGAACCCAGCACATGTGGCCTAAACCAGAGGACCCACATTTCCAAGGTGCTCCGAGTGAGGCAGGCAGGAGTAGCCTAACAACACAGGGCCCACAGAATAAAAAATGTGAGGAATCCAGCAGTTTGAACCTCCCAGCAGGTGGCCCAGAGCATGGAGTCTATGGGATCCAGGCCACAGTGAACTCACAGCAGAGGGCCCACATCATGAAACTGTGAGCAACCCAGCCAGTGGGACCTCAGAGCAGAAGGCCCACATCCCCATGGGGATGGGAACCTCGCAGGAGTGTCCTCGCACAACTTAGCACGTATCAGAAAATGTGGGAACCCAGCAGTTATGGCCTGGCGCCAGAGGGCCCTCATCACGGAGGACAGGATGCTACCAGCAGGCTCCAAATGCCACCAGAGGGCCGACGTCACCAAGGCAATGGGAGCAAGCCAGGCAGGAGTTACCTCACAGCAGAGGGCCCACCTCACAGAAGTGTGAGGAATCCAGACAGGATCAGACTCTCACCAGAGGGCCCACATCACCAAGGGGATGGGAACCAGGCAGGAGTGTCCTCACACCAGTGGGGCCACATCAATAAAGGTGAGGAAACTGGTACATGTGGCCTTAAACAAGAGGACCTACATCACAAATGGGCTGGGAGTGAGTCAGGAAGTAGGAGCATGAAAACACAAGACCCAAAGAATAAAAAAGGTAAGGAATCCAGCAGTAGGAACCTCCCAGCAGGCCGCTCAGAGCACAGAGGCTATGGGATCTAGGCCTGGGTGAACTAACACCAGAGAGCCAACATCATGAAACGGTGAACAACACAGGTGTTGGGACCTTAGAGCAGAAGGCCCACATGCCCATGGGGATGGGAACCTCGCAGGAGTGTCCTCGCACCACTTAGCACGTATCAGAAAATGTGGGTACCCAGCAGTTAGGGCCTGAGGCAAGAGGGCCCCCATCACCGAGGGGAGGTTCCCAGCAGGCTCCAACTGCCACAAGAGGGCCGATGTTGCCCAGGTGGGGTGTGCCAGCCAGGCAGGAGTGACCTCACAGCAGAGGGCCCACCCCACAGAAGGGTGAGGAACCCAGCCAGGATCAGACTCTCACCAGAGGGCCCACATCATCAAGGGGATAGGAACCAGGCAGGAGTGTCCTCACACCAGTGGGGCCACATCATCGAAAGGCGAGGGACCCAGCATACGTGGCCTCAAACCAGAGGACACACATCACCAAGGGGCTGGGAGTGAGGCAGGCAGGAGGAGTCTCAAAACACAGGGCCCATAGAAGAAAAAAGGGGAGGAATCCCACAGTTGTAACCTCCCAGCAGGTGGCCAGGAGCAGCGAGGCTATGGGATCCAGGCCGGAGAGAACTCACAGCAGAGGGCCCTCATCATGAAACTGAGCAACCCACGGTTGGGACCTCAGAGCAGAAGGCCCACATTCCCATGGGGTTGGGAACCTGGCAGGAGTGTACTCGAACCACAGGGCGCATATCAGAAAATATTGGGAGCCCAGGAGTTAGGGTCTGACGCCAGAGGGCCCTCATTACCGAGGGGAGGAGACACCCAGCAGGCACCAAATCCCACCAGAGGGCCGACGTCGCCAAGGCGGGGTGTGCCAGCCAGGCAGGAGTGACCTCAGAGAAGAGGGCCCACCTCACAGAAGTGTGAGGAACCCAACCAGGATCAGACTCTCACCGGAGGGCCCACATCACCAAGGGGATGGGAACCAGGCAGGAGTGTCCTCATACCAGTGGGGCCACATCAGCCAAAGGTGAGGAACCCAGCACATGTGGCCTCAAACCACAGGACACACATCACCAAGGGGCTAGGAGTGAGGCAGGTGTCTGGAGGGGCACATTTAACTCTAATTTCCCACCAGGAAGTGGAATGAACCAAAGTCTCAGAGTGCCGTGCCGGACCCTGATTACGGCCTGAAGCAAACCTGCGGTTCTGTGGCCAGTTTTCAAGGAAACGAGTTAAGAAAGGAAATCACGGGCACTGTAATTCACAAACCTGCAGTGTTATAAATGACAGCTATTGGCAAAATTATATGGAAGTAAGTCTGCAAAGAGGACTTGAAAACGAGGCAGAATTGCAGGAATCATATTTCAGGAGGTAGATTGGAATTGCATTTAAAGCATGTGAAAAGCGGCAGATCTTTGACAGTGATGCACTTGGACAAAAGTGCGTAAACATTTTTTCCTGAATATATTCAGGAAAAAACACATATGCCCTTTTTGGCCAACCAAGCACTCGAGCAATGGAAATCCGCACTACAATGAAGTCTCATTTCCCATTCGTCAAAAGGGCCATCTGAAAAAAGTGTAAAAACCAGAAACACAGGACAGGCCATGGAGAACAGGGAGCCTTGTTATGCTGATGGGCGGGATGTAAATTGCCAACAGACACTCTGGAGATGTTTATGGTGTATCCTGAAACATCTGAAAAACAAAGCTACAGACCCTAGGGCACTTCCACTTTTGGCCCTATAGCTTAGGAAAATTAAAATCAACAAGACACAGCCAACACAAAATTTAGGGCTGCTGTGTTTACAAGAACCTTGAGTCCAGTACAAATTAAATATCCCAGAAAGAAAAAAATGGATAAAGGAGTTGTGCTACTTACGTACAACGGAATATCACTCAGCAATGAAATCAATGTCATCAGGCCTGTAGCAGCAAATTGAGTGGATTTAAGTATGATGATTCTAAGAGAAATAGGTCACACAGAGCAAGATAATTATCATAAGATATCACTAATAGAGAGAGTGTAAACTTGGCTACACATAAACTGAATTCCAAAACCGAACAGAGTCTCACATTTAGATAAAAACTTATGCTTGCTTAAGGGGAAAGTTGAGTTGGGGTGCTGTATAAAACCAGAGATTGAAATTAGCACACATACCGTTCCATAAGCCAAATATGTAATAGACAAGACCTACTCTTTGCTCAACGAAAAAGACTCATCCATGGTGTATCACCTCACACCTGTTAGAATGGGCATCATCAGAAAATCTACAAACAAGAAATGCTGGAAAGGGTGTGGAGATAAGGAACCCTCTTCCACTATTGTTGGGAATGTAAATTGATACAGTCACTGTGGAGAACATTATGGAGTTTCTTATAAAATTAAGAATAGAATTACCATATGATACAGCAATCCCACTACTGGGCATATACCTAGACAAAACCATAAATCAAAAAGAGACATTCACCGCAATGTTCATTGCATCACTATTTACAATATCCAGGTAATGGAAGCAACCTAAATGCCCACAGACAGACGAATGCATAAAGATGTGGTACATATATAAAATGGAATATTATTAAGCCATAAAAAGGAATGAAATTGGATCATTTGTAGAGACGTTGATGGATCTAGAGACTGTCATACAGAGTGAAGTAAGTCAGAAAGAGAAAAACAAATCTTGTCTATTAATGCATATATGTGGAACCTAGAAAAATTGTACAGATGAACCGTTTTGCCAGGCAGAAATAGAGCAACAGATGTAGACAACAAACGTATGGACACCAAGGGGGGAAAGCTGTTGGGGGGTGGTGGTGGGAGGAGTTGAGAGATTGGGATTGGCATGTATACATTTATATGTATAAAATAGATAACCAAAAAGAACCTGCTGTATAAAATAATAAAATAAAATTCAAATTACAAAAAGTAAAACAGAAAAAATATTCTTCCCTTCACATACATGTATTTATATGAATAAATTATTTCCATGCTTATATCTGTAAATACAAAAAAGAGGAATAAAATCTACCTTGAACCAAAAACGAAAAAAAGAAAAAAAAACAGAACCCACCAGTTACACAGAGGAAAACCGTATCAGGGCACTTGCTCCAGTTGTAAACAATTCTGAAGTTGGTCAGTGGTGGGGAATCATCTCCCATTCAGCCAGCAGGCCCCACGCAACAAGCGTCCTCATTGCAAAGCTGGGGGACCGTGCCGAGGCATCTGTGAGTAAACGTGGGCTGAGCCCCAGGCCAGCTGCTGCTGAAATGTTCCCACCCTTCCCAGGTAAAACACCTGAATATGTACAAGGACTTGAAAGCCTAGAGGAAGGGCCATGGAGCCACATGAGTGACAGCATGCCAGCCGACTTGGTGCCTGCAGGCCAGCCAGGATGGTCCTGGCCCTGGGTGCTCTTCTGGAAGCTTTCCATTTCCCTGCCTGAGATACCCCTGCTGTCCCGGCCCCCACTGCTTTCTTCCTCACTCACCTCTGCCCAGGGAGAAATTCCAGCAGCAGGTATGGGTGACACATCCTCTTCTTTAGCAGGTGGCATCTTGGCAACTGCTGCAGAAAGTCCAGCAGAGCCCCACTCACACTGGGCCACCCACAAAGCCGTGGCCTCTCACTCCCTCCCACCAGTCCAGCCCCAAGACTGCTGACAGGGCAGAGAAAATGGCGTCAGGCACAGCTGCAGGGGCTCTTGCTGCCTGGAGCGGTGTTTATATTGATCTGAACCCAGGCACACCTGGGGAGGGCTGGCCGGCACGGTCGGGCTTCCCAGGCCAGCCAATAATCACCCCTCAGGGGCTCACAGTTGCAGAAACTGGAACTTGCTGAATCGGCCAGGTCCAAGGAACAGGTGTGGGCTCCTGAGAGTCAGGATAGACAAGGAGCTGCAGCTCTGGCTTGTTTTCTAATTATATTATCTGGCCCATGAGTGGGAGACAACTTCAAGAAAACCCTCTCCTAATGAGAGTAACCCAGGAGTCAGGGAGAGGAGGGGTGGCTGGTGGGTGGAGACAGAGGCCTGGTGTCCCGGGTGCAGTGGAAGTCTCTGGAAGACCAGGTGGAGGGAGGCCACACAGAGTGATGCCCAGGGTCACAGACCTGTCGGAGCTGCTGTTTGTTAGTTCAAGTCCTGCTCTGAGGTGCTCTGTGTCAGATCTGAGTGACAGGTGAGCTGGGAGTGCTCTGCAATGAGGGCGATATGCACGGTTCCTGTGTTCCCAGCCCTGCCATGGTACCTGCAAGGGTAGCTCTGTATCCTGGGAGGGGTCTGACCACGAGAGCCCCATGGGCTGCAGGGGAACCTGCCCAGGGAACCCCATATCCTGGGAGGGGCCTGAACACGAGAGCCGCATGGGCTGGGGTGGGGGTGGGGTACCTGCCCAGGTGAGCTCCATATCCTGGGATTGGCCTGACCTCGAGAGCCCCATGGGCTGCTGGAGTCCTGGTAAATGATGTCAGGACAGTCAATGAAGCCACCGAAGATATACCTCCAGTAGTTCCTAAATCCTACACCCTGCTGGTCATTCTGCCAACCACCAGGACATGGTATTCTGTATTAGTCTTCAATGATGCCTTCTTTTGTATTCTATTAGTCCCAGAGTCACAAGAAATTTTGGCTTGTGAGTGGCAGGACTCAACATACAACTAAAACAATACTTCCGGGCCGTGTTGCCCCAAGGGTTCAAAAATTCCCACACCATCTTTGGGGAAAGCTCAGCTAAAGAACTAAAAGTTCTACCTCTGGAAAAGGAAACACTCCTTCAATATGCAGACGACATTCTGATCGCCAGCCCTACTAAGGAGACCTCTGAACTACCAAGCCAATAAAGGATACAAGTTGTCCAAGACAAAGCTCAAATATCACAGACTACGGTGACCTGCCTGGGCTTCATTCTCACAGAAGGTCGGAGAAGCCCATCCCAGGAAAGGGAAGAAACAATTTACAGCCTTACCCATTTCTGAACCTAGAAGACAGCTTAGGGGTTCCTGGGGAGGCCAGGGTTTGCTGCTTCTGGATCCCTAACTACAGTCTACTAGCTCGGCCTCTATATGAAACACTGAAAGGAAAAGATGATGATCCTTTTGGATAGAATGCAGAAGTGGCCTTTCAAGAATGGAAAGAGCAGTCAATTCAGACCCTTGCCCTGGAACTCCCTAATTTAGCTAAACCCTTTGACCTTTACATTCCTGGTGAACGGTGAATCGCCATTGGAGTATTAGTGCAAAACCTGGGACCACTTGAAATGGAACAATGCAAGAATGCGATCCAGGTAGGATAAACTACGGTCACCAAGGGGCTTGGCCCACCGCCACATCCGGCCAAGATACTGGCAGTATCTGAAAACCTGGAAATCAGCAGTCCAAAAGGCCACCTCACTCCGAAGGGAAAAGGACCCCACGTGGTGATCCTAACACCCAACCATGCCCTGAAGTTGCAGGGTAGGCTCCATGGGCACACTGACCTTGAGCGAGGAGGCCCTCCAACTCCAACCTCCATAGAGATAACCGGGGCAAAGTGGCACCATGAAGACTCGTGTGAAGGTGTCTGCACGGGCAAATTTAACGCTCATTTCCCACCAGGAAGCGGAATTAACCAAAGGCTCAGCATGCCGTGCCGGAACCAGATTAGGGCCTGAAGCAATCCTGCGGGTTTGCGGCCAGCTCACAAGAAAGCGAGTTGAAGAAAGGAGCTCAGGGACACTGTAATTCACAAACCTGCAGAGTTATAAATGACAGCTATCACCCAAAAATATATTGAAGGAAGGCTGCGAAGAGGACTTGAAAGCGGGGCAGAATTGCAAGAAAACGATTTCAGGGGGTAGACTGGAATTGCATTTAAAGCATAGGAAAAGAGGCAGAACGTCGACAATGATGCACTTGGCCAAAAAGGGCGTATGCGTTTTTTCCTGAATATATTCAGGAAAAAACGCATACGCCCTTTTTGGCCAACCAAGCAAGCATGTTAAAGAAATCTGCACTACAATGAAGTCTCACTGCTCCCCGTTCAAAAGGGCCATCTGAAAAAAGTGTAAAATCCAGAAAGGCAGCACAGGCCATGGAGAACAGGGAGCCTTGTTATGCTGATGGGCGGGATGTAAATTGCCAACAGCCACTCTGGAGATGTGTATGGTGTTTCCTCAAAAACCTAAAAAACAAAGCAAAGGAGCCTATGGCATTACCACTTATTTTCCTATAGCTTAGGGAAATTAAAATCAAAAACACACAGCCACCGCAAAGTTTCTGTTTACGGCTCTGTTTACAAGAACCTCGTCTACGGTACAAGTTAAATATCCCAGAAAGCGAAAAATGGATAAAGAAGTGTGGTACGTACGTACAAAGGAATATCACTCACCAATGAAATCTATGTCATCAGGCCCGTCGCGGCATAATGAGTGGATTCACGTACGATGATTCTAAGTGAAATAAGTCACACAGAAAATGAAACATCATAAGATATCACTAATACACGGAATGTAAACTTGGCTACACATGAACTGAATTACAAAACAGAACAGGGTCTCAAATTTAGAAAACCTACTTATGCTTGCTTAAGGGGAAAGGTGAGTTGTGGTGCTGCATAAAACCAGAGATAGAAATTAGCACAGATACCTTTCCATAAGCCAAATATGTAATAGTCAAGACCTAGCCCTTGCTCAGCGAAATGGACTAAACACCCCATATTCAACGCCTAGGATTACACATGACTAGTAAGAACCTTCAAACCCATAGATTTATATGTCTCCGTAAGAGACTCAAGTGTGTGTACAGCGGCATGAATGCAGCAGAGAAAATCCGATAAAACCCATTATCAAAATGAATTACAAAAACAAACACAATGACAGTGAAATAGAGAGCAATTCTTAAATAATTCATTCAGGGCTTGTGATGCGACCTGGATTTACCACATCTACACCCAGAGCTGAGTGAGACATAAGGCTGGACACTTCGGGCTGATAGCATTGGTGAGGTTCGATGAGCAAATGCAGACCCTTTGAAGTCATACTGCATGGTACCCATTCCATGGGTCCCAACTCTCCAGGTTTAAGGGATTCTTCCTTCAGCTTAAACATGCATGGGAAACCCACAGTACAGTGCACTGTGTGACCGGGAAACGTTTTCAAATGCATCTCAGTTTTCGTCCCCTTTTACTCGGGTTCACCATTCCAGACCGTTTACTAACACTCTCCCCACTTGGAGAGTCAGTGCCTTTAACCTCCTGTTTGGCACAGTTTGCAATTTCTGCGCAAGATGAACAGGAATAGGGAGAACCAATGAGAGACTAGCTGTAGGTGTCTGGACGGGCAAATGGAACGCTCATTTCCCACCAGGAAGAGGAATTAACCAAAGGCTCAGCATGCCGTGCCGGAACCAGATTAGGGCCTGAAGCATTCCTGCGGGTTTGCGGCCAGCTCACAAGAAAGCGAGTTGAAGAAAGGAGCTCAGGGGCACTGTAATTCACAAACCTGCAGAGTTATAAATGACAGCTATCGTCCAAAAATATATTGAAGGAAGGCTGCGAAGAGGACTGGAAAGCGGGGCAGAATTGCAGGAAAACGATTTCAGGGGGTAGACTGGAATTGCATTTAAAGCATAGGAAAAGAGGCAGAACGTCGACAATGATGCACTTGGCCAAAAAGGGCGTATGCGTTTTTTCCTTAATATATTCAGGAAAAAACGCATACGCCCTTTTTGGCCA
This sequence comes from Delphinapterus leucas, assembly GCF_059928025.1. NCBI lineage: Eukaryota > Metazoa > Chordata > Mammalia > Artiodactyla > Monodontidae > Delphinapterus > Delphinapterus leucas. The sequence continues at coordinate 4,470,999 of NW_028322250.1, forward strand.
ACCAAGCCAGCATGTTAAAGAAATCTGCACTACAAAGAAGTCTCACTGCCCCCAGGTCAAAAGGGCCATCTGAAAAAAGTGTAAAATCCAGAAAGACAGCACAGGCCATGGAGAACAGGGAGCCTTGTTATGCTGATGGGCGGGATGTAAATTGCCAACAGCCACTCTGGAGAAGTGTATGGTGTTTCCTGAAACACCTAAGAAACAAAGCAACGGAGACTACGGCACTTCCACTTATGGTCTTATAGATCACGGAAATTAAAATCAAAAACAGACAGCCACCCCAAAGTTTCAGACGGCTCTGTTTACAGGAATCTCGTCTACGGTACAAGTTAAATATCCCAGAATGTGAAAAATGGATAAAGAAGTTGTGGTACACACATTCAATGGAATATCACTCAGCAATGAAATCTGTCATCAGGCCCATCGTGGCATAATGAGTGGATTCAGGTACGATGATTCTAAGTGAAATAAGTCACACAGAAAATGAAACATCATAAGATATCACTAATACACGGAATGTAAACTTGGCTACACATGAACTGAATTACAAAACAGAACAGGGTCTCAAATTTAGAAAACCACCTTATGCTTGCTTAAGGGGAAAAGTGAGTTGGGGTGCTGCATAAAACCAGAGATAGAAATTAGCACAGATACCTTTCCATAAGCCAAATATGTAATAGTCAAGACCTAGCCCTTGCTCAACGAAATGGACTAAACACCCCATATTCAACGCCTAGGAATACACCTGACTAGTAAGTATCTTCAAACCCATGGATTTATATGTCTCCATAAGAGACTCAAGTGTGTGTACAGCGGCATGAATGCAGCAGAGAAAATCCGATAAATCCCATTATCAAAATGAATTACAAAAACAAACACAATGACAGTGAAATAGAGAGCAATTCTTAAATAATTCATTCAGGGCTTGTGATGCAACCTGGATTTACCACATCTACAACCAGAGCTGAGTGAGACATAAGGCTGTACACTTCAGCCTGATAGCATTGGTGAGGTTCGTTGAGAAAATGCAGGCCCTTTGAAGTCATACTGCATGGTACCCATTCCATGGGTCCCAACTCTCCAGGTTTAAGGGATTCTTCCTTCAGCTAAAACATGCATGGGAAACCCACAGTATGGTGCACCGTGTGACCGGGAAACCTTTTCAAATGCATCTCAGTTTTCGTCCCCTTTTACTCGGGTTCACGATTGAAGACCCTTTACTAATACTCTCCCCACTTAGAGAGTCAGTGCCTTTAACCTCCTGTTTGGCACAGTTTGCAATTTCTGCGCAAGATGAACAAGAATAGGGAGAACCAATGAGAGACTAGCTCTAGGTGTCTGCACGTTCAAATATAACACTCATTTCCCACCAGGAAGAGGAATTTACCAAAGGATCAGCATGCTGTGCCGGAACCAGATTAGGGCATGAAGCAATCCTGCGGGTTTGCGGCCAGCTCACAAGAAAGCGAGTAGAAGAAAGGAGCTCAGGCGCACTGTCATTCACAAACCTGCAGAGTTATAAATGTCAGCTATTGTCCAAAAATGTATTGAAGTAAGGCTGCGTAGAGGACTTGAAAGCGGGGCAGAATTGCAGGAAAACGAGTTCAGGGGCAGACTGGAATTGCATTTAAAGCATAAGGAAAGAGACAGAAAGTCGACAATGATGCACTTGGTCAAAAAGGGCGTATGCGTTTTCTCCTGAATATATTCAAGAAAAAACACATACGCCCTTTTTGGCCAAACAAGCAAGCCTGTAAAGAAATCTGCATTACAATGAAGTCTCACTGCACCCCTGTCAAAAGGGACATCTGAAAAAAGTGAAAAATCCAGAAAGGCAGGACAGGCCATGGAGAACAGGGAGCCTTGTTATGCTGATGGGCGGGATGTAACTTGCCAACAGCCACTCTGGAGAAGTGTATGGTGTTTCCTCAAACACCTAAAAAACTAAGCAACGGAGCCTACGGCACTTCAACTTATGGTTCTATAGCTTAGGGAAATTAAAATCAAAAAGACACAGCCACCCATAAATTTTGGACGGCTCTGCTTACAAGAACCTCATTTACGGTACAAGTGAAATATCCCAGAAAGCAAAAAATGGATAAAGAAGTTGTTGTACGTACGTACAATGGAATATCACTCAGCAATGAAATCTATGTCATGAGGCCCGTCGCGGCATAATGAGTGGATTCAGGTACGATCATTCTAAGTTAACTAAGTCACACAGAAAAAGAAACACCATAAGATATCTCAAATACACGGAATGCAAACATGGCTGCACATGAACTCAATTACAAAACAGAAAAGGGTCTCAAATTTAGAAAACCAACTTATGCTTGCTTAAGGGGAAAGGTGAGTTGTGGTGCTGCATAAAACCAGAGATTGAAATTAGCACAGATACCTTTCCATAAGCAAATATGTAATAGTCAGGACCTACTCCTTGCTCCACGAAATGGACTCAACACCCCATATTCAATGCCTAGGAATATACCTGACTAGTAAGAATCTGAAAACCCATGGATTTATATGTCTCCATAAGAGAATCAAGCATGTGTACAGCGGCATAAACGCAGCAGTGAAAATCCGATAAATCCCATTATCAAAATAAATTACAAAAACAAAACACAATGACAGTGAAATAGAGAGCAATTCTTAAATAATTCATTCAGGGCTTGTGATGCAACGTGGATTTACCACATCTACACCCCGAGCTGAGTGAGACATAAGGCTGGACACTTCGGGCTGATAGCATTGGTGACGTTCGGTGAGCAAAGGCAACCCTTTGAAGTCATACTGCGTGGTACCCATTCCATGGGTCCCAACTCTCCAGGTTGAAGGGATTCTTCCTTCAGGTAAAACATGCATGGGCAACCCAGAATATGGTCCACCGTGTGACCGGGAAAACTTTTTAAATGCGTCTCAGTTTTCATCCCCTCGTACTCGGTTTTACCATTCCAGACGCTTTACTAACACTCTCCCCACTTGGAGAGTCAGTGCCTTTAACCTCCTGTTTGGCACAGTTTGGAATTTCTGCGCAAGATGAACAGGAATAGGGAGAACCAATGAGAGATTAGCTGTAGGTGTCTGCACGAACAAATTTAACGCTCATTTCCCACCAGGAAGAGGAATTAGCCAAAGGCTCAGCATGCCGTGTCGGAACCAGATTAGGGCCTGAAGCAATCCTGCGGTTTTGCGGCCAGCTCACAAGAAAGCGAGTTGAAGAAAGGAGCTCAGGGGCACTGTAATTCACAAACCTGCAGAGTTATAAATGACAGCTATCGTCCAAAAATATATTGAAGTAAGGCTGCAAAGAGGACTTGAACGCGGGGCAGAATTCCAGGAATACGATTTCAGGAGGTAGACGGGAAGTCCTCTGAAAGTATAGGAGAAGAGGCAGAACCTCGACAATGATGCACTTGGTCAAAAAGGGCATATGCGTTTCTTCCAGGGCCCTTATTAAAGAGGGTAGGAGGCTCCCAGCATGCTTCAGTGGCCAACAGAGGGCCTACGTCGCCAAGGCGACATGAGCCATCCAGGCAGGAGTGACCTCACATCAGAGGGCCCACCTCACAGAAGGGTAAGGAACCCAGTCAAGATCAGACTCTCACCAGAGTGCCCACATAAGCAAGGGGCTGGGAACCAGGCAGGAGTGTCCTCACACCCGTGGGGCCACATCATCGAAAGTTGAGGTACCCAGCACATGTGGCCTCAAACCAGAGGACCCACATCACCATGGGTCTCGGAGCGAGGCAGGCAGGATTAACCTCAAAACACATGGCCCATTGTATAAAAAGGGTGAGGAATCCAGCAGTTGGAACATCCCAGCAGGCGGCCCAGAGCACCGAGGCTATGGGATCCAGGCAGTGATGAACTCACAACAGAGGGCCCTCATCGTGATACTGTAAGCAACCCAGCCGTTGTAACCTCAGAGCACAAGGCCCACATCCCCATGGGGAAGGGAACCAAGCAGGAGTGTCATCGCACCAGTGGGCACACATCAGAAAAGGTGGGGAGCCCAGCAGTTAGGGCCGGACGCCAGAGGGCCCTCATCACTGAGGAGAGGAGGCTCCCAGCAAGCTCCAACTGCTACCAGAAGGCCGACGTCGCCAATGCAGGGTGTGCCAGCCAGGCAGGAGTGACCTCAGAGCAGAGGGCCAACCACACAAAAGTGTGAGGAACCCAAAGAGGATCAGACTCTCACCGGAGGGCCCACATCACCAAGGGAATGGAAACCAGGCAGGAGTGTTCTCACACCAGTGTGGTCACATCACCGAAATGTGACGGACCCAGCACACGTGGCCTCAAACTACAGGACACACATCACCAAGGGGCTGGGAGTGAGGCAGGCAGGAGGAGCCTCCAAACAGAGGGCCCATACCGTAAAAAAGGTGAGGGATCCCGCAGTTGGAACCTCCCAGCAGGTGGCCAGGAGCAGCGAGGCTATGGGATCCAGGCCTGACTGAACTCAAAACAGAGGGCCCTCATTATGAAACTGTGAGCAACCCAGCCGTTGGGACCTTAGAGCAGAAGGCCCACATTCCCATGGGGTTGGGATCCTGGCAGGAGTGTACTCGCACCACAGGGCGCACATCAGAAAATTTTGGGAGCCCAGGAGTTAGGGTCTGACGCCAGAGGGCCCTCATTACCGAGGGGAGGAGACTCCCAGCAGGCACCAACTCCCAACTGAGGGCCCACGTCGCCACGTTGACGTGTGCCAGCCAGGCAGGAGTGACCTCACAGCAGAGGGCCTACCTCACAGAAGGGTGAGGAACCCAGCCAGGATAAGACTCTCACCAGAGGGCCCACATCACAAAGGGGATCGGAACAAGGCAGGAGTGTCCTCACACCAGTGTGGCCACATTATAGAAAGGTGAGGAACCCAGCACATGTGGCCTAAACCAGAGGACCCACATTTCCAAGGTGCTCCGAGTGAGGCAGGCAGGAGTAGCCTAACAACACAGGGCCCACAGAATAAAAAATGTGAGGAATCCAGCAGTTTGAACCTCCCAGCAGGTGGCCCAGAGCATGGAGTCTATGGGATCCAGGCCACAGTGAACTCACAGCAGAGGGCCCACATCATGAAACTGTGAGCAACCCAGCCAGTGGGACCTCAGAGCAGAAGGCCCACATCCCCATGGGGATGGGAACCTCGCAGGAGTGTCCTCGCACAACTTAGCACGTATCAGAAAATGTGGGAACCCAGCAGTTATGGCCTGGCGCCAGAGGGCCCTCATCACGGAGGACAGGATGCTACCAGCAGGCTCCAAATGCCACCAGAGGGCCGACGTCACCAAGGCAATGGGAGCAAGCCAGGCAGGAGTTACCTCACAGCAGAGGGCCCACCTCACAGAAGTGTGAGGAATCCAGACAGGATCAGACTCTCACCAGAGGGCCCACATCACCAAGGGGATGGGAACCAGGCAGGAGTGTCCTCACACCAGTGGGGCCACATCAATAAAGGTGAGGAAACTGGTACATGTGGCCTTAAACAAGAGGACCTACATCACAAATGGGCTGGGAGTGAGTCAGGAAGTAGGAGCATGAAAACACAAGACCCAAAGAATAAAAAAGGTAAGGAATCCAGCAGTAGGAACCTCCCAGCAGGCCGCTCAGAGCACAGAGGCTATGGGATCTAGGCCTGGGTGAACTAACACCAGAGAGCCAACATCATGAAACGGTGAACAACACAGGTGTTGGGACCTTAGAGCAGAAGGCCCACATGCCCATGGGGATGGGAACCTCGCAGGAGTGTCCTCGCACCACTTAGCACGTATCAGAAAATGTGGGTACCCAGCAGTTAGGGCCTGAGGCAAGAGGGCCCCCATCACCGAGGGGAGGTTCCCAGCAGGCTCCAACTGCCACAAGAGGGCCGATGTTGCCCAGGTGGGGTGTGCCAGCCAGGCAGGAGTGACCTCACAGCAGAGGGCCCACCCCACAGAAGGGTGAGGAACCCAGCCAGGATCAGACTCTCACCAGAGGGCCCACATCATCAAGGGGATAGGAACCAGGCAGGAGTGTCCTCACACCAGTGGGGCCACATCATCGAAAGGCGAGGGACCCAGCATACGTGGCCTCAAACCAGAGGACACACATCACCAAGGGGCTGGGAGTGAGGCAGGCAGGAGGAGTCTCAAAACACAGGGCCCATAGAAGAAAAAAGGGGAGGAATCCCACAGTTGTAACCTCCCAGCAGGTGGCCAGGAGCAGCGAGGCTATGGGATCCAGGCCGGAGAGAACTCACAGCAGAGGGCCCTCATCATGAAACTGAGCAACCCACGGTTGGGACCTCAGAGCAGAAGGCCCACATTCCCATGGGGTTGGGAACCTGGCAGGAGTGTACTCGAACCACAGGGCGCATATCAGAAAATATTGGGAGCCCAGGAGTTAGGGTCTGACGCCAGAGGGCCCTCATTACCGAGGGGAGGAGACACCCAGCAGGCACCAAATCCCACCAGAGGGCCGACGTCGCCAAGGCGGGGTGTGCCAGCCAGGCAGGAGTGACCTCAGAGAAGAGGGCCCACCTCACAGAAGTGTGAGGAACCCAACCAGGATCAGACTCTCACCGGAGGGCCCACATCACCAAGGGGATGGGAACCAGGCAGGAGTGACCTCACACCAGTGGGGCCACATCAGCCAAAGGTGAGGAACCCAGCACATGTGGCCTCAAACCACAGGACACACATCACCAAGGGGCTAGGAGTGAGGCAGGTGTCTGGAGGGGCACATTTAACTCTAATTTCCCACCAGGAAGTGGAATGAACCAAAGTCTCAGAGTGCCGTGCCGGACCCTGATTACGGCCTGAAGCAAACCTGCGGTTCTGTGGCCAGTTTTCAAGGAAACGAGTTAAGAAAGGAAATCACGGGCACTGTAATTCACAAACCTGCAGTGTTATAAATGACAGCTATTGGCAAAATTATATGGAAGTAAGTCTGCAAAGAGGACTTGAAAACGAGGCAGAATTGCAGGAATCATATTTCAGGAGGTAGATTGGAATTGCATTTAAAGCATGTGAAAAGCGGCAGATCTTTGACAGTGATGCACTTGGACAAAAGTGCGTAAACATTTTTTCCTGAATATATTCAGGAAAAAACACATATGCCCTTTTTGGCCAACCAAGCACTCGAGCAATGGAAATCCGCACTACAATGAAGTCTCATTTCCCATTCGTCAAAAGGGCCATCTGAAAAAAGTGTAAAAACCAGAAACACAGGACAGGCCATGGAGAACAGGGAGCCTTGTTATGCTGATGGGCGGGATGTAAATTGCCAACAGACACTCTGGAGATGTTTATGGTGTATCCTGAAACATCTGAAAAACAAAGCTACAGACCCTAGGGCACTTCCACTTTTGGCCCTATAGCTTAGGAAAATTAAAATCAACAAGACACAGCCAACACAAAATTTAGGGCTGCTGTGTTTACAAGAACCTTGAGTCCAGTACAAATTAAATATCCCAGAAAGAAAAAAATGGATAAAGGAGTTGTGCTACTTACGTACAACGGAATATCACTCAGCAATGAAATCAATGTCATCAGGCCTGTAGCAGCAAATTGAGTGGATTTAAGTATGATGATTCTAAGAGAAATAGGTCACACAGAGCAAGATAATTATCATAAGATATCACTAATAGAGAGAGTGTAAACTTGGCTACACATAAACTGAATTCCAAAACCGAACAGAGTCTCACATTTAGATAAAAACTTATGCTTGCTTAAGGGGAAAGTTGAGTTGGGGTGCTGTATAAAACCAGAGATTGAAATTAGCACACATACCGTTCCATAAGCCAAATATGTAATAGACAAGACCTACTCTTTGCTCAACGAAATAGACTCATCCATGGTGTATCACCTCACACCTGTTAGAATGGGCATCATCAGAAAATCTACAAACAACAAATGCTGGAAAGGGTGTGGAGATAAGGAACCCTCTTCCACTATTGTTGGGAATGTAAATTGATACAGTCACTGTGGAGAACATTATGGAGTTTCTTATAAAACTAAGAATAGAATTACCATATGATACAGCAATCCCACTACTGGGCATATACCCAGACAAAACCATAAATCAAAAAGAGACATTCACCGCAATGTTCATTGCATCACTATTTACAATATCCAGGTAATGGAAGCAACCTAAATGCCCACAGACAGACGAATGCATAAAGATGTGGTACATATATAAAATGGAATATTACTAAGCCATAAAAAGGAATGAAATTGGGTCATTTGTAGAGACGTTGATGGATCTAGAGACTGTCATACAGAGTGAAGTAAGTCAGAAAGAGAAAAACAAATCTTGTCTATTAATGCATATATGTGGAACCTAGAAAAATTGTACAGATGAACCGTTTTGCCAGGCAGAAATAGAGCAACAGATGTAGACAACAAACGTATGGACACCAAGGGGGGAAAGCTGTTGGGGGGTGGTGGTGGGAGGAGTTGAGAGATTGGGATTGGCATGTATACATTTATATGTATAAAATAGATAACCAAAAAGAACCTGCTGTATAAAAAAATAAAATAAAATTCAAATTACAAAAAGTAAAACAGAAAAAATATTCTTCCCTTCACATACATGTATTTATATGAATAAATTATTTCCATGCTTATATCTGTAAATACAAAAAAGAGGAATAAAATCTACCTTGAACCAAAAACGAAAAAAAGAAAAAAAAACAGAACCCACCAGTTACACAGAGGAAAACCGTATCAGGGCACTTGCTCCAGTTGTAAACAATTCTGAAGTTGGTCAGTGGTGGGGAATCATCTCCCATTCAGCCAGCAGGCCCCACGCAACAAGCGTCCTCATTGCAAAGCTGGGGGACCGTGCCGAGGCATCTGTGAGTAAACGTGGGCTGAGCCCCAGGCCAGCTGCTGCTGAAATGTTCCCACCCTTCCCAGGTAAAACACCTGAATATGTACAAGGACTTGAAAGCCTAGAGGAAGGGCCATGGAGCCACATGAGTGACAGCATGCCAGCCGACTTGGTGCCTGCAGGCCAGCCAGGATGGTCCTGGCCCTGGGTGCTCTTCTGGAAGCTTTCCATTTCCCTGCCTGAGATACCCCTGCTGTCCCGGCCCCCACTGCTTTCTTCCTCACTCACCTCTGCCCAGGGAGAAATTCCAGCAGCAGGTATGGGTGACACATCCTCTTCTTTAGCAGGTGGCATCTTGGCAACTGCTGCAGAAAGTCCAGCAGAGCCCCACTCACACTGGGCCACCCACAAAGCCGTGGCCTCTCACTCCCTCCCACCAGTCCAGCCCCAAGACTGCTGACAGGGCAGAGAAAATGGCGTCAGGCACAGCTGCAGGGGCTCTTGCTGCCTGGAGCGGTGTTTATATTGATCTGAACCCAGGCACACCTGGGGAGGGCTGGCCGGCACAGTCGGGCTTCCCAGGCCAGCCAATAATCACCCCTCAGGGGCTCACAGTTGCAGAAACTGGAACTTGCTGAATCGGCCAGGTCCAAGGAACAGGTGTGGGCTCCTGAGAGTCAGGATAGACAAGGGGCTGCAGCTCTGGCTTGTTTTCTAATTATATTATCTGGCCCATGAGTGGGAGACAACTTCAAGAAAACCCTCTCCTAATGAGAGGAACCCAGGAGTCAGGGAGAGGAGGGGTGGCTGGTGGGTGGAGACAGAGGCCTGGTGCCCCGGGTGCAGTGGAAGTCTCTGGAAGACCAGGTGGAGGGAGGCCACACAGAGTGATGCCCAGGGTCACAGACCTGTCGGAGCTGCTGTTTGTTAGTTCAAGTCCTGCTCTGAGGTGCTCTGTGTCAGATCTGAGTGACAGGTGAGCTGGGAGTGCTCTGCAATGAGGGCGATATGCAGGGTTCCTGTGTTCCCAGCCCTGCCATGGTACCTGTAAGGGTAGCTCTGTATCCTGGGAGGGGCCTGACCACGAGAGCCCCATGGGCTGCAGGGGAACCTGCCCAGGGAACCCCATATCCTGGGAGGGGCCTGAACACGAGAGCCCCATGGGCTGGGGTGGGGGTGGGGTACCTGCCCAGGTGAGCTCCATATCCTGGGATTGGCCTGACCTCGAGAGCCCCATGGGCTGCTGGAGTCCTGGTAAAGGATGTCAGGACAGTCAGTGAAGCCACCGAGGATATACCTCCAGTAGTTCCTAAATCCTACACCCTGCTGGTCATTCTACCAACCACCAGGACATGGTATTCTGTATTAGTCTTCAATGATGCCTTCTTTTGTATTCTATTAGTCCCAGAGTCACAAGAAATTTTGGCTTGTGAGTGGCAGGACTCAACATACAACTAAAACAATACTTCCGGGCCGTGTTGCCCCAAGGGTTCAAAAATTCCCACACCATCTTTGGGGAAAGCTCAGCTAAAGAACTAAAAGTTCTACCTCTGGAAAAGGAAACACTCCTTCAATATGCAGACGACATTCTGATCGCCAGCCCTACTAAGGAGACCTCTGAACTACCAAGCCAATAAAGGATACAAGTTGTCCAAGACAAAGCTCAAATATCACAGACTACGGTGACCTGCCTGGGCTTCATTCTCACAGAAGGTCGGAGAAGCCCATCCCAGGAAAGGGAAGAAACAATTTACAGCCTTACCCATTTCTGAAACTAGAAGACAGCTTAGGGGTTCCTGGGGAGGCCAGGGTTTGCTGCTTCTGGATCCCTAACTACAGTCTACTAGCTGGGCCTCTATATGAAACACTGAAAGGAAAAGATGATGATCCTTTTGAATAGAATGCAGAAGTGGCCTTTCAAGAATGGAAAGAGCAGTCAATTCAGACCCTTGCCCTGGAACTCCCTAATTTAGCTAAACCCTTTGACCTTTACATTCCTGGTGAACGGTGAATCGCCATTGGAGTATTAGTGCAAAACCTGGGACCACTTGAAATGGAACAATGCAAGAATGCGATCCAGGTAGGATAAACTACGGTCACCAAGAGGCTTGGCCCACCGCCACATCTGGCCAAGATACTGGCAGTATCTGAAAACCTGGAAATCAGCAGCCCAAAAGGCCACCTCCCTCCTAAGGGAAAAGGACCCCACGTGGTGATCCTAACACCCAACCATGCCCTGAAGTTGCAGGGTTGGCTCCATGGGCACACTGACCTTGAGCGAGGAGGCCCTCCAACTCCAACCTCCATCGAGATAACCGGGGCAAAGTGGCACCATGAAGACTCGTGTGAAGGTGTCTGCACGGGCAAATTTAACGCTCATTTCCCACCAGGAAGAGGAATTAACCAAAGGCTCAGCATGCCGTGCCGGAACCAGATTAGGGCCTGAAGCAATCCTGCGGGTTTGCGGCCAGCTCACAAGAAAGCGAGTTGAAGAAAGGAGCTCAGGGACACTGTAATTCACAAACCTGCAGAGTTATAAATGACAGCTATCACCCAAAAATATACTGAAGGAAGGCTGCGAAGAGGACTTGAAAGCGGGGCAGAATTGCAAGAAAACGATTTCAGGGGGTAGACTGGAATTGCATTTAAAGCATAGGAAATGAGGCAGAACGTCGACAATGATGCACTTGGCCAAAAAGGGCGTATGCGTTTTTTCCTGAATATATTCAGGAAAAAACGCATAGGCCCTTTTTGGCCAACCAAGCAAGCATGTTAAAGAAATCTGCACTACAATGAAGTCTCACTGCCCCCCGTTCAAAAGGGCCATCTGAAAAAAGTGTAAAATCCAGAAAGGCAGCACAGGCCATGGAGAACAGGGAGCCTTGTTATGCTGATGGGCGGGATGTAAATTGCCAACAGCCACTCTGGAGATGTGTATGGTGTTTCCTCAAAAACCTAAAAAACAAAGCAACGGAGCCTACGGCATTACCACTTATTTTCCTATAGCTTAGGGAAATTAAAATCAAAAACACACAGCCACCGCAAAGTTTCTGTTTACGGCTGTGTTTACAAGAACCTCGTCTACGGTACAAGTTAAATATCCCAGAAAGCGAAAAATGGATAAAGAAGTGTGGTACGTACGTACAAAGGAATATCACTCACCAATGAAATCTATGTCATCAGGCCCGTCGCGGCATAATGAGTGGATTCACGTACGATGATTCTAAGTGAAATAAGTCACACAGAAAATGAAACATCATAAGATATCACTAATACACGGAATGTAAACTTGGCTACACATGAACTGAATTACAAAACAGAGCAGGGTCTCAAATTTAGAAAACCAACTTATGCTTGCTTAAGGGGAAAGGTGAGTTGTGGTGCTGCATAAAACCAGAGATAGAAATTAGCACAGATACCTTTCCATAAGCCAAATATGTAATAGTCAAGACCTAGCCCTTGCTCAACGAAATGGACTAAACACCCCATATTCAACGCCTAGGATTACACATGACTAGTAAGAACCTTCAAACCCATAGATTTATATGTCTCCGTAAGAGACTCAAGTGTGTGTACAGCGGCATGAATGCAGCAGAGAAAATCCGATAAAACCCATTATCAAAATGAATTACAAAAACAAACACAATGACAGTGAAATAGAGAGCAATTCTTAAATAATTCATTCAGGGCTTGTGATGCAACCTGGATTTACCACATCTACACCCAGAGCTGAGTGAGACATAAGGCTGGACACTTCGGGCTGACAGCATTGGTGAGGTTCGATGAGCAAATGCAGACCCTTTGAAGTCATACTGCATGGTACCCATTCCATGGGTCCCAACTCTCCAGGTTTAAGGGATTCTTCCTTCAGCTAAAACATGCATGGGAAACCCACAGTACAGTGCACTGTGTGACCGGGAAACGTTTTCAAATGCATCTCAGTTTTCGTCCCCTTTTACTCGGGTTCACCATTCCAGACCGTTTACTAACACTCTCCCCACTTGGAGAGTCAGTGCCTTTAACCTCCTGTTTGGCACAGTTTGCAATTTCTGCGCAAGATGAACAGGAATAGGGAGAACCAATGAGAGACTAGCTGTAGGTGTCTGGACGGGCAAATGGAACGCTCATTTCCCACCAGGAAGAGGAATTAACCAAAGGCTCAGCATGCCGTGCCGGAACCAGATTAGGGCCTGAAGCATTCCTGCGGGTTTGCGGCCAGCTCACAAGAAAGCGAGTTGAAGAAAGGAGCTCAGGGGCACTGTAATTCACAAACCTGCAGAGTTATAAATGACAGCTATCGTCCAAAAATATATTGAAGGAAGGCTGCGAAGAGGACTGGAAAGCGGGGCAGAATTGCAGGAAAACGATTTCAGGGGGTAGACTGGAATTGCATTTAAAGCATAGGAAATGAGGCAGAACGTCAACAATGATGCACTTGGCCAAAAAGGGCGTATGCGTTTTTTCCTGAATATATTCAGGAAAAAACGCATACGCCCTTTTTGGCCAACCAAGCCAGCATGTTAAAGAAATCTGCACTACAAAGAAGTCTCACTGCCCCCAGGTCAAAAGGGCCATCTGAAAAAAGTGTAAAATCCAGAAAGACAGCACAGGCCATGGAGAACAGGGAGCCTTGTTATGCTGATGGGCGGGATGTAAATTGCCAACAGCCACTCTGGAGAAGTGTATGGTGTTTCCTGAAACACCTAAGAAACAAAGCAACGGAGACTACGGCACTTCCACTTATGGTCTTATAGATCACGGAAATTAAAATCAAAAACAGACAGCCACCCCAAAGTTTCAGACGGCTCTGTTTACAGGAATCTCGTCTACGGTACAAGTTAAATATCCCAGAATGTGAAAAATGGATAAAGAAGTTGTGGTACACACATTCAATGGAATATCACTCAGCAATGAAATCTGTCATCAGGCCCATCGTGGCATAATGAGTGGATTCAGGTACGATGATTCTAAGTGAAATAAGTCACACAGAAAATGAAACATCATAAGATATCACTAATACACGGAATGTAAACTTGGCTACACATGAACTGAATTACAAAACAGAACAGGGTCTCAAATTTAGAAAACCACCTTATGCTTGCTTAAGGGGAAAAGTGAGTTGGGGTGCTGCATAAAACCAGAGATAGAAATTAGCACAGATACCTTTCCATAAGCCAAATATGTAATAGTCAAGACCTAGCCCTTGCTCAACGAAATGGACTAAACACCCCATATTCAACGCCTAGGAATACACCTGACTAGTAAGTATCTTCAAACCCATGGATTTATATGTCTCCATAAGAGACTCAAGTGTGTGTACAGCGGCATGAATGCAGCAGAGAAAATCCGATAAATCCCATTATCAAAATGAATTACAAAAACAAACACAATGACAGTGAAATAGAGAGCAATTCTTAAATAATTCATTCAGGGCTTGTGATGCAACCTGGATTTACCACATCTACAACCAGAGCTGAGTGAGACATAAGGCTGTACACTTCAGCCTGATAGCATTGGTGAGGTTCGTTGAGAAAATGCAGGCCCTTTGAAGTCATACTGCATGGTACCCATTCCATGGGTCCCAACTCTCCAGGTTTAAGGGATTCTTCCTTCAGCTAAAACATGCATGGGAAACCCACAGTATGGTGCACCGTGTGACCGGGAAACCTTTTCAAATGCATCTCAGTTTTCGTCCCCTTTTACTCGGGTTCACGATTGAAGACCCTTTACTAATACTCTCCCCACTTAGAGAGTCAGTGCCTTTAACCTCCTGTTTGGCACAGTTTGCAATTTCTGCGCAAGATGAACAAGAATAGGGAGAACCAATGAGAGACTAGCTCTAGGTGTCTGCACGTTCAAATATAACACTCATTTCCCACCAGGAAGAGGAATTTACCAAAGGATCAGCATGCTGTGCCGGAACCAGATTAGGGCATGAAGCAATCCTGCGGGTTTGCGGCCAGCTCACAAGAAAGCGAGTAGAAGAAAGGAGCTCAGGCGCACTGTCATTCACAAACCTGCAGAGTTATAAATGTCAGCTATTGTCCAAAAATGTATTGAAGTAAGGCTGCGTAGAGGACTTGAAAGCGGGGCAGAATTGCAGGAAAACGAGTTCAGGGGCAGACTGGAATTGCATTTAAAGCATAAGGAAAGAGACAGAAAGTCGACAATGATGCACTTGGTCAAAAAGGGCGTATGCGTTTTCTCCTGAATATATTCAAGAAAAAACACATACGCCCTTTTTGGCCAAACAAGCAAGCCTGTAAAGAAATCTGCATTACAATGAAGTCTCACTGCACCCCTGTCAAAAGGGACATCTGAAAAAAGTGAAAAATCCAGAAAGGCAGGACAGGCCATGGAGAACAGGGAGCCTTGTTATGCTGATGGGCGGGATGTAACTTGCCAACAGCCACTCTGGAGAAGTGTATGGTGTTTCCTCAAACACCTAAAAAACTAAGCAACGGAGCCTACGGCACTTCAACTTATGGTTCTATAGCTTAGGGAAATTAAAATCAAAAAGACACAGCCACCCATAAATTTTGGACGGCTCTGCTTACAAGAACCTCATTTACGGTACAAGTGAAATATCCCAGAAAGCAAAAAATGGATAAAGAAGTTGTTGTACGTACGTACAATGGAATATCACTCAGCAATGAAATCTATGTCATGAGGCCCGTCGCGGCATAATGAGTGGATTCAGGTACGATCATTCTAAGTTAACTAAGTCACACAGAAAAAGAAACACCATAAGATATCTCAAATACACGGAATGCAAACATGGCTGCACATGAACTCAATTACAAAACAGAAAAGGGTCTCAAATTTAGAAAACCAACTTATGCTTGCTTAAGGGGAAAGGTGAGTTGTGGTGCTGCATAAAACCAGAGATTGAAATTAGCACAGATACCTTTCCATAAGCAAATATGTAATAGTCAGGACCTACTCCTTGCTCCACGAAATGGACTCAACACCCCATATTCAATGCCTAGGAATATACCTGACTAGTAAGAATCTGAAAACCCATGGATTTATATGTCTCCATAAGAGAATCAAGCATGTGTACAGCGGCATAAACGCAGCAGTGAAAATCCGATAAATCCCATTATCAAAATAAATTACAAAAACAAAACACAATGACAGTGAAATAGAGAGCAATTCTTAAATAATTCATTCAGGGCTTGTGATGCAACCTGGATTTACCACATCTACACCCAGAGCTGGGTGAGACATAAGGCTGGACACTTCGGGCTGATAGCATTGGTGACGTTCGGTGAGCAAAGGCAACCCTTTGAAGTCATACTGCGTGGTACCCATTCCATGGGTCCCAACTCTCCAGGTTGAAGGGATTCTTCCTTCAGGTAAAACATGCATGGGCAACCCAGAATATGGTCCACCGTGTGACCGGGAAAACTTTTTAAATGCGTCTCAGTTTTCGTCCCCTCGTACTCTGTTTTACCATTCCAGACGCTTTACTAACACTCTCCCCACTTGGAGAGTCAGTGCCTTTAACCTCCTGTTTGGCACAGTTTGGAATTTCTGCGCAAGATGAACAGGAATAGGGAGAACCAATGAGAGATTAGCTGTAGGTGTCTGCACGAACAAATTTAACGCTCATTTCCCACCAGGAAGAGGAATTAGCCAAAGGCTCAGCATGCCGTGTCGGAACCAGATTAGGGCCTGAAGCAATCCTGCGGTTTTGCGGCCAGCTCACAAGAAAGCGAGTTGAAGAAAGGAGCTCAGGGGCACTGTAATTCACAAACCTGCAGAGTTATAAATGACAGCTATCGTCCAAAAATATATTGAAGTAAGGCTGCAAAGAGGACTTGAACGCGGGGCAGAATTCCAGGAATACGATTTCAGGAGGTAGACGGGAAGTCCTCTGAAAGTATAGGAGAAGAGGCAGAACCTCGACAATGATGCACTTGGTCAAAAAGGGCATATGCGTTTCTTCCAGGGCCCTTATTAAAGAGGGTAGGAGGCTCCCAGCATGCTTCAGTGGCCAACAGAGGGCCTACGTCGCCAAGGCGACATGAGCCATCCAGGCAGGAGTGACCTCACATCAGAGGGCCCACCTCACAGAAGGGTAAGGAACCCAGTCAAGATCAGACTCTCACCAGAGTGCCCACATAAGCAAGGGGCTGGGAACCAGGCAGGAGTGTCCTCACACCCATGGGGTCACATCATCGAAAGTTGAGGTACCCAGCACATGTGGCCTCAAACCAGAGGACCCACATCACCATGGGTCTCAGAGCGAGGCAGGCAGGATTAACCTCAAAACACATGGCCCATTGTATAAAAAAGGTGAGGAATCCAGCAGTTGGAACATCCCAGCAGGCGGCCCAGAGCACCGAGGCTATGGGATCCAGGCAGTGATGAACTCACAACAGAGGGCCCTCATCGTGATACTGTAAGCAACCCAGCCGTTGTAACCTCAGAGCACAAGGCCCACATCCCCATGGGGAAGGGAACCAAGCAGGAGTGTCATCGCACCAGTGGGCACACATCAGAAAAGGTGGGGAGCCCAGCAGTTAGGGCCGGACGCCAGAGGGCCCTCATCACTGAGGAGAGGAGGCTCCCAGCAAGCTCCAACTGCTACCAGAAGGCCGACGTCGCCAATGCAGGGTGTGCCAGCCAGGCAGGAGTGACCTCAGAGCAGAGGGCCAACCACACAAAAGTGTGAGGAACCCAAAGAGGATCAGACTCTCACTGGAGGGCCCACATCACCAAGGGAATGGAAACCACGCAGGAGTGTTCTCACACCAGTGTGGTCACATCACCGAAATGTGACGGACCCAGCACACGTGGCCTCAAACTACAGGACACACATCACCAAGGGGCTGGGAGTGAGGCAGGCAGGAGGAGCCTCCAAACAGAGGGCCCATAGCGTAAAAAAGGTGAGGGATCCCGCAGTTGGAACCTCCCAGCAGGTGGCCAGGAGCAGCGAGGCTATGGGATCCAGGCCTGACTGAACTCAAAACAGAGGGCCCTCATCATGAAACTGTGAGCAACCCAGCCGTTGGGACCTTAGAGCAGAAGGCCCACATTCCCATGGGGTTGGGATCCTGGCAGGAGTGTACTCGCACCACAGGGCGCACATCAGAAAATTTTGGGAGCCCAGGAGTTAGGGTCTGACGCCAGAGGGCCCTCATTACCGAGGGGAGGAGACTCCCAGCAGGCACCAACTCCCAACTGAGGGCCCACGTCGCCACGTTGACGTGTGCCAGCCAGGCAGGAGTGACCTCACAGCAGAGGGCCTACCTCACAGAAGGGTGAGGAACCCAGCCAGGATAAGACTCTCACCAGAGGGCCCACATCACCAAGGGGATCGGAACAAGGCAGGAGTGTCCTCACACCAGTGTGGCCACATTATAGAAAGGTGAGGAACCCAGCACATGTGGCCTAAACCAGAGGACCCACATTTCCAAGGTGCTCCGAGTGAGGCAGGCAGGAGTAGCCTAACAACACAGGGCCCACAGAATAAAAAATGTGAGGAATCCAGCAGTTTGAACCTCCCAGCAGGTGGCCCAGAGCATGGAGTCTATGGGATCCAGGCCACAGTGAACACACAGCAGAGGGCCCACATCATGAAACTGTGAGCAACCCAGCCAGTGGGACCTCAGAGCAGAAGGCCCACATCCCCATGGGGATGGGAACCTCGCAGGAGTGTCCTCGCACAACTTAGCACGTATCAGAAAATGTGGGAACCCAGCAGTTATGGCCTGGCGCCAGAGGGCCCTCATCACGGAGGAGAGGAGGCTACCAGCAGGCTCCAAATGCCACCAGAGGGCCGACGTCACCAAGGCAATGGGAGCAAGCCAGGCAGGAGTTACCTCACAGCAGAGGGCCCACCTCACAGTAGTGTGAGGAATCCAGACAGGATCAGACTCTCACCAGAGGGCCCACATCACCAAGGGGATGGGAACCAGGCAGGAGTGTCCTCACACCAGTGGGGCCACATCAATAAAGGTGAGGAAACTGGTACATGTGGCCTTAAACAAGAGGACCTACATCACAAATGGGCTGGGAGTGAGTCAGGAAGTAGGAGCATGAAAACACAGGACCCAAAGAATAAAAAAGGTAAGGAATCCAGCAGTAGGAACCTCCCAGCAGGCCGCTCAGAGCACAGAGGCTATGGGATCTAGGCCTGGGTGAACTAACACCAGAGAGCCAACATCATGAAACGGTGAACAACACAGGTGTTGGGACCTTAGAGCAGAAGGCCCACATGCCCATGGGGATGGGAACCTCGCAGGAGTGTCCTCGCACCACTTAGCACGTATCAGAAAATGTGGGTACCCAGCAGTTAGGGCCTGAGGCAAGAGGGCCCCCATCACCGAGGGGAGGTTCCCAGCAGGCTCCAACTGCCACAAGAGGGCCGATGTTGCCCAGGTGGGGTGTGCCAGCCAGGCAGGAGTGACCTCAGAGCAGAGGGCCCCCCTCACAGAAGGGTGAGGAACCCAGCCAGGATCAGACTCTCACCAGAGGGCCCACATCATCAAGGGGATAGGAACCAGGCAGGAGTGTCCTCACACCAGTGGGGCCACATCATCGAAAGGCGAGGGACCCAGCATACGTGGCCTCAAACCAGAGGACACACATCACCAAGGGGTTGGGAGTGAGGCAGGCAGGAGGAGTCTCAAAACAGAGGGCCCATAGAAGAAAAAAGGTGAGGAATCCCGCAGTTGTAACCTCCCAGCAGGTGGCCAGGAGCAGCGAGGCTATGGGATCCAGGCCGGAGAGAACTCACAGCAGAGGGCCCTCATTATGAAACTGAGCAACCCACGGTTGGGACCTCAGAGCAGAAGGCCCACATTCCCATGGGGTTGGGAACCTGGCAGGAGTGTACTCGAACCACAGGGCGCATATCAGAAAATATTGGGAGCCCAGGAGTTAGGGTCTGACGCCAGAGGGCCCTCATTACCAAGGGGAGGAGACACCCAGCAGGCACCAAATCCCACCAGAGGGCCGACGTCGCCAAGGCGGGGTGTGCCAGCCAGGCAGGAGTGACCTCAGAGAAGAGGGCCCACCTCACAGAAGTGTGAGGAACCCAACCAGGATCAGACTCTCACCGGAGGGCCCACATCACCAAGGGGATGGGAACCAGGCAGGAGTGTCCTCACACCAGTGGGGCCACATCAGCCAAAGGTGAGGAACCCAGCACATGTGGCCTCAAACCACAGGACACACATCACCAAGGGGCTAGGAGTGAGGCAGGTGTCTGGAGGGGCACATTTAACTCTAATTTCCCACCAGGAAGTGGAATGAACCAAAGTCTCAGAGTGCCGTGCCGGACCCTGATTACGGCCTGAAGCAAACCTGCGGTTCTGTGGCCAGTTTTCAAGGAAACGAGTTAAGAAAGGAAATCACGGGCACTGTAATTCACAAACCTGCAGTGTTATAAATGACAGCTATTGGCAAAATTATATGGAAGTAAGTCTGCAAAGAGGACTTGAAAACGAGGCAGAATTGCAGGAATCATATTTCAGGAGGTAGATTGGAATTGCATTTAAAGCATGTGAAAAGCGGCAGATCTTTGACAGTGATGCACTTGGACAAAAGTGCGTAAACATTTTTTCCTGAATATATTCAGGAAAAAACACATATGCCCTTTTTGGCCAACCAAGCACTCGAGCAATGGAAATCCGCACTACAATGAAGTCTCATTTCCCATTCGTCAAAAGGGCCATCTGAAAAAAGTGTAAAAACCAGAAACACAGGACAGGCCATGGAGAACAGGGAGCCTTGTTATGCTGATGGGCGGGATGTAAATTGCCAACAGACACTCTGGAGATGTTTATGGTGTATCCTGAAACATCTGAAAAACAAAGCTACAGACCCTAGGGCACTTCCACTTTTGGCCCTATAGCTTAGGAAAATTAAAATCAACAAGACACAGCCAACACAAAATTTAGGGCTGCTGTGTTTACAAGAACCTTGAGTCCAGTACAAATTAAATATCCCAGAAAGAAAAAAATGGATAAAGGAGTTGTGCTACTTACGTACAACGGAATATCACTCAGCAATGAAATCAATGTCATCAGGCCTGTAGCAGCAAATTGAGTGGATTTAAGTATGATGATTCTAAGAGAAATAGGTCACACAGAGAAAGAGAATTATCATAAGATATCACTAATAGAGAGAGTGTAAACTTGGCTACACATAAACTGAATTCCAAAACCGAACAGAGTCTCACATTTAGATAAAAACTTATGCTTGCTTAAGGGGAAAGTTGAGTTGGGGTGCTGTATAAAACCAGAGATTGAAATTAGCACACATACCGTTCCATAAGCCAAATATGTAATAGACAAGACCTACTCTTTGCTCAACGAAATAGACTCATCCATGGTGTATCACCTCACACCTGTTAGAATGGGCATCATCAGAAAATCTACAAACAACAAATGCTGGAAAGGGTGTGGAGATAAGGAACCCTCTTCCACTATTGTTGGGAATGTAAATTGATACAGTCACTGTGGAGAACATTATGGAGTTTCTTATAAAACTAAGAATAGAATTACCATATGATACAGCAATCCCACTACTGGGCATATACCCAGACAAAACCATAAATCAAAAAGAGACATTCACCGCAATGTTCATTGCATCACTATTTACAATATCCAGGTAATGGAAGCAACCTAAATGCCCACAGACAGACGAATGCATAAAGATGTGGTACATATATAAAATGGAATATTACTAAGCCATAAAAAGGAATGAAATTGGGTCATTTGTAGAGACGTTGATGGATCTAGAGACTGTCATACAGAGTGAAGTAAGTCAGAAAGAGAAAAACAAATCTTGTCTATTAATGCATATATGTGGAACCTAGAAAAATTGTACAGATGAACCGTTTTGCCAGGCAGAAATAGAGCAACAGATGTAGACAACAAACGTATGGACACCAAGGGGGGAAAGCTGTTGGGGGGTGGTGGTGGGAGGAGTTGAGAGATTGGGATTGGCATGTATACATTTATATGTATAAAATAGATAACCAAAAAGAACCTGCTGTATAAAAAAATAAAATAAAATTCAAATTACAAAAAGTAAAACAGAAAAAATATTCTTCCCTTCACATACATGT
This sequence comes from Delphinapterus leucas, assembly GCF_059928025.1. Taxonomy (NCBI): domain Eukaryota; kingdom Metazoa; phylum Chordata; class Mammalia; order Artiodactyla; family Monodontidae; genus Delphinapterus; species Delphinapterus leucas. Next base: position 4,492,897 of record NW_028322250.1, read on the forward strand.
ATTTATATGAATAAATTATTTCCATGCTTATATCTGTAAATACAAAAAAGAGGAATAAAATCTACCTTGAACCAAAAACGAAAAAAAGAAAAAAAAACAGAACCCACCAGTTACACAGAGGAAAACCGTATCAGGGCACTTGCTCCAGTTGTAAACAATTCTGAAGTTGGTCAGTGGTGGGGAATCATCTCCCATTCAGCCAGCAGGCCCCACGCAACAAGCGTCCTCATTGCAAAGCTGGGGGACTGTGCCGAGGCATCTGTGAGTAAACGTGGGCTGAGCCCCAGGCCAGCTGCTGCTGAAATGTTCCCACCCTTCCCAGGTAAAACACCTGAATATGTACAAGGACTTGAAAGCCTAGAGGAAGGGCCATGGAGCCACATGAGTGACAGCATGCCAGCCGACTTGGTGCCTGCAGGCCAGCCAGGATGGTCCTGGCCCTGGGTGCTCTTCTGGAAGCTTTCCATTTCCCTGCCTGAGATACCCCTGCTGTCCCGGCCCCCACTGCTTTCTTCCTCACTCACCTCTGCCCAGGGAGAAATTCCAGCGGCAGGTATGGGTGACACATCCTCTTCTTTAGCAGGTGGCATCTTGGCAACTGCTGCAGAAAGTCCAGCAGAGCCCCACTCACACTGGGCCACCCACAAAGCCGTGGCCTCTCACTCCCTCCCACCAGTCCAGCCCCAAGACTGCTGACAGGGCAGAGAAAATGGCGTCAGGCACAGCTGCAGGGGCTCTTGCTGCCTGGAGCGGTGTTTATATTGATCTGAACCCAGGCACACCTGGGGAGGGCTGGCCGGCACAGTCGGGCTTCCCAGGCCAGCCAATAATCACCCCTCAGGGGCTCACAGTTGCAGAAACTGGAACTTGCTGAATCGGCCAGGTCCAAGGAACAGGTGTGGGCTCCTGAGAGTCAGGATAGACAAGGGGCTGCAGCTCTGGCTTGTTTTCTAATTATATTATCTGGCCCATGAGTGGGAGACAACTTCAAGAAAACCCTCTCCTAATGAGAGGAACCCAGGAGTCAGGGAGAGGAGGGGTGGCTGGTGGGTGGAGACAGAGGCCTGGTGCCCCGGGTGCAGTGGAAGTCTCTGGAAGACCAGGTGGAGGGAGGCCACACAGAGTGATGCCCAGGGTCACAGACCTGTCGGAGCTGCTGTTTGTTAGTTCAAGTCCTGCTCTGAGGTGCTCTGTGTCAGATCTGAGTGACAGGTGAGCTGGGAGTGCTCTGCAATGAGGGCGATATGCAGGGTTCCTGTGTTCCCAGCCCTGCCATGGTACCTGTAAGGGTAGCTCTGTATCCTGGGAGGGGCCTGACCACGAGAGCCCCATGGGCTGCAGGGGAACCTGCCCAGGGAACCCCATATCCTGGGAGGGGCCTGAACACGAGAGCCCCATGGGCTGGGGTGGGGGTGGGGTACCTGCCCAGGTGAGCTCCATATCCTGGGATTGGCCTGACCTCGAGAGCCCCATGGGCTGCTGGAGTCCTGGTAAAGGATGTCAGGACAGTCAGTGAAGCCACCGAGGATATACCTCCAGTAGTTCCTAAATCCTACACCCTGCTGGTCATTCTACCAACCACCAGGACATGGTATTCTGTATTAGTCTTCAATGATGCCTTCTTTTGTATTCTATTAGTCCCAGAGTCACAAGAAATTTTGGCTTGTGAGTGGCAGGACTCAACATACAACTAAAACAATACTTCCGGGCCGTGTTGCCCCAAGGGTTCAAAAGTTCCCACACCATCTTTGGGGAAAGCTCAGCTAAAGAACTAAAAGTTCTACCTCTGGAAAAGGAAACACTCCTTCAATATGCAGACGACATTCTGATCGCCAGCCCTACTAAGGAGACCTCTGAACTACCAAGCCAATAAAGGATACAAGTTGTCCAAGACAAAGCTCAAATATCACAGACTACGGTGACCTGCCTGGGCTTCATTCTCACAGAAGGTCGGAGAAGCCCATCCCAGGAAAGGGAAGAAACAATTTACAGCCTTACCCATTTCTGAAACTAGAAGACAGCTTAGGGGTTCCTGGGGAGGCCAGGGTTTGCTGCTTCTGGATCCCTAACTACAGTCTACTAGCTGGGCCTCTATATGAAACACTGAAAGGAAAAGATGATGATCCTTTTGAATAGAATGCAGAAGTGGCCTTTCAAGAATGGAAAGAGCAGTCAATTCAGACCCTTGCCCTGGAACTCCCTAATTTAGCTAAACCCTTTGACCTTTACATTCCTGGTGAACGGTGAATCGCCATTGGAGTATTAGTGCAAAACCTGGGACCACTTGAAATGGAACAATGCAAGAATGCGATCCAGGTAGGATAAACTACGGTCACCAAGGGGCTTGGCCCACCGCCACATCTGGCCAAGATACTGGCAGTATCTGAAAACCTGGAAATCAGCAGTCCAAAAGGCCACCTCCCTCCGAAGGGAAAAGGACCCCACGTGGTGATCCTAACACCCAACCATGCCCTGAAGTTGCAGGGTAGGCTCCATGGGCACACTGACCTTGAGCGAGGAGGCCCTCCAACTCAAACCTCCATCGAGATAACCGGGGCAAAGTGGCACCATGAAGACTCGTGTGAAGGTGTCTGCACGGGCAAATTTAACGCTCATTTCCCACCAGGAAGAGGAATTAACCAAAGGCTCAGCATGCCGTGCCGGAACCAGATTAGGGCCTGAAGCAATCCTGCGGGTTTGCGGCCAGCTCACAAGAAAGCGAGTTGAAGAAAGGAGCTCAGGGACACTGTAATTCACAAACCTGCAGAGTTATAAATGACAGCTATCACCCAAAAATATATTGAAGGAAGGCTGCGAAGAGGACTTGAAAGCGGGGCAGAATTGCAAGAAAACGATTTCAGGGGGTAGACTGGAATTGCATTTAAAGCATAGGAAAAGAGGCAGAACGTCGACAATGATGCACTTGGCCAAAAAGGGCGTATGCGTTTTTTCCTGAATATATTCAGGAAAAAACGCATACGCCCTTTTTGGCCAACCAAGCAAGCATGTTAAAGAAATCTGCACTACAATGAAGTCTCACTGCTCCCCGTTCAAAAGGGCCATCTGAAAAAAGTGTAAAATCCAGAAAGGCAGCACAGGCCATGGAGAACAGGGAGCCTTGTTATGCTGATGGGCGGGATGTAAATTGCCAACAGCCACTCTGGAGATGTGTATGGTGTTTCCTCAAAAACCTAAAAAACAAAGCAAAGGAGCCTATGGCATTACCACTTATTTTCCTATAGCTTAGGGAAATTAAAATCAAAAACACACAGCCACCGCAAAGTTTCTGTTTACGGCTCTGTTTACAAGAACCTCGTCTACGGTACAAGTTAAATATCCCAGAAAGCGAAAAATGGATAAAGAAGTGTGGTACGTACGTACAAAGGAATATCACTCACCAATGAAATCTATGTCATCAGGCCCGTCGCGGCATAATGAGTGGATTCACGTACGATGATTCTAAGTGAAATAAGTCACACAGAAAATGAAACATCATAAGATATCACTAATACACGGAATGTAAACTTGGCTACACATGAACTGAATTACAAAACAGAACAGGGTCTCAAATTTAGAAAACCTACTTATGCTTGCTTAAGGGGAAAGGTGAGTTGTGGTGCTGCATAAAACCAGAGATAGAAATTAGCACAGATACCTTTCCATAAGCCAAATATGTAATAGTCAAGACCTAGCCCTTGCTCAGCGAAATGGACTAAACACCCCATATTCAACGCCTAGGATTACACATGACTAGTAAGAACCTTCAAACCCATAGATTTATATGTCTCCGTAAGAGACTCAAGTGTGTGTACAGCGGCATGAATGCAGCAGAGAAAATCCGATAAAACCCATTATCAAAATGAATTACAAAAACAAACACAATGACAGTGAAATAGAGAGCAATTCTTAAATAATTCATTCAGGGCTTGTGATGCGACCTGGATTTACCACATCTACACCCAGAGCTGAGTGAGACATAAGGCTGGACACTTCGGGCTGATAGCATTGGTGAGGTTCGATGAGCAAATGCAGACCCTTTGAAGTCATACTGCATGGTACCCATTCCATGGGTCCCAACTCTCCAGGTTTAAGGGATTCTTCCTTCAGCTTAAACATGCATGGGAAACCCACAGTACAGTGCACTGTGTGACCGGGAAACGTTTTCAAATGCATCTCAGTTTTCGTCCCCTTTTACTCGGGTTCACCATTCCAGACCGTTTACTAACACTCTCCCCACTTGGAGAGTCAGTGCCTTTAACCTCCTGTTTGGCACAGTTTGCAATTTCTGCGCAAGATGAACAGGAATAGGGAGAACCAATGAGAGACTAGCTGTAGGTGTCTGGACGGGCAAATGGAACGCTCATTTCCCACCAGGAAGAGGAATTAACCAAAGGCTCAGCATGCCGTGCCGGAACCAGATTAGGGCCTGAAGCATTCCTGCGGGTTTGCGGCCAGCTCACAAGAAAGCGAGTTGAAGAAAGGAGCTCAGGGGCACTGTAATTCACAAACCTGCAGAGTTATAAATGACAGCTATCGTCCAAAAATATATTGAAGGAAGGCTGCGAAGAGGACTGGAAAGCGGGGCAGAATTGCAGGAAAACGATTTCAGGGGGTAGACTGGAATTGCATTTAAAGCATAGGAAAAGAGGCAGAACGTCGACAATGATGCACTTGGCCAAAAAGGGCGTATGCGTTTTTTCCTTAATATATTCAGGAAAAACCCATACGCCCTTTTTGGCCAACCAAGCCAGCATGTTAAAGAAATCTGCACTACAAAGAAGTCTCACTGCCCCCAGGTCAAAAGGGCCATCTGAAAAAAGTGTAAAATCCAGAAAGACAGCACAGGCCATGGAGAACAGGGAGCCTTGTTATGCTGATGGGCGGGATGTAAATTGCCAACAGCCACTCTGGAGAAGTGTATGGTGTTTCCTGAAACACCTAAGAAACAAAGCAACGGAGACTACGGCACTTCCACTTATGGTCTTATAGATCACGGAAATTAAAATCAAAAACAGACAGCCACCCCAAAGTTTCAGACGGCTCTGTTTACAGGAATCTCGTCTACGGTACAAGTTAAATATCCCAGAATGTGAAAAATGGATAAAGAAGTTGTGGTACACACATTCAATGGAATATCACTCAGCAATGAAATCTGTCATCAGGCCCATCGTGGCATAATGAGTGGATTCAGGTACGATGATTCTAAGTGAAATAAGTCACACAGAAAATGAAACATCATAAGATATCACTAATACACGGAATGTAAACTTGGCTACACATGAACTGAATTACAAAACAGAACAGGGTCTCAAATTTAGAAAACCACCTTATGCTTGCTTAAGGGGAAAAGTGAGTTGGGGTGCTGCATAAAACCAGAGATAGAAATTAGCACAGATACCTTTCCATAAGCCAAATATGTAATAGTCAAGACCTAGCCCTTGCTCAGCGAAATGGACTAAACACCCCATATTCAACGCCTAGGATTACACATGACTAGTAAGAACCTTCAAACCCATAGATTTATATGTCTCCGTAAGAGACTCAAGTGTGTGTACAGCGGCATGAATGCAGCAGAGAAAATCCGATAAAACCCATTATCAAAATGAATTACAAAAACAAACACAATGACAGTGAAATAGAGAGCAATTCTTAAATAATTCATTCAGGGCTTGTGATGCGACCTGGATTTACCACATCTACACCCAGAGCTGAGTGAGACATAAGGCTGGACACTTCGGGCTGATAGCATTGGTGAGGTTCGATGAGCAAATGCAGACCCTTTGAAGTCATACTGCATGGTACCCATTCCATGGGTCCCAACTCTCCAGGTTTAAGGGATTCTTCCTTCAGCTTAAACATGCATGGGAAACCCACAGTACAGTGCACTGTGTGACCGGGAAACGTTTTCAAATGCATCTCAGTTTTCGTCCCCTTTTACTCGGGTTCACCATTCCAGACCGTTTACTAACACTCTCCCCACTTGGAGAGTCAGTGCCTTTAACCTCCTGTTTGGCACAGTTTGCAATTTCTGCGCAAGATGAACAGGAATAGGGAGAACCAATGAGAGACTAGCTGTAGGTGTCTGGACGGGCAAATGGAACGCTCATTTCCCACCAGGAAGAGGAATTAACCAAAGGCTCAGCATGCCGTGCCGGAACCAGATTAGGGCCTGAAGCATTCCTGCGGGTTTGCGGCCAGCTCACAAGAAAGCGAGTTGAAGAAAGGAGCTCAGGGGCACTGTAATTCACAAACCTGCAGAGTTATAAATGACAGCTATCGTCCAAAAATATATTGAAGGAAGGCTGCGAAGAGGACTGGAAAGCGGGGCAGAATTGCAGGAAAACGATTTCAGGGGGTAGACTGGAATTGCATTTAAAGCATAGGAAAAGAGGCAGAACGTCGACAATGATGCACTTGGCCAAAAAGGGCGTATGCGTTTTTTCCTTAATATATTCAGGAAAAAACCCATACGCCCTTTTTGGCCAACCAAGCCAGCATGTTAAAGAAATCTGCACTACAAAGAAGTCTCACTGCCCCCAGGTCAAAAGGGCCATCTGAAAAAAGTGTAAAATCCAGAAAGACAGCACAGGCCATGGAGAACAGGGAGCCTTGTTATGCTGATGGGCGGGATGTAAATTGCCAACAGCCACTCTGGAGAAGTGTATGGTGTTTCCTGAAACACCTAAGAAACAAAGCAACGGAGACTACGGCACTTCCACTTATGGTCTTATAGATCACGGAAATTAAAATCAAAAACAGACAGCCACCCCAAAGTTTCAGACGGCTCTGTTTACAGGAATCTCGTCTACGGTACAAGTTAAATATCCCAGAATGTGAAAAATGGATAAAGAAGTTGTGGTACACACATTCAATGGAATATCACTCAGCAATGAAATCTGTCATCAGGCCCATCGTGGCATAATGAGTGGATTCAGGTACGATGATTCTAAGTGAAATAAGTCACACAGAAAATGAAACATCATAAGATATCACTAATACACGGAATGTAAACTTGGCTACACATGAACTGAATTACAAAACAGAACAGGGTCTCAAATTTAGAAAACCACCTTATGCTTGCTTAAGGGGAAAAGTGAGTTGGGGTGCTGCATAAAACCAGAGATAGAAATTAGCACAGATACCTTTCCATAAGCCAAATATGTAATAGTCAAGACCTAGCCCTTGCTCAACGAAATGGACTAAACACCCCATATTCAACGCCTAGGAATACACCTGACTAGTAAGTATCTTCAAACCCATGGATTTATATGTCTCCATAAGAGACTCAAGTGTGTGTACAGCGGCATGAATGCAGCAGAGAAAATCCGATAAATCCCATTATCAAAATGAATTACAAAAACAAACACAATGACAGTGAAATAGAGAGCAATTCTTAAATAATTCATTCAGGGCTTGTGATGCAACCTGGATTTACCACATCTACAACCAGAGCTGAGTGAGACATAAGGCTGTACACTTCAGCCTGATAGCATTGGTGAGGTTCGTTGAGAAAATGCAGGCCCTTTGAAGTCATACTGCATGGTACCCATTCCATGGGTCCCAACTCTCCAGGTTTAAGGGATTCTTCCTTCAGCTAAAACATGCATGGGAAACCCACAGTATGGTGCACCGTGTGACCGGGAAACCTTTTCAAATGCATCTCAGTTTTCGTCCCCTTTTACTCGGGTTCACGATTGAAGACCCTTTACTAATACTCTCCCCACTTAGAGAGTCAGTGCCTTTAACCTCCTGTTTGGCACAGTTTGCAATTTCTGCGCAAGATGAACAAGAATAGGGAGAACCAATGAGAGACTAGCTCTAGGTGTCTGCACGTTCAAATATAACACTCATTTCCCACCAGGAAGAGGAATTTACCAAAGGATCAGCATGCTGTGCCGGAACCAGATTAGGGCATGAAGCAATCCTGCGGGTTTGCGGCCAGCTCACAAGAAAGCGAGTAGAAGAAAGGAGCTCAGGCGCACTGTCATTCACAAACCTGCAGAGTTATAAATGTCAGCTATTGTCCAAAAATGTATTGAAGTAAGGCTGCGTAGAGGACTTGAAAGCGGGGCAGAATTGCAGGAAAACGAGTTCAGGGGCAGACTGGAATTGCATTTAAAGCATAAGGAAAGAGACAGAAAGTCGACAATGATGCACTTGGTCAAAAAGGGCGTATGCGTTTTCTCCTGAATATATTCAAGAAAAAACACATACGCCCTTTTTGGCCAAACAAGCAAGCCTGTAAAGAAATCTGCATTACAATGAAGTCTCACTGCACCCCTGTCAAAAGGGACATCTGAAAAAAGTGAAAAATCCAGAAAGGCAGGACAGGCCATGGAGAACAGGGAGCCTTGTTATGCTGATGGGCGGGATGTAACTTGCCAACAGCCACTCTGGAGAAGTGTATGGTGTTTCCTCAAACACCTAAAAAACTAAGCAACGGAGCCTACGGCACTTCAACTTATGGTTCTATAGCTTAGGGAAATTAAAATCAAAAAGACACAGCCACCCATAAATTTTGGACGGCTCTGCTTACAAGAACCTCATTTACGGTACAAGTGAAATATCCCAGAAAGCAAAAAATGGATAAAGAAGTTGTTGTACGTACGTACAATGGAATATCACTCAGCAATGAAATCTATGTCATGAGGCCCGTCGCGGCATAATGAGTGGATTCAGGTACGATCATTCTAAGTTAACTAAGTCACACAGAAAAAGAAACACCATAAGATATCTCAAATACACGGAATGCAAACATGGCTGCACATGAACTCAATTACAAAACAGAAAAGGGTCTCAAATTTAGAAAACCAACTTATGCTTGCTTAAGGGGAAAGGTGAGTTGTGGTGCTGCATAAAACCAGAGATTGAAATTAGCACAGATACCTTTCCATAAGCAAATATGTAATAGTCAGGACCTACTCCTTGCTCCACGAAATGGACTCAACACCCCATATTCAATGCCTAGGAATATACCTGACTAGTAAGAATCTGAAAACCCATGGATTTATATGTCTCCATAAGAGAATCAAGCATGTGTACAGCGGCATAAACGCAGCAGTGAAAATCCGATAAATCCCATTATCAAAATAAATTACAAAAACAAAACACAATGACAGTGAAATAGAGAGCAATTCTTAAATAATTCATTCAGGGCTTGTGATGCAACGTGGATTTACCACATCTACACCCCGAGCTGAGTGAGACATAAGGCTGGACACTTCGGGCTGATAGCATTGGTGACGTTCGGTGAGCAAAGGCAACCCTTTGAAGTCATACTGCGTGGTACCCATTCCATGGGTCCCAACTCTCCAGGTTGAAGGGATTCTTCCTTCAGGTAAAACATGCATGGGCAACCCAGAATATGGTCCACCGTGTGACCGGGAAAACTTTTTAAATGCGTCTCAGTTTTCATCCCCTCGTACTCGGTTTTACCATTCCAGACGCTTTACTAACACTCTCCCCACTTGGAGAGTCAGTGCCTTTAACCTCCTGTTTGGCACAGTTTGGAATTTCTGCGCAAGATGAACAGGAATAGGGAGAACCAATGAGAGATTAGCTGTAGGTGTCTGCACGAACAAATTTAACGCTCATTTCCCACCAGGAAGAGGAATTAGCCAAAGGCTCAGCATGCCGTGTCGGAACCAGATTAGGGCCTGAAGCAATCCTGCGGTTTTGCGGCCAGCTCACAAGAAAGCGAGTTGAAGAAAGGAGCTCAGGGGCACTGTAATTCACAAACCTGCAGAGTTATAAATGACAGCTATCGTCCAAAAATATATTGAAGTAAGGCTGCAAAGAGGACTTGAACGCGGGGCAGAATTCCAGGAATACGATTTCAGGAGGTAGACGGGAAGTCCTCTGAAAGTATAGGAGAAGAGGCAGAACCTCGACAATGATGCACTTGGTCAAAAAGGGCATATGCGTTTCTTCCAGGGCCCTTATTAAAGAGGGTAGGAGGCTCCCAGCATGCTTCAGTGGCCAACAGAGGGCCTACGTCGCCAAGGCGACATGAGCCATCCAGGCAGGAGTGACCTCACATCAGAGGGCCCACCTCACAGAAGGGTAAGGAACCCAGTCAAGATCAGACTCTCACCAGAGTGCCCACATAAGCAAGGGGCTGGGAACCAGGCAGGAGTGTCCTCACACCCGTGGGGCCACATCATCGAAAGTTGAGGTACCCAGCACATGTGGCCTCAAACCAGAGGACCCACATCACCATGGGTCTCGGAGCGAGGCAGGCAGGATTAACCTCAAAACACATGGCCCATTGTATAAAAAGGGTGAGGAATCCAGCAGTTGGAACATCCCAGCAGGCGGCCCAGAGCACCGAGGCTATGGGATCCAGGCAGTGATGAACTCACAACAGAGGGCCCTCATCGTGATACTGTAAGCAACCCAGCCGTTGTAACCTCAGAGCACAAGGCCCACATCCCCATGGGGAAGGGAACCAAGCAGGAGTGTCATCGCACCAGTGGGCACACATCAGAAAAGGTGGGGAGCCCAGCAGTTAGGGCCGGACGCCAGAGGGCCCTCATCACTGAGGAGAGGAGGCTCCCAGCAAGCTCCAACTGCTACCAGAAGGCCGACGTCGCCAATGCAGGGTGTGCCAGCCAGGCAGGAGTGACCTCAGAGCAGAGGGCCAACCACACAAAAGTGTGAGGAACCCAAAGAGGATCAGACTCTCACCGGAGGGCCCACATCACCAAGGGAATGGAAACCAGGCAGGAGTGTTCTCACACCAGTGTGGTCACATCACCGAAATGTGACGGACCCAGCACACGTGGCCTCAAACTACAGGACACACATCACCAAGGGGCTGGGAGTGAGGCAGGCAGGAGGAGCCTCCAAACAGAGGGCCCATACCGTAAAAAAGGTGAGGGATCCCGCAGTTGGAACCTCCCAGCAGGTGGCCAGGAGCAGCGAGGCTATGGGATCCAGGCCTGACTGAACTCAAAACAGAGGGCCCTCATTATGAAACTGTGAGCAACCCAGCCGTTGGGACCTTAGAGCAGAAGGCCCACATTCCCATGGGGTTGGGATCCTGGCAGGAGTGTACTCGCACCACAGGGCGCACATCAGAAAATTTTGGGAGCCCAGGAGTTAGGGTCTGACGCCAGAGGGCCCTCATTACCGAGGGGAGGAGACTCCCAGCAGGCACCAACTCCCAACTGAGGGCCCACGTCGCCACGTTGACGTGTGCCAGCCAGGCAGGAGTGACCTCACAGCAGAGGGCCTACCTCACAGAAGGGTGAGGAACCCAGCCAGGATAAGACTCTCACCAGAGGGCCCACATCACAAAGGGGATCGGAACAAGGCAGGAGTGTCCTCACACCAGTGTGGCCACATTATAGAAAGGTGAGGAACCCAGCACATGTGGCCTAAACCAGAGGACCCACATTTCCAAGGTGCTCCGAGTGAGGCAGGCAGGAGTAGCCTAACAACACAGGGCCCACAGAATAAAAAATGTGAGGAATCCAGCAGTTTGAACCTCCCAGCAGGTGGCCCAGAGCATGGAGTCTATGGGATCCAGGCCACAGTGAACTCACAGCAGAGGGCCCACATCATGAAACTGTGAGCAACCCAGCCAGTGGGACCTCAGAGCAGAAGGCCCACATCCCCATGGGGATGGGAACCTCGCAGGAGTGTCCTCGCACAACTTAGCACGTATCAGAAAATGTGGGAACCCAGCAGTTATGGCCTGGCGCCAGAGGGCCCTCATCACGGAGGACAGGATGCTACCAGCAGGCTCCAAATGCCACCAGAGGGCCGACGTCACCAAGGCAATGGGAGCAAGCCAGGCAGGAGTTACCTCACAGCAGAGGGCCCACCTCACAGAAGTGTGAGGAATCCAGACAGGATCAGACTCTCACCAGAGGGCCCACATCACCAAGGGGATGGGAACCAGGCAGGAGTGTCCTCACACCAGTGGGGCCACATCAATAAAGGTGAGGAAACTGGTACATGTGGCCTTAAACAAGAGGACCTACATCACAAATGGGCTGGGAGTGAGTCAGGAAGTAGGAGCATGAAAACACAAGACCCAAAGAATAAAAAAGGTAAGGAATCCAGCAGTAGGAACCTCCCAGCAGGCCGCTCAGAGCACAGAGGCTATGGGATCTAGGCCTGGGTGAACTAACACCAGAGAGCCAACATCATGAAACGGTGAACAACACAGGTGTTGGGACCTTAGAGCAGAAGGCCCACATGCCCATGGGGATGGGAACCTCGCAGGAGTGTCCTCGCACCACTTAGCACGTATCAGAAAATGTGGGTACCCAGCAGTTAGGGCCTGAGGCAAGAGGGCCCCCATCACCGAGGGGAGGTTCCCAGCAGGCTCCAACTGCCACAAGAGGGCCGATGTTGCCCAGGTGGGGTGTGCCAGCCAGGCAGGAGTGACCTCACAGCAGAGGGCCCACCCCACAGAAGGGTGAGGAACCCAGCCAGGATCAGACTCTCACCAGAGGGCCCACATCATCAAGGGGATAGGAACCAGGCAGGAGTGTCCTCACACCAGTGGGGCCACATCATCGAAAGGCGAGGGACCCAGCATACGTGGCCTCAAACCAGAGGACACACATCACCAAGGGGCTGGGAGTGAGGCAGGCAGGAGGAGTCTCAAAACACAGGGCCCATAGAAGAAAAAAGGGGAGGAATCCCACAGTTGTAACCTCCCAGCAGGTGGCCAGGAGCAGCGAGGCTATGGGATCCAGGCCGGAGAGAACTCACAGCAGAGGGCCCTCATCATGAAACTGAGCAACCCACGGTTGGGACCTCAGAGCAGAAGGCCCACATTCCCATGGGGTTGGGAACCTGGCAGGAGTGTACTCGAACCACAGGGCGCATATCAGAAAATATTGGGAGCCCAGGAGTTAGGGTCTGACGCCAGAGGGCCCTCATTACCGAGGGGAGGAGACACCCAGCAGGCACCAAATCCCACCAGAGGGCCGACGTCGCCAAGGCGGGGTGTGCCAGCCAGGCAGGAGTGACCTCAGAGAAGAGGGCCCACCTCACAGAAGTGTGAGGAACCCAACCAGGATCAGACTCTCACCGGAGGGCCCACATCACCAAGGGGATGGGAACCAGGCAGGAGTGTCCTCACACCAGTGGGGCCACATCAGCCAAAGGTGAGGAACCCAGCACATGTGGCCTCAAACCACAGGACACACATCACCAAGGGGCTAGGAGTGAGGCAGGTGTCTGGAGGGGCACATTTAACTCTAATTTCCCACCAGGAAGTGGAATGAACCAAAGTCTCAGAGTGCCGTGCCGGACCCTGATTACGGCCTGAAGCAAACCTGCGGTTCTGTGGCCAGTTTTCAAGGAAACGAGTTAAGAAAGGAAATCACGGGCACTGTAATTCACAAACCTGCAGTGTTATAAATGACAGCTATTGGCAAAATTATATGGAAGTAAGTCTGCAAAGAGGACTTGAAAACGAGGCAGAATTGCAGGAATCATATTTCAGGAGGTAGATTGGAATTGCATTTAAAGCATGTGAAAAGCGGCAGATCTTTGACAGTGATGCACTTGGACAAAAGTGCGTAAACATTTTTTCCTGAATATATTCAGGAAAAAACACATATGCCCTTTTTGGCCAACCAAGCACTCGAGAAATGGAAATCCGCACTACAATGAAGTCTCATTTCCCATTCGTCAAAAGGGCCATCTGAAAAAAGTGTAAAAACCAGAAACACAGGACAGGCCATGGAGAACAGGGAGCCTTGTTATGCTGATGGGCGGGATGTAAATTGCCAACAGACACTCTGGAGATGTTTATGGTGTATCCTGAAACATCTGAAAAACAAAGCTACAGACCCTAGGGCACTTCCACTTTTGGCCCTATAGCTTAGGAAAATTAAAATCAACAAGACACAGCCAACACAAAATTTAGGGCTGCTGTGTTTACAAGAACCTTGAGTCCAGTACAAATTAAATATCCCAGAAAGAAAAAAATGGATAAAGGAGTTGTGCTACTTACGTACAACGGAATATCACTCAGCAATGAAATCAATGTCATCAGGCCTGTAGCAGCAAATTGAGTGGATTTAAGTATGATGATTCTAAGAGAAATAGGTCACACAGAGCAAGATAATTATCATAAGATATCACTAATAGAGAGAGTGTAAACTTGGCTACACATAAACTGAATTCCAAAACCGAACAGAGTCTCACATTTAGATAAAAACTTATGCTTGCTTAAGGGGAAAGTTGAGTTGGGGTGCTGTATAAAACCAGAGATTGAAATTAGCACACATACCGTTCCATAAGCCAAATATGTAATAGACAAGACCTACTCTTTGCTCAACGAAATAGACTCATCCATGGTGTATCACCTCACACCTGTTAGAATGGGCATCATCAGAAAATCTACAAACAACAAATGCTGGAAAGGGTGTGGAGATAAGGAACCCTCTTCCACTATTGTTGGGAATGTAAATTGATACAGTCACTGTGGAGAACATTATGGAGTTTCTTATAAAACTAAGAATAGAATTACCATATGATACAGCAATCCCACTACTGGGCATATACCCAGACAAAACCATAAATCAAAAAGAGACATTCACCGCAATGTTCATTGCATCACTATTTACAATATCCAGGTAATGGAAGCAACCTAAATGCCCACAGACAGACGAATGCATAAAGATGTGGTACATATATAAAATGGAATATTACTAAGCCATAAAAAGGAATGAAATTGGGTCATTTGTAGAGACGTTGATGGATCTAGAGACTGTCATACAGAGTGAAGTAAGTCAGAAAGAGAAAAACAAATCTTGTCTATTAATGCATATATGTGGAACCTAGAAAAATTGTACAGATGAACCGTTTTGCCAGGCAGAAATAGAGCAACAGATGTAGACAACAAACGTATGGACACCAAGGGGGGAAAGCTGTTGGGGGGTGGTGGTGGGAGGAGTTGAGAGATTGGGATTGGCATGTATACATTTATATGTATAAAATAGATAACCAAAAAGAACCTGCTGTATAAAAAAATAAAATAAAATTCAAATTACAAAAAGTAAAACAGAAAAAATATTCTTCCCTTCACATACATGTATTTATATGAATAAATTATTTCCATGCTTATATCTGTAAATACAAAAAAGAGGAATAAAATCTACCTTGAACCAAAAACGAAAAAAAGAAAAAAAAACAGAACCCACCAGTTACACAGAGGAAAACCGTATCAGGGCACTTGCTCCAGTTGTAAACAATTCTGAAGTTGGTCAGTGGTGGGGAATCATCTCCCATTCAGCCAGCAGGCCCCACGCAACAAGCGTCCTCATTGCAAAGCTGGGGGACCGTGCCGAGGCATCTGTGAGTAAACGTGGGCTGAGCCCCAGGCCAGCTGCTGCTGAAATGTTCCCACCCTTCCCAGGTAAAACACCTGAATATGTACAAGGACTTGAAAGCCTAGAGGAAGGGCCATGGAGCCACATGAGTGACAGCATGCCAGCCGACTTGGTGCCTGCAGGCCAGCCAGGATGGTCCTGGCCCTGGGTGCTCTTCTGGAAGCTTTCCATTTCCCTGCCTGAGATACCCCTGCTGTCCCGGCCCCCACTGCTTTCTTCCTCACTCACCTCTGCCCAGGGAGAAATTCCAGCGGCAGGTATGGGTGACACATCCTCTTCTTTAGCAGGTGGCATCTTGGCAACTGCTGCAGAAAGTCCAGCAGAGCCCCACTCACACTGGGCCACCCACAAAGCCGTGGCCTCTCACTCCCTCCCACCAGTCCAGCCCCAAGACTGCTGACAGGGCAGAGAAAATGGCGTCAGGCACAGCTGCAGGGGCTCTTGCTGCCTGGAGCGGTGTTTATATTGATCTGAACCCAGGCACACCTGGGGAGGGCTGGCCGGCACAGTCGGGCTTCCCAGGCCAGCCAATAATCACCCCTCAGGGGCTCACAGTTGCAGAAACTGGAACTTGCTGAATCGGCCAGGTCCAAGGAACAGGTGTGGGCTCCTGAGAGTCAGGATAGACAAGGGGCTGCAGCTCTGGCTTGTTTTCTAATTATATTATCTGGCCCATGAGTGGGAGACAACTTCAAGAAAACCCTCTCCTAATGAGAGGAACCCAGGAGTCAGGGAGAGGAGGGGTGGCTGGTGGGTGGAGACAGAGGCCTGGTGCCCCGGGTGCAGTGGAAGTCTCTGGAAGACCAGGTGGAGGGAGGCCACACAGAGTGATGCCCAGGGTCACAGACCTGTCGGAGCTGCTGTTTGTTAGTTCAAGTCCTGCTCTGAGGTGCTCTGTGTCAGATCTGAGTGACAGGTGAGCTGGGAGTGCTCTGCAATGAGGGCGATATGCAGGGTTCCTGTGTTCCCAGCCCTGCCATGGTACCTGTAAGGGTAGCTCTGTATCCTGGGAGGGGCCTGACCACGAGAGCCCCATGGGCTGCAGGGGAACCTGCCCAGGGAACCCCATATCCTGGGAGGGGCCTGAACACGAGAGCCCCATGGGCTGGGGTGGGGGTGGGGTACTTGCCCAGGTGAGCTCCATATCCTGGGATTGGCCTGACCTCGAGAGCCCCATGGGCTGCTGGAGTCCTGGTAAAGGATGTCAGGACAGTCAGTGAAGCCACCGAGGATATACCTCCAGTAGTTCCTAAATCCTACACCCTGCTGGTCATTCTACCAACCACCAGGACATGGTATTCTGTATTAGTCTTCAATGATGCCTTCTTTTGTATTCTATTAGTCCCAGAGTCACAAGAAATTTTGGCTTGTGAGTGGCAGGACTCAACATACAACTAAAACAATACTTCCGGGCCGTGTTGCCCCAAGGGTTCAAAAATTCCCACACCATCTTTGGGGAAAGCTCAGCTAAAGAACTAAAAGTTCTACCTCTGGAAAAGGAAACACTCCTTCAATATGCAGACGACATTCTGATCGCCAGCCCTACTAAGGAGACCTCTGAACTACCAAGCCAATAAAGGATACAAGTTGTCCAAGACAAAGCTCAAATATCACAGACTACGGTGACCTGCCTGGGCTTCATTCTCACAGAAGGTCGGAGAAGCCCATCCCAGGAAAGGGAAGAAACAATTTACAGCCTTACCCATTTCTGAAACTAGAAGACAGCTTAGGGGTTCCTGGGGAGGCCAGGGTTTGCTGCTTCTGGATCCCTAACTACAGTCTACTAGCTGGGCCTCTATATGAAACACTGAAAGGAAAAGATGATGATCCTTTTGAATAGAATGCAGAAGTGGCCTTTCAAGAATGGAAAGAGCAGTCAATTCAGACCCTTGCCCTGGAACTCCCTAATTTAGCTAAACCCTTTGACCTTTACATTCCTGGTGAACGGTGAATCGCCATTGGAGTATTAGTGCAAAACCTGGGACCACTTGAAATGGAACAATGCAAGAATGCGATCCAGGTAGGATAAACTACGGTCACCAAGGGGCTTGGCCCACCGCCACATCTGGCCAAGATACTGGCAGTATCTGAAAACCTGGAAATCAGCAGCCCAAAAGGCCACCTCCCTCCTAAGGGAAAAGGACCCCACGTGGTGATCCTAACACCCAACCATGCCCTGAAGTTGCAGGGTTGGCTCCATGGGCACACTGACCTTGAGCGAGGAGGCCCTCCAACTCCAACCTCCATCGAGATAACCGGGGCAAAGTGGCACCATGAAGACTCGTGTGAAGGTGTCTGCACGGGCAAATTTAACGCTCATTTCCCACCAGGAAGAGGAATTAACCAAAGGCTCAGCATGCCGTGCCGGAACCAGATTAGGGCCTGAAGCAATCCTGAGGGTTTGCGGCCAGCTCACAAGAAAGCGAGTTGAAGAAAGGAGCTCAGGGACACTGTAATTCACAAACCTGCAGAGTTATAAATGACAGCTATCACCCAAAAATATACTGAAGGAAGGCTGCGAAGAGGACTTGAAAGCGGGGCAGAATTGCAAGAAAACGATTTCAGGGGGTAGACTGGAATTGCATTTAAAGCATAGGAAATGAGGCAGAACGTCGACAATGATGCACTTGGCCAAAAAGGGCGTATGCGTTTTTTCCTGAATATATTCAGGAAAAAACGCATACGCCCTTTTTGGCCAACCAAGCAAGCATGTTAAAGAAATCTGCACTACAATGAAGTCTCACTGCCCCCCGTTCAAAAGGGCCATCTGAAAAAAGTGTAAAATCCAGAAAGGCAGCACAGGCCATGGAGAACAGGGAGCCTTGTTATGCTGATGGGCGGGATGTAAATTGCCAACAGCCACTCTGGAGATGTGTATGGTGTTTCCTCAAAAACCTAAAAAACAAAGCAACGGAGCCTACGGCATTACCACTTATTTTCCTATAGCTTAGGGAAATTAAAATCAAAAACACACAGCCACCGCAAAGTTTCTGTTTACGGCTCTGTTTACAAGAACCTCGTCTACGGTACAAGTTAAATATCCCAGAAAGCGAAAAATGGATAAAGAAGTGTGGTACGTACGTACAAAGGAATATCACTCACCAATGAAATCTATGTCATCAGGCCCGTCGCGGCATAATGAGTGGATTCACGTACGATGATTCTAAGTGAAATAAGTCACACAGAAAATGAAACATCATAAGATATCACTAATACACGGAATGTAAACTTGGCTACACATGAACTGAATTACAAAACAGAGCAGGGTCTCAAATTTAGAAAACCAACTTATGCTTGCTTAAGGGGAAAGGTGAGTTGTGGTGCTGCATAAAACCAGAGATAGAAATTAGCACAGATACCTTTCCATAAGCCAAATATGTAATAGTCAAGACCTAGCCCTTGCTCAACGAAATGGACTAAACACCCCATATTCAACGCCTAGGATTACACATGACTAGTAAGAACCTTCAAACCCATAGATTTATATGTCTCCGTAAGAGACTCAAGTGTGTGTACAGCGGCATGAATGCAGCAGAGAAAATCCGATAAAACCCATTATCAAAATGAATTACAAAAACAAACACAATGACAGTGAAATAGAGAGCAATTCTTAAATAATTCATTCAGGGCTTGTGATGCGACCTGGATTTACCACATCTACACCCAGAGCTGAGTGAGACATAAGGCTGGACACTTCGGGCTGATAGCATTGGTGAGGTTCGATGAGCAAATGCAGACCCTTTGAAGTCATACTGCATGGTACCCATTCCATGGGTCCCAACTCTCCAGGTTTAAGGGATTCTTCCTTCAGCTAAAACATGCATGGGAAACCCACAGTACAGTGCACTGTGTGACCGGGAAACGTTTTCAAATGCATCTCAGTTTTCGTCCCCTTTTACTCGGGTTCACCATTCCAGACCGTTTACTAACACTCTCCCCACTTGGAGAGTCAGTGCCTTTAACCTCCTGTTTGGCACAGTTTGCAATTTCTGCGCAAGATGAACAGGAATAGGGAGAACCAATGAGAGACTAGCTGTAGGTGTCTGGACGGGCAAATGGAACGCTCATTTCCCACCAGGAAGAGGAATTAACCAAAGGCTCAGCATGCCGTGCCGGAACCAGATTAGGGCCTGAAGCATTCCTGCGGGTTTGCGGCCAGCTCACAAGAAAGCGAGTTGAAGAAAGGAGCTCAGGGGCACTGTAATTCACAAACCTGCAGAGTTATAAATGACAGCTATCGTCCAAAAATATATTGAAGGAAGGCTGCGAAGAGGACTGGAAAGCGGGGCAGAATTGCAGGAAAACGATTTCAGGGGGTAGACTGGAATTGCATTTAAAGCATAGGAAAAGAGGCAGAACGTCGACAATGATGCACTTGGCCAAAAAGGGCGTATGCGTTTTTTCCTGAATATATTCAGGAAAAAACGCATACGCCCTTTTTGGCCAAGCAAGCCAGCATGTTAAAGAAATCTGCACTACAAAGAAGTCTCACTGCCCCCAGGTCAAAAGGGCCATCTGAAAAAAGTGTAAAATCCAGAAAGACAGCACAGGCCATGGAGAACAGGGAGCCTTGTTATGCTGATGGGCGGGATGTAAATTGCCAACAGCCACTCTGGAGAAGTGTATGGTGTTTCCTGAAACACCTAAGAAACAAAGCAACGGAGACTACGGCACTTCCACTTATGGTCTTATAGGTCACGGAAATTAAAATCAAAAACAGACAGCCACCCCAAAGTTTCAGACGGCTCTGTTTACAGGAATCTCGTCTACGGTACAAGTTAAATATCCCAGAATGTGAAAAATGGATAAAGAAGTTGTGGTACACACATTCAATGGAATATCACTCAGCAATGAAATCTGTCATCAGGCCCATCGTGGCATAATGAGTGCATTCAGGTACGATGATTCTAAGTGAAATAAGTCACACAGAAAATGAAACATCATAAGATATCACTAATACACGGAATGTAAACTTGGCTACACATGAACTGAATTACAAAACAGAACAGGGTCTCAAATTTAGAAAACCACCTTATGCTTGCTTAAGGGGAAAAGTGAGTTGGGGTGCTGCATAAAACCAGAGATAGAAATTAGCACAGATACCTTTCAATAAGCCAAATATGTAATAGTCAAGACCTAGCCCTTGCTCAACGAAATGGACTAAACACCCCATATTCAACGCCTAGGAATACACCTGACTAGTAAGTATCTTCAAACCCATGGATTTATATGTCTCCATAAGAGACTCAAGTGTGTGTACAGCGGCATGAATGCAGCAGAGAAAATCCGATAAATCCCATTATCAAAATGAATTACAAAAACAAACACAATGACAGTGAAATAGAGAGCAATTCTTAAATAATTCATTCAGGGCTTGTGATGCAACCTGGATTTACCACATCTACAACCAGAGCTGAGTGAGACATAAGGCTGTACACTTCAGCCTGATAGCATTGGTGAGGTTCGTTGAGAAAATGCAGGCCCTTTGAAGTCATACTGCATGGTACCCATTCCATGGGTCCCAACTCTCCAGGTTTAAGGGATTCTTCCTTCAGCTAAAACATGCATGGGAAACCCACAGTATGGTGCACCGTGTGACCGGGAAACCTTTTCAAATGCATCTCAGTTTTCGTCCCCTTTTACTCGGGTTCACGATTGAAGACCCTTTACTAATACTCTCCCCACTTAGAGAGTCAGTGCCTTTAACCTCCTGTTTGGCACAGTTTGCAATTTCTGCGCAAGATGAACAAGAATAGGGAGAACCAATGAGAGACTAGCTCTAGGTGTCTGCACGTTCAAATATAACACTCATTTCCCACCAGGAAGAGGAATTTACCAAAGGATCAGCATGCTGTGCCGGAACCAGATTAGGGCATGAAGCAATCCTGCGGGTTTGCGGCCAGCTCACAAGAAAGCGAGTAGAAGAAAGGAGCTCAGGCGCACTGTCATTCACAAACCTGCAGAGTTATAAATGTCAGCTATTGTCCAAAAATGTATTGAAGTAAGGCTGCGTAGAGGACTTGAAAGCGGGGCAGAATTGCAGGAAAACGAGTTCAGGGGCAGACTGGAATTGCATTTAAAGCATAAGGAAAGAGACAGAAAGTCGACAATGATGCACTTGGTCAAAAAGGGCGTATGCGTTTTCTCCTGAATATATTCAAGAAAAAACACATACGCCCTTTTTGGCCAAACAAGCAAGCCTGTAAAGAAATCTGCATTACAATGAAGTCTCACTGCACCCCTGTCAAAAGGGACATCTGAAAAAAGTGAAAAATCCAGAAAGGCAGGACAGGCCATGGAGAACAGGGAGCCTTGTTATGCTGATGGGCGGGATGTAACTTGCCAACAGCCACTCTGGAGAAGTGTATGGTGTTTCCTCAAACACCTAAAAAACTAAGCAACGGAGCCTACGGCACTTCAACTTATGGTTCTATAGCTTAGGGAAATTAAAATCAAAAAGACACAGCCACCCATAAATTTTGGACGGCTCTGCTTACAAGAACCTCATTTACGGTACAAGTGAAATATCCCAGAAAGCAAAAAATGGATAAAGAAGTTGTTGTACGTACGTACAATGGAATATCACTCAGCAATGAAATCTATGTCATGAGGCCCGTCGCGGCATAATGAGTGGATTCAGGTACGATCATTCTAAGTTAACTAAGTCACACAGAAAAAGAAACACCATAAGATATCTCAAATACACGGAATGCAAACATGGCTGCACATGAACTCAATTACAAAACAGAAAAGGGTCTCAAATTTAGAAAACCAACTTATGCTTGCTTAAGGGGAAAGGTGAGTTGTGGTGCTGCATAAAACCAGAGATTGAAATTAGCACAGATACCTTTCCATAAGCAAATATGTAATAGTCAGGACCTACTCCTTGCTCCACGAAATGGACTCAACACCCCATATTCAATGCCTAGGAATATACCTGACTAGTAAGAATCTGAAAACCCATGGATTTATATGTCTCCATAAGAGAATCAAGCATGTGTACAGCGGCATAAACGCAGCAGTGAAAATCCGATAAATCCCATTATCAAAATAAATTACAAAAACAAAACACAATGACAGTGAAATAGAGAGCAATTCTTAAATAATTCATTCAGGGCTTGTGATGCAACGTGGATTTACCACATCTACACCCCGAGCTGAGTGAGACATAAGGCTGGACACTTCGGGCTGATAGCATTGGTGACGTTCGGTGAGCAAAGGCAACCCTTTGAAGTCATACTGCGTGGTACCCATTCCATGGGTCCCAACTCTCCAGGTTGAAGGGATTCTTCCTTCAGGTAAAACATGCATGGGCAACCCAGAATATGGTCCACCGTGTGACCGGGAAAACTTTTTAAATGCGTCTCAGTTTTCGTCCCCTCGTACTCGGTTTTACCATTCCAGACGCTTTACTAACACTCTCCCCACTTGGAGAGTCAGTGCCTTTAACCTCCTGTTTGGCACAGTTTGGAATTTCTGCGCAAGATGAACAGGAATAGGGAGAACCAATGAGAGATTAGCTGTAGGTGTCTGCACGAACAAATTTAACGCTCATTTCCCACCAGGAAGAGGAATTAGCCAAAGGCTCAGCATGCCGTGTCGGAACCAGATTAGGGCCTGAAGCAATCCTGCGGTTTTGCGGCCAGCTCACAAGAAAGCGAGTTGAAGAAAGGAGCTCAGGGGCACTGTAATTCACAAACCTGCAGAGTTATAAATGACAGCTATCGTCCAAAAATATATTGAAGTAAGGCTGCAAAGAGGACTTGAACGCGGGGCAGAATTCCAGGAATACGATTTCAGGAGGTAGACGGGAAGTCCTCTGAAAGTATAGGAGAAGAGGCAGAACCTCGACAATGATGCACTTGGTCAAAAAGGGCATATGCGTTTCTTCCAGGGCCCTTATTAAAGAGGGTAGGAGGCTCCCAGCATGCTTCAGTGGCCAACAGAGGGCCTACGTCGCCAAGGCGACATGAGCCATCCAGGCAGGAGTGACCTCACATCAGAGGGCCCACCTCACAGAAGGGTAAGGAACCCAGTCAAGATCAGACTCTCACCAGAGTGCCCACATAAGCAAGGGGCTGGGAACCAGGCAGGAGTGTCCTCACACCCGTGGGGCCACATCATCGAAAGTTGAGGTACCCAGCACATGTGGCCTCAAACCAGAGGACCCACATCACCATGGGTCTCGGAGCGAGGCAGGCAGGATTAACCTCAAAACACATGGCCCATTGTATAAAAAAGGTGAGGAATCCAGCAGTTGGAACATCCCAGCAGGCGGCCCAGAGCACCGAGGCTATGGGATCCAGGCAGTGATGAACTCACAACAGAGGGCCCTCATCGTGATACTGTAAGCAACCCAGCCGTTGTAACCTCAGAGCACAAGGCCCACATCCCCATGGGGAAGGGAACCAAGCAGGAGTGTCATCGCACCAGTGGGCACACATCAGAAAAGGTGGGGAGCCCAGCAGTTAGGGCCGGACGCCAGAGGGCCCTCATCACTGAGGAGAGGAGGCTCCCAGCAAGCTCCAACTGCTACCAGAAGGCCGACGTCGCCAATGCAGGGTGTGCCAGCCAGGCAGGAGTGACCTCAGAGCAGAGGGCCAACCACACAAAAGTGTGAGGAACCCAAAGAGGATCAGACTCTCACCGGAGGGCCCACATCACCAAGGGAATGGAAACCAGGCAGGAGTGTTCTCACACCAGTGTGGTCACATCACCGAAATGTGACGGACCCAGCACACGTGGCCTCAAACTACAGGACACACATCACCAAGGGGCTGGGAGTGAGGCAGGCAGGAGGAGCCTCCAAACAGAGGGCCCATAGCGTAAAAAAGGTGAGGGATCCCGCAGTTGGAACCTCCCAGCAGGTGGCCAGGAGCAGCGAGGCTATGGGATCCAGGCCTGACTGAACTCAAAACAGAGGGCCCTCATTATGAAACTGTGAGCAACCCAGCCGTTGGGACCTTAGAGCAGAAGGCCCACATTCCCATGGGGTTGGGATCCTGGCAGGAGTGTACTCGCACCACAGGGCGCACATCAGAAAATTTTGGGAGCCCAGGAGTTAGGGTCTGACGCCAGAGGGCCCTCATTACCGAGGGGAGGAGACTCCCAGCAGGCACCAACTCCCAACTGAGGGCCCACGTCGCCACGTTGACGTGTGCCAGCCAGGCAGGAGTGACCTCACAGCAGAGGGCCTACCTCACAGAAGGGTGAGGAACCCAGCCAGGATAAGACTCTCACCAGAGGGCCCACATCACAAAGGGGATCGGAACAAGGCAGGAGTGTCCTCACACCAGTGTGGCCACATTATAGAAAGGTGAGGAACCCAGCACATGTGGCCTAAACCAGAGGACCCACATTTCCAAGGTGCTCCGAGTGAGGCAGGCAGGAGTAGCCTAACAACACAGGGCCCACAGAATAAAAAATGTGAGGAATCCAGCAGTTTGAACCTCCCAGCAGGTGGCCCAGAGCATGGAGTCTATGGGATCCAGGCCACAGTGAACTCACAGCAGAGGGCCCACATCATGAAACTGTGAGCAACCCAGCCAGTGGGACCTCAGAGCAGAAGGCCCACATCCCCATGGGGATGGGAACCTCGCAGGAGTGTCCTCGCACAACTTAGCACGTATCAGAAAATGTGGGAACCCAGCAGTTATGGCCTGGCGCCAGAGGGCCCTCATCACGGAGGACAGGATGCTACCAGCAGGCTCCAAATGCCACCAGAGGGCCGACGTCACCAAGGCAATGGGAGCAAGCCAGGCAGGAGTTACCTCACAGCAGAGGGCCCACCTCACAGAAGTGTGAGGAATCCAGACAGGATCAGACTCTCACCAGAGGGCCCACATCACCAAGGGGATGGGAACCAGGCAGGAGTGTCCTCACACCAGTGGGGCCACATCAATAAAGGTGAGGAAACTGGTACATGTGGCCTTAAACAAGAGGACCTACATCACAAATGGGCTGGGAGTGAGTCAGGAAGTAGGAGCATGAAAACACAAGACCCAAAGAATAAAAAAGGTAAGGAATCCAGCAGTAGGAACCTCCCAGCAGGCCGCTCAGAGCACAGAGGCTATGGGATCTAGGCCTGGGTGAACTAACACCAGAGAGCCAACATCATGAAACGGTGAACAACACAGGTGTTGGGACCTTAGAGCAGAAGGCCCACATGCCCATGGGGATGGGAACCTCGCAGGAGTGTCCTCGCACCACTTAGCACGTATCAGAAAATGTGGGTACCCAGCAGTTAGGGCCTGAGGCAAGAGGGCCCCCATCACCGAGGGGAGGTTCCCAGCAGGCTCCAACTGCCACAAGAGGGCCGATGTTGCCCAGGTGGGGTGTGCCAGCCAGGCAGGAGTGACCTCACAGCAGAGGGCCCACCCCACAGAAGGGTGAGGAACCCAGCCAGGATCAGACTCTCACCAGAGGGCCCACATCATCAAGGGGATAGGAACCAGGCAGGAGTGTCCTCACACCAGTGGGGCCACATCATCGAAAGGCGAGGGACCCAGCATACGTGGCCTCAAACCAGAGGACACACATCACCAAGGGGCTGGGAGTGAGGCAGGCAGGAGGAGTCTCAAAACACAGGGCCCATAGAAGAAAAAAGGGGAGGAATCCCACAGTTGTAACCTCCCAGCAGGTGGCCAGGAGCAGCGAGGCTATGGGATCCAGGCCGGAGAGAACTCACAGCAGAGGGCCCTCATCATGAAACTGAGCAACCCACGGTTGGGACCTCAGAGCAGAAGGCCCACATTCCCATGGGGTTGGGAACCTGGCAGGAGTGTACTCGAACCACAGGGCGCATATCAGAAAATATTGGGAGCCCAGGAGTTAGGGTCTGACGCCAGAGGGCCCTCATTACCGAGGGGAGGAGACACCCAGCAGGCACCAAATCCCACCAGAGGGCCGACGTCGCCAAGGCGGGGTGTGCCAGCCAGGCAGGAGTGACCTCAGAGAAGAGGGCCCACCTCACAGAAGTGTGAGGAACCCAACCAGGATCAGACTCTCACCGGAGGGCCCACATCACCAAGGGGATGGGAACCAGGCAGGAGTGTCCTCACATCAGTGGGGCCACATCAGCCAAAGGTGAGGAACCCAGCACATGTGGCCTCAAACCACAGGACACACATCACCAAGGGGCTAGGAGTGAGGCAGGTGTCTGGAGGGGCACATTTAACTCTAATTTCCCACCAGGAAGTGGAATGAACCAAAGTCTCAGAGTGCCGTGCCGGACCCTGATTACGGCCTGAAGCAAACCTGCGGTTCTGTGGCCAGTTTTCAAGGAAACGAGTTAAGAAAGGAAATCACGGGCACTGTAATTCACAAACCTGCAGTGTTATAAATGACAGCTATTGGCAAAATTATATGGAAGTAAGTCTGCAAAGAGGACTTGAAAACGAGGCAGAATTGCAGGAATCATATTTCAGGAGGTAGATTGGAATTGCATTTAAAGCATGTGAAAAGCGGCAGATCTTTGACAGTGATGCACTTGGACAAAAGTGCGTAAACATTTTTTCCTGAATATATTCAGGAAAAAACACATATGCCCTTTTTGGCCAACCAAGCACTCGAGCAATGGAAATCCGCACTACAATGAAGTCTCATTTCCCATTCGTCAAAAGGGCCATCTGAAAAAAGTGTAAAAACCAGAAACACAGGACAGGCCATGGAGAACAGGGAGCCTTGTTATGCTGATGGGCGGGATGTAAATTGCCAACAGACACTCTGGAGATGTTTATGGTGTATCCTGAAACATCTGAAAAACAAAGCTACAGACCCTAGGGCACTTCCACTTTTGGCCCTATAGCTTAGGAAAATTAAAATCAACAAGACACAGCCAACACAAAATTTAGGGCTGCTGTGTTTACAAGAACCTTGAGTCCAGTACAAATTAAATATCCCAGAAAGAAAAAAATGGATAAAGGAGTTGTGCTACTTACGTACAACGGAATATCACTCAGCAATGAAATCAATGTCATCAGGCCTGTAGCAGCAAATTGAGTGGATTTAAGTATGATGATTCTAAGAGAAATAGGTCACACAGAGAAAGATAATTATCATAAGATATCACTAATAGAGAGAGTGTAAACTTGGCTACACATAAACTGAATTCCAAAACCGAACAGAGTCTCACATTTAGATAAAAACTTATGCTTGCTTAAGGGGAAAGTTGAGTTGGGGTGCTGTATAAAACCAGAGATTGAAATTAGCACACATACCGTTCCATAAGCCAAATATGTAATAGACAAGACCTACTCTTTGCTCAACGAAATAGACTCATCCATGGTGTATCACCTCACACCTGTTAGAATGGGCATCATCAGAAAATCTACAAACAACAAATGCTGGAAAGGGTGTGGAGATAAGGAACCCTCTTCCACTATTGTTGGGAATGTAAATTGATACAGTCACTGTGGAGAACATTATGGAGTTTCTTATAAAACTAAGAATAGAATTACCATATGATACAGCAATCCCACTACTGGGCATATACCCAGACAAAACCATAAATCAAAAAGAGACATTCACCGCAATGTTCATTGCATCACTATTTACAATATCCAGGTAATGGAAGCAACCTAAATGCCCACAGACAGACGAATGCATAAAGATGTGGTACATATATAAAATGGAATATTACTAAGCCATAAAAAGGAATGAAATTGGGTCATTTGTAGAGACGTTGATGGATCTAGAGACTGTCATACAGAGTGAAGTAAGTCAGAAAGAGAAAAACAAATCTTGTCTATTAATGCATATATGTGGAACCTAGAAAAATTGTACAGATGAACCGTTTTGCCAGGCAGAAATAGAGCAACAGATGTAGACAACAAACGTATGGACACCAAGGGGGGAAAGCTGTTGGGGGGTGGTGGTGGGAGGAGTTGAGAGATTGGGATTGGCATGTATACATTTATATGTATAAAATAGATAACCAAAAAGAACCTGCTGTATAAAAAAATAAAATAAAATTCAAATTACAAAAAGTAAAACAGAAAAAATATTCTTCCCTTCACATACATGTATTTATATGAATAAATTATTTCCATGCTTATATCTGTAAATACAAAAAAGAGGAATAAAATCTACCTTGAACCAAAAACGAAAAAAAGAAAAAAAAACAGAACCCACCAGTTACACAGAGGAAAACCGTATCAGGGCACTTGCTCCAGTTGTAAACAATTCTGAAGTTGGTCAGTGGTGGGGAATCATCTCCCATTCAGCCAGCAGGCCCCACGCAACAAGCGTCCTCATTGCAAAGCTGGGGGACCGTGCCGAGGCATCTGTGAGTAAACGTGGGCTGAGCCCCAGGCCAGCTGCTGCTGAAATGTTCCCACCCTTCCCAGGTAAAACACCTGAATATGTACAAGGACTTGAAAGCCTAGAGGAAGGGCCATGGAGCCACATGAGTGACAGCATGCCAGCCGACTTGGTGCCTGCAGGCCAGCCAGGATGGTCCTGGCCCTGGGTGCTCTTCTGGAAGCTTTCCATTTCCCTGCCTGAGATACCCCTGCTGTCCCGGCCCCCACTGCTTTCTTCCTCACTCACCTCTGCCCAGGGAGAAATTCCAGCGGCAGGTATGGGTGACACATCCTCTTCTTTAGCAGGTGGCATCTTGGCAACTGCTGCAGAAAGTCCAGCAGAGCCCCACTCACACTGGGCCACCCACAAAGCCGTGGCCTCTCACTCCCTCCCACCAGTCCAGCCCCAAGACTGCTGACAGGGCAGAGAAAATGGCGTCAGGCACAGCTGCAGGGGCTCTTGCTGCCTGGAGCGGTGTTTATATTGATCTGAACCCAGGCACACCTGGGGAGGGCTGGCCGGCACAGTCGGGCTTCCCAGGCCAGCCAATAATCACCCCTCAGGGGCTCACAGTTGCAGAAACTGGAACTTGCTGAATCGGCCAGGTCCAAGGAACAGGTGTGGGCTCCTGAGAGTCAGGATAGACAAGGGGCTGCAGCTCTGGCTTGTTTTCTAATTATATTATCTGGCCCATGAGTGGGAGACAACTTCAAGAAAACCCTCTCCTAATGAGAGGAACCCAGGAGTCAGGGAGAGGAGGGGTGGCTGGTGGGTGGAGACAGAGGCCTGGTGCCCCGGGTGCAGTGGAAGTCTCTGGAAGACCAGGTGGAGGGAGGCCACACAGAGTGATGCCCAGGGTCACAGACCTGTCGGAGCTGCTGTTTGTTAGTTCAAGTCCTGCTCTGAGGTGCTCTGTGTCAGATCTGAGTGACAGGTGAGCTGGGAGTGCTCTGCAATGAGGGCGATATGCAGGGTTCCTGTGTTCCCAGCCCTGCCATGGTACCTGTAAGGGTAGCTCTGTATCCTGGGAGGGGCCTGACCACGAGAGCCCCATGGGCTGCAGGGGAACCTGCCCAGGGAACCCCATATCCTGGGAGGGGCCTGAACACGAGAGCCCCATGGGCTGGGGTGGGGGTGGGGTACCTGCCCAGGTGAGCTCCATATCCTGGGATTGGCCTGACCTCGAGAGCCCCATGGGCTGCTGGAGTCCTGGTAAAGGATGTCAGGACAGTCAGTGAAGCCACCGAGGATATACCTCCAGTAGTTCCTAAATCCTACACCCTGCTGGTCATTCTACCAACCACCAGGACATGGTATTCTGTATTAGTCTTCAATGATGCCTTCTTTTGTATTCTATTAGTCCCAGAGTCAAAAGAAATTTTGGCTTGTGAGTGGCAGGACTCAACATACAACTAAAACAATACTTCCGGGCCGTGTTGCCCCAAGGGTTCAAAAATTCCCACACCATCTTTGGGGAAAGCTCAGCTAAAGAACTAAAAGTTCTACCTCTGGAAAAGGAAACACTCCTTCAATATGCAGACGACATTCTGATCGCCAGCCCTACTAAGGAGACCTCTGAACTACCAAGCCAATAAAGGATACAAGTTGTCCAAGACAAAGCTCAAATATCACAGACTACGGTGACCTGCCTGGGCTTCATTCTCACAGAAGGTCGGAGAAGCCCATCCCAGGAAAGGGAAGAAACAATTTACAGCCTTACCCATTTCTGAAACTAGAAGACAGCTTAGGGGCTCCTGGGGAGGCCAGGGTTTGCTGCTTCTGGATCCCTAACTACAGTCTACTAGCTGGGCCTCTATATGAAACACTGAAAGGAAAAGATGATGATCCTTTTGAATAGAATGCAGAAGTGGCCTTTCAAGAATGGAAAGAGCAGTCAATTCAGACCCTTGCCCTGGAACTCCCTAATTTAGCTAAACCCTTTGACCTTTACATTCCTGGTGAACGGTGAATCGCCATTGGAGTATTAGTGCAAAACCTGGGACCACTTGAAATGGAACAATGCAAGAATGCGATCCAGGTAGGATAAACTACGGTCACCAAGAGGCTTGGCCCACCGCCACATCTGGCCAAGATACTGGCAGTATCTGAAAACCTGGAAATCAGCAGCCCAAAAGGCCACCTCCCTCCTAAGGGAAAAGGACCCCACGTGGTGATCCTAACACCCAACCATGCCCTGAAGTTGCAGGGTTGGCTCCATGGGCACACTGACCTTGAGCGAGGAGGCCCTCCAACTCCAACCTCCATCGAGATAACCGGGGCAAAGTGGCACCATGAAGACTCGTGTGAAGGTGTCTGCACGGGCAAATTTAACGCTCATTTCCCACCAGGAAGAGGAATTAACCAAAGGCTCAGCATGCCGTGCCGGAACCAGATTAGGGCCTGAAGCAATCCTGAGGGTTTGCGGCCAGCTCACAAGAAAGCGAGTTGAAGAAAGGAGCTCAGGGACACTGTAATTCACAAACCTGCAGAGTTATAAATGACAGCTATCACCCAAAAATATACTGAAGGAAGGCTGCGAAGAGGACTTGAAAGCGGGGCAGAATTGCAGGAAAACGATTTCAGGGGGTAGACTGGAATTGCATTTAAAGCATAGGAAAAGAGGCAGAACGTCGACAATGATGCACTTGGCCAAAAAGGGCGTATGCGTTTTTTCCTTAATATATTCAGGAAAAAACCCATACGCCCTTTTTGGCCAACCAAGCCAGCATGTTAAAGAAATCTGCACTACAAAGAAGTCTCACTGCCCCCAGGTCAAAAGGGCCATCTGAAAAAAGTGTAAAATCCAGAAAGACAGCACAGGCCATGGAGAACAGGGAGCCTTGTTATGCTGATGGGCGGGATGTAAATTGCCAACAGCCACTCTGGAGAAGTGTATGGTGTTTCCTGAAACACCTAAGAAACAAAGCAACGGAGACTACGGCACTTCCACTTATGGTCTTATAGATCACGGAAATTAAAATCAAAAACAGACAGCCACCCCAAAGTTTCAGACGGCTCTGTTTACAGGAATCTCGTCTACGGTACAAGTTAAATATCCCAGAATGTGAAAAATGGATAAAGAAGTTGTGGTACACACATTCAATGGAATATCACTCAGCAATGAAATCTGTCATCAGGCCCATCGTGGCATAATGAGTGCATTCAGGTACGATGATTCTAAGTGAAATAAGTCACACAGAAAATGAAACATCATAAGATATCACTAATACACGGAATGTAAACTTGGCTACACATGAACTGAATTACAAAACAGAACAGGGTCTCAAATTTAGAAAACCACCTTATGCTTGCTTAAGGGGAAAAGTGAGTTGGGGTGCTGCATAAAACCAGAGATAGAAATTAGCACAGATACCTTTCCATAAGCCAAATATGTAATAGTCAAGACCTAGCCCTTGCTCAACGAAATGGACTAAACACCCCATATTCAACGCCTAGGAATACACCTGACTAGTAAGTATCTTCAAACCCATGGATTTATATGTCTCCATAAGAGACTCAAGTGTGTGTACAGCGGCATGAATGCAGCAGAGAAAATCCGATAAATCCCATTATCAAAATGAATTACAAAAACAAACACAATGACAGTGAAATAGAGAGCAATTCTTAAATAATTCATTCAGGGCTTGTGATGCAACCTGGATTTACCACATCTACAACCAGAGCTGAGTGAGACATAAGGCTGTACACTTCAGCCTGATAGCATTGGTGAGGTTTGTTGAGAAAATGCAGGCCCTTTGAAGTCATACTGCATGGTACCCATTCCATGGGTCCCAACTCTCCAGGTTTAAGGGATTCTTCCTTCAGCTAAAACATGCATGGGAAACCCACAGTATGGTGCACCGTGTGACCGGGAAACCTTTTCAAATGCATCTCAGTTTTCGTCCCCTTTTACTCGGGTTCACGATTGAAGACCCTTTACTAATACTCTCCCCACTTAGAGAGTCAGTGCCTTTAACCTCCTGTTTGGCACAGTTTGCAATTTCTGCGCAAGATGAACAAGAATAGGGAGAACCAATGAGAGACTAGCTCTAGGTGTCTGCACGTTCAAATATAACACTCATTTCCCACCAGGAAGAGGAATTTACCAAAGGATCAGCATGCTGTGCCGGAACCAGATTAGGGCATGAAGCAATCCTGCGGGTTTGCGGCCAGCTCACAAGAAAGCGAGTAGAAGAAAGGAGCTCAGGCGCACTGTCATTCACAAACCTGCAGAGTTATAAATGTCAGCTATTGTCCAAAAATGTATTGAAGTAAGGCTGCGTAGAGGACTTGAAAGCGGGGCAGAATTGCAGGAAAACGAGTTCAGGGGCAGACTGGAATTGCATTTAAAGCATAAGGAAAGAGACAGAAAGTCGACAATGATGCACTTGGTCAAAAAGGGCGTATGCGTTTTTTCCTGAATATATTCAAGAAAAAACACATACGCCCTTTTTGGCCAAACAAGCAAGCCTGTAAAGAAATCTGCATTACAATGAAGTCTCACTGCCCCCCTGTCAAAAGGGACATCTGAAAAAAGTGAAAAATCCAGAAAGGCAGGACAGGCCATGGAGAACAGGGAGCCTTGTTATGCTGATGGGCGGGATGTAACTTGCCAACAGCCACTCTGGAGAAGTGTATGGTGTTTCCTCAAACACCTAAAAAACTAAGCAACGGAGCCTACGGCACTTCAACTTATGGTTCTATAGCTTAGGGAAATTAAAATCAAAAAGACACAGCCACCCATAAATTTTGGACGGCTCTGCTTACAAGAACCTCATTTACGGTACAAGTGAAATATCCCAGAAAGCAAAAAATGGATAAAGAAGTTGTTGTACGTACGTACAATGGAATATCACTCAGCAATGAAATCTATGTCATGAGGCCCGTCGCGGCATAATGAGTGGATTCAGGTACGATCATTCTAAGTTAACTAAGTCACACAGAAAAAGAAACACCATAAGATATCTCAAATACACGGAATGCAAACATGGCTGCACATGAACTCAATTACAAAACAGAAAAGGGTCTCAAATTTAGAAAACCAACTTATGCTTGCTTAAGGGGAAAGGTGAGTTGTGGTGCTGCATAAAACCAGAGATTGAAATTAGCACAGATACCTTTCCATAAGCAAATATGTAATAGTCAGGACCTACTCCTTGCTCCACGAAATGGACTCAACACCCCATATTCAATGCCTAGGAATATACCTGACTAGTAAGAATCTGAAAACCCATGGATTTATATGTCTCCATAAGAGAATCAAGCATGTGTACAGCGGCATAAACGCAGCAGTGAAAATCCGATAAATCCCATTATCAAAATAAATTACAAAAACAAAACACAATGACAGTGAAATAGAGAGCAATTCTTAAATAATTCATTCAGGGCTTGTGATGCAACGTGGATTTACCACATCTACACCCCGAGCTGAGTGAGACATAAGGCTGGACACTTCGGGCTGATAGCATTGGTGACGTTCGGTGAGCAAAGGCAACCCTTTGAAGTCATACTGCGTGGTACCCATTCCATGGGTCCCAACTCTCCAGGTTGAAGGGATTCTTCCTTCAGGTAAAACATGCATGGGCAACCCAGAATATGGTCCACCGTGTGACCGGGAAAACTTTTTAAATGCGTCTCAGTTTTCGTCCCCTCGTACTCGGTTTTACCATTCCAGACGCTTTACTAACACTCTCCCCACTTGGAGAGTCAGTGCCTTTAACCTCCTGTTTGGCACAGTTTGGAATTTCTGCGCAAGATGAACAGGAATAGGGAGAACCAATGAGAGATTAGCTGTAGGTGTCTGCACGAACAAATTTAACGCTCATTTCCCACCAGGAAGAGGAATTAGCCAAAGGCTCAGCATGCCGTGTCGGAACCAGATTAGGGCCTGAAGCAATCCTGCGGTTTTGCGGCCAGCTCACAAGAAAGCGAGTTGAAGAAAGGAGCTCAGGGGCACTGTAATTCACAAACCTGCAGAGTTATAAATGACAGCTATCGTCCAAAAATATATTGAAGTAAGGCTGCAAAGAGGACTTGAACGCGGGGCAGAATTCCAGGAATACGATTTCAGGAGGTAGACGGGAAGTCCTCTGAAAGTATAGGAGAAGAGGCAGAACCTCGACAATGATGCACTTGGTCAAAAAGGGCATATGCGTTTCTTCCAGGGCCCTTATTAAAGAGGGTAGGAGGCTCCCAGCATGCTTCAGTGGCCAACAGAGGGCCTACGTCGCCAAGGCGACATGAGCCATCCAGGCAGGAGTGACCTCACATCAGAGGGCCCACCTCACAGAAGGGTAAGGAACCCAGTCAAGATCAGACTCTCACCAGAGTGCCCACATAAGCAAGGGGCTGGGAACCAGGCAGGAGTGTCCTCACACCCGTGGGGCCACATCATCGAAAGTTGAGGTACCCAGCACATGTGGCCTCAAACCAGAGGACCCACATCACCATGGGTCTCGGAGCGAGGCAGGCAGGATTATCCTCAAAACACATGGCCCATTGTATAAAAAAGGTGAGGAATCCAGCAGTTGGAACATCCCAGCAGGCGGCCCAGAGCACCGAGGCTATGGGATCCAGGCAGTGATGAACTCACAACAGAGGGCCCTCATCGTGATACTGTAAGCAACCCAGCCGTTGTAACCTCAGAGCACAAGGCCCATATCCCCATGGGGAAGGGAACCAAGCAGGAGTGTCATCGCACCAGTGGGCACACATCAGAAAAGGTGGGGAGCCCAGCAGTTAGGGCCGGACGCCAGAGGGCCCTCATCACTGAGGAGAGGAGGCTCCCAGCAAGCTCCAACTGCTACCAGAAGGCCGATGTCGCCAATGCAGGGTGTGCCAGCCAGGCAGGAGTGACCTCAGAGCAGAGGGCCAACCACACAAAAGTGTGAGGAACCCAAAGAGGATCAGACTCTCACCGGAGGGCCCACATCACCAAGGGAATGGAAACCAGGCAGGAGTGTTCTCACACCAGTGTGGTCACATCACCGAAATGTGACGGACCCAGCACACGTGGCCTCAAACTACAGGACACACATCACCAAGGGGCTGGGAGTGAGGCAGGCAGGAGGAGCCTCCAAACAGAGGGCCCATACCGTAAAAAAGGTGAGGGATCCCGCAGTTGGAACCTCCCAGCAGGTGGCCAGGAGCAGCGAGGCTATGGGATCCAGGCCTGACTGAACTCAAAACAGAGGGCCCTCATTATGAAACTGTGAGCAACCCAGCCGTTGGGACCTTAGAGCAGAAGGCCCACATTCCCATGGGGTTGGGATCCTGGCAGGAGTGTACTCGCACCACAGGGCGCACATCAGAAAATTTTGGGAGCCCAGGAGTTAGGGTCTGACGCCAGAGGGCCCTCATTACCGAGGGGAGGAGACTCCCAGCAGGCACCAACTCCCAACTGAGGGCCCACGTCGCCACGTTGACGTGTGCCAGCCAGGCAGGAGTGACCTCACAGCAGAGGGCCTACCTCACAGAAGGGTGAGGAACCCAGCCAGGATAAGACTCTCACCAGAGGGCCCACATCACCAAGGGGATCGGAACAAGGCAGGAGTGTCCTCACACCAGTGTGGCCACATTATAGAAAGGTGAGGAACCCAGCACATGTGGCCTAAACCAGAGGACCCACATTTCCAAGGTGCTCCGAGTGAGGCAGGCAGGAGTAGCCTAACAACACAGGGCCCACAGAATAAAAAATGTGAGGAATCCAGCAGTTTGAACCTCCCAGCAGGTGGCCCAGAGCATGGAGTCTATGGGATCCAGGCCACAGTGAACTCACAGCAGAGGGCCCACATCATGAATCTGTGAGCAACCCAGCCTGTGGGACCTCAGAGCAGAAGGCCCACATCCCCATGGGGATGGGAACCTCGCAGGAGTGTCCTCGCACAACTTAGCACGTATCAGAAAATGTGGGAACCCAGCAGTTATGGCCTGGCGCCAGAGGGCCCTCATCACGTAGGAGAGGAGGCTACCAGCAGGCTCCAAATGCCACCAGAGGGCCGACGTCACCAAGGCAATGGGAGCAAGCCAGGCAGGAGTTACCTCACAGCAGAGGGCCCACCTCACAGAAGTGTGAGGAATCCAGACAGGATCAGACTCTCACCAGAGGGCCCACATCACCAAGGGGATGGGAACCAGGCAGGAGTGTCCTCACACCAGTGGGGCCACATCAATAAAGGTGAGGAAACTGGTACATGTGGCCTTAAACAAGAGGACCTACATCACAAATGGGCTGGGAGTGAGTCAGGAAGTAGGAGCATGAAAACACAGGACCCAAAGAATAAAAAAGGTAAGGAATCCAGCAGTAGGAACCTCCCAGCAGGCCGCTCAGAGCACAGAGGCTATGGGATCTAGGCCTGGGTGAACTAACACCAGAGAGCCAACATCATGAAACGGTGAACAACACAGGTGTTGGGACCTTAGAGCAGAAGGCCCACATGCCCATGGGGATGGGAACCTCGCAGGAGTGTCCTCGCACCACTTAGCACGTATCAGAAAATGTGGGTACCCAGCAGTTAGGGCCTGAGGCAAGAGGGCCCCCATCACCGAGGGGAGGTTCCCAGCAGGCTCCAACTGCCACAAGAGGGCCGATGTTGCCCAGGTGGGGTGTGCCAGCCAGGCAGGAGTGACCTCACAGCAGAGGGCCCCCCTCACAGAAGGGTGAGGAACCCAGCCAGGATCAGACTCTCACCAGAGGGCCCACATCATCAAGGGGATAGGAACCAGGCAGGAGTGTCCTCACACCAGTGGGGCCACATCATCGAAAGGCGAGGGACCCAGCATACGTGGCCTCAAACCAGAGGACACACATCACCAAGGGGCTGGGAGTGAGGCAGGCAGGAGGAGTCTCAAAACAGAGGGTCCATAGAAGAAAAAAGGGGAGGAATCCCGCAGTTGTAACCTCCCAGCAGGTGGCCAGGAGCAGCGAGGCTATGGGATCCAGGCCGGAGAGAACTCACAGCAGAGGGCCCTCATCATGAAACTGAGCAACCCACGGTTGGGACCTCAGAGCAGAAGGCCCACATTCCCATGGGGTTGGGAACCTGGCAGGAGTGTACTCGAACCACAGGGCGCATATCAGAAAATATTGGGAGCCCAGGAGTTAGGGTCTGACGCCAGAGGGCCCTCATTACCGAGGGGAGGAGACACCCAGCAGGCACCAAATCCCACCAGAGGGCCGACGTCGCCAAGGCGGGGTGTGCCAGCCAGGCAGGAGTGACCTCAGAGAAGAGGGCCCACCTCACAGAAGTGTGAGGAACCCAACCAGGATCAGACTCTCACCGGAGGGCCCACATCACCAAGGGGATGGGAACCAGGCAGGAGTGTCCTCACACCAGTGGGGCCACATCAGCCAAAGGTGAGGAACCCAGCACATGTGGCCTCAAACCACAGGACACACATCACCAAGGGGCTAGGAGTGAGGCAGGTGTCTGGAGGGGCACATTTAACTCTAATTTCCCACCAGGAAGTGGAATGAACCAAAGTCTCAGAGTGCCGTGCCGGACCCTGATTACGGCCTGAAGCAAACCTGCGGTTCTGTGGCCAGTTTTCAAGGAAACGAGTTAAGAAAGGAAATCACGGGCACTGTAATTCACAAACCTGCAGTGTTATAAATGACAGCTATTGGCAAAATTATATGGAAGTAAGTCTGCAAAGAGGACTTGAAAACGAGGCAGAATTGCAGGAATCATATTTCAGGAGGTAGATTGGAATTGCATTTAAAGCATGTGAAAAGCGGCAGATCTTTGACAGTGATGCACTTGGACAAAAGTGCGTAAACATTTTTTCCTGAATATATTCAGGAAAAAGCACATATGCCCTTTTTGGCCAACCAAGCACTCGAGAAATGGAAATCCGCACTACAATGAAGTCTCATTTCCCATTCGTCAAAAGGGCCATCTGAAAAAAGTGTAAAAACCAGAAACACAGGACAGGCCATGGAGAACAGGGAGCCTTGTTATGCTGATGGGCGGGATGTAAATTGCCAACAGACACTCTGGAGATGTTTATGGTGTATCCTGAAACATCTGAAAAACAAAGCTACAGACCCTAGGGCACTTCCACTTTTGGCCCTATAGCTTAGGAAAATTAAAATCAACAAGACACAGCCAACACCAAATTTAGGGCTGCTGTGTTTACAAGAACCTTGAGTCCAGTACAAATTAAATATCCCAGAAAGAAAAAAATGGATAAAGGAGTTGTGCTACTTACGTACAACGGAATATCACTCAGCAATGAAATCAATGTCATCAGGCCTGTAGCAGCAAATTGAGTGGATTTAAGTATGATGATTCTAAGAGAAATAGGTCACACAGAGAAAGAGAATTATCATAAGATATCACTAATAGAGAGAGTGTAAACTTGGCTACACATAAACTGAATTCCAAAACCGAACAGAGTCTCACATTTAGATAAAAACTTATGCTTGCTTAAGGGGAAAGTTGAGTTGGGGTGCTGTATAAAACCAGAGATTGAAATTAGCACACATACCGTTCCATAAGCCAAATATGTAATAGACAAGACCTACTCTTTGCTCAACGAAATAGACTCATCCATGGTGTATCACCTCACACCTGTTAGAATGGGCATCATCAGAAAATCTACAAACAACAAATGCTGGAAAGGGTGTGGAGATAAGGAACCCTCTTCCACTATTGTTGGGAATGTAAATTGATACAGTCACTGTGGAGAACATTATGGAGTTTCTTATAAAACTAAGAATAGAATTACCATATGATACAGCAATCCCACTACTGGGCATATACCCAGACAAAACCATAAATCAAAAAGAGACATTCACCGCAATGTTCATTGCATCACTATTTACAATATCCAGGTAATGGAAGCAACCTAAATGCCCACAGACAGACGAATGCATAAAGATGTGGTACATATATAAAATGGAATATTACTAAGCCATAAAAAGGAATGAAATTGGGTCATTTGTAGAGACGTTGATGGATCTAGAGACTGTCATACAGAGTGAAGTAAGTCAGAAAGAGAAAAACAAATCTTGTCTATTAATGCATATATGTGGAACCTAGAAAAATTGTACAGATGAACCGTTTTGCCAGGCAGAAATAGAGCAACAGATGTAGACAACAAACGTATGGACACCAAGGGGGGAAAGCTGTTGGGGGGTGGTGGTGGGAGGAGTTGAGAGATTGGGATTGGCATGTATACATTTATATGTATAAAATAGATAACCAAAAAGAACCTGCTGTATAAAAAAATAAAATAAAATTCAAATTACAAAAAGTAAAACAGAAAAAATATTCTTCCCTTCACATACATGTATTTATATGAATAAATTATTTCCATGCTTATATCTGTAAATACAAAAAAGAGGAATAAAATCTACCTTGAACCAAAAACGAAAAAAAGAAAAAAAAACAGAACCCACCAGTTACACAGAGGAAAACCGTATCAGGGCACTTGCTCCAGTTGTAAACAATTCTGAAGTTGGTCAGTGGTGGGGAATCATCTCCCATTCAGCCAGCAGGCCCCACGCAACAAGCGTCCTCATTGCAAAGCTGGGGGACCGTGCCGAGGCATCTGTGAGTAAACGTGGGCTGAGCCCCAGGCCAGCTGCTGCTGAAATGTTCCCACCCTTCCCAGGTAAAACACCTGAATATGTACAAGGACTTGAAAGCCTAGAGGAAGGGCCATGGAGCCACATGAGTGACAGCATGCCAGCCGACTTGGTGCCTGCAGGCCAGCCAGGATGGTCCTGGCCCTGGGTGCTCTTCTGGAAGCTTTCCATTTCCCTGCCTGAGATACCCCTGCTGTCCCGGCCCCCACTGCTTTCTTCCTCACTCACCTCTGCCCAGGGAGAAATTCCAGCGGCAGGTATGGGTGACACATCCTCTTCTTTAGCAGGTGGCATCTTGGCACTGCTGCAGAAAGTCCAGCAGAGCCCCACTCACACTGGGCCACCCACAAAGCCGTGGCCTCTCACTCCCTCCCACCAGTCCAGCCCCAAGACTGCTGACAGGGCAGAGAAAATGGCGTCAGGCACAGCTGCAGGGGCTCTTGCTGCCTGGAGCGGTGTTTATA
The DNA here is from genome assembly GCF_059928025.1 of Delphinapterus leucas. Taxonomy (NCBI): domain Eukaryota; kingdom Metazoa; phylum Chordata; class Mammalia; order Artiodactyla; family Monodontidae; genus Delphinapterus; species Delphinapterus leucas. The sequence goes on from NW_028322250.1 coordinate 4,533,612, forward strand.
TTGATCTGAACCCAGGCACACCTGGGGAGGGCTGGCCGGCACAGTCGGGCTTCCCAGGCCAGCCAATAATCACCCCTCAGGGGCTCACAGTTGCAGAAACTGGAACTTGCTGAATCGGCCAGGTCCAAGGAACAGGTGTGGGCTCCTGAGAGTCAGGATAGACAAGGGGCTGCAGCTCTGGCTTGTTTTCTAATTATATTATCTGGCCCATGAGTGGGAGACAACTTCAAGAAAACCCTCTCCTAATGAGAGGAACCCAGGAGTCAGGGAGAGGAGGGGTGGCTGGTGGGTGGAGACAGAGGCCTGGTGCCCCGGGTGCAGTGGAAGTCTCTGGAAGACCAGGTGGAGGGAGGCCACACAGTGTGATGCCCAGGGTCACAGACCTGTCGGAGCTGCTGTTTGTTAGTTCAAGTCCTGCTCTGAGGTGCTCTGTGTCAGATCTGAGTGACAGGTGAGCTGGGAGTGCTCTGCAATGAGGGCGATATGCAGGGTTCCTGTGTTCCCAGCCCTGCCATGGTACCTGTAAGGGTAGCTCTGTATCCTGGGAGGGGCCTGACCACGAGAGCCCCATGGGCTGCAGGGGAACCTGCCCAGGGAACCCCATATCCTGGGAGGGGCCTGAACACGAGAGCCCCATGGGCTGGGGTGGGGGTGGGGTACCTGCCCAGGTGAGCTCCATATCCTGGGATTGGCCTGACCTCGAGAGCCCCATGGGCTGCTGGAGTCCTGGTAAAGGATATCAGGACAGTCAGTGAAGCCACCGAGGATATACCTCCAGTAGTTCCTAAATCCTACACCCTGCTGGTCATTCTACCAACCACCAGGACATGGTACTCTGTATTAGTCTTCAATGATGCCTTCTTTTGTATTCTATTAGTCCCAGAGTCACAAGAAATTTTGGCTTGTGAGTGGCAGGACTCAACATACAACTAAAACAATACTTCCGGGCCGTGTTGCCCCAAGGGTTCAAAAATTCCCACACCATCTTTGGGGAAAGCTCAGCTAAAGAACTAAAAGTTCTACCTCTGGAAAAGGAAACACTCCTTCAATATGCAGACGACATTCTGATCGCCAGCCCTACTAAGGAGACCTCTGAACTACCAAGCCAATAAAGGATACAAGTTGTCCAAGACAAAGCTCAAATATCACAGACTACGGTGACCTGCCTGGGCTTCATTCTCACAGAAGGTCGGAGAAGCCCATCCCAGGAAAGGGAAGAAACAATTTACAGCCTTACCCATTTCTGAAACTAGAAGACAGCTTAGGGGTTCCTGGGGAGGCCAGGGTTTGCTGCTTCTGGATCCCTAACTACAGTCTACTAGCTGGGCCTCTATATGAAACACTGAAAGGAAAAGATGATGATCCTTTTGAATAGAATGCAGAAGTGGCCTTTCAAGAATGGAAAGAGCAGTCAATTCAGACCCTTGCCCTGGAACTCCCTAATTTAGCTAAACCCTTTGACCTTTACATTCCTGGTGAACGGTGAATCGCCATTGGAGTATTAGTGCAAAACCTGGGACCACTTGAAATGGAACAATTCAAGAATGCGATCCAGGTAGGATAAACTACGGTCACCAAGGGGCTTGGCCCACCGCCACATCTGGCCAAGATACTGGCAGTATCTGAAAACCTGGAAATCAGCAGCCCAAAAGGCCACCTCCCTCCGAAGGGAAAAGGACCCCACGTGGTGATCCTAACACCCAACCATGCCCTGAAGTTGCAGGGTTGGCTCCATGGGCACACTGACCTTGAGCGAGGAGGCCCTCCAACTCCAACCTCCATCGAGATAACCGGGGCAAAGTGGCACCATGAAGACTCGTGTGAAGGTGTCTGCACGGGCAAATTTAACGCTCATTTCCCACCAGGAAGAGGAATTAACCAAAGGCTCAGCATGCCGTGCCGGAACCAGATTAGGGCCTGAAGCAATCCTGCGGGTTTGCGGCCAGCTCACAAGAAAGCGAGTTGAAGAAAGGAGCTCAGGGACACTGTAATTCACAAACCTGCAGAGTTATAAATGACAGCTATCACCCAAAAATATACTGAAGGAAGGCTGCGAAGAGGACTTGAAAGCGGGGCAGAATTGCAAGAAAACGATTTCAGGGGGTAGACTGGAATTGCATTTAAAGCATAGGAAATGAGGCAGAACGTCGACAATGATGCACTTGGCCAAAAAGGGCGTATGCGTTTTTTCCTGAATATATTCAGGAAAAAACGCATACGCCCTTTTTGGCCAACCAAGCAAGCATGTTAAAGAAATCTGCACTACAATGAAGTCTCACTGCCCCCCGTTCAAAAGGGCCATCTGAAAAAAGTGTAAAATCCAGAAAGGCAGCACAGGCCATGGAGAACAGGGAGCCTTGTTATGCTGATGGGCGGGATGTAAATTGCCAACAGCCACTCTGGAGATGTGTATGGTGTTTCCTCAAAAACCTAAAAAACAAAGCAACGGAGCCTACGGCATTACCACTTATTTTCCTATAGCTTAGGGAAATTAAAATCAAAAACACACAGCCACCGCAAAGTTTCTGTTTACGGCTGTGTTTACAAGAACCTCGTCTACGGTACAAGTTAAATATCCCAGAAAGCGAAAAATGGATAAAGAAGTGTGGTACGTACGTACAAAGGAATATCACTCACCAATGAAATCTATGTCATCAGGCCCGTCGCGGCATAATGAGTGGATTCACGTACGATGATTCTAAGTGAAATAAGTCACACAGAAAATGAAACATCATAAGATATCACTAATACACGGAATGTAAACTTGGCTACACATGAACTGAATTACAAAACAGAGCAGGGTCTCAAATTTAGAAAACCAACTTATGCTTGCTTAAGGGGAAAGGTGAGTTGTGGTCCTGCATAAAACCAGAGATTGAAATTAGCACAGATACCTTTCCATAAGCCAAATATGTAATAGTCAAGACCTAGCCCTTGCTCAACGAAATGGACTAAACACCCCATATTCAACGCCTAGGATTACACATGACTAGTAAGAACCTTCAAACCCATAGATTTATATGTCTCCGTAAGAGACTCAAGTGTGTGTACAGCGGCATGAATGCAGCAGAGAAAATCCGATAAAACCCATTATCAAAATGAATTACAAAAACAAACACAATGACAGTGAAATAGAGAGCAATTCTTAAATAATTCATTCAGGGCTTGTGATGCGACCTGGATTTACCACATCTACACCCAGAGCTGAGTGAGACATAAGGCTGGACACTTCGGGCTGATAGCATTGGTGAGGTTCGATGAGCAAATGCAGACCCTTTGAAGTCATACTGCATGGTACCCATTCCATGGGTCCCAACTCTCCAGGTTTAAGGGATTCTTCCTTCAGCTAAAACATGCATGGGAAACCCACAGTACAGTGCACTGTGTGACCGGGAAACGTTTTCAAATGCATCTCAGTTTTCGTCCCCTTTTACTCGGGTTCACCATTCCAGACCGTTTACTAACACTCTCCCCACTTGGAGAGTCAGTGCCTTTAACCTCCTGTTTGGCACAGTTTGCAATTTCTGCGCAAGATGAACAGGAATAGGGAGAACCAATGAGAGACTAGCTGTAGGTGTCTGGACGGGCAAATGGAACGCTCATTTCCCACCAGGAAGAGGAATTAACCAAAGGCTCAGCATGCCGTGCCGGAACCAGATTAGGGCCTGAAGCATTCCTGCGGGTTTGCGGCCAGCTCACAAGAAAGCGAGTTGAAGAAAGGAGCTCAGGGGCACTGTAATTCACAAACCTGCAGAGTTATAAATGACAGCTATCGTCCAAAAATATATTGAAGGAAGGCTGCGAAGAGGACTGGAAAGCGGGGCAGAATTGCAGGAAAACGATTTCAGGGGGTAGACTGGAATTGCATTTAAAGCATAGGAAAAGAGGCAGAACGTCGACAATGATGCACTTGGCCAAAAAGGGCGTATGCGTTTTTTCCTGAATATATTCAGGAAAAAACCCATACGCCCTTTTTGGCCAAGCAAGCCAGCATGTTAAAGAAATCTGCACTACAAAGAAGTCTCACTGCCCCCAGGTCAAAAGGGCCATCTGAAAAAAGTGTAAAATCCAGAAAGACAGCACAGGCCATGGAGAACAGGGAGCCTTGTTATGCTGATGGGCGGGATGTAAATTGCCAACAGCCACTCTGGAGAAGTGTATGGTGTTTCCTGAAACACCTAAGAAACAAAGCAACGGAGACTACGGCACTTCCACTTATGGTCTTATAGATCACGGAAATTAAAATCAAAAACAGACAGCCACCCCAAAGTTTCAGACGGCTCTGTTTACAGGAGTCTCGTCTACGGTACAAGTTAAATATCCCAGAATGTGAAAAATGGATAAAGAAGTTGTGGTACACACATTCAATGGAATATCACTCAGCAATGAAATCTGTCATCAGGCCCATCGTGGCATAATGAGTGCATTCAGGTACGATGATTCTAAGTGAAATAAGTCACACAGAAAATGAAACATCATAAGATATCACTAATACACGGAATGTAAACTTGGCTACACATGAACTGAATTACAAAACAGAACAGGGTCTCAAATTTAGAAAACCACCTTATGCTTGCTTAAGGGGAAAAGTGAGTTGGGGTGCTGCATAAAACCAGAGATAGAAATTAGCACAGATACCTTTCCATAAGCCAAATATGTAATAGTCAAGACCTAGCCCTTGCTCAACGAAATGGACTAAACACCCCATATTCAACGCCTAGGAATACACCTGACTAGTAAGTATCTTCAAACCCATGGATTTATATGTCTCCATAAGAGACTCAAGTGTGTGTACAGCGGCATGAATGCAGCAGAGAAAATCCGATAAATCCCATTATCAAAATGAATTACAAAAACAAACACAATGACAGTGAAATAGAGAGCAATTCTTAAATAATTCATTCAGGGCTTGTGATGCAACCTGGATTTACCACATCTACAACCAGAGCTGAGTGAGACATAAGGCTGTACACTTCAGCCTGATAGCATTGGTGAGGTTTGTTGAGAAAATGCAGGCCCTTTGAAGTCATACTGCATGGTACCCATTCCATGGGTCCCAACTCTCCAGGTTTAAGGGATTCTTCCTTCAGCTAAAACATGCATGGGAAACCCACAGTATGGTGCACCGTGTGACCGGGAAACCTTTTCAAATGCATCTCAGTTTTCGTCCCCTTTTACTCGGGTTCACGATTGAAGACCCTTTACTAATACTCTCCCCACTTAGAGAGTCAGTGCCTTTAACCTCCTGTTTGGCACAGTTTGCAATTTCTGCGCAAGATGAACAAGAATAGGGAGAACCAATGAGAGACTAGCTCTAGGTGTCTGCACGTTCAAATATAACACTCATTTCCCACCAGGAAGAGGAATTTACCAAAGGATCAGCATGCTGTGCCGGAACCAGATTAGGGCATGAAGCAATCCTGCGGGTTTGCGGCCAGCTCACAAGAAAGCGAGTAGAAGAAAGGAGCTCAGGCGCACTGTCATTCACAAACCTGCAGAGTTATAAATGTCAGCTATTGTCCAAAAATGTATTGAAGTAAGGCTGCGTAGAGGACTTGAAAGCGGGGCAGAATTGCAGGAAAACGAGTTCAGGGGCAGACTGGAATTGCATTTAAAGCATAAGGAAAGAGACAGAAAGTCGACAATGATGCACTTGGTCAAAAAGGGCGTATGCGTTTTTTCCTGAATATATTCAAGAAAAAACACATACGCCCTTTTTGGCCAAACAAGCAAGCCTGTAAAGAAATCTGCATTACAATGAAGTCTCACTGCCCCCCTGTCAAAAGGGACATCTGAAAAAAGTGAAAAATCCAGAAAGGCAGGACAGGCCATGGAGAACAGGGAGCCTTGTTATGCTGATGGGCGGGATGTAACTTGCCAACAGCCACTCTGGAGAAGTGTATGGTGTTTCCTCAAACACCTAAAAAACTAAGCAACGGAGCCTACGGCACTTCAACTTATGGTTCTATAGCTTAGGGAAATTAAAATCAAAAAGACACAGCCACCCATAAATTTTGGACGGCTCTGCTTACAAGAACCTCATTTACGGTACAAGTGAAATATCCCAGAAAGCAAAAAATGGATAAAGAAGTTGTTGTACGTACGTACAATGGAATATCACTCAGCAATGAAATCTATGTCATGAGGCCCGTCGCGGCATAATGAGTGGATTCAGGTACGATCATTCTAAGTTAACTAAGTCACACAGAAAAAGAAACACCATAAGATATCTCAAATACACGGAATGCAAACATGGCTGCACATGAACTCAATTACAAAACAGAAAAGGGTCTCAAATTTAGAAAACCAACTTATGCTTGCTTAAGGGGAAAGGTGAGTTGTGGTGCTGCATAAAACCAGAGATTGAAATTAGCACAGATACCTTTCCATAAGCAAATATGTAATAGTCAGGACCTACTCCTTGCTCCACGAAATGGACTCAACACCCCATATTCAATGCCTAGGAATATACCTGACTAGTAAGAATCTGAAAACCCATGGATTTATATGTCTCCATAAGAGAATCAAGCATGTGTACAGCGGCATAAACGCAGCAGTGAAAATCCGATAAATCCCATTATCAAAATAAATTACAAAAACAAAACACAATGACAGTGAAATAGAGAGCAATTCTTAAATAATTCATTCAGGGCTTGTGATGCAACGTGGATTTACCACATCTACACCCCGAGCTGAGTGAGACATAAGGCTGGACACTTCGGGCTGATAGCATTGGTGACGTTCGGTGAGCAAAGGCAACCCTTTGAAGTCATACTGCGTGGTACCCATTCCATGGGTCCCAACTCTCCAGGTTGAAGGGATTCTTCCTTCAGGTAAAACATGCATGGGCAACCCAGAATATGGTCCACCGTGTGACCGGGAAAACTTTTTAAATGCGTCTCAGTTTTCATCCCCTCGTACTCGGTTTTACCATTCCAGACGCTTTACTAACACTCTCCCCACTTGGAGAGTCAGTGCCTTTAACCTCCTGTTTGGCACAGTTTGGAATTTCTGCGCAAGATGAACAGGAATAGGGAGAACCAATGAGAGATTAGCTGTAGGTGTCTGCACGAACAAATTTAACGCTCATTTCCCACCAGGAAGAGGAATTAGCCAAAGGCTCAGCATGCCGTGTCGGAACCAGATTAGGGCCTGAAGCAATCCTGCGGTTTTGCGGCCAGCTCACAAGAAAGCGAGTTGAAGAAAGGAGCTCAGGGGCACTGTAATTCACAAACCTGCAGAGTTATAAATGACAGCTATCGTCCAAAAATATATTGAAGTAAGGCTGCAAAGAGGACTTGAACGCGGGGCAGAATTCCAGGAATACGATTTCAGGAGGTAGACGGGAAGTCCTCTGAAAGTATAGGAGAAGAGGCAGAACCTCGACAATGATGCACTTGGTCAAAAAGGGCATATGCGTTTCTTCCAGGGCCCTTATTAAAGAGGGTAGGAGGCTCCCAGCATGCTTCAGTGGCCAACAGAGGGCCTACGTCGCCAAGGCGACATGAGCCATCCAGGCAGGAGTGACCTCACATCAGAGGGCCCACCTCACAGAAGGGTAAGGAACCCAGTCAAGATCAGACTCTCACCAGAGTGCCCACATAAGCAAGGGGCTGGGAACCAGGCAGGAGTGTCCTCACACCCGTGGGGCCACATCATCGAAAGTTGAGGTACCCAGCACATGTGGCCTCAAACCAGAGGACCCACATCACCATGGGTCTCGGAGCGAGGCAGGCAGGATTATCCTCAAAACACATGGCCCATTGTATAAAAAAGGTGAGGAATCCAGCAGTTGGAACATCCCAGCAGGCGGCCCAGAGCACCGAGGCTATGGGATCCAGGCAGTGATGAACTCACAACAGAGGGCCCTCATCGTGATACTGTAAGCAACCCAGCCGTTGTAACCTCAGAGCACAAGGCCCACATCCCCATGGGGAAGGGAACCAAGCAGGAGTGTCATCGCACCAGTGGGCACACATCAGAAAAGGTGGGGAGCCCAGCAGTTAGGGCCGGACGCCAGAGGGCCCTCATCACTGAGGAGAGGAGGCTCCCAGCAAGCTCCAACTGCTACCAGAAGGCCGATGTCGCCAATGCAGGGTGTGCCAGCCAGGCAGGAGTGACCTCAGAGCAGAGGGCCAACCACACAAAAGTGTGAGGAACCCAAAGAGGATCAGACTCTCACCGGAGGGCCCACATCACCAAGGGAATGGAAACCAGGCAGGAGTGTTCTCACACCAGTGTGGTCACATCACCGAAATGTGACGGACCCAGCACACGTGGCCTCAAACTACAGGACACACATCACCAAGGGGCTGGGAGTGAGGCAGGCAGGAGGAGCCTCCAAACAGAGGGCCCATACCGTAAAAAAGGTGAGGGATCCCGCAGTTGGAACCTCCCAGCAGGTGGCCAGGAGCAGCGAGGCTATGGGATCCAGGCCTGACTGAACTCAAAACAGAGGGCCCTCATTATGAAACTGTGAGCAACCCAGCCGTTGGGACCTTAGAGCAGAAGGCCCACATTCCCATGGGGTTGGGATCCTGGCAGGAGTGTACTCGCACCACAGGGCGCACATCAGAAAATTTTGGGAGCCCAGGAGTTAGGGTCTGACGCCAGAGGGCCCTCATTACCGAGGGGAGGAGACTCCCAGCAGGCACCAACTCCCAACTGAGGGCCCACGTCGCCACGTTGACGTGTGCCAGCCAGGCAGGAGTGACCTCACAGCAGAGGGCCTACCTCACAGAAGGGTGAGGAACCCAGCCAGGATAAGACTCTCACCAGAGGGCCCACATCACCAAGGGGATCGGAACAAGGCAGGAGTGTCCTCACACCAGTGTGGCCACATTATAGAAAGGTGAGGAACCCAGCACATGTGGCCTAAACCAGAGGACCCACATTTCCAAGGTGCTCCGAGTGAGGCAGGCAGGAGTAGCCTAACAACACAGGGCCCACAGAATAAAAAATGTGAGGAATCCAGCAGTTTGAACCTCCCAGCAGGTGGCCCAGAGCATGGAGTCTATGGGATCCAGGCCACAGTGAACTCACAGCAGAGGGCCCACATCATGAATCTGTGAGCAACCCAGCCAGTGGGACCTCAGAGCAGAAGGCCCACATCCCCATGGGGATGGGAACCTCGCAGGAGTGTCCTCGCACAACTTAGCACGTATCAGAAAATGTGGGAACCCAGCAGTTATGGCCTGGCGCCAGAGGGCCCTCATCACGTAGGAGAGGAGGCTACCAGCAGGCTCCAAATGCCACCAGAGGGCCGACGTCACCAAGGCAATGGGAGCAAGCCAGGCAGGAGTTACCTCACAGCAGAGGGCCCACCTCACAGAAGTGTGAGGAATCCAGACAGGATCAGACTCTCACCAGAGGGCCCACATCACCAAGGGGATGGGAACCAGGCAGGAGTGTCCTCACACCAGTGGGGCCACATCAATAAAGGTGAGGAAACTGGTACATGTGGCCTTAAACAAGAGGACCTACATCACAAATGGGCTGGGAGTGAGTCAGGAAGTAGGAGCATGAAAACACAGGACCCAAAGAATAAAAAAGGTAAGGAATCCAGCAGTAGGAACCTCCCAGCAGGCCGCTCAGAGCACAGAGGCTATGGGATCTAGGCCTGGGTGAACTAACACCAGAGAGCCAACATCATGAAACGGTGAACAACACAGGTGTTGGGACCTTAGAGCAGAAGGCCCACATGCCCATGGGGATGGGAACCTCGCAGGAGTGTCCTCGCACCACTTAGCACGTATCAGAAAATGTGGGTACCCAGCAGTTAGGGCCTGAGGCAAGAGGGCCCCCATCACCGAGGGGAGGTTCCCAGCAGGCTCCAACTGCCACAAGAGGGCCGATGTTGCCCAGGTGGGGTGTGCCAGCCAGGCAGGAGTGACCTCACAGCAGAGGGCCCCCCTCACAGAAGGGTGAGGAACCCAGCCAGGATCAGACTCTCACCAGAGGGCCCACATCATCAAGGGGATAGGAACCAGGCAGGAGTGTCCTCACACCAGTGGGGCCACATCATCGAAAGGCGAGGGACCCAGCATACGTGGCCTCAAACCAGAGGACACACATCACCAAGGGGCTGGGAGTGAGGCAGGCAGGAGGAGTCTCAAAACAGAGGGTCCATAGAAGAAAAAAGGGGAGGAATCCCGCAGTTGTAACCTCCCAGCAGGTGGCCAGGAGCAGCGAGGCTATGGGATCCAGGCCGGAGAGAACTCACAGCAGAGGGCCCTCATCATGAAACTGAGCAACCCACGGTTGGGACCTCAGAGCAGAAGGCCCACATTCCCATGGGGTTGGGAACCTGGCAGGAGTGTACTCGAACCACAGGGCGCATATCAGAAAATATTGGGAGCCCAGGAGTTAGGGTCTGACGCCAGAGGGCCCTCATTACCGAGGGGAGGAGACACCCAGCAGGCACCAAATCCCACCAGAGGGCCGACGTCGCCAAGGCGGGGTGTGCCAGCCAGGCAGGAGTGACCTCAGAGAAGAGGGCCCACCTCACAGAAGTGTGAGGAACCCAACCAGGATCAGACTCTCACCGGAGGGCCCACATCACCAAGGGGATGGGAACCAGGCAGGAGTGTCCTCACACCAGTGGGGCCACATCAGCCAAAGGTGAGGAACCCAGCACATGTGGCCTCAAACCACAGGACACACATCACCAAGGGGCTAGGAGTGAGGCAGGTGTCTGGAGGGGCACATTTAACTCTAATTTCCCACCAGGAAGTGGAATGAACCAAAGTCTCAGAGTGCCGTGCCGGACCCTGATTACGGCCTGAAGCAAACCTGCGGTTCTGTGGCCAGTTTTCAAGGAAACGAGTTAAGAAAGGAAATCACGGGCACTGTAATTCACAAACCTGCAGTGTTATAAATGACAGCTATTGGCAAAATTATATGGAAGTAAGTCTGCAAAGAGGACTTGAAAACGAGGCAGAATTGCAGGAATCATATTTCAGGAGGTAGATTGGAATTGCATTTAAAGCATGTGAAAAGCGGCAGATCTTTGACAGTGATGCACTTGGACAAAAGTGCGTAAACATTTTTTCCTGAATATATTCAGGAAAAAACACATATGCCCTTTTTGGCCAACCAAGCACTCGAGAAATGGAAATCCGCACTACAATGAAGTCTCATTTCCCATTCGTCAAAAGGGCCATCTGAAAAAAGTGTAAAAACCAGAAACACAGGACAGGCCATGGAGAACAGGGAGCCTTGTTATGCTGATGGGCGGGATGTAAATTGCCAACAGACACTCTGGAGATGTTTATGGTGTATCCTGAAACATCTGAAAAACAAAGCTACAGACCCTAGGGCACTTCCACTTTTGGCCCTATAGCTTAGGAAAATTAAAATCAACAAGACACAGCCAACACCAAATTTAGGGCTGCTGTGTTTACAAGAACCTTGAGTCCAGTACAAATTAAATATCCCAGAAAGAAAAAAATGGATAAAGGAGTTGTGCTACTTACGTACAACGGAATATCACTCAGCAATGAAATCAATGTCATCAGGCCTGTAGCAGCAAATTGAGTGGATTTAAGTATGATGATTCTAAGAGAAATAGGTCACACAGAGAAAGAGAATTATCATAAGATATCACTAATAGAGAGAGTGTAAACTTGGCTACACATAAACTGAATTCCAAAACCGAACAGAGTCTCACATTTAGATAAAAACTTATGCTTGCTTAAGGGGAAAGTTGAGTTGGGGTGCTGTATAAAACCAGAGATTGAAATTAGCACACATACCGTTCCATAAGCCAAATATGTAATAGACAAGACCTACTCTTTGCTCAACGAAATAGACTCATCCATGGTGTATCACCTCACACCTGTTAGAATGGGCATCATCAGAAAATCTACAAACAACAAATGCTGGAAAGGGTGTGGAGATAAGGAACCCTCTTCCACTATTGTTGGGAATGTAAATTGATACAGTCACTGTGGAGAACATTATGGAGTTTCTTATAAAACTAAGAATAGAATTACCATATGATACAGCAATCCCACTACTGGGCATATACCCAGACAAAACCATAAATCAAAAAGAGACATTCACCGCAATGTTCATTGCATCACTATTTACAATATCCAGGTAATGGAAGCAACCTAAATGCCCACAGACAGACGAATGCATAAAGATGTGGTACATATATAAAATGGAATATTACTAAGCCATAAAAAGGAATGAAATTGGGTCATTTGTAGAGACGTTGATGGATCTAGAGACTGTCATACAGAGTGAAGTAAGTCAGAAAGAGAAAAACAAATCTTGTCTATTAATGCATATATGTGGAACCTAGAAAAATTGTACAGATGAACCGTTTTGCCAGGCAGAAATAGAGCAACAGATGTAGACAACAAACGTATGGACACCAAGGGGGGAAAGCTGTTGGGGGGTGGTGGTGGGAGGAGTTGAGAGATTGGGATTGGCATGTATACATTTATATGTATAAAATAGATAACCAAAAAGAACCTGCTGTATAAAAAAATAAAATAAAATTCAAATTACAAAAAGTAAAACAGAAAAAATATTCTTCCCTTCACATACATGTATTTATATGAATAAATTATTTCCATGCTTATATCTGTAAATACAAAAAAGAGGAATAAAATCTACCTTGAACCAAAAACGAAAAAAAGAAAAAAAAACAGAACCCACCAGTTACACAGAGGAAAACCGTATCAGGGCACTTGCTCCAGTTGTAAACAATTCTGAAGTTGGTCAGTGGTGGGGAATCATCTCCCATTCAGCCAGCAGGCCCCACGCAACAAGCGTCCTCATTGCAAAGCTGGGGGACCGTGCCGAGGCATCTGTGAGTAAACGTGGGCTGAGCCCCAGGCCAGCTGCTGCTGAAATGTTCCCACCCTTCCCAGGTAAAACACCTGAATATGTACAAGGACTTGAAAGCCTAGAGGAAGGGCCATGGAGCCACATGAGTGACAGCATGCCAGCCGACTTGGTGCCTGCAGGCCAGCCAGGATGGTCCTGGCCCTGGGTGCTCTTCTGGAAGCTTTCCATTTCCCTGCCTGAGATACCCCTGCTGTCCCGGCCCCCACTGCTTTCTTCCTCACTCACCTCTGCCCAGGGAGAAATTCCAGCGGCAGGTATGGGTGACACATCCTCTTCTTTAGCAGGTGGCATCTTGGCACTGCTGCAGAAAGTCCAGCAGAGCCCCACTCACACTGGGCCACCCACAAAGCCGTGGCCTCTCACTCCCTCCCACCAGTCCAGCCCCAAGACTGCTGACAGGGCAGAGAAAATGGCGTCAGGCACAGCTGCAGGGGCTCTTGCTGCCTGGAGCGGTGTTTATATTGATCTGAACCCAGGCACACCTGGGGAGGGCTGGCCGGCACAGTCGGGCTTCCCAGGCCAGCCAATAATCACCCCTCAGGGGCTCACAGTTGCAGAAACTGGAACTTGCTGAATCGGCCAGGTCCAAGGAACAGGTGTGGGCTCCTGAGAGTCAGGATAGACAAGGGGCTGCAGCTCTGGCTTGTTTTCTAATTATATTATCTGGCCCATGAGTGGGAGACAACTTCAAGAAAACCCTCTCCTAATGAGAGGAACCCAGGAGTCAGGGAGAGGAGGGGTGGCTGGTGGGTGGAGACAGAGGCCTGGTGCCCCGGGTGCAGTGGAAGTCTCTGGAAGACCAGGTGGAGGGAGGCCACACAGTGTGATGCCCAGGGTCACAGACCTGTCGGAGCTGCTGTTTGTTAGTTCAAGTCCTGCTCTGAGGTGCTCTGTGTCAGATCTGAGTGACAGGTGAGCTGGGAGTGCTCTGCAATGAGGGCGATATGCAGGGTTCCTGTGTTCCCAGCCCTGCCATGGTACCTGTAAGGGTAGCTCTGTATCCTGGGAGGGGCCTGACCACGAGAGCCCCATGGGCTGCAGGGGAACCTGCCCAGGGAACCCCATATCCTGGGAGGGGCCTGAACACGAGAGCCCCATGGGCTGGGGTGGGGGTGGGGTACCTGCCCAGGTGAGCTCCATATCCTGGGATTGGCCTGACCTCGAGAGCCCCATGGGCTGCTGGAGTCCTGGTAAAGGATATCAGGACAGTCAGTGAAGCCACCGAGGATATACCTCCAGTAGTTCCTAAATCCTACACCCTGCTGGTCATTCTACCAACCACCAGGACATGGTACTCTGTATTAGTCTTCAATGATGCCTTCTTTTGTATTCTATTAGTCCCAGAGTCACAAGAAATTTTGGCTTGTGAGTGGCAGGACTCAACATACAACTAAAACAATACTTCCGGGCCGTGTTGCCCCAAGGGTTCAAAAATTCCCACACCATCTTTGGGGAAAGCTCAGCTAAAGAACTAAAAGTTCTACCTCTGGAAAAGGAAACACTCCTTCAATATGCAGACGACATTCTGATCGCCAGCCCTACTAAGGAGACCTCTGAACTACCAAGCCAATAAAGGATACAAGTTGTCCAAGACAAAGCTCAAATATCACAGACTACGGTGACCTGCCTGGGCTTCATTCTCACAGAAGGTCGGAGAAGCCCATCCCAGGAAAGGGAAGAAACAATTTACAGCCTTACCCATTTCTGAAACTAGAAGACAGCTTAGGGGTTCCTGGGGAGGCCAGGGTTTGCTGCTTCTGGATCCCTAACTACAGTCTACTAGCTGGGCCTCTATATGAAACACTGAAAGGAAAAGATGATGATCCTTTTGAATAGAATGCAGAAGTGGCCTTTCAAGAATGGAAAGAGCAGTCAATTCAGACCCTTGCCCTGGAACTCCCTAATTTAGCTAAACCCTTTGACCTTTACATTCCTGGTGAACGGTGAATCGCCATTGGAGTATTAGTGCAAAACCTGGGACCACTTGAAATGGAACAATTCAAGAATGCGATCCAGGTAGGATAAACTACGGTCACCAAGGGGCTTGGCCCACCGCCACATCTGGCCAAGATACTGGCAGTATCTGAAAACCTGGAAATCAGCAGCCCAAAAGGCCACCTCCCTCCGAAGGGAAAAGGACCCCACGTGGTGATCCTAACACCCAACCATGCCCTGAAGTTGCAGGGTTGGCTCCATGGGCACACTGACCTTGAGCGAGGAGGCCCTCCAACTCCAACCTCCATCGAGATAACCGGGGCAAAGTGGCACCATGAAGACTCGTGTGAAGGTGTCTGCACGGGCAAATTTAACGCTCATTTCCCACCAGGAAGAGGAATTAACCAAAGGCTCAGCATGCCGTGCCGGAACCAGATTAGGGCCTGAAGCAATCCTGCGGGTTTGCGGCCAGCTCACAAGAAAGCGAGTTGAAGAAAGGAGCTCAGGGACACTGTAATTCACAAACCTGCAGAGTTATAAATGACAGCTATCACCCAAAAATATACTGAAGGAAGGCTGCGAAGAGGACTTGAAAGCGGGGCAGAATTGCAAGAAAACGATTTCAGGGGGTAGACTGGAATTGCATTTAAAGCATAGGAAATGAGGCAGAACGTCGACAATGATGCACTTGGCCAAAAAGGGCGTATGCGTTTTTTCCTGAATATATTCAGGAAAAAACGCATACGCCCTTTTTGGCCAACCAAGCAAGCATGTTAAAGAAATCTGCACTACAATGAAGTCTCACTGCCCCCCGTTCAAAAGGGCCATCTGAAAAAAGTGTAAAATCCAGAAAGGCAGCACAGGCCATGGAGAACAGGGAGCCTTGTTATGCTGATGGGCGGGATGTAAATTGCCAACAGCCACTCTGGAGATGTGTATGGTGTTTCCTCAAAAACCTAAAAAACAAAGCAACGGAGCCTACGGCATTACCACTTATTTTCCTATAGCTTAGGGAAATTAAAATCAAAAACACACAGCCACCGCAAAGTTTCTGTTTACGGCTGTGTTTACAAGAACCTCGTCTACGGTACAAGTTAAATATCCCAGAAAGCGAAAAATGGATAAAGAAGTGTGGTACGTACGTACAAAGGAATATCACTCACCAATGAAATCTATGTCATCAGGCCCGTCGCGGCATAATGAGTGGATTCACGTACGATGATTCTAAGTGAAATAAGTCACACAGAAAATGAAACATCATAAGATATCACTAATACACGGAATGTAAACTTGGCTACACATGAACTGAATTACAAAACAGAGCAGGGTCTCAAATTTAGAAAACCAACTTATGCTTGCTTAAGGGGAAAGGTGAGTTGTGGTCCTGCATAAAACCAGAGATAGAAATTAGCACAGATACCTTTCCATAAGCCAAATATGTAATAGTCAAGACCTAGCCCTTGCTCAACGAAATGGACTAAACACCCCATATTCAACGCCTAGGATTACACATGACTAGTAAGAACCTTCAAACCCATAGATTTATATGTCTCCGTAAGAGACTCAAGTGTGTGTACAGCGGCATGAATGCAGCAGAGAAAATCCGATAAAACCCATTATCAAAATGAATTACAAAAACAAACACAATGACAGTGAAATAGAGAGCAATTCTTAAATAATTCATTCAGGGCTTGTGATGCAACCTGGATTTACCACATCTACACCCAGAGCTGAGTGAGACATAAGGCTGGACACTTCGGGCTGATAGCATTGGTGAGGTTCGATGAGCAAATGCAGACCCTTTGAAGTCATACTGCATGGTACCCATTCCATGGGTCCCAACTCTCCAGGTTTAAGGGATTCTTCCTTCAGCTAAAACATGCATGGGAAACCCACAGTACAGTGCACTGTGTGACCGGGAAACGTTTTCAAATGCATCTCAGTTTTCGTCCCCTTTTACTCGGGTTCACCATTCCAGACCGTTTACTAACACTCTCCCCACTTGGAGAGTCAGTGCCTTTAACCTCCTGTTTGGCACAGTTTGCAATTTCTGCGCAAGATGAACAGGAATAGGGAGAACCAATGAGAGACTAGCTGTAGGTGTCTGGACGGGCAAATGGAACGCTCATTTCCCACCAGGAAGAGGAATTAACCAAAGGCTCAGCATGCCGTGCCGGAACCAGATTAGGGCCTGAAGCATTCCTGCGGGTTTGCGGCCAGCTCACAAGAAAGCGAGTTGAAGAAAGGAGCTCAGGGGCACTGTAATTCACAAACCTGCAGAGTTATAAATGACAGCTATCGTCCAAAAATATATTGAAGGAAGGCTGCGAAGAGGACTGGAAAGCGGGGCAGAATTGCAGGAAAACGATTTCAGGGGGTAGACTGGAATTGCATTTAAAGCATAGGAAAAGAGGCAGAACGTCGACAATGATGCACTTGGCCAAAAAGGGCGTATGCGTTTTTTCCTGAATATATTCAGGAAAAAACGCATACGCCCTTTTTGGCCAAGCAAGCCAGCATGTTAAAGAAATCTGCACTACAAAGAAGTCTCACTGCCCCCAGGTCAAAAGGGCCATCTGAAAAAAGTGTAAAATCCAGAAAGACAGCACAGGCCATGGAGAACAGGGAGCCTTGTTATGCTGATGGGCGGGATGTAAATTGCCAACAGCCACTCTGGAGAAGTGTATGGTGTTTCCTGAAACACCTAAGAAACAAAGCAACGGAGACTACGGCACTTCCACTTATGGTCTTATAGATCACGGAAATTAAAATCAAAAACAGACAGCCACCCCAAAGTTTCAGACGGCTCTGTTTACAGGAATCTCGTCTACGGTACAAGTTAAATATCCCAGAATGTGAAAAATGGATAAAGAAGTTGTGGTACACACATTCAATGGAATATCACTCAGCAATGAAATCTGTCATCAGGCCCATCGTGGCATAATGAGTGGATTCAGGTACGATGATTCTAAGTGAAATAAGTCACACAGAAAATGAAACATCATAAGATATCACTAATACACGGAATGTAAACTTGGCTACACATGAACTGAATTACAAAACAGAACAGGGTCTCAAATTTAGAAAACCACCTTATGCTTGCTTAAGGGGAAAAGTGAGTTGGGGTGCTGCATAAAACCAGAGATAGAAATTAGCACAGATACCTTTCCATAAGCCAAATATGTAATAGTCAAGACCTAGCCCTTGCTCAACGAAATGGACTAAACACCCCATATTCAACGCCTAGGAATACACCTGACTAGTAAGTATCTTCAAACCCATGGATTTATATGTCTCCATAAGAGACTCAAGTGTGTGTACAGCGGCATGAATGCAGCAGAGAAAATCCGATAAATCCCATTATCAAAATGAATTACAAAAACAAACACAATGACAGTGAAATAGAGAGCAATTCTTAAATAATTCATTCAGGGCTTGTGATGCAACCTGGATTTACCACATCTACAACCAGAGCTGAGTGAGACATAAGGCTGTACACTTCAGCCTGATAGCATTGGTGAGGTTCGTTGAGAAAATGCAGGCCCTTTGAAGTCATACTGCATGGTACCCATTCCATGGGTCCCAACTCTCCAGGTTTAAGGGATTCTTCCTTCAGCTAAAACATGCATGGGAAACCCACAGTATGGTGCACCGTGTGACCGGGAAACCTTTTCAAATGCATCTCAGTTTTCGTCCCCTTTTACTCGGGTTCACGATTGAAGACCCTTTACTAATACTCTCCCCACTTAGAGAGTCAGTGCCTTTAACCTCCTGTTTGGCACAGTTTGCAATTTCTGCGCAAGATGAACAAGAATAGGGAGAACCAATGAGAGACTAGCTCTAGGTGTCTGCACGTTCAAATATAACACTCATTTCCCACCAGGAAGAGGAATTTACCAAAGGATCAGCATGCTGTGCCGGAACCAGATTAGGGCATGAAGCAATCCTGCGGGTTTGCGGCCAGCTCACAAGAAAGCGAGTAGAAGAAAGGAGCTCAGGCGCACTGTCATTCACAAACCTGCAGAGTTATAAATGTCAGCTATTGTCCAAAAATGTATTGAAGTAAGGCTGCGTAGAGGACTTGAAAGCGGGGCAGAATTGCAGGAAAACGAGTTCAGGGGCAGACTGGAATTGCATTTAAAGCATAAGGAAAGAGACAGAAAGTCGACAATGATGCACTTGGTCAAAAAGGGCGTATGCGTTTTTTCCTGAATATATTCAAGAAAAAACACATACGCCCTTTTTGGCCAAACAAGCAAGCCTGTAAAGAAATCTGCATTACAATGAAGTCTCACTGCCCCCCTGTCAAAAGGGACATCTGAAAAAAGTGAAAAATCCAGAAAGGCAGGACAGGCCATGGAGAACAGGGAGCCTTGTTATGCTGATGGGCGGGATGTAACTTGCCAACAGCCACTCTGGAGAAGTGTATGGTGTTTCCTCAAACACCTAAAAAACTAAGCAACGGAGCCTACGGCACTTCCACTTATGGTTCTATAGCTTAGGGAAATTAAAATCAAAAAGACACAGCCACCCATAAATTTTGGACGGCTCTGCTTACAAGAACCTCATTTACGGTACAAGTGAAATATCCCAGAAAGCAAAAAATGGATAAAGAAGTTGTTGTACGTACGTACAATGGAATATCACTCAGCAATGAAATCTATGTCATGAGGCCCGTCGCGGCATAATGAGTGGATTCAGGTACGATCATTCTAAGTTAACTAAGTCACACAGAAAAAGAAACACCATAAGATATCTCAAATACACGGAATGCAAACATGGCTGCACATGAACTCAATTACAAAACAGAAAAGGGTCTCAAATTTAGAAAACCAACTTATGCTTGCTTAAGGGGAAAGGTGAGTTGTGGTGCTGCATAAAACCAGAGATTGAAATTAGCACAGATACCTTTCCATAAGCAAATATGTAATAGTCAGGACCTACTCCTTGCTCCACGAAATGGACTCAACACCCCATATTCAATGCCTAGGAATATACCTGACTAGTAAGAATCTGAAAACCCATGGATTTATATGTCTCCATAAGAGAATCAAGCATGTGTACAGCGGCATAAACGCAGCAGTGAAAATCCGATAAATCCCATTATCAAAATAAATTACAAAAACAAAACACAATGACAGTGAAATAGAGAGCAATTCTTAAATAATTCATTCAGGGCTTGTGATGCAACGTGGATTTACCACATCTACACCCCGAGCTGAGTGAGACATAAGGCTGGACACTTCGGGCTGATAGCATTGGTGACGTTCGGTGAGCAAAGGCAACCCTTTGAAGTCATACTGCGTGGTACCCATTCCATGGGTCCCAACTCTCCAGGTTGAAGGGATTCTTCCTTCAGGTAAAACATGCATGGGCAACCCAGAATATGGTCCACCGTGTGACCGGGAAAACTTTTTAAATGCGTCTCAGTTTTCGTCCCCTCGTACTCGGTTTTACCATTCCAGACGCTTTACTAACACTCTCCCCACTTGGAGAGTCAGTGCCTTTAACCTCCTGTTTGGCACAGTTTGGAATTTCTGCGCAAGATGAACAGGAATAGGGAGAACCAATGAGAGATTAGCTGTAGGTGTCTGCACGAACAAATTTAACGCTCATTTCCCACCAGGAAGAGGAATTAGCCAAAGGCTCAGCATGCCGTGTCGGAACCAGATTAGGGCCTGAAGCAATCCTGCGGTTTTGCGGCCAGCTCACAAGAAAGCGAGTTGAAGAAAGGAGCTCAGGGGCACTGTAATTCACAAACCTGCAGAGTTATAAATGACAGCTATCGTCCAAAAATATATTGAAGTAAGGCTGCAAAGAGGACTTGAACGCGGGGCAGAATTCCAGGAATACGATTTCAGGAGGTAGACGGGAAGTCCTCTGAAAGTATAGGAGAAGAGGCAGAACCTCGACAATGATGCACTTGGTCAAAAAGGGCATATGCGTTTCTTCCAGGGCCCTTATTAAAGAGGGTAGGAGGCTCCCAGCATGCTTCAGTGGCCAACAGAGGGCCTACGTCGCCAAGGCGACATGAGCCATCCAGGCAGGAGTGACCTCACATCAGAGGGCCCACCTCACAGAAGGGTAAGGAACCCAGTCAAGATCAGACTCTCACCAGAGTGCCCACATAAGCAAGGGGCTGGGAACCAGGCAGGAGTGTCCTCACACCCGTGGGGCCACATCATCGAAAGTTGAGGTACCCAGCACATGTGGCCTCAAACCAGAGGACCCACATCACCATGGGTCTCGGAGCGAGGCAGGCAGGATTATCCTCAAAACACATGGCCCATTGTATAAAAAAGGTGAGGAATCCAGCAGTTGGAACATCCCAGCAGGCGGCCCAGAGCACCGAGGCTATGGGATCCAGGCAGTGATGAACTCACAACAGAGGGCCCTCATCGTGATACTGTAAGCAACCCAGCCGTTGTAACCTCAGAGCACAAGGCCCACATCCCCATGGGGAAGGGAACCAAGCAGGAGTGTCATCGCACCAGTGGGCACACATCAGAAAAGGTGGGGAGCCCAGCAGTTAGGGCCGGACGCCAGAGGGCCCTCATCACTGAGGAGAGGAGGCTCCCAGCAAGCTCCAACTGCTACCAGAAGGCCGACGTCGCCAATGCAGGGTGTGCCAGCCAGGCAGGAGTGACCTCAGAGCAGAGGGCCAACCACACAAAAGTGTGAGGAACCCAAAGAGGATCAGACTCTCACTGGAGGGCCCACATCACCAAGGGAATGGAAACCAGGCAGGAGTGTTCTCACACCAGTGTGGTCACATCACCGAAATGTGACGGACCCAGCACACGTGGCCTCAAACTACAGGACACACATCACCAAGGGGCTGGGAGTGAGGCAGGCAGGAGGAGCCTCCAAACAGAGGGCCCATACCGTAAAAAAGGTGAGGGATCCCGCAGTTGGAACCTCCCAGCAGGTGGCCAGGAGCAGCGAGGCTATGGGATCCAGGCCTGACTGAACTCAAAACAGAGGGCCCTCATCATGAAACTGTGAGCAACCCAGCCGTTGGGACCTTAGAGCAGAAGGCCCACATTCCCATGGGGTTGGGATCCTGGCAGGAGTGTACTCGCACCACAGGGCGCACATCAGAAAATTTTGGGAGCCCAGGAGTTAGGGTCTGACGCCAGAGGGCCCTCATTACCGAGGGGAGGAGACTCCCAGCAGGCACCAACTCCCAACTGAGGGCCCACGTCGCCACGTTGACGTGTGCCAGCCAGGCAGGAGTGACCTCACAGCAGAGGGCCTACCTCACAGAAGGGTGAGGAACCCAGCCAGGATAAGACTCTCACCAGAGGGCCCACATCACCAAGGGGATCGGAACAAGGCAGGAGTGTCCTCACACCAGTGTGGCCACATTATAGAAAGGTGAGGAACCCAGCACATGTGGCCTAAACCAGAGGACCCACATTTCCAAGGTGCTCCGAGTGAGGCAGGCAGGAGTAGCCTAACAACACAGGGCCCACAGAATAAAAAATGTGAGGAATCCAGCAGTTTGAACCTCCCAGCAGGTGGCCCAGAGCATGGAGTCTATGGGATCCAGGCCACAGTGAACTCACAGCAGAGGGCCCACATCATGAAACTGTGAGCAACCCAGCCAGTGGGACCTCAGAGCAGAAGGCCCACATCCCCATGGGGATGGGAACCTCGCAGGAGTGTCCTCGCACAACTTAGCACGTATCAGAAAATGTGGGAACCCAGCAGTTATGGCCTGGCGCCAGAGGGCCCTCATCATGGAGGAGAGGAGGCTACCAGCAGGCTCCAAATGCCACCAGAGGGCCGACGTCACCAAGGCAATGGGAGCAAGCCAGGCAGGAGTTACCTCACAGCAGAGGGCCCACCTCACAGAAGTGTGAGGAATCCAGACAGGATCAGACTCTCACCAGAGGGCCCACATCACCAAGGGGATGGGAACCAGGCAGGAGTGTCCTCACACCAGTGGGGCCACATCAATAAAGGTGAGGAAACTGGTACATGTGGCCTTAAACAAGAGGACCTACATCACAAATGGGCTGGGAGTGAGTCAGGAAGTAGGAGCATGAAAACACAGGACCCAAAGAATAAAAAAGGTAAGGAATCCAGCAGTAGGAACCTCCCAGCAGGCCGCTCAGAGCACAGAGGCTATGGGATCTAGGCCTGGGTGAACTAACACCA
The DNA here is from genome assembly GCF_059928025.1 of Delphinapterus leucas. NCBI lineage: Eukaryota > Metazoa > Chordata > Mammalia > Artiodactyla > Monodontidae > Delphinapterus > Delphinapterus leucas. The sequence goes on from NW_028322250.1 coordinate 4,556,568, forward strand.
GAGAGCCAACATCATGAAACGGTGAACAACACAGGTGTTGGGACCTTAGAGCAGAAGGCCCACATGCCCATGGGGATGGGAACCTCGCAGGAGTGTCCTCGCACCACTTAGCACGTATCAGAAAATGTGGGTACCCAGCAGTTAGGGCCTGAGGCAAGAGGGCCCCCATCACCGAGGGGAGGTTCCCAGCAGGCTCCAACTGCCACAAGAGGGCCGATGTTGCCCAGGTGGGGTGTGCCAGCCAGGCAGGAGTGACCTCACAGCAGAGGGCCCCCCTCACAGAAGGGTGAGGAACCCAGCCAGGATCAGACTCTCACCAGAGGGCCCACATCATCAAGGGGATAGGAACCAGGCAGGAGTGTCCTCACACCAGTGGGGCCACATCATCGAAAGGCGAGGGACCCAGCATACGTGGCCTCAAACCAGAGGACACACATCACCAAGGGGCTGGGAGTGAGGCAGGCAGGAGGAGTCTCAAAACAGAGGGTCCATAGAAGAAAAAAGGGGAGGAATCCCGCAGTTGTAACCTCCCAGCAGGTGGCCAGGAGCAGCGAGGCTATGGGATCCAGGCCGGAGAGAACTCACAGCAGAGGGCCCTCATCATGAAACTGAGCAACCCACGGTTGGGACCTCAGAGCAGAAGGCCCACATTCCCATGGGGTTGGGAACCTGGCAGGAGTGTACTCGAACCACAGGGCGCATATCAGAAAATATTGGGAGCCCAGGAGTTAGGGTCTGACGCCAGAGGGCCCTCATTACCGAGGGGAGGAGACACCCAGCAGGCACCAAATCCCACCAGAGGGCCGACGTCGCCAAGGCGGGGTGTGCCAGCCAGGCAGGAGTGACCTCAGAGAAGAGGGCCCACCTCACAGAAGTGTGAGGAACCCAACCAGGATCAGACTCTCACCGGAGGGCCCACATCACCAAGGGGATGGGAACCAGGCAGGAGTGTCCTCACACCAGTGGGGCCACATCAGCCAAAGGTGAGGAACCCAGCACATGTGGCCTCAAACCACAGGACACACATCACCAAGGGGCTAGGAGTGAGGCAGGTGTCTGGAGGGGCACATTTAACTCTAATTTCCCACCAGGAAGTGGAATGAACCAAAGTCTCAGAGTGCCGTGCCGGACCCTGATTACGGCCTGAAGCAAACCTGCGGTTCTGTGGCCAGTTTTCAAGGAAACGAGTTAAGAAAGGAAATCACGGGCACTGTAATTCACAAACCTGCAGTGTTATAAATGACAGCTATTGGCAAAATTATATGGAAGTAAGTCTGCAAAGAGGACTTGAAAACGAGGCAGAATTGCAGGAATCATATTTCAGGAGGTAGATTGGAATTGCATTTAAAGCATGTGAAAAGCGGCAGATCTTTGACAGTGATGCACTTGGACAAAAGTGCGTAAACATTTTTTCCTGAATATATTCAGGAAAAAACGCATATGCCCTTTTTGGCCAACCAAGCACTCGAGAAATGGAAATCCGCACTACAATGAAGTCTCATTTCCCATTCGTCAAAAGGGCCATCTGAAAAAAGTGTAAAAACCAGAAACACAGGACAGGCCATGGAGAACAGGGAGCCTTGTTATGCTGATGGGCGGGATGTAAATTGCCAACAGACACTCTGGAGATGTTTATGGTGTATCCTGAAACATCTGAAAAACAAAGCTACAGACCCTAGGGCACTTCCACTTTTGGCCCTATAGCTTAGGAAAATTAAAATCAACAAGACACAGCCAACACAAAATTTAGGGCTGCTGTGTTTACAAGAACCTTGAGTCCAGTACAAATTAAATATCCCAGAAAGAAAAAAATGGATAAAGGAGTTGTGCTACTTACGTACAACGGAATATCACTCAGCAATGAAATCAATGTCATCAGGCCTGTAGCAGCAAATTGAGTGGATTTAAGTATGATGATTCTAAGAGAAATAGGTCACACAGAGCAAGATAATTATCATAAGATATCACTAATAGAGAGAGTGTAAACTTGGCTACACATAAACTGAATTCCAAAACCGAACAGAGTCTCACATTTAGATAAAAACTTATGCTTGCTTAAGGGGAAAGTTGAGTTGGGGTGCTGTATAAAACCAGAGATTGAAATTAGCACACATACCGTTCCATAAGCCAAATATGTAATAGACAAGACCTACTCTTTGCTCAACGAAATAGACTCATCCATGGTGTATCACCTCACACCTGTTAGAATGGGCATCATCAGAAAATCTACAAACAACAAATGCTGGAAAGGGTGTGGAGATAAGGAACCCTCTTCCACTATTGTTGGGAATGTAAATTGATACAGTCACTGTGGAGAACATTATGGAGTTTCTTATAAAACTAAGAATAGAATTACCATATGATACAGCAATCCCACTACTGGGCATATACCCAGACAAAACCATAAATCAAAAAGAGACATTCACCGCAATGTTCATTGCATCACTATTTACAATATCCAGGTAATGGAAGCAACCTAAATGCCCACAGACAGACGAATGCATAAAGATGTGGTACATATATAAAATGGAATATTACTAAGCCATAAAAAGGAATGAAATTGGGTCATTTGTAGAGACGTTGATGGATCTAGAGACTGTCATACAGAGTGAAGTAAGTCAGAAAGAGAAAAACAAATCTTGTCTATTAATGCATATATGTGGAACCTAGAAAAATTGTACAGATGAACCGTTTTGCCAGGCAGAAATAGAGCAACAGATGTAGACAACAAACGTATGGACACCAAGGGGGGAAAGCTGTTGGGGGGTGGTGGTGGGAGGAGTTGAGAGATTGGGATTGGCATGTATACATTTATATGTATAAAATAGATAACCAAAAAGAACCTGCTGTATAAAAAAATAAAATAAAATTCAAATTACAAAAAGTAAAACAGAAAAAATATTCTTCCCTTCACATACATGTATTTATATGAATAAATTATTTCCATGCTTATATCTGTAAATACAAAAAAGAGGAATAAAATCTACCTTGAACCAAAAACGAAAAAAAGAAAAAAAAACAGAACCCACCAGTTACACAGAGGAAAACCGTATCAGGGCACTTGCTCCAGTTGTAAACAATTCTGAAGTTGGTCAGTGGTGGGGAATCATCTCCCATTCAGCCAGCAGGCCCCACGCAACAAGCGTCCTCATTGCAAAGCTGGGGGACCGTGCCGAGGCATCTGTGAGTAAACGTGGGCTGAGCCCCAGGCCAGCTGCTGCTGAAATGTTCCCACCCTTCCCAGGTAAAACACCTGAATATGTACAAGGACTTGAAAGCCTAGAGGAAGGGCCATGGAGCCACATGAGTGACAGCATGCCAGCCGACTTGGTGCCTGCAGGCCAGCCAGGATGGTCCTGGCCCTGGGTGCTCTTCTGGAAGCTTTCCATTTCCCTGCCTGAGATACCCCTGCTGTCCCGGCCCCCACTGCTTTCTTCCTCACTCACCTCTGCCCAGGGAGAAATTCCAGCGGCAGGTATGGGTGACACATCCTCTTCTTTAGCAGGTGGCATCTTGGCAACTGCTGCAGAAAGTCCAGCAGAGCCCCACTCACACTGGGCCACCCACAAAGCCGTGGCCTCTCACTCCCTCCCACCAGTCCAGCCCCAAGACTGCTGACAGGGCAGAGAAAATGGCGTCAGGCACAGCTGCAGGGGCTCTTGCTGCCTGGAGCGGTGTTTATATTGATCTGAACCCAGGCACACCTGGGGAGGGCTGGCCGGCACAGTCGGGCTTCCCAGGCCAGCCAATAATCACCCCTCAGGGGCTCACAGTTGCAGAAACTGGAACTTGCTGAATCGGCCAGGTCCAAGGAACAGGTGTGGGCTCCTGAGAGTCAGGATAGACAAGGGGCTGCAGCTCTGGCTTGTTTTCTAATTATATTATCTGGCCCATGAGTGGGAGACAACTTCAAGAAAACCCTCTCCTAATGAGAGGAACCCAGGAGTCAGGGAGAGGAGGGGTGGCTGGTGGGTGGAGACAGAGGCCTGGTGCCCCGGGTGCAGTGGAAGTCTCTGGAAGACCAGGTGGAGGGAGGCCACACAGTGTGATGCCCAGGGTCACAGACCTGTCGGAGCTGCTGTTTGTTAGTTCAAGTCCTGCTCTGAGGTGCTCTGTGTCAGATCTGAGTGACAGGTGAGCTGGGAGTGCTCTGCAATGAGGGCGATATGCAGGGTTCCTGTGTTCCCAGCCCTGCCATGGTACCTGTAAGGGTAGCTCTGTATCCTGGGAGGGGCCTGACCACGAGAGCCCCATGGGCTGCAGGGGAACCTGCCCAGGGAACCCCATATCCTGGGAGGGGCCTGAACACGAGAGCCCCATGGGCTGGGGTGGGGGTGGGGTACCTGCCCAGGTGAGCTCCATATCCTGGGATTGGCCTGACCTCGAGAGCCCCATGGGCTGCTGGAGTCCTGGTAAAGGATGTCAGGACAGTCAGTGAAGCCACCGAGGATATACCTCCAGTAGTTCCTAAATCCTACACCCTGCTGGTCATTCTACCAACCACCAGGACATGGTACTCTGTATTAGTCTTCAATGATGCCTTCTTTTGTATTCTATTAGTCCCAGAGTCACAAGAAATTTTGGCTTGTGAGTGGCAGGACTCAACATACAACTAAAACAATACTTCCGGGCCGTGTTGCCCCAAGGGTTCAAAAATTCCCACACCATCTTTGGGGAAAGCTCAGCTAAAGAACTAAAAGTTCTACCTCTGGAAAAGGAAACACTCCTTCAATATGCAGACGACATTCTGATCGCCAGCCCTACTAAGGAGACCTCTGAACTACCAAGCCAATAAAGGATACAAGTTGTCCAAGACAAAGCTCAAATATCACAGACTACGGTGACCTGCCTGGGCTTCATTCTCACAGAAGGTCGGAGAAGCCCATCCCAGGAAAGGGAAGAAACAATTTACAGCCTTACCCATTTCTGAAACTAGAAGACAGCTTAGGGGTTCCTGGAGAGGCCAGGGTTTGCTGCTTCTGGATCCCTAACTACAGTCTACTAGCTGGGCCTCTATATGAAACACTGAAAGGAAAAGATGATGATCCTTTTGAATAGAATGCAGAAGTGGCCTTTCAAGAATGGAAAGAGCAGTCAATTCAGACCCTTGCCCTGGAACTCCCTAATTTAGCTAAACCCTTTGACCTTTACATTCCTGGTGAACGGTGAATCGCCATTGGAGTATTAGTGCAAAACCTGGGACCACTTGAAATGGAACAATTCAAGAATGCGATCCAGGTAGGATAAACTACGGTCACCAAGGGGCTTGGCCCACCGCCACATCTGGCCAAGATACTGGCAGTATCTGAAAACCTGGAAATCAGCAGCCCAAAAGGCCACCTCCCTCCGAAGGGAAAAGGACCCCACGTGGTGATCCTAACACCCAACCATGCCCTGAAGTTGCAGGGTTGGCTCCATGGGCACACTGACCTTGAGCGAGGAGGCCCTCCAACTCCAACCTCCATCGAGATAACCGGGGCAAAGTGGCACCATGAAGACTCGTGTGAAGGTGTCTGCACGGGCAAATTTAACGCTCATTTCCCACCAGGAAGAGGAATTAACCAAAGGCTCAGCATGCCGTGCCGGAACCAGATTAGGGCCTGAAGCAATCCTGAGGGTTTGCGGCCAGCTCACAAGAAAGCGAGTTGAAGAAAGGAGCTCAGGGACACTGTAATTCACAAACCTGCAGAGTTATAAATGACAGCTATCACCCAAAAATATACTGAAGGAAGGCTGCGAAGAGGACTTGAAAGCGGGGCAGAATTGCAAGAAAACGATTTCAGGGGGTAGACTGGAATTGCATTTAAAGCATAGGAAATGAGGCAGAACGTCGACAATGATGCACTTGGCCAAAAAGGGCGTATGCGTTTTTTCCTGAATATATTCAGGAAAAAACGCATACGCCCTTTTTGGCCAACCAAGCAAGCATGTTAAAGAAATCTGCACTACAATGAAGTCTCACTGCCCCCCGTTCAAAAGGGCCATCTGAAAAAAGTGTAAAATCCAGAAAGGCAGCACAGGCCATGGAGAACAGGGAGCCTTGTTATGCTGATGGGCGGGATGTAAATTGCCAACAGCCACTCTGGAGATGTGTATGGTGTTTCCTCAAAAACCTAAAAAACAAAGCAATGGAGCCTACGGCATTACCACTTTTTTTCCTATAGCTTAGGGAAATTAAAATCAAAAACACACAGCCACCGCAAAGTTTCTGTTTACGGCTCTGTTTACAAGAACCTCGTCTACGGTACAAGTTAAATATCCCAGAAAGCGAAAAATGGATAAAGAAGTGTGGTACGTACGTACAAAGGAATATCACTCACCAATGAAATCTATGTCATCAGGCCCGTCGCGGCATAATGAGTGGATTCACGTACGATGATTCTAAGTGAAATAAGTCACACAGAAAATGAAACATCATAAGATATCACTAATACACGGAATGTAAACTTGGCTACACATGAACTGAATTACAAAACAGAGCAGGGTCTCAAATTTAGAAAACCAACTTATGCTTGCTTAAGGGGAAAGGTGAGTTGTGGTGCTGCATAAAACCAGAGATAGAAATTAGCACAGATACCTTTCCATAAGCCAAATATGTAATAGTCAAGACCTAGCCCTTGCTCAACGAAATGGACTAAACACCCCATATTCAACGCCTAGGATTACACATGACTAGTAAGAACCTTCAAACCCATGGATTTATATGTCTCCGTAAGAGACTCAAGTGTGTGTACAGCGGCATGAATGCAGCAGAGAAAATCCGATAAAACCCATTATCAAAATGAATTACAAAAACAAACACAATGACAGTGAAATAGAGAGCAATTCTTAAATAATTCATTCAGGGCTTGTGATGCAACCTGGATTTACCACATCTACACCCAGAGCTGAGTGAGACATAAGGCTGGACACTTCGGGCTGATAGCATTGGTGAGGTTCGATGAGCAAATGCAGACCCTTTGAAGTCATACTGCATGGTACACATTCCATGGGTCCCAACTCTCCAGGTTTAAGGGATTCTTCCTTCAGCTAAAACATGCATGGGAAACCCACAGTACAGTGCACTGTGTGACCGGGAAACGTTTTCAAATGCATCTCAGTTTTCGTCCCCTTTTACTCGGGTTCACCATTCCAGACCGTTTACTAACACTCTCCCCACTTGGAGAGTCAGTGCCTTTAACCTCCTGTTTGGCACAGTTTGCAATTTCTGCGCAAGATGAACAGGAATAGGGAGAACCAATGAGAGACTAGCTGTAGGTGTCTGGACGGGCAAATGGAACGCTCATTTCCCACCAGGAAGAGGAATTAACCAAAGGCTCAGCATGCCGTGCCGGAACCAGATTAGGGCCTGAAGCATTCCTGCGGGTTTGCGGCCAGCTCACAAGAAAGCGAGTTGAAGAAAGGAGCTCAGGGGCACTGTAATTCACAAACCTGCAGAGTTATAAATGACAGCTATCGTCCAAAAATATATTGAAGGAAGGCTGCGAAGAGGACTGGAAAGCGGGGCAGAATTGCAGGAAAACGATTTCAGGGGGTAGACTGGAATTGCATTTAAAGCATAGGAAAAGAGGCAGAACGTCGACAATGATGCACTTGGCCAAAAAGGGCGTATGCGTTTTTTCCTGAATATATTCAGGAAAAAACGCATACGCCCTTTTTGGCCAAGCAAGCCAGCATGTTAAAGAAATCTGCACTACAAAGATGTCTCACTGCCCCCAGGTCAAAAGGGCCATCTGAAAAAAGTGTAAAATCCAGAAAGACAGCACAGGCCACGGAGAACAGGGAGCCTTGTTATGCTGATGGGCGGGATGTAAATTGCCAACAGCCACTCTGGAGAAGTGTATGGTGTTTCCTGAAACACCTAAGAAACAAAGCAACGGAGACTACGGCACTTCCACTTATGGTCTTATAGATCACGGAAATTAAAATCAAAAACAGACAGCCACCCCAAAGTTTCAGACGGCTCTGTTTACAGGAATCTCGTCTACGGTACAAGTTAAATATCCCAGAATGTGAAAAATGGATAAAGAAGTTGTGGTACACACATTCAATGGAATATCACTCAGCAATGAAATCTATGTCATCAGGCCCATCGTGGCATAATGAGTGGATTCAGGTACGATGATTCTAAGTGAAATAAGTCACACAGAAAATGAAACATCATAAGATATCACTAATACACGGAATGTAAACTTGGCTACACATGAACTGAATTACAAAACAGAACAGGGTCTCAAATTTAGAAAACCACCTTATGCTTGCTTAAGGGGAAAAGTGAGTTGGGGTGCTGCATAAAACCAGAGATAGAAATTAGCACAGATACCTTTCCATAAGCCAAATATGTAATAGTCAAGACCTAGCCCTTGCTCAACGAAATGGACTAAACACCCCATATTCAACGCCTAGGAATACACCTGACTAGTAAGTATCTTCAAACCCATGGATTTATATGTCTCCATAAGAGACTCAAGTGTGTGTACAGCGGCATGAATGCAGCAGAGAAAATCCGATAAATCCCATTATCAAAATGAATTACAAAAACAAACACAATGACAGTGAAATAGAGAGCAATTCTTAAATAATTCATTCAGGGCTTGTGATGCAACCTGGATTTACCACATCTACAACCAGAGCTGAGTGAGACATAAGGCTGTACACTTCAGCCTGATAGCATTGGTGAGGTTCGTTGAGAAAATGCAGGCCCTTTGAAGTCATACTGCATGGTACCCATTCCATGGGTCCCAACTCTCCAGGTTTAAGGGATTCTTCCTTCAGCTAAAACATGCATGGGAAACCCACAGTATGGTGCACCGTGTGACCGGGAAACCTTTTCAAATGCATCTCAGTTTTCGTCCCCTTTTACTCGGGTTCACGATTGAAGACCCTTTACTAATACTCTCCCCACTTAGAGAGTCAGTGCCTTTAACCTCCTGTTTGGCACAGTTTGCAATTTCTGCGCAAGATGAACAAGAATAGGGAGAACCAATGAGAGACTAGCTCTAGGTGTCTGCACGTTCAAATATAACACTCATTTCCCACCAGGAAGAGGAATTTACCAAAGGATCAGCATGCTGTGCCGGAACCAGATTAGGGCATGAAGCAATCCTGCGGGTTTGCGGCCAGCTCACAAGAAAGCGAGTAGAAGAAAGGAGCTCAGGCGCACTGTCATTCACAAACCTGCAGAGTTATAAATGTCAGCTATTGTCCAAAAATGTATTGAAGTAAGGCTGCGTAGAGGACTTGAAAGCGGGGCAGAATTGCAGGAAAACGAGTTCAGGGGCAGACTGGAATTGCATTTAAAGCATAAGGAAAGAGACAGAAAGTCGACAATGATGCACTTGGTCAAAAAGGGCGTATGCGTTTTTTCCTGAATATATTCAAGAAAAAACACATACGCCCTTTTTGGCCAAACAAGCAAGCCTGTAAAGAAATCTGCATTACAATGAAGTCTCACTGCCCCCCTGTCAAAAGGGACATCTGAAAAAAGTGAAAAATCCAGAAAGGCTGGACAGGCCATGGAGAACAGGGAGCCTTGTTATGCTGATGGGCGGGATGTAACTTGCCAACAGCCACTCTGGAGAAGTGTATGGTGTTTCCTCAAACACCTAAAAAACTAAGCAACGGAGCCTACGGCACTTCCACTTATGGTTCTATAGCTTAGGGAAATTAAAATCAAAAAGACACAGCCACCCATAAATTTTGGACGGCTCTGCTTACAAGAACCTCATTTACGGTACAAGTGAAATATCCCAGAAAGCAAAAAATGGATAAAGAAGTTGTTGTACGTACGTACAATGGAATATCACTCAGCAATGAAATCTATGTCATGAGGCCCGTCGCGGCATAATGAGTGGATTCAGGTACGATCATTCTAAGTTAACTAAGTCACACAGAAAAAGAAACACCATAAGATATCTCAAATACACGGAATGCAAACATGGCTGCACATGAACTCAATTACAAAACAGAAAAGGGTCTCAAATTTAGAAAACCAACTTATGCTTGCTTAAGGGGAAAGGTGAGTTGTGGTGCTGCATAAAACCAGAGATTGAAATTAGCACAGATACCTTTCCATAAGCAAATATGTAATAGTCAGGACCTACTCCTTGCTCCACGAAATGGACTCAACACCCCATATTCAATGCCTAGGAATATACCTGACTAGTAAGAATCTGAAAACCCATGGATTTATATGTCTCCATAAGAGAATCAAGCATGTGTACAGCGGCATAAACGCAGCAGTGAAAATCCGATAAATCCCATTATCAAAATAAATTACAAAAACAAAACACAATGACAGTGAAATAGAGAGCAATTCTTAAATAATTCATTCAGGGCTTGTGATGCAACGTGGATTTACCACATCTACACCCCGAGCTGAGTGAGACATAAGGCTGGACACTTCGGGCTGATAGCATTGGTGACGTTCGGTGAGCAAAGGCAACCCTTTGAAGTCATACTGCGTGGTACCCATTCCATGGGTCCCAACTCTCCAGGTTGAAGGGATTCTTCCTTCAGGTAAAACATGCATGGGCAACCCAGAATATGGTCCACCGTGTGACCGGGAAAACTTTTTAAATGCGTCTCAGTTTTCGTCCCCTCGTACTCGGTTTTACCATTCCAGACGCTTTACTAACACTCTCCCCACTTGGAGAGTCAGTGCCTTTAACCTCCTGTTTGGCACAGTTTGGAATTTCTGCGCAAGATGAACAGGAATAGGGAGAACCAATGAGAGATTAGCTGTAGGTGTCTGCACGAACAAATTTAACGCTCATTTCCCACCAGGAAGAGGAATTAGCCAAAGGCTCAGCATGTCGTGTCGGAACCAGATTAGGGCCTGAAGCAATCCTGCGGTTTTGCGGCCAGCTCACAAGAAAGCGAGTTGAAGAAAGGAGCTCAGGGGCACTGTAATTCACAAACCTGCAGAGTTATAAATGACAGCTATCGTCCAAAAATATATTGAAGTAAGGCTGCAAAGAGGACTTGAACGCGGGGCAGAATTCCAGGAATACGATTTCAGGAGGTAGACGGGAAGTCCTCTGAAAGTATAGGAGAAGAGGCAGAACCTCGACAATGATGCACTTGGTCAAAAAGGGCATATGCGTTTCTTCCAGGGCCCTTATTAAAGAGGGTAGGAGGCTCCCAGCATGCTTCAGTGGCCAACAGAGGGCCTACGTCGCCAAGGCGACATGAGCCATCCAGGCAGGAGTGACCTCACATCAGAGGGCCCACCTCACAGAAGGGTAAGGAACCCAGTCAAGATCAGACTCTCACCAGAGTGCCCACATAAGCAAGGGGCTGGGAACCAGGCAGGAGTGTCCTCACACCCGTGGGGCCACATCATCGAAAGTTGAGGTACCCAGCACATGTGGCCTCAAACCAGAGGACCCACATCACCATGGGTCTCGGAGCGAGGCAGGCAGGATTATCCTCAAAACACATGGCCCATTGTATAAAAAAGGTGAGGAATCCAGCAGTTGGAACATCCCAGCAGGCGGCCCAGAGCACCGAGGCTATGGGATCCAGGCAGTGATGAACTCACAACAGAGGGCCCTCATCGTGATACTGTAAGCAACCCAGCCGTTGTAACCTCAGAGCACAAGGCCCACATCCCCATGGGGAAGGGAACCAAGCAGGAGTGTCATCGCACCAGTGGGCACACATCAGAAAAGGTGGGGAGCCCAGCAGTTAGGGCCGGACGCCAGAGGGCCCTCATCACTGAGGAGAGGAGGCTCCCAGCAAGCTCCAACTGCTACCAGAAGGCCGACGTCGACAATGCAGGGTGTGCCAGCCAGGCAGGAGTGACCTCAGAGCAGAGGGCCAACCACACAAAAGTGTGAGGAACCCAAAGAGGATCAGACTCTCACTGGAGGGCCCACATCACCAAGGGAATGGAAACCAGGCAGGAGTGTTCTCACACCAGTGTGGTCACATCACCGAAATGTGACGGACCCAGCACACGTGGCCTCAAACTACAGGACACACATCACCAAGGGGCTGGGAGTGAGGCAGGCAGGAGGAGCCTCCAAACAGAGGGCCCATAGCGTAAAAAAGGTGAGGGATCCCGCAGTTGGAACCTCCCAGCAGGTGGCCAGGAGCAGCGAGGCTATGGGATCCAGGCCTGACTGAACTCAAAACAGAGGGCCCTCATCATGAAACTGTGAGCAACCCAGCCGTTGGGACCTTAGAGCAGAAGGCCCACATTCCCATGGGGTTGGGATCCTGGCAGGAGTGTACTCGCACCACAGGGCGCACATCAGAAAATTTTGGGAGCCCAGGAGTTAGGGTCTGACGCCAGAGGGCCCTCATTACCGAGGGGAGGAGACTCCCAGCAGGCACCAACTCCCAACTGAGGGCCCACGTCGCCACGTTGACGTGTGCCAGCCAGGCAGGAGTGACCTCACAGCAGAGGGCCTACCTCACAGAAGGGTGAGGAACCCAGCCAGGATAAGACTCTCACCAGAGGGCCCACATCACCAAGGGGATTGGAACAAGGCAGGAGTGTCCTCACACCAGTGTGGCCACATTATAGAAAGGTGAGGAACCCAGCACATGTGGCCTAAACCAGAGGACCCACATTTCCAAGGTGCTCCGAGTGAGGCAGGCAGGAGTAGCCTAACAACACAGGGCCCACAGAATAAAAAATGTGAGGAATCCAGCAGTTTGAACCTCCCAGCAGGTGGCCCAGAGCATGGAGTCTATGGGATCCAGGCCACAGTGAACTCACAGCAGAGGGCCCACATCATGAATCTGTGAGCAACCCAGCCTGTGGGACCTCAGAGCAGAAGGCCCACATCCCCATGGGGATGGGAACCTCGCAGGAGTGTCCTCGCACAACTTAGCACGTATCAGAAAATGTGGGAACCCAGCAGTTATGGCCTGGCGCCAGAGGGCCCTCATCACGTAGGAGAGGAGGCTACCAGCAGGCTCCAAATGCCACCAGAGGGCCGACGTCACCAAGGCAATGGGAGCAAGCCAGGCAGGAGTTACCTCACAGCAGAGGGCCCACCTCACAGAAGTGTGAGGAATCCAGACAGGATCAGACTCTCACCAGAGGGCCCACATCACCAAGGGGATGGGAACCAGGCAGGAGTGTCCTCACACCAGTGGGGCCACATCAATAAAGGTGAGGAAACTGGTACATGTGGCCTTAAACAAGAGGACCTACATCACAAATGGGCTGGGAGTGAGTCAGGAAGTAGGAGCATGAAAACACAGGACCCAAAGAATAAAATAGGTAAGGAATCCAGCAGTAGGAACCTCCCAGCAGGCCGCTCAGAGCACAGAGGCTATGGGATCTAGGCCTGGGTGAACTAACACCAGAGAGCCAACATCATGAAACGGTGAACAACACAGGTGTTGGGACCTTAGAGCAGAAGGCCCACATGCCCATGGGGATGGGAACCTCGCAGGAGTGTCCTCGCACCACTTAGCACGTATCAGAAAATGTGGGTACCCAGCAGTTAGGGCCTGAGGCAAGAGGGCCCCCATCACCGAGGGGAGGTTCCCAGCAGGCTCCAACTGCCACAAGAGGGCCGATGTTGCCCAGGTGGGGTGTGCCAGCCAGGCAGGAGTGACCTCACAGCAGAGGGCCCCCCTCACAGAAGGGTGAGGAACCCAGCCAGGATCAGACTCTCACCAGAGGGCCCACATCATCAAGGGGATAGGAACCAGACAGGAGTGTCCTCACACCAGTGGGGCCACATCATCGAAAGGCGAGGGACCCAGCATACGTGGCCTCAAACCAGAGGACACACATCACCATGGGGCTGGGAGTGAGGCAGGCAGGAGGAGTCTCAAAACAGAGGGTCCATAGAAGAAAAAAGGGGAGGAATCCCGCAGTTGTAACCTCCCAGCAGGTGGCCAGGAGCAGCGAGGCTATGGGATCCAGGCCGGAGAGAACTCACAGCAGAGGGCCCTCATCATGAAACTGAGCAACCCACGGTTGGGACCTCAGAGCAGAAGGCCCACATTCCCATGGGGTTGGGAACCTGGCAGGAGTGTACTCGAACCACAGGGCGCATATCAGAAAATATTGGGAGCCCAGGAGTTAGGGTCTGACGCCAGAGGGCCCTCATTACCGAGGGGAGGAGACACCCAGCAGGCACCAAATCCCACCAGAGGGCCGACGTCGCCAAGGCGGGGTGTGCCAGCCAGGCAGGAGTGACCTCAGAGAAGAGGGCCCACCTCACAGAAGTGTGAGGAACCCAACCAGGATCAGACTCTCACCGGAGGGCCCACATCACCAAGGGGATGGGAACCAGGCAGGAGTGTCCTCACACCAGTGGGGCCACATCAGCCAAAGGTGAGGAACCCAGCACATGTGGCCTCAAACCACAGGACACACATCACCAAGGGGCTAGGAGTGAGGCAGGTGTCTGGAGGGGCACATTTAACTCTAATTTCCCACCAGGAAGTGGAATGAACCAAAGTCTCAGAGTGCCGTGCCGGACCCTGATTACGGCCTGAAGCAAACCTGCGGTTCTGTGGCCAGTTTTCAAGGAAACGAGTTAAGAAAGGAAATCACGGGCACTGTAATTCACAAACCTGCAGTGTTATAAATGACAGCTATTGGCAAAATTATATGGAAGTAAGTCTGCAAAGAGGACTTGAAAACGAGGCAGAATTGCAGGAATCATATTTCAGGAGGTAGATTGGAATTGCATTTAAAGCATGTGAAAAGCGGCAGATCTTTGACAGTGATGCACTTGGACAAAAGTGCGTAAACATTTTTTCCTGAATATATTCAGGAAAAAACACATATGCCCTTTTTGGCCAACCAAGCACTCGAGAAATGGAAATCCGCACTACAATGAAGTCTCATTTCCCATTCGTCAAAAGGGCCATCTGAAAAAAGTGTAAAAACCAGAAACACAGGACAGGCCATGGAGAACAGGGAGCCTTGTTATGCTGATGGGCGGGATGTAAATTGCCAACAGACACTCTGGAGATGTTTATGGTGTATCCTGAAACATCTGAAAAACAAAGCTACAGACCCTAGGGCACTTCCACTTTTGGCCCTATAGCTTAGGAAAATTAAAATCAACAAGACACAGCCAACACCAAATTTAGGGCTGCTGTGTTTACAAGAACCTTGAGTCCAGTACAAATTAAATATCCCAGAAAGAAAAAAATGGATAAAGGAGTTGTGCTACTTACGTACAACGGAATATCACTCAGCAATGAAATCAATGTC
The DNA here is from genome assembly GCF_059928025.1 of Delphinapterus leucas. Lineage (NCBI taxonomy): Eukaryota > Metazoa > Chordata > Mammalia > Artiodactyla > Monodontidae > Delphinapterus > Delphinapterus leucas. The sequence continues at coordinate 4,571,764 of NW_028322250.1, forward strand.
ATCAGGCCTGTAGCAGCAAATTGAGTGGATTTAAGTATGATGATTCTAAGAGAAATAGGTCACACAGAGAAAGAGAATTATCATAAGATATCACTAATAGAGAGAGTGTAAACTTGGCTACACATAAACTGAATTCCAAAACCGAACAGAGTCTCACATTTAGATAAAAACTTATGCTTGCTTAAGGGGAAAGTTGAGTTGGGGTGCTGTATAAAACCAGAGATTGAAATTAGCACACATACCGTTCCATAAGCCAAATATGTAATAGACAAGACCTACTCTTTGCTCAACGAAATAGACTCATCCATGGTGTATCACCTCACACCTGTTAGAATGGGCATCATCAGAAAATCTACAAACAACAAATGCTGGAAAGGGTGTGGAGATAAGGAACCCTCTTCCACTATTGTTGGGAATGTAAATTGATACAGTCACTGTGGAGAACATTATGGAGTTTCTTATAAAACTAAGAATAGAATTACCATATGATACAGCAATCCCACTACTGGGCATATACCCAGACAAAACCATAAATCAAAAAGAGACATTCACCGCAATGTTCATTGCATCACTATTTACAATATCCAGGTAATGGAAGCAACCTAAATGCCCACAGACAGACGAATGCATAAAGATGTGGTACATATATAAAATGGAATATTACTAAGCCATAAAAAGGAATGAAATTGGGTCATTTGTAGAGACGTTGATGGATCTAGAGACTGTCATACAGAGTGAAGTAAGTCAGAAAGAGAAAAACAAATCTTGTCTATTAATGCATATATGTGGAACCTAGAAAAATTGTACAGATGAACCGTTTTGCCAGGCAGAAATAGAGCAACAGATGTAGACAACAAACGTATGGACACCAAGGGGGGAAAGCTGTTGGGGGGTGGTGGTGGGAGGAGTTGAGAGATTGGGATTGGCATGTATACATTTATATGTATAAAATAGATAACCAAAAAGAACCTGCTGTATAAAAAAATAAAATAAAATTCAAATTACAAAAAGTAAAACAGAAAAAATATTCTTCCCTTCACATACATGTATTTATATGAATAAATTATTTCCATGCTTATATCTGTAAATACAAAAAAGAGGAATAAAATCTACCTTGAACCAAAAACGAAAAAAAGAAAAAAAAACAGAACCCACCAGTTACACAGAGGAAAACCGTATCAGGGCACTTGTCCAGTTGTAAACAATTCTGAAGTTGGTCAGTGGTGGGGAATCATCTCCCATTCAGCCAGCAGGCCCCACGCAACAAGCGTCCTCATTGCAAAGCTGGGGGACCGTGCCGAGGCATCTGTGAGTAAACGTGGGCTGAGCCCCAGGCCAGCTGCTGCTGAAATGTTCCCACCCTTCCCAGGTAAAACACCTGAATATGTACAAGGACTTGAAAGCCTAGAGGAAGGGCCATGGAGCCACATGAGTGACAGCATGCCAGCCGACTTGGTGCCTGCAGGCCAGCCAGGATGGTCCTGGCCCTGGGTGCTCTTCTGGAAGCTTTCCATTTCCCTGCCTGAGATACCCCTGCTGTCCCGGCCCCCACTGCTTTCTTCCTCACTCAACTCTGCCCAGGGAGAAATTCCAGCGGCAGGTATGGGTGACACATCCTCTTCTTTAGCAGGTGGCATCTTGGCAACTGCTGCAGAAAGTCCAGCAGAGCCCCACTCACACTGGGCCACCCACAAAGCCGTGGCCTCTCACTCCCTCCCACCAGTCCAGCCCCAAGACTGCTGACAGGGCAGAGAAAATGGCGTCAGGCACAGCTGCAGGGGCTCTTGCTGCCTGGAGCGGTGTTTATATTGATCTGAACCCAGGCACACCTGGGGAGGGCTGGCCGGCACAGTCGGGCTTCCCAGGCCAGCCAATAATCACCCCTCAGGGGCTCACAGTTGCAGAAACTGGAACTTGCTGAATCGGCCAGGTCCAAGGAACAGGTGTGGGCTCCTGAGAGTCAGGATAGACAAGGGGCTGCAGCTCTGGCTTGTTTTCTAATTATATTATCTGGCCCATGAGTGGGAGACAACTTCAAGAAAACCCTCTCCTAATGAGAGGAACCCAGGAGTCAGGGAGAGGAGGGGTGGCTGGTGGGTGGAGACAGAGGCCTGGTGCCCCGGGTGCAGTGGAAGTCTCTGGAAGACCAGGTGGAGGGAGGCCACACAGAGTGATGCCCAGGGTCACAGACCTGTCGGAGCTGCTGTTTGTTAGTTCAAGTCCTGCTCTGAGGTGCTCTGTGTCAGATCTGAGTGACAGGTGAGCTGGGAGTGCTCTGCAATGAGGGCGATATGCACGGCTCCTGTGTTCCCAGCCCTGCCATGGTACCTGTAAGGGTAGCTCTGTATCCTGGGAGGGGCCTGACCACGAGAGCCCCATGGGCTGCAGGGGAACCTGCCCAGGGAACCCCATATCCTGGGAGGGGCCTGAACACGAGAGCCCCATGGGCTGGGGTGGGGGTGGGGTACCTGCCCAGGTGAGCTCCATATCCTGGGATTGGCCTGACCTCGAGAGCCCCATGGGCTGCTGGAGTCCTGGTAAAGGATGTCAGGACAGTCAGTGAAGCCACCGAGGATATACCTCCAGTAGTTCCTAAATCCTACACCCTGCTGGTCATTCTACCAACCACCAGGACATGGTACTCTGTATTAGTCTTCAATGATGCCTTCTTTTGTATTCTATTAGTCCCAGAGTCACAAGAAATTTTGGCTTGTGAGTGGCAGGACTCAACATACAACTAAAACAATACTTCCGGGCCGTGTTGCCCCAAGGGTTCAAAAATTCCCACACCATCTTTGGGGAAAGCTCAGCTAAAGAACTAAAAGTTCTACCTCTGGAAAAGGAAACACTCCTTCAATATGCAGACGACATTCTGATCGCCAGCCCTACTAAGGAGACCTCTGAACTACCAAGCCAATAAAGGATACAAGTTGTCCAAGACAAAGCTCAAATATCACAGACTACGGTGACCTGCCTGGGCTTCATTCTCACAGAAGGTCGGAGAAGCCCATCCCAGGAAAGGGAAGAAACAATTTACAGCCTTACCCATTTCTGAAACTAGAAGACAGCTTAGGGGTTCCTGGGGAGGCCAGGGTTTGCTGCTTCTGGATCCCTAACTACAGTCTACTAGCTGGGCCTCTATATGAAACACTGAAAGGAAAAGATGATGATCCTTTTGAATAGAATGCAGAAGTGGCCTTTCAAGAATGGAAAGAGCAGTCAATTCAGACCCTTGCCCTGGAACTCCCTAATTTAGCTAAACCCTTTGACCTTTACATTCCTGGTGAACGGTGAATCGCCATTGGAGTATTAGTGCAAAACCTGGGACCACTTGAAATGGAACAATTCAAGAATGCGATCCAGGTAGGATAAACTACGGTCACCAAGGGGCTTGGCCCACCGCCACATCTGGCCAAGATACTGGCAGTATCTGAAAACCTGGAAATCAGCAGCCCAAAAGGCCACCTCCCTCCGAAGGGAAAAGGACCCCACGTGGTGATCCTAACACCCAACCATGCCCTGAAGTTGCAGGGTTGGCTCCATGGGCACACTGACCTTGAGCGAGGAGGCCCTCCAACTCCAACCTCCATCGAGATAACCGGGGCAAAGTGGCACCATGAAGACTCGTGTGAAGGTGTCTGCACGGGCAAATTTAACGCTCATTTCCCACCAGGAAGAGGAATTAACCAAAGGCTCAGCATGCCGTGCCGGAACCAGATTAGGGCCTGAAGCAATCCTGAGGGTTTGCGGCCAGCTCACAAGAAAGCGAGTTGAAGAAAGGAGCTCAGGGACACTGTAATTCACAAACCTGCAGAGTTATAAATGACAGCTATCACCCAAAAATATACTGAAGGAAGGCTGCGAAGAGGACTTGAAAGCGGGGCAGAATTGCAAGAAAACGATTTCAGGGGGTAGACTGGAATTGCATTTAAAGCATAGGAAATGAGGCAGAACGTCGACAATGATGCACTTGGCCAAAAAGGGCGTATGCGTTTTTTCCTGAATATATTCAGGAAAAAACGCATACGCCCTTTTTGGCCAACCAAGCAAGCATGTTAAAGAAATCTGCACTACAATGAAGTCTCACTGCCCCCCGTTCAAAAGGGCCATCTGAAAAAAGTGTAAAATCCAGAAAGGCAGCACAGGCCATGGAGAACAGGGAGCCTTGTTATGCTGATGGGCGGGATGTAAATTGCCAACAGCCACTCTGGAGATGTGTATGGTGTTTCCTCAAAAACCTAAAAAACAAAGCAATGGAGCCTACGGCATTACCACTTTTTTTCCTATAGCTTAGGGAAATTAAAATCAAAAACACACAGCCACCGCAAAGTTTCTGTTTACGGCTCTGTTTACAAGAACCTCGTCTACGGTACAAGTTAAATATCCCAGAAAGCGAAAAATGGATAAAGAAGTGTGGTACGTACGTACAAAGGAATATCACTCACCAATGAAATCTATGTCATCAGGCCCGTCGCGGCATAATGAGTGGATTCACGTACGATGATTCTAAGTGAAATAAGTCACACAGAAAATGAAACATCATAAGATATCACTAATACACGGAATGTAAACTTGGCTACACATGAACTGAATTACAAAACAGAGCAGGGTCTCAAATTTAGAAAACCAACTTATGCTTGCTTAAGGGGAAAGGTGAGTTGTGGTGCTGCATAAAACCAGAGATAGAAATTAGCACAGATACCTTTCCATAAGCCAAATATGTAATAGTCAAGACCTAGCCCTTGCTCAACGAAATGGACTAAACACCCCATATTCAACGCCTAGGATTACACATGACTAGTAAGAACCTTCAAACCCATGGATTTATATGTCTCCGTAAGAGACTCAAGTGTGTGTACAGCGGCATGAATGCAGCAGAGAAAATCCGATAAAACCCATTATCAAAATGAATTACAAAAACAAACACAATGACAGTGAAATAGAGAGCAATTCTTAAATAATTCATTCAGGGCTTGTGATGCAACCTGGATTTACCACATCTACACCCAGAGCTGAGTGAGACATAAGGCTGGACACTTCGGGCTGATAGCATTGGTGAGGTTCGATGAGCAAATGCAGACCCTTTGAAGTCATACTGCATGGTACCCATTCCATGGGTCCCAACTCTCCAGGTTTAAGGGATTCTTCCTTCAGCTAAAACATGCATGGGAAACCCACAGTACAGTGCACTGTGTGACCGGGAAACGTTTTCAAATGCATCTCAGTTTTCGTCCCATTTTACTCGGGTTCACCATTCCAGACCGTTTACTAACACTCTCCCCACTTGGAGAGTCAGTGCCTTTAACCTCCTGTTTGGCACAGTTTGCAATTTCTGCGCAAGATGAACAGGAATAGGGAGAACCAATGAGAGACTAGCTGTAGGTGTCTGGACGGGCAAATGGAACGCTCATTTCCCACCAGGAAGAGGAATTAACCAAAGGCTCAGCATGCCGTGCCGGAACCAGATTAGGGCCTGAAGCATTCCTGCGGGTTTGCGGCCAGCTCACAAGAAAGCGAGTTGAAGAAAGGAGCTCAGGGGCACTGTAATTCACAAACCTGCAGAGTTATAAATGACAGCTATCGTCCAAAAATATATTGAAGGAAGGCTGCGAAGAGGACTGGAAAGCGGGGCAGAATTGCAGGAAAACGATTTCAGGGGGTAGACTGGAATTGCATTTAAAGCATAGGAAAAGAGGCAGAACGTCGACAATGATGCACTTGGCCAAAAAGGGCGTATGCGTTTTTTCCTGAATATATTCAGGAAAAAACGCATACGCCCTTTTTGGCCAAGCAAGCCAGCATGTTAAAGAAATCTGCACTACAAAGAAGTCTCACTGCCCCCAGGTCAAAAGGGCCATCTGAAAAAAGTGTAAAATCCAGAAAGACAGCACAGGCCATGGAGAACAGGGAGCCTTGTTATGCTGATGGGCGGGATGTAAATTGCCAACAGCCACTCTGGAGAAGTGTATGGTGTTTCCTGAAACACCTAAGAAACAAAGCAACGGAGACTACGGCACTTCCACTTATGGTCTTATAGATCACGGAAATTAAAATCAAAAACAGACAGCCACCCCAAAGTTTCAGACGGCTCTGTTTACAGGAATCTCGTCTACGGTACAAGTTAAATATCCCAGAATGTGAAAAATGGATAAAGAAGTTGTGGTACACACATTCAATGGAATATCACTCAGCAATGAAATCTATGTCATCAGGCCCATCGTGGCATAATGAGTGGATTCAGGTACGATGATTCTAAGTGAAATAAGTCACACAGAAAATGAAACATCATAAGATATCACTAATACACGGAATGTAAACTTGGCTACACATGAACTGAATTACAAAACAGAACAGGGTCTCAAATTTAGAAAACCACCTTATGCTTGCTTAAGGGGAAAAGTGAGTTGGGGTGCTGCATAAAACCAGAGATAGAAATTAGCACAGATACCTTTCCATAAGCCAAATATGTAATAGTCAAGACCTAGCCCTTGCTCAACGAAATGGACTAAACACCCCATATTCAACGCCTAGGAATACACCTGACTAGTAAGTATCTTCAAACCCATGGATTTATATGTCTCCATAAGAGACTCAAGTGTGTGTACAGCGGCATGAATGCAGCAGAGAAAATCCGATAAATCCCATTATCAAAATGAATTACAAAAACAAACACAATGACAGTGAAATAGAGAGCAATTCTTAAATAATTCATTCAGGGCTTGTGATGCAACCTGGATTTACCACATCTACAACCAGAGCTGAGTGAGACATAAGGCTGTACACTTCAGCCTGATAGCATTGGTGAGGTTCGTTGAGAAAATGCAGGCCCTTTGAAGTCATACTGCATGGTACCCATTCCATGGGTCCCAACTCTCCAGGTTTAAGGGATTCTTCCTTCAGCTAAAACATGCATGGGAAACCCACAGTATGGTGCACCGTGTGACCGGGAAACCTTTTCAAATGCATCTCAGTTTTCGTCCCCTTTTACTCGGGTTCACGATTGAAGACCCTTTACTAATACTCTCCCCACTTAGAGAGTCAGTGCCTTTAACCTCCTGTTTGGCACAGTTTGCAATTTCTGCGCAAGATGAACAAGAATAGGGAGAACCAATGAGAGACTAGCTCTAGGTGTCTGCACGTTCAAATATAACACTCATTTCCCACCAGGAAGAGGAATTTACCAAAGGATCAGCATGCTGTGCCGGAACCAGATTAGGGCATGAAGCAATCCTGCGGGTTTGCGGCCAGCTCACAAGAAAGCGAGTAGAAGAAAGGAGCTCAGGCGCACTGTCATTCACAAACCTGCAGAGTTATAAATGTCAGCTATTGTCCAAAAATGTATTGAAGTAAGGCTGCGTAGAGGACTTGAAAGCGGGGCAGAATTGCAGGAAAACGAGTTCAGGGGCAGACTGGAATTGCATTTAAAGCATAAGGAAAGAGACAGAAAGTCGACAATGATGCACTTGGTCAAAAAGGGCGTATGCGTTTTTTCCTGAATATATTCAAGAAAAAACACATACGCCCTTTTTGGCCAAACAAGCAAGCCTGTAAAGAAATCTGCATTACAATGAAGTCTCACTGCCCCCCTGTCAAAAGGGACATCTGAAAAAAGTGAAAAATCCAGAAAGGCAGGACAGGCCATGGAGAACAGGGAGCCTTGTTATGCTGATGGGCGGGATGTAACTTGCCAACAGCCACTCTGGAGAAGTGTATGGTGTTTCCTCAAACACCTAAAAAACTAAGCAACGGAGCCTACGGCACTTCCACTTATGGTTCTATAGCTTAGGGAAATTAAAATCAAAAAGACACAGCCACCCATAAATTTTGGACGGCTCTGCTTACAAGAACCTCATTTACGGTACAAGTGAAATATCCCAGAAAGCAAAAAATGGATAAAGAAGTTGTTGTACGTACGTACAATGGAATATCACTCAGCAATGAAATCTATGTCATGAGGCCCGTCGCGGCATAATGAGTGGATTCAGGTACGATCATTCTAAGTTAACTAAGTCACACAGAAAAAGAAACACCATAAGATATCTCAAATACACGGAATGCAAACATGGCTGCACATGAACTCAATTACAAAACAGAAAAGGGTCTCAAATTTAGAAAACCAACTTATGCTTGCTTAAGGGGAAAGGTGAGTTGTGGTCCTGCATAAAACCAGAGATTGAAATTAGCACAGATACCTTTCCATAAGCAAATATGTAATAGTCAGGACCTACTCCTTGCTCCACGAAATGGACTCAACACCCCATATTCAATGCCTAGGAATATACCTGACTAGTAAGAATCTGAAAACCCATGGATTTATATGTCTCCATAAGAGAATCAAGCATGTGTACAGCGGCATAAACGCAGCAGTGAAAATCCGATAAATCCCATTATCAAAATAAATTACAAAAACAAAACACAATGACAGTGAAATAGAGAGCAATTCTTAAATAATTCACTCAGGGCTTGTGATGCAACCTGGATTTACCACATCTACACGCACAGCTGTGTGAGACATAAGGCTGGACACTTCGGGCTGATAGCATTGGTGAGGTTCGGTGAGGAAACGCAGACCCTTTGAAGTCATACTGCATGGTACCCATTCCAAGGGTCTTAAATCTCCAGGTTTAAGGGATTCTTCCTTCAGCTAAAACATGCATGGGAAACCCAGAGTATGGTCCACCGTGTGATTGGGAAACGTTTTCAAATGCATCTCAGTTTTCGAGGCCTGGTACTGGGGTTCACCATTCCAGACGCTTTACTAACACTCTCCCCACTTGGAGAGTCAGTGCCTTTAACCTCCTGTTTGGCACAGTTTGCAATTTCTTCGCAAGATGAACAGGAATAGGGAGAACAAATGAGAGACTAGCTGTAGGTGTCTGCACGGGCAAATGGAACGCTCATTTCTCACCAGGAAGAGGAATTAAACAAAGGCTCAGTGTGTCCTGCCGGAAACAGATTAGGGCCTTAAGCAATCCTGCGGTTTTGCGGCCAGCTCACAAGAAAGTGAGTTGAAGAAAGGAGCTCAGGACCACTGTATTTCACAAACCTGCAGAGTTATGAATGACAGCTCTCGTCCAAAAATGTATTGAAGTAAGTCTTTGAAGAGGACTTGAAAGCGGGGCAGAATTTCTGGAAAACGATTTCAGGGCGTAGACTGGAATTGCACTTAAGCATAGGAAATGAGGCAGAATGTCGACAATGATGCACTTGGCCAAAAAGTGCGTATGTGTTTTTTCCTGAATATACTCAGGAAAAAACGCATACGCCCTTCTTGGCCAACCAAGCAAGCGTGTAAAGGAAATCTGCACTACAATGAAGTCTCACTGCCCCCCGGTCAAAAGGGCCATCTAAAAAAGTGTAAAATCCAGAAAGGCAGGACTGCTCATGGAGAACACGGAGCACTGTTATGCTGATGGGTGGGATGTAAATTGCCAACAGCCACTCTGGAGAAGTGTATGGTGTTTCCTGAAACACGTAGGAAACAAAGCAACACAGCCTATGGCACTTCCACTTATGTTCCTATAGCTTAGGGAAATTAAAATTAAAAAACACACAGCCACCCCAATGTTTGGGTTGGCTCTGTTTACAAGAACCTCGTCTACGGTACCAGTTAAATATCCGAGAAAGCAAAAAATGGATAAAGAAATTGTGGTACGCACGTACAATGGAATATCACTCAGCAATGAAATCTACGTCATCAGGCCCGTAGCGGCATAATGAGTGGATTCAGGTACGATGATTCTACGAGAAATAAGTCACACAGAAAAAGAAACATCATAAGATATCACTAATACACGGAATGTAAATTTGACTACACATGAACTGAATTACAAAACAGAACATGGTATCAAATTTAGAAAACCAACTTATGTTTGCTTATGGGGAAAGGTGAGTTGGGGTGCTGCATAAAACCAGAGATAGAAATTAGCACAGATACCTTTCCATAAGCCAAATATATAATAGACAAGACCTACTCCTTGCTCAACGAAATGGACTCAAAACTCCATATTCAACGCCTGGGAATGTACCTGACAAGTAAGAATCTTAAAACCCATGGATTTATATGTCTCCATACGGAAATCAAGCATGTGTACAGCGGCCTAAACGCAGCAGTGGAAATCCGATAAATCCCATTATCAAAATAAATTTCAAAAACAAAACACAATGACAGTGAAATAGAGAGCAATTCTTAAATAATTCATTCAGGGCTTGTGATGCAACCTGGATTTACCACAACTACACCAAGAGCTGGGTGAGACATAAGCCAGGACACTTCGGGCTGATAGCATTGGTGACGTTCGGTGAGCAAACGCAGAACCTTTGAAGTCATACTGCATGGTACCCATTCCATGGGTCCCAACTCTCCAGGTTTAAGGGATTCTTCCTTCAGCTAAAACATGCATGGGAAACCCAGAGTATGGTCTACCGTGTGATTGGGAAACGTTTTCAAATGCATCTCAGTTTTCGAACCCTGATACTCGGGTTCACCATTCCAGACGCTTTACTAACCCTCTCCCCACTTGGAGAGTCAGTGCCTTAAACCTCCTGTTTGTCACAGTTTGCAATTTCTGCGCAAGATGAATAGGAATAGGGAGAACCAATGAGAGACTAGCTGTAGGTGTCTGCACAGGCAAATGGAACGCTCATTTCCCACCAGGAAGAGGAATTAACCAAAGGCTCAGCGTGCCCTGCCGGAAACAGATTAGGGCCTGAAGCAATCCTGTGGTTTTGCAGCCAGCTCACAAGAAAGCGAGTTGAAGAAAGGAGCTCAGGGGCACTGTAATTCACAAACCTGCAGAGTTATGAATGACAGCTCTCGTCCAAAAATGTATTGAAGTAAGTCTTTGAAGAGGACTTGAAAGCGGGGCAGAATTTCTGGAAAACGATTTCAGGGCGTAGACTGGAATTGCACTTAAGCATAGGAAATGAGGCAGAATGTCGACAATGATGCACTTGGCCAAAAATTGCGTATGTGTTTTTTCCTGAATATACTCAGGAAAAAACGCATACGCCCTTTTTGGCCAACCAAGCAAGCGTGTAAAGGAAATCTGCACTACAATGAAGTCTCACTGCCCCCCGGTCAAAAGGGCCATCTAAAAAAGTGTAAAATCCAGAAAGGCAGGACTGCTCATGGAGAACACGGAGCACTGTTATGCTGATGGGTGGGATGTAAATTGCCAACAGCCACTCTGGAGAAGTGTATGGTGTTTCCTGAAACACGTAGGAAACAAAGCAACACAGCCTATGGCACTTCCACTTATGGTCCTATAGCTTAGGGAAATTAAAATCAAAAACACACAGCCACCCCAAAGTTTGGGACGGCTCTGTTTACAAGAACCTCGTCTATGGTACAAGTTAAATATCCGAGAAAGCAAAAAATGGATAAAGAAGTTGGGGTACGCACATACAATGGAATATCACTCAGCAATGAAATCTATGTCATCAGGCCCGTAGCGGCATAATGAGTGGATCCAAGTATGATGATTCTACGAGAAATAAGTCACACAGAAATAGAAACATCATAAGATATCACTAATACACGGAATGTAAACTTGGCTACGCATGAATTGAATTACAAAACAGAACAGTGTCTCAAATTTAGAAAACCAACTTATGCTTGCTTATGGGGAAAGGTGAGTTGGGGTGCTGCAGAAAACCAGAGATTGAAATTAGCACAGATACCGTTCCATAAGCCCAATATATAATAGACAAGACCTACTCCTTGCTCAACGAAATGCACTCAACACCCCATATTCAACGCCTGGGAAGATACGTGACAAGTAAGAATCTTAAAACCCATGGATTTATATGTCTCCATAAGGAAATCAAGCGTGTGTACAGCGGCCTAAACGCAGCAGTGAAAATCCGATAAATCCCATTATCAAAATAAATTTCAAAAACAAAACACAATGACAGCGAAATAGAGAGCAATTCTTAAATAATTCATTCAGGGCTTGTGATGCAACCTGGATTTACCACATCTACAACCAGAGCTGAGTGAGACATAAGGCTGTACACTTCGGCCTGATAGCATTGGTGAGGTTCGTTGAGAAAATGCAGGCCCTTTGAAGTCATACTGCATGGTACCCATTCCATGGGTCCCAACTCTCCAGGTTTAAGGGATTCTTCCTTCAGCTAAAACATGCATGGGAAACCCACAGTATGGTGCACCGTGTGACCGGGAAACCTTTTCAAATGCATCTCAGTTTTCGTCCCCTTTTACTCGGGTTCACGATTGAAGACCCTTTACTAATACTCTCCCCACTTAGAGAGTCAGTGCCTTTAACCTCCTGTTTGGCACAGTTTGCAATTTCTGCGCAAGATGAACAAGAATAGGGAGAACCAATGAGAGACTAGCTCTAGGTGTCTGCACGTTCAAATATAACACTCATTTCCCACCAGGAAGAGGAATTTACCAAAGGATCAGCATGCTGTGCCGGAACCAGATTAGGACATGAAGCAATCCTGCGGGTTTGCGGCCAGCTCACAAGAAAGCGAGTAGAAGAAAGGAGCTCAGGCGCACTGTCATTCACAAACCTGCAGAGTTATAAATGTCAGCTATTGTCCAAAAATGTATTGAAGTAAGGCTGCGTAGAGGACTTGAAAGCGGGGCAGAATTGCAGGAAAACGAGTTCAGGGGCAGACTGGAATTGCATTTAAAGCATAAGGAAAGAGACAGAAAGTCGACAATGATGCACTTGGTCAAAAAGGGCGTATGCGTTTTTTCCTGAATATATTCAAGAAAAAACACATACGCCCTTTTTGGCCAAACAAGCAAGCCTGTAAAGAAATCTGCATTACAATGAAGTCTCACTGCCCCCCTGTCAAAAGGGACATCTGAAAAAAGTGAAAAATCCAGAAAGGCAGGACAGGCCATGGAGAACAGGGAGCCTTGTTATGCTGATGGGCGGGATGTAAATTGCCAACAGCCACTCTGGAGAAGTGTATGGTGTTTCCTCAAACACCTAAAAAACTAAGCAACGGAGCCTACGGCACTTCCACTTATGGTTCTATAGCTTAGGGAAATTAAAATCAAAAAGACACAGCCACCCATAAATTTTGGACGGCTCTGCTTACAAGAACCTCATTTACGGTACAAGTGAAATATCCAAGAAAGCAAAAAATGGATAAAGAAGTTGTTGTACGTACGTACAATGGAATATCACTCAGCAATGAAATCTATGTCATGAGGCCCGTCGCGGCATAATGAGTGGATTCAGGTACGATCATTCTAAGTTAACTAAGTCACACAGAAAAAGAAACACCATAAGATATCTCAAATACACGGAATGCAAACATGGCTGCACATGAACTCAATTACAAAACAGAAAAGGGTCTCAAATTTAGAAAACCAACTTATGCTTGCTTAAGGGGAAAGGTGAGTTGTGGTCCTGCATAAAACCAGAGATTGAAATTAGCACAGATACCTTTCCATAAGCAAATATGTAATAGTCAGGACCTACTCCTTGCTCCACGAAATGGACTCAACACCCCATATTCAATGCCTAGGAATATACCTGACTAGTAAGAATCTGAAAACCCATGGATTTATATGTCTCCATAAGAGAATCAAGCATGTGTACAGCGGCATAAACGTAGCAGTGAAAATCCGATAAATCCCATTATCAAAATAAATTACAAAAACAAAACACAATGACAGTGAAATAGAGAGCAATTCTTAAATAATTCACTCAGGGCTTGTGATGCAACCTGGATTTACCACATCTACACGCACAGCTGTGTGAGACATAAGGCTGGACACTTCGGGCTGATAGCATTGGTGAGGTTCGGTGAGGAAACGCAGACCCTTTGAAGTCATACTGCATGGTACCCATTCCAAGGGTCTTAAATCTCCAGGTTTAAGGGATTCTTCCTTCAGCTAAAACATGCATGGGAAACCCAGAGTATGGTCCACCGTGTGATTGGGAAACGTTTTCAAATGCATCTCAGTTTTCGAGGCCTGGTACTGGGGTTCACCATTCCAGAAGCTTTACTAACACTCTCCCCACTTGGAGAGTCAGTGCCTTTAACCTCCTGTTTGGCACAGTTTGCAATTTCTTCGCAAGATGAACAGGAATAGGGAGAACAAATGAGAGACTAGCTGTAGGTGTCTGCACGGGCAAATGGAACGCTCATTTCTCACCAGGAAGAGGAATTAAACAACGGCTCAGCGTGTCCTGCCGGAAACAGATTAGGGCCTTAAGCAATCCTGCGGTTTTGCGGCCAGCTCACAAGAAAGTGAGTTGAAGAAAGGAGCTCAGGACCACTGTATTTCACAAACCTGCAGAGTTATGAATGACAGCTCTCGTCCAAAAATGTATTGAAGTAAGTCTTTGAAGAGGACTTGAAAGCGGGGCAGAATTTCTGGAAAACGATTTCAGGGCGTAGACTGGAATTGCACTTAAGCATAGGAAATGAGGCAGAATGTCGACAATGATGCACTTGGCCAAAAAGTGCGTATGTGTTTTTTCCTGAATATACTCAGGAAAAAACGCATACGCCCTTTTTGGCCAACCAAGCAAGCGTGTAAAGGAAATCTGCACTACAATGAAGTCTCACTGCCCCCCGGTCAAAAGGGCCATCTAAAAAAGTGTAAAATCCAGAAAGGCAGGACTGCTCATGGAGAACACGGAGCACTGTTATGCTGATGGGTGGGATGTAAATTGCCAACAGCCACTCTGGAGAAGTGTATGGTGTTTCCTGAAACACGTAGGAAACAAAGCAACACAGCCTATGGCACTTCCACTTATGGTCCTATAGCTTAGGGAAATTAAAATTAAAAAACACACAGCCACCCCAATGTTTGGGTTGGCTCTGTTTAAAAGAACCTCGTCTACGGTACAAGGTAAATATCCGAGAAAGCAAAAACTGGATAAAGAAATTGTGGTACGCACGTACAATGGAATATCACTCAGCAATGAAATCTACGTCATCAGGCCCGTAGCGGCATAATGAGTGGATTCAGGTACGTTGATTCTACGAGAAATAAGTCACACAGAAAAAGAAACATCATAAGATATCACTAATACACGGAATGTAAATTTGACTACACATGAACTGAATTACAAAACAGAACATGGTATCAAATTTAGAAAACCAACTTATGCTTGCTTATGGGGAAAGGTGAGTTGGGGTGCTGCATAAAACCAGAGATAGAAATTAGCACAGATACCTTTCCATAAGCCAAATATATAATAGACAAGACCTACTCCTTGCTCAACGAAATGGACTCAAAACTCCATATTCAACGCCTGGGAATGTACCTGACAAGTAAGAATCTTAAAACCCATGGATTTATATGTCTCCATACGGAAATCAAGCATGTGTACAGCGGCCTAAACGCAGCAGTGGAAATCCGATAAATCCCATTATCAAAATAAATTTCAAAAACAAAGCACAATGACAGTGAAATAGAGAGCAATTCTTAAATAATTCATTCAGGGCTTGTGATGCAACCTGGATTTACCACATCTACACCAAGAGCTGGGTGAGACATAAGCCAGGACACTTCGGGCTGATAGCATTGGTGAGGTTCGGTGAGCAAATGCAGAACCTTTGAAGTCATACTGCATGGTACCCATTCCATGGGTCCCAACTCTCCAGGTTTAAGGGATTCTTCCTTCAGCTAAAACATGCATGGGAAACCCAGAGTATGGTCTACCGTGTGATTGGGAAACGTTTTCAAATGCATCTCAGTTTTCGAACCCTGATACTCGGGTTCACCATTCCAGACGCTTTACTAACCCTCTCCCCACTTGGAGAGTCAGTGCCTTAAACCTCCTGTTTGTCACAGTTTGCAATTTCTGCGCAAGATGAATAGGAATAGGGAGAACCAATGAGAGACTAGCTGTAGGTGTCTGCACAGGCAAATGGAACGCTCATTTCTCACCAGGAAGAGGAATTAACCAAAGGCTCAGCATGCCCTGCCGGAAACAGATTAGGGCCTGAAGCAATCCTGTGGTTTTGCAGCCAGCTCACAAGAAAGCGAGTTGAAGAAAGGAGCTCGGGGCACTGTAATTCACAAACCTGCAGAGTTATGAATGACAGCTATCGTCCAAAAATGTATTGAAGTAAGTCTTCGAAGAGGAGTTGAAAGCGGGGCAGAATTTCTGGAAAACGATTTCAGGGGGTAGACTGGAATTGCACTTAAAGCATAAGAAAAGAGGCAGAATGTCGACAATGATGCACTTGGCCAAAAAGGGCGTATGCGTTTTTTCCTGAATATATTCAGGAAAAAACGCATACGCACTTTTTGGTCAACCAAGCAAGCGTGTAAAGGAAAACTGCACTGCAATGAAGTCTCACTGCCCCCCGGTCAAAAGGGCCATCTGAAAAAAGTGTAAAATCCATAAAGGCAGGACAGGTCATGGAGAACAGGGAGCCTTGTTATGCTGATGGACGGGATGTAAATTGCCAACAGCCACTCTGGAGAAGTGTATGGTGTTTCCTGAAACACGTAGGAAACAAAGCAACACAGCCTATGGCACTTCCACTTATGGTCCTATAGCTTAGGGAAATTAAAATCAAAAACACACAGCCACCCCAAAGTTTGGGACGGCTCTGTTTACAAGAACCTCGTCTACGGTACAAGTTAAATATCCCAGAAAGCAAAAAATGGATAAAGAAGTTGGGGTACGCACATACAATGGAATATCACTCAGCAATGAAATCTACGTCATCAGGCCCGTAGCGGCATAATGAGTGGATCCAAGTATGATGATTCTACGAGAAATAAGTCACACAGAAAAAGAAACATCATAAGATATCACTAATACACGGAATGTAAACTTGGCTACGCATGAATTGAATTACAAAACAGAACAGTGTCTCAAATTTAGAAAACCAACTTATGCTTGCTTATGGGGAAAGGTGAGTTGGGGTGCTGCAGAAAACCAGAGATTGAAATTAGCACAGATACCGTTCCATAAGCCCAATATATAATAGACAAGACCTACTCCTTGCTCAACGAAATGGACTCAACACCCCATATTCAACGCCTGGGAAGATACGTGACAAGTAAGAATCTTAAAACCCATGGATTTATATGTCTCCATAAGGAAATCAAGCGTGTGTACAGCGGCCTAAACGCAGCAGTGAAAATCCGATAAATCCCATTATCAAAATAAATTTCAAAAACAAAACACAATGACAGTGAAATAGAGAGCAATTCTTAAATAATTCATTCAGGGCTTGTGATGCAACCTGGATTTACCACATCTACAACCAGAGCTGAGTGAGACATAAGGCTGTACACTTCGGCCTGATAGCATTGGTGAGGTTCGTTGAGAAAATGCAGGCCCTTTGAAGTCATACTGCATGGTACCCATTCCATGGGTCCCAACTCTCCAGGTTTAAGGGATTCTTCCTTCAGCTAAAACATGCATGGGAAACCCACAGTATGGTGCACCGTGTGACCGGGAAACCTTTTCAAATGCATCTCAGTTTTCGTCCCCTTTTACTCGGGTTCACGATTGAAGACCCTTTACTAATACTCTCCCCACTTAGAGAGTCAGTGCCTTTAACCTCCTGTTTGGCACAGTTTGCAATTTCTGCGCAAGATGAACAAGAATAGGGAGAACCAATGAGAGACTAGCTCTAGGTGTCTGCACGTTCAAATATAACACTCATTTCCCACCAGGAAGAGGAATTTACCAAAGGATCAGCATGCTGTGCCGGAACCAGATTAGGACATGAAGCAATCCTGCGGGTTTGCGGCCAGCTCACAAGAAAGCGAGTAGAAGAAAGGAGCTCAGGCGCACTGTCATTCACAAACCTGCAGAGTTATAAATGTCAGCTATTGTCCAAAAATGTATTGAAGTAAGGCTGCGTAGAGGACTTGAAAGCGGGGCAGAATTGCAGGAAAACGAGTTCAGGGGCAGACTGGAATTGCATTTAAAGCATAAGGAAAGAGACAGAAAGTCGACAATGATGCACTTGGTCAAAAAGGGCGTATGCGTTTTTTCCTGAATATATTCAAGAAAAAACACATACGCCCTTTTTGGCAAACAAGCAAGCCTGTAAAGAAATATGCATTACAATGAAGTCTCACTGCCCCCCTGTCAAAAGGGACATCTGAAAAAAGTGAAAAATCCAGAAAGGCAGGACAGGCCATGGAGAACAGGGAGCCTTGTTATGCTGATGGGCGGGATGTAAATTGCCAACAGCCACTCTGGAGAAGTGTATGGTGTTTCCTCAAACACCTAAAAAACTAAGCAACGGAGCCTACGGCACTTCCACTTATGGTTC
Source organism: Delphinapterus leucas (assembly GCF_059928025.1). NCBI lineage: Eukaryota > Metazoa > Chordata > Mammalia > Artiodactyla > Monodontidae > Delphinapterus > Delphinapterus leucas. Next base: position 4,590,010 of record NW_028322250.1, read on the forward strand.
TATAGCTTAGGGAAATTAAAATAAAAAAGACACAGCCACCCATAAATTTTGGACGGCTCTGCTTACAAGAACCTCATTTACGGTACAAGTGAAATATCCAAGAAAGCAAAAAATGGATAAAGAAGTTGTTGTACGTACGTACAATGGAATATCACTCAGCAATGAAATCTATGTCATGAGGCCCGTCGCGGCATAATGAGTGGATTCAGGTACGATCATTCTAAGTTAACTAAGTCACACAGAAAAAGAAACACCATAAGATATCTCAAATACACGGAATGCAAACATGGCTGCACATGAACTCAATTACAAAACAGAAAAGGGTCTCAAATTTAGAAAACCAACTTATGCTTGCTTAAGGGGAAAGGTGAGTTGTGGTCCTGCATAAAACCAGAGATTGAAATTAGCACAGATACCTTTCCATAAGCAAATATGTAATAGTCAGGACCTACTCCTTGCTCCACGAAATGGACTCAACACCCCATATTCAATGCCTAGGAATATACCTGACTAGTAAGAATCTGAAAACCCATGGATTTATATGTCTCCATAAGAGAATCAAGCATGTGTACAGCGGCATAAACGCAGCAGTGAAAATCCGATAAATCCCATTATCAAAATAAATTACAAAAACAAAACACAATGACAGTGAAATAGAGAGCAATTCTTAAATAATTCACTCAGGGCTTGTGATGCAACCTGGATTTACCACATCTACACGCACAGCTGTGTGAGACATAAGGCTGGACACTTCGGGCTGATAGCATTGGTGAGGTTCGGTGAGGAAACGCAGACCCTTTGAAGTCATACTGCATGGTACCCATTCCAAGGGTCTTAAATCTCCAGGTTTAAGGGATTCTTCCTTCAGCTAAAACATGCATGGGAAACCCAGAGTATGGTCCACCGTGTGATTGGGAAACGTTTTCAAATGCATCTCAGTTTTCGAACCCTGGTACTGGGGTTCACCATTCCAGACGCTTTACTAACACTCTCCCCACTTGGAGAGTCAGTGCCTTTAACCTCCTGTTTGGCACAGTTTGCAATTTCTTCGCAAGATGAACAGGAATAGGGAGAACAAATGAGAGACTAGCTGTAGGTGTCTGCACGGGCAAATGGAACGCTCATTTCTCACCAGGAAGAGGAATTAAACAAAGGCTCAGCGTGCCCTGCCGGAAACAGATTAGGACCTTAAGCAATCCTGCGGTTTTGCGGCCAGCTCACAAGAAAGTGAGTTGAAGAAAGGAGCTCAGGACCACTGTATTTCACAAACCTGCAGAGTTATGAATGACAGCTCTCGTCCAAAAATGTATTGAAGTAAGTCTTTGAAGAGGACTTGAAAGCGGGGCAGATTTTCTGGAAAACGATTTCAGGGCGTAGACTGGAATTGCACTTAAGCATAGGAAATGAGGCAGAATGTCGACAATGATGCACTTGGCCAAAAAGTGCGTATGTGTTTTTTCCTGAATATACTCAGGAAAAAACGCATACGCTCTTTTTGGCCAACCAAGCAAGCGTGTAAAGGAAATCTGCACTACAATGAAGTCTCACTGCCCCCCGGTCAAAAGGGCCATCTGAAAAAAGTGTAAAATCCAGAAAGGCAGGACAGGTCATGGAGAACAGGGAGCCTTGTTATGCTGATGGGCGGGATGTAAATTGCCAACAGCCACTCTGGAGAAGTGTATGGTGTTTCCTGAAACACATAGGAAACAAAGCAACACAGCCTATGGCACTTCCACTTATGGTCCTATAGCTTATGGAAATTAAAATCAAAAACACACAGCCACCCCAATGTTTGGGACGTCTCTGTTTACAAGAACCTCATTACGGTACAAGTTAAATATCCGAGAAAGCAAAAAATGGATAAAGAAGTTGTGGTATGCACGTACAATGGAATGTCACTCAGCAATGAAATCTACGTTATCAGGTCCGTATCGGCATAATGAGTGGGATCAGGTACGATGATTCTACGAGAAATAAGTCACACAGAAAGAGAAACATCATAAGATATCACTAATACACGGAATGTAAATTTGACTACACATGAATTGAATTACAAAACAGAACATGGTGTCAATTTTAGAAAACCAACTTATGTTTGCTTATGGGGAAAGGTGAGTTGGGGTGCTGCATAAAACCAGAGATTGAAATTAGCACAGATACCTTTCCATAAGCCAAATATATAATAGACAAGACCTACTCCTTGCTCAACGAAATGGACTCAACACTCCATATTCAACGCCTGGGAATATACCTGACAAGTAAGAATCTTAAAACCCATGGATTTATATGTCTCCACAAGGAAATCAAGCGTGTGTACAGCGGCATAAACGCAGCAGTGAAAATCCGATAAATCCCATTATCAAAATAAATTTCAAAAAGAAAACACAATGACAGTGAAATAGAGAGCAATTCTTAAATAATTCATTCAGGGCTTGTGATGAAACCTGGATTTACCACATCTACACCCAGAGCTGGGTGAGACATAAAGCTGGACACTTCGGGCTGATAGCTTTGGTGAGGTTCGGTGAGCAAACGCAGACCCTTTGAAGTCATACTGCATGGTACTCATTCCATGGGTCCCAACTCTCCAGGTTTAAGGGAATCTTCCTTCAGCTAAAACATGCATGGGAAACCCAGAGTATGGTCCACCGTGTGATTGGGAAACGTTTACAAATGCATCTCAGTTTTCGAACGCTGGTACTCGGGTTCACCATTCCAGACGCTTTACTAACATTCTCCCCACTTGGAGAGTCAGTGCCTTTAAACTCCTGTTTGGCACAGTTTGCAATTTCTGCGCAAGATGAACAGGAATAGGGAGAACCAATGAGAGACTAGCAGTACGTGTCTGCACGGGCAAATGGAACGCTCATTTCCCACCAGGAAGACGAATTAACCAAAGGCTCAGCGTGCCCTGCCGGAAACAGATTAGGGCCTGAAGCAATCCTGCGGTTTTGCAGCCAGCTCACAAGAAAGTGAGTTGAAGAAAGGAGCTCAGGGTCACTGAAATTCACAAACCTGCAGAGTTATGAATGACAGCTATCGTCCAAAATTGTATTGAAGTAAGTCTTCGAAGAGGACTTGAAAGCGGGGCAGAATTTCAGGAAAACGATTTCAGGGGGTAGACTGGAATTGCATTTAAAGCATAGGAAAAGAGGCAGAATGTCGACAATGATGCACTTAGCCAAAAAGGGCGTATGCGTTTTTTCCTGAATATATTCAGGAAAAAACGCATACGCAATTTTTGACCAACCAAGCATGCGTGTAAAGGAAATCTGCACTACAATGGAGTCTCACTGCCCCCCCGGTCAAAAGGGCCATCTGAAAAAAGTGTAAAATCCAGAAAGGCAGGACAGGTCATGGAGAACAGGGAGCCTTTTTATGCTGCTGGGCAGGATGTAAATTGCCAATAGCCACTCTGGAGAAGTGTATGGTGTTTCCTGAAACACGTAGGAAACAAAGCAACACAGCCTATGGCACTTCCACTTATGGTCCTATAGCTTAGGGAAATTAAAATCAAAAACACACAGCCACCCCAAAGTTTGGGATGGCTGTGTTTACAAGAACCTCGTCTACGGTACAAGTTAAATATCCGAGAAAGCAAAAAATGAATAAAGAAGTTGTGGTACGCACGTACAATGGAATATAACTCAGCAATGAAATCTCCGTCATCAGGCCCGTAGCGGCATAATGAGTGGATCCAAGTACGATGATTCTACGGGAAATAAGTCACACAGAAAAAGAAACATCATAAGATATCACTAATACACGGAATGTAAACTTGACTACACATGAACTGAATTACAAAACAGAACAGGGTCTCAAATTTAGAAAACCAACTTATGCTTGCTTATGGGGAAAGGTGAATTTGGGTGCTGTATAAAACCAGAGATTGAAATTAGCACACATACCATTCCATAAGCCAAATATATAATAGACAAGACCTACTCCTTGCTCAGCGAAATGGACTCAACAGCCCATATTCAACGCCTGGGAACATACCTGACAAGTAAGAATCTTAAAACCCATGGATTTATATGTCTCCATAAGGAAATCAAGCATGTGTACAGCAGCCTAAACGCAGCAGTGAAAATCAGATAAATCCCATTATCAAGATAAATTTCGAAAACAAAACACAATGAGAGTGAAATAGAGAGCAATTCTTAAATAATTCATTCAGGGCTTGTGATGCAACCTGGATTTACCACATCTACACGCAGAGCTGTGTGAGACATAAGGCTGGACACTTCAGGCTGATAGCATTGGTGAGGTTCGGTGAGCAAACGCAGACCCTTTGAAGTCATACTGCCTGGTACCCATTCCATGGGTCCCAACTTTCCAGGTTTAAGGGATTCTTCCTTCAGCTAAATCATGCATGGGAAACCCAGAGTATGGTCCACCGTGTGATTGGGAAACGTTTTCAAATGCATCTCAGTTTTCGAACGCTGGTACTCGGGTTCACCATTCCAGACGCTTTACTAACATTCTCCCCACTTGGAGAGTCAGTGCCTTTAACCTCCTGTTTGGCACAGTTTGCAATTTCTGCGCAAGATGAACAGGAATAGGGAGAACCAATGAGAGACTAGCTGTAGGTGTCTGCACGGGCAAATGGAACGCTCATTTCCCACCAGGAAGAGGAATTAACCAAAGGCTCAGCGTGCCCTGCCGGAAACAGATTAGGGCCTGAAGCAATCCTGCGGTTTTGCAGCCAGCTCACGAGAAAGCGAGTTGAGGAAAGGAGCTCAGGGGCACTGTAATTCACAAACCTGCAGAGTTATGAATGACAGCTATCGTCCAAAAATGTATTGAAGTAAGTCTTCGAAGAGGACTTGAAAGTGGGGCAGAATTTCAGGAAAACGATTTCAGGGGGTAGACTGGAATTGCACTTAAAGCATAGGAAAAGAGGCAGAGTGTCGACAATGATGCACTTGGCCAAAAAGGGCGTATGCGTTTTTTCCTGAATATATTCAGGAAAAAACGCATACGCCCTTTTTGGCCAACCAAGTAGGCGTGTAAAGGAAATCTGCACTACAATGAAGTCTCACTGCCCCCCGGTCAAAAGGGCCATCTGAAAAAAGTGTAAAATCCAGAAAGGCAGGACATGTCATGGAGAACAGGGAGCCTTGTCATGCTGATGGGCGGGATGTAAATTGCCAACAACCACTCTGGAGAAGTGTATGGTGTTTCCAGAAACACGGAGGAAACAAAGCAACACAGCCTATGGCACTTCCACTTATGGTCCTATAGCTTAGGGAAATTAAAATCAAAAACACACAGCCACCCCAGAGTTTGGGACGGCTCTGTTTACAAGAACCTCGTCTACGGTACAAGTAAAATATCCCAGAAAGCAAAAAATGGATAAAGAATTTGTGGTACGCACGTACAATGGAATATCACTCAGCAATGAAATCTACGTCATCAGGCCCATAGCGGCATAATGAGTGGATTCAGGTACGATGATTCTACGAGAAATAAGTCACACAGAAAAAGAAACATTATAAGATATCACTAATACACGGAATGTAAAGTTGGCTACACATGAACTGAATTAGAAAACAGAACAGGGTCTCAAATTTAGAAAACCAACTTATGCTTGCTTATGGGGAAAGGTGAGTTGGGGTGCTGCATAAAACCAGAGATTGAAATTAGCACAGATACCATTCCATAAGCCAAATATATAATAGACAAGCCCTACTCCTTGCTCAATGAAATGGACTCAACACCCCATATTCAACGCCTGGGAAGATACCTGACAAGTAAGAATCTTAAAGCCCATAGATTTATATGTCTCCATAAGGAAATCAAGCGTGTGTACAACGGTCTAAACGCAGCAGTGAAAATCCGATAAATCCCATTATCAAAATAAATTTCAAAAACAAAACACAATGACAGTGAAATAGAGAGCAATTCTTAAACAATTCATTCAGGGCTTGTGATGCAACCTGGATTTACCACATCTACAACCAGAGCTGGGTGAGACATAAGGCTGGACACTTCATGCTGATAGCATTGTTGAGGTTCGGTGAGCAAATGCAGACCCTTTGAAGTCATACTGCATGGTACCCATTCCATGGGTCCCAACTCTCCAGGTTTAAGGGATTCTTCCTTCAGCTAAAACATGCATGGGAATCCCAGAGTATGGTCCACCGTGTGATTGGGAAACGTTTTCAAATGCATCTCAGTTTTCGAACCCTGGTACTCGGGTTCAACATTCCAGACGCTTTACTAACACTCTCCCCACTTGGAGAGTCAGTGCCTTTAACCTCCTGTTTGGCACAGTTTGCAATTTCTGCGCAAGATGAACAGGAATAGGGAGAACCAATGAGAGACTAGCTGTAGGTGTCTGCACGGGCAAAAGGAATGCTCATTTCCCACCAGGAAGAGGGATTAAACAAAGGCTCAGGGTGCCCTGCCGGAAACAGATTAGGGCCTGAAGCAATCCTGCGGTTTTGTGGCCAGCTCACAAGAAAGCGAGTTGAAGAAAGGAGCTCAGGGGCACTGTAATTCACAAACCTGCAGAGTTATGAATGACAGCTATCGTCCAAAAATGTACTGAAGTAAGTCTTCGAAGAGGACATGAAAGCGGGGCAGAATTTCAGGAAAACGATTTCAGGGGGCAGACTGGACTTGCACTTAAAGCATAGGAAAAGGGGCAGAATGTCGACAATGATGCTCTTGGCCAAAAAGGGCGTATGCGTTTTTTCCTGAATATATTCAGGAAAAAACGCATACACAATTTTTGGACAACCAAGCAAGCGTGTAAAGGAAATCTGCACTACAATGAAGTCTCACTGCCCCCCGGTCAAAAGGGCTATCTGAAAAAAGTGTAAAATCCAGAAAGGCAGGACAGGTCATGGAGAACAGGGAGCCTTGTTATGCTGATGGGCGGGATGTAAATTGCCAACAGCCACTCTGGAGAAGTGTATGGTGTTTCCTGAAACGCTTAAAAAAGAAAGCAACGGAGCCTATGGCACTTCCACTTATGGTCCGATAGCTTAGAGAAATTAAAATCAAAAACACAAAGCAATCCCAAAGATTGGAACGGCTCTGTTTACAAAAACCTCTTCTATGGTACAAGTTAAATATCCGAGAAAGCAAAAAATGGATAAAGAAATTGTGGTACGTACGTACAATGGAATATCACTCAGCAATGAAATCTACGTCATCAGGCCCGTAGCGGCATAATGAGTGGATTCAGGTACGATGATTCTACGAAAAATAAGTCACACAGAAAAAGAAACATCATAAGATAACACTAATACACGGAATGTAAACTTGGCTACACATGAAATGAATTACAAAACAGGACAGGGTTTCAAATTTAGAAAACCAACTTATGCTTGCTTATGGGGAAAGGTGAGTTGGGGTGCTGCATAAAACCAGAGATTGAAATTAGCACAGATACCGTTCCATAAGCCAAATATATAATAGACAAGACCTACTCCTTGCTCAACGAAATGGACTCAACACCCCATATTCAAAGCCTGGGAAGATAACTGACAATTAAGAATCTTAAAACCCATGGATTTATATGTCTCCATAAGGAAATCAAACATGTGTACAATGGCCTAAACGCAGCAGTGAAGATCCGAAAAATCCCATTACCAACATAAATTTCAAAAACAAAACACAATGACAGTGAATTAGAGAGCAATTCTTAAATTATTCATTCAGGGCTTGTGATGCAACCTGAATTTACCACATCTACACCCAGAGCTGGGAGAGACATAAGGATGGACACTTCGGGCTGATAGCATTGGTGAGGTTCACTGAGCAAACGCAGACCCGTTGAAGTCATACTGCATGGTATCCATTCCATGGGTCCTAACTCTACAGGTTTAAGGGATTCTTCCTTCAGCTAAAACATGCATGGGAAACCCAGAGTATGGTCCACCGTGTGATTGGGAAACGTTTTCAAATGCATCTCAATTTTCGTCCCCTGGTACTAGGGTTCACCATTCCAGACGCTTTACTAACACTCTCCCCACTTGGAGAGTCAGTGCCTTTAACCTCCTGTTTGGCACAGTTTGCAATTTCTGCGCAAGATGAACAGGAATAGGGAGAACCAATGACAGACTAGCTGTGGGTGTCTGCACGGGCAAATGGACTGCACATTTCCCAACAGAAAGAGGAATTAACCAAAGGCTCAGCGTGCCCTGCCGGAAACAGATTAGGGCCTGAAGCAATTCTGCGGTTTTGCGGCCAGCTCACAAGAAAGCGAGTTGAAGAAAGGAGCTCAGGGACACTGTAATTCACAAACCTGCAGAGTTATGAATGACAGCTATCGTCCAAAAATGTACTGAAGTAAGTCTTCGAAGAGGACTTGAAAGCGGGGCAAAATCTCAAGAAAACGATTTCAGTGGGCAGACTGGAATTGCACTTAAAGCATAGGAAAAGAGGCAGAATGTCGACAATGATGCACTTGGCCAAAAAAGGCGTATGCATTTTTTCCGGAATATATTCAGGAAAAAACGCATACGCCCTTTTTGGCCAACCAAGCAAGCGTGTAAAGGAAATCTGCACTACAATGAAGTCTCACTGCCCCCCGGTCTAAAGGGCCATCGGAAAAAAGTGTAAAATCCAGAAAGGCAGGACAGGTCATGGAGAACACGGAGCCTTTTTATGCTGATGGGCGGGATGTAAATTGCCAACAGCCACCCTGGAGAAATGTATGGTGTTTCCTGAAACACGTAGGAAACAAAGCAACACAGCCTATGGCACTTCCACATATGGTCATATAGCTTAGGGAAATTAAAATCAAAAACACACAGCCACCCCAAAGTTTGGGACGGCTCTGTTTACAAGAACCTCGTCTACAGTACAAGTTAAATATCCGAGAAAGCAGAAAATGAATAAAGTAGTTGTGGTACGCACGTACAATGGAATATCACTCAGCAATGAAATCTACGTCTTCAGGCCCGTAGCGGCATAATTAGTGGATTCAGGTACGATGATTCTACGAGAAATAAGTCACACAGAAAAAGAAACATCATAAGATATCACTAATACACGGAATGTAACCTTGGCTACACATGAACTGAATTACAAAACAGAACAGGGTCTCAAATTTAGAAAACCAACTTATGCTTGCTTATGGGGAAAGGTGAGTTGGGGTGCTGCATAAAACCAGAGATTGAAATTAGCACAGATACCGTTCCATAAGCCAAATATATAATAGACAAGACCTACTCCTTGCTCAACGAAATGGACTCAACACCCCATATTCAAAGCCTGGGAAGATAACTGACAATTAAGAATCTTAAAACCCATGGATTTATATGTCTCCATAAGGAAATCAAACATGTGTACAATGGCCTAAACACAGCAGTGAAGATCCGAAAAATCCCATTACCAACATAAATTTCAAAAACAAAACACAATGACAGTGAATTAGAGAGCAATTCTTAAATTATTCATTCAGGGCTTGTGATGCAACCTGAATTTACCACATCTACACCCAGAGCTGGGAGAGACATAATGATGGACACTTCTTGCTGATAGCTTTGGTGAGGTTCACTGAGCAAACGCAGACCCGTTGAAGTCATACTGCATGGTATCCATTCCATGGGTCCCAACTCTACAGGTTTAAGGGATTCTTCCTTCAGCTAAAACATGCATGGGAAACCCAGAGTATGGTCCACCGTGTGATTGGGAAACGTTTTCAAATGCATCTCAATTTTCGTCCCCTGGTACTAGGGTTCACCATTCCAGACGCTTTACTAACACTCTCCCCACTTGGAGAGTCAGTGCCTTTAACCTCCTGTTTGGCACAGTTTGCAATTTCTGCACAAGATGAACAGGAATAGGGAGAACCAATGACAGACTAGCTGTGGGTGTCTGCACGGGCAAATGGAATGCACATTTCCCAACAGAAAGAGGAATTAACCAAAGGCTCAGCGTGCCCTGCCGGAAACAGATTAGGGCCTGAAGCAATTCTGCGGTTTTGCGGCCAGCTCACAAGAAAGCGAGTTGAAGAAAGGAGCTCAGGGACACTGTAATTCACAAAACTGCAGAGTTATGAATGACAGCTATCGTCCAAAAATGTACTGAAGTAAGTCTTCGAAGAGGACTTGAAAGCGGGGCAAAATCTCAAGAAAACGATTTCAGTGGGCAGACTGGAATTGCACTTAAAGCATAGGAAAAGAGGCAGAATGTCGACAATGATGCACTTGGCCAAAAAAGGCGTATGCATTTTTTCCGGAATATATTCAGGAAAAAACGCATACGCGCTTTTTGGCCAACCAAGCAAGCGTGTAAAGGAAATCTGCACTACAATGAAGTCTCACTGCCCCCCGGTCTAAAGGGCCATCGGAAAAAAGTGTAAAATCCAGAAAGGCAGGACAGGTCATGGAGAACACGGAGCCTTTTTATGCTGATGGGCGGGATGTAAATTGCCAACAGCCACCCTGGAGAAATGTATGGTGTTTCCTGAAACACGTAGGAAACAAAGCAACACAGCCTATGGCACTTCCACATATGGTCATATAGCTTAGGGAAACTAAAATCAAAAACACACAGCCACCCCAAAGTTTGGGACGGCTCTGTTTACAAGAACCTCGTCTACAGTACAAGCTAAATATCCGAGAAAGCAGAAAATGAATAAAGTAGTTGTGGTACGCACGTACAATGGAATATCACTCAGCAATGAAATCTACGTCATCAGGCCCGTAGCGGCATAATTAGTGGATTCAGGTACGATGATTCTACGAGAAATAAGTCACACAGAAAAAGAAACATCATAAGATATCACTAATACACGGAATGTAACCTTGGCTACACATGAACTGAATTACAAAACAGAACAGGGTCTCAAATTTAGAAAACCAACTTATGCTTGCTTATGGGGAAAGGTGAGTTGGGGTGCTGCATAAAACCAGAGATTGAAATTAGCACAGATACCGTTCCATAAGCCAAATTTATAATAGACAAAACCTACTCCTTGCTCAACGAAATGGACTCAACACCCCATATTCAACGCCTGGGAAGATACCTGACAAGTAAGAATCTTAAAACCCATGGATTTATATGTCTCCATAAGGAAATCAAGCGTGTGTACAGCAGCCTGAACACAGCAGAGAAAATCCGATAAATCCCATTATCAAAATAAATTTCAAAAGCAAAACACAATGACAGTGAAATAGAGAGCAATTCTTAAATAATTCATTCAGGGCTTGTGATGCAACTTGGATTTACCACATCTACACTCAGAGCTGCATGAGACATAACGCTGGACACTTCGGGCTGATAGCATTGGTTAGGATGGGTGAGCAAATGCAGAGCCTTTGAAGTCATACTGCATGATACCAATTCCATGGGTCCCATCTCTCCAGGTTTAAGGGATTCTTCCTTCCATTAAAACATGCATGGGAAACCCAGAGTATGGTCCACCGTATGATTGGGAAACGTTTTCAAATGCATCTCAGTTTTCGTTCCCTGGTACTCGGGTACACCATTCCAGACGCTTTACTAACACTCTCCCCACTTGGAGAGTCAGTGCCTTTAACCTCCGGTTTGGCACAGTTTGTAATTTCTGCGCAAGATGAACAGGAATAGGGAGAACCAATGAGAGACTAGCTGTAGGTGTCTGCACGGGCAAATGGAACGCTCATTTCCCACCAGGAAGAGGAATAAACCAAAGGCTCACCGTGCCCTGCCAGAAAGAGATTAGGGCCTGAAGGAATCCTGCGGTTTTGCGGCCAGCTCACAAGAAAGCGAGTTGAAGAAATGAGTTCAAGGGCACTGTAATTCACAAACCTGCAGTGTTATGAATGACAGCTATCGTCCAAACATGTACTGAAGTAAGTCTACGAAGAGGACTTGAAAGCGGGGCAGAATTTCAGGAAAACGATTTAAGGGGGTAGACTGGAATTGCACTTAAAGCATAGGAAAAGAGGCAGAATGTCGACAATGATGCACTTGGCCAAAAAGGGTGTATGCGTTTTCTCCTGAATATATTCAGGAAAAAACGCATACGCCCTTTTTGGCCAACCAAGCAAGCGTGTAAAGGAAATCTGCACTACAATGGAGCCTCACTGCCCCCCGGTCAAAAGGGCCATCTGAAAAATGTGTAAAATCTACAAAGGCAGGACAGGTCATGGAGAACAGGGAGCCTTGTTAAGCTGATGGGCGGGATGAAAAGTGCCAACAGCCAATCTGGAGAAGTGTATGGTGTTTGGTGAAGCACGAAGGAAACAAAGCAACACAGCCTATGGCACTTCCACTTATGGTCATATAGCTTAGGGAAATTAAAATCAAAATGACACAACCACCCCAAAGTTTGGGACGGCTCTGTTTACAAGAACCTCGTCTACGGTACAAGTTAAATATCCGAGAAAGCAAAAAATGGATAAAGCAGTTGTGGTACGCACGTACAATGGAATATCACTCAGCAATGAAATCTACGTCATCAGGCCCGTAGAGGCATAATGAGTGAATTCAGGTACGATGATTCTACGAGAAATAATTCACACAGAAAAAGAAACATCATTAGACATCACTAATACACGGAATGTAAACTTGGCTACACATGAACTGAATTACAAAACAGAACAGGGTCTCAAATTTAGAAAACCAACTTATGCTTGCTTATGGGGAAAGGTGAGTTGGGGTGCTGCATAAAACCAGAGATTGAAATTAGCACAGATACCATTCCATTAGCCAAATATATAATAGACAAGACCTACTCCTTGCTCAACGAAATGGACTCAACACCCCATATTCAACGCCTGGGAAGATACCTGACAAGTAAGAATCTTAAAACCCATGGATTTATATGTCTCCATAAGGAAATCAAGCGTGTGCACAGCGGCATAAACGCAGCAGTGAACATCCGATAAATCCCATTACCAAAATAAATTTCAAAAACAAAACACGATGACAGTGAAATAGAGAGCAATTCTTAAATAATTCATTCAGGGCTTGTGAGGCAACCTGGATTTCCCACATCTACACCCAGAGCTGGGTGAGACATAAGGCTGGACACTTCGGGCTGATAGCATTGGTGAGGTTCGGTGAGCAAACGCAGACCCTTTGAAGTCATACTGCATGGTACCCATTCCATGGGTCCCAACTCTCCAGGCTTAAGGGATTCTTCCTTCAGCTAAAACATGCATGGGAAACCCAGAGTATGGTCCACCGTGTGATTGGGAAACGTTTTCAAATGCATCTCAATTTTCTTCCCCTGGTACTCGGGTTCACCATTCCAGAGGCTTTACTAACATTCTCCCCACTTGGAGAGTCAGTTCCTTTAAACTCCTGTTCGGCACAGTTTGCAATTTCTGCGCAAGATAAACAGGAATAGGGAGAACCAATGAGAGACTAGCTGTAGGTGTCTGCACGGGCAAATGGAACGCTCATTTCCCACCAGGAAGAGGAATTAACCAAAGGCTCAGCGTGCCCTGCCGGAAACAGATTAGGGCCTGAAGCAATACTGTGGTTTTACGGCCAGCTCACAAGAAAGCGAGTTGAAGAAAGGAGCTCAGGGGCACTGTAATTCACAAACCTGCAGAGTAATGAATGACAGCTATCGTCCCAAAATGTATTGAAGTAAGTCTTCGCAGAGGATTTGAAAGCGGGGCAGAATTTCAGGAAAACGATTTCAGGGGGTAGACTGGAATTGCATTTAAAGCATAGGAAAAGAGGCAGAACGTCGACAATGATTCAGTTGGCCAAAAAGTGCGTATGCGTTTTTTCCTGAATATATTCAGGAAAAAACGCATACGCACTTTTTGGCCAACCAAGGAAGCATGTTAAAGAAATCTGCACTACAATGAAGTCTCAATGCCCCCCGGTCAAAAGCGTAATCTGAAAAAAGTGTAAAATCCAGAAAGACAGGACAGGCCATGGAGAACATGGAGCCTTGTTATGCTGATGGGGGAGATGTAAATTGCCAACAGCCACTCTGGAGAAGTGTATTATGTTAACTGAAACACCTAAAAAACAAAGCAACAGAGCCTATAGCACTTACACTTATGGTCCTATAGCTTAGGGAAATTAGAATCAAAAACACACAGCCACCCCAAAGTTTGGGACGGCTCTGTTTACAAGAACCTCGTCTACGGTACAAGTTAAATATCCCAGAATGTGAAAAATGGATAAAGAAGTTGTGGTACGTACGTAAAATGGAATCTCACTCAGCAATGAAATCTATGTCATCTGGCCCGTCGTGGCATAATGAGTGGATTCAGGTACGATGATTCTAAGTGAAATAAGTCACACAGAAAATGAAACATCATAAGATATCACTAATACAAGGAATGTAAACTTGGCTACACATGAACTGAATTACAAAACAGAACAGGGTCTCAAATTTAGAAAACCAACTTATGCTTCCTTAAGGGGAAATGTGAGTTAGGGTGCTGCATAAAACCAGAGATAGAAATTAGCACAGATACCTTTCCATAAGCCAAATATGTAATAGTCAAGACCTCGTCCTTGCTCAACGAAATGCACTAAACACCACATATTCAATGCCTAGGAATACACCTGACTAGTAAGAATCTTCAAACCCATGGGTTTATATGTCTCTGTAAGAGAATCAAGCGTGTGTACAGTGGCATGAACGCAGCTGTGAAAATCCGATAAATCCCATTATCAAAATAAATTTCAAAAACATAACACAATGACAGTGAAATAGAGAGCAGTTTTAAATAATTCATTCAGGGCTTGTGATGCAACCTGGATTTACCACATCTACAACCAGAGCTGAGTGAGACATAAGGCTGTACACTTCGGGCTGATAGCATTGGTGAGGTTCGTTGAGAAAATGCAGGTCCTTTGAAGTCATACTGCATGGTACCCTTTCCTTGGGTCCCAACTCTCCAGGTTTAAGGGATTCTTCCTTCAGCTAAAACATGCATATGAAACCCACAGTATGGTGCACAGTGTGACCAGGAAACCTTTTCAAATGCATCTCAGTTTTCGTCCCCTTTTACTCGGGTTCACGATTGAAGACCCTTTACTAATACTCTCCCCACTTAGAGAGTCAGGGCCTTTAACCTCCTGTTTGGCACAGTTTGCAATTTCTGCGCAAGATGAACAAGAATAGGGAGAACCAATGAGAGACTAGCTCTAGGTGTCTGCACGTTCAAATATAACACTCATTTCCCACCAGGAAGAGGAATTTACCAAAGGATCAGCATGCTGTGCCGGAACCAGATTAGGGCATGAAGCAATCCTGCGGGTTTGCGGCCAGCTCCCAAGAAACTGAGTAGAAGAAAGGAGCTCAGGCGCACTGTCATTCACAAATCTGCAGAGTTTAAATGACAGCTCTTGTCCAAAAATATATTGAAGTAAGGCTGCGTAGAGGACTTGAAAGTGGGGCAGAATTGCAGGAAAACGATTTCAGGGGCAGACTGGAATTGCATTTAAAGCATAGGGAAAGAGACAGAAAGTCGACAATGATGCACTTGGTCAAAAAGGGCGTATGCGTTTTTTCCTGAATATATTCAAGAAAAAACACATACGCCCTTTTTGGCCAAACAAGCAAGCGTGTAAAGAAATCTGCATTACAATGAAGTCTCACTGCACCCCTGTCAAAAGGGACATCTGAAAAAATTGAAAAATCCAGAAAGGCAAGACAGGCCATGGAGAACAGGGAGCCTTGTTATGCTGATGGGAGGGATGCAAATTGGCAACAGCCACTCTGGAGAAGTGTATGGTTTTCCTCAAACACCTAAAAAACTAAGCAACGGAGCCTACGGCACTTCAACTTATGGTTCTATAGCTTAGGGAAATTAAAATCAAAAAGACACAGCCACCCATAAATTTTGGACGGCTCTGCTTACAAGAACCTCGTTTACGGTACAAGTGAAATATCCCAGAAAGCAAAAAATGGATAAAGAAGTTGTTGTACGTACGTACAATGGAATATCACTCAGCAATGAAATCTATGTCATGAGGCCCATCGCGGCATAATGAGTGGATTCAGGTACGATGATTCTAAGTTAACTAAGTCACACAGAAAAAGAAACACCATAAGATATCTCAAGTACACGGAATGTAAACATGGCTGCACATGAACTCAATTACAAAACAGAAAAGGGTCTCAAATTTAGAAAACCAACTTATGCTTGCTTAAGGGGAAAGGTGAGTTGGGGTGCTGCATAAGACCAGAGATTGAAATTAGCACAGATACCTTTCCATAAGCAAGTATGTAATAGTCAGGACCTACTCCTTGCTCCACGAAATGGACTCAACACCCCATATTCAATGCCTAGGAATATACCTGACTAGTAAGAATCTGAAAACCCATGGATTTATATGTCTCCATAAGAGAATCAAGCATGTGTACAGCGGCATAAACGCAGCAGTGAAAATCCGATAAATCCCATTATCAAAATAAATTACGAAAACAAAACACAATGACAGTGAAATAGAGAGCAATTCTTAAATAATTCATTCAGGGCTTGTGATGCAACGTGGATTTACCACATCTACACCCCGAGCTGAGTGAGACATAAGGCTGGACACTTCGGGCTGATAGCATTGGTGACGTTCGGTGAGCAAAGGCAACCCTTTGAAGTCATACTACATGGTACCCATTCCATGGGTCCCAACTCTCCAGGTTTAAGGCATTCTTCCTTCAGCTAAAACATGCATGGGAAACCCAGACTATCGTCTGCCGTGTGATTGGGAAACGTTTTCAAATGCATCTCAGTTTTCGTCCCCTCGTACTCGGTTTTACCATTCCATACGCTTTACTAACACTCTCCCCACTTGGAGAGTAAGTGCCTTTAACCTCCTGTTTGGCACAGTTTGCAATTTCTGCGCAAGATGAACAGGAATAGGGAGAACCAATGAGAGATTAGCTGTAGGTGTCTGCACGAACAAATTTAACGCTCATTTCCTACCAGGAAGAGGAATTAGCCAAAGGCTCAGCATGCCGGGCCGGAACCAGATTAGGGCCTGAAGCAATCCTGCGTTTTTGCGGCCAGCTCACAAGAAAGCGAGTTGAAGAAAGGAGCTCAGGGGCACTGTAATTCACAAACCTGCAGAGTTATAAATGACAGCTATCGTCCAAAAATATATTGAAGTAAGGCTGCAAAGAGGACTTGAACGCAGGGCAGAATTCCAGGAATACGATTTCAGGAGGTAGACGGGAAGTCCTCTGAAAGTATAGGAGAAGAGGAAGAATCTCGACAATAATGCACTTGGTCAAAAAGGGCATATGCGTTTCTTCCAGGGCCCTTATTAAAGAGGGTAGGAGGCTCCCAGCATGCTTCAGTGGCCAACAGAGGGCCTACGTCGCCAAGGCGACAAGAGCCATCCAGGCAGGAGTGACCTCACATCAGAGGGCCCACCTCACAGAAGGGTAAGGAACCCAGTCAGGATCAGACTCTCACCAGAGTGCCCACATAAGCAAGGGGCTGGGAACCAGGCAGGAGTGTCCTCACACCCGTGGGGCCACATCATCGAAAGTTGAGGTACCCAGCACATGCGGCCTCAAACCAGAGGACCCACATCACCATGGGTCTCGGAGCGAGGCAGGCAGGATTAACCTCAAAACACATGGCCCATTGTATAAAAAAGGTGAGGAATCCAGCAGTTGGAACATCCCAGCAGGCGGCCCAGAGCACCGAGGCTATGGGATCCAGGCAGTGATGAACTCACAACAGAGGGCCCTCATCGTGATACTGTAAGCAACCCAGCCGTTGTAACCTCAGAGCACAAGGCCCACATCCCCATGGGGAAGGGAACCAAGCAGGAGTGTCATCGCACCAGTGGGCACACATCAGAAAAGGTGGGGAGCCCAGCAGTTAGGGCCGGACGCCAGAGGGCCCTCATCACTGAGGAGAGGAGGCTCCCAGCAAGCTCCAACTGCTACCAGAAGGCCGACGTCGCCAATGCAGGGTGTGCCAGCCAGGCAGGAGTGACCTCAGAGCAGAGGGCCAACCACACAAAAGTGTGAGGAACCCAAAGAGGATCAGACTCTCACCGGAGGGCCCACATCACCAAGGGAATGGAAACCAGGCAGGAGTGTCCTCACACCAGTGGGGCCACATCACCGAAATGTGACGGACGCAGCACACGTGGCCTCAAACTACAGGACACACATCACCAAGGGGCTGGGAGTAAGGCAGGCAGGAGGAGCCTCCAAACAGAGGGCCCATAGCGTAAAAAAGGTGAGGAATCCCGCAGTTGGAACCTCCCAGCAGGTGACCAGGAGCAGCGAGGCTATGGGATCCAGGCCTGACTGAACACAAAACAGAGGGCCCTCATTATGAAACTGTGAGCAACCCAGCCGTTGGGAACTCAGAGCAGAAGGCCCACATTACCATGGGGTTGGGATCCTGGCAGGAGTGTACTCGAACCACAGGGCGCACATCAGAAAATTTTGGGAGCCCAGGAGTTAGGGCCTGACGCCAGAGGACCCTCATTACCAAGGGGAGGAGACCCCAAGCAGGCACCAACTCCCAAATGAGGGCCCATGTCGCCAAGGTGACCTGCAACAGCCAGGCAGGAGTGACCTCACAGCTGAGGGGCTACCTCACAGAATGGTGAGGAACCCAGCCAGGGAGAGGCACTCACCAGAGGGCCCACATCACCAAGGGCATCAGAACCAGGCAGGACTGTCTTCAACCCAGGGTGGCCACATCATAGAAAGGTGAGGAACCCAGCACATGTGGCCTAAACCAGAGGATCCAGATCTCCAAGGGACTTGGAGTGAGGCAGGCAGGAGTAGCCTCACAACACAGGGCCAATAGAATAAAAAAGCTGAGGAATCCTGCAGTGGGAACCTCCCAGCAGGCGGCCCAGAGCACCGAGTCTATGCGATCCAGGCCGCAGTGAACACACAGCAGAGGACCCACATCATGAAACTGTGAGCAACCCAGCCGTTGGGACCTCAGAGCAGAAGGCCCACATCCCCATGGGGTTGGGAACATGGCACGAGTGTCCTCGCACCACTTAGCACGTATCAGAAAATGTGGGTACCCAGCAGTTAGGGCCTGACACCAGAGGACCCTCATCACCGAGGGGAGGAGGCTCCGAGCAGGCTCCAACTGCCACAAGAGGGCCGACATTGCCAAGGCAGGGTGTGCCAGCCAGGCAGGAGTGACCTCACAGCAGAGGGCCCATCTCACAGAAGTGGGAGGAACCCAGCCAGGATCAGACTCTCACCAGAGGGCCCACATCACCAAGGGGATAGGAACCAGGCAGGAGTGTCCTCACACCAGTGGGGCCACATCACCGAAAGGTGAGGGACCCAGCACACGTGGCCTCAAACCAGAGGACACACATCACCAAGGGGCTGGGAGTGAGGCAGGCAGGAGGAGTCTCAAAACAGAGGGCCCATAGAAGGAAAAAGGTGAGGAATCCCGCAGTTGGAACCTCCCCGCAGGTGGCCAGGAGCAGCGAGGCTATGGGGTCCATGCCGGAGTGAACTCACACCAGAGGGCCCTCATCATGAAACTGAGCAACGTACCATTGGGACCTCAGAGCAGAAGACCCACATTCCCATGGGGTTGGGATCCTGGCAGGAGTGTACTCGCACCACAGGGCGCACATCAGAAAATTTTGGGAGCCCAGGAGTTAGGGTCTGACGCCAGAGGGCCCTCATTACCGAGGGGAGGAGACTCCCAGCAGGCACCAACTCCCAACTGAGGGCCCACGTCGCCAAGTTGAAGTGTGCCAGCCAGGCAGGAGTGACCTCACAGCAGAGGGCCTACCTCACAGAAGGGTGAGGAACCCAGCCAGGATAAGACTCTCACCAGAGGGCCCACATCACCAAGGGGATCAGAACAAGGCAGGAGTGTCCTCACACCAGTGTGGCCACATTATAGAAAGGTGAGGAACCCAGCACATGTGGCCTAAACCAGAGGACCCACATTTCCAAGGTGCTCTGAGTGAGGCAGGCAGGTGTAGCCTAACAACACAGGGCCCACAGAATAAAAAATGTGAGGAATCCAGCAGTTTGAACCTCCCAGCACGTGGCCCAGAGCATGGAGTCTATGGGATCCAGGCCACAGTGAACTCACAGCAGAGGGCCCACATCATGAAACTGTGAGCAACCCAGCCAGTGGGACCTCAGAGCAGAAGGCCCACATCCCCATGGGGATGGGAACCTCGCAGGAGTGTCCTCGCACAACTTAGCACATATCAGAAAATGTGGGAACCCAGCAGTTATGGCCTGACGCCAGAGGGCCCTCATCACGGAGGAGAGGAGGCTACCAGCAGGCTCCAAATGCCACCAGACGGCCGACGTCACCAAGGCAATGGGAGCAAGCCAGGCAGGAGTTACCTCACAGCAGAAGGCCCACCTCACAGAAGTGTGAGGAGCCCAAACAGGATCAGACTCTAACCAGAGCGCCCGCATCACCAAGGGGATGGAAACCAGGCAGGAGTGTCCTCACACCAGTGGGGCCACATCAGCGAAAGGTGAGGAACACAGCACATGTGGCCTCAAACAAGGGGACACACATCACGAAAGGGCTGGGAGTGAGGCATGCAGGAGGGGACTCACAACAGAGCGCCCATAGAATAAAAAAGGTGAGGAACCCCGCAGTTGGAAGCTCCAAGCAGGTGGCCCAGAGCACCGAGGCTATGGGATCCATGCCGGAGTGAACTCACAGCAGAGGGCCCACTTTCTGTCACTGTGAGCAACCCAGCCGTTGGGACCTCAGAGCAGAAAGCCCACATCCCCATGGGGATGGGACCCTGGCTGGAGTGTACTCGCACGACAGGGCGCACATCAGAAAATTTTGGGAGCCCATGAGTTAGGGCCTGACGCCAGAGGGCCCTCATTACCAAGGGGAGGAGACTCCCAGCAGGCACCAACTCCCAACTGAGGGCCCACATCGCCAACGTGACGTGTGCCAGCCAGGCAGGAGTGACCTCACAGCAGAGGGCCCACCTCCCAGAAGTGTGAGGAATCCAGACAGGATCAGACTCTCACCAGAGGGCCCCCATCACCAAGGGGATGGGAACCAGGCAGGTGTGTCCTCACACCAGTGGGGCCACATCAATAAAGGTGAGGAAACCGGTACATGTGGCCTTAAACCAGAGGACCTCCATCACAAATGGGCTGGGAGTGAGTCAGGAAGTAGGAGCATGAAAACACAGGACCCAAAGAATAAAAAAGGTAAGGAATCCAGCAGTAGGAACCTCCCAGCAGGCCGCTCAGAGCACAGAGTCTATGGGATCTAGGCCTGAGTGAACTAACACCAGAGAGCCAACATCATGAAACGGTGAACAACACAGGTGTTGGGACCTTAGAGCAGAAGGCCCACATGCCCATGGGGATGGGAACCTCGCAGGAGTGTCCTCGCACCACTTAGCACGTATCAGAAAATGTGGGTACCCAGCAGTTAGGGCCTGAGGCAAGAGGGCCCCCATCACCGAGGGGAGGTTCCCAGCAGGCTCCAAGTGCCACAAGAGGGCCGATGTTGCCCAGGTGGGGTGTGCCAGCCAGGCAGGAGTGACCTCACAGCAGAGGGCCCACCTCACAGAAGGTTGAGGAACCCAGCCAGGATCAGACTCTCACCAGAGGGCCCACATCATCAAGGGGATAGGAACCAGGCAGGAGTGTCCTCACACCAGTGGGGCCACATCATCGAAAGGCGAGGGACCCAGCATACGTGGCCTCAAACCAGAGGACACACATCACCAAGGGGCTGGGAGTGAGGCAGGCAGGAGGAGTCTCAAAACAGAGGGTCCATAGAAGAAAAAAGGGGAGGAATCCCGCAGTTGTAACCTCCCAGCAGGTGGCCAGGAGCAGCGCGGCTATGGGATCCAGGCCGGAGAGAACTCACAGCAGAGGGCCCTCATCATGAAACTGAGCAACCCACGGTTGGGACCTCAGAGCAGAAGGCCCACATTCCCATGGGGTTGGGAACCTGGCAGGAGTGTACTCGAACCACAGGGCGCATATCAGAAAATATTGGGAGCCCAGGAGTTAGGGTCTGACGCCAGAGGGCCCTCATTACCGAGGGGAGGAGTCACCCAGCAGGCACCAAATCCCACCAGAGGGCCGACGTCGCCAAGGCGGGGTGTGCCAGCCAGGCAGGAGTGACCTCAGAGAAGAGGGCCCACCTCACAGAAGTGTGAGGAACCCAACCAGGATCAGACTCTCACCGGAGGGCCCACATCACCAAGGGGATGGGAACCAGGCAGGAGTGTCCTCACACCAGTGGGGCCACATCAGCCAAAGGTGAGGAACCCAGCACATGTGGCCTCAAACCACAGGACACACATCACCAAGGGGCTAGGAGTGAGGCAGGTGTCTGGAGGGGCACATTTAACTCTAATTTCCCACCAGGAAGTGGAATGAACCAAAGTCTCAGAGTGCCGTGCCGGACCCTGATTACGGCCTGAAGCAAACCTGCGGTTCTGTGGCCAGTTTTCAAGGAAACGAGTTAAGAAAGGAAATCACGGGCACTGTAATTCACAAACCTGCAGTGTTATAAATGACAGCTATTGGCAAAATTATATGGAAGTAAGTCTGCAAAGAGGACTTGAAAACGAGGCAGAATTGCAGGAATCATATTTCAGGAGGTAGATTGGAATTGCATTTAAAGCATGTGAAAAGCGGCAGATCTTTGACAGTGATGCACTTGGACAAAAGTGCGTAAACATTTTTTCCTGAATATATTCAGGAAAAAACACATATGCCCTTTTTGGCCAACCAAGCACTCGAGAAATGGAAATCCGCACTACAATGAAGTCTCATTTCCCATTCGTCAAAAGGGCCATCTGAAAAAAGTGTAAAACCCAGAAACACAGGACAGGCCATGGAGAACAGGGAGCCTTGTTATGCTGATGGGCGGGATGTAAATTGCCAACAGACACTCTGGAGATGTTTATGGTGTATCCTGAAACATCTGAAAAACAAAGCTACAGACCCTAGGGCACTTCCACATTTGGCCCTATAGCTTAGGAAAATTAAAATCAACAAGGCACAGCCAACACAAAATTCAGGGCTGCTGTGTTTACAAGAACCTTGAGTCCAGTACAAATTAAATATCCCAGAAAGAAAAAAATGGATAAAGGAGTTGTGCTACTTACGTACAATGGAATATCACTCAGCAATGAAATCAATGTCATCAGGCCTGTAGCAGCAAATTGAGTGGATTTAAGTATGATGATTCTAAGAGAAATATGTCACACAGAGAAAGAAAATTATCATAAGATATCACTAATAGAGAGAGTGTAAACTTGGCTACACATAAACTGAATTCCAAAACCGAACAGAGTCTCACATTTAGATAAAAACTTATGCTTGCTTAAGGGGAAAGTTGAGTTGGGGTGCTGTATAAAACCAGAGATTGAAATTAGTACACATACCGTTCCATAAGCCAAATATGTAATAGACAAGATCTACTCTTTGCTCAACGAAATAGACTCATCCATGGTGTATCACCTCACACCTGTTAGAATGGGCATCATCAGAAAATCTACAAACAACAAATGCTGGAAAGGGTGTGGAGATAAGGAACCCTCTTCCACTATTGTTGGGAATGTAAATTGATACAGTCACTGTGGAGAACATTATGGAGTTTCTTATAAAACTAAGAATAGAATTACCATATGATACAGCAATCCCACTACTGGGCATATACCCAGACAAAACCATAAATCAAAAAGAGACATTCACCGCAATGTTCATTGCATCACTGTTTACAATATCCAGGTAATGGAAGCAACCTAAATGCCCACAGACAGACGAATGCATAAAGATGTGGTACATATATAAAATGGAATATTACTAAGCCATAAAAAGGAATGAAACTGGGTCATTTGTAGAGACGTTGATGGATCTAGAGACTGTCATATAGAGTGAAGTAAGTCAGAAAGAGAAAAACAAATCTTGTCTATTAATGCATATATGTGGAACCTAGAAAAATTGTACAGATGAACCGTTTTGCAAGGCAGAAATAGAGCAACAGATGTAGACAACAAACGTATGGACACCAAGGGGGGAAAGCTGTTGGGGGGTGGTGGTGGGAGGAGTTGAGAGATTGGGATTGGCATGTATACATTTATATGTATAAAATAGATAACTAAAAAGTACCTGCTGTATAAAAAAAAATAAAATTCAAATTACAAAAAGTAAAACAGAAAAAATATTCTTCCCTTCACATACATGTATTTATATGAATAAATTATTTCCATGCTTATATCTGTAAATATAAAAAAGAGGAATAAAATCCACCTTGAACCCAAAATGAAAAAAGAAAAAAAAAAACAGAACCCACCTGTTACACAGAGGAAAACCGTATCAGGGCACTTGCTCCAGTTGTAAACAATTCTGAAGTTGGTCAGTGGTGGGGAATCATCTCCCATTCAGCCAGCAGGCCCCACGCAACAAGCGTCCTCATTGCAAAGCTGGGGGACCGTGCCGAGGCATCTGTGAGTAAACGTGGGCTGAGCCCCAGGCCAGCTGCTGCTGAAATGTTCCCACCCTTCCCAGGTAAAACACCTGAATATGTACAAGGACTTGAAAGCCTAGAGGAAGGGCCATGGAGCCACATGAGCGACAGCATGCCAGCCGACTTGGTGCCTGCAGGCCAGCCAGGATGGTCCTGGCCCTGGGTGCTCTTCTGGAAGCTTTCCATTTCCCTGCCTGAGATACCCCTGCTGTCCCGGCCCCCACTGCTTTCTTCCTCACTCACCTCTGCCCAGGGAGAAATTCCAGCGGCAGGTATGGGTGACACATCCTCTTCTTTAGCAGGTGGCATCTTGGCAACTGCTGCAGAAAGTCCAGCAGAGCCCCACTCACACTGGGCCACCCACAAAGCCGTGGCCTCTCACTCCCTCCCACCAGTCCAGCCCCAAGACTGCTGACAGGGCAGAGAAAATGGCGTCAGGCACAGCTGCAGGGGCTCTTGCTGCCTGGAGCGCTGTTTATATTGATCTGAACCCAGGCACACCTGGTGAGGTCTGGCCTGCACGGTCGGGCTTCCCAGGCCAGCCAATAATCACCCCTCAGGGGCTCACAGTTGCAGAAACTGGAACTTGCTGAATCGGCCAGGTCCAAGGAACAGGTGTGGGCTCCTGAGAGTCAGGATAGGCAAGGGGCTGCAGCTCTGGCTTGTTTTCTAAGTATATTATCTGGCCCATGAGTGGGAGACAACTTCAAGAAAACCCTCTCCTAATGAGAGGAACCCAGGAGTCAGGGAGAGGAGGGGTGGGTGGTGGGTGGAGACAGAGGCCTGGGCCCCGGGTGCAGTGGAAGTCTCTGGAAGACCAGGTGGAGGGAGGCCACACAGAGTGATGCCCAGGGTCACAGACCTGTCGGAGCTGCTGTTTGTTAGTTCAAGTCCTGCTCTGAGGTGCTCTGTGTCAGATCTGAGTGACAGGTGAGCTGGGAGTGCTCTGCAATGAGGGCGATATGCACGGTTCCTGTGTTCCCAGCCCTGCCATGGTACCTGCAAGGGTAGCTCTGTATCCTGGGAGGGGCCTGACCACGAGAGCCCCATGGGCTGAAGGGGAAACTGCCCAGGGAACCCCATATCCTGGGAGGGGCCTGAACACGAGAGCCCCGTGGGCTGGGGTGGGGGTGGGGTACCTGCCCAGGTGAGCTCCATATCCTGGGATTGGCCTGACCTCGAGAGCCCCATGGGCTGCTGGAGTCCTGGTAAAGGATGTCAGGACAGTCAGTGAAGCCACCGAGGATATACCTCCAGTAGTTCCTAAATCCTACACCCTGCTGGTCATTCTACCAACCAGCAGGACATGGTATTCTGTATTAGTCTTCAATGATGCCTTCTTTTGTATTCTATTAGTCCCAGAGTCACAAGAAATTTTGGCTTGTGAGTGGCAGGACTCAACATACAAC
The DNA here is from genome assembly GCF_059928025.1 of Delphinapterus leucas. Taxonomy (NCBI): domain Eukaryota; kingdom Metazoa; phylum Chordata; class Mammalia; order Artiodactyla; family Monodontidae; genus Delphinapterus; species Delphinapterus leucas. Next base: position 4,615,781 of record NW_028322250.1, read on the forward strand.
TAAAACAATACTTCCGGGCCGTGTTGCCCCAAGGGTTCAAAAATTCCCACACCATCTTTGGGGAAAGCTCAGCTAAAGACCGAAAAGTTCTACCTCTGGAAAAGGAAACACTCCTTCAATATGCAGATGACATTCTGATCACCAGCCCTACTAAGGAGACCTCTGAACTACCAAGCCAATAAAGGATACAAGTTGTCCAAGACAAAGCTCAAATATCACAGACTACGGTGACCTGCCTGGGCTTCATTCTCACAGAAGGTCGGAGAAGCCCATCCCAGGAAAGGGAAGAAACAATTTACAGCCTTGCCCATTTCTAAAACTAGAAGACAGCTTAGGGGTTCCTGGGGAGGCCAGGGTTTGCTGCTTCTGGATCCCTAACTACAGTCTACTAGCTCGGCCTCTATATGAAACACTGAAAGGAAAAGGTGATGATCCTTTTGAATAGAATGCAGAAGTGGCCTTTCAAGAATGGAAAGAGCAGTCAATTCAGACCCTTGCCCTGGAACTCCCTAATTTAGCTAAACCCTTTGACCTTTACATTCCTGGTGAACGGTGAATCGCCATTGGTGTATTAGTGCAAAACCTGGGACCACTTGAAATGGAACAATGCAAGAATGCGATCCAGGTAGGATAAACTACGGTCACCAAGGGGCTTGGCCCACCGCCACATCTGGCCAAGATACTGGCAGTATCTGAAAACCTGGAAATCAGCAGCCCAAAAGGCCACCTCCCTCCTAAGGGAAAAGGACCCCACGTGGTGATCCTAACACCCAACCATGCCCTGAAGTTGCAGGGTTGGCTCCCTGGGCACACTGACCTTGAGTGAGTAGGCCCTCCAACTCCAACCTCCATAGAGATAATCGGGGCAAAGGGGCACCATGACAACTCGTGAGAAGGTGTCTGCACGGGCAAATTTAACGCTCATTTCCCACCAGGAAGAGGAATTAACCAAAGGCTCAGCATGCTGTGCCGGAACCAGATTAGGGCCTGAAGCATTCCTGCGGGTTTGCGGCCAGCTCAGAAGAAAGCGACTTGAAGAAAGGAGCTCAGGGACACTGTAATTCACAAACCTACAGAGTTATAAATGACAGCTATCTTCCAAAAATATATTGAAGGAAGGCCGCGAAGAGGACTGGAAAGCGGGGCAGAATTGCAAGAAAACAATTTCAGGGGGTAGACTGGAATTGCATTTAAAGCATAGGAAAAGAGGCAGAACGTCGACAATGATGCACTTGGCCAAAAAGAGCGTATGCGTTTTTTCCTGAATATATTCAGGAAAAAACGCATACGCCCTTTTTGGCCAACCAAGCAAGCATGTTAAAGAAATCTCCACTACAAAGAAGTCTCACTGCCCCCAGGTCAAAAGGGCCATCTGAAAAAAGTGTAAAATCCAGAAAGACAGCACAGGCCATGGATAACAGGGAGCCTTGTTATGCTGATGGGCGGGATGTAACTTGCCAACAGCCACTCTGGAGAAGTGTATGGTGTTTCCTGAAACACCTAAGAAACAAAGCAACGGAGACTACGGCACTTCCACTTATGGTCTTATAGATCACGGAAATTAAAATCAAAAACAGACAGCCACCCCAAAGTTTCAGACGGCTCTGTTTACAGGAATCTCGTCTACGGTACAAGTTAAATATCCCAGAATGTGAAAAATGGATAAAGAAGTTGTGGTACACACATTCAATGGAATATCACTCAGCAATGAAATCTATGTGATCAGGCCCATCGTGGCATAATGAGTGGATTCAGGTACGATGATTCTAAGTGAAATAAGTCACACAGAAAATGAAACATCATATCACTAATACAAGGAATGTAAACTTGGCTACACATGAACTGAATTACAAAACAGAACAGTGTCTCAAATTTAGAAAACCACCTTATGCTTGCTTAAGGGGAAAAGTGAGTTGGGGTGCTGCATAAAACCAGAGATAGAAATTAGCACAGATACCTTTCCATAAGCCAAATATGTAATAGTCAAGACCTACTCCTTGCTCAACGAAATGGACTCAACTCCCCATATTCAACGCCTAGGAATACACCTGACTAGTAATTATCTTCAAACCCATGGATTTATATGTATCCATAAGAGACTCAAGTGTGTGTACAGTGGCATGAATGCAGCAGAGAAAATCCGATAAATCCCATTATCAAAATAAATTACAAAAACAAACACAATGACAGTGAAATAGAGAGCAATTCTTAAATAATTCATTCAGGGCTTGTGATGCAACCTGGATTTACCACATCTACAACCAGAGCTGAGTGAGACATAAGGCTGTACACTTCGGGCTGATAGCATTGGTGAGGTTCATTGAGAAAATGCAGGCCCTTTGAAGTCATACCTCATGGTACCCATTCCATGGGTCCCAACTCTCCAGGATTAAGGGATTCTTCCTTCAGCTAAAACATGCATGCGAAACCCACAGTATGGTGCACCGTGTGACCAGGAAACCTTTTCAAATGCATCTCAGTTTTCGTCCCCTTTTACTCGGGTTCACAATTGAAGACCCTTTACTAATACTCTACCCACTTAGAGAGTCAGGGCCTTTAACCTCCTGTTTGGCACAGTTTGCAATTTCTGCGCAAGATGAACAAGAATAGGGAGGACCAATGAGAGACTAGCTCTAGGTGTCTGCACGTTCAAATATAACACTCATTTCCCACCAGGAAGGGGAATTTACCAAAGGATCAGCATGCTGTGCCGGAAACAGATTAGGGCCTGAAGCAATCCTGCGGGTTTGCGGCCAGCTCACAAGAAAGCGAGTAGAAGAAAGGAGCTCAGGCACACTGTCATTCACAAACCTGCAGAGTTATAAATGTCAGCTATTGTCCAAAAATGTATTGAAGTAAGGCTGCGTAGAGGACTTGAAAGCGGGGCAGAATTGCAGGAAAACCAGTTCAGGGGCAGACTGGTATTGCATTTAAAGCATAGGGAATGAGACAGAAAGTCGACAATGATGGACTTGGTCAAAAAGGGCATATGCGTTTTTTCCTGAATATATTCAAGAAAAAACACATACGCCCTTTTTGGCCAAACAAGCAAGGCTGTAAAGAAATCTGCATTACAATGAAGTCTCACTGCCCCCCTGTCAAAAGGGACATCTGAAAAAAGTGAAAAATCCAGAAAGGCAGGACAGGCCATGGAGAACACGGAGCCTTGTTATGCTGATGGGCGGGATGTAAATTGCCAACAGCCACTATGGAGAAGTTTATGGTGTTTCCTGAAACACGTAGGAAACAAAGCAACACAGCCTATGGCACTTCCACTTATGGTCCTATAGCTTAGGGAAATTAAAATTAAAATGACCCAGCCAACCCAAAGTTTGGGACGGCTCTGTTTACAAGAACGTCCTCTACGGTACAAGTTAAATATCCGAGAAACCAAAAAATGGATAAAGAAGTTGTGATACGCACGTAGAATGGAATATCACTCAGCAAAAAATCTACGTCATCAGGTCTGTAGCGGCATAATGAGTGGATTCAGGTACGATGATTCTACGAGAAATAAGTCACACAGAAAAAGAAACATCATAAGATATCACTAATACACGGAATGTAAACTTGGCTACACATGAACTGAATTACAAAACAGAACAGGGTCTCAAATTTAGAAAACCAACTTATGCTTGCTTATGGGGAAAGGTGAGTTGGGGTGCTGCATAAAAACACAGATTGAAGTTAGCACAGATACCGTTCCATAAGCCAAATATATAATAGACAAGACCTACTCCTTGCTCAACGAAATGGACTCAACACCCCATATTCAACGCCTGGGAATATATCTGACAAGTAAGAATCTTAAAACCCATGGATTTATATGTCTCCATAAGGAAATAAAGCATGCGTACAGCGGCCTAAACGCAGCAGTGAAAATCCGATAAAACCCATTATCAAAATAAATTTCAAAAACAAAACACAATGACAGTGAAATAGAGAGCAATTCTTAAATAATTCATTCAGAGCTTGAGATGCAACCTGGATTTACAACATCTACACCCAGAGCTGGGTGAGACATAAGGCTGGACACTTCGGGCTGATAACATTGGTGATGTTCGGTGAGCACACGCAGACCCTTTGAAATCATACTGCATGGTACCCATTCCTAGGGTCCAAATTCTCCAGGTTTAAGGGATTCTTCCTTCAGCTAAAGCATGCATGGGAAACCCAGAGTATGGTCCACCATGCGATTGGGAAACGTTTTCAAATGCATCTCAGTTTTCGTCCCCTGGTACTCGGGTTCACCATTCCAGACGCTTTACTAACACTCTTCCCACTTGGAGAGTCAGTGCCTTTAAACTCCTGTTTGGTACAGTTTGCAATTTCTGCGCAAGATGAACAGGCATAGGGAGAACCAATGAGAGACTAGCTGTAGGTGCCTGCATGGGCAAATGGAACGCTCATTTCCCACCAGGATGAGGAATTAACCAAAGGCTCAGCGTGCCCGGCCGCAAACAGATTAGGGCCTGAAGCAATCCTGCAGTTTTGCGGCCAGCTCACAAGAAAGCGAGTTGAAGAAAGGAGTTCAGGGGCACTGTAATTCACAAACCTGCAGAGTTATGAATGACAGGTATCGTCGGAAAATGTACTGAAGTAAGTCTTCCAAGAGGACTTGAAAGCGGGGCAGAATTTCAGAGAAACGATTTCAGGGGACAGACTGGAATTGCACTTAAAGCATAGGAAAAAGGTAGAATGTCGACAATGATGCACTTGGCCAAAAATGGCGTATGCGTTTTTTCCTGAATATATTCAGGAAAAAACGCATACGCCGTTTTTGGCCAACGAAGCAAGCGTGTAATGGAAATCTGCACTACAATGAAGTCTCACTGCCCCCCGGTCAAAAGGGCCATCTGAAAAAAGTGTAAAATCCAGAAAGGCAGGACAGGTCAGGGAGAACAGGGAGCCTTGTCATGCTGATGGGCGGGATGTAAATTGCCAACAACCACTCTGGAGAAGTGTATGGTGTTTCCAGAAACACGTAGGAAACAAAGCAACACAGCCTATGGCACTTCCACTTATGGTCCTATAGCTTAGGGAAATTAAAATCAAAAACACACAGCCACCCCAGAGTTTGGGACGGCTCTGTTTACAAGAACCTCGTCTACGGTACAAGTAAAATATCCCAGAAAGCAAAAAATGGATAAAGAATTTGTGGTACGCACATACAATGGAATATCACTCAGCAATAAAATCTGCATCATCAGGCCCGTAGCGGCATAATGAGTGGATTCAGGTATGATGATTCTACGAGAAATAAGTCACACAGAAAAAGAAACATCATAAGATATCACTAATACACGGAATGTAAACTTGGCTACCCATGAACTGAATTACAAAACAGAACAGAGTCTCAAATTTAGAAAACCAACTTATGCTTGCTTATGGGGAAAGGTGAGTTGGGGTGCTGCATAAAACCAGAGATTGAAATTAGCACAGATACCGTTCCATAAGCCAAATATATAATAGACAAGACCTACTCCTTGCTCAAAGAAATGGACTCAACACCACATATTCAACGCCTGGCAAGACACCTGACAAGTAAGAATCTTAAAACCCATGGATTTATATGTCTCCATAAGGAAATCAAGCGTGTGTACAGGGGCATAAACGCAGCTGTGAAAATCCGATAAATCCCATTATCAAAATAAATTTCAAAAACAAAACAAAATGACAGTGAAATAGAGAGCAATCCTTAAATAATTCATTCAGGGCTTGTGATGCAACCTGGATTTACCACATGTACACCCAGAGCTGGGTGAGACATAAGGCTGGACACTTCGGGCTGATAGCATTGGTGAGGTTCGGTGAGCAAACGCAGACCCTTTGAAGTCATACTGCATGGTACCCATTCCAACGGTCCCAAATCTCCAGGTTTAAGGGATTCTTCCTTCAGCTAAAACATGCATGGGAAACCCATAGTATGGTCCACCGTGTGATTGGGAAACGTTTTCAAATGCATCTCAGTTTTCGTCCCCTGGTACTCGGGTTCACCATTCCAGACGCTTTACTAACACTCTCCCCACTTGGAGAGTCAGTGCATTTAACCTCCTGTTTGGCACACTTTGCAATTTCTGCGCAAGATGAACAGGAATAGGGAGAAGCAATGAGAGACGAGCTGTAGGTGTCTGCACGGGCAAATGGAACGCTCATTTCCCACCAGGAAGAGGAATTAACCAAAGGCTCAGCGTGCCCTGCCGGAAAGAGATTACGGCCTGAAGCAATCCTGCGGTTTTGCGGCCAGCTCACAAGAAAGCGAGTTGAAGAAAGGAGCTCAGGGGCAGTGTAATTCAGAAACCTGCAGAGTTATGAATGACAGCTATCGTCCAAAAATGTATTGAAGTAAGTCTTCGAAGAGGACTTGAAAGCGGGGCAGAATTTCAGGAAAACGATTTCAGGGGGTAGACTGGAATTGCACTTAAAGCATAGGAAAGAGGCAGAATGTCGACAATGATGCACTTGGCCAAAAAGGGCGTATGCGTTTTTTCCTGAATATATTCAGGAAAAAACGCATACGCCCTTTTTGGCCAACCAAGCAAGCGTGTAAAGGAAATCTGCACTACAATGAAGTCTCACTGCCCCCCGGTCAAAAGGGCCATCTGAAAAAAAGTGTAAAATCCAGAAAGGCAGGACAGGTCATGGAGAACAGGGAGCCTTGTTATGCTGATGGGCGGGATGTAAATTGCCAACAACCACTCTGGAGAAGTGTATGGTGTTTCCAGAAACACGTAGGAAACAAAGCAACACAGCCTATGGCACTTCTACTTATGGTCCTATAGCTTAGGGAAATTAAATTCAAAAAGACACAGCCACCCCAAAATTTGGGACGGGTCTGTTTACAAGAACCTCGTCTACGGTACAAGGTAAATATCCGAGAAAGCAAAAAATGGATAAAGATGTTGTGGTACGCACGTACAATGGAATATCACTCACCAATGAAATCTACGTCATCAGGCCCATAGCGGCATAATGAGTGGATTAAGGTACGATGATTCTACGAGAAATAAGTCACACAGAAAAAGAAACATCATAAGATATCACTAATACACGGAATGTAAACTTGGCTACACATGAACTGAATTACAAAACAGAACATGGTATCAAATTTAGAAAACCAAATTATGTTTGCTTATGGGGAAAGGTGAGTTGGGGTACTGCATAAAACCAGAGATTGAAATTAGCACAGATACCTTTCCATAAGCCAAATATTAATAGACAAGACCTACTCCTTGCTCAACGAAATGGAGTCAACACTCCATATTCAACGCCTGGGAATATACCTGACAAGTAAGAATCTTAAAACCCATGGATTTATATGTCTCCACAAGGAAATCAAGCGTGTGTACAGCGGCATAAACGCAGCAGTGAAAATCCGATAAATCCCATTATCAAAATAAATTTCAAAAACAAAACACAATGACAGTGAAATAGAGAGCAATTCTTAAACAATTCATTCAGGGCTTGTGATGAAACCTGGATTTACCACATCTACACCCAGAGCTGCGTGAGACATAAGGCTGGACACTTCGGGCTGATAGCTTTGGTGAGGTTCGGTGAGCAAACGCAGACCCTTTGAAGTCATACTGCATGGTACCCATTCCATGGGTCCCAACTCTCCAGGTTTAAGGGATTCTTCCTTCAGCTAAATCATGCATAGGAAACCCAGAGTATGGTCCACCGTGTGATTGGGAAACGTTTTCAAATGCATCTCAGTTTTCGAAACCTGGTACTCGGGTTCACCATTCCAGACGCTTTACTAACATTCTCCCCACTTGGAGAGTCAGTGCCTTTAACCTCCTGTTTGGCACAGTTTGCAAATTCTGCGCAAGATGAACAGGAATAGGGAGAACCAATGAGAGACTAGCTGTAGGTGTCTGCACGGGCAAATGGAACGCTCATTTCCCACCAGGAAGAGGAATTAAACAAAGGCTCAGCGTGCCCTGCCGGAAACAGATTAGGGCCTGAAGCAATCCTGCGGTTTTGCAGCCAGCTCACGAGAAAGCGAGTTGAGGAAAGGAGCTCAGGGGCACTGTAATTCACAAACCTGCAGAGTTATGAATGACAGCTATCGTCCAAAAATGTACTGAAGTAAATCTTCGAAGAGGACTTGAAAGTGGGGCAGAATTTCAGGATTTCCTGAATATATTCAGGAAAAAACGCATACGCCCTTTTTGGCCAACCAAGCAAGCATGTAAAGGAAATCTGCACTACAATGAAGTCTCACTGCCCCCCGGTCAAAAGAGCCATCTGAAAAAAGTGTAAAATCCATAAAGGCAGGACAAGTCATGGAGAACAGGGAGCCTTGTTATGCTGATGGGCGGGATGTAAATTGCCAACAGCCACTCTGGAGAAGTGTATGGTGTTTCCTGAAACACGTAGGAAACAAAGCAACACAGCCTATGGCACTTCCACTTATGGTCCTATAGCTTAGGGAAATTAAAATCAAAAACACACAGCCACCCCAAAGTTTGGGACGGCTCTGTTTACAAGAACCTCGTCTACGGTACAAGTTAAATATCCGAGAAAGCAAAAAATGGATAAAGAAGTTGTGGTACGCACGTACAATGGAATATCACTCAGCAAAGAAATCTACGTCATCAGGCCCATAGCGGCATAATGAGTGGATTCAGGTACGATGATTCTACGAGAAATAAGTCACACAGAAAAAGAAACATCATAAGATATCACTAATACACGGAATGTAAATTTGGCTACACATGAACTGAATTACAAAACAGAACAGGGTTTCATATTTAGAAAACAAACTTATGCTTGCTTATGGGGAAAGGTGAGTTGGGGTGCTGCCTAAAACCAGAGATTGAAATTACCACAGATAGCCTTGTATAAGCCAAATATATAATAGACAATACCTACTCCTTGCTCAACGAAATAGACTCAACACCCCATATTCAACGCCTGGGAAGATACCTGACAAGTAAGAATCTTAAAACCCATGGATTTATATGTCTCCATAAGGAAATCAAGCGTGTGTACAGCGGCCTAAACGCAGCAGTGAAAATCTGATAAATCCCATTATCAAATTAAATTTCAAAAACAAAACACAATGACAGTGAAATAGAGAGCAATTCTTAAATAATTCATTCAGGGCTTGTGATGCAACCTGGATTTACCACATCTACACCCAGAGCTGGGTGAGACATAAGGCTGGACACTTCGGGCTGATAGCATTGATGAGGTTCGGTGAGCAAACGCAGACCCTTTGAAGTCATACTGCATGGTACCCATTCCATGGGTCCCAACTCTCCAGGTTTAAGGGATTCTTCCTTCAGCTAAAACATGCATGGGAATCCCAGAGTATGGTCCACCATGTGATTGGGAAATGTTTTCAAATGCATCTCAGTTTTCGCCCCTGGCACTCGGGTTCACCATTCCAGACGCTTTACTATCACTCTCCCCACTTGGAGAGTCAGTGCCTTTAACCTCCTGTTTGGCACAGTTTGCAATTTCTGCGCAAGATGAAAAGGAATAGGGAGAACCAATGAGAGACCAGCTGTAGGTGTCTGCACGGGCAAATACAATGCTCATTTCCCACCAGGACGAGGAATTAACCAAAGGCTCAGCGTGCCCTGCCGGAAACAGATTAGGGCCTGAAGCCATCCTGCGGTTTTGCGGCCAGCTCATAAGTAAGCTAGGTGAAGAAAGGAGCTCAGGGACACTGTAATTCACAAACCTGCAGAGTTATGAATGACAGCTATCGTCCAAAAATGTACTGAAGTAAGTCTTCGAAGAGGACTTGAAAGCAGGGCAGAATTTCAGGAAAACGATTTCAGGGGGTAGACTGGAATTGCACTTAAAGCATAGGAAAGAGGCAGAATGTCGACAATGATGCACTTGGCCAAAAAGGGCGTATGCGTTTTTTCCTGAATATATTCAGGAAAAAACGCATACGCCCTTTTTGGCCAACCAAGCAAGCGTGTAAAGGAAATCTGCACTACAATGAAGTCTCACTGCCCCCCGGTCAAAAGGGCCATCTGAAAAAAAGTGTAAAATCCAGAAAGGCAGGACAGGTCATGGAGAACAGGGAGCCTTGTTATGCTGATGGGCGGGATGTAAATTGCCAACAACCACTCTGGAGAAGTGTATGGTGTTTCCAGAAACACGTAGGAAACAAAGCAACACAGCCTATGGCACTTCTACTTATGGTCCTATAGCTTAGGGAAATTAAATTCAAAAAGACACAGCCACCCCAAAATTTGGGACGGGTCTGTTTACAAGAACCTCGTCTACGGTACAAGGTAAATATCCGAGAAAGCAAAAAATGGATAAAGATGTTGTGGTACGCACGTACAATGGAATATCACTCACCAATGAAATCTACGTCATCAGGCCCATAGCGGCATAATGAGTGGATTAAGGTACGATGATTCTACGAGAAATAAGTCACACAGAAAAAGAAACATCATAAGATATCACTAATACACGGAATGTAAACTTGGCTACACATGAACTGAATTACAAAACAGAACATGGTATCAAATTTAGAAAACCAAATTATGTTTGCTTATGGGGAAAGGTGAGTTGGGGTACTGCATAAAACCAGAGATTGAAATTAGCACAGATACCTTTCCATAAGCCAAATATTAATAGACAAGACCTACTCCTTGCTCAACGAAATGGAGTCAACACTCCATATTCAACGCCTGGGAATATACCTGACAAGTAAGAATCTTAAAACCCATGGATTTATATGTCTCCACAAGGAAATCAAGCGTGTGTACAGCGGCATAAACGCAGCAGTGAAAATCCGATAAATCCCATTATCAAAATAAATTTCAAAAACAAAACACAATGACAGTGAAATAGAGAGCAATTCTTAAACAATTCATTCAGGGCTTGTGATGAAACCTGGATTTACCACATCTACACCCAGAGCTGCGTGAGACATAAGGCTGGACACTTCGGGCTGATAGCTTTGGTGAGGTTCGGTGAGCAAACGCAGACCCTTTGAAGTCATACTGCATGGTACCCATTCCATGGGTCCCAACTCTCCAGGTTTAAGGGATTCTTCCTTCAGCTAAATCATGCATAGGAAACCCAGAGTATGGTCCACCGTGTGATTGGGAAACGTTTTCAAATGCATCTCAGTTTTCGAAACCTGGTACTCGGGTTCACCATTCCAGACGCTTTACTAACATTCTCCCCACTTGGAGAGTCAGTGCCTTTAACCTCCTGTTTGGCACAGTTTGCAAATTCTGCGCAAGATGAACAGGAATAGGGAGAACCAATGAGAGACTAGCTGTAGGTGTCTGCACGGGCAAATGGAACGCTCATTTCCCACCAGGAAGAGGAATTAAACAAAGGCTCAGCGTGCCCTGCCGGAAACAGATTAGGGCCTGAAGCAATCCTGCGGTTTTGCAGCCAGCTCACGAGAAAGCGAGTTGAGGAAAGGAGCTCAGGGGCACTGTAATTCACAAACCTGCAGAGTTATGAATGACAGCTATCGTCCAAAAATGTACTGAAGTAAATCTTCGAAGAGGACTTGAAAGTGGGGCAGAATTTCAGGATTTCCTGAATATATTCAGGAAAAAACGCATACGCCCTTTTTGGCCAACCAAGCAAGCATGTAAAGGAAATCTGCACTACAATGAAGTCTCACTGCCCCCCGGTCAAAAGAGCCATCTGAAAAAAGTGTAAAATCCATAAAGGCAGGACAAGTCATGGAGAACAGGGAGCCTTGTTATGCTGATGGGCGGGATGTAAATTGCCAACAGCCACTCTGGAGAAGTGTATGGTGTTTCCTGAAACACGTAGGAAACAAAGCAACACAGCCTATGGCACTTCCACTTATGGTCCTATAGCTTAGGGAAATTAAAATCAAAAACACACAGCCACCCCAAAGTTTGGGACGGCTCTGTTTACAAGAACCTCGTCTACGGTACAAGTTAAATATCCGAGAAAGCAAAAAATGGATAAAGAAGTTGTGGTACGCACGTACAATGGAATATCACTCAGCAAAGAAATCTACGTCATCAGGCCCATAGCGGCATAATGAGTGGATTCAGGTACGATGATTCTACGAGAAATAAGTCACACAGAAAAAGAAACATCATAAGATATCACTAATACACGGAATGTAAACTTGGCTACACATGAACTGAATTACAAAACAGAACAGGGTTTCATATTTAGAAAACAAACTTATGCTTGCTTATGGGGAAAGGTGAGTTGGGGTGCTGCCTAAAACCAGAGATTGAAATTACCACAGATAGCCTTGTATAAGCCAAATATATAATAGACAATACCTACTCCTTGCTCAACGAAATAGACTCAACACCCCATATTCAACGCCTGGGAAGATACCTGACAAGTAAGAATCTTAAAACCCATGGATTTATATGTCTCCATAAGGAAATCAAGCGTGTGTACAGCGGCCTAAACGCAGCAGTGAAAATCTGATAAATCCCATTATCAAATTAAATTTCAAAAACAAAACACAATGACAGTGAAATAGAGAGCAATTCTTAAATAATTCATTCAGGGCTTGTGATGCAACCTGGATTTACCACATCTACACCCAGAGCTGGGTGAGACATAAGGCTGGACACTTCGGGCTGATAGCATTGATGAGGTTCGGTGAGCAAACGCAGACCCTTTGAAGTCATACTGCATGGTACCCATTCCATGGGTCCCAACTCTCCAGGTTTAAGGGATTCTTCCTTCAGCTAAAACATGCATGGGAATCCCAGAGTATGGTCCACCATGTGATTGGGAAATGTTTTCAAATGCATCTCAGTTTTCGCCCCTGGCACTCGGGTTCACCATTCCAGACGCTTTACTATCACTCTCCCCACTTGGAGAGTCAGTGCCTTTAACCTCCTGTTTGGCACAGTTTGCAATTTCTGCGCAAGATGAAAAGGAATAGGGAGAACCAATGAGAGACCAGCTGTAGGTGTCTGCACGGGCAAATACAATGCTCATTTCCCACCAGGACGAGGAATTAACCAAAGGCTCAGCGTGCCCTGCCGGAAACAGATTAGGGCCTGAAGCCATCCTGCGGTTTTGCGGCCAGCTCATAAGTAAGCTAGGTGAAGAAAGGAGCTCAGGGACACTGTAATTCACAAACCTGCAGAGTTATGAATGACAGCTATCGTCCAAAAATGTACTGAAGTAAGTCTTCGAAGAGGACTTGAAAGCAGGGCAGAATTTCAGGAAAACGATTTCAGGGGGTAGACTGGAATTGCACTTAAAGCATAGGAAAGAGGCAGAATGTCGACAATGATGCACTTGGCCAAAAAGGGCGTATGCGTTTTTTCCTGAATATATTCAGGAAAAAACGCATACGCCCTTTTTGGCCAACCAAGCAAGCGTGTAAAGGAAATCTGCACTACAATGAAGTCTCACTGCCCCCCGGTCAAAAGGGCCATCTGAAAAAAAGTGTAAAATCCAGAAAGGCAGGACAGGTCATGGAGAACAGGGAGCCTTGTTATGCTGATGGGCGGGATGTAAATTGCCAACAACCACTCTGGAGAAGTGTATGGTGTTTCCAGAAACACGTAGGAAACAAAGCAACACAGCCTATGGCACTTCTACTTATGGTCCTATAGCTTAGGGAAATTAAATTCAAAAAGACACAGCCACCCCAAAATTTGGGACGGGTCTGTTTACAAGAACCTCGTCTACGGTACAAGGTAAATATCCGAGAAAGCAAAAAATGGATAAAGATGTTGTGGTACGCACGTACAATGGAATATCACTCACCAATGAAATCTACGTCATCAGGCCCATAGCGGCATAATGAGTGGATTAAGGTACGATGATTCTACGAGAAATAAGTCACACAGAAAAAGAAACATCATAAGATATCACTAATACACGGAATGTAAACTTGGCTACACATGAACTGAATTACAAAACAGAACATGGTATCAAATTTAGAAAACCAAATTATGTTTGCTTATGGGGAAAGGTGAGTTGGGGTACTGCATAAAACCAGAGATTGAAATTAGCACAGATACCTTTCCATAAGCCAAATATTAATAGACAAGACCTACTCCTTGCTCAACGAAATGGAGTCAACACTCCATATTCAACGCCTGGGAATATACCTGACAAGTAAGAATCTTAAAACCCATGGATTTATATGTCTCCACAAGGAAATCAAGCGTGTGTACAGCGGCATAAACGCAGCAGTGAAAATCCGATAAATCCCATTATCAAAATAAATTTCAAAAACAAAACACAATGACAGTGAAATAGAGAGCAATTCTTAAACAATTCATTCAGGGCTTGTGATGAAACCTGGATTTACCACATCTACACCCAGAGCTGCGTGAGACATAAGGCTGGACACTTCGGGCTGATAGCTTTGGTGAGGTTCGGTGAGCAAACGCAGACCCTTTGAAGTCATACTGCATGGTACCCATTCCATGGGTCCCAACTCTCCAGGTTTAAGGGATTCTTCCTTCAGCTAAATCATGCATAGGAAACCCAGAGTATGGTCCACCGTGTGATTGGGAAACGTTTTCAAATGCATCTCAGTTTTCGAAACCTGGTACTCGGGTTCACCATTCCAGACGCTTTACTAACATTCTCCCCACTTGGAGAGTCAGTGCCTTTAACCTCCTGTTTGGCACAGTTTGCAAATTCTGCGCAAGATGAACAGGAATAGGGAGAACCAATGAGAGACTAGCTGTAGGTGTCTGCACGGGCAAATGGAACGCTCATTTCCCACCAGGAAGAGGAATTAAACAAAGGCTCAGCGTGCCCTGCCGGAAACAGATTAGGGCCTGAAGCAATCCTGCGGTTTTGCAGCCAGCTCACGAGAAAGCGAGTTGAGGAAAGGAGCTCAGGGGCACTGTAATTCACAAACCTGCAGAGTTATGAATGACAGCTATCGTCCAAAAATGTACTGAAGTAAATCTTCGAAGAGGACTTGAAAGTGGGGCAGAATTTCAGGATTTCCTGAATATATTCAGGAAAAAACGCATACGCCCTTTTTGGCCAACCAAGCAAGCATGTAAAGGAAATCTGCACTACAATGAAGTCTCACTGCCCCCCGGTCAAAAGAGCCATCTGAAAAAAGTGTAAAATCCATAAAGGCAGGACAAGTCATGGAGAACAGGGAGCCTTGTTATGCTGATGGGCGGGATGTAAATTGCCAACAGCCACTCTGGAGAAGTGTATGGTGTTTCCTGAAACACGTAGGAAACAAAGCAACACAGCCTATGGCACTTCCACTTATGGTCCTATAGCTTAGGGAAATTAAAATCAAAAACACACAGCCACCCCAAAGTTTGGGACGGCTCTGTTTACAAGAACCTCGTCTACGGTACAAGTTAAATATCCGAGAAAGCAAAAAATGGATAAAGAAGTTGTGGTACGCACGTACAATGGAATATCACTCAGCAAAGAAATCTACGTCATCAGGCCCATAGCGGCATAATGAGTGGATTCAGGTACGATGATTCTACGAGAAATAAGTCACACAGAAAAAGAAACATCATAAGATATCACTAATACACGGAATGTAAACTTGGCTACACATGAACTGAATTACAAAACAGAACAGGGTTTCATATTTAGAAAACAAACTTATGCTTGCTTATGGGGAAAGGTGAGTTGGGGTGCTGCCTAAAACCAGAGATTGAAATTACCACAGATAGCCTTGTATAAGCCAAATATATAATAGACAATACCTACTCCTTGCTCAACGAAATAGACTCAACACCCCATATTCAACGCCTGGGAAGATACCTGACAAGTAAGAATCTTAAAACCCATGGATTTATATGTCTCCATAAGGAAATCAAGCGTGTGTACAGCGGCCTAAACGCAGCAGTGAAAATCTGATAAATCCCATTATCAAATTAAATTTCAAAAACAAAACACAATGACAGTGAAATAGAGAGCAATTCTTAAATAATTCATTCAGGGCTTGTGATGCAACCTGGATTTACCACATCTACACCCAGAGCTGGGTGAGACATAAGGCTGGACACTTCGGGCTGATAGCATTGATGAGGTTCGGTGAGCAAACGCAGACCCTTTGAAGTCATACTGCATGGTACCCATTCCATGGGTCCCAACTCTCCAGGTTTAAGGGATTCTTCCTTCAGCTAAAACATGCATGGGAATCCCAGAGTATGGTCCACCATGTGATTGGGAAATGTTTTCAAATGCATCTCAGTTTTCGCCCCTGGCACTCGGGTTCACCATTCCAGACGCTTTACTATCACTCTCCCCACTTGGAGAGTCAGTGCCTTTAACCTCCTGTTTGGCACAGTTTGCAATTTCTGCGCAAGATGAAAAGGAATAGGGAGAACCAATGAGAGACCAGCTGTAGGTGTCTGCACGGGCAAATACAATGCTCATTTCCCACCAGGACGAGGAATTAACCAAAGGCTCAGCGTGCCCTGCCGGAAACAGATTAGGGCCTGAAGCCATCCTGCGGTTTTGCGGCCAGCTCATAAGTAAGCTAGGTGAAGAAAGGAGCTCAGGGACACTGTAATTCACAAACCTGCAGAGTTATGAATGACAGCTATCGTCCAAAAATGTACTGAAGTAAGTCTTCGAAGAGGACTTGAAAGCAGGGCAGAATTTCAGGAAAACGATTTCAGGGGGTAGACTGGAATTGCACTTAAAGCATAGGAAAAGAGGCAGAATATCGACAATGATGCACTTGGCCATAAAGGGCGTATGCGTTTTATCCTGAATATATTCAGGAAAAAACGCATACGCTGTTTTTATCCAACCAAGCAAGCGTGTAAAGGAAATCTGCACTACAATGAAGTCTCACTGCCCCCCGGTCAAAAGGGCCATCAGAAAAAAGTGTAAAATCCAGAAATGCAGGACAGGTCATGGAGAACAGGGAGCCTTTTTATGCTGATGGGCGGGATGTAAATTGCCAACAGCCACTCTGGAGAACAGTATGCTGTATCCTGAAACATGTAGGATACAAAGCAACACAGCCTATGGCATTTTCACTTATGGTCCTATACCTTAGGGAAATTAAAATCAAAAACACACAGCCACCCCAAAGTTTGGGACGGCTCTGTTGACAAGAACCTCGTCTACGGTACAAGTTAAATATCCGAGAAAGCAAAAAATGGATAAAGAATTTGTGATACACCCAAACAATGCAATATCACTCAGCAATGAAATCTACGTCATCAGGCCCATAGCGGCATAATGAGTGGATTCAGGTACGATGATTCTACGAGAAATAAGTCACACAGAAAAAGAAACATCATAAGATATCACTAATACACGGAATATAAACTTGACTACACATGAACTGAATTACAAAACAGAAGAGGGTCTCAAATTTAGAAAACCAACTTATGCTTGCTTTTTGGGAAAGGTGAGTTGGGGTGCTGCATAAAAACACAGATTGAAATTCCTACACATACCGTTCCATAAGCCAAATATGTAATAGACAAGACCTACACCTTCCTCAACGAAATGGACTCAACACCACATATTCAACGCCTGGGAAGATACCTGACAAGTAAGAAACTTAAAACCCATGGATTTATATGTCTCCATAAGGAAATCAAGCATGTGTACAGCGGCCTAAACGCAGCAGTGAAAATCCGATAAATCCCATTATCAAAATAAATTTCAAAAACAAAACACAATGACAGTGAAATAGAGAGCAATTCTTAAATAATTCATTCAGGGCTTGTGATGCAACCTGGATTTACCACATCTACACCCAGAGCTGGGTGAGACATAAGGCTGGAAATATCGGGCTGATAGCATTGGTGAGGTTAGGTGAGCAAACACAGACCCTCTGAAGTCATACTGCATGGTACCCATTCCATGGGTCCCAACTCTCCAGGTTTAAGGGATTCTTCCTTCAGCTAAAACATGCATGGGAAACCCAGGGTATGGTCCACCGTGTGATTGGGAAACGTTTTCAAATGCATCTCAGTTTTCGAAACCTGGTACTCGGAATCACCATTCCAGACGCTTTACTAACACTCTCCCCACTTGGAGAGTCAATGCCTTTAACCTCCTGTTTGGCACAGTTTGCAATTTCTGCGCAAGATGAACAGGAATAGGGAGAACCAATGAGAGACCAGCTGTAGGTGTCTGCACGGGCAAATGGAACGCTCATTTCCCACCAGGAAGAGGAATTAACCAAAGGCTCAGCGTGCCCTGCCCTAAACAGATTAGGGCCTGAAGCAATCCTGCGGTTTTGCGGCAAGCTCACAAGAAAGCGAGTTGAAGAAAGGAGCTCAGGGGCACTGTAATTCACAAACACGCGGAGTTATGAATGACAGCTATCGTCCAAAAATGTATTGAAGTAAGTCTTCGAAGAGGACTTGAAAGCGGGGCAGAATTTCAGGAAAACGATTTCAGGGGGTAGACTGGAATTGCACTTAAATCATAGGAAAAGAGGCAGAATGTTGACAATGCTGCACTTGGCCAAAAAGGGCGTATGCGTTTTTTCCTGAATATATTCAGGAAAAAACGCATACGCCCTTTTTGGCCAACCAAGCAAGCGTGTAACGGAAATCTGCACTACAATGAAGTCTCACTGCCCCCCGGTCAAAAGGGCCATCTGAAAAAAGTGTAAAATCCAGAAAGGCAGCACAGGCCATGGAGAAAAGGGAGCCTTGTTATGCTGATGGGCGGGATGTAAATTGCAAACAGCCACTCTGGAGAAGTGTATGGTGTTTCCTCAAAAACCTAAAAAACACAGCAACGGAGCCTACGGCATTACCACTTATTGTCCTATAGCTTAGGGAAATTAAAATCAAAAACACACAGCCACCCCAAAGTTTCGGACAGCTCTGTTTACAAGAACCTCGTCTACGGTACAAGTTAAATATCCCAGAAAGCGAAAAATGGATAAAGAAGTGTGGTACATACGTATAAATGAATATCACTCACCAATGAAATCTATTTCATCAGGCCCGTCACGGCATAATGAGTGGACTCAGGTACGATGATTCTAAGTGAAATAAGTCACACAGAAAATGAAACATCATGTTATCACTAATACACGGAATGTAAACTTGGCTACACATGAACTGAATTACAAAACAGAACAGGGTCTCAAATTTAGAAAACCAACTTATGCTTGCTTAAGGGGCAAAGTGAGTTGGGGTGCTGCATAAAAGCAGAGATAGAAATTAGCACAGATACCTTTCCATAAGCCAAATATGTAATAGTCAAGACCTACTCCTTGCTCAACGAAATGGACTAAACACCTCATATTCAACGCCTAGGAATACACCTGACTAGTAAGAATCTTCAAACGCATGGATTTATATGTCTCCGTAAGACAATCAAGCGTGTGTACAGCTGCATGAACGCAGCAGAGAAAATCCAATAAATCCCATTATCAAAATGAATTACAAAAAAAAACACAATGACAGTGAAATAGAGAGCAATTCTTAAATAATTCATTCAGGGCATGTGATGCAACCTGGATTTACCACATCTACACCCAGAGCTGAGTGAGACATAAGGTTGGACACTTCAGGCTGATAGCATTGGTGAGGTTCGATGAGCAAATGAAGACCCTTTGAAGTCATACTGCATGGTACCCATTCCATGGGTCCCAACTCTCCAGGTTTAAGGGATTCTTCCTTCAGCTAAAATGTGCATGGGAAACCCACAGTATGGTGCACCGTGTGACCAGGAAACGTTTTCAAATGCATCTCAGTTTTCGTCCCCTTTTACTCGGGTTCACCATTCCAGACCTTTACTAACACTCTCCCCACTTGGAGAGTCATTGCCTTTAACCTCCTGTTTGGCACAGTTTGCAATTTCTGCGCAAGATGAACAGGAATAGGGAGAACCAATGAGAGACTAGCTGTAGGTGTCTGCACTGGAAATTTAACGCTCATTTCCCACCAGGAAGAAGAATTAACCAAAGGCTCAGCATGCCGTACCGGAACCTGATTAGGGCCTGAAGCAATCCTGCGGGTTTGCGGCCAGCTCACAAGAAAGCGAGTTGAAGAAAGGAGCTCATTGGCACTGTAATTCACAAACCTGCAGAGTTATAAATGACAGCTCTCGTTCAAAAATATATTGAAGGAAGGCTGTGAAGAGGACTTGAAAGTGGGGCAGAATTGCAGGAAAACGATTTCAGGGGGTAGACTGGAATTGCATTTAAAGCATAGGAAAAGAGGCAGAACGTCGACAATGATTCAGTTGGCCAAAAAGGGCGTATGCGTTTTTTCCTGAATATATTCAGGAAAAAACGCATACGCCCTTTTTGGCCAACCAAGCAAGCATGTTAAAGAAATCTCCACTACAAAGAAGTGTCACTGCCCCCAGGTCAAAAGGCCCATCTGAATAAAGTGTAAAATCCAGAAAGACAGCACAGGCCATGGATAACAGGGAGCCTTGTTATGCTGATGGGCGGGATGTAAATTGCCAACAGCCACTCTGGAGAAGTGTATGGTGTTTCCTGAAACACCTAAGAAACAAAGCAATGGAGACTACGGCACTTCCACTTATGGTCTTATAGATCACGGAAATTAAAATCAAAAACAGACAGCCACCCCAAAGTTTCAGACGGCTCTGTTTACAGGAATCTCATCTACGGTACAAGTTAAATATCCCAGAATGTGAAAAATGGATAAAGAAGTTGTGGTACACACATTCAATGGAATATCACTCAGCAATGAAATCTATGTGATCAGGCCCATCGTGGCATAATGAGTGGATTCAGGTACGATGATTCTAAGTGAAATAAGTCACACAGAAAATGAAACATCATATCACTAATACAAGGAATGTAAACTTGGCTACACATGAACTGAATTACAAAAGAGAACAGGGTCTCAAATTTAGAAAACCACATTATGCTTGCTTAAGGGGAAAAGTGAGTTGGGGTGCTGCATAAAACCAGAGATAGAAATTAGCACAGATACCTTTCCATAAGCCAAATATGTAATAGTCAAGACCTACTCCTTGCTCAACGAAATGGACTCAACTCCCCATATTCAACGCCTAGGAATACACCTGACTAGTAATTATCTTCAAACCCATGGATTTATATGTATCCATAAGGGACTCAACTGTGTGTACAGTGGCATGAATGCAGCAGAGAAAATCCGATAAATCCCATTATCAAAATAAATTACAAAAACAAACACAATGACAGTGAAATAGAGAGCAATTCTTAAATAATTCATTCAGGGCTTGTGATGCAACCTGGATTTACCACATCTACAACCAGAGCTGAGTGAGACATAAGGCTGTACACTTCGGGCTGATAGCATTGGTGAGGTTCATTGAGAAAATGCAGGCCCTTTGAAGTCATACCTCATGGTATCCATTCCATGGGTCCCAACTCTCCAGGTTTAAGGGATTCTTCCTTCAGCTAAAACATGCATGCGAAACCCACAGTATGGTGCACCGTGTGACCAGGAAACCTTTTCAAATGCATCTCAGTTTTCGTCCCCTTTTACTCGGGTTCACGATTGAAGACCCTTTACTAATACTCTCCCCACTTAGAGAGTCAGGGCCTTTAACCTCCTGTTTGGCACAGTTTGCAATTTCTGCGCAAGATGAACAAGAATAGGGAGAACCAATGAGAGACTAGCTCTAGGTGTCTGCACGTTCAAATATAACACTCATTTCCCACCAGGAAGAGGAATTTACCAAAGGATCAGCATGCTGTGCCGGAACCAGATTAGGGCATGAAGCAATCCTGCGGGTTTGCGGCCAGCTCACAAGAAAGCGAGTAGAAGAAAGGAGCTCAGGCACACTGTCATTCACAAACCTGCAGAGTTATAAATGTCAGCTATTGTCCAAAAATGTATTGAAGTAAGGCTGCGAAGAGGACTGGAAAGCGGTGCAGAATTGCAGGAAAACGATTTCAGGGGCAGACTGGAATTGCATTTAAAGCATAGGGAAAGAGACAGAAAGTGGACAATGATGCACTTGGTCAAAAAGGGCGTATGCGTTTTTTCCTGAATATATTCAAGAAAAAACACATACGCCCTTTTTGGCCAAACAAGCAAGCCTGTAAAGAAATCTGCATTACAATGAAGTCTCACTGCCCCCCTGTCAAAAGGGACATCTGAAAAAAGTGAAAAATCCAGAAAGGCAGGACAGGCCATGGAGAACAGGGAGCCTTGTTATGCTGATGGGCGGGATGTAAATTGCCAACAGCCACTCTGGAGAAGTGTATGGTGTTTCCTGAAACACGTAGGAAACAAAGCAACACAGCCTATGGCACTTCCACTTATGGTCCTATAGCTTAGGGAAATTAAAATTAAAATCACCCAGCCAACCCAAAGTTTGGGACGGCTACGTTTACAAGAACGTCCTTTACGGTACAAGTTAAATATCCGAGAAAGCAAAAAATGGATAAAGAAGTTGTGATACGCACGTACAATGGAATATCATTCAGCAAAAAATCTACGTCATCAGTTCTGTAGCGGCATAATGAGTGGATTCAGGTACGATGATTCTCCGAGAAATAAGTCACACAGAAAAAGAAACATCATAAGATATCACTAATACACGGAATGTAAATTTGACTACACATGAACTGAATTACAAAACAGAACATGGTATCAAATTTAGAAAACCAACTTATGTTTGCTTATGGGGAAAGGTGAGTTGGGGTGCTGCATAAAACCAGAGATAGAAATTAGCACAGATACCTTTCCATAAGCCAAATATATAATAGACAAGACCTACTCCTTGCTCAACGAAATGGACTCAAAACTCCATATTCAACGCCTGGGAATGTACCTGACAAGTAAGAATCTTAAAACCCATGGATTTATATGTCTCCATACGGAAATCAAGCATGTGTACAGTGGCCTAAACGCAGCAGTGGAAATCCGATAAATCCCATTATCAAAATAAATTTCAAAAACAAAACACAATGACAGTGAAATAGAGAGCAATTCTTAAATAATTCATTCAGGGCTTGTGATGCAACCTGGATTTACCACATCTACACCAAGAGCTGGGTGAGACATAAGCCAGGACACTTCGGGCTGATAGCATTGGTGAGGTTCGGTGAGCAAACGCAGAACCTTTGAAGTCATACTGCATGGTACCCATTCCATGGGTCCCAACTCTCCAGGTTTAAGGGATTCTTCCTTCAGCTCAAACATGCATGGGAAACCCAGAGTATGGTCTACCGTGTGATTGGGAAACGTTTTCAAATGCATCTCAGTTTTCGAACCCTGATACTCGGGTTCACCATTCCAGACGCTTTACTAACCCTCTCCCCACTTGGAGAGTCAGTGCCTTAAACCTCCTGTTTGTCACAGTTTGCAATTTCTGCGCAAGATGAATAGAAATAGGGAGAACCAATGAGAGACTAGCTGTAGGTGTCTGCACAGGCAAATGGAACGCTCATTTCCCACCAGGAAGAGGAATTAACCAAAGGCTCAGCGTGCCCTGCCGGAAACAGATTAGGGCCTGAAGCAATCCTGTGGTTTTGCAGCCAGCTCACAAGAAAGCGAGTTGAAGAAAGGAGCTCAGGGGCACTGTAATTCACAAACCTGCAGAGTTATGAATGACAGCTATCGTCCAAAAATGTATTGAAGTAAGTCTTCGAAGAGGAGTTGAAAGCGGGGCAGAATTTCTGGAAAACGATTTCAGGGGGTAGACTGGAATTGCACTTAAAGCATAAGAAAAGAGGCAGAATGTCAACAATGATGCACTTGGCCAAAAAGGGCGTATGCGTTTTTTCCTGAATATATTCAGGAAAAAACGCATACGCACTTTTTGGTCAACCAAGCAAGCGTGTAAAGGAAAACTGCACTGCAATGAAGTCTCACTGCCCCCCGGTCAAAAGGGCCATCTGAAAAAAGTGTAAAATCCATAAAGGCAGGACAGGTCATGGAGAACAGGGAGCCTTGTTATGCTGATGGACGGGATGTAAATTGCCAACAGCCACTCTGGAGAAGTGTATGGTGTTTCCTGAAACACGTAGGAAACAAAGCAACACAGCCTATGGCACTTCCACTTATGGTCCTATAGCTTAGGGAAATTAAAATCAAAAACACACAGCCACCCCAAAGTTTGGGACGGCTCTGTTTACAAGAACCTCGTCTACGGTACAAGTTAAATATCCCAGAAAGCAAAAAATGGATAAAGAAGTTGGGGTACGCACATACAATGGAATATCACTCAGCAATGAAATCTACGTCATCAGGCCCGTAGCGGCATAATGAGTGGATCCAAGTATGATGATTCTACGAGAAATTATTCACACAGAAAAAGAAACATCATAAGATATCACTAATACACGGAATGTAAACTTGGCTACGCATGAATTGAATTACAAAACAGAACAGTGTCTCAAATTTAGAAAACCAACTTATGCTTGCTTATGGGGAAAGGTGAGTTGGGGTGCTGCAGAAAACCAGAGATTGAAATTAGCACAGATACCGTTCCATAAGCCCAATATATAATAGACAAGACCTACTCCTTGCTCAACGAAATGGACTCAACACCCCATATTCAACGCCTGGGAATATACCTGACAAGTAAGAATCTTAAAACCCATGGATTTATATGTCTCCATAAGGAAATCAAGCGTGTGTACAGCGGCCTAAACGCAGCAGTGAAAATCCGATAAATCCCATTATCAAAATAAATTTCAAAAACAAAACACAATGACAGTGAAATAGAGAGCAATTCTTAAATAATTCATTCAGGGCTTGTGATGCAACCTGGATTTACCACATCTACAACCAGAGCTGAGTGAGACATAAGGCTGTACACTTCGGCCTGATAGCATTGGTGAGGTTCGTTGAGAAAATGCAGGCCCTTTGAAGTCATACTGCATGGTACCCATTCCATGGGTCCCAACTCTCCAGGTTTAAGGGATTCTTCCTTCAGCTAAAACATGCATGCGAAACCCACAGTATGGTGCACCGTGTGACCGGGAAACCTTTTCAAATGCATCTCAGTTTTCGTCCCCTTTTACTCGGGTTCACGATTGAAGACCCTTTACTAATACTCTCCCCACTTAGAGAGTCAGGGCCTTTAACCTCCTGTTTGGCACAGTTTGCAATTTCTGCGCAAGATGAACAAGAATAGGGAGAACCAATGAGAGACTAGCTCTAGGTGTCTGCACGTTCAAATATAACACTCATTTCCCACCAGGAAGAGGAATTTACCAAAGGATCAGCATGCTGTGCCGGAACCAGATTAGGACATGAAGCAATCCTGCGGGTTTGCGGCCAGCTCACAAGAAAGCGAGTAGAAGAAAGGAGCTCAGGCGCACTGTCATTCACAAACCTGCAGAGTTATAAATGTCAGCTATTGTCCAAAAATGTATTGAAGTAAGGCTGCGTAGAGGACTTGAAAGCGGGGCAGAATTGCAGGAAAACGAGTTCAGGGGCAGACTGGAATTGCATTTAAAGCATAAGGAAAGAGACAGAAAGTCGACAATGATGCACTTGGTCAAAAAGGGCGTATGCGTTTTTTCCTGAATATATTCAAGAAAAAACACATACGCCCTTTTTGGCCAAACAAGCAAGCCTGTAAAGAAATCTGCATTACAATGAAGTCTCACTGCCCCCCTGTCAAAAGGGACATCTGAAAAAAGTGAAAAATCCAGAAAGGCAGGACAGGCCATGGAGAACAGGGAGCCTTGTTATGCTGATGGGCGGGATGTAAATTGCCAACAGCCACTCTGGAGAAGTGTATGGTGTTTCCTCAAACACCTAAAAAACTAAGCAACGGAGCCTACGGCACTTCCACTTATGGTTCTATAGCTTAGGGAAATTAAAATCAAAAAGACACAGCCACCCATAAATTTTGGACGGCTCTGCTTACAAGAACCTCATTTACGGTACAAGTGAAATATCCAAGAAAGCAAAAAATGGATAAAGAAGTTGTTGTACGTACGTACAATGGAATATCACTCAGCAATGAAATCTATGTCATGAGGCCCGTCGCGGCATAATGAGTGGATTCAGGTACGATCATTCTAAGTTAACTAAGTCACACAGAAAAAGAAACACCATAAGATATCTCAAATACACGGAATGCAAACATGGCTGCACATGAACTCAATTACAAAACAGAAAAGGGTCTCAAATTTAGAAAACCAACTTATGCTTGCTTAAGGGGAAAGGTGAGTTGTGGTCCTGCATAAAACCAGAGATTGAAATTAGCACAGATACCTTTCCATAAGCAAATATGTAATAGTCAGGACCTACTCCTTGCTCCACGAAATGGACTCAACACCCCATATTCAATGCCTAGGAATATACCTGACTAGTAAGAATCTGAAAACCCATGGATTTATATGTCTCCATAAGAGAATCAAGCATGTGTACAGCAGCATAAACGCAGCAGTGAAAATCCGATAAATCCCATTATCAAAATAAATTACAAAAACAAAACACAATGACAGTGAAATAGAGAGCAATTCTTAAATAATTCACTCAGGGCTTGTGATGCAACCTGGATTTACCACATCTACACGCACAGCTGTGTGAGACATAAGGCTGGACACTTCGGGCTGATAGCATTGGTGAGGTTCGGTGAGGAAACGCAGACCCTTTGAAGTCATACTGCATGGTACCCATTCCAAGGGTCTTAAATCTCCAGGTTTAAGGGATTCTTCCTTCAGCTAAAACATGCATGGGAAACCCAGAGTATGGTCCACCGTGTGATTGGGAAACGTTTTCAAATGCATCTCAGTTTTCGAGGCCTGGTACTGGGGTTCACCATTCCAGACGCTTTACTAACACTCTCCCCACTTGGAGAGTCAGTGCCTTTAACCTCCTGTTTGGCACAGTTTGCAATTTCTTCGCAAGATGAACAGGAATAGGGAGAACAAATGAGAGACTAGCTGTAGGTGTCTGCACGGGCAAATGGAACGCTCATTTCTCACCAGGAAGAGGAATTAAACAAAGGCTCAGCGTGTCCTGCCGGAAACAGATTAGGGCGTTAAGCAATCCTGCGGTTTTGCGGCCAGCTCACAAGAAAGTGAGTTGAAGAAAGGAGCTCAGGACCACTGTATTTCACAAACCTGCAGAGTTATGAATGACAGCTCTCGTCCAAAAATGTATTGAAGTAAGTCTTTGAAGAGGACTTGAAAGCGGGGCAGAATTTCTGGAAAACGATTTCAGGGCGTAGACTGGAATTGCACTTAAGCATAGGAAATGAGGCAGAATGTCGACAATGATGCACTTGGCCAAAAAGTGCGTATGTGTTTTTTCCTGAATATACTCAGGAAAAAACGCATACGACCTTTTTGGCCAACCAAGCAAGCGTGTAAAGGAAATCTGCACTACAATGAAGTCTCACTGCCCCCCGGTCAAAAGGGCCATCTAAAAAAGTGTAAAATCCAGAAAGGCAGGACTGCTCATGGAGAACACGGAGCACTGTTATGCTGATGGGTGGGATGTAAATTGCCAACAGCCACTCTGGAGAAGTGTATGGTGTTTCCTGAAACACGTAGGAAACAAAGCAACACAGCCTATGGCACTTCCACTTATGGTCCTATAGCTTAGGGAAATTAAAATTAAAAAACACACAGCCACCCCAATGTTTGGGTTGGCTCTGTTTACAAGAACCTCGTCTATGGTACCAGTTAAATATCCGAGAAAGCAAAAAATGGATAAAGAAATTGTGGTACGCACGTACAATGGAATATCACTCAGCAATGAAATCTACGTCATCAGGCCCGTAGCGGCATAATGAGTGGATTCAGGTACGATGATTCTACGAGAAATAAGTCACACAGAAAAAGAAACATCATAAGATATCACTAATACACGGAATGTAAATTTGACTACACATGAACTGAATTACAAAACAGAACATGGTATCAAATTTAGAAAACCAACTTATGTTTGCTTATGGGGAAAGGTGAGTTGGGGTGCTGCATAAAACCAGA
This sequence comes from Delphinapterus leucas, assembly GCF_059928025.1. Classification (NCBI taxonomy): domain Eukaryota; kingdom Metazoa; phylum Chordata; class Mammalia; order Artiodactyla; family Monodontidae; genus Delphinapterus; species Delphinapterus leucas. The sequence continues at coordinate 4,643,595 of NW_028322250.1, forward strand.
GATAGAAATTAGCACAGATACCTTTCCATAAGCCAAATATATAATAGACAAGACCTACTCCTTGCTCAACGAAATGGACTCAAAACTCCATATTCAACGCCTGGGAATGTACCTGACAAGTAAGAATCTTAAAACCCATGGATTTATATGTCTCCATACGGAAATCAAGCATGTGTACAGCGGCCTAAACGCAGCAGTGGAAATCCGATAAATCCCATTATCAAAATAAATTTCAAAAACAAAACACAATGACAGTGAAATAGAGAGCAATTCTTAAATAATTCATTCAGGGCTTGTGATGCAACCTGGATTTACCACATCTACACCAAGAGCTGGGTGAGACATAAGCCAGGACACTTCGGGCTGATAGCATTGGTGAGGTTCGGTGAGCAAACGCAGAACCTTTGAAGTCATACTGCATGGTACCCATTCCATGGGTCCCAACTCTCCAGGTTTAAGGGATTCTTCCTTCAGCTCAAACATGCATGGGAAACCCAGAGTATGGTCTACCGTGTGATTGGGAAACGTTTTCAAATGCATCTCAGTTTTCGAACCCTGATACTCGGGTTCACCATTCCAGACGCTTTACTAACCCTCTCCCCACTTGGAGAGTCAGTGCCTTAAACCTCCTGTTTGTCACAGTTTGCAATTTCTGCGCAAGATGAATAGAAATAGGGAGAACCAATGAGAGACTAGCTGTAGGTGTCTGCACAGGCAAATGGAACGCTCATTTCCCACCAGGAAGAGGAATTAACCAAAGGCTCAGCGTGCCCTGCCGGAAACAGATTAGGGCCTGAAGCAATCCTGTGGTTTTGCAGCCAGCTCACAAGAAAGCGAGTTGAAGAAAGGAGCTCAGGGGCACTGTAATTCACAAACCTGCAGAGTTATGAATGACAGCTATCGTCCAAAAATGTATTGAAGTAAGTCTTCGAAGAGGAGTTGAAAGCGGGGCAGAATTTCTGGAAAACGATTTCAGGGGGTAGACTGGAATTGCACTTAAAGCATAAGAAAAGAGGCAGAATGTCGACAATGATGCACTTGGCCAAAAAGGGCGTATGCGTTTTTTCCTGAATATATTCAGGAAAAAACGCATACGCACTTTTTGGTCAACCAAGCAAGCGTGTAAAGGAAAACTGCACTGCAATGAAGTCTCACTGCCCCCCGGTCAAAAGGGCCATCTGAAAAAAGTGTAAAATCCATAAAGGCAGGACTGCTCATGGAGAACAGGGAGCCTTGTTATGCTGATGGACGGGATGTAAATTGCCAACAGCCACTCTGGAGAAGTGTATGGTGTTTCCTGAAACACGTAGGAAACAAAGCAACACAGCCTATGGCACTTCCACTTATGGTCCTATAGCTTAGGGAAATTAAAATCAAAAACACACAGCCACCCCAAAGTTTGGGACGGCTCTGTTTACAAGAACCTCGTCTACGGTACAAGTTAAATATCCCAGAAAGCAAAAAATGGATAAAGAAGTTGGGGTACGCACATACAATGGAATATCACTCAGCAATGAAATCTACGTCATCAGGCCCGTAGCGGCATAATGAGTGGATCCAAGTATGATGATTCTACGAGAAATTATTCACACAGAAAAAGAAACATCATAAGATATCACTAATACACGGAATGTAAACTTGGCTACGCATGAATTGAATTACAAAACAGAACAGTGTCTCAAATTTAGAAAACCAACTTATGCTTGCTTATGGGGAAAGGTGAGTTGGGGTGCTGCAGAAAACCAGAGATTGAAATTAGCACAGATACCGTTCCATAAGCCCAATATATAATAGACAAGACCTACTCCTTGCTCAACGAAATGGACTCAACACCCCATATTCAACGCCTGGGAATATACCTGACAAGTAAGAATCTTAAAACCCATGGATTTATATGTCTCCATAAGGAAATCAAGCGTGTGTACAGCGGCCTAAACGCAGCAGTGAAAATCCGATAAATCCCATTATCAAAATAAATTTCAAAAACAAAACACAATGACAGTGAAATAGAGAGCAATTCTTAAATAATTCATTCAGGGCTTGTGATGCAACCTGGATTTACCACATCTACAACCAGAGCTGAGTGAGACATAAGGCTGTACACTTCGGCCTGATAGCATTGGTGAGGTTCGTTGAGAAAATGCAGGCCCTTTGAAGTCATACTGCATGGTACCCATTCCATGGGTCCCAACTCTCCAGGTTTAAGGGATTCTTCCTTCAGCTAAAACATGCATGGGAAACCCACAGTATGGTGCACCGTGTGACCGGGAAACCTTTTCAAATGCATCTCAGTTTTCGTCCCCTTTTACTCGGGTTCACGATTGAAGACCCTTTACTAATACTCTCCCCACTTAGAGAGTCAGGGCCTTTAACCTCCTGTTTGGCACAGTTTGCAATTTCTGTGCAAGATGAACAAGAATAGGGAGAACCAATGAGAGACTAGCTCTAGGTGTCTGCACGTTCAAATATAACACTCATTTCCCACCAGGAAGAGGAATTTACCAAAGGATCAGCATGCTGTGCCGGAACCAGATTAGGACATGAAGCAATCCTGCGGGTTTGCGGCCAGCTCACAAGAAAGCGAGTAGAAGAAAGGAGCTCAGGCGCACTGTCATTCACAAACCTGCAGAGTTATAAATGTCAGCTATTGTCCAAAAATGTATTGAAGTAAGGCTGCGTAGAGGACTTGAAAGCGGGGCAGAATTGCAGGAAAACGAGTTCAGGGGCAGACTGGAATTGCATTTAAAGCATAAGGAAAGAGACAGAAAGTCGACAATGATGCACTTGGTCAAAAAGGGCGTATGCGTTTTTTCCTGAATATATTCAAGAAAAAACACATACGCCCTTTTTGGCCAAACAAGCAAGCCTGTAAAGAAATCTGCATTACAATGAAGTCTCACTGCCCCCCTGTCAAAAGGGACATCTGAAAAAAGTGAAAAATCCAGAAAGGCAGGACAGGCCATGGAGAACAGGGAGCCTTGTTATGCTGATGGGCGGGATGTAAATTGCCAACAGCCACTCTGGAGAAGTGTATGGTGTTTCCTCAAACACCTAAAAAACTAAGCAACGGAGCCTACGGCACTTCCACTTATGGTTCTATAGCTTAGGGAAATTAAAATCAAAAAGACACAGCCACCCATAAATTTTGGACGGCTCTGCTTACAAGAACCTCATTTACGGTACAAGTGAAATATCCAAGAAAGCAAAAAATGGATAAAGAAGTTGTTGTACGTACGTACAATGGAATATCACTCAGCAATGAAATCTATGTCATGAGGCCCGTCGCGGCATAATGAGTGGATTCAGGTACGATCATTCTAAGTTAACTAAGTCACACAGAAAAAGAAACACCATAAGATATCTCAAATACACGGAATGCAAACATGGCTGCACATGAACTCAATTACAAAACAGAAAAGGGTCTCAAATTTAGAAAACCAACTTATGCTTGCTTAAGGGGAAAGGTGAGTTGTGGTCCTGCATAAAACCAGAGATTGAAATTAGCACAGATACCTTTCCATAAGCAAATATGTAATAGTCAGGACCTACTCCTTGCTCCACGAAATGGACTCAACACCCCATATTCAATTCCTAGGAATATACCTGACTAGTAAGAATCTGAAAACCCATGGATTTATATGTCTCCATAAGAGAATCAAGCATGTGTACAGCAGCATAAACGCAGCAGTGAAAATCCGATAAATCCCATTATCAAAATAAATTACAAAAACAAAACACAATGACAGTGAAATAGAGAGCAATTCTTAAATAATTCACTCAGGGCTTGTGATGCAACCTGGATTTACCACATCTACACGCACAGCTGTGTGAGACATAAGGCTGGACACTTCGGGCTGATAGCATTGGTGAGGTTCGGTGAGGAAACGCAGACCCTTTGAAGTCATACTGCATGGTACCCATTCCAAGGGTCTTAAATCTCCAGGTTTAAGGGATTCTTCCTTCAGCTAAAACATGCATGGGAAACCCAGAGTATGGTCCACCGTGTGATTGGGAAACGTTTTCAAATGCATCTCAGTTTTCGAGGCCTGGTACTGGGGTTCACCATTCCAGACGCTTTACTAACACTCTCCCCACTTGGAGAGTCAGTGCCTTTAACCTCCTGTTTGGCACAGTTTGCAATTTCTTCGCAAGATGAACAGGAATAGGGAGAACAAATGAGAGACTAGCTGTAGGTGTCTGCACGGGCAAATGGAACGCTCATTTCTCACCAGGAAGAGGAATTAAACAAAGGCTCAGCGTGTCCTGCCGGAAACAGATTAGGGCGTTAAGCAATCCTGCGGTTTTGCGGCCAGCTCACAAGAAAGTGAGTTGAAGAAAGGAGCTCAGGACCACTGTATTTCACAAACCTGCAGAGTTATGAATGACAGCTCTCGTCCAAAAATGTATTGAAGTAAGTCTTTGAAGAGGACTTGAAAGCGGGGCAGAATTTCTGGAAAACGATTTCAGGGCGTAGACTGGAATTGCACTTAAGCATAGGAAATGAGGCAGAATGTCGACAATGATGCACTTGGCCAAAAAGTGCGTATGTGTTTTTTCCTGAATATACTCAGGAAAAAACGCATACGACCTTTTTGGCCAACCAAGCAAGCGTGTAAAGGAAATCTGCACTACAATGAAGTCTCACTGCCCCCCGGTCAAAAGGGCCATCTAAAAAAGTGTAAAATCCAGAAAGGCAGGACTGCTCATGGAGAACACGGAGCACTGTTATGCTGATGGGTGGGATGTAAATTGCCAACAGCCACTCTGGAGAAGTGTATGGTGTTTCCTGAAACACGTAGGAAACAAAGCAACACAGCCTATGGCACTTCCACTTATGGTCCTATAGCTTAGGGAAATTAAAATTAAAAAACACACAGCCACCCCAATGTTTGGGTTGGCTCTGTTTACAAGAACCTCGTCTATGGTACCAGTTAAATATCCGAGAAAGCAAAAAATGGATAAAGAAATTGTGGTACGCACGTACAATGGAATATCACTCAGCAATGAAATCTACGTCATCAGGCCCGTAGCGGCATAATGAGTGGATTCAGGTACGATGATTCTACGAGAAATAAGTCACACAGAAAAAGAAACATCATAAGATATCACTAATACACGGAATGTAAATTTGACTACACATGAACTGAATTACAAAACAGAACATGGTATCAAATTTAGAAAACCAACTTATGTTTGCTTATGGGGAAAGGTGAGTTGGGGTGCTGCATAAAACCAGAGATAGAAATTAGCACAGATACCTTTCCATAAGCCAAATATATAATAGACAAGACCTACTCCTTGCTCAACGAAATGGACTCAAAACTCCATATTCAACGCCTGGGAATGTACCTGACAAGTAAGAATCTTAAAACCCATGGATTTATATGTCTCCATACGGAAATCAAGCATGTGTACAGCGGCCTAAACGCAGCAGTGGAAATCCGATAAATCCCATTATCAAAATAAATTTCAAAAACAAAACACAATGACAGTGAAATAGAGAGCAATTCTTAAATAATTCATTCAGGGCTTGTGATGCAACCTGGATTTACCACAACTACACCAAGAGCTGGGTGAGACATAAGCCAGGACACTTCGGGCTGATAGCATTGGTGACGTTCGGTGAGCAAACGCAGAACCTTTGAAGTCATACTGCATGGTACCCATTCCATGGGTCCCAACTCTCCAGGTTTAAGGGATTCTTCCTTCAGCTCAAACATGCATGGGAAACCCAGAGTATGGTCTACCGTGTGATTGGGAAACGTTTTCAAATGCATCTCAGTTTTCGAACCCTGATACTCGGGTTCACCATTCCAGACGCTTTACTAACCCTCTCCCCACTTGGAGAGTCAGTGCCTTAAACCTCCTGTTTGTCACAGTTTGCAATTTCTGCGCAAGATGAATAGGAATAGGGAGAACCAATGAGAGACTAGCTGTAGGTGTCTGCACAGGCAAATGGAACGCTCATTTCCCACCAGGAAGAGGAATTAACCAAAGGCTCAGCGTGCCCTGCCGGAAACAGATTAGGGCCTGAAGCAATCCTGTGGTTTTGCAGCCAGCTCACAAGAAAGCGAGTTGAAGAAAGGAGCTCAGGGGCACTGTAATTCACAAACCTGCAGAGTTATGAATGACAGCTCTCGTCCAAAAATGTATTGAAGTAAGTCTTTGAAGAGGACTTGAAAGCGGGGCAGAATTTCTGGAAAACGATTTCAGGGCGTAGACTGGAATTGCACTTAAAGCATAGGAAATGAGGCAGAATGTCGACAATGATGCACTTGGCCAAAAAGTGCGTATGTGTTTTTTCCTGAATATACTCAGGAAAAAACGCATACGCCCTTTTTGGCCAACCAAGCAAGCGTGTAAAGGAAATCTGCACTACAATGAAGTCTCACTGCCCCCCGGTCAAAAGGGCCATCTAAAAAAGTGTAAAATCCAGAAAGGCAGGACTGCTCATGGAGAACACGGAGCACTGTTATGCTGATGGGTGGGATGTAAATTGCCAACAGCCACTCTGGAGAAGTGTATGGTGTTTCCTGAAACACGTAGGAAACAAAGCAACACAGCCTATGGCACTTCCACTTATGGTCCTATAGCTTAGGGAAATTAAAATCAAAAACACACAGCCACCCCAAAGTTTGGGACGGCTCTGTTTACAAGAACCTCGTCTACGGTACAAGTTAAATATCCGAGAAAGCAAAAAATGGATAAAGAAGTTGGGGTACGCACATACAATGGAATATCACTCAGCAATGAAATCTATGTCATCAGGCCCGTAGCGGCATAATGAGTGGATCCAAGTATGATGATTCTACGAGAAATAAGTCGCACAGAAATAGAAACATCATAAGATATCACTAATACACGGAATGTAAACTTGGCTACGCATGAATTGAATTACAAAACAGAACAGTGTCTCAAATTTAGAAAACCAACTTATGCTTGCTTATGGGGAAAGGTGAGTTGGGGTGCTGCAGAAAACCAGAGATTGAAATTAGCACAGATACCGTTCCATAAGCCCAATATATAATAGACAAGACCTACTCCTTGCTCAACGAAATGGACTCAACACCCCATATTCAACGCCTGGGAATATACCTGACAAGTAAGAATCTTAAAACCCATGGATTTATATGTCTCCATAAGGAAATCAAGCGTGTGTACAGCGGCCTAAACGCAGCAGTGAAAATCCGATAAATCCCATTATCAAAATAAATTTCAAAAACAAAACACAATGACAGTGAAATAGAGAGCAATTCTTAAATAATTCATTCAGGGCTTGTGATGCAACCTGGATTTACCACATCTACAACCAGAGCTGAGTGAGACATAAGGCTGTACACTTCGGCCTGATAGCATTGGTGAGGTTCGTTGAGAAAATGCAGGCCCTTTGAAGTCATACTGCATGGTACCCATTCCATGGGTCCCAACTCTCCAGGTTTAAGGGATTCTTCCTTCAGCTAAAACATGCATGGGAAACCCACAGTATGGTGCACCGTGTGACCGGGAAACCTTTTCAAATGCATCTCAGTTTTCGTCCCCTTTTACTCGGGTTCACGATTGAAGACCCTTTACTAATACTCTCCCCACTTAGAGAGTCAGTGCCTTTAACCTCCTGTTTGGCACAGTTTGCAATTTCTGCGCAAGATGAACAAGAATAGGGAGAACCAATGAGAGACTAGCTCTAGGTGTCTGCACGTTCAAATATAACACTCATTTCCCACCAGGAAGAGGAATTTACCAAAGGATCAGCATGCTGTGCCGGAACCAGATTAGGACATGAAGCAATCCTGCGGGTTTGCGGCCAGCTCACAAGAAAGCGAGTAGAAGAAAGGAGCTCAGGCGCACTGTCATTCACAAACCTGCAGAGTTATAAATGTCAGCTATTGTCCAAAAATGTATTGAAGTAAGGCTGCGTAGAGGACTTGAAAGCGGGGCAGAATTGCAGGAAAACGAGTTCAGGGGCAGACTGGAATTGCATTTAAAGCATAAGGAAAGAGACAGAAAGTCGACAATGATGCACTTGGTCAAAAAGGGCGTATGCGTTTTTTCCTGAATATATTCAAGAAAAAACACATACGCCCTTTTTGGCCAAACAAGCAAGCCTGTAAAGAAATCTGCATTACAATGAAGTCTCACTGCCCCCCTGTCAAAAGGGACATCTGAAAAAAGTGAAAAATCCAGAAAGGCAGGACAGGCCATGGAGAACAGGGAGCCTTGTTATGCTGATGGGCGGGATGTAAATTGCCAACAGCCACTCTGGAGAAGTGTATGGTGTTTCCTCAAACACCTAAAAAACTAAGCAACGGAGCCTACGGCACTTCCACTTATGGTTCTATAGCTTAGGGAAATTAAAATCAAAAAGACACAGCCACCCATAAATTTTGGACGGCTCTGCTTACAAGAACCTCATTTACGGTACAAGTGAAATATCCAAGAAAGCAAAAAATGGATAAAGAAGTTGTTGTACGTACGTACAATGGAATATCACTCAGCAATGAAATCTATGTCATGAGGCCCGTCGCGGCATAATGAGTGGATTCAGGTACGATCATTCTAAGTTAACTAAGTCACACAGAAAAAGAAACACCATAAGATATCTCAAATACACGGAATGCAAACATGGCTGCACATGAACTCAATTACAAAACAGAAAAGGGTCTCAAATTTAGAAAACCAACTTATGCTTGCTTAAGGGGAAAGGTGAGTTGTGGTCCTGCATAAAACCAGAGATTGAAATTAGCACAGATACCTTTCCATAAGCAAATATGTAATAGTCAGGACCTACTCCTTGCTCCACGAAATGGACTCAACACCCCATATTCAATGCCTAGGAATATACCTGACTAGTAAGAATCTGAAAACCCATGGATTTATATGTCTCCATAAGAGAATCAAGCATGTGTACAGCGGCATAAACGCAGCAGTGAAAATCCGATAAATCCCATTATCAAAATAAATTACAAAAACAAAACACAATGACAGTGAAATAGAGAGCAATTCTTAAATAATTCACTCAGGGCTTGTGATGCAACCTGGATTTACCACATCTACACGCACAGCTGTGTGAGACATAAGGCTGGACACTTCGGGCTGATAGCATTGGTGAGGTTCGGTGAGGAAACGCAGACCCTTTGAAGTCATACTGCATGGTACCCATTCCAAGGGTCTTAAATCTCCAGGTTTAAGGGATTCTTCCTTCAGCTAAAACATGCATGGGAAACCCAGAGTATGGTCCACCGTGTGATTGGGAAACGTTTTCAAATGCATCTCAGTTTTCGAGGCCTGGTACTGGGGTTCACCATTCCAGACGCTTTACTAACACTCTCCCCACTTGGAGAGTCAGTGCCTTTAACCTCCTGTTTGGCACAGTTTGCAATTTCTTCGCAAGATGAACAGGAATAGGGAGAACAAATGAGAGACTAGCTGTAGGTGTCTGCACGGGCAAATGGAACGCTCATTTCTCACCAGGAAGAGGAATTAAACAAAGGCTCAGCATGCCCTGCCGGAAACAGATTAGGGCCTTAAGCAATCCTGCGGTTTTGCGGCCAGCTCACAAGAAAGTGAGTTGAAGAAAGGAGCTCAGGACCACTGTATTTCACAAACCTGCAGAGTTATGAATGACAGCTCTCGTCCAAAAATGTATTGAAGTAAGTCTTTGAAGAGGACTTGAAAGCGGGGCAGAATTTCTGGAAAACGATTTCAGGGCGTAGACTGGAATTGCACTTAAGCATAGGAAATGAGGCAGAATGTCGACAATGATGCACTTGGCCAAAAAGTGCGTATGTGTTTTTTCCTGAATATACTCAGGAAAAAACGCATACGACCTTTTTGGCCAACCAAGCAAGCGTGTAAAGGAAATCTGCACTACAATGAAGTCTCACTGCCCCCCGGTCAAAAGGGCCATCTAAAAAAGTGTAAAATCCAGAAAGGCAGGACTGCTCATGGAGAACACGGAGCACTGTTATGCTGATGGGTGGGATGTAAATTGCCAACAGCCACTCTGGAGAAGTGTATGGTGTTTCCTGAAACACGTAGGAAACAAAGCAACACAGCCTATGGCACTTCCACTTATGGTCCTATAGCTTAGGGAAATTAAAATTAAAAAACACACAGCCACCCCAATGTTTGGGTTGGCTCTGTTTACAAGAACCTCGTCTACGGTACCAGTTAAATATCCGAGAAAGCAAAAAATGGATAAAGAAATTGTGGTACGCACGTACAATGGAATATCACTCAGCAATGAAATCTACGTCATCAGGCCCGTAGCGGCATAATGAGTGGATTCAGGTACGATGATTCTACGAGAAATAAGTCACACAGAAAAAGAAACATCATAAGATATCACTAATACACGGAATGTAAATTTGACTACACATGAACTGAATTACAAAACAGAACATGGTATCAAATTTAGAAAACCAACTTATGTTTGCTTATGGGGAAAGGTGAGTTGGGGTGCTGCATAAAACCAGAGATAGAAATTAGCACAGATACCTTTCCATAAGCCAAATATATAATAGACAAGACCTACTCCTTGCTCAACGAAATGGACTCAAAACTCCATATTCAACGCCTGGGAATGTACCTGACAAGTAAGAATCTTAAAACCCATGGATTTATATGTCTCCATACGGAAATCAAGCATGTGTACAGCGGCCTAAACGCAGCAGTGGAAATCCGATAAATCCCATTATCAAAATAAATTTCAAAAACAAAACACAATGACAGTGAAATAGAGAGCAATTCTTAAATAATTCATTCAGGGCTTGTGATGCGACCTGGATTTACCACATCTACACCCAGAGCTGAGTGAGACATAAGGCTGGACACTTCGGGCTGATAGCATTGGTGAGGTTCGATGAGCAAATGCAGACCCTTTGAAGTCATACTGCATGGTACCCATTCCATGGGTCCCAACTCTCCAGGTTTAAGGGATTCTTCCTTCAGCTTAAACATGCATGGGAAACCCACAGTACAGTGCACTGTGTGACCGGGAAACGTTTTCAAATGCATCTCAGTTTTCGTCCCCTTTTACTCGGGTTCACCATTCCAGACCGTTTACTAACACTCTCCCCACTTGGAGAGTCAGTGCCTTTAACCTCCTGTTTGGCACAGTTTGCAATTTCTGCGCAAGATGAACAAGAATAGGGAGAACCAATGAGAGACTAGCTCTAGGTGTCTGCACGTTCAAATATAACACTCATTTCCCACCAGGAAGAGGAATTTACCAAAGGATCAGCATGCTGTGCCGGAACCAGATTAGGACATGAAGCAATCCTGCGGGTTTGCAGCCAGCTCACAAGAAAGCGAGTAGAAGAAAGGAGCTCAGGCGCACTGTCATTCACAAACCTGCAGAGTTATAAATGTCAGCTATTGTCCAAAAATGTATTGAAGTAAGGCTGCGTAGAGGACTTGAAAGCGGGGCAGAATTGCAGGAAAACGAGTTCAGGGGCAGACTGGAATTGCATTTAAAGCATAAGGAAAGAGACAGAAAGTCGACAATGATGCACTTGGTCAAAAAGGGCGTATGCGTTTTTTCCTGAATATATTCAAGAAAAAACACATACGCCCTTTTTGGCCAAACAAGCAAGCCTGTAAAGAAATCTGCATTACAATGAAGTCTCACTGCCCCCCTGTCAAAAGGGACATCTGAAAAAAGTGAAAAATCCAGAAAGGCAGGACAGGCCATGGAGAACAGGGAGCCTTGTTATGCTGATGGGCGGGATGTAAATTGCCAACAGCCACTCTGGAGAAGTGTATGGTGTTTCCTCAAACACCTAAAAAACTAAGCAACGGAGCCTACGGCACTTCCACTTATGGTTCTATAGCTTCGGGAAATTAAAATCAAAAAGACACAGCCACCCATAAATTTTGGACGGCTCTGCTTACAAGAACCTCATTTACGGTACAAGTGAAATATCCAAGAAAGCAAAAAATGGATAAAGAAATTGTTGTACGTACGTACAATGGAATATCACTCAGCAATGAAATCTATGTCATGAGGCCCGTCGCGGCATAATGAGTGGATTCAGGTACGATCATTCTAAGTTAACTAAGTCACACAGAAAAAGAAACACCATAAGATATCTCAAATACACGGAATGCAAACATGGCTGCACATGAACTCAATTACAAAACAGAAAAGGGTCTCAAATTTAGAAAACCAACTTATGCTTGCTTAAGGGGAAAGGTGAGTTGTGGTGCTGCATAAAACCAGAGATTGAAATTAGCACAGATACCTTTCCATAAGCAAATATGTAATAGTCAGGACCTACTCCTTGCTCCACGAAATGGACTCAACACCCCATATTCAATGCCTAGGAATATACCTGACTAGTAAGAATCTGAAAACCCATGGATTTATATGTCTCCATAAGAGAATCAAGCATGTGTACAGCGGCATAAACGCAGCAGTGAAAATCCGATAAATCCCATTATCAAAATAAATTACAAAAACAAAACACAATGACAGTGAAATAGAGAGCAATTCTTAAATAATTCATTCAGGGCTTGTGATGCAACGTGGATTTACCACATCTACACCCCGAGCTGAGTGAGACATAAGGCTGGACACTTCGGGCTGATAGCATTGGTGACGTTCGGTGAGCAAAGGCAACCCTTTGAAGTCATACTGCGTGGTACCCATTCCATGGGTCCCAACTCTCCAGGTTGAAGGGATTCTTCCTTCAGGTAAAACATGCATGGGCAACCCAGAATATGGTCCACCGTGTGACCGGGAAAACTTTTTAAATGCGTCTCAGTTTTCGTCCCCTCGTACTCGGTTTTACCATTCCAGACGCTTTACTAACACTCTCCCCACTTGGAGAGTCAGTGCCTTTAACCTCCTGTTTGGCACAGTTTGGAATTTCTGCGCAAGATGAACAGGAATAGGGAGAACCAATGAGAGATTAGCTGTAGGTGTCTGCACGAACAAATTTAACGCTCATTTCCCACCAGGAAGAGGAATTAGCCAAAGGCTCAGCATGCCGTGTCGGAACCAGATTAGGGCCTGAAGCAATCCTGCGGTTTTGCGGCCAGCTCACAAGAAAGCGAGTTGAAGAAAGGAGCTCAGGGGCACTGTAATTCACAAACCTGCAGAGTTATAAATGACAGCTATCGTCCAAAAATATATTGAAGTAAGGCTGCAAAGAGGACTTGAACGCGGGGCAGAATTCCAGGAATACGATTTCAGGAGGTAGACGGGAAGTCCTCTGAAAGTATAGGAGAAGAGGCAGAACCTCGACAATGATGCACTTGGTCAAAAAGGGCATATGCGTTTCTTCCAGGGCCCTTATTAAAGAGGGTAGGAGGCTCCCAGCATGCTTCAGTGGCCAACAGAGGGCCTACGTCGCCAAGGCGACATGAGCCATCCAGGCAGGAGTGACCTCACATCAGAGGGCCCACCTCACAGAAGGGTAAGGAACCCAGTCAAGATCAGACTCTCACCAGAGTGCCCACATAAGCAAGGGGCTGGGAACCAGGCAGGAGTGTCCTCACACCCGTGGGGCCACATCATCGAAAGTTGAGGTACCCAGCACATGTGGCCTCAAACCAGAGGACCCACATCACCATGGGTCTCGGAGCGAGGCAGGCAGGATTATCCTCAAAACACATGGCCCATTGTATAAAAAAGGTGAGGAATCCAGCAGTTGGAACATCCCAGCAGGCGGCCCAGAGCACCGAGGCTATGGGATCCAGGCAGTGATGAACTCACAACAGAGGGCCCTCATCGTGATACTGTAAGCAACCCAGCCGTTGTAACCTCAGAGCACAAGGCCCACATCCCCATGGGGAAGGGAACCAAGCAGGAGTGTCATCGCACCAGTGGGCACACATCAGAAAAGGTGGGGAGCCCAGCAGTTAGGGCCGGACGCCAGAGGGCCCTCATCACTGAGGAGAGGAGGCTCCCAGCAAGCTCCAACTGCTACCAGAAGGCCGACGTCGCCAATGCAGGGTGTGCCAGCCAGGCAGGAGTGACCTCAGAGCAGAGGGCCAACCACACAAAAGTGTGAGGAACCCAAAGAGGATCAGACTCTCACTGGAGGGCCCACATCACCAAGGGAATGGAAACCAGGCAGGAGTGTTCTCACACCAGTGTGGTCACATCACCGAAATGTGACGGACCCAGCACACGTGGCCTCAAACTACAGGACACACATCACCAAGGGGCTGGGAGTGAGGCAGGCAGGAGGAGCCTCCAAACAGAGGGCCCATAGCGTAAAAAAGGTGAGGGATCCCGCAGTTGGAACCTCCCAGCAGGTGGCCAGGAGCAGCGCGGCTATGGGATCCAGGCCTGACTGAACTCAAAACAGAGGGCCCTCATCATGAAACTGTGAGCAACCCAGCCGTTGGGACCTTAGAGCAGAAGGCCCACATTCCCATGGGGTTGGGATCCTGGCAGGAGTGTACTCGCACCACAGGGCGCACATCAGAAAATTTTGGGAGCCCAGGAGTTAGGGTCTGACGCCAGAGGGCCCTCATTACCGAGGGGAGGAGACTCCCAGCAGGCACCAACTCCCAACTGAGGGCCCACGTCGCCACGTTGACGTGTGCCAGCCAGGCAGGAGTGACCTCACAGCAGAGGGCCTACCTCACAGAAGGGTGAGGAACCCAGCCAGGATAAGACTCTCACCAGAGGGCCCACATCACCAAGGGGATCGGAACAAGGCAGGAGTGTCCTCACACCAGTGTGGCCACATTATAGAAAGGTGAGGAACCCAGCACATGTGGCCTAAACCAGAGGACCCACATTTCCAAGGTGCTCCGAGTGAGGCAGGCAGGAGTAGCCTAACAACACAGGGCCCACAGAATAAAAAATGTGAGGAATCCAGCAGTTTGAACCTCCCAGCAGGTGGCCCAGAGCATGCAGTCTATGGGATCCAGGCCACAGTGAACTCACAGCAGAGGGCCCACATCATGAATCTGTGAGCAACCCAGCCTGTGGGACCTCAGAGCAGAAGGCCCACATCCCCATGGGGATGGGAACCTCGCAGGAGTGTCCTCGCACAACTTAGCACGTATCAGAAAATGTGGGAACCCAGCAGTTATGGCCTGGCGCCAGAGGGCCCTCATCACGTAGGAGAGGAGGCTACCAGCAGGCTCCAAATGCCACCAGAGGGCCGACGTCACCAAGGCAATGGGAGCAAGCCAGGCAGGAGTTACCTCACAGCAGAGGGCCCACCTCACAGAAGTGTGAGGAATCCAGACAGGATCAGACTCTCACCAGAGGGCCCACATCACCAAGGGGATGGGAACCAGGCAGGAGTGTCCTCACACCAGTGGGGCCACATCAATAAAGGTGAGGAAACTGGTACATGTGGCCTTAAACAAGAGGACCTACATCACAAATGGGCTGGGAGTGAGTCAGGAAGTAGGAGCATGAAAACACAGGACCCAAAGAATAAAAAAGGTAAGGAATCCAGCAGTAGGAACCTCCCAGCAGGCCGCTCAGAGCACAGAGGCTATGGGATCTAGGCCTGGGTGAACTAACACCAGAGAGCCAACATCATGAAACGGTGAACAACACAGGTGTTGGGACCTTAGAGCAGAAGGCCCACATGCCCATGGGGATGGGAACCTCGCAGGAGTGTCCTCGCACCACTTAGCACGTATCAGAAAATGTGGGTACCCAGCAGTTAGGGCCTGAGGCAAGAGGGCCCCCATCACCGAGGGGAGGTTCCCAGCAGGCTCCAACTGCCACAAGAGGGCCGATGTTGCCCAGGTGGGGTGTGCCAGCCAGGCAGGAGTGACCTCACAGCAGAGGGCCCCCCTCACAGAAGGGTGAGGAACCCAGCCAGGATCAGACTCTCACCAGAGGGCCCACATCATCAAGGGGATAGGAACCAGGCAGGAGTGTCCTCACACCAGTGGGGCCACATCATCGAAAGGCGAGGGACCCAGCATACGTGGCCTCAAACCAGAGGACACACATCACCAAGGGGCTGGGAGTGAGGCAGGCAGGAGGAGTCTCAAAACAGAGGGTCCATAGAAGAAAAAAGGGGAGGAATCCCGCAGTTGTAACCTCCCAGCAGGTGGCCAGGAGCAGCGAGGCTATGGGATCCAGGCCGGAGAGAACTCACAGCAGAGGGCCCTCATCATGAAACTGAGCAACCCACGGTTGGGACCTCAGAGCAGAAGGCCCACATTCCCATGGGGTTGGGAACCTGGCAGGAGTGTACTCGAACCACAGGGCGCATATCAGAAAATATTGGGAGCCCAGGAGTTAGGGTCTGACGCCAGAGGGCCCTCATTACCGAGGGGAGGAGACACCCAGCAGGCACCAAATCCCACCAGAGGGCCGACGTCGCCAAGGCGGGGTGTGCCAGCCAGGCAGGAGTGACCTCAGAGAAGAGGGCCCACCTCACAGAAGTGTGAGGAACCCAACCAGGATCAGACTCTCACCGGAGGGCCCACATCACCAAGGGGATGGGAACCAGGCAGGAGTGTCCTCACACCAGTGGGGCCACATCAGCCAAAGGTGAGGAACCCAGCACATGTGGCCTCAAACCACAGGACACACATCACCAAGGGGCTAGGAGTGAGGCAGGTGTCTGGAGGGGCACATTTAACTCTAATTTCCCACCAGGAAGTGGAATGAACCAAAGTCTCAGAGTGCCGTGCCGGACCCTGATTACGGCCTGAAGCAAACCTGCGGTTCTGTGGCCAGTTTTCAAGGAAACGAGTTAAGAAAGGAAATCACGGGCACTGTAATTCACAAACCTGCAGTGTTATAAATGACAGCTATTGGCAAAATTATATGGAAGTAAGTCTGCAAAGAGGACTTGAAAACGAGGCAGAATTGCAGGAATCATATTTCAGGAGGTAGATTGGAATTGCATTTAAAGCACGTGAAAAGCGGCAGATCTTTG
The DNA here is from genome assembly GCF_059928025.1 of Delphinapterus leucas. NCBI lineage: Eukaryota > Metazoa > Chordata > Mammalia > Artiodactyla > Monodontidae > Delphinapterus > Delphinapterus leucas. The sequence goes on from NW_028322250.1 coordinate 4,660,463, forward strand.
ACAGTGATGCACTTGGACAAAAGTGCGTAAACATTTTTTCCTGAATATATTCAGGAAAAAACGCATATGCCCTTTTTGGCCAACCAAGCACTCGAGAAATGGAAATCCGCACTACAATGAAGTCTCATTTCCCATTCGTCAAAAGGGCCATCTGAAAAAAGTGTAAAAACCAGAAACACAGGACAGGCCATGGAGAACAGGGAGCCTTGTTATGCTGATGGGCGGGATGTAAATTGCCAACAGACACTCTGGAGATGTTTATGGTGTATCCTGAAACATCTGAAAAACAAAGCTACAGACCCTAGGGCACTTCCACTTTTGGCCCTATAGCTTAGGAAAATTAAAATCAACAAGACACAGCCAACACCAAATTTAGGGCTGCTGTGTTTACAAGAACCTTGAGTCCAGTACAAATTAAATATCCCAGAAAGAAAAAAATGGATAAAGGAGTTGTGCTACTTACGTACAACGGAATATCACTCAGCAATGAAATCAATGTCATCAGGCCTGTAGCAGCAAATTGAGTGGATTTAAGTATGATGATTCTAAGAGAAATAGGTCACACAGAGAAAGAGAATTATCATAAGATATCACTAATAGAGAGAGTGTAAACTTGGCTACACATAAACTGAATTCCAAAACCGAACAGAGTCTCACATTTAGATAAAAACTTATGCTTGCTTAAGGGGAAAGTTGAGTTGGGGTGCTGTATAAAACCAGAGATTGAAATTAGCACACATACCGTTCCATAAGCCAAATATGTAATAGACAAGACCTACTCTTTGCTCAACGAAATAGACTCATCCATGGTGTATCACCTCACACCTGTTAGAATGGGCATCATCAGAAAATCTACAAACAACAAATGCTGGAAAGGGTGTGGAGATAAGGAACCCTCTTCCACTATTGTTGGGAATGTAAATTGATACAGTCACTGTGGAGAACATTATGGAGTTTCTTATAAAACTAAGAATAGAATTACCATATGATACAGCAATCCCACTACTGGGCATATACCCAGACAAAACCATAAATCAAAAAGAGACATTCACCGCAATGTTCATTGCATCACTATTTACAATATCCAGGTAATGGAAGCAACCTAAATGCCCACAGACAGACGAATGCATAAAGATGTGGTACATATATAAAATGGAATATTACTAAGCCATAAAAAGGAATGAAATTGGGTCATTTGTAGAGACGTTGATGGATCTAGAGACTGTCATACAGAGTGAAGTAAGTCAGAAAGAGAAAAACAAATCTTGTCTATTAATGCATATATGTGGAACCTAGAAAAATTGTACAGATGAACCGTTTTGCCAGGCAGAAATAGAGCAACAGATGTAGACAACAAACGTATGGACACCAAGGGGGGAAAGCTGTTGGGGGGTGGTGGTGGGAGGAGTTGAGAGATTGGGATTGGCATGTATACATTTATATGTATAAAATAGATAACCAAAAAGAACCTGCTGTATAAAAAAATAAAATAAAATTCAAATTACAAAAAGTAAAACAGAAAAAATATTCTTCCCTTCACATACATGTATTTATATGAATAAATTATTTCCATGCTTATATCTGTAAATACAAAAAAGAGGAATAAAATCTACCTTGAACCAAAAACGAAAAAAAGAAAAAAAAACAGAACCCACCAGTTACACAGAGGAAAACCGTATCAGGGCACTTGCTCCAGTTGTAAACAATTCTGAAGTTGGTCAGTGGTGGGGAATCATCTCCCATTCAGCCAGCAGGCCCCACGCAACAAGCGTCCTCATTGCAAAGCTGGGGGACCGTGCCGAGGCATCTGTGAGTAAACGTGGGCTGAGCCCCAGGCCAGCTGCTGCTGAAATGTTCCCACCCTTCCCAGGTAAAACACCTGAATATGTACAAGGACTTGAAAGCCTAGAGGAAGGGCCATGGAGCCACATGAGTGACAGCATGCCAGCCGACTTGGTGCCTGCAGGCCAGCCAGGATGGTCCTGGCCCTGGGTGCTCTTCTGGAAGCTTTCCATTTCCCTGCCTGAGATACCCCTGCTGTCCCGGCCCCCACTGCTTTCTTCCTCACTCACCTCTGCCCAGGGAGAAATTCCAGCGGCAGGTATGGGTGACACATCCTCTTCTTTAGCAGGTGGCATCTTGGCAACTGCTGCAGAAAGTCCAGCAGAGCCCCACTCACACTGGGCCACCCACAAAGCCGTGGCCTCTCACTCCCTCCCACCAGTCCAGCCCCAAGACTGCTGACAGGGCAGAGAAAATGGCGTCAGGCACAGCTGCAGGGGCTCTTGCTGCCTGGAGCGGTGTTTATATTGATCTGAACCCAGGCACACCTGGGGAGGGCTGGCCGGCACAGTCGGGCTTCCCAGGCCAGCCAATAATCACCCCTCAGGGGCTCACAGTTGCAGAAACTGGAACTTGCTGAATCGGCCAGGTCCAAGGAACAGGTGTGGGCTCCTGAGAGTCAGGATAGACAAGGGGCTGCAGCTCTGGCTTGTTTTCTAATTATATTATCTGGCCCATGAGTGGGAGACAACTTCAAGAAAACCCTCTCCTAATGAGAGGAACCCAGGAGTCAGGGAGAGGAGGGGTGGCTGGTGGGTGGAGACAGAGGCCTGGTGCCCCGGGTGCAGTGGAAGTCTCTGGAAGACCAGGTGGAGGGAGGCCACACAGAGTGATGCCCAGGGTCACAGACCTGTCGGAGCTGCTGTTTGTTAGTTCAAGTCCTGCTCTGAGGTGCTCTGTGTCAGATCTGAGTGACAGGTGAGCTGGGAGTGCTCTGCAATGAGGGCGATATGCACGGTTCCTGTGTTCCCAGCCCTGCCATGGTACCTGTAAGGGTAGCTCTGTATCCTGGGAGGGGCCTGACCACGAGAGCCCCATGGGCTGCAGGGGAACCTGCCCAGGGAACCCCATATCCTGGGAGGGGCCTGAACACGAGAGCCCCATGGGCTGGGGTGGGGGTGGGGTACCTGCCCAGGTGAGCTCCATATCCTGGGATTGGCCTGACCTCGAGAGCCCCATGGGCTGCTGGAGTCCTGGTAAAGGATGTCAGGACAGTCAGTGAAGCCACCGAGGATATACCTCCAGTAGTTCCTAAATCCTACACCCTGCTGGTCATTCTACCAACCACCAGGACATGGTACTCTGTATTAGTCTTCAATGATGCCTTCTTTTGTATTCTATTAGTCCCAGAGTCACAAGAAATTTTGGCTTGTGAGTGGCAGGACTCAACATACAACTAAAACAATACTTCCGGGCCGTGTTGCCCCAAGGGTTCAAAAATTCCCACACCATCTTTGGGGAAAGCTCAGCTAAAGAAGTAAAAGTTCTACCTCTGGAAAAGGAAACACTCCTTCAATATGCAGACGACATTCTGATCGCCAGCCCTACTAAGGAGACCTCTGAACTACCAAGCCAATAAAGGATACAAGTTGTCCAAGACAAAGCTCAAATATCACAGACTACGGTGACCTGCCTGGGCTTCATTCTCACAGAAGGTCGGAGAAGCCCATCCCAGGAAAGGGAAGAAACAATTTACAGCCTTACCCATTTCTGAAACTAGAAGACAGCTTAGGGGTTCCTGGGGAGGCCAGGGTTTGCTGCTTCTGGATCCCTAACTACAGTCTACTAGCTGGGCCTCTATATGAAACACTGAAAGGAAAAGATGATGATCCTTTTGAATAGAATGCAGAAGTGGCCTTTCAAGAATGGAAAGAGCAGTCAATTCAGACCCTTGCCCTGGAACTCCCTAATTTAGCTAAACCCTTTGACCTTTACATTCCTGGTGAACGGTGAATCGCCATTGGAGTATTAGTGCAAAACCTGGGACCACTTGAAATGGAACAATTCAAGAATGCGATCCAGGTAGGATAAACTACGGTCACCAAGGGGCTTGGCCCACCACCACATCTGGCCAAGATACTGGCAGTATCTGAAAACCTGGAAATCAGCAGCCCAAAAGGCCACCTCCCTCCGAAGGGAAAAGGACCCCACGTGGTGATCCTAACACCCAACCATGCCCTGAAGTTGCAGGGTTGGCTCCATGGGCACACTGACCTTGAGCGAGGAGGCCCTCCAACTCCAACCTCCATCGAGATAACCGGGGCAAAGTGGCACCATGAAGACTCGTGTGAAGGTGTCTGCACGGGCAAATTTAACGCTCATTTCCCACCAGGAAGAGGAATTAACCAAAGGCTCAGCATGCCGTGCCGGAACCAGATTAGGGCCTGAAGCAATCCTGCGGGTTTGCGGCCAGCTCACAAGAAAGCGAGTTGAAGAAAGGAGCTCAGGGACACTGTAATTCACAAACCTGCAGAGTTATAAATGACAGCTATCACCCAAAAATATACTGAAGGAAGGCTGCGAAGAGGACTTGAAAGCGGGGCAGAATTGCAAGAAAACGATTTCAGGGGGTAGACTGGAATTGCATTTAAAGCATAGGAAATGAGGCAGAACGTCGACAATGATGCACTTGGCCAAAAAGGGCGTATGCGTTTTTTCCTGAATATATTCAGGAAAAAACGCATACGCCCTTTTTGGCCAACCAAGCAAGCATGTTAAAGAAATCTGCACTACAATGAAGTCTCACTGCCCCCCGTTCAAAAGGGCCATCTGAAAAAAGTGTAAAATCCAGAAAGGCAGCACAGGCCATGGAGAACAGGGAGCCTTGTTATGCTGATGGGCGGGATGTAAATTGCCAACAGCCACTCTGGAGATGTGTATGGTGTTTCCTCAAAAACCTAAAAAACAAAGCAATGGAGCCTACGGCATTACCACTTTTTTTCCTATAGCTTAGGGAAATTAAAATCAAAAACACACAGCCACCGCAAAGTTTCTGTTTACGGCTCTGTTTACAAGAACCTCGTCTACGGTACAAGTTAAATATCCCAGAAAGCGAAAAATGGATAAAGAAGTGTGGTACGTACGTACAAAGGAATATCACTCACCAATGAAATCTATGTCATCAGGCCCGTCGCGGCATAATGAGTGGATTCACGTACGATGATTCTAAGTGAAATAAGTCACACAGAAAATGAAACATCATAAGATATCACTAATACACGGAATGTAAACTTGGCTACACATGAACTGAATTACAAAACAGAGCAGGGTCTCAAATTTAGAAAACCAACTTATGCTTGCTTAAGGGGAAAGGTGAGTTGTGGTGCTGCATAAAACCAGAGATAGAAATTAGCACAGATACCTTTCCATAAGCCAAATATGTAATAGTCAAGACCTAGCCCTTGCTCAACGAAATGGACTAAACACCCCATATTCAACGCCTAGGATTACACATGACTAGTAAGAACCTTCAAACCCATGGATTTATATGTCTCCGTAAGAGACTCAAGTGTGTGTACAGCGGCATGAATGCAGCAGAGAAAATCCGATAAAACCCATTATCAAAATGAATTACAAAAACAAACACAATGACAGTGAAATAGAGAGCAATTCTTAAATAATTCATTCAGGGCTTGTGATGCAACCTGGATTTACCACATCTACACCCAGAGCTGAGTGAGACATAAGGCTGGACACTTCGGGCTGATAGCATTGGTGAGGTTCGATGAGCAAATGCAGACCCTTTGAAGTCATACTGCATGGTACCCATTCCATGGGTCCCAACTCTCCAGGTTTAAGGGATTCTTCCTTCAGCTAAAACATGCATGGGAAACCCACAGTACAGTGCACTGTGTGACCGGGAAACGTTTTCAAATGCATCTCAGTTTTCGTCCCCTTTTACTCGGGTTCACCATTCCAGACCGTTTACTAACACTCTCCCCACTTGGAGAGTCAGTGCCTTTAACCTCCTGTTTGGCACAGTTTGCAATTTCTGCGCAAGATGAACAGGAATAGGGAGAACCAATGAGAGACTAGCTGTAGGTGTCTGGACGGGCAAATGGAACGCTCATTTCCCACCAGGAAGAGGAATTAACCAAAGGCTCAGCATGCCGTGCCGGAACCAGATTAGGGCCTGAAGCATTCCTGCGGGTTTGCGGCCAGCTCACAAGAAAGCGAGTTGAAGAAAGGAGCTCAGGGGCACTGTAATTCACAAACCTGCAGAGTTATAAATGACAGCTATCGTCCAAAAATATATTGAAGGAAGGCTGCGAAGAGGACTGGAAAGCGGGGCAGAATTGCAGGAAAACGATTTCAGGGGGTAGACTGGAATTGCATTTAAAGCATAGGAAAAGAGGCAGAACGTCGACAATGATGCACTTGGCCAAAAAGGGCGTATGCGTTTTTTCCTGAATATATTCAGGAAAAAACGCATACGCCCTTTTTGGCCAAGCAAGCCAGCATGTTAAAGAAATCTGCACTACAAAGATGTCTCACTGCCCCCAGGTCAAAAGGGCCATCTGAAAAAAGTGTAAAATCCAGAAAGACAGCACAGGCCATGGAGAACAGGGAGCCTTGTTATGCTGATGGGCGGGATGTAAATTGCCAACAGCCACTCTGGAGAAGTGTATGGTGTTTCCTGAAACACCTAAGAAACAAAGCAACGGAGACTACGGCACTTCCACTTATGGTCTTATAGATCACGGAAATTAAAATCAAAAACAGACAGCCACCCCAAAGTTTCAGACGGCTCTGTTTACAGGAATCTCGTCTACGGTACAAGTTAAATATCCCAGAATGTGAAAAATGGATAAAGAAGTTGTGGTACACACATTCAATGGAATATCACTCAGCAATGAAATCTATGTCATCAGGCCCATCGTGGCATAATGAGTGGATTCAGGTACGATGATTCTAAGTGAAATAAGTCACACAGAAAATGAAACATCATAAGATATCACTAATACACGGAATGTAAACTTGGCTACACATGAACTGAATTACAAAACAGAACAGGGTCTCAAATTTAGAAAACCACCTTATGCTTGCTTAAGGGGAAAAGTGAGTTGGGGTGCTGCATAAAACCAGAGATAGAAATTAGCACAGATACCTTTCCATAAGCCAAATATGTAATAGTCAAGACCTAGCCCTTGCTCAACGAAATGGACTAAACACCCCATATTCAACGCCTAGGAATACACCTGACTAGTAAGTATCTTCAAACCCATGGATTTATATGTCTCCATAAGAGACTCAAGTGTGTGTACAGCGGCATGAATGCAGCAGAGAAAATCCGATAAATCCCATTATCAAAATGAATTACAAAAACAAACACAATGACAGTGAAATAGAGAGCAATTCTTAAATAATTCATTCAGGGCTTGTGATGCAACCTGGATTTACCACATCTACAACCAGAGCTGAGTGAGACATAAGGCTGTACACTTCAGCCTGATAGCATTGGTGAGGTTCGTTGAGAAAATGCAGGCCCTTTGAAGTCATACTGCATGGTACCCATTCCATGGGTCCCAACTCTCCAGGTTTAAGGGATTCTTCCTTCAGCTAAAACATGCATGGGAAACCCACAGTATGGTGCACCGTGTGACCGGGAAACCTTTTCAAATGCATCTCAGTTTTCGTCCCCTTTTACTCGGGTTCACGATTGAAGACCCTTTACTAATACTCTCCCCACTTAGAGAGTCAGTGCCTTTAACCTCCTGTTTGGCACAGTTTGCAATTTCTGCGCAAGATGAACAAGAATAGGGAGAACCAATGAGAGACTAGCTCTAGGTGTCTGCACGTTCAAATATAACACTCATTTCCCACCAGGAAGAGGAATTTACCAAAGGATCAGCATGCTGTGCCGGAACCAGATTAGGGCATGAAGCAATCCTGCGGGTTTGCGGCCAGCTCACAAGAAAGCGAGTAGAAGAAAGGAGCTCAGGCGCACTGTCATTCACAAACCTGCAGAGTTATAAATGTCAGCTATTGTCCAAAAATGTATTGAAGTAAGGCTGCGTAGAGGACTTGAAAGCAGGGCAGAATTGCAGGAAAACGAGTTCAGGGGCAGACTGGAATTGCATTTAAAGCATAAGGAAAGAGACAGAAAGTCGACAATGATGCACTTGGTCAAAAAGGGCGTATGCGTTTTTTCCTGAATATATTCAAGAAAAAACACATACGCCCTTTTTGGCCAAACAAGCAAGCCTGTAAAGAAATCTGCATTACAATGAAGTCTCACTGCCCCCCTGTCAAAAGGGACATCTGAAAAAAGTGAAAAATCCAGAAAGGCAGGACAGGCCATGGAGAACAGGGAGCCTTGTTATGCTGATGGGTGGGATGTAACTTGCCAACAGCCACTCTGGAGAAGTGTATGGTGTTTCCTCAAACACCTAAAAAACTAAGCAACGGAGCCTACGGCACTTCCACTTATGGTTCTATAGCTTAGGGAAATTAAAATCAAAAAGACACAGCCACCCATAAATTTTGGACGGCTCTGCTTACAAGAACCTCATTTACGGTACAAGTGAAATATCCAAGAAAGCAAAAAATGGATAAAGAAGTTGTTGTACGTACGTACAATGGAATATCACTCAGCAATGAAATCTATGTCATGAGGCCCGTCGCGGCATAATGAGTGGATTCAGGTACGATCATTCTAAGTTAACTAAGTCACACAGAAAAAGAAACACCATAAGATATCTCAAATACACGGAATGCAAACATGGCTGCACATGAACTCAATTACAAAACAGAAAAGGGTCTCAAATTTAGAAAACCAACTTATGCTTGCTTAAGGGGAAAGGTGAGTTGTGGTGCTGCATAAAACCAGAGATTGAAATTAGCACAGATACCTTTCCATAAGCAAATATGTAATAGTCAGGACCTACTCCTTGCTCCACGAAATGGACTCAACACCCCATATTCAATGCCTAGGAATATACCTGACTAGTAAGAATCTGAAAACCCATGGATTTATATGTCTCCATAAGAGAATCAAGCATGTGTACAGCGGCATAAACGCAGCAGTGAAAATCCGATAAATCCCATTATCAAAATAAATTACAAAAACAAAACACAATGACAGTGAAATAGAGAGCAATTCTTAAATAATTCATTCAGGGCTTGTGATTCAACCTGGATTTATCACATCTACACCCCGAGCTGAGTGAGACATAAGGCTGGACACTTCGGGCTGATAGCATTGGTGACGTTCGGTGAGCAAAGGCAACCCTTTGAAGTCATACTGCGTGGTACCCATTCCATGGGTCCCAACTCTCCAGGTTGAAGGGATTCTTCCTTCAGGTAAAACATGCATGGGCAACCCAGAATATGGTCCACCGTGTGACTGGGAAAACTTTTTAAATGCGTCTCAGTTTTCGTCCCCTTGTACTCGGTTTTACCATTCCAGACGCTTTACTAACACTCTCCCCACTTGGAGAGTCAGTGCCTTTAACCTCCTGTTTGGCACAGTTTGGAATTTCTGCGCAAGATGAACAGGAATAGGGAGAACCAATGAGAGATTAGCTGTAGGTGTCTGCACGAACAAATTTAACGCTCATTTCCCACCAGGAAGAGGAATTAGCCAAAGGCTCAGCATGCCGTGTCGGAACCAGATTAGGGCCTGAAGCAATCCTGCGGTTTTGCGGCCAGCTCACAAGAAAGCGAGTTGAAGAAAGGAGCTCAGGGGCACTGTAATTCACAAACCTGCAGAGTTATAAATGACAGCTATCGTCCAAAAATATATTGAAGTAAGGCTGCAAAGAGGACTTGAACGCGGGGCAGAATTCCAGGAATACGATTTCAGGAGGTAGACGGGAAGTCCTCTGAAAGTATAGGAGAAGAGGCAGAACCTCGACAATGATGCACTTGGTCAAAAAGGGCATATGCGTTTCTTCCAGGGCCCTTATTAAAGAGGGTAGGAGGCTCCCAGCATGCTTCAGTGGCCAACAGAGGGCCTACGTCGCCAAGGCGACATGAGCCATCCAGGCAGGAGTGACCTCACATCAGAGGGCCCACCTCACAGAAGGGTAAGGAACCCAGTCAAGATCAGACTCTCACCAGAGTGCCCACATAAGCAAGGGGCTGGGAACCAGGCAGGAGTGTCCTCACACCCGTGGGGCCACATCATCGAAAGTTGAGGTACCCAGCACATGTGGCCTCAAACCAGAGGACCCACATCACCATGGGTCTCGGAGCGAGGCAGGCAGGATTATCCTCAAAACACATGGCCCATTGTATAAAAAAGGTGAGGAATCCAGCAGTTGGAACATCCCAGCAGGCGGCCCAGAGCACCGAGGCTATGGGATCCAGGCAGTGATGAACTCACAACAGAGGGCCCTCATCGTGATACTGTAAGCAACCCAGCCGTTGTAACCTCAGAGCACAAGGCCCACATCCCCATGGGGAAGGGAACCAAGCAGGAGTGTCATCGCACCAGTGGGCACACATCAGAAAAGGTGGGGAGCCCAGCAGTTAGGGCCGGACGCCAGAGGGCCCTCATCACTGAGGAGAGGAGGCTCCCAGCAAGCTCCAACTGCTACCAGAAGGCCGACGTCGCCAATGCAGGGTGTGCCAGCCAGGCAGGAGTGACCTCAGAGCAGAGGGCCAACCACACAAAAGTGTGAGGAACCCAAAGAGGATCAGACTCTCACTGGAGGGCCCACATCACCAAGGGAATGGAAACCAGGCAGGAGTGTTCTCACACCAGTGTGGTCACATCACCGAAATGTGACGGACCCAGCACACGTGGCCTCAAACTACAGGACACACATCACCAAGGGGCTGGGAGTGAGGCAGGCAGGAGGAGCCTCCAAACAGAGGGCCCATAGCGTAAAAAAGGTGAGGGATCCCGCAGTTGGAACCTCCCAGCAGGTGGCCAGGAGCAGCGCGGCTATGGGATCCAGGCCTGACTGAACTCAAAACAGAGGGCCCTCATCATGAAACTGTGAGCAACCCAGCCGTTGGGACCTTAGAGCAGAAGGCCCACATTCCCATGGGGTTGGGATCCTGGCAGGAGTGTACTCGCACCACAGGGCGCACATCAGAAAATTTTGGGAGCCCAGGAGTTAGGGTCTGACGCCAGAGGGCCCTCATTACCGAGGGGAGGAGACTCCCAGCAGGCACCAACTCCCAACTGAGGGCCCACGTCGCCACGTTGACGTGTGCCAGCCAGGCAGGAGTGACCTCACAGCAGAGGGCCTACCTCACAGAAGGGTGAGGAACCCAGCCAGGATAAGACTCTCACCAGAGGGCCCACATCACCAAGGGGATCGGAACAAGGCAGGAGTGTCCTCACACCAGTGTGGCCACATTATAGAAAGGTGAGGAACCCAGCACATGTGGCCTAAACCAGAGGACCCACATTTCCAAGGTGCTCCGAGTGAGGCAGGCAGGAGTAGCCTAACAACACAGGGCCCACAGAATAAAAAATGTGAGGAATCCAGCAGTTTGAACCTCCCAGCAGGTGGCCCAGAGCATGCAGTCTATGGGATCCAGGCCACAGTGAACTCACAGCAGAGGGCCCACATCATGAATCTGTGAGCAACCCAGCCTGTGGGACCTCAGAGCAGAAGGCCCACATCCCCATGGGGATGGGAACCTCGCAGGAGTGTCCTCGCACAACTTAGCACGTATCAGAAAATGTGGGAACCCAGCAGTTATGGCCTGGCGCCAGAGGGCCCTCATCACGTAGGAGAGGAGGCTACCAGCAGGCTCCAAATGCCACCAGAGGGCCGACGTCACCAAGGCAATGGGAGCAAGCCAGGCAGGAGTTACCTCACAGCAGAGGGCCCACCTCACAGAAGTGTGAGGAATCCAGACAGGATCAGACTCTCACCAGAGGGCCCACATCACCAAGGGGATGGGAACCAGGCAGGAGTGTCCTCACACCAGTGGGGCCACATCAATAAAGGTGAGGAAACTGGTACATGTGGCCTTAAACAAGAGGACCTACATCACAAATGGGCTGGGAGTGAGTCAGGAAGTAGGAGCATGAAAACACAGGACCCAAAGAATAAAAAAGGTAAGGAATCCAGCAGTAGGAACCTCCCAGCAGGCCGCTCAGAGCACAGAGGCTATGGGATCTAGGCCTGGGTGAACTAACACCAGAGAGCCAACATCATGAAACGGTGAACAACACAGGTGTTGGGACCTTAGAGCAGAAGGCCCACATGCCCATGGGGATGGGAACCTCGCAGGAGTGTCCTCGCACCACTTAGCACGTATCAGAAAATGTGGGTACCCAGCAGTTAGGGCCTGAGGCAAGAGGGCCCCCATCACCGAGGGGAGGTTCCCAGCAGGCTCCAACTGCCACAAGAGGGCCGATGTTGCCCAGGTGGGGTGTGCCAGCCAGGCAGGAGTGACCTCACAGCAGAGGGCCCCCCTCACAGAAGGGTGAGGAACCCAGCCAGGATCAGACTCTCACCAGAGGGCCCACATCATCAAGGGGATAGGAACCAGGCAGGAGTGTCCTCACACCAGTGGGGCCACATCATCGAAAGGCGAGGGACCCAGCATACGTGGCCTCAAACCAGAGGACACACATCACCAAGGGGCTGGGAGTGAGGCAGGCAGGAGGAGTCTCAAAACAGAGGGTCCATAGAAGAAAAAAGGGGAGGAATCCCGCAGTTGTAACCTCCCAGCAGGTGGCCAGGAGCAGCGAGGCTATGGGATCCAGGCCGGAGAGAACTCACAGCAGAGGGCCCTCATCATGAAACTGAGCAACCCACGGTTGGGACCTCAGAGCAGAAGGCCCACATTCCCATGGGGTTGGGAACCTGGCAGGAGTGTACTCGAACCACAGGGCGCATATCAGAAAATATTGGGAGCCCAGGAGTTAGGGTCTGACGCCAGAGGGCCCTCATTACCGAGGGGAGGAGACACCCAGCAGGCACCAAATCCCACCAGAGGGCCGACGTCGCCAAGGCGGGGTGTGCCAGCCAGGCAGGAGTGACCTCAGAGAAGAGGGCCCACCTCACAGAAGTGTGAGGAACCCAACCAGGATCAGACTCTCACCGGAGGGCCCACATCACCAAGGGGATGGGAACCAGGCAGGAGTGTCCTCACACCAGTGGGGCCACATCAGCCAAAGGTGAGGAACCCAGCACATGTGGCCTCAAACCACAGGACACACATCACCAAGGGGCTAGGAGTGAGGCAGGTGTCTGGAGGGGCACATTTAACTCTAATTTCCCACCAGGAAGTGGAATGAACCAAAGTCTCAGAGTGCCGTGCCGGACCCTGATTACGGCCTGAAGCAAACCTGCGGTTCTGTGGCCAGTTTTCAAGGAAACGAGTTAAGAAAGGAAATCACGGGCACTGTAATTCACAAACCTGCAGTGTTATAAATGACAGCTATTGGCAAAATTATATGGAAGTAAGTCTGCAAAGAGGACTTGAAAACGAGGCAGAATTGCAGGAATCATATTTCAGGAGGTAGATTGGAATTGCATTTAAAGCATGTGAAAAGCGGCAGATCTTTGACAGTGATGCACTTGGACAAAAGTGCGTAAACATTTTTTCCTGAATATATTCAGGAAAAAGCACATATGCCCTTTTTGGCCAACCAAGCACTCGAGAAATGGAAATCCGCACTACAATGAAGTCTCATTTCCCATTCGTCAAAAGGGCCATCTGAAAAAAGTGTAAAAACCAGAAACACAGGACAGGCCATGGAGAACAGGGAGCCTTGTTATGCTGATGGGCGGGATGTAAATTGCCAACAGACACTCTGGAGATGTTTATGGTGTATCCTGAAACATCTGAAAAACAAAGCTACAGACCCTAGGGCACTTCCACTTTTGGCCCTATAGCTTAGGAAAATTAAAATCAACAAGACACAGCCAACACCAAATTTAGGGCTGCTGTGTTTACAAGAACCTTGAGTCCAGTACAAATTAAATATCCCAGAAAGAAAAAAATGGATAAAGGAGTTGTGCTACTTACGTACAACGGAATATCACTCAGCAATGAAATCAATGTCATCAGGCCTGTAGCAGCAAATTGAGTGGATTTAAGTATGATGATTCTAAGAGAAATAGGTCACACAGAGAAAGAGAATTATCATAAGATATCACTAATAGAGAGAGTGTAAACTTGGCTACACATAAACTGAATTCCAAAACCGAACAGAGTCTCACATTTAGATAAAAACTTATGCTTGCTTAAGGGGAAAGTTGAGTTGGGGTGCTGTATAAAACCAGAGATTGAAATTAGCACACATACCGTTCCATAAGCCAAATATGTAATAGACAAGACCTACTCTTTGCTCAACGAAATAGACTCATCCATGGTGTATCACCTCACACCTGTTAGAATGGGCATCATCAGAAAATCTACAAACAACAAATGCTGGAAAGGGTGTGGAGATAAGGAACCCTCTTCCACTATTGTTGGGAATGTAAATTGATACAGTCACTGTGGAGAACATTATGGAGTTTCTTATAAAACTAAGAATAGAATTACCATATGATACAGCAATCCCACTACTGGGCATATACCCAGACAAAACCATAAATCAAAAAGAGACATTCACCGCAATGTTCATTGCATCACTATTTACAATATCCAGGTAATGGAAGCAACCTAAATGCCCACAGACAGACGAATGCATAAAGATGTGGTACATATATAAAATGGAATATTACTAAGCCATAAAAAGGAATGAAATTGGGTCATTTGTAGAGACGTTGATGGATCTAGAGACTGTCATACAGAGTGAAGTAAGTCAGAAAGAGAAAAACAAATCTTGTCTATTAATGCATATATGTGGAACCTAGAAAAATTGTACAGATGAACCGTTTTGCCAGGCAGAAATAGAGCAACAGATGTAGACAACAAACGTATGGACACCAAGGGGGGAAAGCTGTTGGGGGGTGGTGGTGGGAGGAGTTGAGAGATTGGGATTGGCATGTATACATTTATATGTATAAAATAGATAACCAAAAAGAACCTGCTGTATAAAAAAATAAAATAAAGTTCAAATTACAAAAAGTAAAACAGAAAAAATATTCTTCCCTTCACATACATGTATTTATATGAATAAATTATTTCCATGCTTATATCTGTAAATACAAAAAAGAGGAATAAAATCTACCTTGAACCAAAAACGAAAAAAAGAAAAAAAAACAGAACCCACCAGTTACACAGAGGAAAACCGTATCAGGGCACTTGCTCCAGTTGTAAACAATTCTGAAGTTGGTCAGTGGTGGGGAATCATCTCCCATTCAGCCAGCAGGCCCCACGCAACAAGCGTCCTCATTGCAAAGCTGGGGGACCGTGCCGAGGCATCTGTGAGTAAACGTGGGCTGAGCCCCAGGCCAGCTGCTGCTGAAATGTTCCCACCCTTCCCAGGTAAAACACCTGAATATGTACAAGGACTTGAAAGCCTAGAGGAAGGGCCATGGAGCCACATGAGTGACAGCATGCCAGCCGACTTGGTGCCTGCAGGCCAGCCAGGATGGTCCTGGCCCTGGGTGCTCTTCTGGAAGCTTTCCATTTCCCTGCCTGAGATACCCCTGCTGTCCCGGCCCCCACTGCTTTCTTCCTCACTCACCTCTGCCCAGGGAGAAATTCCAGCGGCAGGTATGGGTGACACATCCTCTTCTTTAGCAGGTGGCATCTTGGCAACTGCTGCAGAAAGTCCAGCAGAGCCCCACTCACACTGGGCCACCCACAAAGCCGTGGCCTCTCACTCCCTCCCACCAGTCCAGCCCCAAGACTGCTGACAGGGCAGAGAAAATGGCGTCAGGCACAGCTGCAGGGGCTCTTGCTGCCTGGAGCGGTGTTTATATTGATCTGAACCCAGGCACACCTGGGGAGGGCTGGCCGGCACAGTCGGGCTTCCCAGGCCAGCCAATAATCACCCCTCAGGGGCTCACAGTTGCAGAAACTGGAACTTGCTGAATCGGCCAGGTCCAAGGAACAGGTGTGGGCTCCTGAGAGTCAGGATAGACAAGGGGCTGCAGCTCTGGCTTGTTTTCTAATTATATTATCTGGCCCATGAGTGGGAGACAACTTCAAGAAAACCCTCTCCTAATGAGAGGAACCCAGGAGTCAGGGAGAGGAGGGGTGGCTGGTGGGTGGAGACAGAGGCCTGGTGCCCCGGGTGCAGTGGAAGTCTCTGGAAGACCAGGTGGAGGGAGGCCACACAGAGTGATGCCCAGGGTCACAGACCTGTCGGAGCTGCTGTTTGTTAGTTCAAGTCCTGCTCTGAGGTGCTCTGTGTCAGATCTGAGTGACAGGTGAGCTGGGAGTGCTCTGCAATGAGGGCGATATGCACGGTTCCTGTGTTCCCAGCCCTGCCATGGTACCTGTAAGGGTAGCTCTGTATCCTGGGAGGGGCCTGACCACGAGAGCCCCATGGGCTGCAGGGGAACCTGCCCAGGGAACCCCATATCCTGGGAGGGGCCTGAACACGAGAGCCCCATGGGCTGGGGTGGGGGTGGGGTACCTGCCCAGGTGAGCTCCATATCCTGGGATTGGCCTGACCTCGAGAGCCCCATGGGCTGCTGGAGTCCTGGTAAAGGATGTCAGGACAGTCAGTGAAGCCACCGAGGATATACCTCCAGTAGTTCCTAAATCCTACACCCTGCTGGTCATTCTACCAACCACCAGGACATGGTACTCTGTATTAGTCTTCAATGATGCCTTCTTTTGTATTCTATTAGTCCCAGAGTCACAAGAAATTTTGGCTTGTGAGTGGCAGGACTCAACATACAACTAAAACAATACTTCCGGGCCGTGTTGCCCCAAGGGTTCAAAAATTCCCACACCATCTTTGGGGAAAGCTCAGCTAAAGAACTAAAAGTTCTACCTCTGGAAAAGGAAACACTCCTTCAATATGCAGACGACATTCTGATCGCCAGCCCTACTAAGGAGACCTCTGAACTACCAAGCCAATAAAGGATACAAGTTGTCCAAGACAAAGCTCAAATATCACAGACTACGGTGACCTGCCTGGGCTTCATTCTCACAGAAGGTCGGAGAAGCCCATCCCAGGAAAGGGAAGAAACAATTTACAGCCTTACCCATTTCTGAAACTAGAAGACAGCTTAGGGGTTCCTGGGGAGGCCAGGGTTTGCTGCTTCTGGATCCCTAACTACAGTCTACTAGCTGGGCCTCTATATGAAACACTGAAAGGAAAAGATGATGATCCTTTTGAATAGAATGCAGAAGTGGCCTTTCAAGAATGGAAAGAGCAGTCAATTCAGACCCTTGCCCTGGAACTCCCTAATTTAGCTAAACCCTTTGACCTTTACATTCCTGGTGAACGGTGAATCGCCATTGGAGTATTAGTGCAAAACCTGGGACCACTTGAAATGGAACAATTCAAGAATGCGATCCAGGTAGGATAAACTACGGTCACCAAGGGGCTTGGCCCACCACCACATCTGGCCAAGATACTGGCAGTATCTGAAAACCTGGAAATCAGCAGCCCAAAAGGCCACCTCCCTCCGAAGGGAAAAGGACCCCACGTGGTGATCCTAACACCCAACCATGCCCTGAAGTTGCAGGGTTCGCTCCATGGGCACACTGACCTTGAGCGAGGAGGCCCTCCAACTCCAACCTCCATCGAGATAACCGGGGCAAAGTGGCACCATGAAGACTCGTGTGAAGGTGTCTGCACGGGCAAATTTAACGCTCATTTCCCACCAGGAAGAGGAATTAACCAAAGGCTCAGCATGCCGTGCCGGAACCAGATTAGGGCCTGAAGCAATCCTGCGGGTTTGCGGCCAGCTCACAAGAAAGCGAGTTGAAGAAAGGAGCTCAGGGACACTGTAATTCACAAACCTGCAGAGTTATAAATGACAGCTATCACCCAAAAATATACTGAAGGAAGGCTGCGAAGAGGACTTGAAAGCGGGGCAGAATTGCAAGAAAACGATTTCAGGGGGTAGACTGGAATTGCATTTAAAGCATAGGAAATGAGGCAGAACGTCGACAATGATGCACTTGGCCAAAAAGGGCGTATGCGTTTTTTCCTGAATATATTCAGGAAAAAACGCATACGCCCTTTTTGGCCAACCAAGCAAGCATGTTAAAGAAATCTGCACTACAATGAAGTCTCACTGCCCCCCGTTCAAAAGGGCCATCTGAAAAAAGTGTAAAATCCAGAAAGGCAGCACAGGCCATGGAGAACAGGGAGCCTTGTTATGCTGATGGGCGGGATGTAAATTGCCAACAGCCACTCTGGAGATGTGTATGGTGTTTCCTCAAAAACCTAAAAAACAAAGCAATGGAGCCTACGGCATTACCACTTTTTTTCCTATAGCTTAGGGAAATTAAAATCAAAAACACACAGCCACCGCAAAGTTTCTGTTTACGGCTCTGTTTACAAGAACCTCGTCTACGGTACAAGTTAAATATCCCAGAAAGCGAAAAATGGATAAAGAAGTGTGGTACGTACGTACAAAGGAATATCACTCACCAATGAAATCTATGTCATCAGGCCCGTCGCGGCATAATGAGTGGATTCACGTACGATGATTCTAAGTGAAATAAGTCACACAGAAAATGAAACATCATAAGATATCACTAATACACGGAATGTAAACTTGGCTACACATGAACTGAATTACAAAACAGAGCAGGGTCTCAAATTTAGAAAACCAACTTATGCTTGCTTAAGGGGAAAGGTGAGTTGTGGTGCTGCATAAAACCAGAGATAGAAATTAGCACAGATACCTTTCCATAAGCCAAATATGTAATAGTCAAGACCTAGCCCTTGCTCAACGAAATGGACTAAACACCCCATATTCAACGCCTAGGATTACACATGACTAGTAAGAACCTTCAAACCCATGGATTTATATGTCTCCGTAAGAGACTCAAGTGTGTGTACAGCGGCATGAATGCAGCAGAGAAAATCCGATAAAACCCATTATCAAAATGAATTACAAAAACAAACACAATGACAGTGAAATAGAGAGCAATTCTTAAATAATTCATTCAGGGCTTGTGATGCAACCTGGATTTACCACATCTACACCCAGAGCTGAGTGAGACATAAGGCTGGACACTTCGGGCTGATAGCATTGGTGAGGTTCGATGAGCAAATGCAGACCCTTTGAAGTCATACTGCATGGTACCCATTCCATGGGTCCCAACTCTCCAGGTTTAAGGGATTCTTCCTTCAGCTAAAACATGCATGGGAAACCCACAGTACAGTGCACTGTGTGACCGGGAAACGTTTTCAAATGCATCTCAGTTTTCGTCCCCTTTTACTCGGGTTCACCATTCCAGACCGTTTACTAACACTCTCCCCACTTGGAGAGTCAGTGCCTTTAACCTCCTGTTTGGCACAGTTTGCAATTTCTGCGCAAGATGAACAGGAATAGGGAGAACCAATGAGAGACTAGCTGTAGGTGTCTGGACGGGCAAATGGAACGCTCATTTCCCACCAGGAAGAGGAATTAACCAAAGGCTCAGCATGCCGTGCCGGAACCAGATTAGGGCCTGAAGCATTCCTGCGGGTTTGCGGCCAGCTCACAAGAAAGCGAGTTGAAGAAAGGAGCTCAGGGGCACTGTAATTCACAAACCTGCAGAGTTATAAATGACAGCTATCGTCCAAAAATATATTGAAGGAAGGCTGCGAAGAGGACTGGAAAGCGGGGCAGAATTGCAGGAAAACGATTTCAGGGGGTAGACTGGAATTGCATTTAAAGCATAGGAAAAGAGGCAGAACGTCGACAATGATGCACTTGGCCAAAAAGGGCGTATGCGTTTTTTCCTGAATATATTCAGGAAAAAACGCATACGCCCTTTTTGGCCAAGCAAGCCAGCATGTTAAAGAAATCTGCACTACAAAGATGTCTCACTGCCCCCAGGTCAAAAGGGCCATCTGAAAAAAGTGTAAAATCCAGAAAGACAGCACAGGCCATGGAGAACAGGGAGCCTTGTTATGCTGATGGGCGGGATGTAAATTGCCAACAGCCACTCTGGAGAAGTGTATGGTGTTTCCTGAAACACCTAAGAAACAAAGCAACGGAGACTACGGCACTTCCACTTATGGTCTTATAGATCACGGAAATTAAAATCAAAAACAGACAGCCACCCCAAAGTTTCAGACGGCTCTGTTTACAGGAATCTCGTCTACGGTACAAGTTAAATATCCCAGAATGTGAAAAATGGATAAAGAAGTTGTGGTACACACATTCAATGGAATATCACTCAGCAATGAAATCTATGTCATCAGGCCCATCGTGGCATAATGAGTGGATTCAGGTACGATGATTCTAAGTGAAATAAGTCACACAGAAAATGAAACATCATAAGATATCACTAATACACGGAATGTAAACTTGGCTACACATGAACTGAATTACAAAACAGAACAGGGTCTCAAATTTAGAAAACCACCTTATGCTTGCTTAAGGGGAAAAGTGAGTTGGGGTGCTGCATAAAACCAGAGATAGAAATTAGCACAGATACCTTTCCATAAGCCAAATATGTAATAGTCAAGACCTAGCCCTTGCTCAACGAAATGGACTAAACACCCCATATTCAACGCCTAGGAATACACCTGACTAGTAAGTATCTTCAAACCCATGGATTTATATGTCTCCATAAGAGACTCAAGTGTGTGTACAGCGGCATGAATGCAGCAGAGAAAATCCGATAAATCCCATTATCAAAATGAATTACAAAAACAAACACAATGACAGTGAAATAGAGAGCAATTCTTAAATAATTCATTCAGGGCTTGTGATGCAACCTGGATTTACCACATCTACAACCAGAGCTGAGTGAGACATAAGGCTGTACACTTCAGCCTGATAGCATTGGTGAGGTTCGTTGAGAAAATGCAGGCCCTTTGAAGTCATACTGCATGGTACCCATTCCATGGGTCCCAACTCTCCAGGTTTAAGGGATTCTTCCTTCAGCTAAAACATGCATGGGAAACCCACAGTATGGTGCACCGTGTGACCGGGAAACCTTTTCAAATGCATCTCAGTTTTCGTCCCCTTTTACTCGGGTTCACGATTGAAGACCCTTTACTAATACTCTCCCCACTTAGAGAGTCAGTGCCTTTAACCTCCTGTTTGGCACAGTTTGCAATTTCTGCGCAAGATGAACAAGAATAGGGAGAACCAATGAGAGACTAGCTCTAGGTGTCTGCACGTTCAAATATAACACTCATTTCCCACCAGGAAGAGGAATTTACCAAAGGATCAGCATGCTGTGCCGGAACCAGATTAGGGCATGAAGCAATCCTGCGGGTTTGCGGCCAGCTCACAAGAAAGCGAGTAGAAGAAAGGAGCTCAGGCGCACTGTCATTCACAAACCTGCAGAGTTATAAATGTCAGCTATTGTCCAAAAATGTATTGAAGTAAGGCTGCGTAGAGGACTTGAAAGCGGGGCAGAATTGCAGGAAAACGAGTTCAGGGGCAGACTGGAATTGCATTTAAAGCATAAGGAAAGAGACAGAAAGTCGACAATGATGCACTTGGTCAAAAAGGGCGTATGCGTTTTTTCCTGAATATATTCAAGAAAAAACACATACGCCCTTTTTGGCCAAACAAGCAAGCCTGTAAAGAAATCTGCATTACAATGAAGTCTCACTGCCCCCCTGTCAAAAGGGACATCTGAAAAAAGTGAAAAATCCAGAAAGGCAGGACAGGCCATGGAGAACAGGGAGCCTTGTTATGCTGATGGGCGGGATGTAACTTGCCAACAGCCACTCTGGAGAAGTGTATGGTGTTTCCTCAAACACCTAAAAAACTAAGCAACGGAGCCTACGGCACTTCCACTTATGGTTCTATAGCTTAGGGAAATTAAAATCAAAAAGACACAGCCACCCATAAATTTTGGACGGCTCTGCTTACAAGAACCTCATTTACGGTACAAGTGAAATATCCCAGAAAGCAAAAAATGGATAAAGAAGTTGTTGTACGTACGTACAATGGAATATCACTCAGCAATGAAATCTATGTCATGAGGCCCGTCGCGGCATAATGAGTGGATTCAGGTACGATCATTCTAAGTTAACTAAGTCACACAGAAAAAGAAACACCATAAGATATCTCAAATACACGGAATGCAAACATGGCTGCACATGAACTCAATTACAAAACAGAAAAGGGTCTCAAATTTAGAAAACCAACTTATGCTTGCTTAAGGGGAAAGGTGAGTTGTGGTGCTGCATAAAACCAGAGATTGAAATTAGCACAGATACCTTTCCATAAGCAAATATGTAATAGTCAGGACCTACTCCTTGCTCCACGAAATGGACTCAACACCCCATATTCAATGCCTAGGAATATACCTGACTAGTAAGAATCTGAAAACCCATGGATTTATATGTCTCCATAAGAGAATCAAGCATGTGTACAGCGGCATAAACGCAGCAGTGAAAATCCGATAAATCCCATTATCAAAATAAATTACAAAAACAAAACACAATGACAGTGAAATAGAGAGCAATTCTTAAATAATTCATTCAGGGCTTGTGATGCAACCTGGATTTATCACATCTACACCCCGAGCTGAGTGAGACATAAGGCTGGACACTTCGGGCTGATAGCATTGGTGACGTTCGGTGAGCAAAGGCAACCCTTTGAAGTCATACTGCGTGGTACCCATTCCATGGGTCCCAACTCTCCAGGTTGAAGGGATTCTTCCTTCAGGTAAAACATGCATGGGCAACCCAGAATATGGTCCACCGTGTGACCGGGAAAACTTTTTAAATGCGTCTCAGTTTTCGTCCCCTTGTACTCGGTTTTACCATTCCAGACGCTTTACTAACACTCTCCCCACTTGGAGAGTCAGTGCCTTTAACCTCCTGTTTGGCACAGTTTGGAATTTCTGCGCAAGATGAACAGGAATAGGGAGAACCAATGAGAGATTAGCTGTAGGTGTCTGCACGAACAAATTTAACGCTCATTTCCCACCAGGAAGAGGAATTAGCCAAAGGCTCAGCATGCCGTGTCGGAACCAGATTAGGGCCTGAAGCAATCCTGCGGTTTTGCGGCCAGCTCACAAGAAAGCGAGTTGAAGAAAGGAGCTCAGGGGCACTGTAATTCACAAACCTGCAGAGTTATAAATGACAGCTATCGTCCAAAAATATATTGAAGTAAGGCTGCAAAGAGGACTTGAACGCGGGGCAGAATTCCAGGAATACGATTTCAGGAGGTAGACGGGAAGTCCTCTGAAAGTATAGGAGAAGAGGCAGAACCTCGACAATGATGCACTTGGTCAAAAAGGGCATATGCGTTTCTTCCAGGGCCCTTATTAAAGAGGGTAGGAGGCTCCCAGCATGCTTCAGTGGCCAACAGAGGGCCTACGTCGCCAAGGCGACATGAGCCATCCAGGCAGGAGTGACCTCACATCAGAGGGCCCACCTCACAGAAGGGTAAGGAACCCAGTCAAGATCAGACTCTCACCAGAGTGCCCACATAAGCAAGGGGCTGGGAACCAGGCAGGAGTGTCCTCACACCCATGGGGCCACATCATCGAAAGTTGAGGTACCCAGCACATGTGGCCTCAAACCAGAGGACCCACATCACCATGGGTCTCGGAGCGAGGCAGGCAGGATTAACCTCAAAACACATGGCCCATTGTATAAAAAAGGTGAGGAATCCAGCAGTTGGAACATCCCAGCAGGCGGCCCAGAGCACCGAGGCTATGGGATCCAGGCAGTGATGAACTCACAACAGAGGGCCCTCATCGTGATACTGTAAGCAACCCAGCCGTTGTAACCTCAGAGCACAAGGCCCACATCCCCATGGGGAAGGGAACCAAGCAGGAGTGTCATCGCACCAGTGGGCACACATCAGAAAAGGTGGGGAGCCCAGCAGTTAGGGCCGGACGCCAGAGGGCCCTCATCACTGAGGAGAGGAGGCTCCCAGCAAGCTCCAACTGCTACCAGAAGGCCGACGTCGCCAATGCAGGGTGTGCCAGCCAGGCAGGAGTGACCTCAGAGCAGAGGGCCAACCACACAAAAGTGTGAGGAACCCAAAGAGGATCAGACTCTCACCGGAGGGCCCACATCACCAAGGGAATGGAAACCAGGCAGGAGTGTTCTCACACCAGTGTGGTCACATCACCGAAATGTGACGGACCCAGCACACGTGGCCTCAAACTACAGGACACACATCACCAAGGGGCTGGGAGTGAGGCAGGCAGGAGGAGCCTCCAAACAGAGGGCCCATAGCGTAAAAAAGGTGAGGGATCCCGCAGTTGGAACCTCCCAGCAGGTGGCCAGGAGCAGCGAGGCTATGGGATCCAGGCCTGACTGAACTCAAAACAGAGGGCCCTCATCATGAAACTGTGAGCAACCCAGCCGTTGGGACCTTAGAGCAGAAGGCCCACATTCCCATGGGGTTGGGATCCTGGCAGGAGTGTACTCGCACCACAGGGCGCACATCAGAAAATTTTGGGAGCCCAGGAGTTAGGGTCTGACGCCAGAGGGCCCTCATTACCGAGGGGAGGAGACTCCCAGCAGGCACCAACTCCCAACTGAGGGCCCACGTCGCCACGTTGACGTGTGCCAGCCAGGCAGGAGTGACCTCACAGCAGAGGGCCTACCTCACAGAAGGGTGAGGAACCCAGCCAGGATAAGACTCTCACCAGAGGGCCCACATCACCAAGGGGATCGGAACAAGGCAGGAGTGTCCTCACACCAGTGTGGCCACATTATAGAAAGGTGAGGAACCCAGCACATGTGGCCTAAACCAGAGGACCCACATTTCCAAGGTGCTCCGAGTGAGGCAGGCAGGAGTAGCCTAACAACACAGGGCCCACAGAATAAAAAATGTGAGGAATCCAGCAGTTTGAACCTCCCAGCAGGTGGCCCAGAGCATGGAGTCTATGGGATCCAGGCCACAGTGAACTCACAGCAGAGGGCCCACATCATGAAACTGTGAGCAACCCAGCCAGTGGGACCTCAGAGCAGAAGGCCCACATCCCCATGGGGATGGGAACCTCGCAGGAGTGTCCTCGCACAACTTAGCACGTATCAGAAAATGTGGGAACCCAGCAGTTATGGCCTGGCGCCAGAGGGCCCTCATCACGGAGGAGAGGAGGCTACCAGCAGGCTCCAAATGCCACCAGAGGGCCGACGTCACCAAGGCAATGGGAGCAAGCCAGGCAGGAGTTACCTCACAGCAGAGGGCCCACCTCACAGAAGTGTGAGGAATCCAGACAGGATCAGACTCTCACCAGAGGGCCCACATCACCAAGGGGATGGGAACCAGGCAGGAGTGTCCTCACACCAGTGGGGCCACATCAATAAAGGTGAGGAAACTGGTACATGTGGCCTTAAACAAGAGGACCTACATCACAAATGGGCTGGGAGTGAGTCAGGAAGTAGGAGCATGAAAACACAGGACCCAAAGAATAAAAAAGGTAAGGAATCCAGCAGTAGGAACCTCCCAGCAGGCCGCTCAGAGCACAGAGGCTATGGGATCTAGGCCTGGGTGAACTAACACCAGAGAGCCAACATCATGAAACGGTGAACAACACAGGTGTTGGGACCTTAGAGCAGAAGGCCCACATGCCCATGGGGATGGGAACCTCGCAGGAGTGTCCTCGCACCACTTAGCACGTATCAGAAAATGTGGGTACCCAGCAGTTAGGGCCTGAGGCAAGAGGGCCCCCATCACCGAGGGGAGGTTCCCAGCAGGCTCCAACTGCCACAAGAGGGCCGATGTTGCCCAGGTGGGGTGTGCCAGCCAGGCAGGAGTGACCTCACAGCAGAGGGCCCCCCTCACAGAAGGGTGAGGAACCCAGCCAGGATCAGACTCTCACCAGAGGGCCCACATCATCAAGGGGATAGGAACCAGGCAGGAGTGTCCTCACACCAGTGGGGCCACATCATCGAAAGGCGAGGGACCCAGCATACGTGGCCTCAAACCAGAGGACACACATCACCAAGGGGCTGGGAGTGAGGCAGGCAGGAGGAGTCTCAAAACAGAGGGTCCATAGAAGAAAAAAGGGGAGGAATCCCGCAGTTGTAACCTCCCAGCAGGTGGCCAGGAGCAGCGAGGCTATGGGATCCAGGCCGGAGAGAACTCACAGCAGAGGGCCCTCATCATGAAACTGAGCAACCCACGGTTGGGACCTCAGAGCAGAAGGCCCACATTCCCATGGGGTTGGGAACCTGGCAGGAGTGTACTCGAACCACAGGGCGCATATCAGAAAATATTGGGAGCCCAGGAGTTAGGGTCTGACGCCAGAGGGCCCTCATTACCGAGGGGAGGAGACACCCAGCAGGCACCAAATCCCACCAGAGGGCCGACGTCGCCAAGGCGGGGTGTGCCAGCCAGGCAGGAGTGACCTCAGAGAAGAGGGCCCACCTCACAGAAGTGTGAGGAACCCAACCAGGATCAGACTCTCACCGGAGGGCCCACATCACCAAGGGGATGGGAACCAGGCAGGAGTGTCCTCACACCAGTGGGGCCACATCAGCCAAAGGTGAGGAACCCAGCACATGTGGCCTCAAACCACAGGACACACATCACCAAGGGGCTAGGAGTGAGGCAGGTGTCTGGAGGGGCACATTTAACTCTAATTTCCCACCAGGAAGTGGAATGAACCAAAGTCTCAGAGTGCCGTGCCGGACCCTGATTACGGCCTGAAGCAAACCTGCGGTTCTGTGGCCAGTTTTCAAGGAAACGAGTTAAGAAAGGAAATCACGGGCACTGTAATTCACAAACCTGCAGTGTTATAAATGACAGCTATTGGCAAAATTATATGGAAGTAAGTCTGCAAAGAGGACTTGAAAACGAGGCAGAATTGCAGGAATCATATTTCAGGAGGTAGATTGGAATTGCATTTAAAGCATGTGAAAAGCGGCAGATCTTTGACAGTGATGCACTTGGACAAAAGTGCGTAAACATTTTTTCCTGAATATATTCAGGAAAAAACGCATATGCCCTTTTTGGCCAACCAAGCACTCGAGAAATGGAAATCCGCACTACAATGAAGTCTCATTTCCCATTCGTCAAAAGGGCCATCTGAAAAAAGTGTAAAAACCAGAAACACAGGACAGGCCATGGAGAACAGGGAGCCTTGTTATGCTGATGGGCGGGATGTAAATTGCCAACAGACACTCTGGAGATGTTTATGGTGTATCCTGAAACATCTGAAAAACAAAGCTACAGACCCTAGGGCACTTCCACTTTTGGCCCTATAGCTTAGGAAAATTAAAATCAACAAGACACAGCCAACACCAAATTTAGGGCTGCTGTGTTTACAAGAACCTTGAGTCCAGTACAAATTAAATATCCCAGAAAGAAAAAAATGGATAAAGGAGTTGTGCTACTTACGTACAACGGAATATCACTCAGCAATGAAATCAATGTCATCAGGCCTGTAGCAGCAAATTGAGTGGATTTAAGTATGATGATTCTAAGAGAAATAGGTCACACAGAGAAAGAGAATTATCATAAGATATCACTAATAGAGAGAGTGTAAACTTGGCTACACATAAACTGAATTCCAAAACCGAACAGAGTCTCACATTTAGATAAAAACTTATGCTTGCTTAAGGGGAAAGTTGAGTTGGGGTGCTGTATAAAACCAGAGATTGAAATTAGCACACATACCGTTCCATAAGCCAAATATGTAATAGACAAGACCTACTCTTTGCTCAACGAAATAGACTCATCCATGGTGTATCACCTCACACCTGTTAGAATGGGCATCATCAGAAAATCTACAAACAACAAATGCTGGAAAGGGTGTGGAGATAAGGAACCCTCTTCCACTATTGTTGGGAATGTAAATTGATACAGTCACTGTGGAGAACATTATGGAGTTTCTTATAAAACTAAGAATAGAATTACCATATGATACAGCAATCCCACTACTGGGCATATACCCAGACAAAACCATAAATCAAAAAGAGACATTCACCGCAATGTTCATTGCATCACTATTTACAATATCCAGGTAATGGAAGCAACCTAAATGCCCACAGACAGACGAATGCATAAAGATGTGGTACATATATAAAATGGAATATTACTAAGCCATAAAAAGGAATGAAATTGGGTCATTTGTAGAGACGTTGATGGATCTAGAGACTGTCATACAGAGTGAAGTAAGTCAGAAAGAGAAAAACAAATCTTGTCTATTAATGCATATATGTGGAACCTAGAAAAATTGTACAGATGAACCGTTTTGCCAGGCAGAAATAGAGCAACAGATGTAGACAACAAACGTATGGACACCAAGGGGGGAAAGCTGTTGGGGGGTGGTGGTGGGAGGAGTTGAGAGATTGGGATTGGCATGTATACATTTATATGTATAAAATAGATAACCAAAAAGAACCTGCTGTATAAAAAAATAAAATAAAATTCAAATTACAAAAAGTAAAACAGAAAAAATATTCTTCCCTTCACATACATGTATTTATATGAATAAATTATTTCCATGCTTATATCTGTAAATACAAAAAAGAGGAATAAAATCTACCTTGAACCAAAAACGAAAAAAAGAAAAAAAAACAGAACCCACCAGTTACACAGAGGAAAACCGTATCAGGGCACTTGCTCCAGTTGTAAACAATTCTGAAGTTGGTCAGTGGTGGGGAATCATCTCCCATTCAGCCAGCAGGCCCCACGCAACAAGCGTCCTCATTGCAAAGCTGGGGGACCGTGCCGAGGCATCTGTGAGTAAACGTGGGCTGAGCCCCAGGCCAGCTGCTGCTGAAATGTTCCCACCCTTCCCAGGTAAAACACCTGAATATGTACAAGGACTTGAAAGCCTAGAGGAAGGGCCATGGAGCCACATGAGTGACAGCATGCCAGCCGACTTGGTGCCTGCAGGCCAGCCAGGATGGTCCTGGCCCTGGGTGCTCTTCTGGAAGCTTTCCATTTCCCTGCCTGAGATACCCCTGCTGTCCCGGCCCCCACTGCTTTCTTCCTCACTCACCTCTGCCCAGGGAGAAATTCCAGCGGCAGGTATGGGTGACACATCCTCTTCTTTAGCAGGTGGCATCTTGGCAACTGCTGCAGAAAGTCCAGCAGAGCCCCACTCACACTGGGCCACCCACAAAGCCGTGGCCTCTCACTCCCTCCCACCAGTCCAGCCCCAAGACTGCTGACAGGGCAGAGAAAATGGCGTCAGGCACAGCTGCAGGGGCTCTTGCTGCCTGGAGCGGTGTTTATATTGATCTGAACCCAGGCACACCTGGGGAGGGCTGGCCGGCACAGTCGGGCTTCCCAGGCCAGCCAATAATCACCCCTCAGGGGCTCACAGTTGCAGAAACTGGAACTTGCTGAATCGGCCAGGTCCAAGGAACAGGTGTGGGCTCCTGAGAGTCAGGATAGACAAGGGGCTGCAGCTCTGGCTTGTTTTCTAATTATATTATCTGGCCCATGAGTGGGAGACAACTTCAAGAAAACCCTCTCCTAATGAGAGGAACCCAGGAGTCAGGGAGAGGAGGGGTGGCTGGTGGGTGGAGACAGAGGCCTGGTGCCCCGGGTGCAGTGGAAGTCTCTGGAAGACCAGGTGGAGGGAGGCCACACAGAGTGATGCCCAGGGTCACAGACCTGTCGGAGCTGCTGTTTGTTAGTTCAAGTCCTGCTCTGAGGTGCTCTGTGTCAGATCTGAGTGACAGGTGAGCTGGGAGTGCTCTGCAATGAGGGCGATATGCACGGTTCCTGTGTTCCCAGCCCTGCCATGGTACCTGCAAGGGTAGCTCTGTATCCTGGGAGGGGCCTGACCACGAGAGCCCCATGGGCTGCAGGGGAACCTGCCCAGGGAACCCCATATCCTGGGAGGGGCCTGAACACGAGAGCCCCATGGGCTGGGGTGGGGGTGGGGTACCTGCCCAGGTGAGCTCCATATCCTGGGATTGGCCTGACCTCGAGAGCCACATGGGCTGCTGGAGTCCTGGTAAAGGATGTCAGGACAGTCAGTGAAGCCACCGAGGATATACCTCCAGTAGTTCCTAAATCCTACACCCTGCTGGTCATTCTACCAACCACCAGGACATGGTATTCTGTATTAGTCTTCAATGATGCCTTCTTTTGTATTCTATTAGTCCCAGAGTCACAAGAAATTTTGGCTTGTGAGTGGCAGGACTCAACATACAACTAAAACAATACTTCCGGGCCGTGTTGCCCCAAGGGTTCAAAAATTCCCACACCATCTTTGGGGAAAGCTCAGCTAAAGAACTAAAAGTTCTACCTCTGGAAAAGGAAACACTCCTTCAATATGCAGACGACATTCTGATCGCCAGCCCTACTAAGGAGACCTCTGAACTACCAAGCCAATAAAGGATACAAGTTGTCCAAGACAAAGCTCAAATATCACAGACTACGGTGACCTGCCTGGGCTTCATTCTCACAGAAGGTCAGAGAAGCCCATCGCAGGAAAGGGAAGAAACAATTTACAGCCTTACCCATTTCTGAAACTAGAAGACAGCTTAGGGGTTCCTGGGGAGGCCAGGGTTTGCTGCTTCTGGATCCCTAACTACAGTCTACTAGCTGGGCCTCTATATGAAACACTGAAAGGAAAAGATGATGATCCTATTGAATAGAATGCAGAAGTGGCCTTTCAAGAATGGAAAGAGCAGTCAATTCAGACCCTTGCCATGGAACACCCTAATTTAGCTAAACCCTTTGACCTTTACATTCCTGGTGAACGGTGAATCGCCATTGGAGTATTAGTGCAAAACCTGGGACCACTTGAAATGGAACAATGCAAGAATGCGATCCAGGTAGGATAAACTACGGTCACCAAAGGGCTTGGCCCACCGCCACATCTGGCCAAGATACTGGCAGTATCTGAAAACCTGGAAATCAGCAGCCCAAAAGGCCACCTCCCTCCGAAGGGAAAAGGACCCCACGTGGTGATCCTAACACCCAACCATGCCCTGAAGTTGCAGGGTTGGCTCCATGGGCACACTGACCTTGAGCGAGGAGGCCCTCCAACTCCAACCTCCATCGAGATAACCGGGGCAAAGTGGCACCATGAAGACTCGTGTGAAGGTGTCTGCACGGGCAAATTTAACGCTCATTTCCCACCAGGAAGAGGAATTAACCAAAGGCTCAGCATGCCGTGCCGGAACCAGATTAGGGCCTGAAGCATTCCTGCGGGTTTGCGGCCAGCTCACAAGAAAGCGAGTTGAAGAAAGGAGCTCAGGGGCACTGTAATTCACAAACCTGCAGAGTTATAAATGACAGCTATCGTCCAAAAATATATTGAAGGAAGGCTGTGAAGAGGACTGGAAAGCGGGGCAGAATTGCAGGAAAACGATTTCAGGGGGTAGACTGGAATTGCATTTAAAGCATAGGAAAAGAGGCAGAACGTGGACAATGATGCACTTGGCCAAAAAGGGCGTATGCGTTTTTTCCTGAATATATTCAGGAAAAAACGCATACGCCCTTTTTGGCCAACCAAGCCAGCATGTTAAAGAAATCTGCACTACAAAGAAGTCTCACTGCCCCCAGGTCAAAAGGGCCATCTGAAAAAAGTGTAAAATCCAGAAAGACAGCACAGGCCATGGAGAACAGGGAGCCTTGTTATGCTGATGGGCGGGATGTAAATTGCCAACAGCCACTCTGGAGAAGTGTATGGTGTTTCCTGAAACACCTAAGAAACAAAGCAACGGAGACTACGGCACTTCCACTTATGGTCTTATAGATCACGGAAATTAAAATCAAAAACAGACAGCCACCCCAAAGTTTCAGACGGCTCTGTTTACAGGAATCTCGTCTACGGTACAAGTTAAATATCCCAGAATGTGAAAAATGGATAAAGAAGTTGTGGTACACACATTCAATGGAATATCACTCAGCAATGAAATCTAAGACATCAGGCCCATCGTGGCATAATGAGTGGATTCAGGTACGATGATTCTAAGTGAAATAAGTCACACAGAAAATGAAACATCATAAGATATCACTAATACACGGAATGTAAACTTGGCTACACATGAACTGAATTACAAAACAGAACAGGGTCTCAAATTTAGAAAACCACCTTATGCTTGCTTAAGGGGAAAAGTGAGTTGGGGTGCTGCATAAAACCAGAGATAGAAATTAGCACAGATACCTTTCCATAAGCCAAATATGTAATAGTCAAGACCTAGCCCTTGCTCAACGAAATGGACTAAACACCCCATATTCAACGCCTAGGAATACACCTGACTAGTAAGTATCTTCAAACCCATGGATTTATATGTCTCCATAAGAGACTCAAGCGTGTGTACAGCGGCATAAATGCAGCAGAGAAAATCCGATAAATCCCATTATCAAAATAAATTACAAAAACAAACACAATGACAGTGAAATAGAGAGCAATTCTTAAATAATTCATTCAGGGCTTGTGATGCAACCTGGATTTACCACATCTACACCCACAGCTGAGTGAGACATAAGGCTGGACACTTCAGCCTGATAGCATTGGTGAGGTTCGGTGAGAAAATGCAGACCCTTTGAAGTCATACTGCATGGTACCCATTCCATGGGTCTTAAATCTCCAGGTTTAAGGGATTCTTCCTTCAGCTAAAACATGCATGGGAAACCCACAGTATGGTCCACCGTGTGACCGGGAAACGTTTTCAAATGCATCTCAGTTTTCGACCCCTTTTACTCGGGTTCACCATTCAAGACCCTTTACTAATACTCTCCCCACTTAGAGAGTCAGTGCCTTTAACCTCCTGTTTGGCACAGTTTGCAATTTCTTCGCAAGATGAACAGGAATAGGGAGAACAAATGAGAGACTAGCTGTAGGTGTCTGCACGGGCAAATGGAACGCTCATTTCCCACCAGGAAGAGGAATTAACCAAAGGCTCAGCGTGTCCTGCCGGAAACAGATTAGGGCCTTAAGCAATCCTGTGGGTTTGCGGCCAGCTCACAAGAAAGTGAGTTGAAGAAAGGAGCTCAGGACCACTGTATTTCACAAACCTGCAGAGTTATGAATGACAGCTCTCGTCCAAAAATGTATTGAAGTAAGTCTTTGAAGAGGACTTGAAAGCGGGGCAGAATTTCTGGAAAACGATTTCAGGGCGTAGACTGGAATTGCACTTAAGCATAGGAAATGAGGCAGAATGTCGACAATGATGCACTTGGCCAAAAAGTGCGTATGTGTTTTTTCCTGAATATACTCAGGAAAAAACGCATACGCCCTTTTTGGCCAACCAAGCAAGCGTGTAAAGGAAATCTGCACTACAATGAAGTCTCACTGCCCCCCGGTCAAAAGGGCCATCTAAAAAAGTGTAAAATCCAGAAAGGCAGGACTGCTCATGGAGAACACGGAGCACTGTTATGCTGATGGGTGGGATGTAAATTGCCAACAGCCACTCTGGAGAAGTGTATGGTGTTTCCTGAAACACGTAGGAAACAAAGCAACACAGCCTATGGCACTTCCACTTATGGTCCTATAGCTTAGGGAAATTAAAATTAAAAAACACACAGCCACCCCAATGTTTGGGTTGGCTCTGTTTACAAGAACCTCGTCTACGGTACCAGTTAAATATCCGAGAAAGCAAAAAATGGATAAAGAAATTGTGGTACGCACGTACAATGGAATATCACTCAGCAATGAAATCTACGTCATCAGGCCCATAGCGGCATAATGAGTGGATTCAGGTACGATGATTCTACGAGAAATAAGTCACACAGAAAAAGAAACATCATAAGATATCACTAATACACGGAATGTAAATTTGACTACACATGAACTGAATTACAAAACAGAACATGGTATCAAATTTAGAAAACCAACTTATGTTTGCTTATGGGGAAAGGTGAGTTGGGGTGCTGCATAAAACCAGAGATAGAAATTAGCACAGATACCTTTCCATAAGCCAAATATATAATAGACAAGACCTACTCCTTGCTCAACGAAATGGACTCAAAACTCCATATTCAACGCCTGGGAATGTACCTGACAAGTAAGAATCTTAAAACCCATGGATTTATATGTCTCCATACGGAAATCAAGCATGTGTACAGCGGCCTAAACGCAGCAGTGGAAATCCGATAAATCCCATTATCAAAATAAATTTCAAAAACAAAACACAATGACAGTGAAATAGAGAGCAATTCTTAAATAATTCATTCAGGGCTTGTGATGCAACCTGGATTTACCACATCTACACCAAGAGCTGGGTGAGACATAAGCCAGGACACTTCGGGCTGATAGCATTGGTGAGGTTCGGTGAGCAAACGCAGAACCTTTGAAGTCATACTGCATGGTACCCATTCCATGGGTCCCAACTCTCCAGGTTTAAGGGATTCTTCCTTCAGCTAAAACATGCATGGGAAACCCAGAGTATGGTCTACCGTGTGATTGGGAAACGTTTTCAAATGCATCTCAGTTTTCGAACCCTGATACTCGGGTTCACCATTCCAGACGCTTTACTAACCCTCTCCCCACTTGGAGAGTCAGTGCCTTAAACCTCCTGTTTGTCACAGTTTGCAATTTCTGCGCAAGATGAATAGGAATAGGGAGAACCAATGAGAGACTAGCTGTAGGTGTCTGCACAGGCAAATGGAACGCTCATTTCCCACCAGGAAGAGGAATTAACCAAAGGCTCAGCGTGCCCTGCCGGAAACAGATTAGGGCCTGAAGCAATCCTGTGGTTTTGCAGCCAGCTCACAAGAAAGCGAGTTGAAGAAAGGAGCTCAGGGGCACTGTAATTCACAAACCTGCAGAGTTATGAATGACAGCTATCGTCCAAAAATGTATTGAAGTAAGTCTTCGAAGAGGAGTTGAAAGCGGGGCAGAATTTCTGGAAAACGATTTCAGGGGGTAGACTGGAATTGCACTTAAAGCATAAGAAAAGAGGCAGAATGTCGACAATGATGCACTTGGCCAAAAAGGGCGTATGCGTTTTTTCCTGAATATATTCAGGAAAAAACGCATACGCACTTTTTGGTCAACCAAGCAAGCGTGTAAAGGAAAACTGCACTGCAATGAAGTCTCACTGCCCCCCGGTCAAAATGGCCATCTGAAAAAAGTGTAAAATCCATAAAGGCAGGACAGGTCATGGAGAACAGGGAGCCTTGTTATGCTGATGGACGGGATGTAAATTGCCAACAGCCACTCTGGAGAAGTGTATGGTGTTTCCTGAAACACGTAGGAAACAAAGCAACACAGCCTATGGCACTTCCACTTATGGTCCTATAGCTTAGGGAAATTAAAATCAAAAACACACAGCCACCCCAAAGTTTGGGACGGCTCTGTTTACAAGAACCTCGTCTACAGTACAAGTTAAATATCCGAGAAAGCAAAAAATGGATAAAGAAGTTGGGGTACGCACATACAATGGAATATCACTCAGCAATGAAATCTACGTCATCAGGCCCGTAGCGGCATAATGAGTGGATCCAAGTATGATGATTCTACGAGAAATAAGTCACACAGAAAAAGAAACATCATAAGATATCACTAATACACGGAATGTAAACTTGGCTACACATGAATTGAATTACAAAACAGAACAGTGTCTCAAATTTAGAAAACCAACTTATGCTTGCTTATGGGGAAAGGTGAGTTGGGGTGCTGCAGAAAACCAGAGATTGAAATTAGCACAGATACCGTTCCATAAGCCCAATATATAATAGACAAGACCTACTCCTTGCTCAACGAAATGGACTCAACACCCCATATTCAATGCCTGGGAAGATACGTGACAAGTAAGAATCTTAAAACCCATGGATTTATATGTCTCCATAAGGAAATCAAGCGTGTGTACAGCGGCCTAAACGCAGCAGTGAAAATCCGATAAATCCCATTATCAAAATAAATTTCAAAAACAAAACACAATGACAGTGAAATAGAGAGCAATTCTTAAATAATTCATTCAGGGCTTGTGATGCAACCTGGATTTACCACATCTACAACCAGAGCTGAGTGAGACATAAGGCTGTACACTTCGGCCTGATAGCATTGGTGAGGTTCGTTGAGAAAATGCAGGCCCTTTGAAGTCATACTGCATGGTACCCATTCCATGGGTCCCAACTCTCCAGGTTTAAGGGATTCTTCCTTCAGCTAAAACATGCATGGGAAACCCACAGTATGGTGCACCGTGTGACCGGGAAACCTTTTCAAATGCATCTCAGTTTTCGTCCCCTTTTACTCGGGTTCACGATTGAAGACCCTTTACTAATACTCTCCCCACTTAGAGAGTCAGTGCCTTTAACCTCCTGTTTGGCACAGTTTGCAATTTCTGCGCAAGATGAACAAGAATAGGGAGAACCAATGAGAGACTAGCTCTAGGTGTCTGCACGTTCAAATATAACACTCATTTCCCACCAGGAAGAGGAATTTACCAAAGGATCAGCATGCTGTGCCGGAACCAGATTAGGGCATGAAGCAATCCTGCGGGTTTGCGGCCAGCTCACAAGAAAGCGAGTAGAAGAAAGGAGCTCAGGCGCACTGTCATTCACAAACCTGCAGAGTTATAAATGTCAGCTATTGTCCAAAAATGTATTGAAGTAAGGCTGCGTAGAGGACTTGAAAGCGGGGCAGAATTGCAGGAAAACGAGTTCAGGGGCAGACTGGAATTGCATTTAAAGCATAAGGAAAGAGACAGAAAGTCGACAATGATGCACTTGGTCAAAAAGGGCGTATGCGTTTTTTCCTGAATATATTCAAGAAAAAACACATACGCCCTTTTTGGCCAAACAAGCAAGCCTGTAAAGAAATCTGCATTACAATGAAGTCTCACTGCCCCCCTGTCAAAAGGGACATCTGAAAAAAGTGAAAAATCCAGAAAGGCAGGACAGGCCATGGAGAACAGGGAGCCTTGTTATGCTGATGGGCGGGATGTAAATTGCCAACAGCCACTCTGGAGAAGTGTATGGTGTTTCCTCAAACACCTAAAAAACTAAGCAACGGAGCCTACGGCACTTCCACTTATGGTTCTATAGCTTAGGGAAATTAAAATCAAAAAGACACAGCCACCCATAAATTTTGGACGGCTCTGCTTACAAGAACCTCATTTACGGTACAAGTGAAATATCCAAGAAAGCAAAAAATGGATAAAGAAGTTGTTGTACGTACGTACAATGGAATATCACTCAGCAATGAAATCTATGTCATGAGGCCCGTCGCGGCATAATGAGTGGATTCAGGTACGATCATTCTAAGTTAACTAAGTCACACAGAAAAAGAAACACCATAAGATATCTCAAATACACGGAATGCAAACATGGCTGCACATGAACTCAATTACAAAACAGAAAAGGGTCTCAAATTTAGAAAACCAACTTATGCTTGCTTAAGGGGAAAGGTGAGTTGTGGTCCTGCATAAAACCAGAGATTGAAATTAGCACAGATACCTTTCCATAAGCAAATATGTAATAGTCAGGACCTACTCCTTGCTCCACGAAATGGACTCAACACCCCATATTCAATGCCTAGGAATATACCTGACTAGTAAGAATCTGAAAACCCATGGATTTATATGTCTCCATAAGAGAATCAAGCATGTGTACAGCGGCATAAACGCAGCAGTGAAAATCCGATAAATCCCATTATCAAAATAAATTACAAAAACAAAACACAATGACAGTGAAATAGAGAGCAATTCTTAAATAATTCACTCAGGGCTTGTGATGCAACCTGGATTTACCACATCTACACGCACAGCTGTGTGAGACATAAGGCTGGACACTTCGGGCTGATAGCATTGGTGAGGTTCGGTGAGGAAACGCAGACCCTTTGAAGTCATACTGCATGGTACCCATTCCAAGGGTCTTAAATCTCCAGGTTTAAGGGATTCTTCCTTCAGCTAAAACATGCATGGGAAACCCAGAGTATGGTCCACCGTGTGATTGGGAAACGTTTTCAAATGCATCTCAGTTTTCGAGGCCTGGTACTGGGGTTCACCATTCCAGACGCTTTACTAACACTCTCCCCACTTGGAGAGTCAGTGCCTTTAACCTCCTGTTTGGCACAGTTTGCAATTTCTTCGCAAGATGAACAGGAATAGGGAGAACAAATGAGAGACTAGCTGTAGGTGTCTGCACGGGCAAATGGAACGCTCATTTCTCACCAGGAAGAGGAATTAAACAAAGGCTCAGCGTGCCCTGCCGGAAACAGATTAGGGCCTTAAGCAATCCTGCGGTTTTGCGGCCAGCTCACAAGAAAGTGAGTTGAAGAAAGGAGCTCAGGACCACTGTATTTCACAAACCTGCAGAGTTATGAATGACAGCTCTCGTCCAAAAATGTATTGAAGTAAGTCTTTGAAGAGGACTTGAAAGCGGGGCAGAATTTCTGGAAAACGATTTCAGGGCGTAGACTGGAATTGCACTTAAGCATAGGAAATGAGGCAGAATGTCGACAATGATGCACTTGGCCAAAAAGTGCGTATGTGTTTTTTCCTGAATATACTCAGGAAAAAACGCATACGCCCTTTTTGGCCAACCAAGCAAGCGTGTAAAGGAAATCTGCACTACAATGAAGTCTCACTGCCCCCCGGTCAAAAGGGCCATCTAAAAAAGTGTAAAATCCAGAAAGGCAGGACTGCTCATGGAGAACACGGAGCACTGTTATGCTGATGGGTGGGATGTAAATTGCCAACAGCCACTCTGGAGAAGTGTATGGTGTTTCCTGAAACACGTAGGAAACAAAGCAACACAGCCTATGGCACTTCCACTTATGGTCCTATAGCTTAGGGAAATTAAAATTAAAAAACACACAGCCACCCCAATGTTTGGGTTGGCTCTGTTTACAAGAACCTCGTCTACGGTACCAGTTAAATATCCGAGAAAGCAAAAAATGGATAAAGAAATTGTGGTACGCACGTACAATGGAATATCACTCAGCAATGAAATCTACGTCATCAGGCCCGTAGCGGCATAATGAGTGGATTCAGGTACGATGATTCTACGAGAAATAAGTCACACAGAAAAAGAAACATCATAAGATATCACTAATACACGGAATGTAAATTTGACTACACATGAACTGAATTACAAAACAGAACATGGTATCAAATTTAGAAAACCAACTTATGTTTGCTTATGGGGAAAGGTGAGTTGGGGTGCTGCATAAAACCAGAGATAGAAATTAGCACAGATACCTTTCCATAAGCCAAATATATAATAGACAAGACCTACTCCTTGCTCAACGAAATGGACTCAAAACTCCATATTCAACGCCTGGGAATGTACCTGACAAGTAAGAATCTTAAAACCCATGGATTTATATGTCTCCATACGGAAATCAAGCATGTGTACAGCGGCCTAAACGCAGCAGTGGAAATCCGATAAATCCCATTATCAAAATAAATTTCAAAAACAAAACACAATGACAGTGAAATAGAGAGCAATTCTTAAATAATTCATTCAGGGCTTGTGATGCAACCTGGATTTACCACATCTACACCAAGAGCTGGGTGAGACATAAGCCAGGACACTTCGGGCTGATAGCATTGGTGAGGTTCGGTGAGCAAACGCAGAACCTTTGAAGTCATACTGCATGGTACCCATTCCATGGGTCCCAACTCTCCAGGTTTAAGGGATTCTTCCTTCAGCTAAAACATGCATGGGAAACCCAGAGTATGGTCTACCGTGTGATTGGGAAACGTTTTCAAATGCATCTCAGTTTTCGAACCCTGATACTCGGGTTCACCATTCCAGACGCTTTACTAACCCTCTCCCCACTTGGAGAGTCAGTGCCTTAAACCTCCTGTTTGTCACAGTTTGCAATTTCTGCGCAAGATGAATAGGAATAGGGAGAACCAATGAGAGACTAGCTGTAGGTGTCTGCACAGGCAAATGGAACGCTCATTTCCCACCAGGAAGAGGAATTAACCAAAGGCTCAGCGTGCCCTGCCGGAAACAGATTAGGGCCTGAAGCAATCCTGTGGTTTTGCAGCCAGCTCACAAGAAAGCGAGTTGAAGAAAGGAGCTCAGGGGCACTGTAATTCACAAACCTGCAGAGTTATGAATGACAGCTATCGTCCAAAAATGTATTGAAGTAAGTCTTCGAAGAGGAGTTGAAAGCGGGGCAGAATTTCTGGAAAACGATTTCAGGGGGTAGACTGGAATTGCACTTAAAGCATAAGAAAAGAGGCAGAATGTCGACAATGATGCACTTGGCCAAAAAGGGCGTATGCGTTTTTTCCTGAATATATTCAGGAAAAAACGCATACGCACTTTTTGGTCAACCAAGCAAGCGTGTAAAGGAAAACTGCACTGCAATGAAGTCTCACTGCCCCCCGGTCAAAAGGGCCATCTGAAAAAAGTGTAAAATCCATAAAGGCAGGACAGGTCATGGAGAACAGGGAGCCTTGTTATGCTGATGGACGGGATGTAAATTGCCAACAGCCACTCTGGAGAAGTGTATGGTGTTTCCTGAAACACGTAGGAAACAAAGCAACACAGCCTATAGCACTTCCACTTATGGTCCTATAGCTTAGGGAAATTAAAATCAAAAACACACAGCCACCCCAAAGTTTGGGACGGCTCTGTTTACAAGAACCTCGTCTACAGTACAAGTTAAATATCCGAGAAAGCAAAAAATGGATAAAGAAGTTGGGGTACGCACATACAATGGAATATCACTCAGCAATGAAATCTACGTCATCAGGCCCGTAGCGGCATAATGAGTGGATCCAAGTATGATGATTCTACGAGAAATAAGTCACACAGAAAAAGAAACATCATAAGATATCACTAATACACGGAATGTAAACTTGGCTACACATGAATTGAATTACAAAACAGAACAGTGTCTCAAATTTAGAAAACCAACTTATGCTTGCTTATGGGGAAAGGTGAGTTGGGGTGCTGCAGAAAACCAGAGATTGAAATTAGCACAGATACCGTTCCATAAGCCCAATATATAATAGACAAGACCTACTCCTTGCTCAACGAAATGGACTCAACACCCCATATTCAACGCCTGGGAAGATACGTGACAAGTAAGAATCTTAAAACCCATGGATTTATATGTCTCCATAAGGAAATCAAGCGTGTGTACAGCGGCCTAAACGCAGCAGTGAAAATCCGATAAATCCCATTATCAAAATAAATTTCAAAAACAAAACACAATGACAGTGAAATAGAGAGCAATTCTTAAATAATTCATTCAGGGCTTGTGATGCAACCTGGATTTACCACATCTACAACCAGAGCTGAGTGAGACATAAGGCTGTACACTTCGGCCTGATAGCATTGGTGAGGTTCGTTGAGAAAATGCAGGCCCTTTGAAGTCATACTGCATGGTACCCATTCCATGGGTCCCAACTCTCCAGGTTTAAGGGATTCTTCCTTCAGCTAAAACATGCATGGGAAACCCACAGTATGGTGCACCGTGTGACCGGGAAACCTTTTCAAATGCATCTCAGTTTTCGTCCCCTTTTACTCGGGTTCACGATTGAAGACCCTTTACTAATACTCTCCCCACTTAGAGAGTCAGTGCCTTTAACCTCCTGTTTGGCACAGTTTGCAATTTCTGCGCAAGATGAACAAGAATAGGGAGAACCAATGAGAGACTAGCTCTAGGTGTCTGCACGTTCAAATATAACACTCATTTCCCACCAGGAAGAGGAATTTACCAAAGGATCAGCATGCTGTGCCGGAACCAGATTAGGACATGAAGCAATCCTGCGGGTTTGCGGCCAGCTCACAAGAAAGCGAGTAGAAGAAAGGAGCTCAGGCGCACTGTCATTCACAAACCTGCAGAGTTATAAATGTCAGCTATTGTCCAAAAATGTATTGAAGTAAGGCTGCGTAGAGGACTTGAAAGCGGGGCAGAATTGCAGGAAAACGAGTTCAGGGGCAGACTGGAATTGCATTTAAAGCATAAGGAAAGAGACAGAAAGTCGACAATGATGCACTTGGTCAAAAAGGGCGTATGCGTTTTTTCCTGAATATATTCAAGAAAAAACACATACGCCCTTTTTGGCCAAACAAGCAAGCCTGTAAAGAAATATGCATTACAATGAAGTCTCACTGCCCCCCTGTCAAAAGGGACATCTGAAAAAAGTGAAAAATCCAGAAAGGCA
Organism: Delphinapterus leucas; assembly: GCF_059928025.1. Taxonomy (NCBI): domain Eukaryota; kingdom Metazoa; phylum Chordata; class Mammalia; order Artiodactyla; family Monodontidae; genus Delphinapterus; species Delphinapterus leucas. The sequence goes on from NW_028322250.1 coordinate 4,702,221, forward strand.
GGACAGGCCATGGAGAACAGGGAGCCTTGTTATGCTGATGGGCGGGATGTAAATTGCCAACAGCCACTCTGGAGAAGTGTATGGTGTTTCCTCAAACACCTAAAAAACTAAGCAACGGAGCCTACGGCACTTCCACTTATGGTTCTATAGCTTAGGGAAATTAAAATCAAAAAGACACAGCCACCCATAAATTTTGGACGGCTCTGCTTACAAGAACCTCATTTACGGTACAAGTGAAATATCCAAGAAAGCAAAAAATGGATAAAGAAGTTGTTGTACGTACGTACAATGGAATATCACTCAGCAATGAAATCTATGTCATGAGGCCCGTCGCGGCATAATGAGTGGATTCAGGTACGATCATTCTAAGTTAACTAAGTCACACAGAAAAAGAAACACCATAAGATATCTCAAATACACGGAATGCAAACATGGCTGCACATGAACTCAATTACAAAACAGAAAAGGGTCTCAAATTTAGAAAACCAACTTATGCTTGCTTAAGGGGAAAGGTGAGTTGTGGTCCTGCATAAAACCAGAGATTGAAATTAGCACAGATACCTTTCCATAAGCAAATATGTAATAGTCAGGACCTACTCCTTGCTCCACGAAATGGACTCAACACCCCATATTCAATGCCTAGGAATATACCTGACTAGTAAGAATCTGAAAACCCATGGATTTATATGTCTCCATAAGAGAATCAAGCATGTGTACAGCGGCATAAACGCAGCAGTGAAAATCCGATAAATCCCATTATCAAAATAAATTACAAAAACAAAACACAATGACAGTGAAATAGAGAGCAATTCTTAAATAATTCACTCAGGGCTTGTGATGCAACCTGGATTTACCACATCTACACGCACAGCTGTGTGAGACATAAGGCTGGACACTTCGGGCTGATAGCATTGGTGAGGTTCGGTGAGGAAACGCAGACCCTTTGAAGTCATACTGCATGGTACCCATTCCAAGGGTCTTAAATCTCCAGGTTTAAGGGATTCTTCCTTCAGCTAAAACATGCATGGGAAACCCAGAGTATGGTCCACCGTGTGATTGGGAAACGTTTTCAAATGCATCTCAGTTTTCGAGGCCTGGTACTGGGGTTCACCATTCCAGACGCTTTACTAACACTCTCCCCACTTGGAGAGTCAGTGCCTTTAACCTCCTGTTTGGCACAGTTTGCAATTTCTTCGCAAGATGAACAGGAATAGGGAGAACAAATGAGAGACTAGCTGTAGGTGTCTGCACGGGCAAATGGAACGCTCATTTCTCACCAGGAAGAGGAATTAAACAAAGGCTCAGCGTGCCCTGCCGGAAACAGATTAGGGCCTTAAGCAATCCTGCGGTTTTGCGGCCAGCTCACAAGAAAGTGAGTTGAAGAAAGGAGCTCAGGACCACTGTATTTCACAAACCTGCAGAGTTATGAATGACAGCTCTCGTCCAAAAATGTATTGAAGTAAGTCTTTGAAGAGGACTTGAAAGCGGGGCAGAATTTCTGGAAAACGATTTCAGGGCGTAGACTGGAAATGCACTTAAGCATAGGAAATGAGGCAGAATGTCGACAATGATGCACTTGGTCAAAAAGGGCGTATGCGTTTTTTCCTGAATATACTCAGGAAAAAACGCATACGCCCTTTTTGGCCAACCAAGCAAGCGTGTAAAGGAAATCTGCACTACAATGAAGTCTCACTGCCCCCCGGTCAAAAGGGCCATCTAAAAAAGTGTAAAATCCAGAAAGGCAGGACTGCTCATGGAGAACACGGAGCACTGTTATGCTGATGGGTGGGATGTAAATTGCCAACAGCCACTCTGGAGAAGTGTATGGTGTTTCCTGAAACACGTAGGAAACAAAGCAACACAGCCTATGGCACTTCCACTTATGGTCCTATAGCTTAGGGAAATTAAAATTAAAAAACACACAGCCACCCCAATGTTTGGGTTGGCTCTGTTTACAAGAACCTCGTCTACGGTACCAGTTAAATATCCGAGAAAGCAAAAAATGGATAAAGAAATTGTGGTACGCACGTACAATGGAATATCACTCAGCAATGAAATCTACGTCATCAGGCCCGTAGCGGCATAATGAGTGGATTCAGGTACGATGATTCTACGAGAAATAAGTCACACAGAAAAAGAAACATCATAAGATATCACTAATACACGGAATGTAAATTTGACTACACATGAACTGAATTACAAAACAGAACATGGTATCAAATTTAGAAAACCAACTTATGTTTGCTTATGGGGAAAGGTGAGTTGGGGTGCTGCATAAAACCAGAGATAGAAATTAGCACAGATACCTTTCCATAAGCCAAATATATAATAGACAAGACCTACTCCTTGCTCAGCGAAATGGACTCAAAACTCCATATTCAACGCCTGGGAATGTACCTGACAAGTAAGAATCTTAAAACCCATGGATTTATATGTCTCCATACGGAAATCAAGCATGTGTACAGCGGCCTAAACGCAGCAGTGGAAATCCGATAAATCCCATTATCAAAATAAATTTCAAAAACAAAACACAATGACAGTGAAATAGAGAGCAATTCTTAAATAATTCATTCAGGGCTTGTGATGCAACCTGGATTTACCACATCTACACCAAGAGCTGGGTGAGACATAAGCCAGGACACTTCGGGCTGATAGCATTGGTGACGTTCGGTGAGCAAACGCAGAACCTTTGAAGTCATACTGCATGGTACCCATTCCATGGGTCCCAACTCTCCAGGTTTAAGGGATTCTTCCTTCAGCTAAAACATGCATGGGAAACCCAGAGTATGGTCTACCGTGTGATTGGGAAACGTTTTCAAATGCATCTCAGTTTTCGAACCCTGATACTCGGGTTCACCATTCCAGACGCTTTACTAACCCTCTCCCCACTTGGAGAGTCAGTGCCTTAAACCTCCTGTTTGTCACAGTTTGCAATTTCTGCGCAAGATGAATAGGAATAGGGAGAACCAATGAGAGACTAGCTGTAGGTGTCTGCACAGGCAAATGGAACGCTCATTTCCCACCAGGAAGAGGAATTAACCAAAGGCTCAGCGTGCCCTGCCGGAAACAGATTAGGGCCTGAAGCAATCCTGTGGTTTTGCGGCCAGCTCACAAGAAAGCGAGTTGAAGAAAGGAGCTCAGGGGCACTGTAATTCACAAACCTGCAGAGTTATGAATGACAGCTCTCGTCCAAAAATGTATTGAAGTAAGTCTTTGAAGAGGACTTGAAAGCGGGGCAGAATTTCTGGAAAACGATTTCAGGGCGTAGACTGGAATTGCACTTAAGCATAGGAAATGAGGCAGAATGTCGACAATGATGCACTTGGCCAAAAAGGGCGTATGCGTTTTTTCCTGAGTCAGGAAAAAACGCATACGCCCTTTTTGGCCAACCAAGCAAGCGTGTAAAGGAAATCTGCACTACAATGAAGTCTCACTGCCCCCCGGTCAAAAGGGCCATCTAAAAAAGTGTAAAATCCAGAAAGGCAGGACTGCTCATGGAGAACACGGAGCACTGTTATGCTGATGGGTGGGATGTAAATTGCCAACAGCCACTCTGGAGAAGTGTATGGTGTTTCCTGAAACACGTAGGAAACAAAGCAACACAGCCTATGGCACTTCCACTTATGGTCCTATAGCTTAGGGAAATTAAAATTAAAAAACACACAGCCACCCCAATGTTTGGGTTGGCTCTGTTTACAAGAACCTCGTCTACGGTACCAGTTAAATATCCGAGAAAGCAAAAAATGGATAAAGAAATTGTGGTACGCACGTACAATGGAATATCACTCAGCAATGAAATCTACGTCATCAGGCCCGTAGCGGCATAATGAGTGGATTCAGGTACGATGATTCTACGAGAAATAAGTCACACAGAAAAAGAAACATCATAAGATATCACTAATACACGGAATGTAAATTTGACTACACATGAACTGAATTACAAAACAGAACATGGTATCAAATTTAGAAAACCAACTTATGCTTGCTTATGGGGAAAGGTGAGTTGGGGTGCTGCATAAAACCAGAGATAGAAATTAGCACAGATACCTTTCCATAAGCCAAATATATAATAGACAAGACCTACTCCTTGCTCAACGAAATGGACTCAAAACTCCATATTCAACGCCTGGGAATGTACCTGACAAGTAAGAATCTTAAAACCCATGGATTTATATGTCTCCATACGGAAATCAAGCATGTGTACAGCGGCCTAAACGCAGCAGTGGAAATCCGATAAATCCCATTATCAAAATAAATTTCAAAAACAAAACACAATGACAGTGAAATAGAGAGCAATTCTTAAATAATTCATTCAGGGCTTGTGATGCAACCTGGATTTACCACATCTACACCAAGAGCTGGGTGAGACATAAGCCAGGACACTTCGGGCTGATAGCATTGGTGAGGTTCGGTGAGCAAACGCAGAACCTTTGAAGTCATACTGCATGGTACCCATTCCATGGGTCCCAACTCTCCAGGTTTAAGGGATTCTTCCTTCAGCTAAAACATGCATGGGAAACCCAGAGTATGGTCTACCGTGTGATTGGGAAACGTTTTCAAATGCATCTCAGTTTTCGAACCCTGATACTCGGGTTCACCATTCCAGACGCTTTACTAACCCTCTCCCCACTTGGAGAGTCAGTGCCTTAAACCTCCTGTTTGTCACAGTTTGCAATTTCTGCGCAAGATGAATAGGAATAGGGAGAACCAATGAGAGACTAGCTGTAGGTGTCTGCACAGGCAAATGGAACGCTCATTTCCCACCAGGAAGAGGAATTAACCAAAGGCTCAGCGTGCCCTGCCGGAAACAGATTAGGGCCTGAAGCAATCCTGTGGTTTTGCAGCCAGCTCACAAGAAAGCGAGTTGAAGAAAGGAGCTCAGGGGCACTGTAATTCACAAACCTGCAGAGTTATGAATGACAGCTATCGTCCAAAAATGTATTGAAGTAAGTCTTCGAAGAGGAGTTGAAAGCGGGGCAGAATTTCTGGAAAACGATTTCAGGGGGTAGACTGGAATTGCACTTAAAGCATAAGAAAAGAGGCAGAATGTCGACAATGATGCACTTGGCCAAAAAGGGCGTATGCGTTTTTTCCTGAATATATTCAGGAAAAAACGCATACGCACTTTTTGGTCAACCAAGCAAGCGTGTAAAGGAAAACTGCACTGCAATGAAGTCTCACTGCCCCCCGGTCAAAAGGGCCATCTGAAAAAAGTGTAAAATCCATAAAGGCAGGACAGGTCATGGAGAACAGGGAGCCTTGTTATGCTGATGGACGGGATGTAAATTGCCAACAGCCACTCTGGAGAAGTGTATGGTGTTTCATGAAACACGTAGGAAACAAAGCAACACAGCCTATGGCACTTCCACTTATGGTCCTATAGCTTAGGGAAATTAAAATCAAAAACACACAGCCACCCCAAAGTTTGGGACGGCTCTGTTTACAAGAACCTCGTCTACGGTACAAGTTAAATATCCGAGAAAGCAAAAAATGGATAAAGAAGTTGGGGTACGCACATACAATGGAATATCACTCAGCAATGAAATCTACGTCATCAGGCCCGTAGCGGCATAATGAGTGGATCCAAGTATGATGATTCTACGAGAAATAAGTCACACAGAAAAAGAAACATCATAAGATATCACTAATACACGGAATGTAAACTTGGCTACGCATGAATTGAATTACAAAACAGAACAGTGTCTCAAATTTAGAAAACCAACTTATGCTTGCTTATGGGGAAAGGTGAGTTGGGGTGCTGCAGAAAACCAGAGATTGAAATTAGCACAGATACCGTTCCATAAGCCCAATATATAATAGACAAGACCTACTCCTTGCTCAACGAAATGGACTCAACACCCCATATTCAACGCCTGGGAAGATACGTGACAAGTAAGAATCTTAAAACCCATGGATTTATATGTCTCCATAAGGAAATCAAGCGTGTGTACAGCGGCCTAAACGCAGCAGTGAAAATCCGATAAATCCCATTATCAAAATAAATTTCAAAAACAAAACACAATGACAGTGAAATAGAGAGCAATTCTTAAATAATTCATTCAGGGCTTGTGATGCAACCTGGATTTACCACATCTACAACCAGAGCTGAGTGAGACATAAGGCTGTACACTTCGGCCTGATAGCATTGGTGAGGTTCGTTGAGAAAATGCAGGCCCTTTGAAGTCATACTGCATGGTACCCATTCCATGGGTCCCAACTCTCCAGGTTTAAGGGATTCTTCCTTCAGCTAAAACATGCATGGGAAACCCACAGTATGGTGCACCGTGTGACCGGGAAACCTTTTCAAATGCATCTCAGTTTTCGTCCCCTTTTACTCGGGTTCACGATTGAAGACCCTTTACTAATACTCTCCCCACTTAGAGAGTCAGTGCCTTTAACCTCCTGTTTGGCACAGTTTGCAATTTCTGCGCAAGATGAACAAGAATAGGGAGAACCAATGAGAGACTAGCTCTAGGTGTCTGCACGTTCAAATATAACACTCATTTCCCACCAGGAAGAGGAATTTACCAAAGGATCAGCATGCTGTGCCGGAACCAGATTAGGACATGAAGCAATCCTGCGGGTTTGCGGCCAGCTCACAAGAAAGCGAGTAGAAGAAAGGAGCTCAGGCGCACTGTCATTCACAAACCTGCAGAGTTATAAATGTCAGCTATTGTCCAAAAATGTATTGAAGTAAGGCTGCGTAGAGGACTTGAAAGCGGGGCAGAATTGCAGGAAAACGAGTTCAGGGGCAGACTGGAATTGCATTTAAAGCATAAGGAAAGAGACAGAAAGTCGACAATGATGCACTTGGTCAAAAAGGGCGTATGCGTTTTTTCCTGAATATATTCAAGAAAAAACACATACGCCCTTTTTGGCCAAACAAGCAAGCCTGTAAAGAAATATGCATTACAATGAAGTCTCACTGCCCCCCTGTCAAAAGGGACATCTGAAAAAAGTGAAAAATCCAGAAAGGCAGGACAGGCCATGGAGAACAGGGAGCCTTGTTATGCTGATGGGCGGGATGTAAATTGCCAACAGCCACTCTGGAGAAGTGTATGGTGTTTCCTCAAACACCTAAAAAACTAAGCAACGGAGCCTACGGCACTTCCACTTATGGTTCTATAGCTTAGGGAAATTAAAATCAAAAAGACACAGCCACCCATAAATTTTGGACGGCTCTGCTTACAAGAACCTCATTTACGGTACAAGTGAAATATCCAAGAAAGCAAAAAATGGATAAAGAAGTTGTTGTACGTACGTACAATGGAATATCACTCAGCAATGAAATCTATGTCATGAGGCCCGTCGCGGCATAATGAGTGGATTCAGGTACGATCATTCTAAGTTAACTAAGTCACACAGAAAAAGAAACACCATAAGATATCTCAAATACACGGAATGCAAACATGGCTGCACATGAACTCAATTACAAAACAGAAAAGGGTCTCAAATTTAGAAAACCAACTTATGCTTGCTTAAGGGGAAAGGTGAGTTGTGGTCCTGCATAAAACCAGAGATTGAAATTAGCACAGATACCTTTCCATAAGCAAATATGTAATAGTCAGGACCTACTCCTTGCTCCACGAAATGGACTCAACACCCCATATTCAATGCCTAGGAATATACCTGACTAGTAAGAATCTGAAAACCCATGGATTTATATGTCTCCATAAGAGAATCAAGCATGTGTACAGCGGCATAAACGCAGCAGTGAAAATCCGATAAATCCCATTATCAAAATAAATTACAAAAACAAAACACAATGACAGTGAAATAGAGAGCAATTCTTAAATAATTCACTCAGGGCTTGTGATGCAACCTGGATTTACCACATCTACACGCACAGCTGTGTGAGACATAAGGCTGGACACTTCGGGCTGATAGCATTGGTGAGGTTCGGTGAGGAAACGCAGACCCTTTGAAGTCATACTGCATGGTACCCATTCCAAGGGTCTTAAATCTCCAGGTTTAAGGGATTCTTCCTTCAGCTAAAACATGCATGGGAAACCCAGAGTATGGTCCACCGTGTGATTGGGAAACGTTTTCAAATGCATCTCAGTTTTCGAGGCCTGGTACTGGGGTTCACCATTCCAGACGCTTTACTAACACTCTCCCCACTTGGAGAGTCAGTGCCTTTAACCTCCTGTTTGGCACAGTTTGCAATTTCTTCGCAAGATGAACAGGAATAGGGAGAACAAATGAGAGACTAGCTGTAGGTGTCTGCACGGGCAAATGGAACGCTCATTTCTCACCAGGAAGAGGAATTAAACAAAGGCTCAGCGTGCCCTGCCGGAAACAGATTAGGGCCTTAAGCAATCCTGCGGTTTTGCGGCCAGCTCACAAGAAAGTGAGTTGAAGAAAGGAGCTCAGGACCACTGTATTTCACAAACCTGCAGAGTTATGAATGACAGCTCTCGTCCAAAAATGTATTGAAGTAAGTCTTTGAAGAGGACTTGAAAGCGGGGCAGAATTTCTGGAAAACGATTTCAGGGCGTAGACTGGAATTGCACTTAAAGCATAGGAAATGAGGCAGAATGTCGACAATGATGCACTTGGCCAAAAAGGGCGTATGTGTTTCTTCCTGAATATATTCAGGAAAAAACGCATACGCCCTTTTTGGCCAACCAAGCAAGCGTGTAAAGGAAATCTGCACTACAATGAAGTCTCACTGCCCCCCGGTCAAAAGGGCCATCTAAAAAAGTGTAAAATCCAGAAAGGCAGGACTGCTCATGGAGAACACGGAGCACTGTTATGCTGATGGGTGGGATGTAAATTGCCAACAGCCACTCTGGAGAAGTGTATGGTGTTTCCTGAAACACGTAGGAAACAAAGCAACACAGCCTATGGCACTTCCACTTATGGTCCTATAGCTTAGGGAAATTAAAATTAAAAAACACACAGCCACCCCAATGTTTGGGTTGGCTCTGTTTACAAGAACCTCGTCTACGGTACCAGTTAAATATCCGAGAAAGCAAAAAATGGATAAAGAAATTGTGGTACGCACGTACAATGGAATATCACTCAGCAATGAAATCTACGTCATCAGGCCCGTAGCGGCATAATGAGTGGATTCAGGTACGATGATTCTACGAGAAATAAGTCACACAGAAAAAGAAACATCATAAGATATCACTAATACACGGAATGTAAATTTGACTACACATGAACTGAATTACAAAACAGAACATGGTATCAAATTTAGAAAACCAACTTATGTTTGCTTATGGGGAAAGGTGAGTTGGGGTGCTGCATAAAACCAGAGATAGAAATTAGCACAGATACCTTTCCATAAGCCAAATATATAATAGACAAGACCTACTCCTTGCTCAACGAAATGGACTCAAAACTCCATATTCAACGCCTGGGAATGTACCTGACAAGTAAGAATCTTAAAACCCATGGATTTATATGTCTCCATACGGAAATCAAGCATGTGTACAGCGGCCTAAACGCAGCAGTGGAAATCCGATAAATCCCATTATCAAAATAAATTTCTAAAACAAAACACAATGACACTGAAATAGAGAGCAATTCTTAAATAATTCATTCAGGGCTTGTGATGCAACCTGGATTTACCACATCTACACCAAGAGCTGGGTGAGACATAAGCCAGGACACTTCGGGCTGATAGCATTGGTGAGGTTCGGTGAGCAAACGCAGAACCTTTGAAGTCATACTGCATGGTACCCATTCCATGGGTCCCAACTCTCCAGGTTTAAGGGATTCTTCCTTCAGCTAAAACATGCATGGGAAACCCAGAGTATGGTCCACCGTGTGACTGGGAAACGTTTTCAAATGCATCTCAGTTTTCGAACCCTGATACTCGGGTTCACCATTCCAGACGCTTTACTAACCCTCTCCCCACTTGGAGAGTCAGTGCCTTAAACCTCCTGTTTGTCACAGTTTGCAATTTCTGCGCAAGATGAATAGGAATAGGGAGAACCAATGAGAGACTAGCTGTAGGTGTCTGCACAGGCAAATGGAACGCTCATTTCCCACCAGGAAGAGGAATTAACCAAAGGCTCAGCGTGCCCTGCCGGAAACAGATTAGGGCCTGAAGCAATCCTGTGGTTTTGCAGCCAGCTCACAAGAAAGCGAGTTGAAGAAAGGAGCTCAGGGGCACTGTAATTCACAAACCTGCAGAGTTATGAATGACAGCTATCGTCCAAAAATGTATTGAAGTAAGTCTTCGAAGAGGAGTTGAAAGCGGGGCAGAATTTCTGGAAAACGATTTCAGGGGGTAGACTGGAATTGCACTTAAAGCATAAGAAAAGAGGCAGAATGTCGACAATGATGCACTTGGCCAAAAAGGGCGTATGCGTTTTTTCCTGAATATATTCAGGAAAAAACGCATACGCACTTTTTGGTCAACCAAGCAGGCGTGTAAAGGAAATCTGCACTACAATGAAGTCTCACTGCCCCCCGGTCAAAAGGGCCATCTGAAAAAAGTGTAAAATCCATAAAGGCAGGACAGGTCATGGAGAACAGGGAGCCTTGTTATGCTGATGGACGGGATGTAAATTGCCAACAGCCACTCTGGAGAAGTGTATGGTGTTTCATGAAACACGTAGGAAACAAAGCAACACAGCCTATGGCACTTCCACTTATGGTCCTATAGCTTAGGGAAATTAAAATCAAAAACACACAGCCACCCCAAAGTTTGGGACGGCTCTGTTTACAAGAACCTCGTCTACGGTACAAGTTAAATATCCGAGAAAGCAAAAAATGGATAAAGAAGTTGGGGTACGCACATACAATGGAATATCACTCAGCAATGAAATCTACGTCATCAGGCCCGTAGCGGCATAATGAGTGGATCCAAGTATGATGATTCTACGAGAAATAAGTCACACAGAAAAAGAAACATCATAAGATATCACTAATACACGGAATGTAAACTTGGCTACGCATGAACTGAATTACAAAACAGAACAGTGTCTCAAATTTAGAAAACCAACTTATGCTTGCTTATGGGGAAAGGTGAGTTGGGGTGCTGCAGAAAACCAGAGATTGAAATTAGCACAGATACCGTTCCATAAGCCCAATATATAATAGACAAGTCCTACTCCTTGCTCAACGAAATGGACTCAACACCCCATATTCAACGCCTGGGAAGATACGTGACAAGTAAGAATCTTAAAACCCATGGATTTATATGTCTCCATACGGAAATCAAGCGTGTGTACAGCGGCCTAAACGCAGCAGTGAAAATCCGATAAATCCCATTATCAAAATAAATTTCAAAAACAAAACACAATGACAGTGAAATAGAGAGCAATTCTTAAATAATTCATTCAGGGCTTGTGATGCAACCTGGATTTACCACATCTACAACCAGAGCTGAGTAAGACATAAGGCTGTACACTTCGGCCTGATAGCATTGGTGAGGTTCGTTGAGAAAATGCAGGCCCTTTGAAGTCATACTGCATGGTACCCATTCCATGGGTCCCAACTCTCCAGGTTTAAGGGATTCTTCCTTCAGCTAAAACATGCATGGGAAACCCACAGTATGGTGCACCGTGTGACCGGGAAACCTTTTCAAATGCATCTCAGTTTTCGTCCCCTTTTACTCGGGTTCACGATTGAAGACCCTTTACTAATACTCTCCCCACTTAGAGAGTCAGTGCCTTTAACCTCCTGTTTGGCACAGTTTGCAATTTCTGCGCAAGATGAACAAGAATAGGGAGAACCAATGAGAGACTAGCTCTAGGTGTCTGCACGTTCAAATATAACACTCATTTCCCACCAGGAAGAGGAATTTACCAAAGGATCAGCATGCTGTGCCGGAACCAGATTAGGACATGAAGCAATCCTGCGGGTTTGCGGCCAGCTCACAAGAAAGCGAGTAGAAGAAAGGAGCTCAGGCGCACTGTCATTCACAAACCTGCAGAGTTATAAATGTCAGCTATTGTCCAAAAATGTATTGAAGTAAGGCTGCGTAGAGGACTTGAAAGCGGGGCAGAATTGCAGGAAAACGAGTTCAGGGGCAGACTGGAATTGCATTTAAAGCATAAGGAAAGAGACAGAAAGTCGACAATGATGCACTTGGTCAAAAAGGGCGTATGCGTTTTTTCCTGAATATATTCAAGAAAAAACACATACGCCCTTTTTGGCCAAACAAGCAAGCCTGTAAAGAAATATGCATTACAATGAAGTCTCACTGCCCCCCTGTCAAAAGGGACATCTGAAAAAAGTGAAAAATCCAGAAAGGCAGGACAGGCCATGGAGAACAGGGAGCCTTGTTATGCTGATGGGCGGGATGTAAATTGCCAACAGCCACTCTGGAGAAGTGTATGGTGTTTCCTCAAACACCTAAAAAACTAAGCAACGGAGCCTACGGCACTTCCACTTATGGTTCTATAGCTTAGGGAAATTAAAATCAAAAAGACACAGCCACCCATAAATTTTGGACGGCTCTGCTTACAAGAACCTCATTTACGGTACAAGTGAAATATCCAAGAAAGCAAAAAATGGATAAAGAAGTTGTTGTACGTACGTACAATGGAATATCACTCAGCAATGAAATCTATGTCATGAGGCCCGTCGCGGCATAATGAGTGGATTCAGGTACGATCATTCTAAGTTAACTAAGTCACACAGAAAAAGAAACACCATAAGATATCTCAAATACACGGAATGCAAACATGGCTGCACATGAACTCAATTACAAAACAGAAAAGGGTCTCAAATTTAGAAAACCAACTTATGCTTGCTTAAGGGGAAAGGTGAGTTGTGGTCCTGCATAAAACCAGAGATTGAAATTAGCACAGATACCTTTCCATAAGCAAATATGTAATAGTCAGGACCTACTCCTTGCTCCACGAAATGGACTCAACACCCCATATTCAATGCCTAGGAATATACCTGACTAGTAAGAATCTGAAAACCCATGGATTTATATGTCTCCATAAGAGAATCAAGCATGTGTACAGCGGCATAAACGCAGCAGTGAAAATCCGATAAATCCCATTATCAAAATAAATTACAAAAACAAAACACAATGACAGTGAAATAGAGAGCAATTCTTAAATAATTCACTCAGGGCTTGTGATGCAACCTGGATTTACCACATCTACACGCACAGCTGTGTGAGACATAAGGCTGGACACTTCGGGCTGATAGCATTGGTGAGGTTCGGTGAGGAAACGCAGACCCTTTGAAGTCATACTGCATGGTACCCATTCCAAGGGTCTTAAATCTCCAGGTTTAAGGGATTCTTCCTTCAGCTAAAACATGCATGGGAAACCCAGAGTATGGTCCACCGTGTGATTGGGAAACGTTTTCAAATGCATCTCAGTTTTCGAGGCCTGGTACTGGGGTTCACCATTCCAGACGCTTTACTAACACTCTCCCCACTTGGAGAGTCAGTGCCTTTAACCTCCTGTTTGGCACAGTTTGCAATTTCTTCGCAAGATGAACAGGAATAGGGAGAACAAATGAGAGACTAGCTGTAGGTGTCTGCACGGGCAAATGGAACGCTCATTTCTCACCAGGAAGAGGAATTAAACAAAGGCTCAGCGTGCCCTGCCGGAAACAGATTAGGGCCTTAAGCAATCCTGCGGTTTTGCGGCCAGCTCACAAGAAAGTGAGTTGAAGAAAGGAGCTCAGGACCACTGTATTTCACAAACCTGCAGAGTTATGAATGACAGCTCTCGTCCAAAAATGTATTGAAGTAAGTCTTTGAAGAGGACTTGAAAGCGGGGCAGAATTTCTGGAAAACGATTTCAGGGCGTAGACTGGAATTGCACTTAAAGCATAGGAAATGAGGCAGAATGTCGACAATGATGCACTTGGCCAAAAAGGGCGTATGTGTTTCTTCCTGAATATATTCAGGAAAAAACGCATACGCCCTTTTTGGCCAACCAAGCAAGCGTGTAAAGGAAATCTGCACTACAATGAAGTCTCACTGCCCCCCGGTCAAAAGGGCCATCTAAAAAAGTGTAAAATCCAGAAAGGCAGGACTGCTCATGGAGAACACGGAGCACTGTTATGCTGATGGGTGGGATGTAAATTGCCAACAGCCACTCTGGAGAAGTGTATGGTGTTTCCTGAAACACGTAGGAAACAAAGCAACACAGCCTATGGCACTTCCACTTATGGTCCTATAGCTTAGGGAAATTAAAATTAAAAAACACACAGCCACCCCAATGTTTGGGTTGGCTCTGTTTACAAGAACCTCGTCTACGGTACCAGTTAAATATCCGAGAAAGCAAAAAATGGATAAAGAAATTGTGGTACGCACGTACAATGGAATATCACTCAGCAATGAAATCTACGTCATCAGGCCCGTAGCGGCATAATGAGTGGATTCAGGTACGATGATTCTACGAGAAATAAGTCACACAGAAAAAGAAACATCATAAGATATCACTAATACACGGAATGTAAATTTGACTACACATGAACTGAATTACAAAACAGAACATGGTATCAAATTTAGAAAACCAACTTATGTTTGCTTATGGGGAAAGGTGAGTTGGGGTGCTGCATAAAACCAGAGATAGAAATTAGCACAGATACCTTTCCATAAGCCAAATATATAATAGACAAGACCTACTCCTTGCTCAACGAAATGGACTCAAAACTCCATATTCAACGCCTGGGAATGTACCTGACAAGTAAGAATCTTAAAACCCATGGATTTATATGTCTCCATACGGAAATCAAGCATGTGTACAGCGGCCTAAACGCAGCAGTGGAAATCCGATAAATCCCATTATCAAAATAAATTTCAAAAGCAAAACACAATGACACTGAAATAGAGAACAATTCTTAAATAATTCATTCAGGGCTTGTGATGCAACCTGGATTTACCACATCTACACCAAGAGCTGGGTGAGACATAAGCCAGGACACTTCGGGCTGATAGCATTGGTGAGGTTCGGTGAGCAAACGCAGAACCTTTGAAGTCATACTGCATGGTACCCATTCCATGGGTCCCAACTCTCCAGGTTTAAGGGATTCTTCCTTCAGCTAAAACATGCATGGGAAACCCAGAGTATGGTCCACCGTGTGACTGGGAAACGTTTTCAAATGCATCTCAGTTTTCGAACCCTGATACTCGGGTTCACCATTCCAGACGCTTTACTAACCCTCTCCCCACTTGGAGAGTCAGTGCCTTAAACCTCCTGTTTGTCACAGTTTGCAATTTCTGCGCAAGATGAATAGGAATAGGGAGAACCAATGAGAGACTAGCTGTAGGTGTCTGCACAGGCAAATGGAACGCTCATTTCCCACCAGGAAGAGGAATTAACCAAAGGCTCAGCGTGCCCTGCCGGAAACAGATTAGGGCCTGAAGCAATCCTGTGGTTTTGCAGCCAGCTCACAAGAAAGCGAGTTGAAGAAAGGAGCTCAGGGGCACTGTAATTCACAAACCTGCAGAGTTATGAATGACAGCTATCGTCCAAAAATGTATTGAAGTAAGTCTTCGAAGAGGAGTTGAAAGCGGGGCAGAATTTCTGGAAAACGATTTCAGGGGGTAGACTGGAATTGCACTTAAAGCATAAGAAAAGAGGCAGAATGTCGACAATGATGCACTTGGCCAAAAAGGGCGTATGCGTTTTTTCCTGAATATATTCAGGAAAAAACGCATACGCACTTTTTGGTCAACCAAGCAAGCGTGTAAAGGAAAACTGCACTGCAATGAAGTCTCACTGCCCCCCGGTCAAAAGGGCCATCTGAAAAAAGTGTAAAATCCATAAAGGCAGGACAGGTCATGGAGAACAGGGAGCCTTGTTATGCTGATGGACGGGATGTAAATTGCCAACAGCCACTCTGGAGAAGTGTATGGTGTTTCATGAAACACGTAGGAAACAAAGCAACACAGCCTATGGCACTTCCACTTATGGTCCTATAGCTTAGGGAAATTAAAATCAAAAACACACAGCCACCCCAAAGTTTGGGACGGCTCTGTTTACAAGAACCTCGTCTACGGTACAAGTTAAATATCCGAGAAAGCAAAAAATGGATAAAGAAGTTGGGGTACGCACATACAATGGAATATCACTCAGCAATGAAATCTACGTCATCAGGCCCGTAGCGGCATAATGAGTGGATCCAAGTATGATGATTCTACGAGAAATAAGTCACACAGAAAAAGAAACATCATAAGATATCACTAATACACGGAATGTAAACTTGGCTACGCATGAATTGAATTACAAAACAGAACAGTGTCTCAAATTTAGAAAACCAACTTCTGCTTGCTTATGGGGAAAGGTGAGTTGGGGTGCTGCAGAAAACCAGAGATTGAAATTAGCACAGATACCGTTCCATAAGCCCAATATATAATAGACAAGACCTACTCCTTGCTCAACGAAATGGACTCAACACCCCATATTCAACGCCTGGGAAGATACGTGACAAGTAAGAATCTTAAAACCCATGGATTTATATGTCTCCATACGGAAATCAAGCGTGTGTACAGTGGCCTAAACGCAGCAGTGAAAATCCGATAAATCCCATTATCAAAATAAATTTCAAAAACAAAACACAATGACAGTGAAATAGAGAGCAATTCTTAAATAATTCATTCAGGGCTTGTGATGCAACCTGGATTTACCACATCTACAACCAGAGCTGAGTGAGACATAAGGCTGTACACTTCGGCCTGATAGCATTGGTGAGGTTCGTTGAGAAAATGCAGGCCCTTTGAAGTCATACTGCATGGTACCCATTCCATGGGTCCCAACTCTCCAGGTTTAAGGGATTCTTCCTTCAGCTAAAACATGCATGGGAAACCCACAGTATGGTGCACCGTGTGACCGGGAAACCTTTTCAAATGCATCTCAGTTTTCGTCCCCTTTTACTCGGGTTCACGATTGAAGACCCTTTACTAATACTCTCCCCACTTAGAGAGTCAGTGCCTTTAACCTCCTGTTTGGCACAGTTTGCAATTTCTGCGCAAGATGAACAAGAATAGGGAGAACCAATGAGAGACTAGCTCTAGGTGTCTGCACGTTCAAATATAACACTCATTTCCCACCAGGAAGAGGAATTTACCAAAGGATCAGCATGCTGTGCCGGAACCAGATTAGGACATGAAGCAATCCTGCGGGTTTGCGGCCAGCTCACAAGAAAGCGAGTAGAAGAAAGGAGCTCAGGCGCACTGTCATTCACAAACCTGCAGAGTTATAAATGTCAGCTATTGTCCAAAAATGTATTGAAGTAAGGCTGCGTAGAGGACTTGAAAGTGGGGCAGAATTGCAGGAAAATGAGTTCAGGGGCAGACTGGAATTGCATTTAAAGCATAAGGAAAGAGACAGAAAGTCGACAATGATGCACTTGGTCAAAAAGGGCGTATGCGTTTTTTCCTGAATATATTCAAGAAAAAACACATACGCCCTTTTTGGCCAAACAAGCAAGCCTGTAAAGAAATATGCATTACAATGAAGTCTCACTGCCCCCCTGTCAAAAGGGACATCTGAAAAAAGTGAAAAATCCAGAAAGGCAGGACAGGCCATGGAGAACAGGGAGCCTTGTTATGCTGATGGGCGGGATGTAAATTGCCAACAGCCACTCTGGAGAAGTGTATGGTGTTTCCTCAAACACCTAAAAAACTAAGCAACGGAGCCTACGGCACTTCCACTTATGGTTCTATAGCTTAGGGAAATTAAAATCAAAAAGACACAGCCACCCATAAATTTTGGACGGCTCTGCTTACAAGAACCTCATTTACGGTACAAGTGAAATATCCAAGAAAGCAAAAAATGGATAAAGAAGTTGTTGTACGTACGTACAATGGAATATCACTCAGCAATGAAATCTATGTCATGAGGCCCGTCGCGGCATAATGAGTGGATTCAGGTACGATCATTCTAAGTTAACTAAGTCACACAGAAAAAGAAACACCATAAGATATCTCAAATACACGGAATGCAAACATGGCTGCACATGAACTCAATTACAAAACAGAAAAGGGTCTCAAATTTAGAAAACCAACTTATGCTTGCTTAAGGGGAAAGGTGAGTTGTGGTCCTGCATAAAACCAGAGATTGAAATTAGCACAGATACCTTTCCATAAGCAAATATGTAATAGTCAGGACCTACTCCTTGCTCCACGAAATGGACTCAACACCCCATATTCAATGCCTAGGAATATACCTGACTAGTAAGAATCTGAAAACCCATGGATTTATATGTCTCCATAAGAGAATCAAGCATGTGTACAGCGGCATAAACGCAGCAGTGAAAATCCGATAAAACCCATTATCAAAATAAATTACAAAAACAAAACACAATGACAGTGAAATAGAGAGCAATTCTTAAATAATTCACTCAGGGCTTGTGATGCAACCTGGATTTACCACATCTACACGCACAGCTGTGTGAGACATAAGGCTGGACACTTCGGGCTGATAGCATTGGTGAGGTTCGGTGAGGAAACGCAGACCCTTTGAAGTCATACTGCATGGTACCCATTCCAAGGGTCTTAAATCTCCAGGTTTAAGGGATTCTTCCTTCAGCTAAAACATGCATGGGAAACCCAGAGTATGGTCCACCGTGTGATTGGGAAACGTTTTCAAATGCATCTCAGTTTTCGAGGCCTGGTACTGGGGTTCACCATTCCAGACGCTTTACTAACACTCTCCCCACTTGGAGAGTCAGTGCCTTTAACCTCCTGTTTGGCACAGTTTGCAATTTCTTCGCAAGATGAACAGGAATAGGGAGAACAAATGAGAGACTAGCTGTAGGTGTCTGCACGGGCAAATGGAACGCTCATTTCTCACCAGGAAGAGGAATTAAACAAAGGCTCAGCGTGCCCTGCCGGAAACAGATTAGGGCCTTAAGCAATCCTGCGGTTTTGCGGCCAGCTCACAAGAAAGTGAGTTGAAGAAAGGAGCTCAGGACCACTGTATTTCACAAACCTGCAGAGTTATGAATGACAGCTCTCGTCCAAAAATGTATTGAAGTAAGTCTTTGAAGAGGACTTGAAAGCGGGGCAGAATTTCTGGAAAACGATTTCAGGGCGTAGACTGGAATTGCACTTAAAGCATAGGAAATGAGGCAGAATGTCGACAATGATGCACTTGGCCAAAAAGGGCGTATGTGTTTCTTCCTGAATATATTCAGGAAAAAACGCATACGCCCTTTTTGGCCAACCAAGCAAGCGTGTAAAGGAAATCTGCACTACAATGAAGTCTCACTGCCCCCCGGTCAAAAGGGCCATCTAAAAAAGTGTAAAATCCAGAAAGGCAGGACTGCTCATGGAGAACACGGAGCACTGTTATGCTGATGGGTGGGATGTAAATTGCCAACAGCCACTCTGGAGAAGTGTATGGTGTTTCCTGAAACACGTAGGAAACAAAGCAACACAGCCTATGGCACTTCCACTTATGGTCCTATAGCTTAGGGAAATTAAAATTAAAAAACACACAGCCACCCCAATGTTTGGGTTGGCTCTGTTTACAAGAACCTCGTCTACGGTACCAGTTAAATATCCGAGAAAGCAAAAAATGGATAAAGAAATTGTGGTACGCACGTACAATGGAATATCACTCAGCAATGAAATCTACGTCATCAGGCCCGTAGCGGCATAATGAGTGGATTCAGGTACGATGATTCTACGAGAAATAAGTCACACAGAAAAAGAAACATCATAAGATATCACTAATACACGGAATGTAAATTTGACTACACATGAACTGAATTACAAAACAGAACATGGTATCAAATTTAGAAAACCAACTTATGTTTGCTTATGGGGAAAGGTGAGTTGGGGTGCTGCATAAAACCAGAGATAGAAATTAGCACAGATACCTTTCCATAAGCCAAATATATAATAGACAAGACCTACTCCTTGCTCAACGAAATGGACTCAAAACTCCATATTCAACGCCTGGGAATGTACCTGACAAGTAAGAATCTTAAAACCCATGGATTTATATGTCTCCATACGGAAATCAAGCATGTGTACAGCGGCCTAAACGCAGCAGTGGAAATCCGATAAATCCCATTATCAAAATAAATTTCAAAAACAAAACACAATGACAGTGAAATAGAGAGCAATTCTTAAATAATTCATTCAGGGCTTGTGATGCGACCTGGATTTACCACATCTACACCCAGAGCTGAGTGAGACATAAGGCTGGACACTTCGGGCTGATAGCATTGGTGAGGTTCGATGAGCAAATACAGACCCTTTGAAGTCATACTGCATGGTACCCATTCCATGGGGCCCAACTCTCCAGGTTTAAGGGATTCTTCCTTCAGCTTAAACATGCATGGGAAACCCACAGTACAGTGCACTGTGTGACCGGGAAACGTTTTCAAATGCATCTCAGTTTTCGTCCCCTTTTACTCGGGTTCACCATTCCAGACCGTTTACTAACACTCTCCCCACTTGGAGAGTCAGTGCCTTTAACCTCCTGTTTGGCACAGTTTGCAATTTCTGCGCAAGATGAATAGGAATAGGGAGAACCAATGAGAGACTAGCTGTAGGTGTCTGCACAGGCAAATGGAACGCTCATTTCCCACCAGGAAGAGGAATTAACCAAAGGCTCAGCGTGCCCTGCCGGAAACAGATTAGGGCCTGAAGCAATCCTGTGGTTTTGCAGCCAGCTCACAAGAAAGCGAGTTGAAGAAAGGAGCTCAGGGGCACTGTAATTCACAAACCTGCAGAGTTATGAATGACAGCTATCGTCCAAAAATGTATTGAAGTAAGTCTTCGAAGAGGAGTTGAAAGCGGGGCAGAATTTCTGGAAAACGATTTCAGGGGGTAGACTGGAATTGCACTTAAAGAATAGGATTAGAGGCAGAATGTCGACAATGATGCACTTGGCCAAAAAGGGCGTATGCGTTTTTTCCTGAATATATTCAGGAAAAAACGCATACGCACTTTTTGGCCAACCAAGCCGGCATGTAAAGGAAATCTGCACTACAATGAAGTCTCAGTGCCCCCGGTCAAAAGGGCCATCTGAAAAAAGTGTAAAATCCAGAAAGGCAGGACAGGTCATGGAGAACAGGGAGCCTTGTTATGCTGATGGGCGGTATGTAAATTGCCAACAGCCACTCTGGAGAAGTGTATGGTGATTCCTGAAACACATAGGAAACAAAGCAACACAGCCTATGGCACTTCCACTTATGGTCCTATAGCTTAGGGAAATTAAAACCAAAAACACACAGCTACCCCAAAGTTTGGGATGGCTCTGTTTACAAGAACCTCATCTACCGTACAAGTTAAATATCCGAGAAAGCAAAAAATGGATAAAGAAGTTGTGGTACGCACGTACAATGGAATATCACTCAGCAATGAAATCTCCGTCATCAGGCCCGTAGCGGCATAATGAGTGGAACCAAGTAGGATGATTCTACGAGAAATAAGTCACACAGAATAAGAAACATCATAAGAAATCACTAATACACGGAATGTAAACTTGACTACACATGAACTGAATTACAAAACAGAACATGGTATCAAATTTGGAAAACCAACTTATGTTTGCTTATGGGGAAAGGTGAGTTGGGGTGCTGCATAAAACCAGAGATTGAAATTAGCACAGATACCTTTCCATAAGCCAAATATGTAATAGACAAGACCTACTCCTTGCTCAACGAAATGGACTCAACACTCCATATTCAACGCCTGGGAATATACCTGACAAGTAAGAATCTTAAAACCCATGGATTTATATG
This sequence comes from Delphinapterus leucas, assembly GCF_059928025.1. NCBI lineage: Eukaryota > Metazoa > Chordata > Mammalia > Artiodactyla > Monodontidae > Delphinapterus > Delphinapterus leucas. The sequence continues at coordinate 4,723,857 of NW_028322250.1, forward strand.
TCTCCACAAGGAAATCAAGCGTGTGTACAGCAGCATAAACGCAGCAGTGAAAATCGGATAAATCCCATTATCAAAATAAATTTCAAAAACAAAACACAATGACAGTGAAATAGAGAGCAATTCTTAAATAATTCATTCAGGGCTTGTGATGCAACCTGGATTTACCACATCTACACCCAGGGCCTGGTGAGACATAAGGCTGGACACTTCAGGCTGATAGCTTTGGTGAGGTTCGGTGAGCAAACGCAGACCCTTTGAAGTCATACTGCATGGTACCCATTCCATGGGTCCCAACTCTCCAGGTTTAAGGGATTCTTCCTTCAGCTAAAACATGCATGGGAAACCCAGAGTATGGTCCACCGTGTGATTGGGAAACGTTTTCAAATGCATCTCAGTTTTCGAACGCTGGTACTCGGGTTCACAATTCCAGACGCTTTACTAACACTCTCCCGACTTGGAGAGTCAGTGCCTTTAAACTCCTGTTTGGCACAGTTTGCAAATTCTGCGCAAGATGAACAGGAATAGGGAGAACCAATGAGAGACTAGCTGTAGGTGTCTGCACAGGCAAATGGAACGCTCATTTCCCACCAGGGAGACGAATTAAACAAAGGCACAGCGTGCACTGCCGTAAACAGATTAGGGCCTGAAGCAATCCTGCGGTTTTGCAGCCAGCTCACAAGAAAGTGAGTTGAAGAAAGGAGCTCAGGGCCACTGAAATTCACAAACCTGCAGAGTTATGGATGACAGCTATCGTCCAAAAATGTATTGAAGTAAGTCTTCGAAGAGGACTTGAAAGCGGGGCAAAATTTCTGGAAAACGATTTCAGGGGGTAGACTGGAATTGCACTTAAAGCACAGGAAATGAGGCAGAATGTCGACAATGATGCACTTGGCCAAAAAGGGCGTATGTGTTTTTTCCTGAATATATTCAGGAAAAAATGCATACGCACTTTTTGGTCAACCAAACAAGCGTGTAAAGGAAATCTACACTACAATGAAGTCTCACTGCCCCCCCGTCAAAAGGGCCATCTGAAAAAAGTGTAAAATCCAGAAAGGCAGGACAGGTCATGGAGAACAGGGAGCTTGTTATGCTGATGGGCGGGATGTAAATTGCCAACAGCCACTCTGGAGAAGTGTATGGTGTTTCCTGAAACACGTAGGAAACAAAGCAACACAGCCTATGGCACTTCCAATTATGGTCCTATAGCTTAGGGAAATTAAAATCAAAAGCAGACAGCCACCTCAAACTTTGGGACGGCTCTGTTTACAAGAACCTCGTCTGCTGTACAACTTAAATATCAGAGAAAGCAAAAAATTCATAAAGAAGTTGTGGTACGCAAGTACAGTGGAATATCACTCAGCAATGAAATCTACGTCATCAGGCCTGTAGCGGCATAATGGGTGGATTCAGGTATGATGATTCTACGAGAAATAAGTCACACAGAAAAAGAAACCTCATAAGATATCACTAATACACGGAATGTAAACTTGGCTACCCATGAACTGAATTACAAAACAGAACAGAGTCTCAAATTTAGAAAACCAACTTATGATTGCTTATGGGGAAAGGTGAGTTGGGGTGCTGCATAAAACCAGAGACTGAAATTAGCACAGATACCGTTCCATAAGCCAAATATATAATAGACAAGATCTACACCTTGCTCAACGAAACGGACTCAACGCCTGGGAATATACCTGACAAGTAAGAATCTTAAAACCCATGGATTTATATGTCTCCATAAGGAAATCAAGCGTGTGATCAGCGGCCTAAACGCAACAGTGAAAATCCGATAAATCCCATTATCAAAATAAATTTCAAAACCAAAACACATTGACAGTGAAATAGAGAGCAATTCTTAAATAATTCATTCAGGGCTTGTGATGCAACCTGGATTTACCACATCTACACCCCGAGCTGGGTGAGACATAAGGCTGGACACTTCGGGCTGATAGCATTTGTGAGGTTCGGTGAGCAAACGCAGACCCTTTGAAGTCATACTGCATGGTACCCATTCCATGGTTCCCAGCTCTCCAGGTTTAAGGGATTCTTCCTTCAGCTAAAACATGCATGGGAAACGCAGAGTATTGTCCACCGTGTGATTGGGAAACGTTTTCAAATATATCTCAGTTTTCGAACCCTGGTACTCGGGTTCACCATTCCAGACACTTTACTAACATTCTCCCCACTTGGAGAGTCAGTGCCTTTAAGCTCCTGTTTGGCACAGTTTGCAATTTCTACGCAAGATTAACAGGAATAGGAAGAACCAATGAGAGACTAGCTGTAGGTGTCTGCACGGGCGAATGGAACGCTCATTTCCCACCAGGAAGAGGAATTAACCAAAGGCTCAGCGTGCCCTGCCGGAAACAGATTAGGGCCTGAAGCAATCCTGCGGTTTTTCGGCCAGCTCACAAGAAAGCGAGTTGAGGAAACGAGCTCAGGGGCACTGTAATTCACAAACCTGCAGAGTTATGAATGACAGCTATCGTCCAAAAATGTATTGAAGTAAGTCTTCGAAGAGGACTTGAAAGCGGGGCAGAATTTCAGGAAAACGATTTCAGGGGGTAGACTGGAATTGCACTTAAAGCATAGGAAATGAGGCAGAATGTCAACAATGATGCACTGGCCAAAAAGGGCGTATGCGTTTTTTCCTGAATATATTCAGGAAAAAACGCATACGCACTTTTTGGTCAACCAAGCAAGCGTGTAAAGGAAATCTGCACTACAAGGAAGCCTCACTGCCCCCCGGTCAAAAGGGCCATCTGAAAAAAGTGTAAAATCCAGAAAGGCAGGACAGGTCATGGAGAACAGGGAGCCTTGTTATGCTGATGGGCAGGATGTAAATTGCCAACAGCCACTCTGAAGAAGTGTATGGTGTTTCCTGAAACACGTAGGAAACAAAGCAACACAGCCTATGGCACTTCCACTTATGGATCTATAGCTTAGGGAAATTAAAATCAAAAACACACAGCCACCCCAAAGTTTGGGACGGCTCCGTTTACAGGAACCTCGTTTACAGTACAAGTTAAATATCCGAGAAAGCAAAAAATGGATAAAGAAGTAGTGCTACGTACGTACAATGGAATATTACACAGCAATGAAATCTACGTCATCATGCCCGTAGCGCCATAATGAGTGGATTGAGGTATGATGATTCTACGAGAAATAAGTCACACAGAAAAAGAAACATCATAAGATATGACTAATACACGGAATGTAAACTTGGCTACACATGAACTGAATTACAAAACAGAAAAGCGTCTCAAATTGAGACAACCAACTTATGCTTGCTTATGGGGAAAGGTGAGTTGGGGTGCTGCATAAAAACAGAGATTGAAATTAGCACAGATACCGTTCCATAAGCCAAATATATAATAGACAAGACCTACTCCTTGCTCAGTGAAATAGACTCAACACCACATATTCAACGCCTGGGAATATACCTGACAAGTAAGAATCTTAAAACCCATGGATTTATATGTCTCCATAAGGAAATCAAATGTCTGTACATCGGCCTAAACACAGCAGTGAAAATCCGATAAATCCCATTATCAAAATAAATTTCAAAAACAAAACACAATGACAGTTAAATAGAGAGCTATTCTTAAATAATTGATTCAGGGCTTGTGATGCAACCTGGATTTACCACATCTACACCCAGAGCTGGGTGAGACATAAGGCTGGGCGCTTCGGGCTGGTAGCATTGGTGAGGTTCGGTGAGCAAACGCAGACCCTTTGAAGTCATACTGCATGGTACTCATTCCATGGGTCCCAACTCTCCAGGTTTAAGGGATTCTTCCTTCAGCTAAAACATGCATGGGAAACCCAGAGTATGGTCCACCGTGTGATTGGGAAACGTTTCCAAATGCATCTCAGTTTTCGAACCCTGGTACTCGGGTTCACCATTCCAGACGCTTTATTAAAACTCTCCCCACTTGGAGAGTCAGTGCCTTTAACCTCCTGTTTGGCACAGTTTGCAATTTCTGCGCAAGATGAACAGGAATAGGGAGAACCAATGAGAGACTACCTGTAGGTGTCTGCACGGGCAAATGGAATGCTCATTTCCCACCAGGAAGAGGAATTAACCAAAGGCTCAGCGTGCCATGCCGGAAACAGATTAGGGCCTGAAACAATCCTGCGGTTTTGCGGCCAGTTCACATGAAAGCGAGTTGAGGAAAGGAGTTCTGGGGCACTGTATTTCACAAACCTGCAGAGTTATGAATGACAGCTATCGTCCAAAAATGTATTGAAGTAAGTCTTCGAAGAGGACTTGAAAGCGGGGCAGAATTTCACGAAAACGATTTCAGGGGGTAGACTGGAATTGAACTTAAAGCATAGGAAAAGAGGCAGAATGTCGACAATGATGCACTTGGCCAAAAAGTGCGTATGCGTTTTTTCCTGAATATATTCAGGAAAAAACGCATACGCCCTTTTTGGCCAACCAAGCAAGCGTGTAAAGGAAATCTGCACTACAATGGAGTCTCACTGCCCCCCGGTCAAAAGGGCCATCTGAAAAAAGTGTAAAATCCAGAAAGGCAGGACACGTCATGGAGAACAGGGAGCCTTGTTATGCTGCTGGGCAGGATGTAAATTGCCAACAGCCACTCTGGAGAAGTGTATGGTGTTTCCTGAAACACGTAGGAAACAAAGCAACACAGCCTATTGCACTTCCACTTATGGTCCTATAGCTTAGGGAAATTAAAATCAAAAACACACAGCCACCCCAAAGTTTGGGACGGCTCTGTTTACAAGAACCTCATCTACGGTACAAGTTAAATATCCGAGAAAGCAAAAAATGGTTAAAGAAGTTGTGGTACGCACGTACAATGGAATATCACTCAGCAATGAAATCTCCGTCATCAGGCCCATAGCGGCATAATGAGTGGGTTCAGGTACGATGATTCTACGAGAAATAATTCACACAGAAAAAGAAACATCATAAGATATCACTAATACACGGAATGTAAATTTGAATACACATGAACTGAATTACAAAACAGAACATGGTATCAAATTTAGAAAACCAAATTATGTTTGCTTATGGGGAAAGGTGAGTTGGGGTACTGCATAAAACCAGAGATTGAAATTAGCACAGATACCTTTCCATAAGCCAAATATTAATAGACAAGACCTACTCCTTGCTCAACGAAATGGAGTCAACACTCCATATTCAACGCCTGGGAATATACCTGACAAGTAAGAATCTTAAAACCCATGGATTTATATGTCTCCACAAGGAAATCAAGCGTGTGTACAGCGGCATAAACGCAGCAGTGAAAATCCGATAAATCCCATTATCAAAATAAATTTCAAAAACCAAACACAATGACAGTGAAATAGAGAGCAATTCTTAAACAATTCATTCAGGGCTTGTGATGAAACCTGGATTTACCACATCTACACCCAGAGCTGCGTGAGACATAAGGCTGGACACTTCGGGCTGATAGCTTTGGTGAGGTTCGGTGAGCAAACGCAGACCCTTTGCAGTCATACTGCATGGTACCCATTCCATGGGTCCCAGCTCTCCAGGTTTAAGGGATTCTTCCTTCAGCTAAATCATGCATAGGAAACCCAGAGTATGGTCCACCGTGTGATTGGGAAACGTTTTCAAATGCATCTCAGTTTTCGAAACCTGGTACTCGGGTTCACCATTCCAGACGCTTTACTAACATTCTCCCCACTTGGAGAGTCAGTGCCTTTAACCTCCTGTTTGGCACAGTTTGCAAATTCTGCGCAAGATGAACAGGCATAGGGAGAACCAATGAGAGACTAGCTGTAGGTGTCTGCACGGGCAAATGGAACGCTCATTTCCCACCAGGAAGAGGAATTAAACAAAGGCTCAGCGTGCCCTGCCGGAAACAGATTAGGGCCTGAAGCAATCCTGCGGTTTTGCAGCCAGCTCACGAGAAAGCGAGTTGAGGAAAGGAGCTCAGGGGCACTGTAATTCACAAACCTGCAGAGTTATGAATGACAGCTATCGTCCAAAAATGTACTGAAGTAAGTCTTCGAAGAGGACTTGAAAGTGGGGCAGAATTTCAGGATTTCCTGAATATATTCAGGAAAAAACGCATACGCCCTTTTTGGCCAACCAAGCATGCGTGTAAAGGAAATCTGTACTACAATGGAGTCTCACTGCCCCCCGGTCAAAAGGGCCATCTGAAAAAAGTGTAAAATCCAGAAAGGCAGGACAGGTCATGGAGAACAGGGAGCCTTGTTATGCTGCTGGGCAGGATGTAAATTGCCAACAGCCACTCTGGAGAAGTGTATGGTGTTTCCTGAAACACGTAGGAAACAAAGCAACACAGCCTATTGCACTTCCACTTATGGTCCTATAGCTTAGGGAAATTAAAATCAAAAACACACAGCCACCCCAAAGTTTGGGACGGCTCTGTTTACAAGAACCTCATCTACGGTACAAGTTAAATATCCGAGAAAGCAAAAAATGGAAAAAGAAGTTGTGGTACGCACGTACAATGGAATATCACTCAGCAATGAAATCTCCATCATCAGGCCCGTAGCGGCATAATGAGTGGATCCAAGTACAATGATTCTACGGGAAATAAGTCACACAGAATAAGAAACATCATAAGATATCACTAATACACGGAATGTAAACTTGACTACACATGAACTGAATTACAAAACAGAACAGGGTCTCAAATTTAGAAAACCAACTTATGCTTGCTTATGGGGCAAGGTGAGTTGGGGTGCTGCATAAAACCAGAGATTGAAATTAGCACAGATACTGTTCCATAAGCCAAATATAAAATAGGCAACACCTACTCCTTGCTCAACGAAATGGACTCAACACCCCATATTCAACGCCTGGGAAGATACCTGACAAGGAAGAATCTTAAAACCCATGGATTTATATGTCTCCATAAGGAAAACAAGGATGTGTACATCGGCCTAAACGCAGCAGTGAAGATCCGTTAAAACCCATTATCAAAATAAATTTCAAAAACCAAACACAATGACAGTGAAATAGAGAGCAATTCTTAAATAATTCATTCAGGGCTTGTGATGCAACCTGGATTTACCACATCTACACCCAGAGCTGGGTGAGACATAAGGCTGGACACTTCGGGCTGATAGCATTCGTGAGGTTCGGTGAGCAAACACAAACCCTTTGAAGTCATACTGCATGGTACCCATTACATGGGTCCCAACTCTGCAGGTTTTAGGGATTCTTCCTAGAGCTAAAACATGCATGGGAAACCCAGAGTATGGTCCACCGTTTGATTGGGAAACGTTTTCAAATGCATCTCAGTTTTCGTCCCCTGGTACTCGGGTTCACCATTCCAGACGCTTTACTAACCCTCTCCCCACTTGGAGAGTCAGTGCCTATAACATCCTCTTTGGCACAGTTTGCAATTTCTGCACAAGATGAACAGGAATAGGGAGAACCAATGAGAGACTAGCTGTAGATGTCTGCACGGGCAAATGGAACTCTCATTTCCCACCAGGAAGAGGAATTAAAAAAAGGCTCAGTGTGCCCTGCTGGAAACAAATCAGGGTCTGAAGAAATCCGGCGGTTTTGCGGCCAGCTCACAAGAAAGCGAGTTGAAGAAAGGAGATCAGGGGCACTGTAATTCACAAACCAGCAGAGTTATGAATGACAGCTATCGTCCAAAAATGTATTGAAGTATGTCTTCGAAGAGGACATGAAAGCGGGGCAGAATTTCAGGAAAACGATTTCAGGGGGCAGACTGGAATTGCACTTAAAGCATTGGAAAAGAGGCAGAATGTCGACAATGATGCACTTGGCGAAAAAGGGCGTATGCGTTTTTTCCTGAATATATTCAGGAAAAAACGCATACGCCCTTTTTGGCCAACAAAGCAAGCATGTAAAGGAAATCTGCACTACAATGAAGTCTCACTGCCCCCCGGTCAAAAGGGCCATCTGAAAAAAGTGTAAAATCCATAAAGGCAGGACAGGTCATGGAGAACAGGGAGCCTTGTTATGCTGATGGGCAGGATGTAAATTGCCAACAGCCACTCTGGAGAAGTGTATGGTGTTTCCTGAAACACGTAGGAAACAAAGCAACACAGCCTATGGCACTTCCACTTATGGATCTATAGCTTAGGGAAATTAAAATCAAAAACACACAGCCACCCCAAAGTTTGGGACGGCTCCGTTTACAGGAACCTCGTTTACAGTACAAGTTAAATATCCGAGAAAGCAAAAAATGGATAAAGAAGTAGTGCTACGTACGTACAATGGAATATTACACAGCAATGAAATCTACGTCATCATGCCCGTAGCGCCATAATGAGTGGATTGAGGTATGATGATTCTACGAGAAATAAGTCACACAGAAAAAGAAACATCATAAGATATGACTAATACACGGAATGTAAACTTGGCTACACATGAACTGAATTACAAAACAGAAAAGTGTCTCAAATTGACAACCAACTTATGCTTGCTTATGGGGAAAGGTGAGTTGGGGTGCTGCATAAAAACAGAGATTGAAATTAGCACAGATACCGTTCTATAAGCCAAATATATTATAGACAAGACCTACTCCTTGCTCAGTGAAATAGACTCAACACCCCATATTCAACGCCTGGGAATATACCTGACAAGTAAGAATCTTAAAACCCATGGATTTATATGTCTCCATAAGGAAATCAAATGTCTGTACATCGGCCTAAACACAGCAGTGAAAATCCGATAAATCCTATTATCAAAAGAAATTTCAAAAACAAAACACAATGACAGTTAATAGAGAGCTATTCTTAAATAATTGATTCAGGGCTTGTGATGCAACCTGGATTTACCACATCTACACCCAGAGCTGGGTGAGACATAAGGCTGGGCACTTCGGGCTGGTAGCATTGGTGAGGTTCGGTGAGCAAACGCAGACCCTTTGAAGTCATACTGCATGGTACCCATTCCATGGGTCCCAACTCTCCAGGTTTAAGGGATTCTTCCTTCAGCTAAAACATGCATGGGAAACCCAGAGTATGGTCCACCGTGTGATTGGGAAACGTTTCCAAATGCATCTCAGTTTTCGAACCCTGGTACTCGGGTTCACCATTCCAGACGCTTTATTAAAACTCTCCCCACTTGGAGAGTCAGTGCCTTTAACCTCCTGTTTGGCACAGTTTGCAATTTCTGCGCAAGATGAACAGGAATAGGGAGAACCAATGAGAGACTACCTGTAGGTGTCTGCACGGGCAAATGGAATGCTCATTTCCCACCAGGAAGAGGAATTAACCAAAGGCTCAGCGTGCCATGCCGGAAACAGATTAGGGCCTGAAACAATCCTGCGGTTTTGCGGCCAGTTCACATGAAAGCGAGTTGAGGAAAGGAGTTCTGGGGCACTGTATTTCACAAACCTGCAGAGTTATGAATGACAGCTATCATCCAAAAATGTATTGAAGTAAGTCTTCGAAGAGGACTTGAAAGTGGGGCAGAATTTCACGAAAACGATTTCAGGGGGTAGACTGGAATTGACCTTAAAGCATAGGAAAAGAGGCAGAATGTCGACAATGATGCACTTGGCCAAAAAGTGCGTATGCGTTTTTTCCTGAATATATTCAGGAAAAAACGCATACGCACTTTTTGGCCAACCAAGCAAGCGTGTAAAGGAAATCTGCACTACAATGGAGTCTCACTGCCCCCCGGTCAAAAGGGCCATCTGAAAAAAGTGTAAAATCCAGAAAGGCAGGACAGGTCATGGAGAACAGGGAGCCTTGTTATGCTGCTGGGCAGGATGTAAATTGCCAACAGCCACTCTGGAGAAGTGTATGGTGTTTCCTGAAACACGTAGGAAACAAAGCAACACAGCCTATTGCACTTCGACTTATGGTCCTATAGCTTAGGGAAATTAAAATCAAAAACAGACAGCCACCTCAAACTTTGGGACGGCTCTGTTTACAAGAACCTCGTCTACTGTACAACTTAAATATCAGAGAAAGCAAAAAATTCATAAAGAAGTTGTGGTACGCAAGTACAGTGGAATATCACTCAGCAATGAAATCTACATCATCAGGCCTGTAGCGGCATAATGGGTGGATTCAGGTATGATGATTCTACGAGAAATAAGTCACACAGAAAAAGAAACCTCATAAGATATCACTAATACACGGAATGTAAACTTGGCTACCCATGAACTGAATTACAAAACAGAACAGAGTCTCAAATTTAGAAAACCAACTTATGCTTGCTTATGGGGAAAGGTGAGTTGGGGTGCTGCATAAAACCAGAGACTGAAATTAGCACAGATACCGTTCCATAAGCCAAATATATAATAGACAAGATCTACACCTTGCTCAACGAAACGGACTCAACGCCTGGGAATATACCTGACAAGTAAGAATCTTAAAACCCATGGATTTATATGTCTCCATAAGGAAATCAAGCGTGTGATCAGCGGCCTAAACGCAACAGTGAAAATCCGATAAATCCCATTATCAAAATAAATTTCAAAACCAAAACACATTGACAGTGAAATAGAGAGCAATTCTTAAATAATTCATTCAGGGCTTGTGATGCAACCTGGATTTACCACATCTACACCCCGAGCTGGGTGAGACATAAGGCTGGACACTTCGGGCTGATAGCATTTGTGAGGTTCGGTGAGCAAACGCAGACCCTTTGAAGTCATACTGCATGGTACCCATTCCATGGTTCCCAGCTCTCCAGGTTTAAGGGATTCTTCCTTCAGCTAAAACATGCATGGGAAACGCAGAGTATTGTCCACCGTGTGATTGGGAAACGTTTTCAAATATATCTCAGTTTTCGAACCCTGGTACTCGGGTTCACCATTCCAGACACTTTACTAACATTCTCCCCACTTGGAGAGTCAGTGCCTTTAACCTCCTGTTTGGCACAGTTTGCAATTTCTACGCAAGATTAACAGGAATAGGAAGAACCAATGAGAGACTAGCTGTAGGTGTCTGCACGGGCAAATGGAACGCTCATTTCCCACCAGGAAGAGGAATTAACCAAAGGCTCAGCGTGCCCTGCCGGAAACAGATTAGGGCCTGAAGCAATCCTGCGGTTTTTCGGCCAGCTCACAAGAAAGCGAGTTGAGGAAACGAGCTCAGGGGCACTGTAATTCACAAACCTGCAGAGTTATGAATGACAGCTCTCGTCCAAAAATGTATTGAAGTAAGTCTTCGAAGAGGACTTGAAAGCGGGGCAGAATTTCAGGAAAACGATTTCAGGGGGTAGACTGGAATTGCACTTAAAGCATAGGAAATGAGGCAGAATGTCGACAATGATGCACTGGCCAAAAAGGGCGTATTCGTTTTTTCCTGAATATATTCAGGAAAAAACGCATACGCACTTTTTGGTCAACCAAGCAAGCGTGTAAAGGAAATCTGCACTACAAGGAAGCCTCACTGCCCCCCGGTCAAAAGGGCCATCTGAAAAAAGTGTAAAATCCAGAAAGGCAGGACAGGTCATGGAGAACAGGGAGCCTTGTTATGCTGATGGGCAGGATGTAAATTGCCAACAGCCACTCTGGAGAAGTGTATGGTGTTTCCTGAAACACGTAGGAAACAAAGCAACACAGCCTATGGCACTTCCACTTATGGATCTATAGCTTAGGGAAATTAAAATCAAAAACACACAGCCACCCCAAATTTTGGGACGGCTCCGTTTACAGGAACCTCGTTTACAGTACAAGTTAAATATCCGAGAAAGCAAAAAATGGATAAAGAAGTAGTGCTATGTACGTACAATGGAATATTACACAGCAATGAAATCTACGTCATCATGCCCGTAGCGCCATAATGAGTGGATTGAGGTATGATGATTCTACGAGAAATAAGTCACACAGAAAAAGAAACATCATAAGATATGACTAATACACGGAATGTAAACTTGGCTACACATGAACTGAATTACAAAACAGAAAAGTGTCTCAAATTGAGACAACCAACTTATGCTTGCTTATGGGGAAAGGTGAGTTGGGGTGCTGCATAAAAACAGAGATTGAAATTAGCACAGATACCGTTCCATAAGCCAAATATATAATAGACAAGACCTACTCCTTGCTCAGTGAAATAGACTCAACACCACATATTCAACGCCTGGGAATATACCTGACAAGTAAGAATCTTAAAACCCATGGATTTATATGTCTCCATAAGGAAATCAAATGTCTGTACATCGGCCTAAACACAGCAGTGAAAATCCGATAAATCCCATTATCAAAATAAATTTCAAAAACAAAACACAATGACAGTTAAATAGAGAGCTATTCTTAAATAATTGATTCAGGGCTTGTGATGCAACCTGGATTTACCACATCTACACCCAGAGGTGGGTGAGACATAAGGCTGGGCGCTTCGGGCTGGTAGCATTGGTGAGGTTCGGTGAGCAAACGCAGACCCTTTGAAGTCATACTGCATGGTACTCATTCCATGGGTCCCAACTCTCCAGGTTTAAGGGATTCTTCCTTCAGCTAAAACATGCATGGGAAACCCAGAGTATGGTCCACCGTGTGATTGGGAAACGTTTCCAAATGCATCTCAGTTTTCGAACCCTGGTACTCGGGTTCACCATTCCAGACGCTTTATTAAAACTCTCCCCACTTGGAGAGTCAGTGCCTTTAACCTCCTGTTTGGCACAGTTTGCAATTTCTGCGCAAGATGAACAGGAATAGGGAGAACCAATGAGAGACTACCTGTAGGTGTCTGCACGGGCAAATGGAATGCTCATTTCCCACCAGGAAGAGGAATTAACCAAAGGCTCAGCGTGCCATGCCGGAAACAGATTAGGGCCTGAAACAATCCTGTGGTTTTGCGGCCAGTTCACATGAAAGCGAGTTGAGGAAAGGAGTTCTGGGGCACTGTATTTCACAAACCTGCAGAGTTATGAATGACAGCTATCGTCCAAAAATGTATTGAAGTAAGTCTTCGAAGAGGACTTGAAAGCGGGGCAGAATTTCACGAAAACGATTTCAGGGGGTAGACTGGAATTGACCTTAAAGCATAGGAAAAGAGGCAGAATGTCGACAATGATGCACTTGGCCAAAAAGTGCGTATGCGTTTTTTCCTGAATATATTCAGGAAAAAACGCATACGCCCTTTTTGGCCAACCAAGCAAGCGTGTAAAGGAAATCTGCACTACAATGGAGTCTCACTGCCCCCCGGTCAAAAGGGCCATCTGAAAAAAGTGTAAAATCCAGAAAGGCAGGACACGTCATGGAGAACAGGGAGCCTTGTTATGCTGCTGGGCAGGATGTAAATTGCCAACAGCCACTCTGGAGAAGTGTATGGTGTTTCCTGAAACACGTAGGAAACAAAGCAACACAGCCTATTGCACTTCCACTTATGGTCCTATAGCTTAGGGAAATTAAAATCAAAAACACACAGCCACCCCAAAGTTTGGGACGGCTCTGTTTACAAGAACCTCATCTACGGTACAAGTTAAATATCCGAGAAAGCAAAAAATGGTTAAAGAAGTTGTGGTACGCACGTACAATGGAATATCACTCAGCAATGAAATCTCCGTCATCAGGCCCATAGCGGCATAATGAGTGGGTTCAGGTACGATGATTCTACGAGAAATAATTCACACAGAAAAAGAAACATCATAAGATATCACTAATACACAGAATGTAAATTTGAATACACATGAACTGAATTACAAAACAGAACATGGTATCAAATTTAGAAAACCAAATTATGTTTGCTTATGGGGAAAGGTGAGTTGGGGTACTGCATAAAACCAGAGATTGAAATTAGCACAGATACCTTTCCATAAGCCAAATATTAATAGACAAGACCTACTCCTTGCTCAACGAAATGGAGTCAACACTCCATATTCAACGCCTGGGAATATACCTGACAAGTAAGAATCTTAAAACCCATGGATTTATATGTCTCCACAAGGAAATCAAGTGTGTGTACAGCGGCATAAACGCAGCAGTGAAAATCCGATAAATCCCATTATCAAAATAAATTTCAAAAACAAAACACAATGACAGTGAAATAGAGAGCAATTCTTAAACAATTCATTCAGGGCTTGTGATGAAACCTGGATTTACCACATCTACACCCAGAGCTGCGTGAGACATAAGGCTGGACACTTCGGGCTGATAGCTTTGGTGAGGTTCGGTGAGCAAACGCAGACCCTTTGCAGTCATACTGCATGGTACCCATTCCATGGGTCCCAACTCTCCAGGTTTAAGGGATTCTTCCTTCAGCTAAATCATGCATAGGAAACCCAGAGTATGGTCCACCGTGTGATTGGGAAACGTTTTCAAATGCATCTCAGTTTTCGAAACCTGGTACTCGGGTTCACCATTCCAGACGCTTTACTAACATTCTCCCCACTTGGAGAGTCAGTGCCTTTAACCTCCTGTTTGGCACAGTTTGCAATTTCTGCGCAAGATGAACAGGAATAGGGAGAACCAATGAGAGACTAGCTGTAGGTGTCTGCACGGGCAAATGGAACGCTCATTTCCCACCAGGAAGAGGAATTAAACAAAGGCTCAGCGTGCCCTGCCGGAAACAGATTAGGGCCTGAAGCAATCCTGCGGTTTTGCAGCCAGCTCACGAGAAAGCGAGTTGAGGAAAGGAGCTCAGGGGCACTGTAATTAACAAACCTGCAGAGTTATGAATGACAGCTATCGTCCAAAAATGTACTGAAGTAAGTCTTCGAAGAGGACTTGAAAGTGGGGCAGAATTTCAGGATTTCCTGAATATATTCAGGAAAAAACGCATACGCCCTTTTTGGCCAACCAAGCATGCGTGTAAAGGAAATCTGTACTACAATGGAGTCTCACTGCCCCCCGGTCAAAAGGGCCATCTGAAAAAAGTGTAAAATCCAGAAAGGCAGGACAGGTCATGGAGAACAGGGAGCCTTGTTATGCTGCTGGGCAGGATGTAAATTGCCAACAGCCACTCTGGAGAAGTGTATGGTGTTTCCTGAAACACGTAGGAAACAAAGCAACACAGCCTATTGCACTTCCACTTATGGTCCTATAGCTTAGGGAAATTAAAATCAAAAACACACAGCCACCCCAAAGTTTGGGACGGCTCTGTTTACAAGAACCTCATCTACGGTACAAGTTAAATATCCGAGAAAGCAAAAAATGGAAAAAGAAGTTGTGGTACGCACGTACAATGGAATATCACTCAGCAATGAAATCTCCATCATCAGGCCCGTAGCGGCATAATGAGTGGATCCAAGTACAATGATTCTACGGGAAATAAGTCACACAGAATAAGAAACATCATAAGATATCACTAATACACGGAATGTAAACTTGACTACACATGAACTGAATTACAAAACAGAACAGGGTCTCAAATTTAGAAAACCAACTTATGCTTGCTTATGGGGCAAGGTGAGTTGGGGTGCTGCATAAAACCAGAGATTGAAATTAGCACAGATACTGTTCCATAAGCCAAATATAAAATAGGCAACACCTACTCCTTGCTCAACGAAATGGACTCAACACCCCATATTCAACGCCTGGGAAGATACCTGACAAGGAAGAATCTTAAAACCCATGGATTTATATGTCTCCATAAGGAAAACAAGGATGTGTACATCGGCCTAAACGCAGCAGTGAAGATCCGTTAAAACCCATTATCAAAATAAATTTCAAAAACCAAACACAATGACAGTGAAATAGAGAGCAATTCTTAAATAATTCATTCAGGGCTTGTGATGCAACCTGGATTTACCACATCTACACCCAGAGCTGGGTGAGACATAAGGCTGGACACTTCGGGCTGATAGCATTCGTGAGGTTCGGTGAGCAAACACAAACCCTTTGAAGTCATACTGCATGGTACCCATTACATGGGTCCCAACTCTGCAGGTTTTAGGGATTCTTCCTAGAGCTAAAACATGCATGGGAAACCCAGAGTATGGTCCACCGTTTGATTGGGAAACGTTTTCAAATGCATCTCAGTTTTCGTCCCCTGGTACTCGGGTTCACCATTCCAGACGCTTTACTAACCCTCTCCCCACTTGGAGAGTCAGTGCCTATAACATCCTCTTTGGCACAGTTTGCAATTTCTGCACAAGATGAACAGGAATAGGGAGAACCAATGAGAGACTAGCTGTAGATGTCTGCACGGGCAAATGGAACTCTCATTTCCCACCAGGAAGAGGAATTAAAAAAAGGCTCAGTGTGCCCTGCTGGAAACAAATCAGGGTCTGAAGAAATCCGGCGGTTTTGCGGCCAGCTCACAAGAAAGCGAGTTGAAGAAAGGAGATCAGGGGCACTGTAATTCACAAACCAGCAGAGTTATGAATGACAGCTATCGTCCAAAAATGTATTGAAGTATGTCTTCGAAGAGGACATGAAAGCGGGGCAGAATTTCAGGAAAACGATTTCAGGGGGCAGACTGGAATTGCACTTAAAGCATTGGAAAAGAGGCAGAATGTCGACAATGATGCACTTGGCGAAAAAGGGCGTATGCGTTTTTTCCTGAATATATTCAGGAAAAAACGCATACGCACTTTTTGGCCAACAAAGCAAGCATGTAAAGGAAATCTGCACTACAATGAAGTCTCACTGCCCCCCGGTCAAAAGGGCCATCTGAAAAAAGTGTAAAATCCATAAAGGCAGGACAGGTCATGGAGAACAGGGAGCCTTGTTATGCTGATGGACGGGATGTAAATTGCCAACAGCCACTCTGGAGAAGTGTATGGTGTTTCCTGAAACACGTAGGAAACAAAGCAACACAGCCTATGGCACTTCCACTTATGGATCTATAGCTTAGGGAAATTAAAATCAAAAACACACAGCCACCCCAAATTTTGGGACGGCTCCGTTTACAGGAACCTCGTTTACAGTACAAGTTAAATATCCGAGAAAGCAAAAAATGGATAAAGAAGTAGTGCTACGTACGTACAATGGAATATTACACAGCAATGAAATCTACGTCATCATGCCCGTAGCGCCATAATGAGTGGATTGAGGTATGATGATTCTACGAGAAATAAGTCACACAGAAAAAGAAACATCATAAGATATGACTAATACACGGAATGTAAACTTGGCTACACATGAACTGAATTACAAAACAGAAAAGTGTCTCAAATTGAGACAACCAACTTATGCTTGCTTATGGGGAAAGGTGAGTTGGGGTGCTGCATAAAAACAGAGATTGAAATTAGCACAGATACCGTTCCATAAGCCAAATATATAATAGACAAGACCTACTCCTTGCTCAGTGAAATAGACTCAACACCACATATTCAACGCCTGGGAATATACCTGACAAGTAAGAATCTTAAAACCCATGGATTTATATGTCTCCATAAGGAAATCAAATGTCTGTACATCGGCCTAAACACAGCAGTGAAAATCCGATAAATCCCATTATCAAAATAAATTTCAAAAACAAAACACAATGACAGTTAAATAGAGAGCTATTCTTAAATAATTGATTCAGGGCTTGTGATGCAACCTGGATTTACCACATCTACACCCAGAGCTGGGTGAGACATAAGGCTGGGCGCTTCGGGCTGGTAGCATTGGTGAGGTTCGGTGAGCAAACGCAGACCCTTTGAAGTCATACTGCATGGTACTCATTCCATGGGTCCCAACTCTCCAGGTTTAAGGGATTCTTCCTTCAGCTAAAACATGCATGGGAAACCCAGAGTATGGTCCACCGTGTGATTGGGAAACGTTTCCAAATGCATCTCAGTTTTCGAACCCTGGTACTCGGGTTCACCATTCCAGACGCTTTATTAAAACTCTCCCCACTTGGAGAGTCAGTGCCTTTAACCTCCTGTTTGGCACAGTTTGCAATTTCTGCGCAAGATGAACAGGAATAGGGAGAACCAATGAGAGACTACCTGTAGGTGTCTGCACGGGCAAATGGAATGCTCATTTCCCACCAGGAAGAGGAATTAACCAAAGGCTCAGCGTGCCATGCCGGAAACAGATTAGGGCCTGAAACAATCCTGTGGTTTTGCGGCCAGTTCACATGAAAGCGAGTTGAGGAAAGGAGTTCTGGGGCACTGTATTTCACAAACCTGCAGAGTTATGAATGACAGCTATCGTCCAAAAATGTATTGAAGTAAGTCTTCGAAGAGGACTTGAAAGCGGGGCAGAATTTCACGAAAACGATTTCAGGGGGTAGACTGGAATTGACCTTAAAGCATAGGAAAAGAGGCAGAATGTCGACAATGATGCACTTGGCCAAAAAGTGCGTATGCGTTTTTTCCTGAATATATTCAGGAAAAAACGCATACGCCCTTTTTGGCCAACCAAGCAAGCGTGTAAAGGAAATCTGCACTACAATGGAGTCTCACTGCCCCCCGGTCAAAAGGGCCATCTGAAAAAAGTGTAAAATCCAGAAAGGCAGGACACGTCATGGAGAACAGGGAGCCTTGTTATGCTGCTGGGCAGGATGTAAATTGCCAACAGCCACTCTGGAGAAGTGTATGGTGTTTCCTGAAACACGTAGGAAACAAAGCAACACAGCCTATTGCACTTCCACTTATGGTCCTATAGCTTAGGGAAATTAAAATCAAAAACACACAGCCACCCCAAAGTTTGGGACGGCTCTGTTTACAAGAACCTCATCTACGGTACAAGTTAAATATCCGAGAAAGCAAAAAATGGTTAAAGAAGTTGTGGTACGCACGTACAATGGAATATCACTCAGCAATGAAATCTCCGTCATCAGGCCCATAGCGGCATAATGAGTGGGTTCAGGTACGATGATTCTACGAGAAATAATTCACACAGAAAAAGAAACATCATAAGATATCACTAATACACGGAATGTAAATTTGAATACACATGAACTGAATTACAAAACAGAACATGGTATCAAATTTAGAAAACCAAATTATGTTTGCTTATGGGGAAAGGTGAGTTGGGGTACTGCATAAAACCAGAGATTGAAATTAGCACAGATACCTTTCCATAAGCCAAATATTAATAGACAAGACCTACTCCTTGCTCAACGAAATGGAGTCAACACTCCATATTCAACGCCTGGGAATATACCTGACAAGTAAGAAACTTAAAACCCATGGATTTATATGTCTCCACAAGGAAATCAAGTGTGTGTACAGCGGCATAAACGCAGCAGTGAAAATCCGATAAATCCCATTATCAAAATAAATTTCAAAAACAAAACACAATGACAGTGAAATAGAGAGCAATTCTTAAACAATTCATTCAGGGCTTGTGATGAAACCTGGATTTACCACATCTACACCCAGAGCTGCGTGAGACATAAGGCTGGACACTTCGGGCTGATAGCTTTGGTGAGGTTCGGTGAGCAAACGCAGACCCTTTGCAGTCATACTGCATGGTACCCATTCCATGGGTCCCAACTCTCCAGGTTTAAGGGATTCTTCCTTCAGCTAAATCATGCATAGGAAACCCAGAGTATGGTCCACCGTGTGATTGGGAAACGTTTTCAAATGCATCTCAGTTTTCGAAACCTGGTACTCGGGTTCACCATTCCAGACGCTTTACTAACATTCTCCCCACTTGGAGAGTCAGTGCCTTTAACCTCCTGTTTGGCACAGTTTGCAAATTCTGCGCAAGATGAACAGGCATAGGGAGAACCAATGAGAGACTAGCTGTAGGTGTCTGCACGGGCAAATGGAACGCTCATTTCCCACCAGGAAGAGGAATTAACCAAAGGCTCAGCGTGCCCTGCCGGAAACAGATTAGGGCCTGAAGCAATCCTGCGGTTTTGCAGCCAGCTCACGAGAAAGCGAGTTGAGGAAAGGAGCTCAGGGGCACTGTAATTCACAAACCTGCAGAGTTATGAATGACAGCTATCGTCCAAAAATGTACTGAAGTAAGTCTTCGAAGAGGACTTGAAAGTGGGGCAGAATTTCAGGATTTCCTGAATATATTCAGGAAAAAACGCATACGCCCTTTTTGGCCAACCAAGCATGCGTGTAAAGGAAATCTGTACTACAATGGAGTCTCACTGCCCCCCGGTCAAAAGGGCCATCTGAAAAAAGTGTAAAATCCAGAAAGGCAGGACAGGTCATGGAGAACAGGGAGCCTTGTTATGCTGCTGGGCAGGATGTAAATTGCCAACAGCCACTCTGGAGAAGTGTATGGTGTTTCCTGAAACACGTAGGAAACAAAGCAACACAGCCTATTGCACTTCCACTTATGGTCCTATAGCTTAGGGAAATTAAAATCAAAAACACACAGCCACCCCAAAGTTTGGGACGGCTCTGTTTACAAGAACCTCATCTACGGTACAAGTTAAATATCCGAGAAAGCAAAAAATGGAAAAAGAAGTTGTGGTACGCACGTACAATGGAATATCACTCAGCAATGAAATCTCCATCATCAGGCCCGTAGCGGCATAATGAGTGGATCCAAGTACAATGATTCTACGGGAAATAAGTCACACAGAATAAGAAACATCATAAGATATCACTAATACACGGAATGTAAACTTGACTACACATGAACTGAATTACAAAACAGAACAGGGTCTCAAATTTAGAAAACCAACTTATGCTTGCTTATGGGGCAAGGTGAGTTGGGGTGCTGCATAAAACCAGAGATTGAAATTAGCACAGATACTGTTCCATAAGCCAAATATAAAATAGGCAACACCTACTCCTTGCTCAACGAAATGGACTCAACACCCCATATTCAACGCCTGGGAAGATACCTGACAAGGAAGAATCTTAAAACCCATGGATTTATATGTCTCCATAAGGAAAACAAGGATGTGTACATCGGCCTAAACGCAGCAGTGAAGATCCGTTAAAACCCATTATCAAAATAAATTTCAAAAACCAAACACAATGACAGTGAAATAGAGAGCAATTCTTAAATAATTCATTCAGGGCTTGTGATGCAACCTGGATTTACCACATCTACACCCAGAGCTGGGTGAGACATAAGGCTGGACACTTCGGGCTGATAGCATTCGTGAGGTTCGGTGAGCAAACACAAACCCTTTGAAGTCATACTGCATGGTACCCATTACATGGGTCCCAACTCTGCAGGTTTTAGGGATTCTTCCTAGAGCTAAAACATGCATGGGAAACCCAGAGTATGGTCCACCGTTTGATTGGGAAACGTTTTCAAATGCATCTCAGTTTTCGTCCCCTGGTACTCGGGTTCACCATTCCAGACGCTTTACTAACCCTCTCCCCACTTGGAGAGTCAGTGCCTATAACATCCTCTTTGGCACAGTTTGCAATTTCTGCACAAGATGAACAGGAATAGGGAGAACCAATGAGAGACTAGCTGTAGATGTCTGCACGGGCAAATGGAACTCTCATTTCCCACCAGGAAGAGGAATTAAAAAAAGGCTCAGTGTGCCCTGCTGGAAACAAATCAGGGTCTGAAGAAATCCGGCGGTTTTGCGGCCAGCTCACAAGAAAGCGAGTTGAAGAAAGGAGATCAGGGGCACTGTAATTCACAAACCTGCAGAGTTATGAATGACAGCTATCGTCCAAAAATGTATTGAAGTATGTCTTCGAAGAGGACATGAAAGCGGGGCAGAATTTCAGGAAAACGATTTCAGGGGGCAGACTGGAATTGCACTTAAAGCATTGGAAAAGAGGCAGAATGTCGACAATGATGCACTTGGCGAAAAAGGGCGTATGCGTTTTTTCCTGAATATATTCAGGAAAAAACGCATACGCCCTTTTTGGCCAACAAAGCAAGCATGTAAAGGAAATCTGCACTACAATGAAGTCTCACTGCCCCCCGGTCAAAAGGGCCATCTGAAAAAAGTGTAAAATCCAGAAAGGCAGGACACGTCATGGAGAACAGGGAGCCTTGTTATGCTGATGGGCGGGATGTAAATTGCCAACAGCCACTCTGGAGAAGTGTATGGTGTTTCCTGAAACACGTAGGAAACAAAGCAACACAGCCTATGGCACTTCCACTTATGGTCCTATAGCTTAGGGAAATTAAAATCAAAAACACACAGCCACCCCAAAGTTTGGGACGGCTCTGTTTACAAGAACCTCGTCTACGGTACAAGTTAAATATCCGAGAAAGCAAAAAATGGATAAAGATGTTGTGGTACGCACGTACAATGGAATATCACTCAGCAAATAAATCTACGTCATCAGGCCCATAGCGGCATAATGAGTGGATTCAGGTACGATGATTCTACGAGAAATAAGTCACACAGAAAAAGAAACATCATAAGATATCACTAATACACGGAATGTAAATTTGGCTACACATGAACTGAATTACAAAACAGAACAGGGTTTCATATTTAGAAAACAAACTTATGCTTGCTTATGGGGAAAGGTGAGTTGGGGTGCTGCCTAAAACCAGAGATTGAAATTAGCACAGATAGCCTTGTATAAGCCAAATATATAATAGACAATACCTACTCCTTGCTCAACGAAATAGACTCAACACCCCATATTCAACGCCTGGGAAGATACCTGACAAGTAAGAATCTTAAAACCCATGGATTTATATGTCTCCATAAGGAAATCAAGCGTGTGTACAGCGGCCTAAACGCAGCAGTGAAAATCTGATAAATCCCATTATCAAATTAAATTTCAAAAACAAAACACAATGACAGTGAAATAGAGAGCAATTCTTAAATAATTCATTCAGGGCTTGTGATGCAACCTGGATTTACCACATCTACACCCAGAGCTGGGTGAGACATAAGGCTGGACACTTCGGGCTGATAGCATTGATGAGGTTCGGTGAGCAAACGCAGACCCTTTGAAGTCATACTGCATGGTACCCATTCCATGGGTCCCAACTCTCCAGGTTTAAGGGATTCTTCCTTCAGCTAAAACATGCATGGGAATCCCAGAGTATGGTCCACCATGTGATTGGGAAACGTTTTCAAATGCATCTCAGTTTTCGTCCCTATATACTCGGGTTCACCATTCCAGACGCTTAACTAACACTCTCCCCTCTTGGAGAGTCAGTGACTTTAACCTCCTGTTTGACACAGTTTGCAATTACTGCGCAAGATGAACAGGAATAGGGAGAACCAATGAGAGACTAGCTGTAGGTGTCTGCACGGGCAAATTTAACGCTCATTTCCCACCAGGACGAGGAATTAACCAAAGGCTCAGCGTGCTCTGCCGGAAACAGATTAGGGCCTGAAGCCATCCTGCGGTTTTGCAGCCAGCTCATAAGAAAGCTAGGTGAAGAAAGGAGCTCAGGGACACTGTAATTCACAAACCTGCAGAGTTATGAATGACAGCTATCGTCCAAAAATGTACTGAAGTAAGTCTTCGAAGAGGACTTGAAAGCGGGGCAGAATTTCAGGAAAACGATTTCAGGGGGTAGACTGGAATTGCACTTAAAGCATAGGAAAAGAGGCAGAATGTCGACAATGATGCACTTGGCCATAAAGGGCGTATGCGTTTTATCCTGAATATATTCAGGAAAAAACGCATACGCAGTTTTTATCCAACCAAGCAAGCGTGTAAAGGAAATCTGCACTACAATGAAGTCTCACTGCCCCCCGGTCAAAAGGGCCATCAGAAAAAAGTGTAAAATCCAGAAATGCAGGACAGGTCATGGAGAACAGGGAGCCTTTTTATGCTGATGGGCGGGATGTAAATTGCCAACAGCCACTCTGGAGAACAGTATGCTGTATCCTGAAACATGTAGGATACAAAGCAACACAGCCTATGGCATTTTCACTTATGGTCCTATAGCTTAGGGAAATTAAAATCAAAAACACACAGCCACCCCAAAGTTTGGGACGGCTCTGTTGACAAGAACCTCGTCTACGGTACAAGTTAAATATCCGAGAAAGCAAAAAATGGATAAAGAATTTGTGATACTCCCAAACAATGCAATATCACTCAGCAATGAAATCTACGTCATCAGGCCCATAGCGGCATAATGAGTGGATTCAGGTACGATGATTCTACGAGAAATAAGTCACACAGAAAAAGAAACATCATAAGATATCACTAATACACGGAATATAAACTTGACTACACATGAACTGAATTACAAAACAGAAGAGGGTCTCAAATTTAGAAAACCAACTTATGCTTGCTTTTTGGGAAAGGTGAGTTGGGGTGCTGCATAAAAACACAGATTGAAATTCCTACACATACCGTTCCATAAGCCAAATATGTAATAGACAAGACCTACACCTTCCTCAACGAAATGGACTCAACACCACATATTCAACGCCTGGGAAGATACCTGACAAGTAAGAAACTTAAAACCCATGGATTTATATGTCTCCATAAGGAAATCAAGCATGTGTACAGCGGCCTAAACGCAGCAGTGAAAATCCGATAAATCCCATTATCAAAATAAATTTCAAAAACAAAACACAATGACAGTGAAATAGAGAGCAATTCTTAAATAATTCATTCAGGGCTTGTGATGCAACCTGGATTTACCACATCTACACCCAGAGCTGGGTGAGACATAAGGCTGGAAATATCGGGCTGATAGCATTGGTGAGGTTAGGTGAGCAAACACAGACCCTCTGAAGTCATACTGCATGGTACCCATTCCATGGGTCCCAACTCTCCAGGTTTAAGGGATTCTTCCTTCAGCTAAAACATGCATGGGAAACCCAGGGTATGGTCCACCGTGTGATTGGGAAACGTTTTCAAATGCATCTCAGTTTTCGAAACCTGGTACTCGGAATCACCATTCCAGACGCTTTACTAACACTCTCCCCACTTGGAGAGTCAATGCCTTTAACCTCCTGTTTGGCACAGTTTGCAATTTCTGCGCAAGATGAACAGGAATAGGGAGAACCAATGAGAGACCAGCTGTAGGTGTCTGCACGGGCAAATGGAACGCTCATTTCCCACCAGGAAGAGGAATTAACCAAAGGCTCAGCGTGCCCTGCCCTAAACAGATTAGGGCCTGAAGCAATCCTGCGGTTTTGCGGCAAGCTCACAAGAAAGCGAGTTGAAGAAAGGAGCTCAGGGGCACTGTAATTCACAAACACGCGGAGTTATGAATGACAGCTATCGTCCAAAAATGTATTGAAGTAAGTCTTCGAAGAGGACTTGAAAGCGGGGCAGAATTTCAGGAAAACGATTTCAGGGGGTAGACTGGAATTGCACTTAAATCATAGGAAAAGAGGCAGAAGGTTGACAATGCTGCACTTGGCCAAAAAGGGCGTATGCGTTTTTTCCTGAATATATTCAGGAAAAAACGCATACGCCCTTTTTGGCCAACCAAGCAAGCGTGTAAAGGAAATCTGCACTACAATGGAGTCTCACTGACACCCCGGTCAAAAGGGTCATCTGAAAAAGGTGTAAAATCCAGAAAGGCAGGACAGGTCAGGGAGAACAGGGAGCCTTGTCATGCTGATGGGCGGGATGTAAATTGCAAACAGCCACTCTGGAGAAGTGTATGGTGTTTCCTGAAACACGTAGGAAACAAAGCAACACAGCCTATGGCACTTCCACTTATGGTCCTATAGCTTAGGGAAATTAAAATCAGAAACACACAGCCACCCCAAAGTTTGGGACGGCTCTGTTTACAAGAACCTCGTCTACGGTACAAGTTAAATATCCGAGAAAGCAAAAAATGGATAAAGAAGTTGTGGTACGCACGTACAATGGAATATCACTCAGCAAATAAATCTACGTCATCAGGCCCATAGCGGCATAATGAGTGGATTCAGGTACGATGATTCTACGAGAAATAAGTCACACAGAAAAAGAAACATCATAATATATCACTAATACACGGAATGTAAACTTGGCTACACATGAACTGAATTACAAAACAGAACAGGGTTTCATATTTAGAAAACAAACTTATGCTTGCTTATGGGGAAAGGTGAGTTGGGGTGCTGCCTAAAACCAGAGATTGAAATTAGCACAGATAGCCTTGTATAAGCCAAATATATAATAGACAATACCTACTCCTTGCTCAACGAAATAGACTCAACACCCCATATTCAACGCCTGGGAAGATACCTGACAAGTAAGAATCTTAAAACCCATGGATTTATATGTCTCCATAAGGAAATCAAGCGTGTGTACAGCGGCCTAAACGCAGCAGTGAAAATCTGATAAATCCCATTATCAAATTAAATTTCAAAAACAAAACACAATGACAGTGAAATAGAGAGCAATTCTTAAATAATTCATTCAGGGCTTGTGATGCAACCTGGATTTACCACATCTACACCCAGAGCTGGGTGAGACATAAGGCTGGACACTTCGGGCTGATAGCATTGATGAGGTTCGGTGAGCAAACGCAGACCCTTTGCAGTCATACTGCATGGTACCCATTCCATGGGTCCCAACTCTCCAGGTTTAAGGGATTCTTCCTTCAGCTAAAACATGCATGGGAATCCCAGAGTATGGTCCACCATGTGATTGGGAAATGTTTTCAAATGCATCTCAGTTTTCGCCCCTGGCACTCGGGTTCACCATTCCAGACGCTTTACTATCACTCTCCCCACTTGGAGAGTCAGTGCCTTTAACCTCCTGTTTGGCACAGTTTGCAATTTCTGCGCAAGATGAAAAGGAATAGGGAGAACCAATGAGAGACCAGCTGTAGGTGTCTGCACGGGCAAATACAATGCTCATTTCCCACCAGGACGAGGAATTAACCAAAGGCTCAGCGTGCCCTGCCGGAAACAGATTAGGGCCTGAAGCCATCCTGCGGTTTTGCAGCCAGCTCATAAGTAAGCTAGGTGAAGAAAGGAGCTCAGGGACACTGTAATTCACAAACCTGCAGAGTTATGAATGACAGCTATCGTCCAAAAATGTACTGAAGTAAGTCTTCGAAGAGGACTTGAAAGCGGGGCAGAATTTCAGGAAAACGATTTCAGGGGGTAGACTGGAATTGCACTTAAAGCATAGGAAAAGAGGCAGAATGTCGACAATGATGCACTTGGCCATAAAGGGCGTATGCGTTTTATCCTGAATATATTCAGGAAAAAACGCATACGCAGTTTTTATCCAACCAAGCAAGCGTGTAAAGGAAATCTGCACTACAATGAAGTCTCACTGCCCCCCGGTCAAAAGGGCCATCAGAAAAAAGTGTAAAATCCAGAAATGCAGGACAGGTCATGGAGAACAGGGAGCCTTTTTATGCTGATGGGCGGGATGTAAATTGCCAACAGCCACTCTGGAGAACAGTATGCTGTATCCTGAAACATGTAGGATACAAAGCAACACAGCCTATGGCATTTTCACTTATGGTCCTATAGCTTAGGGAAATTAAAATCAAAAACACACAGCCACCCCAAAGTTTGGGACGGCTCTGTTGACAAGAACCTCGTCTACGGTACAAGTTAAATATCCGAGAAAGCAAAAAATGGATAAAGAATTTGTGATACTCCCAAACAATGCAATATCACTCAGCAATGAAATCTACGTCATCAGGCCCATAGCGGCATAATGAGTGGATTCAGGTACGATGATTCTACGAGAAATAAGTCACACAGAAAAAGAAACATCATAAGATATCACTAATACACGGAATATAAACTTGACTACACATGAACTGAATTACAAAACAGAAGAGGGTCTCAAATTTAGAAAACCAACTTATGCTTGCTTTTTGGGAAAGGTGAGTTGGGGTGCTGCATAAAAACACAGATTGAAATTCCTACACATACCGTTCCATAAGCCAAATATGTAATAGACAAGACCTACACCTTCCTCAACGAAATGGACTCAACACCACATATTCAACGCCTGGGAAGATACCTGACAAGTAAGAAACTTAAAACCCATGGATTTATATGTCTCCATAAGGAAATCAAGCATGTGTACAGCGGCCTAAACGCAGCAGTGAAAATCCGATAAATCCCATTATCAAAATAAATTTCAAAAACAAAACACAATGACAGTGAAATAGAGAGCAATTCTTAAATAATTCATTCAGGGCTTGTGATGCAACCTGGATTTACCACATCTACACCCAGAGCTGGGTGAGACATAAGGCTGGAAATATCGGGCTGATAGCATTGGTGAGGTTAGGTGAGCAAACACAGACCCTCTGAAGTCATACTGCATGGTACCCATTCCATGGGTCCCAACTCTCCAGGTTTAAGGGATTCTTCCTTCAGCTAAAACATGCATGGGAAACCCAGGGTATGGTCCACCGTGTGATTGGGAAACGTTTTCAAATGCATCTCAGTTTTCGAAACCTGGTACTCGGAATCACCATTCCAGACGCTTTACTAACACTCTCCCCACTTGGAGAGTCAATGCCTTTAACCTCCTGTTTGGCACAGTTTGCAATTTCTGCGCAAGATGAACAGGAATAGGGAGAACCAATGAGAGACCAGCTGTAGGTGTCTGCACGGGCAAATGGAACGCTCATTTCCCACCAGGAAGAGGAATTAACCAAAGGCTCAGCGTGCCCTGCCCTAAACAGATTAGGGCCTGAAGCAATCCTGCGGTTTTGCGGCAAGCTCACAAGAAAGCGAGTTGAAGAAAGGAGCTCAGGGGCACTGTAATTCACAAACACGCGGAGTTATGAATGACAGCTATCGTCCAAAAATGTATTGAAGTAAGTCTTCGAAGAGGACTTGAAAGCGGGGCAGAATTTCAGGAAAACGATTTCAGGGGGTAGACTGGAATTGCACTTAAATCATAGGAAAAGAGGCAGAAGGTTGACAATGCTGCACTTGGCCAAAAAGGGCGTATGCGTTTTTTCCTGAATATATTCAGGAAAAAACGCATACGCCCTTTTTGGCCAACCAAGCAAGCGTGTAAAGGAAATCTGCACTACAATGAAGTCTCACTGCCCCCCGGTCAAAAGGGCCATCTGAAAAAAGTGTAAAATCCAGAAAGGCAGCACAGGCCATGGAGAACAGGGAGCCTTGTTATGCTGATGGGCGGGATGTAAATTGCAAACAGCCACTCTGGAGAAGTGTATGGTGTTTCCTCAAAAACCTAAAAAACAAAGCAACGGAGCCTACGGCATTACCACTTATTGTCCTATAGCTTAGGGAAATTAAAATCAAAAACACACAGCCACCCCAAAATTTCGGACAGCTCTGTTTACAAGAACCTCGTCTACGGTACAAGTTAAATATCCCAGAAAGCGAAAAATGGATAAAGAAGTGTGGTACATACGTATAAATGAATATCACTCACCAATGAAATCTATTTCATCAGGCCCGTCACGGCATAATGAGTGGACTCAGGTACGATGATTCTAAGTGAAATAAGTCACACAGAAAATGAAACATCATGTTATCACTAATACACGGAATGTAAACTTGGCTACACATGAACTGAATTACAAAACAGAACAGGGCCTCAAATTTAGAAAACCAACTTATGCTTGCTTAAGGGGCAAAGTGAGTTGGGGTGCTGCATAAAAGCAGAGATAGAAATTAGCACAGATACCTTTCCATAAGCCAAATATGTAATAGTCAAGACCTACTCCTTGCTCAACGAAATGGACTAAACACCTCATATTCAACGCCTAGGAATACACCTGACTAGTAAGAATCTTCAAACGCATGGATTTATATGTCTCCGTAAGACAATCAAGCGTGTGTACAGCTGCATGAACGCAGCAGAGAAAATCCAATAAATCCCATTATCAAATGAATTACAAAAAAAAAACACAATGACAGTGAAATAGAGAGCAATTCTTAAATAATTCATTCAGGGCATGTGATGCAACCTGGATTTACCACATCTACACCCAGAGCTGAGTGAGACATAAGGTTGGACACTTCAGGCTGATAGCATTGGTGAGGTTCGATGAGCAAATGAAGACCCTTTGAAGTCATACTGCATGGTACCCATTCCATGGGTCCCAACTCTCCAGTTTTAAGGGATTCTTCCTTCAGCTAAAATGTGCATGGGAAACCCACAGTATGGTGCACCGTGTGACCAGGAAACGTTTTCAAATGCATCTCAGTTTTCGTCCCCTTTTACTCGGGTTCACCATTCCAGACCTTTACTAACACTCTCCCCACTTGGAGAGTCAGTGCCTTTAACCTCCTGTTTGGCACAGTTTGCAATTTCTGCGCAAGATAAACAGGAATAGGGAGAACCAATGAGAGACTAGCTGTAGGTGTCTGCACTGGAAATTTAACGCTCATTTCCCACCAGGAAGAAAAATTAACCAAAGGCTCAGCATGCCGTACCGGAACCTGATTAGGGCCTGAAGCAATCCTGCGGGTTTGCGGCCAGCTCACAAGAAAGCGAGTTGAAGAAAGGAGCTCATTGGCACTGTAATTCACAAACCTGCAGAGTTATAAATGACAGCTCTCGTTCAAAAATATATTGAAGGAAGGCTGTGAAGAGGACTTGAAAGTGGGGCAGAATTGCAGGAAAACGATTTCAGGGGGTAGACTGGAATTGCATTTAAAGCATAGGAAAAGAGGCAGAACGTCGACAATGATTCAGTTGGCCAAAAAGGGCGTATGCGTTTTTTCCTGAATATATTCAGGAAAAAACGCATACGCCCTTTTTGGCCAACCAAGCAAGCATGTTAAAGAAATCTCCACTACAAAGAAGTGACACTGCCCCCAGGTCAAAAGGCCCATCTGAAAAAAGTGTAAAATCCAGAAAGACAGCACAGGCCATGGATAACAGGGAGCCTTGTTATGCTGATGGGCGGGATGTAAATTGCCAACAGCCACTCTGGAGAAGTGTATGGTGTTTCCTGAAACACCTAAGAAACAAAGCAACGGAGACTACGGCACTTCCACTTATGGTCTTATAGATCACGGAAATTAAAATCAAAAACAGACAGCCACCCCAAAGTTTCAGACGGCTCTGTTTACAGGAATCTCATCTACGGTACAAGTTAAATATCCCAGAATGTGAAAAATGGATAAAGAAATTGTGGTACACACATTCAATGGAATATCACTCAGCAATGAAATCTATGTGATCAGGCCCATCGTGGCATAATGAGTGGATTCAGGTACGATGATTCTAAGTGAAATAAGTCACACAGAAAATGAAACATCATATCACTAATACAAGGAATGTAAACTTGGCTACACATGAACTGAATTACAAAACAGAACAGGGTCTCAAATTTAGAAAACCACATTATGCTTGCTTAAGGGGAAAAGTGAGTTGGGGTGCTGCATAAAACCAGAGATAGAAATTAGCACAGATACCTTTCCATAAGCCAAATATGTAATAGTCAAGACCTACTCCTTGCTCAACGAAATGGACTCAACTCCCCATATTCAACGCCTAGGAATACACCTGACTAGTAATTATCTTCAAACCCATGGATTTATATGTATCCATAAGAGACTCAAGTGTGTGTACAGTGGCATGAATGCAGCAGAGAAAATCCGATAAATCCCATTATCAAAATAAATTACAAAAACAAACACAATGACAGTGAAATAGAGAGCAATTCTTAAATAATTCATTCAGGGCTTGTGATGCAACCTGGATTTACCACATCTACAACCAGAGCTGAGTGAGACATAAGGCTGTACACTTCGGCCTGATAGCATTGGTGAGGTTCATTGAGAAAATGCAGGCCCTTTGAAGTCATACCTCATGGTACCCATTCCATGGGTCCCAACTCTCCAGGTTTAAGGGATTCTTCCTTCAGCTAAAACATGCATGCGAAACCCACAGTATGGTGCACCGTGTGACCAGGAAACCTTTTCAAATGCATCTCAGTTTTCGTCCCCTTTTACTCGGGTTCACGATTGAAGACCCTTTACTAATACTCTCCCCACTTAGAGAGTCAGGGCCTTTAACCTCCTGTTTGGCACAGTTTGCAATTTCTGCGCAAGATGAACAAGAATAGGGAGAACCAATGAGAGACTAGCTGTAGGTGTCTGCACGGGCAAATGGAACGCTCATTTCTCACCAGGAAGAGGAATTAAACAAAGGCTCAGCGTGCCCTGCCGGAAACAGATTAGGGCCTTAAGCAATCCTGCGGTTTTGCGGCCAGCTCACAAGAAAATGAGTTGAAGAAAGGAGCTCAGGACCACTGTATTTCACAAACCTGCAGAGTTATGAATGACAGCTCTCGTCCAAAAATGTATTGAAGTAAGTCTTTGAAGAGGACTTGAAAGCGGGGCAGAATTTCTGGAAAACGATTTCAGGGCGTAGACTGGAATTGCACTTAAGCATAGGAAATGAGGCAGAATGTCGACAATGATGCACTTGGCCAAAAAGTGCGAATGTGTTTTTTTCTGAATATACTCAGGAAAAAACGCATACGCCCTTTTTGGCCAACCAAGCAAGCGTGTAAAGGAAATCTGCACTACAATGAAGTCTCACTGCCCCCCGGTCAAAAGGGCCATCTAAAAAAGTGTAAAATCCAGAAAGGCAGGACTGCTCATGGAGAACACGGAGCACTGTTATGCTGATGGGTGGGATGTAAATTGCCAACAGCCACTCTGGAGAAGTGTATGGTGTTTCCTGAAACACGTAGGAAACAAAGCAACACAGCCTATGGCACTTCCACTTATGGTCCTATAGCTTAGGGAAATTAAAATCAAAAACACACAGCCACCCCAAAGTTTGGGACGGCTCTGTTTACAAGAACCTCGTCTACAGTACAAGTTAAATATCCGAGAAAGCAAAAAATGGATAAAGAAGTTGGGGTACGCACATACAATGGAATATCACTCAGCAATGAAATCTACGTCATCAGGCCCGTAGCGGCATAATGAGTGGATTCAGGAATGATGATTCTACGAGAAATAAGTCACACAGAAAAAGAAACATCATAAGATATCACTAATACACGGAATGTAAACTTGACTACACATGAATTGAATTACAAAACAGAACAGTGTCTCAAATTTAGAAAACCAACTTATGCTTGCTTATGGGGAAAGGTGAGTTGGGGTGCTGCAGAAAACCAGAGATTGAAATTAGCACAGATACCGTTCCATAAGCCCAATATATAATAGACAAGACCTACTCCTTGCTCAACGAAATGGACTCAACACCCCATATTCAACGCCTGGGAAGATACGTGACAAGTAAGAATCTTAAAACCCATGGATTTATATGTCTCCATAAGGAAATCAAGCGTGTGTACAGCGGCCTAAACGCAGCAGTGAAAATCCGATAAATCCCATTATCAAAATAAATTTCAAAAACAAAACACAATGACAGTGAAATAGAGAGCAATTCTTAAATAATTCATTCAGGGCTTGTGATGCAACCTGGATTTACCACATCTACAACCAAAGCTGAGTGAGACATAAGGCTGTACACTTCGGCCTGATAGCATTGGTGAGGTTCGTTGAGAAAATGCAGGCCCTTTGAAGTCATACTGCATGGTACCCATTCCATGGGTCCCAACTCTCCAGGTTTAAGGGATTCTTCCTTCAGCTAAAACATGCATGGGAAACCCACAGTATGGTGCACCGTGTGACCGGGAAACCTTTTCAAATGCATCTCAGTTTTCGTCCCCTTTTACTCGGGTTCACGATTGAAGACCCTTTACTAATACTCTCCCCACTTAGAGAGTCAGTGCCTTTAACCTCCTGTTTGGCACAGTTTGCAATTTCTGCGCAAGATGAACAAGAATAGGGAGAACCAATGAGAGACTAGCTCTAGGTGTCTGCACGTTCAAATATAACACTCATTTCCCACCAGGAAGAGGAATTTACCAAAGGATCAGCATGCTGTGCCGGAACCAGATTAGGACATGAAGCAATCCTGCGGGTTTGCGGCCAGCTCACAAGAAAGCGAGTAGAAGAAAGGAGCTCAGGCGCACTGTCATTCACAAACCTGCAGAGTTATAAATGTCAGCTATTGTCCAAAAATGTATTGAAGTAAGGCTGCGTAGAGGACTTGAAAGCGGGGCAGAATTGCAGGAAAACGAGTTCAGGGGCAGAC
Source organism: Delphinapterus leucas (assembly GCF_059928025.1). Taxonomy (NCBI): domain Eukaryota; kingdom Metazoa; phylum Chordata; class Mammalia; order Artiodactyla; family Monodontidae; genus Delphinapterus; species Delphinapterus leucas. The sequence continues at coordinate 4,757,536 of NW_028322250.1, forward strand.
TGGAATTGCATTTAAAGCATAAGGAAAGAGACAGAAAGTCGACAATGATGCACTTGGTCAAAAAGGGCGTATGCGTTTTTTCCTGAATATATTCAAGAAAAAACACATACGCCCTTTTTGGCCAAACAAGCAAGCCTGTAAAGAAATCTGCATTACAATGAAGTCTCACTGCCCCCCTGTCAAAAGGGACATCTGAAAAAAGTGAAAAATCCAGAAAGGCAGGACAGGCCATGGAGAACAGGGAACCTTGTTATGCTGATGGGCGGGATGTAAATTGCCAACAGCCACTCTGGAGAAGTGTATGGTGTTTCCTCAAACACCTAAAAAACTAAGCAACGGAGCCTACGGCACTTCCACTTATGGTTCTATAGCTTCGGGAAATTAAAATCAAAAAGACACAGCCACCCATAAATTTTGGACGGCTCTGCTTACAAGAACCTCATTTACGGTACAAGTGAAATATCCAAGAAAGCAAAAAATGGATAAAGAAGTTGTTGTACGTACGTACAATGGAATATCACTCAGCAATGAAATCTATGTCATGAGGCCCGTCGCGGCATAATGAGTGGATTCAGGTACGATCATTCTAAGTTAACTAAGTCACACAGAAAAAGAAACACCATAAGATATCTCAAATACACGGAATGCAAACATGGCTGCACATGAACTCAATTACAAAACAGAAAAGGGTCTCAAATTTAGAAAACCAACTTATGCTTGCTTAAGGGGAAAGGTGAGTTGTGGTCCTGCATAAAACCAGAGATTGAAATTAGCACAGATACCTTTCCATAAGCAAATATGTAATAGTCAGGACCTACTCCTTGCTCCACGAAATGGACTCAACACCCCATATTCAATGCCTAGGAATATACCTGACTAGTAAGAATCTGAAAACCCATGGATTTATATGTCTCCATAAGAGAATCAAGCATGTGTACAGCGGCATAAACGCAGCAGTGAAAATCCGATAAATCCCATTATCAAAATAAATTACAAAAACAAAACACAATGACAGTGAAATAGAGAGCAATTCTTAAATAATTCACTCAGGGCTTGTGATGCAACCTGGATTTACCACATCTACACGCACAGCTGTGTGAGACATAAGGCTGGACACTTCGGGCTGATAGCATTGGTGAGGTTCGGTGAGGAAACGCAGACCCTTTGAAGTCATACTGCATGGTACCCATTCCAAGGGTCTTAAATCTCCAGGTTTAAGGGATTCTTCCTTCAGCTAAAACATGCATGGGAAACCCAGAGTATGGTCCACCGTGTGATTGGGAAACGTTTTCAAATGCATCTCAGTTTTCGAGGCCTGGTACTGGGGTTCACCATTCCAGACGCTTTACTAACACTCTCCCCACTTGGAGAGTCAGTGCCTTTAACCTCCTGTTTGGCACAGTTTGCAATTTCTTCGCAAGATGAACAGGAATAGGGAGAACAAATGAGAGACTAGCTGTAGGTGCCTGCACGGGCAAATGGAACGCTCATTTCTCACCAGGAAGAGGAATTAAACAAAGGCTCAGCGTGCCCTGCCGGAAACAGATTAGGGCCTTAAGCAATCCTGCGGTTTTGCGGCCAGCTCACAAGAAAGTGAGTTGAAGAAAGGAGCTCAGGACCACTGTATTTCACAAACCTGCAGAGTTATGAATGACAGCTCTCGTCCAAAAATGTATTGAAGTAAGTCTTTGAAGAGGACTTGAAAGCGGGGCAGAATTTCTGGAAAACGATTTCAGGGCGTAGACTGGAATTGCACTTAAGCATAGGAAATGAGGCAGAATGTCGACAATGATGCACTTGGCCAAAAAGTGCGTATGTGTTTTTTCCTGAATATACTCAGGAGAAAACGCATACGCACTTTTTGGCCAACCAAGCAAGCGTGTAAAGGAAATCTGCACTACAATGAAGTCTCACTGCCCCCCGGTCAAAAGGGCCATCTAAAAAAGTGTAAAATCCAGAAAGGCAGGACTGCTCATGGAGAACACGGAGCACTGTTATGCTGATGGGTGGGATGTAAATTGCCAACAGCCACTCTGGAGAAGTGTATGGTGTTTCCTGAAACACGTAGGAAACAAAGCAACACAGCCTATGGCACTTCCACTTATGTTCCTATAGCTTAAGGAAATTAAAATTAAAAAACACACAGCCACCCCAATGTTTGGGTTGGCTCTGTTTACAAGAACCTCGTCTACGGTACCAGTTAAATATCCGAGAAAGCAAAAAATGGATAAAGAAATTGTGGTACGCACGTACAATGGAATATCACTCAGCAATGAAATCTACGTCATCAGGCCCGTAGCGGCATAATGAGTGGATTCAGGTACGATGATTCTACGAGAAATAAGTCACACAGAAAAAGAAACATCATAAGATATCACGAATACACGGAATGTAAATTTGACTACACATGAACTGAATTACAAAACAGAACATGGTATCAAATTTAGAAAACCAACTTATGTTTGCTTATGTGGAAAGGTGAGTTGGGGTGCTGCATAAAACCAGAGATAGAAATTAGCACAGATACCTTTCCATAAGCCAAATATATAATAGACAAGACCTACTCCTTGCTCAACGAAATGGACTCAAAACTCCATATTCAACGCCTGGGAATGTACCTGACAAGTAAGAATCTTAAAACCCATGGATTTATATGTCTCCATACGGAAATCAAGCATGTGTACAGCGGCCTAAACGCAGCAGTGGAAATCCGATAAATCCCATTATCAAAATAAATTTCAAAAACAAAACACAATGACAGTGAAATAGAGAGCAATTCTTAAATAATTCATTCAGGGCTTGTGATGCAACCTGGATGTACCACATCTACACCCAGAGCTGGGTGAGACATAAGGCTGGACACTTCAGGCTGAGAGCATTGGTGAGGTTCGGTGAGCAAACGCAGAACATTTGAAGTCATACTGCATGGTACCCATTCCATGGGTCCCAACTCTCCAGGTTTAAGGGATTCTTCCTTCAGCTAAAACATGCATGGGAAACCCAGAGTATGGTCTACCGTGTGATTGGGAAACGTTTTCAAATGCATCTCAGTTTTCGAACCCTGATACTCAGGTTCACCATTCCAGACGCTTTACTAACCCTCCCCCCACTTGGAGAGTCAGTGCCTTAAACCTCCTGTTTGTCACAGTTTGCAATTTCTGCGCAAGATGAATAGGAATAGGGAGAACCAATGAGAGACTAGCTGTAGGTGTCTGCACAGGCAAATGGAACGCTCATTTCCCACCAGGAAGAGGAATTAACCAAAGGCTCAGCGTGCCCTGCCGGAAACAGATTAGGGCCTGAAGCAATCCTGTGGTTTTGCAGCCAGCTCACAAGAAAGCGAGTTGAAGAAAGGAGCTCAGGGGCACTGTAATTCACAAACCTGCAGAGTTATGAATGACAGCTATCGTCCAAAAATGTATTGAAGTAAGTCTTCGAAGAGGAGTTGAAAGCGGGGCAGAATTTCTGGAAAACGATTTCAGGGGGTAGACTGGAATTGCACTTAAAGCATAAGAAAAGAGGCAGAATGTCGACAATGATGCACTTGGCCAAAAAGGGCGTATGCGTTTTTTCCTGAATATATTCAGGAAAAAACGCATACGCACTTTTTGGTCAACCAAGCAAGCGTGTAAAGGAAAACTGCACTGCAATGAAGTCTCACTGCCCCCCGGTCAAAAGGGCCATCTGAAAAAAGTGTAAAATCAATAAAGGCAGGACAGGTCATGGAGAACAGGGAGCCTTGTTATGCTGATGGACGGGATGTAAATTGCCAACAGCCACTCTGGAGAAGTGTATGGTGTTTCCTGAAACACGTAGGAAACAAAGCAACACAGCCTATGGCACTTCCACTTATGGTCCTATAGCTTAGGGAAATTAAAATCAAAAACACACAGCCACCCCAAAGTTTGGGACGGCTCTGTTTACAAGAACCTCGTCTACAGTACAAGTTAAATATCCGAGAAAGCAAAAAATGGATAAAGAAGTTGGGGTACGCACATACAATGGAATATCACTCAGCAATGAAATCTACGTCATCAGGCCCGTAGCGGCATAATGAGTGGATCCAAGTATGATGATTCTACGAGAAATAAGTCACACAGAAAAAGAAACATCATAAGATATCACTAATACACGGAATGTAAACTTGGCTACACATGAATTGAATTACAAAACAGAACAGTGTCTCAAATTTAGAAAACCAACTTATGCTTGCTTATGGGGAAAGGTGAGTTGGGGTGCTGCAGAAAACCAGAGATTGAAATTAGCACAGATACCGTTCCATAAGCCCAATATATAATAGACAAGACCTACTCCTTGCTCAACGAAATGGACTCAACACCCCATATTCAACGCCTGGGAAGATACGTGACAAGTAAGAATCTTAAAACCCATGGATTTATATGTCTCCATAAGGAAATCAAGCGTGTGTACAGCGGCCTAAACGCAGCAGTGAAAATCCGATAAATCCCATTATCAAAATAAATTTCAAAAACAAAACACAATGACAGTGAAATAGAGAGCAATTCTTAAATAATCCATTCAGGGCTTGTGATGCAACCTGGATTTACCACATCTACAACCAGAGCTGAGTGAGACATAAGGCTGTACACTTCGGCCTGATAGCATTGGTGAGGTTCGTTGAGAAAATGCAGGCCCTTTGAAGTCATACTGCATGGTACCCATTCCATGGGTCCCAACTCTCCAGGTTTAAGGGATTCTTCCTTCAGCTAAAACATGCATGGGAAACCCACAGTATGGTGCACCGTGTGACCGGGAAACCTTTTCAAATGCATCTCAGTTTTCGTCCCCTTTTACTCGGGTTCACGATTGAAGACCCTTTACTAATACTCTCCCCACTTAGAGAGTCAGTGCCTTTAACCTCCTGTTTGGCACAGTTTGCAATTTCTGCGCAAGATGAACAAGAATAGGGAGAACCAATGAGAGACTAGCTCTAGGTGTCTGCACGTTCAAATATAACACTCATTTCCCACCAGGAAGAGGAATTTACCAAAGGATCAGCATGCTGTGCCGGAACCAGATTAGGACATGAAGCAATCCTGCGGGTTTGCGGCCAGCTCACAAGAAAGCGAGTAGAAGAAAGGAGCTCAGGCGCACTGTCATTCACAAACCTGCAGAGTTATAAATGTCAGCTATTGTCCAAAAATGTATTGAAGTAAGGCTGCGTAGAGGACTTGAAAGCGGGGCAGAATTGCAGGAAAACGAGTTCAGGGGCAGACTGGAATTGCATTTAAAGCATAAGGAAAGAGACAGAAAGTCGACAATGATGCACTTGGTCAAAAAGGGCGTATGCGTTTTTTCCTGAATATATTCAAGAAAAAACACATACGCCCTTTTTGGCCAAACAAGCAAGCCTGTAAAGAAATATGCATTACAATGAAGTCTCACTGCCCCCCTGTCAAAAGGGACATCTGAAAAAAGTGAAAAATCCAGAAAGGCAGGACAGGCCATGGAGAACAGGGAGCCTTGTTATGCTGATGGGCGGGATGTAAATTGCCAACAGCCACTCTGGAGAAGTGTATGGTGTTTCCTCAAACACCTAAAAAACTAAGCAACGGAGCCTACGGCACTTCCACTTATGGTTCTATAGCTTAGGGAAATTAAAATCAAAAAGACACAGCCACCCATAAATTTTGGACGGCTCTGCTTACAAGAACCTCATTTACGGTACAAGTGAAATATCCAAGAAAGCAAAAAATGGATAAAGAAGTTGTTGTACGTACGTACAATGGAATATCACTCAGCAATGAAATCTATGTCATGAGGCCCGTCGCGGCATAATGAGTGGATTCAGGTACGATCATTCTAAGTTAACTAAGTCACACAGAAAAAGAAACACCATAAGATATCTCAAATACACGGAATGCAAACATGGCTGCACATGAACTCAATTACAAAACAGAAAAGGGTCTCAAATTTAGAAAACCAACTTATGCTTGCTTAAGGGGAAAGGTGAGTTGTGGTCCTGCATAAAACCAGAGATTGAAATTAGCACAGATACCTTTCCATAAGCAAATATGTAATAGTCAGGACCTACTCCTTGCTCCACGAAATGGACTCAACACCCCATATTCAATGCCTAGGAATATACCTGACTAGTAAGAATCTGAAAACCCATGGATTTATATGTCTCCATAAGAGAATCAAGCATGTGTACAGCGGCATAAACGCAGCAGTGAAAATCCGATAAATCCCATTATCAAAATAAATTACAAAAACAAAACACAATGACAGTGAAATAGAGAGCAATTCTTAAATAATTCACTCAGGGCTTGTGATGCAACCTGGATTTACCACATCTACACGCACAGCTGTGTGAGACATAAGGCTGGACACTTCGGGCTGATAGCATTGGTGAGGTTCGGTGAGGAAACGCAGACCCTTTGAAGTCATACTGCATGGTACCCATTCCAAGGGTCTTAAATCTCCAGGTTTAAGGGATTCTTCCTTCAGCTAAAACATGCATGGGAAACCCAGAGTCTGGTCCACCGTGTGATTGGGAAACGTTTTCAAATGCATCTCAGTTTTCGAACCCTGGTACTCGGGTTCACCATTCCAGACGCTCTACTAACAGTCTCCCCACTTGGAGAGTCAGTGCCTTTAACCTCCTGTTTGGCACTGTTTGCAATTTCTGCGCAAGATGAATAGGAATAGGGAGAACCAATGAGAGACTACCTGTAGATGTCTGCACGGGCAAATGGAACGCTCATTTCCCACCAGGAAGAGGAATTAACCAAATGGTCAGCGTGCCCTGCCGGAAACAGTTCAGGGCCTGAAGCAATCCTGCGGTTTTGCGGCCAGCTCACAAGAAAGCGAGTTGAGGAAAGGAGATCAGGGGCACTGTAATTCACAAACATGCAGAGTTATGAATGACAGTTATCGTCCAAAAATGTATTAAAGTAAGTCTTCGAAGAGGACTTGAAAGCGGGGCAGAATTTCAGGAAAACGATTTCAGGGGGTAGACTGGAATTGCACTTAAAGCATAGGAAAAGAGGCAGAATGTCGACAATGATGCACTTGGCCAAAAAGGGCGTATGCGTTTTTTCCTGAATATATTCAGGAAAAAACGCATACGCCCTTTTTGGCCAACCAAGCCGGCATGTAAAGGAAATCTGCACTACAATGAAGTCTCCCTGCCCCCCGGTTAAAAGGGCCATCTGAAAAAAGTGTAAAAGCCAGAAAGGCAGGACAGGTCATGGAGAACAGGGAGCCTTGTTATGCTGATGGGCGGGATGTAAATTGCCAACAGCCACTCTGGAGAAGTGTTTGGTGTTTCCTGAAACACGTAGGAAACAAAGCAACACAGCCTATGGCACTTCCAATTATGGTCCTATAGCTTAGGGAAATTAAAATCAAAAACAGACAGCCACCTCAAAGTTTGGGACGGCTCTGTTTACAAGAACCTCGTCTACTGTACATCTTAAATATCCGAGAAAGCAAAAAATTCATAAAGAAGTTGTGGTACGCAAGTACAATGGAATATCACTCAGCAATGAAATCTACGTCATCAGGCCCGTAGCGGCATAATGAGTGGATTCAGGTATGATGATTGTACGAGAAATAAGTCACACAGAAAAAGAAACCTCATAAGATATCACTAATACACGGAATGTAAACTTGGCTACACATGAACTGAATACCAACAGAACAGGGTCTCAAATTTAGAAAACCAACTTATGCTTGCTTATGGGGAAAGGTGAGTTGGGGTGCTGCATAAAACCAGAGATTGAAATTAGCACAGATACCGTTCCATAAGCCAAATATATAATAGACAAGACCTACACCTTGCTCAACAAAACGGACTCAACGCCTGGGAATATACATGACAAGTAAGAATCTTAAAACCCATGGATTTATATGTCTCCATAAGGAAATCAAGCGTGTGAACAGCGGCCTAAAGGCAACAGTGAAAATCCGATAAATCCCATTACCAAAATAAATTTCAAAACCAAAACACATTGACAGTGAAATAGAGAGCAATTCTTAAATAATTCATTCAGGGCTTGTGATGCCACCTGGATTTACCACATCTACACCCAGAGCTGGGTGAGACATAAGGCTGGACACTTCGGGCTGATAGCATTTGTGAGGTTCGGTGAGCAAACGCAGACCCTTTGAAGTCATACTGCATGGTACCCATTCCATGGTTCCCAGCTCTCCCGGTTTAAGGGATTCTTCCTTCAGCTAAAACATGCATGGGAAACGCAGAGTATTGTCCACCGTGTGATTGGGAAACGTTTTCAAATACATCTCAGTTTTCGAACCCTGGTACTCGGGTTCACCATTCCAGACACTTTAGTAACATTCTCCCCACTTGGAGAGTCAGTGCCTTTAACCTCCTGTTTGGCACAGTTTGCAATTTCTACGCAAGATTAACAGGAATAGGGAGAACCAATGAGAGACTAGCTGTAGGTGTCTGCACGGGCAAATGGAACGCTCATTTCCCACCAGGAAGAGGAATTAACCAAAGGCTCAGCGTGCCCTGCCGGAAACAGATTAGGGCCTGAAGCAATCCTGCGGTTTTTCGGCCAGCTCACAAGAAAGCGAGTTGAGGAAACGAGCTCAGGGGCACTGTAATTCACAAACATGCAGAGTTATGAATGACAGCTATCGTCCAAAAATGTATTGAAGTAAGTCTTCGAAGAGGACTTGAAAGCGGGGCAGAATTTCAGGAAAACGATTTCAGGGGGTAGACTGGAATTGCACTTAAAGCATAGGAAATGAGGCAGAATGTCGACAATGATGCACTGGCCAAAAAGGGCGTATGCGTTTTTTTCCTGAATATATTCAGGAAAAAACGCATACGCCATTTTTGGCCAAGCAAGCAAGCATGTAAGTGAAATCTGCACTACAATGAAGTCTCACTGCCCCCCGGTCAAAAGGGCCATCTGAAAAAGTGTAAAATCCAGAAAGGCAGGACAGGTCATGGAGAACAGGGAGCCTTGTTATGCTGATCGGGGGGAAGTAAATTGCAAACAGCCACTCTGGAGAAGTGTATGGGGTTTCCTGAAACAGGTAGGAAACAAAGCAACAGAGCCTATGGCACTTCCACTTATGGTCCTATAGCTTAGGGAAATTAAAATCAAAAACACACAGCCACCCCAAAGTTTGGGACGGCTCTCTTTACAAGAACCTCGTCTACGGTACAAGTGAAATATCCCAGAATGTGAAAAATGGTTAAAGAAGTTGTGGTACGTACGTACAATGGAATATCACTCACCAATGAAATCTGTGTCATCAGGCCCGTCGCGGCATATTGAGTGGATCCAGGTACGATGATTCTAAGTGAAATAAGTCACACAGAAAATGAAACATCATAAGATATCACTAATACACGGAATGTAAACTTGGCTACACATGAACTGAATTACAAAACAGAACAGGGTCTCAAATTTAGAAAACCAACTTATGCTTGTTTATGGGGAAAGATGCGGTGGGGTGCTGCATAAAACCAGAGATAGAAATTAGCACACATACCTTTCCATAAGCCAAATATGTAATAGTCAAGACCTACACCTTGCTCAACGAAATGGACTAAACACACCATATTCAAGTCCTAGGATTACACATGACTAGTAAGAATCTTCAAACCCATGGATTTATATGTCTCCGTAAGAGAATCAAGTGTGTGTACAGCTGCATGAATGCAGCAGAGAAAATCCGATAAATCCCATTATCAAAATAAACTACGAAAACAAACACAATGACAGTGAAATAGAGAGCAATTCTTAAATAATTCATTCAGGTCTTGTGATGCAACCTGGATTTACCACATCTACACCTAGAGCTGAGTGAGACATAAGGTTCGACACTTTGGGCTGATAGCATTGCTGAGGTTCGGTGAGAAAATGCAGGCCCTTTGAAGTCATACTGCATGGTACCCATTCCATGGGTCCCACCTCTCCAGGTTTAAGGGATTCTTCCTTCAGGTAAAACACGCATGGGAAACCCAGAATATGGTCCACCGTGTGACCGGGAAACCTTTTTAAAGGCATCTCAGTTTTCGTCCCCTCATACTCGGTTTTACCATTCCAGACGCTTTACTAACTCTTTCCCCAATTGGAGAGTCAGTGCCTTTAACCTCCTGTTTGGCACAGTTTGGAATTTCTGCGCAAGATGAACAGGAATAGGGAGAACCAATAAGAGATTAGCTGTAGGTGTCTGCACGAGCAAATTTAACGCTCATTTCCCATCAGGAAGAGGAATTAGCCAAAGGCTCAACATGCCGTGCCGGAACCAGATTAGGGCCTGAAGCAATCCTGCGGTTTTCGGCCAGCTCACAAGAAAGCGCGTTGAAGAATGGAGCTCAGGGGCACTGTAATTCACAAACCTGCAGAGTTATAAATGACAGCTATCGTCCAAAAATATATTGAAGTAAGGCTGCAAAGAAGACTTGAACGCGGGGCAGAATTCCAGGAATACGATTTCAGGAGGTAGACGGGAAGTCCTCTGAAAGTATAGGAGAAGAGGCAGAACTTCGACAATGATGCACTTGGTCAAAAAGGGCATATGCGTTTCTTCCAGGGCCCTCATTAAAGAGGGTAGGAGGCTCCCAGCATGCTTCAGTGGCCAACAGAGGGCCTACATCGGCAAGGCGACGTGAGCCATCCAGGCAGGAGTGACCTCACATCAGAGCGCCCACCTCACAGAAGGGTAAGGAACCCAGTCATGATCAGACTCTCACCAGAGTGCCCACATAAGCAAGGGGCTGGGAATCAGGCACGAGTGTCCTCACACCCGTGGGGCCACATCATCGAAAGTTGAGGTACCCAGCACATGTGGCCTCAAACCAGAAGACCCACATCACCATGGGTCTCAGAGCGAGGCAGGCAGGATTAACCTCAAAACACATGGCCCATTGTATAAAAAGCTGAGGAATCCAGCAGTTGGAACATCCCAGCAGGCGGCCCAGAGCACCGAGGCTATGGGATCCAGGCAGTGATGAACTCACAACAGAGGGCCCTCATCGTGATACTGTAAGCAACCCAGCCGTTGTGACCTCAGAGCACAAGGCCCACATCCCGATGGGGAAGGGAACCAAGCAGGAGTGTCATCGCACCAGTGGGCACACAACAGAAAATGTGGGGAGCCCAGCAGTTAGGGCCGGACGCCAGAGGGCCCTCATCACTGAGGAGAGGAGGCTCCCAGCAAGCTCCAACTGCTACCAGAGGGCCGACGTCGCCAATGCGGGGTGTGCCAGCCAGGCAGGAGTGACCTCAGAGCAGAGGGCCAACCACACAAAAGTTCGAGGAAGCCAAAGAGGATCAGACTCTCACCAGAGGGCCCACATCACCAAGGGAATGGAAACCAGGCAGGAGTGTCCTCACGCCAGTGGGGCCACATCACCGAAATGGGACGGACCCAGCACACGTGGCCTCAAACTACAGGACACACATCACCAAGGGGCTGGGAGTGAGGCAGGCAGGAGGAGCCTCAAAACAGAGGGCCCATTGCGTAAAAAAGGTGAGGAATCCCGCAGTTGGAACCTCCCAGCAGGCGGCCAGGAGCAGCGAGGCTATGGGATCCAGGCCTGACTGAACTCAAAACAGAGGGCCCTCATCATGAAACTGTGAGCAACCCAGCCGTTGGGACCTTAGAGCAGAAGGCCCACATTCCCATGTGGTTGGGAACTTGGCAGAAGGGTACTCGCACCACAGGGCGCACATCAGAGAATTTTGGGAACCCAGAAATTAGGGCCTGATGCCAGAGGGCCCTCATTACCAAGGGGAGGAGACCCCAAGCAGGCACCAACTCCCTACGGAGGGACCATGTCGCCAAGGTGACGTGCAACAGCCAGGCAGGAGTGACCTCACAGCTGAGGGCCTACCTCACAGAATGGTGAGGAACCCAGCCAGGATAAGACTCTCACCAGAGGGCCCACATCACCAAGGGCATCAGAACCAGGCAGGACTGTCTTCACACCAGGGTGACCACATCATAGAAAGGTGAGGAACCCAGCACATGTGGCCTAAACCAGAGGACCCAGATCTGCAAGGGGTTCGGAGTGAGGCAGGCATGAGTAGCCTCACAACACAGGGCGAATAGAATAAAAAAGCTGAGGAATCCTGCAGTGGGAACCTCCCAGCAGGCGGCCCAGAGCACCGAGTCTATGCGATCCAGGCCACAGTGAACTCACAGCAGAGGGCCCACATCATGAAACTGTGAGCAACCCAGCCGTTTGGACCTCAGAGCAGAAGGCCCACATCACCATGGGGTTGGGAACATGGCACGACTGTCCGCGCACCACTTAGCACGTATCAGAAAATGTGGGTACCCAGCAGTTAGGGCCTGACGCCAGAGGGCCCTCATCACCGAGGGGAGGAGGCTCCCAGTAGGCTCCAACTGCCACAAGAGGGCCGACATTGCCAAGGCGGGGTGTGCCAGCCAGGCAGGAGTGACCTCACAGCAGAGGGCACACCTCACAGAAGTGTGAGGAACCCAGCCAGGATCAGATTCTCACCAGAGGGCCCACATCACCAAGGGGATAGGAACCAGGCAGGAGTGTCCTCACACCAGTGGGGCCACATCACCGAAAGGTGAGGGACCCAGCACACGTGGCCTCAAACCAGAGGACACACATCACCAAGGGGCTGGGAGTGAGGCAGGCAGGAGGAGTCTCAAAACAGAGGGCCCATAGAAGGAAAATGGTGAGGAATCCCGCAGTTGGAACTTCCCCGCAGGTGGCCAGGAACAGCAAGGCTATGGGATCCATGCTGGAGTGAACTCACACCAGAGGGCCCTCATAAAGAAACTGAGCAACCCACGGTTGGGACCTCAGAGCAGAAGGCCCAAATCTGCATGGGGATGGGAACCTGGCAGGAGTGTCATCGCACAAGTGGGCGCACATCAGAAAATGTGGTGAGCCCAGCAGTTAGGGCCGGACGCCAGAGGGCCCTCATCACCGATGGGAGGAGGTTCCCAGCACGCTCCAACTGCAACCAGAGGGCCCATGTGGCCAAGGCGTCGTGTGCCAGCCAGGCAGGTGTGACCTCACAGCAGAGGGCCCGCCTCACAGAAGTGTGAGGAATCAAGCCAGGATCAGACTCTCACCAGAGGGCCCACATCAACAAGGGGATGGGAACCAGTCAGGAGTGTCCTCACACCAGTAGGGCCACATCCCTAAAAGGTGAGACAAACGGCACACGTGGTCTCAAACCAGAAGACCTACATCACCAAGGGGCTCGGTGTGAGGCAGGCAGGAGGAGCTTCACCACACAGGGCCCAAAGTATAAGAAAGGTGAGGAATCCAGCAGTTGGAACCTCCCAGCAGGCGGCCCAGAGCACAGAGGCTATGGGATCTAGGCCTGAGTGAACTAACACCGGAGTGCCAACATAACGAAACTGTGAGCAACCCAGGCGTTGCGACCACAGAGCAGAAGGCACACATCCCCATGAGTATTGGAATCTTACAGGAGTGTCCTGGCATCACTGGGCTCACATCAGAAATCGTGGGGAGCCCAGCAGTTAGAACCTGACGCAAGAGGGCCCTCATCACCTTGGAGAGGAGGGTACAAGAAGGCTCCAACTGCCACCAGAAGTCCGACGTCACCAGGGCAACGGGAGCAAGCCAGGCAGGAGTTACCTCACAGCAGAGGGCCCACCTCACAGAAGAGTGAGGAACCCAGCCAGGATCAGACTCTCACCAGAGGGCCCACATCACCAAGGGGATCTGATCCAGGCAGGAGTGGCCTCACACCAGTGTGGCCAAATCATAGAAAGGTGAGGAACCCAGAACATGTGGCCTAAACAAGAGGACCCACATCTCCAAGGGGCTCGGAGTGAGGCAGGCAGGAGGAGCCTCAAAACAGAGGACCCATAGAATAAAAAAGGTGAGGAATCCCGCAGTTGGAACCTCCTAGCATGCAGCAAGGAGCAGCGAGGCTATGGGGTCCCGGCCGTTGTGAACTCACAACAGAGGACCCTCATCATGAAACTGTGAACAACACAGCTGTTGGGACCACAGAACAGAAGGCCCACATTCCCATGGGGTTGGGAACCTGGCAGGAGTGTACTCGCACCACAGGGCACACATCAGAAAATTTTGGGAGCCCAGGAGTTAGGGCCTGACGCCAGACGGCCCTAATTACCGAGGGGAGCAGACTCCTAGAAGGCACCAACTCCCACCTGAGGGCCCACGTCTCCAAGGTGATGTGCGTTAGCCAGGCAGGAGTGACCTCACAGCAGAGGGCCTATGTCACAGAAGGGGGAGGAACCCAGCCAGGATAAGACTCTCACCAGAGGGCCCACATCACCAAGGGGATCAGAACCAGGCAGGAGTGGCCTCACACCAGTGTGGCCAAATCGTAGAAAAGTGAGGAACCCAGAACATATGGCCTAAACCAGAGGACCCACATCAACAAGGGGCTCAGAGTGAGGCAGGCAGGAGGTGTCTCAAACAGAGGGCCATAAAATAAAAAAGGTGAGGTAACCCGCAGTTGGAACCTCTCAGCAGGCGGCAAGGAGCAGCGAGGCTATGGGATCCCGGCCGGTGTGAACTCACAACAGAAGGCCCTCATCACGAAACTGTGAACAACCCAGCGGTTGGGACCACAGAGAAGAAGGCCCACATTCCCATGGGGTTGGGAACCTGGCAGGAGTGTACTCCCACCAGAGGGCACACATCAGAAAAGTATGGGAGCCCAGGAGTTAGGGCCTGACGTCAGAGGGCCCTCATTACCGAGGGGAGGAGACTCCCAGCAGGCACCAACTCCCAACTGAGGGCCCACGTCGCCAAGGTGACGTGCGCCAGCCAGGCAGGAGTGACCTCACAGCAGAGGGCATACGTCCCAGAAGGGTGAGGCACCCAGCCAGGATAAGGGTCTCACCAGAGGGCCCGCATCACCAAGGGGATCGGATCCAGGCATGAGTGGCCTCACACCAGTGTGGCCAAATCATAGAAAGGTGAGGAACCCAGAACACGTGGCCTAAACCAGAGGATCCACATCTCCAAGGGGTTCAGAGTGAGGCAGGCAGGACTAGCCTCACAACGCAGGGCCCATAGAATAAAAAGTGTGAGGAATCCAACAGTTCGAACCTCCCAGCAGGTGGCCCAGAGCACCCAGTCTATGGGATCCAGGCCGCAGTGCACTCACAGCAGAGGGCCCACATCATGAAACTTTGAGCAACCCAGCCGTTTGGACATCAGAGCAGAAGTCCCACATCCCCACGGGGATGGGAACCTGGCAGGAGTGTCCTCGCACCACTTAGTACGTATTAGAAAATGTGGGTACACAGCAGTTAGGGCCTGACGCCAAAGGGCCCTCATCACTGAGGGAAGGAGGCTCCCAGCACGCTCCAACTGCCACCAGAGGGCCGACGTCACCAAGGCGGGGTGTGCCAGCCAGGCAGGAGTGACCTCAGAGCAGAGGGCCAAGTTCACGGAAGTGTGAGGAACCCAACCAGGATCAGACTCTCACCAGAGGGCCCACATCACCAAGAGGATGGGAACCAGGCAGGAGTGTTCTCAGTCCAGTGGGGCCACATCATTGAAAGGCGAGGAAACCACCACATGTGGCCTCAAACCAGAGGACACACATCACCAAGGGGCTGGGAGGGAGGCAGGCAGGAGTAGTCTCAAAACAGAGGGCCCATAGAATAAAAAAGGTGAGGAATCCCGCAGTTGGAACATCCCAGCAGGCGGCAAGGAACAACGAGGCTATGGGATCCCGGCCGGTGTGAACTCACAAAAGAGGGCCCTCATCATGAAACTGTGAATAGCCCAGCCATTGGGTCCACAGAGCAGAAGACCCACATTGCCATGGGGTTGGGAACCTGGCAGGAGTGTACTCGCACCACAGGGCACACATCAGAAAAGTTTGGGAGCCCAGGATTTAAGGCCTGATGCCAGAGGGCCCTCATTACCGAAGGGAGGAAACTCCCAGCAGACACCAAATCCCAACTGAGGGCCCACGTCGCCAAGGTGACGTGCGCCAGCCAGGCAGGAGTGACATCACAGCAGAGGGCATACGTCACAGAAGGGTGAGGAACCCAGCCAGGATAAGACTCTCACCAGAGGGCCCGCATCACCAAGGGGATCGGAACCAGGCAGAAGTATACTCACACCAGTGTGGCCAAATAATGGAAAGGTGAGGGACCCAGACCATGTGGCCTAAACCAGAGGAACCACATCTCCAAGGGGCTCGGAGTGAGGCAGACAGGACTAGCCTAACAACACAGGGCCCATAGATTAAAAAATGTGAGGAATCCAGCAGTTGGAACCTCGCAGCAGGAGGCCCAGAGCACCGAGTCTATGGGATCCAGGCCAAAGTGAACTCACAGCAGAGGGCCCACATCATGAAACTGTGAGCAACCCAGCCGTTGGGACCTCAGAGCAGAACGCCCACATCCCCATGGGGATGGGAACGTGGCAGGCGTATCCTCGCACCACTTAGTACGTATTAGAAAATGTGGGTACCCAGCAGTTAGGGCCTGACGCCAAAGGGCTCTCATCACTGAGGGGAGGAGGCTCCCAGCAGGCTCCAACTGCCACCAGAGGGCCGACGTCGCCAAGGCGGGGTGTGCCAGCCAGGCAGGAGTGACCTCAGAGCTGAGGGCCAAGCTCACGGAAGTGTGAGGAACCCAACCCGGATCAGATTCTCACCAGAGGGCCCACATCACCAAGGGGATGCGAACCAGGCAGGAGTGTGCTCACACCAGTGGGGCCACATCATTGAAAGGCAAGGAACCCACCACATGTGGCCTCAAACCAGAAGACCCACATCAACAAGGGGCTCAGAGTGAGGCAGGCAGGAAGTGTCTCACAACACACGGCCCATAGAAGAAAAAAGGTAAGGAATCCTGCAGTTGGAAGCTCCAAGCAGGTGGCCCAGAGCACCGAGGCTATGGGATGCATGCCGGAGTGAACTCACAGCAGAGGGCCCACATCCTGACACTGTGAGCAAGCCAGCCGTTGGCACCTCAGAACAGAAGGCCCAAATCTGCATGGGGATGGGAACCTGGCAGGAGTGTCATCGCACAAGTGGGCGCACATCAGAAAATGTGGTGAGCCCAGCAGTTAGGGCCGGACGCCAGAGGGCCCTCATCACCGATGGGAGGAGGTTCCCAGCACGCTCCAACTGCAACCAGAGGGCCCATGTGGCCAAGGCGTCGTGTGCCAGCCAGGCAGGTGTGACCTCACAGCAGAGGGCCCGCCTCACAGAAGTGTGAGGAATCAAGCCAGGATCAGACTCTCACCAGAGGGCCCACATCAACAAAGGGATGGGAACAAGTCAGGAGTGTCCTCACACCAGTAGGGCCACATCCCTAAAAGGTGAGACAAACGGCACACGTGGTCTCAAACCAGAAGACCTACATCACCAAGGGGCTCGGTGTGAGGCAGGCAGGAGGAGCTTCACCACACAGGGCCCAAAGTATAAGAAAGGTGAGGAATCCAGCAGTTGGAACCTCCCAGCAGGCGGCCCAGAGCACAGAGGCTATGGGATCTAGGCCTGAGTGAACTAACACCGGAGTGCCAACATAACGAAACTGTGAGCAACCCAGGCGTTGCGACCACAGAGCAGAAGGCACACATCCCCATGAGTATTGGAACCTTACAGGAGTGTCCTGGCATCACTGGGCTCACATCAGAAATCGTGGGGAGCCCAGCAGTTAGAGCCTGACGCAAGAGGGCCCTCATCACCTTGGAGAGGAGGGTACAAGAAGGCTCCAACTGCCACCAGAAGTCCGACGTCACCAGGGCAACGGGAGCAAGCCAGGCAGGAGTTACCTCACAGCAGAGGGCCCACCTCACAGAAGAGTGAGGAACCCAGCCAGGATCTCTCACCAGAGGGCCCACATCACCAAGGGGATCTGATCCAGGCAGGAGTGGCCTCACACCAGTGTGGCCAAATCATAGAAAGGTGAGGAACCCAGAACATGTGGCCTAAACAAGAGGACCCACATCTCCAAGGGGCTCGGAGTGAGGCAGGCAGGAGGAGCCTCAAAACAGAGGACCCATAGAATAAAAAAGGTGAGGAATCCCGCAGTTGGAACCTCCTAGCATGCAGCAAGGAGCAGCGAGGCTATGGGGTCCCGGCCGTTGTGAACTCACAACAGAGGACCCTCATCATGAAACTGTGAACAACACAGCTGTTGGGACCACAGAACAGAAGGCCCACATTCCCATGGGGTTGGGAACCTGGCAGGAGTGTACTCGCACCACAGGGCACACATCAGAAAATTTTGGGAGCCCAGGAGTTAGGGCCTGACGCCAGACGGCCCTAATTACCGAGGGGAGCAGACTCCTAGAAGGCACCAACTCCCACCTGAGGGCCCACGTCTCCAAGGTGATGTGCGTTAGCCAGGCAGGAGTGACCTCACAGCAGAGGGCCTATGTCACAGAAGGGGGAGAAACCCAGCCAGGATAAGACTCTCACCAGAGGGCCCACATCACCAAGGGGATCAGAACCAGGCAGGAGTGGCCTCACACCAGTGTGGCCAAATCGTAGAAAAGTGAGGAACCCAGAACATATGGCCTAAACCAGAGGACCCACATCAACAAGGGGCTCAGAGTGAGGCAGGCAGGAGGTGTCTCAAACAGAGGGCCATAAAATAAAAAAGGTGAGGTAACCCGCAGTTGGAACCTCCCAGCAGGCGGCAAGGAGCAGCGAGGCTATGGGATCCCGGCCGGTGTGAACTCACAACAGAAGGACCTCATCACGAAACTGTGAACAACCCAGCGGTTGGGACCACAGAGAAGAAGGCCCACATTCCCATGGGGTTGGGAACCTGGCAGGAGTGTACTCCCACCAGAGGGCACACATCAGAAAAGTATGGGAGCCCAGGAGTTAGGGCCTGACGTCAGAGGGCCCTCATTACCGAGGGGAGGAGACTCCCAGCAGGCACCAACTCCCAACTGAGGGCCCACGTCGCCAAGGTGACGTGCGCCAGCCAGGCAGGAGTGACCTCACAGCAGAGGGCATACGTCCCAGAAGGGTGAGGCACCCAGCCAGGATAAGAGTCTCACCAGAGGGCCCGCATCACCAAGGGGATCGGATCCAGGCAAGAGTGGCCTCACACCAGTGTGGCCAAATCATAGAAAGGTGAGGAACCCAGAACACGTGGCCTAAACCAGAGGATCCACATCTCCAAGGGGTTCAGAGTGAGGCAGGCAGGACTAGCCTCACAACGCAGGGCCCATAGAATAAAAAGTGTGAGGAATCCAACAGTTCGAACCTCCCAGCAGGTGGCCCAGAGCACCCAGTCTATAGGATCCAGGCCGCAGTGCACTCACAGCAGAGGGCCCACATCATGAAACTTTGAGCAACCCAGCCGTTGGGACCTCAGAGCAGAAGTCCCACATCCCCACGGGGATGGGAACCTGGCAGGAGTGTCCTCGCACCCCTTAGTACGTATTAGAAAATGTGGGTACACAGCAGTTAGGGCCTGACGCCAAAGGGCCCTCATTACTGAGGGAAGGAGGCTCCCAGCACGCTCCAACTGCCACCAGAGGGCCGACGTCACCAAGGCGGGGTGTGCCAGCCAGGCAGGAGTGACCTCAGAGCAGAGGGCCAAGTTCACGGAAGTGTGAGGAACCCAACCAGGATCAGACTCTCACCAGAGGGCCCACATCACCAAGAGGATGGGAACCAGGCAGGAGTGTTCTCAGTCCAGTGGGGCCACATCATTGAAAGGCGAGGAAACCACCACATGTGGCCTCAAACCAGAGGACACACATCACCAAGGGGCTGGGAGGGAGGCAGGCAGGAGTAGTCTCAAAACAGAGGGCCCATAGAATAAAAAAGGTGAGGAATCCCGCAGTTGGAACATCCCAGCAGGCGGCAAGGAACAACGAGGCTATGGGATCCCGGCCGGTGTGAACTCACAAAAGAGGGCCCTCATCATGAAACTGTGAATAGCCCAGCCATTGGGTCCACAGAGCAGAAGGCCCACATTGCCATGGGGTTGGGAACCTGGCAGGAGTGTACTCGCACCACAGGGCACACATCAGAAAAGTTTGGGAGCCCAGGATTTAAGGCCTGACGCCAGAGGGCCCTCATTACCGAAGGGAGGAAACTCCCAGCAGACACCAAATCCCAACTGAGGGCCCACGTCGCCAAGGTGACGTGCGCCAGCCAGGCAGGAGTGACATCACAGCAGAGGGCATACGTCACAGAAGGGTGAGGAACCCAGCCAGGATAAGACTCTCACCAGAGGGCCCGCATCACCAAGGGGATCGGAACCAGGCAGAAGTATACTCACACCAGTGTGGCCAAATAATGGAAAGGTGAGGGACCCAGACCATGTGGCCTAAACCAGAGGAACCACATCTCCAAGGGGCTCGGAGTGAGGCAGGCAGGACTAGCCTAAAAACACAGGGCCCATAGATTAAAAAATGTGAGGAATCCAGCAGTTGGAACCTCACAGCAGGAGGCCCAGAGCACCAAGTCTATGGGATCCAGGCCAAAGTGAACTCACAGCAGAGGGCCCACATCATGAAACTGTGAGCAACCCAGCCGTTGGGACCTCAGAGCAGAACGCCCACATCCCCATGGGGATGGGAACGTGGCAGGCGTATCCTCGCACCACTTAGTACGTATTAGAAAATGTGGGTACCCAGCAGTTAGGGCCTGACGCCAAAGGGCTCTCATCACTGAGGGGAGGAGGCTCCCAGCAGGCTCCAACTGCCACCAGAGGGCCGACGTCGTCAAGGCGGGGTGTGCCAATCAGGCAGGAGTGACCTCAGAGCTGAGGGCCAAGCTCACGGAAGTGTGAGGAATCCAACCCGGATCAGATTCTCACCAGAGGGCCCACATCACCAAGGGGATGCGAACCAGGCAGGAGTGTGCTCACACCAGTGGGGCCACATCATTGAAAGGCAAGGAACCCACCACATGTGGCCTCAAACCAGAAGACCCACATCAACAAGGGGCTCAGAGTGAGGCAGGCAGGAAGTGTCTCACAACACACGGCCCATAGAAGAAAAAAGGTAAGGAATCCTGCAGTTGGAAGCTCCAAGCAGGTGGCCCAGAGCACCGAGGCTATGGGATGCATGCCGGAGTGAACTCACAGCAGAGGGCCCACATCCTGACACTGTGAGCAAGCCAGCCGTTGGCACCTCAGAACAGAAGGCCCAAATCTGCATGGGGATGGGAACCTGGCAGGAGTGTCATCGCACAAGTGGGCGCACATCAGAAAATGTGGTGAGCCCAGCAGTTAGGGCCGGACGCCAGAGGGCCCTCATCACCGATGGGAGGAGGTTCCCAGCACGCTCCAACTGCAACCAGAGGGCCCATGTGGCCAAGGCGTCGTGTGCCAGCCAGGCAGGTGTGACCTCACAGCAGAGGGCCCGCCTCACAGAAGTGTGAGGAATCAAGCCAGGATCAGACTCTCACCAGAGGGCCCACATCAACAAAGGGATGGGAACAAGTCAGGAGTGTCCTCACACCAGTAGGGCCACATCCCTAAAAGGTGAGACAAACGGCACACGTGGTCTCAAACCAGAAGACCTACATCACCAAGGGGCTCGGTGTGAGGCAGGCAGGAGGAGCTTCACCACACAGGGCCCAAAGTATAAGAAAGGTGAGGAATCCAGCAGTTGGAACCTCCCAGCAGGCGGCCCAGAGCACAGAGGCTATGGGATCTAGGCCTGAGTGAACTAACACCGGAGTGCCAACATAACGAAACTGTGAGCAACCCAGGCGTTGCGACCACAGAGCAGAAGGCACACATCCCCATGAGTATTGGAACCTTACAGGAGTGTCCTGGCATCACTGGGCTCACATCAGAAATCGTGGGGAGCCCAGCAGTTAGAGCCTGACGCAAGAGGGCCCTCATCACCTTGGAGAGGAGGGTACAAGAAGGCTCCAACTGCCACCAGAAGTCCGACGTCACCAGGGCAACGGGAGCAAGCCAGGCAGGAGTTACCTCACAGCAGAGGGCCCACCTCACAGAAGAGTGAGGAACCCAGCCAGGATCTCTCACCAGAGGGCCCACATCACCAAGGGGATCTGATCCAGGCAGGAGTGGCCTCACACCAGTGTGGCCAAATCATAGAAAGGTGAGGAACCCAGAACATGTGGCCTAAACAAGAGGACCCACATCTCCAAGGGGCTCGGAGTGAGGCAGGCAGGAGGAGCCTCAAAACAGAGGACCCATAGAATAAAAAAGGTGAGGAATCCCGCAGTTGGAACCTCCTAGAATGCAGCAAGGAGCAGCGAGGCTATGGGATCCCGGCCGTTGTGAACTCACAACAGAGGACCCTCATCATGAAACTGTGAACAACACAGCTGTTGGGACCACAGAACAGAAGGCCCACATTCCCATGGGGTTGGGAACCTGGCAGGAGTGTACTCGCACCACAGGGCACACATCAGAAAATTTTGGGAGCCCAGGAGTTAGGGCCTGACGCCAGACGGCCCTAATTACCAAGGGGAACAGACTCCTAGAAGGCACCAACTCCCACCTGAGGGCCCACGTCTCCAAGGTGATGTGCGTTAGCCAGGCAGGAGTGACCTCACAGCAGAGGGCCTATGTCACAGAAGGGGGAGAAACCCAGCCAGGATAAGACTCTCACCAGAGGGCCCACATCACCAAGGGGATCAGAACCAGGCAGGAGTGGCCTCACACCAGTGTGGCCAAATCGTAGAAAAGTGAGGAACCCAGAACATATGGCCTAAACCAGAGGACCCACATCAACAAGGGGCTCAGAGTGAGGCAGGCAGGAGGTGTCTCAAACAGAGGGCCATAAAATAAAAAAGGTGAGGTAACCCGCAGTTGGAACCTCCCAGCAGACGGCAAGGAGCAGCCAGGCTATGGGATCCCGGCAGGTTTGAACTCACAACAGAAGGCCCTCATCACGAAACTGTGAACAACCCAGCGGTTGGGACCACAGAGAAGAAGGCGCACATTCCCATGGGGTTGGGAACCTGGCAGGAGTGTACTCCCACCAGAGGGCACACATCAGAAAAGTATGGGAGCCCAGGAGTTAGGGCCTGACGTCAGAGGGCCCTCATTACCGAGGGGAGGAGACTCCCAGCAGGCACCAACTCCCAACTGAGGGCCCACGTCGCCAAGGTGACGTGCGCCAGCCAGGCAGGAGTGACCTCACAGCAGAGGGCATACGTCCCAGAAGGGTGAGGCACCCAGCCAGGATAAGAGTCTCACCAGAGGGCCCGCATCACCAAGGGGATCGGATCCAGGCAAGAGTGGCCTCACACCAGTGTGGCCAAATCATAGAAAGGTGAGGAACCCAGAACACGTGGCCTAAACCAGAGGATCCACATCTCCAAGGGGTTCAGAGTGAGGCAGGCAGGACTAGCCTCACAACGCAGGCCCCATAGAATAAAAAATGTGAGGAATCCAACAGTTCGAACCTCCCAGCAGGTGGCCCAGAGCACCCAGTCTATGGGATCCAGGCCGCAGTGCACTCACAGCAGAGGGCCCACATCATGAAACTTTGAGCAACCCAGCCGTTTGGACATCAGAGCAGAAGTCCCACATCCCCACGGGGATGGGAACCTGGCAGGAGTGTCCTCGCACCACTTAGTACGTATTAGAAAATGTGGGTACACAGCAGTTAGGGCCTGACGCCAAAGGGCCCTCATCACTGAGGGAAGGAGGCTCCCAGCACGCTCCAACTGCCACCAGAGGATCGACGTCACCAAGGCGGGGTGTGCCAGCCAGGCAGGAGTGACCTCAGAGCAGAGGGCCAAGTTCACGGAAGTGTGAGGAACCCAACCAGGATCAGACTCTCACCAGAGGGCCCACATCACCAAGAGGATGGGAACCAGGCAGGAGTGTTCTCAGTCCAGTGGGGCCACATCATTGAAAGGCGAGGAAACCACCACATGTGGCCTCAAACCAGAGGACACACATCACCAAGGGGCTGGGAGGGA
Organism: Delphinapterus leucas; assembly: GCF_059928025.1. NCBI lineage: Eukaryota > Metazoa > Chordata > Mammalia > Artiodactyla > Monodontidae > Delphinapterus > Delphinapterus leucas. Next base: position 4,781,388 of record NW_028322250.1, read on the forward strand.
GGCAGGCAGGAGTAGTCTCAAAACAGAGGGCCCATAGAATAAAAAAGGTGAGGAATCCCGCAGTTGGAACATCCCAGCAGGCGGCAAGGAACAACGAGGCTATGGGATCCCGGCCGGTGTGAACTCACAAAAGAGGGCCCTCATCATGAAACTGTGAATAGCCCAGCCATTGGGTCCACAGAGCAGAAGGCCCACATTGCCATGGGGTTGGGAACCTGGCAGGAGTGTACTCGCACCACAGGGCACACATCAGAAAAGTTTGGGAGCCCAGGATTTAAGGCCTGACGCCAGAGGGCCCTCATTACCGAAGGGAGGAAACTCCCAGCAGACACCAAATCCCAACTGAGGGCCCACGTCGCCAAGGTGACTTGCGCCAGCCAGGCAAGAGTGACATCACAGCAGAGGGCATACGTCACAGAAGGGTGAGGAACCCAGCCAGGATAAGACCCTCACCAGAGGGCCCGCATCACCAAGGGGATCGGAACCAGGCAGAAGTATACTCACACCAGTGTGGCCAAATAATGGAAAGGTGAGGAACCCAGAACATGTGGCCTAAACCAGAGGAACCACATCTCCAAGGGGCTCGGAGTGAGGCAGGCAGGACTAGCCTAACAACACAGGGCCCATAGATTAAAAAATGTGAGGAATCCAGCAGTTGGAACCTCGCAGCTGGAGGCCCAGAGCACGGAGTCTATGGGATCCAGGCCAAAGTGAACTCACAGCAGAGGGCCCACATCATGAAACTGTGAGCCACCCAGCCATTGGGACCTTAGAGCAGAACGCCCACATCCCCATGGGGATGGGAACGTGGCAGGCGTATCCTCGCACCACTTAGTACGTATTAGAAAATGTGGGTACCCAGCAGTTAGGGCCTGACGCCAAAGGGCTCTCATCACTGAGGGGAGGAGGCTCCCAGCAGGCTCCAACTGCCACCAGAGGGCCGACGTCGCCAAGGCGGGGTGTGCCAGCCAGGCAGGAGTGACCTCAGAGCTGAGGGCCAAGCTCACGGAAGTGTGAGGAACCCAACCCGGATCAGATTCTCACCAGAGGGCCCACATCACCAAGGGGATGCGAACCAGGCAGGAGTGTGCTCACACCAGTGGGGCCACATCATTGAAAGGCAAGGAACCCACCACATGTGGCCTCAAACCAGAAGACCCACATCAACAAGGGGCTCAGAGTGAGGCAGGCAGGAAGTGTCTCACAACACACGGCCCATAGAAGAAAAAAGGTAAGGAATCCTGCAGTTGGAAGCTCCAAGCAGGTGGCCCAGAGCACCGAGGCTATGGGATGCATGCCGGAGTGAACTCACAGCAGAGGGCCCACATCCTGACACTGTGAGCAAGCCAGCCGTTGGCACCTCAGAACAGAAGGCCCAAATCTGCATGGGGATGGGAACCTGGCAGGAGTGTCATCGCACAAGTGGGCGCACATCAGAAAATGTGGTGAGCCCAGCAGTTAGGGCCGGACGCCAGAGGGCCCTCATCACCGATGGGAGGAGGTTCCCAGCACGCTCCAACTGCAACCAGAGGGCCCATGTGGCCAAGGCGTCGTGTGCCAGCCAGGCAGGTGTGACCTCACAGCAGAGGGCCCGCCTCACAGAAGTGTGAGGAATCAAGCCAGGATCAGACTCTCACCAGAGGGCCCACATCAACAAGGGGATGGGAACCAGTCAGGAGTGTCCTCACACCAGTAGGGCCACATTCCTAAAAGGTGAGACAAATGGCACACGTGGTCTCAAACCAGAAGACCTACATCACCAAGGGGCTCGGTGTGAGGCAGGCAGGAGGAGCTTCACCACACAGGGCCCAAAGTATAAGAAAGGTGAGGAATCCAGCAGTTGGAACCTCCCAGCAGGCGGCCCAGAGCACAGAGGCTATGGGATCTAGGCCTGAGTGAACTAACACCGGAGTGCCAACATAACGAAACTGTGAGCAACCCAGGCGTTGCGACCACAGAGCAGAAGGCACACATCCCCATGAGTATTGGAACCTTACAGGAGTGTCCTGGCATCACTGGGCTCACATCAGAAATCGTGGGGAGCCCAGCAGTTAGAGCCTGACGCAAGAGGGCCCTCATCACCTTGGAGAGGAGGGTACAAGAAGGCTCCAACTGCCACCAGAAGTCCGACGTCACCAGGGCAACGGGAGCAAGCCAGGCAGGAGTTACCTCACAGCAGAGGGCCCACCTCACAGAAGAGTGAGGAACCCAGCCAGGATCAGACTCTCACCAGAGGGCCCACATCACCAAGGGGATCTGATCCAGGCAGGAGTGGCCTCACACCAGTGTGGCCAAATCATAGAAAGGTGAGGAACCCAGAACATGTGGCCTAAACAAGAGGACCCACATCTCCAAGGGGCTCGGAGTGAGGCAGGCAGGAGGAGCCTCAAAACAGAGGACCCATAGAATAAAAAAGGTGAGGAATCCCGCAGTTGGAACCTCCTAGCATGCAGCAAGGAGCAGCGAGGCTATGGGGTCCCGGCCGTTGTGAACTCACAACAGAGGACCCTCATCATGAAACTGTGAACAACACAGCTGTTGGGACCACAGAACAGAAGGCCCACATTCCCATGGGGTTGGGAACCTGGCAGGAGTGTACTCGCACCACAGGGCACACATCAGAAAATTTTGGGAGCCCAGGAGTTAGGGCCTGACGCCAGACGGCCCTAATTACCGAGGGGAGCAGACTCCTAGAAGGCACCAACTCCCACCTGAGGGCCCACGTCTCCAAGGTGATGTGCGTTAGCCAGGCAGGAGTGACCTCACAGCAGAGGGCCTATGTCACAGAAGGGGGAGGAACCCAGCCAGGATAAGACTCTCACCAGAGGGCCCACATCACCAAGGGGATCAGAACCAGGCAGGAGTGGCCTCACACCAGTGTGGCCAAATCGTAGAAAAGTGAGGAACCCAGAACATATGGCCTAAACCAGAGGACCCACATCAACAAGGGGCTCAGAGTGAGGCAGGCAGGAGGTGTTTCAAACAGAGGGCCATAAAATAAAAAAGGTGAGGTAACCCGCAGTTGGAACCTCCCAGCAGGCGGCAAGGAGCAGCGAGGCTATGGGATCCCGGCCGGTGTGAACTCACAACAGAAGGCCCTCATCACGAAACTGTGAACAACCCAGCGGTTGGGACCACAGAGAAGAAGGCGCACATTCCCATGGGGTTGGGAACCTGGCAGGAGTGTACTCCCACCAGAGGGCACACATCAGAAAAATATGGGAGCCCAGGAGTTAGGGCCTGACGTCAGAGGGCCCTCATTACCGAGGGGAGGAGACTCCCAGCAGGCACCACCTCCCAACTGAGGGCCCACGTCGCCAAGGTGACGTGCGCCAGCCAGGCAGGAGTGACCTCACAGCAGAGGGCATACGTCCCAGAAGGGTGAGGCACCCAGCCAGGATAAGAGTCTCACCAGAGGGCCCGCATCACCAAGGGGATCGGATCCAGGCAAGAGTGGCCTCACACCAGTGTGGCCGAATCATAGAAAGGTGAGGAACCCAGAACACGTGGCCTAAACCAGAGGATCCACATCACCAAGGGGCTGGGAGGGAGGCAGGCAGGAGTAGTCTCAAAACAGAGGGCCCATAGAATAAAAAAGGTGAGGAATCCCGCAGTTGGAACATCCCAGCAGGCGGCAAGGAACAACGAGGCTATGGGATCCCGCCGGTGTGAACTCACAAAAGAGGGCCCTCATCATGAAACTGTGAATAGTCCAGCCATTGGGTCCACAGAGCAGAAGGCCCACATTGCCATGGGGTTGGGAACCTGGCAGGAGTGTACTCGCACCACAGGGCACACATCAGAAAAGTTTGGGAGCCCAGGATTTAAGGCCTGACGCCAGAGGGCCCTCATTACCGAAGGGAGGAAACTCCCAGCAGACGCCAAATCCCAACTGAGGGCCCACGTCGCCAAGGTGACGTGCGCCAGCCAGGCAGGAGTGACATCACAGCAGAGGGCATACGTCACAGAAGGGTGAGGAACCCAGCCAGGATAAGACTCTCACCAGAGGGCCCGCATCACCAAGGGGATCGGAACCAGGCAGAAGTATACTCACACCAGTGTGGCCAAATAATGGAAAGGTGAGGAACCCAGAACATGTGGCCTAAACCAGAGGAACCACATCTCCAAGGGGCTTGGAGTGAGGCAGGCAGGACTAGCCTAACAACACAGGGCCCATAGATTAAAAAATGTGAGGAATCCAGCAGTTGGAACCTCGCAGCAGGAGGCCCAGAGCAAGGAGTCTATGGGATCCAGGCCAAAGTGAACTCACAGCAGAGGGCCCACATCATGAAACTGTGAGCAACCCAGCCATTGGGACCTCAGAGCAGAACGCCCACATCCCCATGGGGATGGGAACGTGGCAGGCGTATCCTCGCACCATTTAGTACGTATTAGAAAATGTGGGTACCCAGCAGTTAGGGCCTGACGCCAAAGGGCTCTCATCACTGAGGGGAGGAGGCTCCCAGCAGGCTCCAACTGCCACCAGAGGGCCGACGTCGCCAAGGCGGGGTGTGCCAGCCAGGCAGGAGTGACCTCAGAGCTGAGGGCCAAGCTCACGGAAGTGTGAGGAATCCAACCCGGATCAGATTCTCACCAGAGGGCCCACATCACCAAGGGGATGCGAACCAGGCAGGAGTGTGCTCACACCAGTGGGGCCACATCATTGAAAGGCAAGGAACCCACCACATGTGGCCTCAAACCAGAAGACCCACATCAACAAGGGGCTCAGAGTGAGGCAGGCAGGAAGTGTCCCACAACACACGGCCCATAGAAGAAAAAAGGTAAGGAATCCTGCAGTTGGAAGCTCCAAGCAGGTGGCCCAGAGCACCGAGGCTATGGGATGCATGCCGGAGTGAACTCACAGCAGAGGGCCCACATCCTGACACTGTGAGCAAGCCAGCCGTTGGCACCTCAGAACAGAAGGCCCAAATCTGCATGGGGATGGGAACCTGGCAGGAGTGTCATCGCACAAGTGGGCGCACATCAGAAAACGTGGTGAGCCCAGCAGTTAGGGCCGGACGCCAGAGGGCCCTCATCACCGATGGGAGGAGGTTCCCAGCACGCTCCAACTGCAACCAGAGGGCCCATGTGGCCAAGGCGTCGTGTGCCAGCCAGGCAGGTGTGACCTCACAGCAGAGGGCCCGCCTCACAGAAGTGTGAGGAATCAAGCCAGGATCAGACTCTCACCAGAGGGCCCACATCAACAAGGGGATGGGAACCAGTCAGGAGTGTCCTCACACCAGTAGGGCCACATCCCTAAAAGGTGAGACAAATGGCACACGTGGTCTCAAACCAGAAGACCTACATCACCAAGGGGCTCGGTGTGAGGCAGGCAGGAGGAGCTTCACCACACAGGGCCCAAAGTATAAGAATGGTGAGGAATCCAGCAGTTCTAACCTCCCAGCAGGCGGCCCAGAGCACAGAGGCTATGGGATCTAGGCCTGAGTGAACTAACACCGGAGTGCCAACATAACGAAACTGTGAGCAACCCAGGCTTTGCGACCACAGAGCAGAAGGCACACATCCCCATGAGTATTGGAACCTTACAGGAGTGTCCTGGCATCACTGGGCTCACATCAGAAATCGTGGGGAGCCCAGCAGTTAGAGCCTGACGCAAGAGGGCCCTCATCACCTTGGAGAGGAGGGTACAAGAAGGCTCCAACTGCCACCAGAAGTCTGACGTCACCAGGGCAACGGGAGCAAGCCAGGCAGGAGTTACCTCACAGCAGAGGGCCCACCTCACAGAAGAGTGAGGAACCCAGCCAGGATCAGACTCTCACCAGAGGGCCCACATCACCAAGGGGATCTGATCCAGGCAGGAGTGGCCTCACACCAGTGTGGCCAAATCATAGAAAGGTAAGGAACCCAGAACATGTGGCCTAAACAAGAGGACCCACATCTCCAAGGGGCTCGGAGTGAGGCAGGCAGGAGGAGCCTCAAAACAGAGGACCCATAGAATAAAAAAGGTGAGGAATCCCGCAGTTGGAACCTCCTAGCATGCAGCAAGGAGCAGCGAGGCTATGGGGTCCCGGCCGTTGTGAACTCACAACAGAGGACCCTCATCATGAAACTGTGAACAACACAGCTGTTGGGACCACAGGACAGAAGGCCCACATTCCCATGGGGTTGGGAACCTGGCAGGAGTGTACTCGCACCACAGGGCACACATCAGAAAATTTTGGGAGCCCAGGAGTTAGGGCCTGACGCCAGACGGCCCTAATTACCGAGGGGAGCAGACTCCTAGAAGGCACCAACTCCCACCTGAGGGCCCACGTCTCCAAGGTGATGTGCGTTAGCCAGGCAGGAGTGACCTCACAGCAGAGGGCCTATGTCACAGAAGGGGGAGGAACCCAGCCAGGATAAGACTCTCACCAGAGGGCCCACATCACCAAGGGGATCAGAACCAGGCAGGAGTGGCCTCACACCAGTGTGGCCAAATCGTAGAAAAGTGAGGAACCCAGAACATATGGCCTAAACCAGAGGACCCACATCAACAAGGGGCTCAGAGTGAGGCAGGCAGGAGGTGTCTCAAACAGAGGGCCATAAAATAAAAAAGGTGAGGTAACCCGCAGTTGGAACCTCCCAGCAGGCGGCAAGGAGCAGCGAGGCTATGGGATCCCGGCCGGTGTGAACTCACAACAGAAGGCCCTCATCACGAAACTGTGAACAACCCAGCGGTTGGGACCACAGAGAAGAAGGCCCACATTCCCATGGGGTTGGGAGCCTGGCAGGAGTGTACTCCCACCAGAGGGCACACATCAGAAAAGTATGGGAGCCCAGGAGTTAGGGCCTGACGTCAGAGGGCCCTCATTACCGAGGGGAGGAGACTCCCAGCAGGCACCAACTCCCAACTGAGGGCCCACGTCGCCAAGGTGACGTGCGCCAGCCAGGCAGGAGTGACCTCACAGCAGAGGGCATACGTCCCAGAAGGGTGAGGCACCCAGCCAGGATAAGACTCTCACCAGAGGGCCCGCATCACCAAGGGGATCGGATCCAGGCAAGAGTGGCCTCACACCAGTGTGGCCGAATCATAGAAAGGTGAGGAACCCAGAACACGTGGCCTAAACCAGAGGATCCACATCTCCAAGGGGCTCAGTGTGAGGCAGGCAGGACTAGCCTCACAACGCAGGGCCCATAGAATAAAAAATGTGAGGAATCCAACAGTTCGAACCTCCCAGCAGGTGGCCCAGAGCACCCAGTCTATGGGATCCAGGCCGCAGTGCACTCACAGCAGAGGGCCCACATCATGAAACTTTGAGCAACCCAGCCGTTTGGACATCAGAGCAGAAGTCCCACATCCCCACGGGGATGGGAACCTGGCAGGAGTGTCCTCGCACCACTTAGTACGTATTAGAAAATGTGGGTACACAGCAGTTAGGGCCTGACGCCAAAGGGCCCCCATTACTGAGGGAAGGAGGCTCCCTGCATGCTCCAACTGCCACCAGAGGGCCGACGTCACCAAGGCGGGGTGTGCCAGCCAGGCAGGAGTGACCTCAGAGCAGAGGGCCAAGTTCACGGAAGTGTGAGGAACCCAACCAGGATCAGACTCTCACCAGAGGGCCCACATCACTAAGAGGATGGGAACCAGGCAGGAGTGTTCTCAGTCCAGTGGGGCCACATCATTGAAAGGCGAGGAAACCACCACATGTGGCCTCAAACCAGAGGACACACATCACCAAGGGGCTGGGAGGGAGGCAGGCAGGAGTAGTCTCAAAACAGAGGGCCCATAGAATATAAAAGTTGAGGAATCCCGCAGTTTGAACATCCCAGCAGGCGGCAAGGAACAACGAGGCTATGGGATCCCGGCCAGTGTGAACTCACAAAAGAGGGCCCTCATCATGAAACTGTGAATAGCCCAGCCATTGGGTCCACAGAGCAGAAGGCCCACATTGCCATGGGGTTGGGAACCTGGCAGGAGTGTACTCGCACCACAGGGCACACATCAGAAAAGTTTGGGAGCCCAGGATTTAAGGCCTGACGCCAGAGGGCCCTCATTACCGAAGGGAGGAAACTCCCAGCAGACACCAAATCCCAACTGAGGGCCCACGTTGCCAAGGTGACGTGTGCCAGCCAGGCAGGAGTGACATCACAGCAGAGGGCATACGTCACAGAAGGGTGAGGAACCCAGCCAGGATAAGACTCTCACCAGAGGGCCCGCATCACCAAGGGGATCGGAACCAGGCAGAAGTATACTCACACCAGTGTGGCCAAATAATGGAAAGGTGAGGAACCCAGAACATGTGGCCTAAACCCGAGGATCCACATCTCCAAGGGGCTCGGAGTGAGGCAGGCAGGACTAGCCTAACAACACAGGGCCCATAGATTAAAAAATGTGAGGAATCCAGCAGTTGGAACCTCGCAGCAGGAGGCCCAGAGCACGGAGTCTATGGGATCCAGGCCAAAGTGAACTCACAGCAGAGGGCCCACATCATGAAACTGTGAGCAACCCAGCCGTTGGGACCTCAGAGCCGAACGCCCACATCCCCATGGGGATGGGAACGTGGCAGGCGTATCCTGGCACCATTTAGTACGTATTTGAAAATGTGGGTACCCAGCAGTTAGGGCCTGACGCCAAAGGGCTATCATCACTGAGGGGAGGAGGCTCCCAGCAGGCTCCAACTGCCACGAGAGGGCCGACCTCGCCAAGGCGGGGTGTGCCAGCCAGGCAGGAGTGACCTCAGAGCTGAGGGCCAAGCTCACGGAAGTGTGAGGAACCCAACCCGGATCAGATTCTCACCAGAGGGCCCACATCACCAAGGGGATGCGAACCAGGCAGGAGTGTGCTCACACCAGTGGGGCCACATCATTGAAAGGCAAGGAACCCACCACTTGTGGCCTCAAACCAGAAGACCCACATCAACAAGGGGCTCAGAGTGAGGCAGGCAGGAAGTGTCTCACAACACACGGCCCATAGAAGAAAAAAGGTAAGGAATCCTGCAGTTGGAAGCTCCAAGCAGGTGGCCCAGACCACCGAGGCTATGGGATGCATGCCGGAGTGAACTCACAGCAGAGGGCCCACATCCTGACACTGTGAGCAAGCCAGCCGTTGGCACCTCAGAACAGAAGGCCCAAATCTGCATGGGGATGGGAACCTGGCAGGAGTGTCATCGCACAAGTGGGCGCACATCAGAAAATGTGGTGAGCCCAGCAGTTAGGGCCGGACGCCAGAGGGCCCTCATCACCGATGGGAGGAGGTTCCCAGCACGCTCCAACTGCAACCAGAGGGCCCATGTGGCCAAGGCGTCGTGTGCCAGCCAGGCAGGTGTGACCTCACAGCAGAGGGCCCGCCTCACAGAAGTGTGAGGAATCAAGCCAGGATCAGACTCTCACCAGAGGGCCCACATCAACAAGGGGATGGGAACCAGTCAGGAGTGTCCTCACACCAGTAGGGCCACATCCCTAAAAGGTGAGACAAACGGCACACGTGGTCTCAAACCAGAAGACCTACATCACCAAGGGGCTCGGTGTGAGGCAGGCAGGAGGAGCTTCACCACACAGGGCCCAAAGTATAAGAAAGGTGAGGAATCCAGCAGTTGGAACCTCCCAGCAGGCGGCCCAGAGCACAGAGGCTATGGGATCTAGGCCTGAGTGAACTAACACCGGAGTGCCAACATAACGAAACTGTGAGCAACCCAGGCGTTGCGACCACAGAGCAGAAGGCACACATCCCCATGAGTATTGGAACCTTACAGGAGTGTCCTGGCATCACTGGGCTCACATCAGAAATCGTGGGGAGCCCAGCAGTTAGAGCCTGACGCAAGAGGGCCCTCATCACCTTGGAGAGGAGGGTACAAGAAGGCTCCAACTGCCACCAGAAGTCCGACGTCACCAGGGCAACGGGAGCAAGCCAGGCAGGAGTTACCTCACAGCAGAGGGCCCACCTCACAGAAGAGTGAGGAACCCAGCCAGGATCAGACTCTCACCAGAGGGCCCACATCACCAAGGGGATCTGATCCAGGCAGGAGTGGCCTCACACCAGTGTGGCCAAATCATAGAAAGGTGAGGAACCCAGAACATGTGGCCTAAACAAGAGGACCCACATCTCCAAGGGGCTCGGAGTGAGGCAGGCAGGAGGAGCCTCAAAACAGAGGACCCATAGAATAAAAAAGGTGAGGAATCCCGCAGTTGGAACCTCCTAGCATGCAGCAAGGAGCAGCGAGGCTATGGGGTCCCGGCCGTTGTGAACTCACAACAGAGGACCCTCATCATGAAACTGTGAACAACACAGCTGTTGGGACCACAGAACAGAAGGCCCACATTCCCATGGGGTTGGGAACCTGGCAGGAGTGTACTCGCACCACAGGGCACACATCAGAAAATTTTGGGAGCCCAGGAGTTAGGGCCTGACGCCAGACGGCCCTAATTACCGAGGGGAGCAGACTCCTAGAAGGCACCAACTCCCACCTGAGGGCCCACGTCTCCAAGGTGATGTGCGTTAGCCAGGCAGGAGTGACCTCACAGCAGAGGGCCTATGTCACAGAAGGGGGAGGAACCCAGCCAGGATAAGACTCTCACCAGAGGGCCCACATCACCAAGGGGATCAGAACCAGGCAGGAGTGGCCTCACACCAGTGTGGCCAAATCGTAGAAAAGTGAGGAACCCAGAACATATGGCCTAAACCAGAGGACCCACATCAACAAGGGGCTCAGAGTGAGGCAGGCAGGAGGTGTTTCAAACAGAGGGCCATAAAATAAAAAAGGTGAGGTAACCCGCAGTTGGAACCTCCCAGCAGGCGGCAAGGAGCAGCGAGGCTATGGGATCCCGGCCGGTGTGAACTCACAACAGAAGGACCTCATCATGAAACTGTGAACAACCCAGCGGTTGGGACCACAGAGAAGAAGGCCCACATTCCCATGGGGTTGGGAACCTGGCAGGAGTGTACTCCCACCAGAGGGCACACATCAGAAAAGTATGGGAGCCCAGGAGTTAGGGCCTGACGTCAGAGGGCCCTCATTACCGAGGGGAGGAGACTCCCAGCAGGCACCACCTCCCAACTGAGGGCCCACGTCGCCAAGGTGACGTGCGCCAGCCAGGCAGGAGTGACCTCACAGCAGAGGGCATACGTCCCAGAAGGGTGAGGCACCCAGCCAGGATAAGAGTCTCACCAGAGGGCCCGCATCACCAAGGGGATCGGATCCAGGCAAGAGTGGCCTCACACCAGTGTGGCCGAATCATAGAAAGGTGAGGAACCCAGAACACGTGGCCTAAACCAGAGGATCCACATCACCAAGGGGCTGGGAGGGAGGCAGGCAGGAGTAGTCTCAAAACAGAGGGCCCATAGAATAAAAAAGGTGAGGAATCCCGCAGTTGGAACATCCCAGCAGGCGGCAAGGAACAACGAGGCTATGGGATCCCGCCGGTGTGAACTCACAAAAGAGGGCCCTCATCATGAAACTGTGAATAGTCCAGCCATTGGGTCCACAGAGCAGAAGGCCCACATTGCCATGGGGTTGGGAACCTGGCAGGAGTGTACTCGCACCACAGGGCACACATCAGAAAAGTTTGGGAGCCCAGGATTTAAGGCCTGACGCCAGAGGGCCCTCATTACCGAAGGGAGGAAACTCCCAGCAGACGCCAAATCCCAACTGAGGGCCCACGTCGCCAAGGTGACGTGCGCCAGCCAGGCAGGAGTGACCTCACAGCAGAGGGCATACGTCCCAGAAGGGTGAGGCACCCAGCCAGTATAAGACTCTCACCAGAGGGCCCGCATCACCAAGGGGATCGGATCCAGGCAAGAGTGGCCTCACGCCAGTGTGGCCGAATCATAGAAAGGTGAGGAACCCAGAACACGTGGCCTAAACCAGAGGATCCACATCTCCAAGGGGCTCAGTTTGAGGCAGGCAGGACTAGCCTCACAACGCAGGGCCCATAGAATAAAAAATGTGAGGAATCCAACAGTTCGAACCTCCCAGCATGTGGCCCAGAGCACCCAGTCTATGGGATCCAGGCCGCAGTGCACTCACAGCAGAGGGCCCACATCATGAAACTTTGAGCAACCCAGCCGTTTGGACATCAGAGCAGAAGTCCCACATCCCCACGGGGATGGGAACCTGGCAGGAGTGTCCTCGCACCACTTAGTACGTATTAGAAAATGTGGGTACACAGCAGTTAGGGCCTGACGCCAAAGGGCCCTCATTACTGAGGGAAGGACGCTCCCAGCATGCTCCAACTGCCACCAGAGGGCCGACGTCACCAAGGCGGGGTGTGCCAGCCAGGCAGGAGTGACCTCAGAGCAGAGGGCCAAGTTCACGGAAGTGTGAGGAACCCAACCAGGATCAGACTCTCACCAGAGGGCCCACATCACTAAGAGGATGGGAACCAGGCAGGAGTGTTCTCAGTCCAGTGGGGCCACATCATTGAAAGGCGAGGAAACCACCACATGTGGCCTCAAACCAGAGGACACACATCACCAAGGGGCTGGGAGGGAGGCAGGCAGGAGTAGTCTCAAAACAGAGGGCCCATAGAATAAAAAAGTTGAGGAATCCCGCAGTTGGAACATCCCAGCAGGCGGCAAGGAACAACGAGGCTATGGGATCCCGGCCGGTGTGAACTCACAAAAGAGGGCCCTCATCATGAAACTGTGAATAGCCCAGCCATTGGATCCACAGAGCAGAAGGCCCACATTGCCATGGGGTTGGGAACCTGGCAGGAGTGTACTCGCACCACAGGGCACACATCAGAAAAGTTTGGGAGCCCAGGATTTAAGGCCTGACGCCAGAGGGCCCTCATTACCGAAGGGAGGAAACTCCCAGCAGACGCCAAATCCCAACTGAGGGCCCACGTCGCCAAGGTGACGTGTGCCAGCCAGGCAGGAGTGACATCACAGCAGAGGGCATACGTCACAGAAGTGTGAGGAACCCAGCCAGGATAAGACTCTCACCAGAGGGCCCGCATCACCAAGGGGATCGGAACCAGGCAGAAGTATACTCACACCAGTGTGGCCAAATAATGGAAAGGTGAGGAACCCAGAACATGTGGCCTAAACCAGAGGAACCACATCTCCAAGGGGCTCGGAGTGAGGCAGGCAGGACTAGCCTAACAACACAGGGCCCATAGATTAAAAAATGTGAGGAATCCAGCAGTTGGAACCTCGCAGCAGGAGGCCCAGAGCATGGAGTCTATGGGATCCAGGCCAAAGCGAACTCACAGCAGAGGGCCCACATCATGAAACTGTGAGCAACCCAGCCGTTGGGACCTCAGAGCAGAACGCCCACATCCCCATGGGGATGGGAACGTGGCAGGCGTATCCTCGCACCATTTAGTACGTATTTGAAAATGTGAGTACCCAGCAGTTAGGGCCTGACGCCAAAGGGCTCTCATCACTGAGGGGAGGAGGCTCCCAGCAGGCTCCAACTGCCACCAGAGGGCCAACGTCGCCAAGGCGGGGTGTGCCAGCCAGGCAGGAGTGACCTCAGAGCTGAGGGCCAAGCTCACGGAAGTGTGAGGAACCCAACCCGGATCAGATTCTCACCAGAGGGCCCACATCACCAAGGGGATGCGAACCAGGCAGGAGTGTGCTCACACCAGTGGGGCCACATCATTGAAAGGCAAGGAACCCACCACATGTGGCCTCAAACCAGAAGACCCACATCAACAAGGGGCTCAGAGTGAGGCAGGCAGGAAGTGTCTCACAACACACGGCCCATAGAAGAAAAAAGGTAAGGAATCCTGCAGTTGGAAGCTCCAAGCAGGTGGCCCAGAGCACCGAGGCTATGGGATGCATGCCGGAGTGAACTCACAGCAGAGGGCCCACATCCTGACACTGTGAGCAAGCCAGCCGTTGGCACCTCAGAACAGAAGGCCCAAATCTGCATGGGGATGGGAACCTGGCAGGAGTGTCATCGCACAAGTGGGCGCACATCAGAAAATGTGGTGAGCCCAGCAGTTAGGGCCGGACGCCAGAGGGCCCTCATCACCGATGGGAGGAGGTTCCCAGCACGCTCCAACTGCAACCAGAGGGCCCATGTGGCCAAGGCGTCGTGTGCCAGCCAGGCAGGTGTGACCTCACAGCAGAGGGCCCGCCTCACAGAAGTGTGAGGAATCAAGCCAGGATCAGACTCTCACCAGAGGGCCCACATCAACAAGGGGATGGGAACCAGTCAGGAGTGTCCTCACACCAGTAGGGCCACATTCCTAAAAGGTGAGACAAATGGCACACGTGGTCTCAAACCAGAAGACCTACATCACCAAGGGGCTCGGTGTGAGGCAGGCAGGAGGAGCTTCACCACACAGGGCCCAAAGTATAAGAAAGGTGAGGAATCCAGCAGTTGGAACCTCCCAGCAGGCGGCCCAGAGCACAGAGGCTATGGGATCTAGGCCTGAGTGAACTAACACCGGAGTGCCAACATAACGAAACTGTGAGCAACCCAGGCGTTGCGACCACAGAGCAGAAGGCACACATCCCCATGAGTATTGGAACCTTACAGGAGTGTCCTGGCATCACTGGGCTCACATCAGAAATCGTGGGGAGCCCAGCAGTTAGAGCCTGACGCAAGAGGGCCCTCATCACCTTGGAGAGGAGGGTACAAGAAGGCTCCAACTGCCACCAGAAGTCCGACGTCACCAGGGCAACGGGAGCAAGCCAGGCAGGAGTTACCTCACAGCAGAGGGCCCACCTCACAGAAGAGTGAGGAACCCAGCCAGGATCAGACTCTCACCAGAGGGCCCACATCACCAAGGGGATCTGATCCAGGCAGGAGTGGCCTCACACCAGTGTGGCCAAATCATAGAAAGGTGAGGAACCCAGAACATGTGGCCTAAACAAGAGGACCCACATCTCCAAGGGGCTCGGAGTGAGGCAGGCAGGAGGAGCCTCAAAACAGAGGACCCATAGAATAAAAAAGGTGAGGAATCCCGCAGTTGGAACCTCCTAGCATGCAGCAAGGAGCAGCGAGGCTATGGGGTCCCGGCCGTTGTGAACTCACAACAGAGGACCCTCATCATGAAACTGTGAACAACACAGCTGTTGGGACCACAGAACAGAAGGCCCACATTCCCATGGGGTTGGGAACCTGGCAGGAGTGTACTCGCACCACAGGGCACACATCAGAAAATTTTGGGAGCCCAGGAGTTAGGGCCTGACGCCAGACGGCCCTAATTACCGAGGGGAGCAGACTCCTAGAAGGCACCAACTCCCACCTGAGGGCCCACGTCTCCAAGGTGATGTGCGTTAGCCAGGCAGGAGTGACCTCACAGCAGAGGGCCTATGTCACAGAAGGGGGAGGAACCCAGCCAGGATAAGACTCTCACCAGAGGGCCCACATCACCAAGGGGATCAGAACCAGGCAGGAGTGGCCTCACACCAGTGTGGCCAAATCGTAGAAAAGTGAGGAACCCAGAACATATGGCCTAAACCAGAGGACCCACATCAACAAGGGGCTCAGAGTGAGGCAGGCAGGAGGTGTTTCAAACAGAGGGCCATAAAATAAAAAAGGTGAGGTAACCCGCAGTTGGAACCTCCCAGCAGGCGGCAAGGAGCAGCGAGGCTATGGGATCCCGGCCGGTGTGAACTCACAACAGAAGGCCCTCATCACGAAACTGTGAACAACCCAGCGGTTGGGACCACAGAGAAGAAGGCGCACATTCCCATGGGGTTGGGAACCTGGCAGGAGTGTACTCCCACCAGAGGGCACACATCAGAAAAATATGGGAGCCCAGGAGTTAGGGCCTGACGTCAGAGGGCCCTCATTACCGAGGGGAGGAGACTCCCAGCAGGCACCACCTCCCAACTGAGGGCCCACGTCGCCAAGGTGACGTGCGCCAGCCAGGCAGGAGTGACCTCACAGCAGAGGGCATACGTCCCAGAAGGGTGAGGCACCCAGCCAGGATAAGAGTCTCACCAGAGGGCCCGCATCACCAAGGGGATCGGATCCAGGCAAGAGTGGCCTCACACCAGTGTGGCCGAATCATAGAAAGGTGAGGAACCCAGAACACGTGGCCTAAACCAGAGGATCCACATCACCAAGGGGCTGGGAGGGAGGCAGGCAGGAGTAGTCTCAAAACAGAGGGCCCATAGAATAAAAAAGGTGAGGAATCCCGCAGTTGGAACATCCCAGCAGGCGGCAAGGAACAACGAGGCTATGGGATCCCGCCGGTGTGAACTCACAAAAGAGGGCCCTCATCATGAAACTGTGAATAGTCCAGCCATTGGGTCCACAGAGCAGAAGGCCCACATTGCCATGGGGTTGGGAACCTGGCAGGAGTGTACTCGCACCACAGGGCACACATCAGAAAAGTTTGGGAGCCCAGGATTTAAGGCCTGACGCCAGAGGGCCCTCATTACCGAAGGGAGGAAACTCCCAGCAGACGCCAAATCCCAACTGAGGGCCCACGTCGCCAAGGTGACGTGCGCCAGCCAGGCAGGAGTGACATCACAGCAGAGGGCATACGTCACAGAAGGGTGAGGAACCCAGCCAGGATAAGACTCTCACCAGAGGGCCCGCATCACCAAGGGGATCGGAACCAGGCAGAAGTATACTCACACCAGTGTGGCCAAATAATGGAAAGGTGAGGAACCCAGAACATGTGGCCTAAACCAGAGGAACCACATCTCCAAGGGGCTTGGAGTGAGGCAGGCAGGACTAGCCTAACAACACAGGGCCCATAGATTAAAAAATGTGAGGAATCCAGCAGTTGGAACCTCGCAGCAGGAGGCCCAGAGCAAGGAGTCTATGGGATCCAGGCCAAAGTGAACTCACAGCAGAGGGCCCACATCATGAAACTGTGAGCAACCCAGCCATTGGGACCTCAGAGCAGAACGCCCACATCCCCATGGGGATGGGAACGTGGCAGGCGTATCCTCGCACCATTTAGTACGTATTAGAAAATGTGGGTACCCAGCAGTTAGGGCCTGACGCCAAAGGGCTCTCATCACTGAGGGGAGGAGGCTCCCAGCAGGCTCCAACTGCCACCAGAGGGCCGACGTCGCCAAGGCGGGGTGTGCCAGCCAGGCAGGAGTGACCTCAGAGCTGAGGGCCAAGCTCACGGAAGTGTGAGGAATCCAACCCGGATCAGATTCTCACCAGAGGGCCCACATCACCAAGGGGATGCGAACCAGGCAGGAGTGTGCTCACACCAGTGGGGCCACATCATTGAAAGGCAAGGAACCCACCACATGTGGCCTCAAACCAGAAGACCCACATCAACAAGGGGCTCAGAGTGAGGCAGGCAGGAAGTGTCCCACAACACACGGCCCATAGAAGAAAAAAGGTAAGGAATCCTGCAGTTGGAAGCTCCAAGCAGGTGGCCCAGAGCACCGAGGCTATGGGATGCATGCCGGAGTGAACTCACAGCAGAGGGCCCACATCCTGACACTGTGAGCAAGCCAGCCGTTGGCACCTCAGAACAGAAGGCCCAAATCTGCATGGGGATGGGAACCTGGCAGGAGTGTCATCGCACAAGTGGGCGCACATCAGAAAACGTGGTGAGCCCAGCAGTTAGGGCCGGACGCCAGAGGGCCCTCATCACCGATGGGAGGAGGTTCCCAGCACGCTCCAACTGCAACCAGAGGGCCCATGTGGCCAAGGCGTCGTGTGCCAGCCAGGCAGGTGTGACCTCACAGCAGAGGGCCCGCCTCACAGAAGTGTGAGGAATCAAGCCAGGATCAGACTCTCACCAGAGGGCCCACATCAACAAGGGGATGGGAACCAGTCAGGAGTGTCCTCACACCAGTAGGGCCACATCCCTAAAAGGTGAGACAAATGGCACACGTGGTCTCAAACCAGAAGACCTACATCACCAAGGGGCTCGGTGTGAGGCAGGCAGGAGGAGCTTCACCACACAGGGCCCAAAGTATAAGAATGGTGAGGAATCCAGCAGTTCTAACCTCCCAGCAGGCGGCCCAGAGCACAGAGGCTATGGGATCTAGGCCTGAGTGAACTAACACCGGAGTGCCAACATAACGAAACTGTGAGCAACCCAGGCTTTGCGACCACAGAGCAGAAGGCACACATCCCCATGAGTATTGGAACCTTACAGGAGTGTCCTGGCATCACTGGGCTCACATCAGAAATCGTGGGGAGCCCAGCAGTTAGAGCCTGACGCAAGAGGGCCCTCATCACCTTGGAGAGGAGGGTACAAGAAGGCTCCAACTGCCACCAGAAGTCCGACGTCACCAGGGCAACGGGAGCAAGCCAGGCAGGAGTTACCTCACAGCAGAGGGCCCACCTCACAGAAGAGTGAGGAACCAAGCCAGGATCAGACTCTCACCAGAGGGCCCACATCACCAAGGGGATCTGATCCAGGCAGGAGTGGCCTCACACCAGTGTGGCCAAATCATAGAAAGGTGAGGAACCCAGAACATGTGGCCTAAACAAGAGGACCCACATCTCCAAGGGGCTCGGAGTGAGGCAGGCAGGAGGAGCCTCAAAACAGAGGACCCATAGAATAAAAAAGGTGAGGAATCCCGCAGTTGGAACCTCCTAGAATGCAGCAAGGAGCAGCGAGGCTATGGGGTCCCGGCCGTTGTGAACTCACAGCAGAGGGCCCTCATCATGAAACTGAGCAACCCACGGTTGGGACCTCTGAGCAGAAGGCCCACATTCCCATGGGGTTGGGAACCTCGCAGGAGTGTCCTCGCACCACTTAGCACGTATCAGAAAATGTGGGTACCCAGCAGTTAGGGCCTGAGTCAAGAGGGCCCCCATCACCGAGGGGAGGTTCCTAGCAGGCTCCAACTGCCACAAGAGGGCCGATGTTGCCCAGGTGGGGTGTGCCAGCCAGGCAGGAGTGACCTCACAGCAGAGGGCCCCCCTCACAGAAGGGTGAGGAACCCAGCCAGGATCAGACTCTCACCAGAGGGCCCACATCATCAAGGGGATAGGAACCAGGCAGGAGTGTCCTCACACCAGTGGGACCACATCATCGAAAGGCGAGGGATCCAGCATACGTGGCCTCAAACCAGAGGACACACATCACCAAGGGGCTGGGAGTGAGGCAGGCAGGAGGAGTCTCAAAACAGAGGGCCCATAGAAGAAAAAAGGTGAGGAATCCAGCAGTTGTAACCTCCCAGCAGGTGGCCAGGAGCAGCGAGGCTATGGGATCCAGGCCGGAGAGAACTCACAGCAGAGGGCCCTCATCATGAAACTGAGCAACCCACGGTTGGGACCTTAGAGCAGAAGGCCCACATTCCCATGGGGTTGGGATCCTGGCAGGATTGTACTCGCACCACAGGGCGCACATCAGAAACTTTTGGGAGCCCAGAAGTTAGGGTCTGACGCCAGAGGGCCCTCATTACCGAGGGGAGGAGACTCCCAGCAGGCACCAACTCCCAACTGAGGGCCCACGTCGCCACGTTGACGTGTGCCAGCCAGGCAGGAGTGACCTCACAGCAGAGGGCCTACCTCACAGAAGGGTGAGGAACCCAGCCAGGATAAGACTCTCACCAGAGGGCCCACATCACCAAGGGGATCGGAACAAGGCAGGAGTGTCCTCACAACAGTGTGGCCACATTATAGAAAGGTGAGGAACCCAGCACATGTGGCCTAAACCAGAGGACCCACATTTCCAAGGTGCTCCGAGTGAGGCAGGCAGGAGTAGCCTAACAACACAGGGCCCACAGAATAAAAAATGTGAGGAATCCAGCAGTTTGAACCTCCCAGCAGGTGGCCCAGAGCATGGAGTCTATGGGATCCAGGCCACAGTGAACTCACAGCAGAGGGCCCACATCATGAAACTGTGAGCAACCCAGCCAGTGGGACCTCAGAGCAGAAGGCCCACATCCCCATGGGGATGGGAACCTCGCAGGAGTGTCCTCGCACAACTTAGCACGTATCAGAAAATGTGGGAACCCAGCAGTGATGGCCTGGCGCCAGAGGGCCCTCATCACGGAGGAGAGGAGGCTACCAGCAGGCTCCAAATGCCACCAGAGGGCCGACGTCACCAAGGCAATGGGAGCAAGCCAGGCAGGAGTTACCTCACAGCAGAGGGCCCACCTCACAGAAGTGTGAGGAGCCCAAACAGGATCAGACTCTAACCAGAGCGCCCACATCACCAAGGGGATGGAAACCAGGCAGGAGTGTCCTCACACCAGTGGGGCCACATCAGCGAAAGGTGAGGAACACAGCACATGTGGCCTCAAACAAGGGGACACACATCACGAAAGGGCTGGGAGTGAGGCATGCAGGAGGAGACTCACAACAGAGCGCCCATAGAATAAAAAATGTGAGGAACCCCGCAGTTGGAAGCTCCAAGCAGGTGGCCCAGAGCACCGAGGCTATGGGATCCATGCCGGAGTGAACTCACAGCAGAGGGCCCACATTCTGACACTGTGAGCAACCCAGCCGTTGGGACCACAGAGAAGAAAGCCCACATCCCCATGGGGATGGGACCCTGGCTGGAGTGTACTCGCATGACAGGGCGCACATCAGAAAATTTTGGGAGCCCATGAGTTAGGGCCTGACGCCAGAGGGCCCTCATTACCGAGGGGAGGAGACTCCCAGCAGGCACCAACTCCCAACTGAGGGCCCACATCGCCAAGGTGACGTGTGCCAGCCAGGCAGGAGTGACCTCACAGCAGAGGGCCCACCACCCAGAAGTGTGAGGAATCCAGACAGGATCAGACTCTCACCAGAGGGCCCCCATCACCAAGGGGATGGGAACCAGGCAGGAGTGTCCTCACACCAGTGGGGCCACATCAATAAAGGTGAGGAAACTGGTACATGTGGCCTTAAACCAGAGGACCTACATCACAAATGGGCTGGGAGTGAGTCAGGAAGTAGGAGCATGAAAACACAGGACCCAAAGAATAAAAAAGGTAAGGAATCCAGCAGTAGGAACCTCCCAGCAGGCCGCTCAGAGCACAGAGGCTATGGGATCTAGGCCTGGGTGAACTAACACCAGAGAGCCAACATCATGAAACGGTGAACAACACAGGTGTTGGGACCTTAGAGCAGAAGGCCCACATGCCCATGGGGATGGGAACCTCGCAGGAGTGTCCTCGCACCATTTAGCACGTATCAGAAAATGTGGATACCCAGCAGTTAGGGCCTGAGGCAAGAGGGCCCCCATCACCGAGGGGAGGTTCCCAGCAGGCTCCAACTGCCACAAGAGGGCCGATGTTGCCCAGGTGGGGTGTGCCAGCCAGGCAGGAGTGACCTCACAGCAGAGGGCCCCCCTCACAGAAGGGTGAGGAACCCAGCCAGGATCAGACTCTCACCAGACGGCCCACATCATCAAGGGGATAGGAACCAGGCAGGAGTGTCCTCACACCAGTGGGACCACATCATCGAAAGGCAAGGGACCCAGCATACGTGGCCTCAAACCAGAGGACACACATCACCAATGGGCTGGGAGTGAGGCAGGCAGGAGGAGTCTCAAAACAGAGGGCCCATAGAAGAAAAAAGGTGAGGAATCCCGCAGTTGTAACCTCCCAGCAGGTGGCCAGGAGCAGCGAGGCTATGGGATCCAGGCCGGAGAGAACTCACAGCAGAGGGCCCTCATCATGAAACTGAGCAACCCACGGTTGGGACCTCAGAGCAGAAGGCCCACATTCCCATGGGGTTGGGAACCTGGCAGGAGTGTACTCAAACCACAGGGTGCATATCAGAAAATATTGGAACCCCAGGACTTAGGGCCTGACGCCAGAGGGCCCTCATTACCGAGGGGAGGAGACACCCAGCAGGCACCAAATCCCACCAGAGAGCCGACGTCGCCAAGGCGGGGTGTGCCAGCCAGGCAGGAGTGACCTGAGAGAAGAGGGCCCACCTCACAGAAGTGTGAGGAACCCAGCCAGGATCAGACTCTCACCGGAGGGCCCACATCACCAAGGGGATGGGAACCAGGCAGGAGTGTCCTCACACCAGTGGGGCCACATCAGCCAAAGGTGAGGAACCCAGCACATGTGGCCTCAAACCAGAGGACACACATCACCAAGGGGCTAGGAGTGAGGCAGGTGTCTGGAGGGGCACATTTAACTCTAATTTCCCACCAGGAAGTGGAATGAACCAAAGTCTCAGAGTGCCGTGCCGGACCCTGATTACGGCCTGAAGCAAACCTGCGGTTCTGTGGCCAGTTTTCAAGGAAACGAGTTAAGAAAGGAAATCACGGGCACTGTAATTCACAAACCTGCAGTGTTATAAATGACAGTTATTGGCAAAATTATATGGAAGTAAGTCTGCAAAGAGGACTTGAAAACGAGGCAGAATTGCAGGAATCATATTTCAGGAGGTAGATTGGAATTGCATTTAAAGCATGTGAAAAGCGGCAGATCTTTGACAGTGATGCACTTGGACAAAAGTGCGTAAACATTTTTTCCTGAATATATTCAGGAAAAAACACATATGCCCTTTTTGGCCAACCAAGCACTCGAGAAATGGAAATCCGCACTACAATGAAGTCTCATTTCCCATTCGTCAAAAGGGCCATCTGAAAAAAGTGTAAAAACCAGAAACACAGGACAGGCCATGGAGAACAGGGAGCCTTGTTATGCTGATGGGCGGGATGTCAATTGCCAACAGACACTCTGGAGATGTTTATGGTGTATCCTGAAACATCTGAAAAACAAAGCTACAGACCCTAGGGCACTTCCACTTTTGGCCCTATAGCTTAGGAAAATTAAAATCAACAAGACACAGCCAACACAAAATTTAGGGCTGCTGTGTTTACAAGAACCTTGAGTCCAGTACAAATTAAATATCCCAGAAAGAAAAAAATGGATAAAGGAGTTGTGCTACTTACGTACAACGGAATATCACTCAGCAATGAAATCAATGTCATCAGGCCTGTAGCAGCAAATTGAGTGGATTTAAGTATGATGATTCTAAGAGAAATAGGTCACACAGAGAAAGAGAATTATCATAAGATATCACTAATAGAGAGAGTGTAAACTTGGCTACACATAAACTGAATTCCAAAACCGAACAGAGTCTCACATTTAGATAAAAACTTATGCTTGCTTAAGGGGAAAGTTGAGTTGGGGTGCTGTATAAAACCAGAGATTGAAATTAGCACACATACCGTTCCATAAGCCAAATATGTAATAGACAAGACCTACTCTTTGCTCAACGAAATAGACTCATCCATGGTGTATCACCTCACGCCTGTTAGAATGGGCATCATCAGAAAATCTACAAACAACAAATGCTGGAAAGGGTGTGGAGATAAGGAACCCTCTTCCACTATTGTTGGGAATGTAAATTGATACAGTCACTGTGGAGAACATTATGGAGTTTCTTATAAAACTAAGAATAGAATTACCATATGATACAGCAATCCCACTACTGGGCATATACCCAGACAAAACCATAAATCAAAAAGAGACATTCACCGCAATGTTCATTGCATCACTATTTACAATATCCAGGTAATGGAAGCAACCTAAATGCCCACAGACAGACGAATGCATAAAGATGTGGTACATATATAAAATGGAATATTACTAAGCCATAAAAAGGAATGAAATTGGGTCATTTGTAGAGACGTTGATGGATCTAGAGACTGTCATACAGAGTGAAGTAAGTCAGAAAGAGAAAAACAAATCTTGTCTATTAATGCATATATGTGGAACCTAGAAAAATTGTTCAGATGAACCGTTTTGCCAGGGAGAAATAGAGCAACAGATGTAGACAACAAACGTATGGACACCAAGGGGGGAAAGCTGTTGGGGGGTGGTGGTGGGAGGAGTTGAGAGATTGGGATTGGCATGTATACATTTATATGTATAAAATAGATAACCAAAAAGAACCTGCTGTATAAAAAAATAAAATAAAATTCAAATTACAAAAAGTAAAACAGAGAAAATATTCTTCCCTTCACATACATGTATTTATATGAATAAATTATTTCCATGCTTATATCTGTAAATACAAAAAAGAGGAATAAAATCTACCTTGAACCAAAAACGAAAAAAAGAAAAAAAAACAGAACCCACCAGTTACACAGAGGAAAACCGTATCAGGGCACTTGCTCCAGTTGTAAACAATTCTGAAGTTGGTCAGTGGTGGGGAATCATCTCCCATTCAGCCAGCAGGCCCCACGCAACAAGCGTCCTCATTGCAAAGCTGGGGGACCGTGCCGAGGCATCTGTGAGTAAACGTGGGCTGAGCCCCAGGCCAGCTGCTGCTGAAATGTTCCCACCCTTCCCAGGTAAAACAGCTGAATATGTACAAGGACTTGAAAGCCTAGAGGAAGGGCCATGGAGCCACATGAGTGACAGCATGCCAGCCGACTTGGTGCCTGCAGGCCAGCCAGGATGGTCCTGGCCCTGGGTGCTCTCCTGGAAGCTTTCCATTTCCCTGCCTGAGATACCCCTGCTGTCCCGGCCCCCACTGCTTTCTTCCTCACTCACCTCTGCCCAGGGAGAAATTCCAGCGGCAGGTATGGGTGACACATCCTCTTCTTTAGCAGGTGGCATCTTGGCAACTGCTGCAGAAAGTCCAGCAGAGCCCCACTCACACTGGGCCACCCACAAAGCCGTGGCCTCTCACTCCCTCCCACCAGTCCAGCCCCAAGACTGCTGACAGGGCAGAGAAAATGGCGTCAGGCACAGCTGCAGGGGCTCTTGCTGCCTGGAGCGGTGTTTATATTGATCTGAACCCAGGCACACCTGGGGAGGTCTGGCCGGCACGGTCGGGCTTCCCAGGCCAGCCAATAATCACCCCTCAGGGGCTCACAGTTGCAGAAACTGGAACTTGCTGAATCGGCCAGGTCCAAGGAACAGGTGTGGGCTCCTGAGAGTCAGGATAGACAAGGGGCTGCAGCTCTGGCTTGTTTTCTAATTATATTATCTGGCCCATGAGTGGGAGACAACTTCAAGAAAACCCTCTCCTAATGAGAGGAACCCAGGAGTCAGGGAGAGGAGGGGTGGCTGGTGGGTGGAGACAGAGGCCTGGTGCCCCGGGTGCAGTGGAAGTCTCTGGAAGACCAGGTGGAGGGAGGCCACACAGAGTGATGCCCAGGGTCACAGACCTGTCGGAGCTGCTGTTTGTTAGTTCAAGTCCTGCTCTGAGGTGCTCTGTGTCAGATCTGAGTGACAGGTGAGCTGGGAGTGCTCTGCAATGAGGGCGATATGCAGGGTTCCTGTGTTCCCAGCCCTGCCATGGTACCTGCAAGGGTAGCTCTGTATCCTGGGAGGGGCCTGACCACGAGAGCCCCATGGGCTGCAGGGGAACCTGCCCAGGGAACCCCATATACTGGGAGGGGCCTGAACACGAGAGCCCCATGGGCTGGGGTGGGGGTGGGGTACCTGCCCAGGTGAGCTCCATATCCTGGGATTGGCCTGACCTCGAGAGCCCCATGGGCTGCTGGAGTCCTGGTAAAGGATGTCAGGACAGTCAGTGAAGCCACCGAGGATATACCTCCAGTAGTTCCTAAATCCTACACCCTGCTGGTCATTCTACCAACCACCAGGACATGGTATTCTGTATTAGTCTTCAATGATGCCTTCTTTTGTATTCTATTAGTCCCAGAGTCACAAGAAATTTTGGCTTGTGAGTGGCAGGACTCAACATACAACTAAAACAATACTTCCGGGCCGTGTTGCCCCAAGGGTTCAAAAATTCCCACACCATCTTTGGGGAAAGCTCAGCTAAAGAACTAAAAGTTCTACCTCTGGAAAAGGAAACACTCCTTCAATATGCAGACGACATTCTGATCGCCAGCCCTACTAAGGAGACCTCTGAACTACCAAGCCAATAAAGGATACAAGTTGTCCAAGAAAAAGCTCAAATATCACAGACTACGGTGACCTGCCTGGGCTTCATTCTCACAGAAGGTCGGAGAAGCCCATCCCAGGAAAGGGAAGAAACAATTTACAGCCTTACCCATTTCTGAAACTAGAAGACAGCTTAGGGGTTCCTGGGGAGGCCAGGGTTTGCTGCTTCTGGATCCCTAACTACAGTCTACTAGCTCGGCCTCTATATGAAACACTGAAAGGAAAAGATGATGATCCTTTTGAATAGAATGCAGAAGTGGCCTTTCAAGAATGGAAAGAGCAGTCAATTCAGACCCTTGCCCTGGAACTCCCTAATTTAGCTAAACCCTTTGACCTTTACATTCCTGGTGAACGGTGAATCGCCATTGGAGTATTAGTGCAAAACCTGGGACCACTTGAAATGGAACAATGCAAGAATGCGATCCAGGTAGGATAAACTACGGTCACCAAGGGGCTTGGCCCACCGCCACATCTGGCCAAGATACTGGCAGTATCTGAAAACCTGGAAATCAGCAGCCCAAAAGGCCACCTCCCTCCGAAGGGAAAAGGACCCCACGTGGTGATCCTAACACCCAACCATGCCCTGAAGTTGCAGGGTTGGCTCCATGGGCACACTGACCTTGAGCGAGGAGGCCCTCCAACTCCAACCTCCATAGAGATAACCGGGGCAAAGTGGCACCATGAAGACTCGTGTGAAGGTGTCTGCACGGGCAAATTTAACGCTCATTTCCCACCAGGAAGACGAATTAACCAAAGGCTCAGCATGCCGTGCCGGAACCAGATTAGGGCCTGAAGCAATCCTGCGGGTTTGCGGCCAGCTCACAAGAAAGCGAGTTGAAGAAAGGAGCTCAGGGACACTGTAATTCACAAACGTGCAGAGTTATAAATGACAGCTATCACCCAAAAATATATTGAAGGAAGGCTGCGAAGAGGACTTGAAAGCGGGGCAGAATTGCAAGAAAACGATTTCAGGGGGTAGACTGGAATTGCATTTAAAGCATAGGAAAAGAGGCAGAACGTCGACAATGATGCACTTGGCCAAAAAGGGCGTATGCGTTTTTTCCTGAATATATTCAGGAAAAAACGCATACGCCCTTTTTGGCCAACCAAGCAAGCATGTTAAAGAAATCTGCACTACAATGAAGTCTCACTGCCCCCCGTTCAAAAGGGCCATCTGAAAAAAGTGTAAAATCCAGAAAGGCAGCACAGGCCATGGAGAACAGGGAGCCTTGTTATGCTGATGGGCGGGATGTAAATTGCCAACAGCCACTCTGGAGATGTGTATGGTGTTTCCTCAAAAACCTAAAAAACAAAGCAACGGAGCCTACGGCATTACCACTTATTTTCCTATAGCTTAGGGAAATTAAAATCAAAAACACACAGCCACCGCAAAGTTTCTCTTTACGGCTCTGTTTACAAGAACCTCGTCTACGGTACAAGTTAAATATCCCAGAAAGCGAAAAATGGATAAAGAAGTGTGGTACGTACGTACAAAGGAATATCACTCACCAATGAAATCTATGTCATCAGGCCCGTCGCGGCATAATGAGTGGATTCAGGTACGATGATTCTAAGTGAAATAAGTCACACAGAAAATGAAACATCATAAGATATCACTAATACACGGAATGTAATCTTGGCTACACATGAACTGAATTACAAAACAGAACAGGGTCTCAAATTTAGAAAACCTACTTATGCTTGCTTAAGGGGAAAGGTGAGTTGTGGTGCTGCATAAAACCAGAGATAGAAATTAGCACAGATACCTTTCCATAAGCCAAATATGTAATAGTCAAGACCTAGCCCTTGCTCAACGAAATGGACTAAACACCCCATATTCAACGCCTAGGATTACACATGACTAGTAAGAACCTTCAAACCCATGGATTTATATGTCTCCGTAAGAGACTCAAGTGTGTGTACAGCGGCATGAATGCAGCAGAGAAAATCCGATAAAACCCATTATCAAAATGAATTACAAAAACAAACACAATGACAGTGAAATAGAGAGCAATTCTTAAATAATTCATTCAGGGCTTGTGATGCAACCTGGATTTACCACATCTACACCCAGAGCTGAGTGAGACATAAGGCTGGACACTTCGGGTTGATAGCATTGGTGAGGTTCGATGAGCAAATGCCGAGCCTTTGAAGTCATACTGCATGGTACCCATTCCATGGGTCCCAACTCTCCAGGTTTAAGGGATTCTTCCTTCAGCTAAAACAGGCATGGGAAACCCACAGTACAGTGCACTGTGTGACCGGGAAACGTTTTCAAATGCATCTCAGTTTTCGTCCCCTTTTACTCGGGTTCACCATTCCAGACCGTTTACTAACACTCTCCCCACTTGGAGAGTCAGTGCCTTTAACCTCCTGTTTGGCACAGTTTGCAATTTCTGCGCAAGATGAACAGGAATAGGGAGAACCAATGAGAGACTAGCTGTAGGTGTCTGGACGGGCAAATGGAACGCTCATTTCCCACCAGGAAGAGGAATTAACCAAAGGCTCAGCATGCCGTTCCGGAACCAGATTAGGGCCTGAAGCATTCCTGCGGGTTTGCGGCCAGCTCACAAGAAAGCGAGTTGAAGAAAGGAGCTCAGGGGCACTGTAATTCACAAACCTGCAGAGTTATAAATGACAGCTATCGTCCAAAAATATATTGAAGGAAGGCTGCGAAGAGGACTGGAAAGCGGGGCAGAATTGCAGGAAAACGATTTCAGGGGGTAGACTGGAATTGCATTTAAAGCATAGGAAAAGAGGCAGAACGTCGACAATGATGCACTTGGCCAAAAAGGGCGTATGCGTTTTTTCCTGAATATATTCAGGAAAAAACGCATACGCCCTTTTTGGCCAACCAAGCCAGCATGTTAAAGAAATCTGCACTACAAAGAAGTCTCACTGCCCCCAGGTCAAAAGGGCCATCTGAAAAAAGTGTAAAATCCAGAAAGACAGCACAGGCCATGGAGAACAGGGAGCCTTGTTATGCTGATGGGCGGGATGTAAATTGCCAACAGCCACTCTGGAGAAGTGTATGGTGTTTCCTGAAACACCTAAGAAACAAAGCAACGGAGACTACGGCAATTCCACTTATGGTCTTATAGATCACGGAAATTAAAATCAAAAACAGACAGCCACCCCAAAGTTTCAGACGGCTCTGTTTACAGGAATCTCGTCTACGGTACAAGTTAAATATCCCAGAATGTGAAAAATGGATAAAGAAGTTGTGGTACACACATTCAATGGAATATCACTCAGCAATGAAATCTATGTCATCAGGCCCATCGTGGCATAATGAGTGGATTCAGGTACGATGATTCTAAGTGAAATAAGTCACACAGAAAATGAAACATCATAAGATATCACTAATACACGGAATGTAAACTTGGCTACACATGAACTGAATTACAAAACAGAACAGGGTCTCAAATTTAGAAAACCACCTTATGCTTGCTTAAGGGGAAAAGTGAGTTGGGGTGCTGCATAAAACCAGAGATAGAAATTAGCACAGATACCTTTCCATAAGCCAAATATGTAATAGTCAAGACCTAGCCCTTGCTCAACGAAATGGACTAAACACCCCATATTCAACGCCTAGGAATACACCTGACTAGTAAGTATCTTCAAACCCATGGATTTATATGTCTCCATAAGAGACTCAAGTGTGTGTACAGCGGCATGAATGCAGCAGAGAAAATCCGATAAATCCCATTATCAAAATGAATTACAAAAACAAACACAATGACAGTGAAATAGAGAGCAATTCTTAAATAATTCATTCAGGGCTTGTGATGCAACCTGGATTTACCACATCTACAACCAGAGCTGAGTGAGACATAAGGCTGTACACTTCAGCCTGATAGCATTGGTGAGGTTCGTTGAGAAAATGCAGGCCCTTTGAAGTCATACTGCATGGTACCCATTCCATGGGTCCCAACTCTCCAGGTTTAAGGGATTCTTCCTTCAGCTAAAACATGCATGGGAAACCCACAGTATGGTGCACCGTGTGACCGGGAAACCTTTTCAAATGCATCTCAGTTTTCGTCCCCTTTTACTCGGGTTCACGATTGAAGACCCTTTACTAATACTCTCCCCACTTAGAGAGTCAGTGCCTTTAACCTCCTGTTTGGCACAGTTTGCAATTTCTGCGCAAGATGAACAAGAATAGGGAGAACCAATGAGAGACTAGCTCTAGGTGTCTGCACGTTCAAATATAACACTCATTTCCCACCAGGAAGAGGAATTTACCAAAGGATCAGCATGCTGTGCCGGAACCAGATTAGGGCATGAAGCAATCCTGCGGGTTTGCGGCCAGCTCACAAGAAAGCGAGTAGAAGAAAGGAGCTCAGGCGCACTGTCATTCACAAACCTGCAGAGTTATAAATGTCAGCTATTGTCCAAAAATGTATTGAAGTAAGGCTGCGTAGAGGACTTGAAAGCGGGGCAGAATTGCAGGAAAACGAGTTCAGGGGCAGACTGGAACTGCATTTAAAGCATAAGGAAAGAGACAGAAAGTCGACAATGATGCACTTGGTCAAAAAGGGCGTATGCGTTTTTTCCTGAATATATTCAAGAAAAAACACATACGCCCTTTTTGGCCAAACAAGCAAGCCTGTAAAGAAATCTGCATTACAATGAAGTCTCACTGCCCCCCTGTCAAAAGGGACATCTGAAAAAAGTGAAAAATCCAGAAAGGCAGGACAGGCCATGGAGAACAGGGAGCCTTGTTATGCTGATGGGCGGGATGTAACTTGCCAACAGCCACTCTGGAGAAGTGTATGGTGTTTCCTCAAACACCTAAAAAACTAAGCAACGGAGCCTACGGCACTTCAACTTATGGTTCTATAGCTTAGGGAAATTAAAATCAAAAAGACACAGCCACCCATAAATTTTGGACGGCTCTGCTTACAAGAACCTCATTTACGGTACAAGTGAAATATCCCAGAAAGCAAAAAATGGATAAAGAAGTTGTTGTACGTACGTACAATGGAATATCACTCAGCAATGAAATCTATGTCATGAGGCCCGTCGTGGCATAATGAGTGGATTCAGGTATGATCATTCTAAGTTAACTAAGTCACACAGAAAATGAAACACCATAAGATATCTCAAATACACGGAATGCAAACATGGCTGCACATGAACTCAATTACAAAACAGAAAAGGGTCTCAAATTTAGAGAACCAACTTATGCTTGCTTAAGGGGAAAGGTGAGTTGTGGTGCTGCATAAAACCAGAGATTGAAATTAGCACAGATACCTTTCCATAAGCAAATATGTAATAGTCAGGACCTACTCCTTGCTCGACGAAATGGACTCAACACCCCATATTCAATGCCTAGGAATATACCTGACTAGTAAGAATCTGAAAACCCATGGATTTATATGTCTCCATAAGAGAATCAAGCATGTGTACAGCGGCATAAACGCAGCAGTGAAAATCCGATAAATCCCATTATCAAAATAAATTACAGAAACAAAACACAATGACAGTGAAATAGAGAGTAATTCGTAAATAATTCATTCAGGGCTTGTGATGCAACGTGGATTTACCACATCTACACCCCGAGCTGAGTGAGACATAAGGCTGGACACTTCGGGCTGATAGCATTGGTGACGTTCGGTGAGCAAAGGCAACCCTTTGAAGTCATACTGCGTGGTACCCATTCCATGGGTCCCAACTCTCCAGGTTGAAGGGATTCTTCCTTCAGGTAAAACATGCATGGGCAACCCAGAATATGGTCCACCGTGTGACCGGGAAAACTTTTTAAATGCGTCTCAGTTTTCGTCCCCTCGTACTCGGTTTTACCATTCCAGACGCTTTACTACACTCTCCCCACTTGGAGAGTCAGTGCCTTTAACCTCCTGTTTGGCACAGTTTGGAATTTCTGCGCAAGATGAGCAGGAATAGGGAGAACCAATGAGAGATTAGCTGTAGGTGTCTGCACGAACAAATTTAACGCTCATTTCCCACCAGGAAGAGGAATTAGCCAAAGGCTCAGCATGCCGTGTCGGAACCAGATTAGGGCCTGAAGCAATCCTGCGGTTTTGCGGCCAGCTCACAAGAAAGCGAGTTGAAGAAAGGAGCTCAGGGGCACTGTAATTCACAAACCTGCAGAGTTATAAATGACAGCTATCGTCCAAAAATATATTGAAGTAAGGCTGCAAAGAGGACTTGAACGCGGGGCAGAATTCCAGGAATATGATTTCAGGAGGTAGACGGGAAGTCCTCTGAAAGTATAGGAGAAGAGGCAGAACCTCGACAATGATGCACTTGGTCAAAAAGGGCATATGCGTTTCTTCCAGGGCCCTTATTAAAGAGGGTAGGAGGCTCCCAGCATGCTTCAGTGGCCAACAGAGGGCCTACGTCGCCAAGGCGACATGAGCCATCCAGGCAGGAGTGACCTCACATCAGAGGGCCCACCTCACAGAAGGGTAAGGAACCCAGTCAAGATCAGACTCTCACCAGAGTGCCCACATAAGCAAGGGGCTGGGAACCAGGCAGGAGTGTCCTCACACCCGTGGGGCCACATCATCGAAAGTTGAGGTACCCAGCACATGTGGCCTCAAACAAGAGGACCCACATCACCATGGGTCTCGGAGCGAGGCAGGCAGGATTAACCTCAAAACACATGGCCCATTGTATAAAAAAGGTGAGGAATCCAGCAGTTGGAACATCCCAGCAGGTGGCCCAGAGCACCGAGGCTATGGGATCCAGGCAGTGATGAACTCACAACAGAGGGCCCTCATCGTGATACTGTAAGCAACCCAGCCGTTGTAACCTCAGAGCACAAGGCCCACATCCCCATGGGGAAGGGAACCAAGCAGGAATGTCATTGCACCAGTGGGCACACATCAGAAAAGGTGGGGAGCCCAGCAGTTAGGGCCGGACGCCAGAGGGCCCTCATCACTGAGGAGAGGAGGCTCCCAGCAAGCTCCAACTGCTACCAGAAGGCCGACGTCGCCAATGCAGGGTGTGCCAGCCAGGCAGGAGTGACCTCAGAGCAGAGGGCCAACCACACAAAAGTGTGAGGAACCCAAAGAGGATCAGACTCTCACCGGAGGGCCCACATCACCAAGGGAATGGAAACCAGGCAGGAGTGTTCTCACACCAGTGTGGTCACATCACCGAAATGTGACGGACCCAGCACACGTGGCCTCAAACTACAGGACACACATCACCAAGGGGCTGGGAGTGAGGCAGGCAGGAGGAGCCTCCAAACAGAGGGCCCATAGCGTAAAAGATGTGAGGGATCCCGCAGTTGGAACCTCCCAGCAGGTGGCCAGGAGCAGCGAGGCTATGGGATCCAGGCCTGACTGAACTCAAAACAGAGGGCCCTCATTATGAAACTGTGAGCAACCCAGCCGTTGGGACCTTAGAGCAGAAGGCCCACATTCCCATGGGGTTGGGATCCTGGCAGGAGTGTACTCGCACCACAGGGCGCACATCAGAAACTTTTGGGAGCCCAGGAGTTAGGGTCTGACGCCAGAGGGCCCTCATTACCGAGGGGAGGAGACTCCCAGCAGGCACCAACTCCCAACTGAGGGCCCACGTCGCCACGTTGACGTGTGCCAGCCAGGCAGGAGTGACCTCACAGCAGAGGGCCTACCTCACAGAAGGGTGAGGAACCCAGCCAGGATAAGACTCTCACCAGAGGGCCCACATCACCAAGGGGATCGGAACAAGGCAGGAGTGTCCTCACACCAGTGTGGCCACATTATAGAAAGGTGAGGAACCCAGCACATGTGGCCTAAACCAGAGGACCCACATTTCCAAGGTGCTCCGAGTGAGGCAGGCAGGAGTAGCCTAACAACACAGGGCCCACAGAATAAAAAATGTGAGGAATCCAGCAGTTTGAACCTCCCAGCAGGTGGCCCAGAGCATGGAGTCTATGGGATCCAGGCCACAGTGAACTCACAGCAGAGGGCCCACATCATGAAACTGTGAGCAACCCAGCCAGTGGGACCTCAGAGCAGAAGGCCCACATCCCCATGGGGATGGGAACCTCGCAGGAGTGTCCTCGCACAACTTAGCACGTATCAGAAAATGTGGGAACCCAGCAGTTATGGCCTGGCGCCAGAGGGCCCTCATCACGGAGGAGAGGAGGCTACCAGCAGGCTCCAAATGCCACCAGAGGGCCGACGTCACCAAGGCAATGGGAGCAAGCCAGGCAGGAGTTACCTCACAGCAGAGGGCCCACCTCACAGAAGTGTGAGGAGCCCAAACAGGATCAGACTCTAACCAGAGCGCCCACATCACCAAGGGGATGGAAACCAGGCAGGAGTGTCCTCACACCAGTGGGGCCACATCAGCGAAAGGTGAGGAACACAGCACATGTGGCCTCAAACAAGGGGACACACATCACGAAAGGGCTGGGAGTGAGGCATGCAGGAGGAGACTCACAACAGAGCGCCCATAGAATAAAAAAGGTGAGGAACCCCGCAGTTGGAAGCTCCAAGCAGGTGGCCCAGAGCACCGAGGCTATGGGATCCATGCCGGAGTGAACTCACAGCAGAGGGCCCACATTCTGACACTGTGAGCAACCCAGCCGTTGGGACCTCAGGGCAGAAAGCCCACATCCCCATGGGGATGGGACCCTGGCTGGAGTGTACTCGCACGACAGGGCGCACATCAGAAAATTTTGGGAGCCCATGAGTTAGGGCCTGACGCCAGAGGGCCCTCATTACCGAGGGGAGGAGACTCCCAGCAGGCACCAACTCCCAACTGAGGGCCCACATCGCCAAGGTGACGTGTGCCAGCCAGGCAGGAGTGACCTCACAGCAGAGGGCCCACCACCCAGAAGTGTGAGGAATCCAGACAGGATCAGACTCTCACCAGAGGGCCCCCATCACCAAGGGGATGGGAACCAGGCAGGAGTGTCCTCACACCAGTGGGGCCACATCAATAAAGGTGAGGAAACTGGTACATGTGGCCTTAAACAAGAGGACCTACATCACAAATGGGCTGGGAGTGAGTCAGGAAGTAGGAGCATGAAAACACAGGACCCAAAGAATAAAAAAGGTAAGGAATCCAGCAGTAGGAACCTCCCAGCAGGCCGCTCAGAGCACAGAGGCTATGGGATCTAGGCCTGGGTGAACTAACACCAGAGAGCCAACATCATGAAACGGTGAACAACACAGGTGTTGGGACCTTAGAGCAGAAGGCCCACATGCCCATGGGGATGGGAACCTCGCAGGAGTGTCCTCGCACCACTTAGCACGTATCAGAAAATGTGGGTACCCGGCAGTTAGGGCCTGAGGGAAGAGGGCCCCCATCACCGAGGGGAGGTTCCCAGCAGGCTCCAACTGCCACAAGAGGGCCGATGTTGCCCAGGTGGGGTGTGCCAGCCAGGCAGGAGTGACCTCACAGCAGAGGGCCCCCCTCACAGAAGGCTGAGGAACCCAGCCAGGATCAGACTCTCACCAGAGGGCCCACATCATCAAGGGGATAGGAACCAGGCAGGAGTGTCCTCACACCAGTGGGGCCACATCATCGAAAGGCGAGGGACCCAGCATACGTGGCCTCAAACCAGAGGACACACATCACCAAGGGGCTGGGAGTGAGGCAGGCAGGAGGAGTCTCAAAACAGAGGGCCCATAGAAGAAAAAAGGTGAGGAATCCCGCAGTTGTAACCTCCCAGCAGGTGGCCAGGAGCAGCGAGGCTATGGGATCCAGGCCGGAGAGAACTCACAGCAGAGGGCCCTCATCATGAAACTGAGCAACCCACGGTTGGGACCTCAGAGCAGAAGGCCCACATTCCCATGGGGTTGGGAACCTGGCAGGAGTGTACTCAAACCACAGGGCGCATATCAGAAAATATTGGGAGCCCAGGAGTTAGGGCCTGACGCCAGAGGGCCCTCATTACCGAGGGGAGGAGACACCCAGCAGGCACCAAATCCCACCAGAGAGCCGACGTCGCCAAGGCGGGGTGTGCCAGCCAGGCAGGAGTGACCTCAGAGAAGAGGGCCCACCTCACAGAAGTGTGAGGAACCCAGCCAGGATCAGACTCTCACCGG
Organism: Delphinapterus leucas; assembly: GCF_059928025.1. NCBI lineage: Eukaryota > Metazoa > Chordata > Mammalia > Artiodactyla > Monodontidae > Delphinapterus > Delphinapterus leucas. The sequence goes on from NW_028322250.1 coordinate 4,817,049, forward strand.
AGGGCCCACATCACCAAGGGGATGGGAACCAGGCAGGAGTGTCCTCACACCAGTGGGGCCACATCAGCCAAAGGTGAGGAACCCAGCACATGTGGCCTCAAACCAGAGGACACACATCACCAAGGGGCTAGGAGTGAGGCAGGTGTCTGGAGGGGCACATTTAACTCTAATTTCCCACCAGGAAGTGGAATGAACCAAAGTCTCAGAGTGCCGTGCCGGACCCTGATTACGGCCTGAAGCAAACCTGCGGTTCTGTGGCCAGTTTTCAAGGAAACGAGTTAAGAAAGGAAATCACGGGCACTGTAATTCACAAACCTGCAGTGTTATAAATGACAGTTATTGGCAAAATTATATGGAAGTAAGTCTGCAAAGAGGACTTGAAAACGAGGCAGAATTGCAGGAATCATATTTCAGGAGGTAGATTGGAATTGCATTTAAAGCATGTGAAAAGCGGCAGATCTTTGACAGTGATGCACTTGGACAAAAGTGCGTAAACATTTTTTCCTGAATATATTCAGGAAAAAACACATATGCCCTTTTTGGCCAACCAAGCACTCGAGAAATGGAAATCCGCACTACAATGAAGTCTCATTTCCCATTCGTCAAAAGGGCCATCTGAAAAAAGTGTAAAAACCAGAAACACAGGACAGGCCATGGAGAACAGGGAGCCTTGTTATGCTGATGGGCGGGATGTCAATTGCCAACAGACACTCTGGAGATGTTTATGGTGTATCCTGAAACATCTGAAAAACAAAGCTACAGACCCTAGGGCACTTCCACTTTTGGCCCTATAGCTTAGGAAAATTAAAATCAACAAGACACAGCCAACACAAAATTTAGGGCTGCTGTGTTTACAAGAACCTTGAGTCCAGTACAAATTAAATATCCCAGAAAGAAAAAAATGGATAAAGGAGTTGTGCTACTTACGTACAACGGAATATCACTCAGCAATGAAATCAATGTCATCAGGCCTGTAGCAGCAAATTGAGTGGATTTAAGTATGATGATTCTAAGAGAAATAGGTCACACAGAGAAAGAGAATTATCATAAGATATCACTAATAGAGAGAGTGTAAACTTGGCTACACATAAACTGAATTCCAAAACCGAACAGAGTCTCACATTTAGATAAAAACTTATGCTTGCTTAAGGGGAAAGTTGAGTTGGGGTGCTGTATAAAACCAGAGATTGAAATTAGCACACATACCGTTCCATAAGCCAAATATGTAATAGACAAGACCTACTCTTTGCTCAACGAAATAGACTCATCCATGGTGTATCACCTCACGCCTGTTAGAATGGGCATCATCAGAAAATCTACAAACAACAAATGCTGGAAAGGGTGTGGAGATAAGGAACCCTCTTCCACTATTGTTGGGAATGTAAATTGATACAGTCACTGTGGAGAACATTATGGAGTTTCTTATAAAACTAAGAATAGAATTACCATATGATACAGCAATCCCACTACTGGGCATATACCCAGACAAAACCATAAATCAAAAAGAGACATTCACCGCAATGTTCATTGCATCACTATTTACAATATCCAGGTAATGGAAGCAACCTAAATGCCCACAGACAGACGAATGCATAAAGATGTGGTACATATATAAAATGGAATATTACTAAGCCATAAAAAGGAATGAAATTGGGTCATTTGTAGAGACGTTGATGGATCTAGAGACTGTCATACAGAGTGAAGTAAGTCAGAAAGAGAAAAACAAATCTTGTCTATTAATGCATATATGTGGAACCTAGAAAAATTGTTCAGATGAACCGTTTTGCCAGGGAGAAATAGAGCAACAGATGTAGACAACAAACGTATGGACACCAAGGGGGGAAAGCTGTTGGGGGGTGGTGGTGGGAGGAGTTGAGAGATTGGGATTGGCATGTATACATTTATATGTATAAAATAGATAACCAAAAAGAACCTGCTGTATAAAAAAATAAAATAAAATTCAAATTACAAAAAGTAAAACAGAGAAAATATTCTTCCCTTCACATACATGTATTTATATGAATAAATTATTTCCATGCTTATATCTGTAAATACAAAAAAGAGGAATAAAATCTACCTTGAACCAAAAACGAAAAAAAGAAAAAAAAACAGAACCCACCAGTTACACAGAGGAAAACCGTATCAGGGCACTTGCTCCAGTTGTAAACAATTCTGAAGTTGGTCAGTGGTGGGGAATCATCTCCCATTCAGCCAGCAGGCCCCACGCAACAAGCGTCCTCATTGCAAAGCTGGGGGACCGTGCCGAGGCATCTGTGAGTAAACGTGGGCTGAGCCCCAGGCCAGCTGCTGCTGAAATGTTCCCACCCTTCCCAGGTAAAACAGCTGAATATGTACAAGGACTTGAAAGCCTAGAGGAAGGGCCATGGAGCCACATGAGTGACAGCATGCCAGCCGACTTGGTGCCTGCAGGCCAGCCAGGATGGTCCTGGCCCTGGGTGCTCTTCTGGAAGCTTTCCATTTCCCTGCCTGAGATACCCCTGCTGTCCCGGCCCCCACTGCTTTCTTCCTCACTCACCTCTGCCCAGGGAGAAATTCCAGCGGCAGGTATGGGTGACACATCCTCTTCTTTAGCAGGTGGCATCTTGGCAACTGCTGCAGAAAGTCCAGCAGAGCCCCACTCACACTGGGCCACCCACAAAGCCGTGGCCTCTCACTCCCTCCCACCAGTCCAGCCCCAAGACTGCTGACAGGGCAGAGAAAATGGCGTCAGGCACAGCTGCAGGGGCTCTTGCTGCCTGGAGCGGTGTTTATATTGATCTGAACCCAGGCACACCTGGGGAGGGCTGGCCGGCACGGTCGGGCTTCCCAGGCCAGCCAATAATCACCCCTCAGGGGCTCACAGTTGCAGAAACTGGAACTTGCTGAATCGGCCAGGTCCAAGGAACAGGTGTGGGCTCCTGAGAGTCAGGATAGACAAGGGGCTGCAGCTCTGGCTTGTTTTCTAATTATATTATCTGGCCCATGAGTGGGAGACAACTTCAAGAAAACCCTCTCCTAATGAGAGGAACCCAGGAGTCAGGGAGAGGAGGGGTGGCTGGTGGGTGGAGACAGAGGCCTGGTGCCCCGGGTGCAGTGGAAGTCTCTGGAAGACCAGGTGGAGGGAGGCCACACAGAGTGATGCCCAGGGTCACAGACCTGTCGGAGCTGCTGTTTGTTAGTTCAAGTCCTGCTCTGAGGTGCTCTGTGTCAGATCTGAGTGACAGGTGAGCTGGGAGTGCTCTGCAATGAGGGCGATATGCAGGGTTCCTGTGTTCCCAGCCCTGCCATGGTACCTGCAAGGGTAGCTCTGTATCCTGGGAGGGGCCTGACCACGAGACCCCCATGGGCTGCAGGGGAACCTGCCAAGGGAACCCCATATCCTGGGAGGGGCCTGAACACGAGAGCCCCATGGGCTGGGGTGGGGGTGGGGTACCTGGCCAGGTGAGCTCCATATCCTGGTATTGGCCTGACCTCGAGAGCCCCATGGGCTGCTGGAGTCCTGGTAAAGGATGTCAGGACAGTCAGTGAAGCCACCGAGGATATACCTCCAGTAGTTCCTAAATCCTACACCCTGCTGGTCATTCTACCAACCACCAGGACATGGTATTCTGTATTAGTCTTCAATGATGCCTTCTTTTGTATTCTATTAGTCCCAGAGTCACAAGAAATTTTGGCTTGTGAGTGGCAGGACTCAACATACAACTAAAACAATACTTCCGGGCCGTGTTGCCCCAAGGGTTCAAAAATTCCCACACCATCTTTGGGGAAAGCTCAGCTAAAGAACTAAAAGTTCTACCTCTGGAAAAGGAAACACTCCTTCAATATGCAGACGACATTCTGATCGCCAGCCCTACTAAGGAGACCTCTGAACTACCAAGCCAATAAAGGATACAAGTTGTCCAAGAAAAAGCTCAAATATCACAGACTACGGTGACCTGCCTGGGCTTCATTCTCACAGAAGGTCGGAGAAGCCCATCCCAGGAAAGGGAAGAAACAATTTACAGCCTTACCCATTTCTGAAACTAGAAGACAGCTTAGGGGTTCCTGGGGAGGCCAGGGTTTGCTGCTTCTGGATCCCTAACTACAGTCTACTAGCTGGGCCTCTATATGAAACACTGAAAGGAAAAGATGATGATCCTTTTGAATAGAATGCAGAAGTGGCCTTTCAAGAATGGAAAGAGCAGTCAATTCAGACCCTTGCCCTGGAACTCCCTAATTTAGCTAAACCCTTTGACCTTTACATTCCTGGTGAACGGTGAATCGCCATTGGAGTATTAGTGCAAAACCTGGGACCACTTGAAATGGAACAATGCAAGAATGCGATCCAGGTAGGATAAACTACGGTCACGAAGGGGCTTGGCCCACCGCCACATCTGGCCAAGATACTGGCAGTATCTGAAAACCTGGAAATCAGCAGCCCAAAAGGCCACCTCCCTCCGAAGGGAAAAGGACCCCACGTGGTGATCCTAACACCCAACCATGCCCTGAAGTTGCAGGGTTGGCTCCATGGGCACACTGACCTTGAGCGAGGAGGCCCTCCAACTCCAACCTCCATAGAGATAACCGGGGCAAAGTGGCACCATGAAGACTCGTGTGAAGGTGTCTGCACGGGCAAATTTAACGCTCATTTCCCACCAGGAAGACGAATTAACCAAAGGCTCAGCATGCCGTGCCGGAACCAGATTAGGGCCTGAAGCAATCCTGCGGGTTTGCGGCCAGCTCACAAGAAAGCGAGTTGAAGAAAGGAGCTCAGGGACACTGTAATTCACAAACGTGCAGAGTTATAAATGACAGCTATCACCCAAAAATATATTGAAGGAAGGCTGCGAAGAGGACTTGAAAGCGGGGCAGAATTGCAAGAAAACGATTTCAGGGGGTAGACTGGAATTGCATTTAAAGCATAGGAAAAGAGGCAGAACGTCGACAATGATGCACTTGGCCAAAAAGGGCGTATGCGTTTTTTCCTGAATATATTCAGGAAAAAACGCATACGCCCTTTTTGGCCAACCAAGCAAGCATGTTAAAGAAATCTGCACTACAATGAAGTCTCACTGCCCCCCGTTCAAAAGGGCCATCTGAAAAAAGTGTAAAATCCAGAAAGGCAGCACAGGCCATGGAGAACAGGGAGCCTTGTTATGCTGATGGGCGGGATGTAAATTGCCAACAGCCACTCTGGAGATGTGTATGGTGTTTCCTCAAAAACCTAAAAAACAAAGCAACGGAGCCTACGGCATTACCACTTATTTTCCTATAGCTTAGGGAAATTAAAATCAAAAACACACAACCACCGCAAAGTTTCTGTTTACGGCTCTGTTTACAAGAACCTCGTCTACGGTACAAGTTAAATATCCCAGAAAGCGAAAAATGGATAAAGAAGTGTGGTACGTACGTACAAAGGAATATCACTCACCAATGAAATCTATGTCATCAGGCCCGTCGCGGCATAATGAGTGGATTCAGGTACGATGATTCTAAGTGAAATAAGTCACACAGAAAATGAAACATCATAAGATATCACTAATACACGGAATGTAAACTTGGCTACACATGAACTGAATTACAAAACAGAACAGGGTCTCAAATTTAGAAAACCACCTTATGCTTGCTTAAGGGGAAAGGTGAGTTGTGGTGCTGCATAAAACCAGAGATAGAAATTAGCACAGATACCTTTCCATAAGCCAAATATGTAATAGTCAAGACCTAGCCCTTGCTCAACGAAATGGACTAAACACCCCATATTCAACGCCTAGGATTACACATGACTAGTAAGAACCTTCAAACCCATGGATTTATATGTCTCCGTAAGAGACTCAAGTGGGTGTACAGCGGCATGAATGCAGCAGAGAAAATCCGATAAAACCCATTATCAAAATGAATTACAAAAACAAACACAATGACAGTGAAATAGAGAGCAATTCTTAAATAATTCATTCAGGGCTTGTGATGCAACCTGGATTTACCACATCTACACCCAGAGCTGAGTGAGACATAAGGCTGGACACTTCGGGTTGATAGCATTGGTGAGGTTCGATGAGCAAATGCCGACCCTTTGAAGTCATACTGCATGGTACCCATTCCATGGGTCCCAACTCTCCAGGTTTAAGGGATTCTTCCTTCAGCTAAAACAGGCATGGGAAACCCACAGTACAGTGCACTGTGTGACCGGGAAACGTTTTCAAATGCATCTCAGTTTTCGTCCCCTTTTACTCGGGTTCACCATTCCAGACCGTTTACTAACACTCTCCCCACTTGGAGAGTCAGTGCCTTTAACCTCCTGTTTGGCACAGTTTGCAATTTCTGCGCAAGATGAACAGGAATAGGGAGAACCAATGAGAGACTAGCTGTAGGTGTCTGGACGGGCAAATGGAACGCTCATTTCCCACCAGGAAGAGGAATTAACCAAAGGCTCAGCATGCCGTGCCGGAACCAGATTAGGGCCTGAAGCATTCCTGCGGGTTTGCGGCCAGCTCACAAGAAAGCGAGTTGAAGGAAGGAGCTCAGGGACACTGTAATTCACAAACCTGCAGAGTTATAAATGACAGCTATCATCCAAAAATATATTGAAGGAAGGCTGCGAAGAGGACTGGAAAGCGGGGCAGAATTGCAGGAAAACGATTTCAGGGGGTAGACTAGAATTGCATTTAAAGCATAGGAAAAGAGGCAGAACGTCGACAATGATGCACTTGGCCAAAAAGGGCGTATGCGTTTTTTCCTGAATATATTCAGGAAAAAACGCATACGCCCTTTTTGGCCAACCAAGCCAGCATGTTAAAGAAATCTGCACTACAAAGAAGTCTCACTGCCCCCAGGTCAAAAGGGCCATCTGAAAAAAGTGTAAAATCCAGAAAGACAGCACAGGCCATGGAGAACAGGGAGCCTTGTTATGCTGATGGGCGGGATGTAAATTGCCAACAGCCACTCTGGAGAAGTGTATGGTGTTTCCTGAAACACCTAAGAAACAAAGCAACGGAGACTACGGCACTTCCACTTATGGTCTTATAGATCACGGAAATTAAAATCAAAAACAGACAGCCACCCCAAAGTTTCAGACGGCTCTGTTTACAGGAATCTCGTCTACGGTACAAGTTAAATATCCCAGAATGTGAAAAATGGATAAAGAAGTTGTGGTACACACATTCAATGGAATATCACTCAGCAATGAAATCTATGTCATCAGGCCCATCGTGGCATAATGAGTGGATTCAGGTACGATGATTCTAAGTGAAATAAGTCACACAGAAAATGAAACATCATAAGATATCACTAATACACGGAATGTAAACTTGGCTACACATGAACTGAATTACAAAACAGAACAGGGTCTCAAATTTAGAAAACCACCTTATGCTTGCTTAAGGGGAAAAGTGAGTTGGGGTGCTGCATAAAACCAGAGATAGAAATTAGCACAGATACCTTTCCATAAGCCAAATATGTAATAGTCAAGACCTAGCCCTTGCTCAACGAAATGGACTAAACACCCCATATTCAACGCCTAGGAATACACCTGACTAGTAAGTATCTTCAAACCCATGGATTTATATGTCTCCATAAGAGACTCAAGTGTGTGTACAGCGGCATGAATGCAGCAGAGAAAATCCGATAAATCCCATTATCAAAATGAATTACAAAAACAAACACAATGACAGTGAAATAGAGAGCAATTCTTAAATAATTCATTCAGGGCTTGTGATGCAACCTGGATTTACCACATCTACAACCAGAGCTGAGTGAGACATAAGGCTGTACACTTCAGCCTGATAGCATTGGTGAGGTTCGTTGAGAAAATGCAGGCCCTTTGAAGTCATACTGTATGGTACCCATTCCATGGGTCCCAACTCTCCAGGTTTAAGGGATTCTTCCTTCAGCTAAAACATGCATGGGAAACCCACAGTATGGTGCACCGTGTGACCGGGAAACCTTTTCAAATGCATCTCAGTTTTCGTCCCCTTTTACTCGGGTTCACGATTGAAGACCCTTTACTAATACTCTCCCCACTTAGAGAGTCAGTGCCTTTAACCTCCTGTTTGGCACAGTTTGCAATTTCTGCGCAAGATGAACAAGAATAGGGAGAACCAATGAGAGACTAGCTCTAGGTGTCTGCACGTTCAAATATAACACTCATTTCCCACCAGGAAGAGGAATTTACCAAAGGATCAGCATGCTGTGCCGGAACCAGATTAGGGCATGAAGCAATCCTGCGGGTTTGCGGCCAGCTCACAAGAAAGTGAGTAGAAGAAAGGAGCTCAGGCGCACTGTCATTCACAAACCTGCAGAGTTATAAATGTCAGCTATTGTCCAAAAATGTATTGAAGTAAGGCTGCGTAGAGGACTTGAAAGCGGGGCAGAATTGCAGGAAAACGAGTTCAGGGGCAGACTGGAATTGCATTTAAAGCATAAGGAAAGAGACAGAAAGTCGACAATGATGCACTTGGTCAAAAAGGGCGTATGCGTTTTTTCCTGAATATATTCAAGAAAAAACACATACGCCCTTTTTGGCCAAACAAGCAAGCCTGTAAAGAAATCTGCATTACAATGAAGTCTCACTGCCCCCCTGTCAAAAGGGACATCTGAAAAAAGTGAAAAATCCAGAAAGGCAGCACAGGCCATGGAGAACAGGGAGCCTTGTTATGCTGATGGGCGGGATGTAACTTGCCAACAGCCACTCTGGAGAAGTGTATGGTGTTTCCTCAAACACCTAAAAAACTAAGCAACGGAGCCTACGGCACTTCAACTTATGGTTCTATAGCTTAGGGAAATTAAAATCAAAAAGACACAGCCACCCATAAATTTTGGACGGCTCTGCTTACAAGAACCTCATTTACGGTAAAAGTGAAATATCCCAGAAAGCAAAAAATGGATAAAGAAGTTGTTGTACGTACGTACAATGGAATATCACTCAGCAATGAAATCTATGTCATGAGGCCCGTCGTGGCATAATGAGTGGATTCAGGTACGATCATTCTAAGTTAACTAAGTCACACAGAAAAAGAAACACCATAAGATATCTCAAATACACGGAATGCAAACATGGCTGCACATGAACTCAATTACAAAACAGAAAAGGGTCTCAAATTTAGAAAACCAACTTATGCTTGCTTAAGGGGAAAGGTGAGTTGTGGTGCTGCATAAAACCAGAGATTGAAATTAGCACAGATACCTTTCCATAAGCAAATATGTAATAGTCAGGACCTACTCCTTGCTCGACGAAATGGACTCAACACCCCATATTCAATGCCTAGGAATATACCTGACTAGTAAGAATCTGAAAACCCATGGATTTATATGTCTCCACAAGAGAATCAAGCATGTGTACAGCGGCATAAACGCAGCAGTGAAAATCCGATAAATCCCATTATCAAAATAAATTACAGAAACAAAACACAATGACAGTGAAATAGAGAGCAATTCTTAAATAATTCATTCAGGGCTTGTGATGCAACGTGGATTTACCACATCTACACCCCGAGCTGAGTGAGACATAAGGCTGGACACTTCGGGCTGATAGCATTGGTGACGTTCGGTGAGCAAAGGCAACCCTTTGAAGTCATACTGCGTGGTACCCATTCCATGGGTCCCAACTCTCCAGGTTGAAGGGATTCTTCCTTCAGGTAAAACATGCATGGGCAACCCAGAATATGGTCCACCGTGTGACCGGGAAAACTTTTTAAATGCGTCTCAGTTTTCGTCCCCTCGTACTCGGTTTTACCATTCCAGACGCTTTACTAACACTCTCCCCACTTGGAGAGTCAGTGTCTTTAACCTCCTGTTTGGCACAGTTTGGAATTTCTGCGCAAGATGAACAGGAATAGGGAGAACCAATGAGAGATTAGCTGTAGGTGTCTGCACGAACAAATTTAACGCTCATTTCCCACCAGGAAGAGGAATTAGCCAAAGGCTCAGCATGCCGTGTCGGAACCAGATTAGGGCCTGAAGCAATCCTGCAGTTTTGCGGACAGCTCACAAGAAAGCGAGTTGAAGAAAGGAGCTCAGGGGCACTGTAATTCACAAACCTGCAGAGTTATAAATGACAGCTATCGTCCAAAAATATATTGAAGTAAGGCTGCAAAGAGGACTTGAACGCGGGGCAGAATTCCAGGAATATGATTTCAGGAGGTAGACGGGAAGTCCTCTGAAAGTATAGGAGAAGAGGCAGAACCTCGACAATGATGCACTTGGTCAAAAAGGGCATATGCGTTTCTTCCAGGGCCCTCATTAAAGAGGGTAGGAGGCTCCCAGCATGCTTCAGTGGCCAACAGAGGGCCTACGTCGCCAAGGCGACATGAGCCATCCAGGCAGGAGTGACCTCACATCAGAGGGCCCACCTCACAGAAGGGTAAGGAACCCAGTCAAGATCAGACTCTCACCAGAGTGCCCACATAAGCAAGGGGCTGGGAACCAGGCAGGAGTGTCCTCACACCCGTGGGGCCACATCATCGAAAGTTGAGGTACCCAGCACATGTGGCCTCAAACCAGAGGACCCACATCACCATGGGTCTCGGAGCGAGGCAGGCAGGATTAACCTCAAAACACATGGCCCATTGTATAAAAAAGGTGAGGAATCCAGCAGTTGGAACATCCCAGCAGGCGGCCCAGAGCACCGAGGCTATGGGATCCAGGCAGTGATGAACTCACAACAGAGGGCCCTCATCGTGATACTGTAAGCAACCCAGCCGTTGTAACCTCAGAGCACAAGGCCCACATCCCCATGGGGAAGGGAACCAAGTAGGAGTGTCATCGCACCAGTGGGCACACATCAGAAAATGTGGGAAGCCCAGCAGTTAGGGCCTGACACCAGAGGGCTCTCATCACCGAGGAGAGGAGGCTCCCAGCAGGCTCCAACTGCTACCAGTGGGCCGCAGTCGCCAATGCGGGGTGTGCCAGCCAGGCAAGAGTGACCTCAGAGCAGAGGGCCCACCTCACAAAAGTGTGAGGAACCCAAGGAGGATCAGACTCTCACCAGAGGGCCCACATCACCAAGAGAATGGGAACCAGGCTGGAGTGTCCTCACACCAGTGGGACCTCATCAACGAAATGTGAGTGACCCAGCACACGTGGCCTCAAACCAGAGGACACACATCACCAAGGGGCTGGGAGTGAGGCAGGCAGGAGGAGTCTCAAAACAGAGGGCCCATAGAAGAAAAAAGGTGAGGAATCCCGCAGTTGGAACCTCCCAGCAGGCGGCCAGGAGCAGCGAGGCTATGGGATCCAGACCTGACTGAACTCAAAACAGAGGGCCCTCATCATGAAACTGTGAGCAACCCAGGCTTTGGGACCTCAGAGCAGAAGGCCCACATTCCTATGTGGTTGGAAACATGGCATAAGTGTACTCGCACCTCAGGGCACACATCAGAGAATTTTGGGAGCCCAGAAGTTAGGGTCTGACGCCAGAGGGCCCTCATTACCAAGGGGAGGAGACTCCAAGCAGGCACCAACTCCCAACTGAGGGCCCATGTCGACAAGGTGACGTGTGACAGCCAGGCAGGAGTGACCTCACAGCAGAGGGCCTACCTCACAGAAGGGTGAGGAACCCAGCCAGGATAAGACTCTCACCAGAGGGCCCACATCACCAAGGGGATCAGAACCAGGCAGGACTGTCTTCACACCAGGGTGACCACATCATAGAAAGGTGAGGAAACCAGCACATGAGGCCTAAACCAGAGGACCTACATCTCCAAGGGGCTCGGATTGAGGCAGGCATGAGTAGCCTCAGAACACAGGGCCAATAGAATAAAAAAGGTGAGGAATCCTGCAGTGGGAACCTCCCAGCAGGCGGCCCAGAGCACCGAGTCTATGTGATCCAGGCTGCAGTGAACTCACAGCAGAGGGCCCACATCATGAAACTGTGAGCAACCCAGCCATTGGGACCTCAGAGCAGAAGGCCCACATCCCCATGGGGATGGGAACCTCGCAGGAGCGTCCTCGCACCACTTAGCACGTATCAGAAAATGTGGGTACCCAGCAGTTAGGGCCTGACGCAAGAGGGCCCTCATCACCGAGGGGAGGAGGCTCTCAGCATGCTCCAACTGCCACAACAGGGCCGATGTTGCCCAGGCGGGGTGTGCCAGCCAGGCAGGAGTGACCTCACAGCAGAGGGCCCACCTCACAGAAGGGTGAGGAACCCAGCCAGGATCAGACTCTCACCAGAGAGCCCACATCTTCAAGGGGATAGGAACCAGGCAAGAGTGTCCTCACACCAGTGGGGCCACATCATCGAAAGGTGAGGGACCCAGCACACGTGGCCTCAAACCAGAGGACACACATCACCAAGGGGCTGGGAGTGAGGCAGGCAGGAGGAGTCTCAAAACAGAGGGCCCATAGAAGAAAAAAGGTGAGGAATCCCGCAGTTGGAACCTCCCCGCAGGTGGCCAGGAGCAGCGAGGCTATGGGATCCAGGCCGGAGTGAACTCACACCAGAGGGCCCTCATCATGAAACTGAGCAACCCACCGTTGGGACCTCAGAGCAGAAGGCCCACATTCCCATGGTGTTGGGAACCTGGCAGGAGTGTACTCGCACCACAGGGCGCACATCAGAAAATTTTGGGAGGCCAGGAGTTAGGGCCTGACGCCAGAGGGCCCTCATTACCAAGGGGAGGAGACTCGCAGCAGGCACCAACTCCCACGAGAGAGCCGATGTCGTCAAGGCGGGGTGGGCCAGCCAGGCAGGAGTGACCTCAGAGAAGAGGGCCCACCTCTCAGAAGTGTGAGGAACCCAGCCAGGATCAGACTCTCACCGGAGGGTCCACATCACCAAGGGGATGGAAACCAGGCAGGAGTGTCCTCACACCAGTGGGGCCACATCAGCCAAAGGTGAGGAACCCAGCACATGTGGCGTCAAACTACAGGACACACATAACCAAGGGGCTGGGAGTGAGGCAGGTGTCCGGAGGGGCACATTTAACTCTAATTTCCCACCAGGAAGAGGAATTAACCAAAGGCTCAGAGTGCCGTGTCGGACCCTGATTATGGCCTAAAGCAAACCTGCGGTTCTGTGGCCAGCTTTCAAGGAAACGAGTTAAGAAAGGAAATCACGGGCACTGTAATTCACAAACCTGCAGAGATATAAATGACAGCTATTGGCAAAAATATATTGAAGTAAGTCTGCAAAGAGGACTTGAAAACGAGGCAGAATTGCAGGAATCATATTTCAGGAGGTAGATTGGAATTGCATTTAAAGCATGTGAAAAGCGGCAGATCTTTGACACTGATGCACTTGGACAAAAGTGCGTAAACATTTTTTCCTGAATATATTCAGGAAAAAACGCATATGCCCTTTTTGGCCAACCAAGCACTCCAGCAATGGAAATCCGCACTACAATGAAGTCTCATTTCCCATTCGTCAAAAGGGCCATCTGAAAAAAGTGTAAAAACCAGAAACACAGGACAGGCCATGGAGAACAGGGAGCCTTGTTATGCTGATGGGCGGGATGTAAATTGCCAACAGACACTCTGGAGATGTTTATGGTGTATCCTGAAACATCTGAAAAACAAAGCTACAGAGCCTAGGGTACTTCCACTTTTAGCCCTATAGCTTAGGAAAATTAAAATCAACAAGACACAGCCAGCACAAAATTTAGGGCTGCTGTGTTTACAAGAAACTCGAGTCCAGTACAAATTAAATATCCCAGAAAGAAAAAAATGGATAAAGGAGTTGTGCTACTTACGTACAACGGAATATCACTCAGCAATGAAATCAATGTCATCAGGCCTGTAGCAGCAAATTGAGTGGATTTAAATATGATGATTCTAAGAGAAATACGTCACACAGAGAAAGATAAGTATCATAAGATATCACTAATAGAGGGAGTGTAAACTTGGCTACACATAAACTGAAATACAAAACCGAACAGAGTCTCGCATTTAGATAAAAACTTATGCTTGCTTAAGGGGAATGTTGAGTTGGGGTGCTGTATAAAACCAGAGATTGAAATTAGCACACATACCGTTCCATAAGCCAAATATGTACTAGACAAGACCTACTCTTTGCTCAACGAAATAGACTCATCCATGGTGTATCACCTCACACATGTTAGAATGGGCATCATCAGAAAATCTACAAACAACAAATGCTGGAAAGGGTGTGGAGATAAGGAACCCTCTTCCACTATTGTTGGGAATGTAAATTGATACAGTCACTGTGGAGAACATTATGGAGTTTCTTATAAAATTAAGAATAGAATTACCATATGATACAGCAATCCCACTACTGGGCATATACCCAGACAAAACCATAAATCAAAAAGAGACATTCACCGCAATGTTCATTGCATCACTATTTACAATATCCAGGTAATGGAAGCAACCTAAATGCCCACAGACAAACGAATGCATAAAGAAGTGGTACATATATAAAATGGAATATTACTAAGCCATAAAAAGGAATGAAATTGGGTCATTTGTAGAGACGTTGATGGATCTAGAGACTGTCATACAGAGTGAAGTAAGTCAGAAATAGAAAAACAAATCTTGTATATTAATGCCTATATGTGGAACCTAGACAAATTTTACAGATGAACCGTTTTGCAAGGCAGAAATAGAGTAACAGATGTAGACAACAAACGTATGGACACCAAGGGGGGAAAGCTGTTGGGGGGTGGTGGTGGGAGGAGTTGAGAGATTGGGATTGGCATATATACATTTATATGTATAAAAGAGATAACCAAAAAGAACCTGCTGTATAAAAAAATAAAATATAATTCAAATTACAAAAAGTAAAACAGAGAAAATATTCTTCCCTTCACATACATGTATTTATATGAATAAATTATTTCCATGCTTATATCTGTAAATACAAAAAAGAGGAATAAAATCTACCTTGAACCAAAAACGAAAAAAAGAAAAAAAACAGAACCCACCAGTTACACAGAGGAAAACCGTATCAGGGCACTTGCTCCAGTTGTAAGCAATTCTGAAGTTGGTCAGTGGTGGGGAATCATCTCCCATTCAGCCAGCAGGCCCCACGCAACAAGCGTCCTCATTGCAAAGCTGGGGGACCGTGCCGAGGCATCTGTGAGTAAACGTGGGCTGAGCCCCAGGCCAGCTGCTGCTGAAATGTTCCCACCCTTCCCAGGTAAAACACCTGAATATGTACAAGGACTTGAAAGCCTAGAGGAAGGGCAATGGAGCCACATGAGCGACAGCATGCCAGCCGACTTGGTGCCTGCAGGCCAGCCAGGGTGGTCCTGGCCCTGGGTGCTCTTCTGGAAGCTTTCCATTTCCCTGCCTGAGATACCCCTGCTGTCCCGGCCCCCACTGCTTTCTTCCTCACTCACCTCTGCCCAGAGAGAAATTCCAGCGGCAGGTATGGGTGACACATCCTCTTCTTTAGCAGGTGGCATCTTGGCAACTGCTGCAGAAAGTCCAGCAGAGCCCCACTCACACTGGGCCACCCACAAAGCCGTGGCCTCTCACACCCTCCCACCAGTCCAGCCCCAAAACTGCTGACAGGGCAGAGAAAATGGCGTCAGGCTCAGCTGCAGGGGCTCTTGCTGCCTGGAGCGGTGTTTATATTGATCTGAACCCAGGCACACCTGGGGAGGGCTGGCCGGCACGGTCAGGCTTCCCAGGCCAGCCAATAATCACCCCTCAGGGGCTCACAGTTGCAGAAACTGGAACTTGCTGAATCGGCCAGGTCCAAGGAACAGGTGTGGGCTCCTGAGAGTCAGGATAGACAAGGGGCTGCAGCTCTGGCTTGTTTTCTAATTATATTATCTGGCCCATGAGTGGGAGACAACTTCAAGAAAACCCTCTCCTAATGAGAGGAACCCAGGAGTCAGGGAGAGGAGGGGTGGCTGGTGGGTGGAGACAGAGGCCTGGTGCCCCGGGTGCAGTGGAAGTCTCTGGAAGACCAGGTGGAGGGAGGCCACACAGAGTGATGCCCAGGGTCACAGACCTGTCGGAGCTGCTGTTTGTTAGTTCAAGTCCTGCTCTGAGGTGCTCTGTGTCAGATCTGAGTGACAGGTGAGCTGGGAGTGCTCTGCAATGAGGGCGATATGCACGGTTCCTGTGTTCCCAGCCCTGCCATGGTACCTGCAAGGGTAGCTCTGTATCCTGGGAGGGGCCTGACCACGAGAGCCCCATGGGCTGCAGGGGGACCTGCCCAGGGAACACCATATCCTGGGAGGGTCCTGAACATGAGAGCCCCGTGGGCTGGGTTGGGGTACCTGGCCAGGTGAGCTCCATATCCTGGGATTGGCCTGACCTCGAGAGCCCCATGGGCTGCTGGAGTCCTGGTAAAGGATGTCAGGACAGTCAGTTAAGCCACTGAGGATATACCTCCAGTAGTTCCTAAACCCTACACCCTGCTGGTCATTCTACCAACCACCAGGACATGGTATTCTGTATTAGTCTTCAATGATGCCTTCTTTTGTATTCTATTAGTCCCAGAGTCACAAGAAATTTTGGCTTGTGAGTGGCAGGACTCAACATACAACTAAAACAATACTTCCGGGCCGTGTTGTCCCAAGGGTTCAAAAATTCCCACACCATCTTTGGGGAAAGCTCAGCTAAAGACCTAAAAGTTCTACCTCTGGAAAAGGAAACACTCCTTCAATATGCAGACGACATTCTGATCGCCAGCCCTACTAAGGAGACCTCTGAACTACGAAGCCAATAAAGGATACAAGTTGTCCAAGAAAAAGCTCAAATATCACAGACTACGGTGACCTGCCTGGGCTTCATTCTCACAGAAGGTCGGAGAAGCCCATCCCAGGAAAGGGAAGAAACAATTTACAGCCTTACCCATTTCTAAAACTAGAAGACAGCTTAGGGGTTCCTGGGGAGGCCAGGGTTTGCTGCTTCTGGATCCCTAACTACAGTCTACTAGCTCGGCCTCTATATGAAACACTGAAAGGAAAAGGTGATGATCCTTTTGAATAGAATGCAGAAGTGGCCTTTCAAGAATGGAAAGAGCAGTCAATTCAGACCCTTGCACAGGAACTCCCTAATTTAGCTAAACCCTTTGACCTTTACATTCCTGGTGAACGGTGAATCGCCATTGGAGTATTAGTGCAAAACCTGGGACCACTTGAAATGGAACAATGCAAGAATGCGATCCAGGTAGGATAAACTACGGTCACCAAGGGGATTGGCCCACCACCACATCTGGCCAAGATACTGGCAGTATCCGAAAACCTGGAAATCAGCAGCCCAAAAGGCCACCTCCCTCCTAAGGTAAAAGGACCCCACGTGGTGATCCTAACCACCAAACATGCCCTGAAGTTGCAGGGTTGGCTCCGTGGGCACACTGACCTTGAGTGAGGAGGCCCTCCAACTCCAACCTCCATAGAGATAACCGGGGCAAAGGGGCACCATGACGACTCGTGTGAAGGTGTCTGCACGGGCAAATTTAACGCTCATTTCCCACCAGGAAGAGGAATTAACCAAAGGCTCAGCATGCCGTGCCGGAACCAGATTAGGGCCTGAAGCATTCCTGCGGGTTTGCGGCCAGCTCACAAGAAAGCGAGTTGAAGAAAGGAGCTCAGGGACACTGTAATTCACAAACCTGCAGAGTTATAAATGACAGCTATGGTCTAAAAATATATTGAAGGAAGGCTGCGAAGAGGACTTGAAAGTGGGGCAGAATTTCAGGAAAACGATTTCAGGGGGTAGACTGGAATTGCATTTAAAGCATAGGAAAAGAGGCAGAACGACGACAATGATGCACTTGGCCAAAAAGGGCGTATGCGTTTTTTCCTGAATATATTCAGGAAAAAACGCATACGCCCTTTTTGGACAACCAAGCAAGCGTGTAAAGGAAATCTGCACTACAATGAAGTCTCACTGCCCCCCGGTCAAAAGGGCCATCTGAAAAAAGTGTAAAATCCAGAAAGGCAGCACAGACCATGGAGAAGAGGGAGCCTTGTCATGCTGATGGGCGGGATGTAAATTGCCAACAACCACTCTGGAGAAGTGTATGGTGTTTCCAGAAACACGTAGGAAACAAAGCAACACAGCCTATGGCACTTCCACTTATGGTCCTATAGCTTAGGGAAATTAAAATCAAAAACACACAGCCACCCCAAAGTTTCGGACGGCTCTGTTTACAAGAACCTCGTCTACGGTACAAGTTAAATATCCAAGAAAGCGAAAAATGGATAAAGAAATTGTGGTACGTACGTACAATGGAATATCACTCACCAATGAAATCTATGTCATCAGGCCCATTGCGGCATAATGAGTGGACTCAGGTACGATGATTCTAAGTGAAATAAGTCACACAGAAAATGAAACATCATAAGATATCACGAATACAAGGAATGTAAACTTGGCTACACATGAACTGAATTACAAAACAGAACAGGGTCTCAAATTTAGAAAACCAACTTATGCTTGCTTAAGGGGAAATGTGAGTTGGGGTGCTGCATAAAACCAGAGATAGAAATTAGCACAGATACCTTTCCATAAGCCAAATATATAATACTCAAGACCTACCCCTTGCTCAACGAAATGGACTAAACACCCCATATTCAAAGCCTAGGAATGCACCTGACTGATCAGAATCTTCAAACCCATGGATTTATATGTCTCCATAAGAGAATCAAGCGTGTGTACAGCTGCAAGAATGCAGCAGAGAAAATCCGATAAATCCCATTATCAAAATGAATTACAGAAACAAAACACAATGACAGTGAAATAGAGAGCAATTTTTAAATAATTCATTCAGGGCTTGTGATGCAACCTGGATTTACCACATCTACACCCAGAGCTGAGTGAGACATAAGGTTGGACACTTCGGGCTGATAGCATTGGTGAGGTTCGATGAGCAAGTGCAGACCCTTTGAAGTCATACTGCATGGTACCCATTCCATGGGTCCCAACTCTCCAGGTTTGAGGGATTCTTCCTTCAGCTAAAACATGCATGGAAAACCCAAGTATGGTGCACCATGTGACCGGGAAACGTTTTCAAATGCATCTCAGTTTTCGTCCCCTTTTACTCGGGTTCACCATTCCAGACCCTTTACTAACACTCTCCCCACTTGGAGACTCAGTGCCTTTAACCTCCTGTTTGGCACAGTTTGCAATATCTGCGCAAGATGAACAGGAATAGGGGGAATCAATGAGAGACTAGCTGGAGGTGTCTGCACAGGCAAATTTAACGCTCATTTCCCACCAGGAAGAGGAATTCACCAAAGGCTCAGCATGCCGTGCCGGAACCAGATTAGGGCCTGAAGCAATCATGTGTGTTTGCGGCCAGCTCACAAGAAAGCGAGTTGAAGAAAGGAGCTCAGGGGCACTGTAATTCACAAACCTGCAGAGTTATAAATGACAGCTATCGTCCAAAAATATATTGAAGGAAGGCTGCGAAGAGGACTTGTAAGTGGGCAGAATTGCAAGAAAACGATTTCAGGGGGTAGACTGGAATTGCATTTAAAGCATAGGAAAAGAGGCAGAACGTCGACAATGATGCACTTGGCCAAAAAGGGCGTATGCGTTTTTTCCTGAATATATTCAGGAAAAAACGCATACGCCCTTTTTGGCCAACCATGCAAGCATGTTAAAGAATTATGCACTACAATGAAGTCTCACAGCCCCCTGGTCAAAAGGGCCATCTAAAAAAAGTGTAAAATCCAGAAAGACAGCACAGGCCATGGAGAACAGGGAGCCTTGTTATGCTGATGGGCGGGATGTAAATTGCCAACAGCCACCCTGGAGAAGTGTATGGTGTTTCCTGAAACACCTAAAAAACAAAGCAACGGAGCCTACGGCACTTCCAGTTATGGTCCTATAGCTTAGGGAAATTAAAATCAAAAACACACAGCCACCCCAAATTTTCGGACGGCTCTGTTTACAAGAACCTCATCTACGGTACAAGTTAAATATCCCAGAATGTGAAAAATGGATAAAGAAGATGTGGTTCGTACGTACAATGGAATATCACTCAGCAATGAAATCTATGTCATCAGGCCCATCACGGCATAATGAGTGGATTCAGCTACAGTGATTCTAAGTGAAATAAGTCACACAGAAAATGAAACATCATAAGATATCACTAATACACGGAATGTAAACTTGGCTACACATGAACTGAATTACAAAACAGAAGAGGGACTCAAATTTAGAAAACCAACTTATGCTTGCTTAAGGGCAAAGGTGAGTTGGGGTGCTGCATAAAACCAGAGATTGAAAATAGCACAGATACCGTTCCATAAGCCAAATATGTAATAGTCAAGACCTACTCCTTGTTCAACGACATGGACTCAACACCACATATTCAACGCCTAGGAATATACCTGACTAGTCAGAATCTTAAAACCCGTGGATTTATATTTCTCTGTAGGAGAATCAAGCGTTTGTACAGCGGCATGAACGCAGCAGTGAAAATCCGATAAATCCCATTATCAAACTAAATTACAAAAACAAAACACAATGACAGTGAAAGAGACAGCAATTCTTAAATAATTGATTCAGGGCTTGTGATGAAACCTGGATTTACCACATCTACACCCAGAGCTGGGTGAGGCATAAGGCTGGACACTTCGAACTGATAGCATTGGTGAGGTTCGGTGAGCAAATTCAGACCCTTTTTAGTCATACTGCATGGTACCCATTCCATGGGTCAATAATCTCCAGGTTTAAGGAATTCTTCCTTCAGCTAAAACATGCATGGGAAACCCAGAGTATTGTCCACTGTGAGACTGGGAAACCATTTTAAATGGCTCTCAGGTTTCGTTCCCTGGTACTCGGGTTCACCATTCCAGATGCTTTACTAACCCTCTACCCACTTGGAGAGTCAGTGCCTTTAACCTCCTGTTTGGCACAGTTTGCAATTTCTGCACAAGATGAACAGGAATAGGGAGAACCAATGAGAGACTAGCTGTAGGTGTCTCCACGGGCAAATTGAATGCTCATTTCTCACCAGAAAGAGGAATTTACCAAAGGCTCAGCGTGCCGTGCCGAAACCAGATTACGGCCTGAAGCAATCCTGCGGTTTTGCGGCCAGCTCACAAGAAAGCATGTTGAAGAAAGGAGCTCAGGGACACTGTATTTAACAAACCTGCAGAGTTATTAATGACAGGTATCATACAAAAATATATTGAAGTAAGGCTGCGAGGAGGACTTGAAAGCGGGGCAGTATTCCTGGAATATGATTTCAGGACGTAGACGGGAAGTGCTCTGAAAGCATAGGAGAAGAGGCAGATCCTGGACAATGATGCACTTGGTCAAAATGTGCATATGCGTTTTTTCCAGGGCCCTCATTAAAGAGGGTAGGAGGCTCCCAGAATGCTTTAGTGGCCAACAGAGGGCCCACATCATCAAGGCGACGTGAGCCAGCCAGGCAGGAGTGACCTCACATCAGAGGGCCCACCTCACAGAAGGGTAAGGAACCCAGCCAGGATCAGACTCTCACCAGAGTGCCCACATCAGCAAGGGGC
Source organism: Delphinapterus leucas (assembly GCF_059928025.1). Lineage (NCBI taxonomy): Eukaryota > Metazoa > Chordata > Mammalia > Artiodactyla > Monodontidae > Delphinapterus > Delphinapterus leucas. The sequence continues at coordinate 4,838,420 of NW_028322250.1, forward strand.
TGTGAACCAGGCAGGAGTGTCATCACACCCGTGGGGCCATATCATCAAAAGTTGAGGTAACAAGAAAATGTGGCCTCAAACCAGAGGACCCACATCACCATGGGTCTTGGAGCGAGGCAGGCAGGATTAACCTCACAACACATGGCCCATTGTATAAAAAAGGTGAGGAATCCAGCAGTTGGAACATCCCAGCAGGCGGCCCAGAGCACCGAGGCTATGGGATCCAGGCAGTGATGAACTCACAACAGAGGGCCCTCATCATGAAACTGTGAGCAAACCAGCCGTTGTGACCTCAGAGCACAAGGCCCACATCCCCATGGGGAAGGGAACCAAGTAGGAGTGTCATCGCACCAGTGGGCACACATCAGAAAATGTGGGGAGCCCAGCAGTTAGGGCCTGACACCAGAGGGCTCTCATCACCGAGGAGAGGAGGCTCCCAGCAGGCTCCAACTGCTACCAGTGGGCCGCCGTCGCCAATGCGGGGTGTGCCAGCCAGGCAAGAGTGACCTCAGAGCAGAGGGCCCACCTCACAAAAGTGTGAGGAACCCAAGGAGGATCAGACTCTCACCAGAGGGCCCACATCACCAAGAGAATGGGAACCAGGCTGGAGTGTCCTCACACCAGTGGGACCTCATCAACGAAATGTGAGTGACCCAGCACACGTGGCCTCAAACCAGAGGACACACATCACCAAGGGGCTGGGAGTGAGGCAGGCAGGAGGAGTCTCAAAACAGAGGGCCCATAGAAGAAAAAAGGTGAGGAATCCCGCAGTTGGAACCTCCCAGCAGGCGGCCAGGAGCAGCGAGGCTATGGGATCCAGACCTGACTGAACTCAAAACAGAGGGCCCTCATCATGAAACTGTGAGCAACCCAGGCTTTGGGACCTCAGAGCAGAAGGCCCACATTCCTATGTGGTTGGAAACATGGCATAAGTGTACTCGCACCTCAGGGCACACATCAGAGAATTTTGGGAGCCCAGAAGTTAGGGTCTGACGCCAGAGGGCCCTCATTACCAAGGGGAGGAGACTCCAAGCAGGCACCAACTCCCAACTGAGGGCCCATGTCGACAAGGTGACGTGTGACAGCCAGGCAGGAGTGACCTCACAGCAGAGGGCCTACCTCACAGAAGGGTGAGGAACCCAGCCAGGATAAGACTCTCACCAGAGGGCCCACATCACCAAGGGGATCAGAACCAGGCAGGACTGTCTTCACACCAGGGTGACCACATCATAGAAAGGTGAGGAAACCAGCACATGAGGCCTAAACCAGAGGACCCACATCTCCAAGGGGCTCGGATTGAGGCAGGCATGAGTAGCCTCACAACACAGGGCCAATAGAATAAAAAAGGTGAGGAATCCTGCAGTGGGAACCTCCCAGCAGGCGGCCCAGAGCACCGAGTCTATGTGATCCAGGCTGCAGTGAACTCACAGCAGAGGGCCCACATCATGAAACTGTGAGCAACCCAGCCATTGGGACCTCAGAGCAGAAGGCCCACATCCCCATGGGGATGGGAACCTCGCAGGAGCGTCCTCGCACCACTTAGCACGTATCAGAAAATGTGGGTACCCAGCAGTTAGGGCCTGACGCAAGAGGGCCCTCATCACCGAGGGGAGGAGGCTCTCAGCATGCTCCAACTGCCACAACAGGGCCGATGTTGCCCAGGCGGGGTGTGCCAGCCAGGCAGGAGTGACCTCACAGCAGAGGGCCCACCTCACAGAAGGGTGAGGAACCCAGCCAGGATCAGACTCTCACCAGAGAGCCCACATCTTCAAGGGGATAGGAACCAGGCAAGAGTGTCCTCACACCAGTGGGGCCACATCATCGAAAGGTGAGGGACCCAGCACACGTGGCCTCAAACCAGAGGACACACATCACCAAGGGGCTGGGAGTGAGGCAGGCAGGAGGAGTCTCAAAACAGAGGGCCCATAGAAGAAAAAAGGTGAGGAATCCCGCAGTTGGAACCTCCCCGCAGGTGGCCAGGAGCAGCGAGGCTATGGGATCCAGGCCGGAGTGAACTCACACCAGAGGGCCCTCATCATGAAACTGAGCAACCCACCGTTGGGACCTCAGAGCAGAAGGCCCACATTCCCATGGTGTTGGGAACCTGGCAGGAGTGTACTCGCACCACAGGGCGCACATCAGAAAATTTTGGGAGGCCAGGAGTTAGGGCCTGACGCCAGAGGGCCCTCATTACCAAGGGGAGGAGACTCGCAGCAGGCACCAACTCCCACGAGAGAGCCGACGTCGTCAAGGCGGGGTGGGCCAGCCAGGCAGGAGTGACCTCAGAGAAGAGGGCCCACCTCTCAGAAGTGTGAGGAACCCAGCCAGGATCAGACTCTCACCGGAGGGTCCACATCACCAAGGGGATGGGAACCAGGCAGGAGTGTCCTCACACCAGTGGGGCCACATCAGCCAAAGGTGAGGAACCCAGCACATGTGGCCTCAAACTACAGGACACACATAACCAAGGGGCTGGGAGTGAGGCAGGTGTCGGGAGGGGCACATTTAACTCTAATTTCCCACCAGGAAGAGGAATTAACCAAAGGCTCAGAGTGCCGTGTCGGACCCTGATTATGGCCTAAAGCAAACCTGCGGTTCTGTGGCCAGCTTTCAAGGAAACGAGTTAAGAAAGGAAATCACGGGCACTGTAATTCACAAACCTGCAGAGATATAAATGACAGCTATTGGCAAAAATATATTGAAGTAAGTCTGCAAAGAGGACTTGAAAACGAGGCAGAATTGCAGGAATCATATTTCAGGAGGTAGATTGGAATTGCATTTAAAGCATGTGAAAAGCGGCAGATCTTTGACACTGATGCACTTGGACAAAAGTGCGTAAACATTTTTTCCTGAATATATTCAGGAAAAAACGCATATGCCCTTTTTGGCCAACCAAGCACTCCAGCAATGGAAATCCGCACTACAATGAAGTCTCATTTCCCATTCGTCAAAAGGGCCATCTGAAAAAAGTGTAAAAACCAGAAACACAGGACAGGCCATGGAGAACAGGGAGCCTTGTTATGCTGATGGGCGGGATGTAAATTGCCAACAGACACTCTGGAGATGTTTATGGTGTATCCTGAAACATCTGAAAAACAAAGCTACAGAGCCTAGGGTACTTCCACTTTTAGCCCTATAGCTTAGGAAAATTAAAATCAACAAGACACAGCCAGCACAAAATTTAGGGCTGCTGTGTTTACAAGAAACTCGAGTCCAGTACAAATTAAATATCCCAGAAAGAAAAAAATGGATAAAGGAGTTGTGCTACTTACGTACAACGGAATATCACTCAGCAATGAAATCAATGTCATCAGGCCTGTAGCAGCAAATTGAGTGGATTTAAATATGATGATTCTAAGAGAAATACGTCACACAGAGAAAGATAAGTATCATAAGATATCACTAATAGAGGGAGTGTAAACTTGGCTACACATAAACTGAAATACAAAACCGAACAGAGTCTCACATTTAGATAAAAACTTATGCTTGCTTAAGGGGAATGTTGAGTTGGGGTGCTGTATAAAACCAGAGATTGAAATTAGCACACATACCGTTCCATAAGCCAAATATGTACTAGACAAGACCTACTCTTTGCTCAACGAAATAGACTCATCCATGGTGTATCACCTCACACATGTTAGAATGGGCATCATCAGAAAATCTACAAACAACAAATGCTGGAAAGGGTGTGGAGATAAGGAACCCTCTTCCACTATTTTTGGGAATGTAAATTGATACAGTCACTGTGGAGAACATTATGGAGTTTCATATAAAATTAAGAATAGAATTACCATATGATACAGCAATCCCACTACTGGGCATATACCCAGACAAAACCATAAATCAAAAAGAGACATTCACCGCAATGTTCATTGCATCACTATTTACAATATCCAGGTAATGGAAGCAACCTAAATGCCCACAGACAGACGAATGCATAAAGAAGTGGTACATATATAAAATGGAATATTACTAAGCCATAAAAAGGAATGAAATTGGGTCATTTGTAGAGACGTTGATGGATCTAGAGACTGTCATACAGAGTGAAGTAAGTCAGAAATAGAAAAACAAATCTTGTATATTAATGCCTATATGTGGAACCTAGACAAATTTTACAGATGAACCGTTTTGCAAGGCAGAAATAGAGTAACAGATGTAGACAACAAACGTATGGACACCAAGGGGGGAAAGCTGTTGGGGGGTGGTGGTGGGAGGAGTTGAGAGATTGGGATTGGCATATATACATTTATATGTATAAAAGAGATAACCAAAAAGAACCTGCTGTATAAAAAAATAAAATAAAATTCAAATTACAAAAAGTAAAACAGAGAAAATATTCTTCCCTTCACATACATGTATTTATATGAATAAATTATTTCCATGCTTATATCTGTAAATACAAAAAAGAGGAATAAAATCTACCTTGAACCAAAAACGAAAAAAAGAAAAAAAACAGAACCCACCAGTTACACAGAGGAAAACCGTATCAGGGCACTTGCTCCAGTTGTAAGCAATTCTGAAGTTGGTCAGTGGTGGGGAATCATCTCCCATTCAGCCAGCAGGCCCCACGCAACAAGCATCCTCATTGCAAAGCTGGGGGACCGTGCCGAGGCATCTGTGAGTAAACGTGGGCTGAGCCCCAGGCCAGCTGCTGCTGAAATGTTCCCACCCTTCCCAGGTAAAACACCTGAATATGTACAAGGACTTGAAAGCCTAGAGGAAGGGCCATGGAGCCACATGAGCGACAGCATGCCAGCCGACTTGGTGCCTGCAGGCCAGCCAGGGTGGTCCTGGCCCTGGGTGCTCTTCTGGAAGCTTTCCATTTCCCTGCCTGAGATACCCCTGCTGTCCCGGCCCCCACTGCTTTCTTCCTCACTCACCTCTGCCCAGGGAGAAATTCCAGCGGCAGGTATGGGTGACACATCCTCTTCTTTAGCAGGTGGCATCTTGGCAACTGCTGCAGAAAGTCCAGCAGAGCCCCACTCACACTGGGCCACCCACAAAGCCGTGGCCTCTCACTCCCTCCCACCAGTCCAGCCCCAAGACTGCTGACAGGGCAGAGAAAATGGCGTCAGGCTCAGCTGCAGGGGCTCTTGCTGCCTGGAGCGGTGTTTATATTGATCTGAACCCAGGCACACCTGGGGAGGGCTGGCCGGCACGGTCAGGCTTCCCAGGCCAGCCAATAATCACCCCTCAGGGGCTCACAGTTGCAGAAACTGGAACTTGCTGAATCGGCCAGGTCCAAGGAACAGGTGTGGGCTCCTGAGAGTCAGGATAGACAAGGGGCTGCAGCTCTGGCTTGTTTTCTAATTATATTATCTGGCCCATGAGTGGGAGACAACTTCAAGAAAACCCTCTCCTAATGAGAGGAACCCAGGAGTCAGGGAGAGGAGGGGTGGCTGCTGGGTGGAGACAGAAGCCTGGTGTCCCGGGTGCAGTGGAAGTCTCTGGAAGACCAGGTGGAGGGAGGCCACACAGAGTGATGCCCAGGGTCACAGACCTGTCGGAGCTGCTGTTTGTTAGTTCAAGTCCTGCTCTGAGGTGCTCTGTGTCAGATCTGAGTGACAGGTGAGCTGGGAGTGCTCTGCAATGAGGGCGATATGCAGGGTTCCTGTGTTCCCAGCCCTGCCATGGTACCTGCAAGGGTAGCTCTGTATCCTGGGAGGGGCCTGACCACGAGAGCCCCATGGGCTGCAGGGGGACCTGCCCAGGGAACACCATATCCTGGGAGGGTCCTGAACATGAGAGCCCCGTGGGCTGGGTTGGGGTACCTGCCCAGGTGAGCTCCATATCCTGGGATTGGCCTGACCTCGAGAGCCCCATGGGCTGCTGGAGTCCTGGTAAAGGATGTCAGGACAGTCAGTTAAGCCACTGAGGATATACCTCCAGTAGTTCCTAAACCCTACACCCTGCTGGTCATTCTACCAACCACCAGGACATGGTATTCTGTATTAGTCTTCAATGATGCCTTCTTTTGTATTCTATTAGTCCCAGAGTCACAAGAAATTTTGGCTTGTGAGTGGCAGGACTCAACATACAACTAAAACAATACTTCCGGGCCGTGTTGTCCCAAGGGTTCAAAAATTCCCACACCATCTTTGGGGAAAGCTCAGCTAAAGACCTAAAAGTTCTACCTCTGGAAAAGGAAACACTCCTTCAATATGCAGACGACATTCTGATCGCCAGCCCTACTAAGGAGACCTCTGAACTACGAAGCCAATAAAGGATACAAGTTGTCCAAGAAAAAGCTCAAATATCACAGACTACGGTGACCTGCCTGGGCTTCATTCTCACAGAAGGTCGGAGAAGCCCATCCCAGGAAAGGGAAGAAACAATTTACAGCCTTACCCATTTCTAAAACTAGAAGACAGCTTAGGGGTTCCTGGGGAGGCCAGGGTTTGCTGCTTCTGGATCCCTAACTACAGTCTACTAGCTCGGCCTCTATATGAAACACTGAAAGGAAAAGGTGATGATCCTTTTGAATAGAATGCAGAAGTGGCCTTTCAAGAATGGAAAGAGCAGTCAATTCAGACCATTGCACAGGAACTCCCTAATTTAGCTAAACCCTTTGACCTTTACATTCCTGGTGAACGGTGAATCGCCATTGGAGTATTAGTGCAAAACCTGGGACCACTTGAAATGGAACAATGCAAGAATGCGATCCAGGTAGGATAAACTACGGTCACCAAGGGGATTGGTCCACCGCCACATCTGGCCAAGATACCGGCAGTATCCGAAAACCTGGAAATCAGCAGCCCAAAAGGCCACCTCCCTCCTAAGGTAAAAGGACCCCACGTGGTGATCCTAACCACCAAACATGCCCTGAAGTTGCAGGGTTGGCTCCGTGGGCACACTGACCTTGAGTGAGGAGGCCCTCCAACTCCAACCTCCATAGAGATAACCGGGGCAAAGGGGCACCATGACGACTCGTGTGAAGGTGTCTGCACGGGCAAATTTAACGCTCATTTCCCACCAGGAAGAGGAATTAACCAAAGGCTCAGCATGCCGTGCCGGAACCAGATTAGGGCCTGAAGCATTCCTGCGGGTTTGCGGCCAGCTCACAAGAAAGCGAGTTGAAGAAAGGAGCTCAGGGGCACTGTAATTCACAAACCTGCAGAGTTATAAATGACAGCTATGGTCTAAAAATATATTGAGGGAAGGCTGCGAAGAGGACTTGAAAGTGGGGCAGAATTTCAGGAAAACGATTTCAGGGGGTAGACTGGAATTGCATTTAAAGCATAGGAAAAGAGGCAGAACGACGACAATGGTGCACTTGGCCAAAAAGGGCGTATGCGTTTTTTCCTGAATATATTCAGGAAAAAATGCATACGCCCTTTTTGGACAACCAAGCAAGCGTGTAAAGGAAATCTGCACTACAATGAAGTCTCACTGCCCCCCGGTCAAAAGGGCCATCTGAAAAAAGTGTAAAATCCAGAAAGGCAGCACAGACCATGGAGAAGAGGGAGCCTTGTCATGCTGATGGGCGGGATGTAAATTGCCAACAACCACTCTGGAGAAGTGTATGGTGTTTCCAGAAACACGTAGGAAACAAAGCAACACAGCCTATGGCACTTCCACTTATGATCCTATAGCTTAGGGAAATTAAAATCAAAAACACACAGCCACCCCAAAGTTTCGGACGGCTCTGTTTACAAGAACCTCGTCTACGGTACAAGTTAAATATCCAAGAAAGCGAAAAATGGATAAAGAAATTGTGGTACGTACGTACAATGGAATATCACTCACCAATGAAATCTATGTCATCAGGCCCATTGCGGCATAATGAGTGGACTCAGGTACGATGATTCTAAGTGAAATAAGTCACACAGAAAATGAAACATCATAAGATATCACTAATACAAGGAATGTAAACTTGGCTACACATGAACTGAATTACAAAACAGAACAGGGTCTCAAATTTAGAAAACCAACTTATGCTTGCTTAAGGGGAAATGTGAGTTGGGGTGCTGCATAAAACCAGAGATAGAAATTAGCACAGATACCTTTCCATAAGCCAAATATATAATACTCAAGACCTACCCCTTGCTCAACGAAATGGACTAAACACCCCATATTCAAAGCCTAGGAATACATCTGACTGATCAGAATCTTCAAACCCATGGATTTATATGTCTCCATAAGAGAATCAAGCGTGTGTACAGCTGCAAGAATGCAGCAGAGAAAATCCGATAAACCCCATTATCAAAATGAATTACAGAAACAAAACACAATGACAGTGAAATAGAGAGCAATTTTTAAATAATTCATTCAGGGCTTGTGATGCAACCTGGATTTACCACATCTACACCCAGAGCTGAGTGAGACATAAGGTTGGACACTTCGGGCTGATAGCATTGGTGAGGTTCAATGAGCAAGTGCAGACCCTTTGAAGTCATACTGCATGGTACCCATTCCATGGGTCCCAACTCTCCAGGTTTGAGGGATTCTTCCTTCAGCTAAAACATGCATGGAAAACCCAAGTATGGTGCACCATGTGACCGGGAAACGTTTTCAAATGCATCTCAGTTTTCGTCCCCTTTTACTCGGGTTCACCATTCCAGACCCTTTACTAACACTCTCCCCACTTGGAGACTCAGTGCCTTTAACCTCCTGTTTGGCACAGTTTGCAATATCTGCGCAAGATGAACAGGAATAGGGGGAATCAATGAGAGACTAGCTGGAGGTGTCTGCACAGGCAAATTTAACGCTCATTTCCCACCAGGAAGAGGAATTCACCAAAGGCTCAGCATGCCGTGCCGGAACCAGATTAGGGCCTGAAGCAATCATGTGTGTTTGCGGCCAGCTCACAAGAAAGCGAGTTGAAGAAAGGAGCTCAGGGGCACTGTAATTCACAAACCTGCAGAGTTATAAATGACAGCTATCGTCCAAAAATATATTGAAGGAAGGCTGCGAAGAGGACTTGTAAGTGGGCAGAATTGCAAGAAAACGATTTCAGGGGGTAGACTGGAATTGCATTTAAAGCATAGGAAAAGAGGCAGAACGTCGACAATGATGCACTTGGCCAAAAAGGGCATATGCGTTTTTTCCTGAATATATTCAGGAAAAAACGCATACGCCCTTTTTGGCCAACCATGCAAGCATGTTAAAGAATTATGCACTACAATGAAGTCTCACAGCCCCCTGGTCAAAAGGGCCATCTAAAAAAAGTGTAAAATCCAGAAAGACAGCACAGGCCATGGAGAACAGGGAGCCTTGTTATGCTGATGGGCGGGATGTAAATTGCCAACAGCCACCCTGGAGAAGTGTATGGTGTTTCCTGAAACACCTAAAAAACAAAGCAACGGAGCCTACGGCACTTCCAGTTATGGTCCTATAGCTTAGGGAAATTAAAATCAAAAACACACAGCCACCCCAAATTTTCGGACAGCTCTGTTTACAAGAACCTCATCTACGGTACAAGTTAAATATCCCAGAATGTGAAAAATGGATAAAGAAGATGTGGTTCGTACGTACAATGGAATATCACTCAGCAATGAAATCTATGTCATCAGGCCCATCACGGCATAATGAGTGGATTCAGCTACAGTGATTCTAAGTGAAATAAGTCACACAGAAAATGAAACATCATAAGATATCACTAATACACGGAATGTAAACTTGGCTACACATGAACTGAATTACAAAACAGAAGAGGGACTCAAATTTAGAAAACCAACTTATGCTTGCTTAAGGGCAAAGGTGAGTTGGGGTGCTGCATAAAACCAGAGATTGAAAATAGCACAGATACCGTTCCATAAGCCAAATATGTAATAGTCAAGACCTACTCCTTGTTCAACGACATGGACTCAACACCACATATTCAACGCCTAGGAATATACCTGACTAGTCAGAATCTTAAAACCCGTGGATTTATATTTCTCTGTAGGAGAATCAAGCGTTTGTACAGCGGCATGAACGCAGCAGTGAAAATCCGATAAATCCCATTATCAAACTAAATTACAAAAACAAAACACAATGACAGTGAAAGAGACAGCAATTCTTAAATAATTGATTCAGGGCTTGTGATGAAACCTGGATTTACCACATCTACACCCAGAGCTGGGTGAGGCATAAGGCTGGACACTTCGAACTGATAGCATTGGTGAGGTTCGGTGAGCAAATTCAGACCCTTTTTAGTCATACTGCATGGTACCCATTCCATGGGTCAATAATCTCCAGGTTTAAGGAATTCTTCCTTCAGCTAAAACATGCATGGGAAACCCAGAGTATTGTCCACTGTGAGACTGGGAAACCATTTTAAATGGCTCTCAGGTTTCGTTCCCTGGTACTCGGGTTCACCATTCCAGATGCTTTACTAACCCTCTACCCACTTGGAGAGTCAGTGCCTTTAACCTCCTGTTTGGCACAGTTTGCAATTTCTGCACAAGATGAACAGGAATAGGGAGAACCAATGAGAGACTAGCTGTAGGTGTCTCCACGGGCAAATTGAATGCTCATTTCTCACCAGAAAGAGGAATTTACCAAAGGCTCAGCGTGCCGTGCCGAAACCAGATTACGGCCTGAAGCAATCCTGCGGTTTTGCGGCCAGCTCACAAGAAAGCATGTTGAAGAAAGGAGCTCAGGGACACTGTATTTAACAAACCTGCAGAGTTATTAATGACAGGTATCATACAAAAATATATTGAAGTAAGGCTGCGAGGAGGACTTGAAAGCGGGGCAGTATTCCTGGAATATGATTTCAGGACGTAGACGGGAAGTGCTCTGAAAGCATAGGAGAAGAGGCAGATCCTGGACAATGATGCACTTGGTCAAAATGTGCATATGCGTTTTTTCCAGGGCCCTCATTAAAGAGGGTAGGAGGCTCCCAGAATGCTTTAGTGGCCAACAGAGGGCCCACATCATCAAGGCGACGTGAGCCAGCCAGGCAGGAGTGACCTCACATCAGAGGGCCCACCTCACAGAAGGGTAAGGAACCCAGCCAGGATCAGACTCTCACCAGAGTGCCCACATCAGCAAGGGGCTGTGAACCAGGCAGGAGTGTCATCACACCCGTGGGGCCATATCATCAAAAGTTGAGGTAACAAGAAAATGTGGCCTCAAACCAGAGGACCCACATCACCATGGGTCTTGGAGCGAGGCAGGCAGGATTAACCTCACAACACATGGCCCATTGTATAAAAAAGGTGAGGAATCCAGCAGTTGGAACATCCCAGCAGGCGGCCCAGAGCACCGAGGCTATGGGATCCAGGCAGTGATGAACTCACAACAGAGGGCCCTCATCATGAAACTGTGAGCAAACCAGCCGTTGTGACCTCAGAGCACAAGGCCCACATCCCCATGGGGAAGGGAACCAAGTAGGAGTGTCATCGCACCAGTGGGCACACATCAGAAAATGTGGGGAGCCCAGCAGTTAGGGCCTGACACCAGAGGGCTCTCATCACCGAGGAGAGGAGGCTCCCAGCAGGCTCCAACTGCTACCAGTGGGCCGCCGTCGCCAATGCGGGGTGTGCCAGCCAGGCAAGAGTGACCTCAGAGCAGAGGGCCCACCTCACAAAAGTGTGAGGAACCCAAGGAGGATCAGACTCTCACCAGAGGGCCCACATCACCAAGAGAATGGGAACCAGGCTGGAGTGTCCTCACACCAGTGGGACCTCACCAACGAAATGTGAGTGACCCAGCACACGTGGCCTCAAACCAGAGGACACACATCACCAAGGGGCTGGGAGTGAGGCAGGCAGGAGGAGTCTCAAAACAGAGGGCCCATAGAAGAAAAAAGGTGAGGAATCCCGCAGTTGGAACCTCCCAGCAGGCGGCCAGGAGCAGCGAGGCTATGGGATCCAGACCTGACTGAACTCAAAACAGAGGGCCCTCATCATGAAACTGTGAGCAACCCAGGCTTTGGGACCTCAGAGCAGAAGGCCCACATTCCTATGTGGTTGGAAACATGGCATAAGTGTACTCGCACCTCAGGGCACACATCAGAGAATTTTGGGAGCCCAGAAGTTAGGGTCTGACGCCAGAGGGCCCTCATTACCAAGGGGAGGAGACTCCAAGCAGGCACCAACTCCCAACTGAGGGCCCATGTCGACAAGGTGACGTGTGACAGCCAGGCAGGAGTGACCTCACAGCAGAGGGCCTACCTCACAGAAGGGTGAGGAACCCAGCCAGGATAAGACTCTCACCAGAGGGCCCACATCACCAAGGGGATCAGAACCAGGCATGACTGTCTTCACACCAGGGTGACCACATCATAGAAAGGTGAGGAAACCAGCACATGAGGCTTAAACCAGAGGACCCACATCTCCAAGGGGCTCGGATTGAGGCAGGCATGAGTAGCCTCACAACACAGGGCCAATAGAATAAAAAAGGTGAGGAATCCTGCAGTGGGAACCTCCCAGCAGGCGGCCCAGAGCACCGAGTCTATGTGATCCAGGCTGCAGTGAACTCACAGCAGAGGGCCCACATCATGAAACTGTGAGCAACCCAGCCATTGGGACCTCAGAGCAGAAGGCCCACATCCCCATGGGGATGGGAACCTCGCAGGAGTGTCCTCGCACCACTTAGCACGTATCAGAAAATGTGGGTACCCAGCAGTTAGGGCCTGACGCAAGAGGGCCCTCATCACCGAGGGGAGGAGGCTCTCAGCATGCTCCAACTGCCACAACAGGGCCGATGTTGCCCAGGCGGGGTGTGCCAGCCAGGCAGGAGTGACTTCACAGCAGAGGGCCCACCTCACAGAAGGGTGAGGAACCCAGCCAGGATCAGACTCTCACCAGAGAGCCCACATCTTCAAGGGGATAGGAACCAGGCAAGAGTGTCCTCACACCAGTGGGGCCACATCATCGAAAGGTGAGGGACCCAGCACACGTGGCCTCAAACCAGAGGACACACATCACCAAGGGGCTGGGAGTGAGGCAGGCAGGAGGAGTCTCAAAACAGAGGGCCCATAGAAGAAAAAAGGTGAGGAATCCCGCAGTTGTAACCTCCCCGCAGGTGGCCAGGAGCAGCAAGGCTATGGGATCCAGGCCGGAGTGAACTCACACCAGAGGGCCCTCAACATGAAACTGAGCAACCCACCGTTGGGACCTCAGAGCAGAAGGCCCACATTCCCATGGTGTTGGGAACCTGGCAGGAGTGTACTCGCACCACAGGGTGCACATCAGAAAATTTTGGGAGGCCAGGAGTTAGGGCCTGACGCCAGAGGGCCCTCATTACCAAGGGGAGGAGACTCGCAGCAGGCACCAACTCCCACGAGAGAGCCGACGTCGTCAAGGCGGGGTGGGCCAGCCAGGCAGGAGTGACCTCAGAGAAGAGGGCCCACCTCTCAGAAGTGTGAGGAACCCAGCCAGGATCAGACTCTCACCGGAGGGTCCACATCACCAAGGGGATGGGAACCAGGCAGGAGTGTCCTCACACCAGTGGGGCCACATCAGCCAAAGGTGAGGAACCCAGCACATGTGGCCTCAAACTACAGGACACACATAACCAAGGGGCTGGGAGTGAGGCAGGTGTCCGGAGGGGCACATTTAACTCTAATTTCCCACCAGGAAGAGGAATTAACCAAAGGCTCAGAGTGCCGTGTCGGACCCTGATTATGGCCTAAAGCAAACCTGCGGTTCTGTGGCCAGCTTTCAAGGAAACGAGTTAAGAAAGGAAATCACGGGCACTATAATTCACAAACCTGCAGAGATATAAATGACAGCTATTGGCAAAAATATATTGAAGTAAGTCTGCAAAGAGGACTTGAAAACGAGGCAGAATTGCAGGAATCATATTTCAGGAGGTAGATTGGAATTGCATTTAAAGCATGTGAAAAGCGGCAGATCTTTGACACTGATGCACTTGGACAAAAGTGCGTAAACATTTTTTCCTGAATATATTCAGGAAAAAACGCATATGCCCTTTTTGGCCAACCAAGCACTCCAGCAATGGAAATCCGCACTACAATGAAGTCTCATTTCCCATTCGTCAAAAGGGCCATCTGAAAAAAGTGTAAAAACCAGAAACACAGGACAGGCCATGGAGAACAGGGAGCCTTGTTATGCTGATGGGCGGGATGTAAATTGCCAACAGACACTCTGGAGATGTTTATGGTGTATCCTGAAACATCTGAAAAACAAAGCTACAGAGCCTAGGGTACTTCCACTTTTAGCCCTATAGCTTAGGAAAATTAAAATCAACAAGACACAGCCAGCACAAAATTTAGGGCTGCTGTGTTTACAAGAAACTCGAGTCCAGTACAAATTAAATATCCCAGAAAGAAAAAAATGGATAAAGGAGTTGTGCTACTTACGTACAACGGAATATCACTCAGCAATGAAATCAATGTCATCAGGCCTGTAGCAGCAAATTGAGTGGATTTAAATATGATGATTCTAAGAGAAATACGTCACACAGAGAAAGATAAGTATCATAAGATATCACTAATAGAGGGAGTGTAAACTTGGCTACACATAAACTGAAATACAAAACCGAACAGAGTCTCACATTTAGATAAAAACTTATGCTTGCTTAAGGGGAATGTTGAGTTGGGGTGCTGTATAAAACCAGAGATTGAAATTAGCACACATACCGTTCCATAAGCCAAATATGTAATAGACAAGACCTACTCTTTGCTCAACGAAATAGACTCATCCATGGTGTATCACCTCACACATGTTAGAATGGGCATCATCAGAAAATCTACAAACAACAAATGCTGGAAAGGGTGTGGAGATAAGGAACCCTCTTCCACTATTGTTGGGAATGTAAATTGATACAGTCACTGTGGAGAACATTATGGAGTTTCTTATAAAATTAAGAATAGAATTACCATATGATACAGCAATCCCACTACTGGGCATATACCCAGACAAAACCATAAATCAAAAAGAGACATTCACCGCAATGTTCATTGCATCACTATTTACAATATCCAGGTAATGGAAGCAACCTAAATGCCCACAGACAGACGAATGCATAAAGAAGTGGTACATATATAAAATGGAATATTACTAAGCCATAAAAAGGAATGAAATTGGGTCATTTGTAGAGACGTTGATGGATCTAGAGACTGTCATACAGAGTGAAGTAAGTCAGAAATAGAAAAACAAATCTTGTATATTAATGCCTATATGTGGAACCTAGACAAATTTTACAGATGAACCGTTTTGCAAGGCAGAAATAGAGTAACAGATGTAGACAACAAACGTATGGACACCAAGGGGGGAAAGCTGTTGGGGGGTGGTGGTGGGAGGAGTTGAGAGATTGGGATTGGCATATATACATTTATATGTATAAAAGAGATAACCAAAAAGAACCTGCTGTATAAAAAAATAAAATAAAATTCAAATTACAAAAAGTAAAACAGAGAAAATATTCTTCCCTTCACATACATGTATTTATATGAATAAATTATTTCCATGCTTATATCTGTAAATACAAAAAAGAGGAATAAAATCTACCTTGAACCAAAAACGAAAAAAAGAATAAAAACAGAACCCACCAGTTACACAGAGGAAAACCGTATCAGGGCACTTGCTCCAGTTGTAAGCAATTCTGAAGTTGGTCAGTGGTGGGGAATCATCTCCCATTCAGCCAGCAGGCCCCACGCAACAAGCGTCCTCATTGCAAAGCTGGGGGACCGTGCCGAGGCATCTGTGAGTAAACGTGGGCTGAGCCCCAGGCCAGCTGCTGCTGAAATGTTCCCACCCTTCCCAGGTAAAACACCTGAATATGTACAAGGACTTGAAAGCCTAGAGGAAGGGCCATGGAGCCACATGAGCGACAGCATGCCAGCCGACTTGGTGCCTGCAGGCCAGCCAGGGTGGTCCTGGCCCTGGGTGCTCTTCTGGAAGCTTTCCATTTCCCTGCCTGAGATACCCCTGCTGTCCCGGCCCCCACTGCTTTCTTCCTCACTCACCTCTCCCCAGGGAGAAATTCCAGCGGCAGGTATGGGTGACACATCCTCTTCTTTAGCAGGTGGCATCTTGGCAACTGCTGCAGAAAGTCCAGCAGAGCCCCACTCACACTGGGCCACCCACAAAGCCGTGGCCTCTCACTCCCTCCCACCAGTCCAGCCCCAAAACTGCTGACAGGGCAGAGAAAATGGCGTCAGGCTCAGCTGCAGGGGCTCTTGCTGCCTGGAGCGGTGTTTATATTGATCTGAACCCAGGCACACCTGGGGAGGGCTGGCCGGCACGGTCAGGCTTCCCAGGCCAGCCAATAATCACCCCTCAGGGGCTCACAGTTGCAGAAACTGGAACTTGCTGAATCGGCCAGGTCCAAGGAACAGGTGTGGGCTCCTGAGAGTCAGGATAGACAAGGGGCTGCAGCTCTGGCTTGTTTTCTAATTATATTATCTGGCCCATGAGTGGGAGACAACTTCAAGAAAACCCTCTCCTAATGAGAGGAACCCAGGAGTCAGGGAGAGGAGGGGTGGCTGGTGGGTGGAGACACAGGCCTGGTGCCCCGGGTGCAGTGGAAGTCTCTGGAAGACCAGGTGGAGGGAGGCCACACAGAGTGATGCCCAGGGTCACAGACCTGTCGGAGCTGCTGTTTGTTAGTTCAAGTCCTGCTCTGAGGTGCTCTGTGTCAGATCTGAGTGACAGGTGAGCTGGGAGTGCTCTGCAATGAGGGCGATATGCACGGTTCCTGTGTTCCCAGCCCTGCCATGGTACCTGCAAGGGTAGCTCTGTATCCTGGGAGGGGCCTGACCACGAGAGCCCCATGGGCTGCAGGGGGACCTGCCCAGGGAACACCATATCCTGGGAGGGTCCTGAACATGAGAGCCCCGTGGGCTGGGTTGGGGTACCTGCCCAGGTGAGCTCCATATCCTGGGATTGGCCTGACCTCGAGAGCTCCATGGGCTGCTGGAGTCCTGGTAAAGGATGTCAGGACAGTCAGTTAAGCCACTGAGGATATACCTCCAGTAGTTCCTAAACCCTACACCCTGCTGGTCATTCTACCAACCACCAGGACATGGTATTCTGTATTAGTCTTCAATGATGCCTTCTTTTGTATTCTATTAGTCCCAGAGTCACAAGAAATTTTGGCTTGTGAGTGGCAGGACTCAACATACAACTAAAACAATACTTCCGGGCCGTGTTGTCCCAAGGGTTCAAAAATTCCCACACCATCTTTGGGGAAAGCTCAGCTAAAGACCTAAAAGTTCTACCTCTGGAAAAGGAAACACTCCTTCAATATGCAGACGACATTCTGATCGCCAGCCCTACTAAGGAGACCTCTGAACTATGAAGCCAATAAAGGATACAAGTTGTCCAAGAAAAAGCTCAAATATCACAGACTACGGTGACCTGCCTGGGCTTCATTCTCACAGAAGGTCGGAGAAGCCCATCCCAGGAAAGGGAAGAAACAATTTACAGCCTTACCCATTTCTAAAACTAGAAGACAGCTTAGGGGTTCCTGGGGAGGCCAGGGTTTGCTGCTTCTGGATCCCTAACTACAGTCTACTAGCTCGGCCTCTATATGAAACACTGAAAGGAAAAGGTGATGATCCTTTTGAATAGAATGCAGAAGTGGCCTTTCAAGAATGGAAAGAGCAGTCAATTCAGACCCTTGCACAGGAACTCCCTAATTTAGCTAAACCCTTTGACCTTTACATTCCTGGTGAACGGTGAATCGCCATTGGAGTATTAGTGCAAAACCTGGGACCACTTGAAATGGAACAATGCAAGAATGCGATCCAGGTAGGATAAACTACGGTCACCAAGGGGATTGGCCCACCACCACATCTGGCCAAGATACTGGCAGTATCCGAAAACCTGGAAATCAGCAGCCCAAAAGGCCACCTCCCTCCTAAGGTAAAAGGACCCCACGTGGTGATCCTAACCACCAAACATGCCCTGAAGTTGCAGGGTTGGCTCCGTGGGCACACTGACCTTGAGTGAGGAGGCCCTCCAACTCCAACCTCCATAGAGATAACCGGGGCAAAGGGGCACCATGACGACTCGTGTGAAGGTGTCTGCACGGGCAAATTTAACGCTCATTTCCCACCAGAAAGAGGAATTAACCAAAGGCTCAGCATGCCGTGCCGGAACCAGATTAGGGCCTGAAGCATTCCTGCGGGTTTGCGGCCAGCTCACAAGAAAGCGAGTTGAAGAAAGGAGCTCAGGGGCACTGTAATTCACAAACCTGCAGAGTTATAAATGACAGCTATGGTCTAAAAATATATTGAAGGAAGGCTGCGAAGAGGACTTGAAAGTGGGGCAGAATTTCAGGAAAACGATTTCAGGGGGTAGACTGGAATTGCATTTAAAGCATAGGAAAAGAGGCAGAACCACGACAATGATGCACTTGGCCAAAAAGGGCGTATGCGTTTTTTCCTGAATATATTCAGGAAAAAACGCATACGCCCTTTTTGGACAACCAAGCAAGCGTGTAAAGGAAATCTGCACTACAATGAAGTCTCACTGCCCCCCGGTCAAAAGGGCCATCTGAAAAAAGTGTAAAATCCAGAAAGGCAGCACAGACCATGGAGAAGAGGGAGCCTTGTCATGCTGATGGGCGGGATGTAAATTGCCAACAACCACTCTGGAGAAGTGTATGGTGTTTCCAGAAACACGTAGGAAACAAAGCAACACAGCCTATGGCACTTCCACATATGGTCCTATAGCTTAGGGAAATTAAAATAAAAAACAAACAGCCACCCCAAAGTTTCGGACGGCTCTGTTTACAAGAACCTCGTCTACGGTACAAGTTAAATATCCAAGAAAGCGAAAAATGGATAAAGAAATTGTGGTACGTACGTACAATGGAATATCACTCACCAATGAAATCTATGTCATCAGGCCCATTGTGGCATAATGAGTGGACTCAGGTACGATGATTCTAAGTGAAATAAGTCACACAGAAAATGAAACATCATAAGATATCACGAATACAAGGAATGTAAACTTGGCTACACATGAACTGAATTACAAAACAGAACAGGGTCTCAAATTTAGAAAACCAACTTATGCTTGCTTAAGGGGAAATGTGAGTTGGGGTGCTGCATAAAACCAGAGATAGAAATTAGCACAGATACCTTTCCATAAGCCAAATATATAATACTCAAGACCTACCCCTTGCTCAATGAAATGGACTAAACACCCCATATTCAAAGCCTAGGAATACACCTGACTGATCAGAATCTTCAAACCCATGGATTTATATGTCTCCATAAGAGAATCAAGCGTGTGTACAGCTGCAAGAATGCAGCAGAGAAAATCCGATAAATCCCATTATCAAAATGAATTACAGAAACAAAACACAATGACAGTGAAATAGAGAGCAATTTTTAAATAATTCATTCAGGGCGTGTGATGCAACCTGGATTTACCACATCTACACCCAGAGCTGAGTGAGACATAAGGTTGGACACTTCGGGCTGATAGCATTGGTGAGGTTCGATGAGCAAGTGCAGACCCTTTGAAGTCATACTGCATGGTACCCATTCCATGGGTCCCAACTCTCCAGGTTTGAGGGATTCTTCCTTCAGCTAAAACATGCATGGAAAACCCAAGTATGGTGCACCATGTGACCGGGAAACGTTTTCAAATGCATCTCAGTTTTCGTCCCCTTTTACTCGGGTTCACCATTCCAGACCCTTTACTAACACTCTCCCCACTTGGAGACTCAGTGCCTTTAACCTCCTGTTTGGCACAGTTTGCAATATCTGCGCAAGATGAACAGGAATAGGGGGAATCAATGAGAGACTAGCTGGAGGTGTCTGCACAGGCAAATTTAACGCTCATTTCCCACCAGGAAGAGGAATTCACCAAAGGCTCAGCATGCCGTGCCGGAACCAGATTAGGGCCTGAAGCAATCATGTGTGTTTGCGGCCAGCTCACAAGAAAGCGAGTTGAAGAAAGGAGCTCAGGGGCACTGTAATTCACAAACCTGCAGAGTTATAAATGACAGCTATCGTCCAAAAATATATTGAAGGAAGGCTGCGAAGAGGACTTGTAAGTGGGCAGAATTGCAAGAAAACGATTTCAGGGGGTAGACTGGAATTGCATTTAAAGCATAGGAAAAGAGGCAGAACGTCGACAATGATGCACTTGGCCAAAAAGGGCGTATGCGTTTTTTCCTGAATATATTCAGGAAAAAACGCATACGCCCTTTTTGGCCAACCATGCAAGCATGTTAAAGAATTATGCACTACAATGAAGTCTCACAGCCCCCTGGTCAAAAGGGCCATCTAAAAAAAGTGTAAAATCCAGAAAGACAGCACAGGCCATGGAGAACAGGGAGCCTTGTTATGCTGATGGGCGGGATGTAAATTGCCAACAGCCACCCTGGAGAAGTGTATGGTGTTTCCTGAAACACCTAAAAAACAAAGCAACGGAGCCTACGGCACTTCCAGTTATGGTCCTATAGCTTAGGGAAATTAAAATCAAAAACACACAGCCACCCCAAATTTTCGGACGGCTCTGTTTACAAGAACCTCATCTATGGTACAAGTTAAATATCCCAGAATGTGAAAAATGGATAAAGAAGATGTGGTTCGTACGTACAATGGAATATCACTCAGCAATGAAATCTATGTCATCAGGCCCATCACGGCATAATGAGTGGATTCAGCTACAGTGATTCTAAGTGAAATAAGTCACACAGAAAATGAAACATCATAAGATATCACTAATACACGGAATGTAAACTTGGCTACACATGAACTGAATTACAAAACAGAACAGGGACTCAAATTTAGAAAACCAACTTATGCTTGCTTAAGGGCAAAGGTGAGTTGGGGTGCTGCATAAAACCAGAGATTGAAAATAGCACAGATACCGTTCCATAAGCCAAATATGTAATAGTCAAGACCTACTCCTTGTTCAACGACATGGACTCAACACCACATATTCAACGCCTAGGAATATACCTGACTAGTCAGAATCTTAAAACCCGTGGATTTATATTTCTCTGTAGGAGAATCAAGCGTTTGTACAGCGGCATGAACGCAGCAGTGAAAATCCGATAAATCCCATTATCAAACTAAATTACAAAAACAAAACACAATGACAGTGAAAGAGACAGCAATTCTTAAATAATTGATTCAGGGCTTGTGATGAAACCTGGATTTACCACATCTACACCCAGAGCTGGGTGAGGCATAAGGCTGGACACTTCGAACTGATAGCATTGGTGAGGTTCGGTGAGCAAATTCAGACCCTTTTTAGTCATACTGCATGGTACCCATTCCATGGGTCAATAATCTCCAGGTTTAAGGAATTCTTCCTTCAGCTAAAACATGCATGGGAAACCCAGAGTATTGTCCACTGTGAGACTGGGAAACCATTTTAAATGGCTCTCAGGTTTCGTTCCCTGGTACTCGGGTTCACCATTCCAGATGCTTTACTAACCCTCTACCCACTTGGAGAGTCAGTGCCTTTAACCTCCTGTTTGGCACAGTTTGCAATTTCTGCACAAGATGAACAGGAATAGGGAGAACCAATGAGAGACTAGCTGTAGGTGTCTCCACGGGCAAATTGAATGCTCATTTCTCACCAGAAAGAGGAATTTACCAAAGGCTCAGCGTGCCGTGCCGAAACCAGATTACGGCCTGAAGCAATCCTGCGGTTTTGCGGCCAGCTCACAAGAAAGCATGTTGAAGAAAGGAGCTCAGGGACACTGTATTTAACAAACCTGCAGAGTTATTAATGACAGGTATCATACAAAAATATATTGAAGTAAGGCTGCGAGGAGGACTTGAAAGCGGGGCAGTATTCCTGGAATATGATTTCAGGACGTAGACGGGAAGTGCTCTGAAAGCATAGGAGAAGAGGCAGATCCTGGACAATGATGCACTTGGTCAAAATGTGCATATGCGTTTTTTCCAGGGCCCTCATTAAAGAGGGTAGGAGGCTCCCAGAATGCTTTAGTGGCCAACAGAGGGCCCACATCATCAAGGCGACGTGAGCCAGCCAGGCAGGAGTGACCTCACATCAGAGGGCCCACCTCACAGAAGGGTAAGGAACCCAGCCAGGATCAGACTCTCACCAGAGTGCCCACATCAGCAAGGGGCTGTGAACCAGGCAGGAGTGTCATCACACCCGTGGGGCCATATCATCAAAAGTTGAGGTAACAAGAAAATGTGGCCTCAAACCAGAGGACCCACATCACCATGGGTCTTGGAGCGAGGCAGGCAGGATTAACCTCACAACACATGGCCCATTGTATAAAAAAGGTGAGGAATCCAGCAGTTGGAACATCCCAGCAGGCGGCCCAGAGCACCGAGGCTATGGGATCCAGGCAGTGATGAACTCACAACAGAGGGCCCTCATCATGAAACTGTGAGCAAACCAGCCGTTGTGACCTCAGAGCACAAGGCCCACATCCCCATGGGGAAGGGAACCAAGTAGGAGTGTCATCGCACCAGTGGGCACACATCAGAAAATGTGGGGAGCCCAGCAGTTAGGGCCTGACACCAGAGGGCTCTCATCACCGAGGAGAGGAGGCTCCCAGCAGGCTCCAACTGCTACCAGTGGGCCGCCGTCGCCAATGCGGGGTGTGCCAGCCAGGCAAGAGTGACCTCAGAGCAGAGGGCCCACCTCACAAAAGTGTGAGGAACCCAAGGAGGATCAGACTCTCACCAGAGGGCCCACATCACCAAGAGAATGGGAACCAGGCTGGAGTGTCCTCACACCAGTGGGACCTCATCAACGAAATGTGAGTGACCCAGCACACGTGGCCTCAAACCAGAGGACACACATCACCAAGGGGCTGGGAGTGAGGCAGGCAGGAGGAGTCTCAAAACAGAGGGCCCATAGAAGAAAAAAGGTGAGGAATCCCGCAGTTGGAACCTCCCAGCAGGCGGCCAGGAGCAGCGAGGCTATGGGATCCAGACCTGACTGAACTCAAAACAGAGGGCCCTCATCATGAAACTGTGAGCAACCCAGGCTTTGGGACCTCAGAGCAGAAGGCCCACATTCCTATGTGGTTGGAAACATGGCATAAGTGTACTCGCACCTCAGGGCACACATCAGAGAATTTTGGGAGCCCAGAAGTTAGGGTCTGACGCCAGAGGGCCCTCATTACCAAGGGGAGGAGACTCCAAGCAGGCACCAACTCCCAACTGAGGGCCCATGTCGACAAGGTGACGTGTGACAGCCAGGCAGGAGTGACCTCACAGCAGAGGGCCTACCTCACAGAAGGGTGAGGAACCCAGCCAGGATAAGACTCTCACCAGAGGGCCCACATCACCAAGGGGATCAGAACCAGGCAGGACTGTCTTCACACCAGGGTGACCACATCATAGAAAGGTGAGGAAACCAGCACATGAGGCCTAAACCAGAGGACCCACATCTCCAAGGGGCTCGGATTGAGGCAGGCATGAGTAGCCTCACAACACAGGGCCAATAGAATAAAAAAGGTGAGGAATCCTGCAGTGGGAACCTCCCAGCAGGCGGCCCAGAGCACCGAGTCTATGTGATCCAGGCTGCAGTGAACTCACAGCAGAGGGCCCACATCATGAAACTGTGAGCAACCCAGCCATTGGGACCTCAGAGCAGAAGGCCCACATCCCCATGGGGATGGGAACCTCGCAGGAGTGTCCTCGCACCACTTAGCACGTATCAGAAAATGTGGGTACCCAGCAGTTAGGGCCTGACGCAAGAGGGCCCTCATCACTGAGGGGAGGAGGCTCCCAGCATGCTCCAACTGCCACAAGAGGGCCGATGTTGCCCAGGCGGGGTGTGCCAGCCAGGCAGGAGTGACCTCACAGCAGAGGGCCCACCTCACAGAAGGGTGAGGAACCCAGCCAGGATCAGACTCTCACCAGAGAGCCCACATCTTCAAGGGGATAGGAACCAGGCAAGAGTGTCCTCACACCAGTGGGGCCACATCATCGAAAGGTGAGGGACCCAGCACACGTGGCCTCAAACCAGAGGACACACATCACCAAGGGGCTGGGAGTGAGGCAGGCAGGAGGAGTCTCAAAACAGAGGACCCATAGAAGAAAAAAGGTGAGGAATCCCGCAGTTGTAACCTCCCCGCAGGTGGCCAGGAGCAGCGAGGCTATGGGATCCAGGCCGGAGTGAACTCACACCAGAGGGCCCTCATCATGAAACTGAGCAACCCACCGTTGGGACCTCAGAGCAGAAGGCCCACATTCCCATGGTGTTGGGAACCTGGCAGGAGTGTACTCGCACCACAGGGCACACATCAGAAAATTTTGGGAGGCCAGGAGTTAGGGCCTGACGCCAGAGGGCCCTCATTACCAAGGGGAGGAGACTCGCAGCAGGCACCAACTCCCACGAGAGAGCCGACGTCGTCAAGGCGGGGTGGGCCAGCCAGGCAGGAGTGACCTCAGAGAAGAGGGCCCACCTCTCAGAAGTGTGAGGAACCCAGCCAGGATCAGACTCTCACCGGAGGGTCCACATCACCAAGGGGATGGGAACCAGGCAGGAGTGTCCTCACACCAGTGGGGCCACATCAGCCAAAGGTGAGGAACCCAGCACATGTGGCCTCAAACTACAGGACACACATAACCAAGGGGCTGGGAGTGAGGCAGGTGTCGGGAAGGGCACATTTAACTCTAATTTCCCACCAGGAAGAGGAATTAACCAAAGGCTCAGAGTGCCGTGTCGGACCCTGATTATGGCCTAAAGCAAACCTGCGGTTCTGTGGCCAGCTTTCAAGGAAACGAGTTAAGAAAGGAAATCACGGGCACTGTAATTTACAAACCTGCAGAGATATAAATGACAGCTATTGGCAAAAATATATTGAAGTAAGTCTGCAAAGAGGACTTGAAAACGAGGCAGAATTGCAGGAATCATATTTCAGGAGGTAGATTGGAATTGCATTTAAAGCATGTGAAAAGCGGCAGATCTTTGACACTGATGCACTTGGACAAAAGTGCGTAAACATTTTTTCCTGAATATATTCAGGAAAAAACGCATATGCCCTTTTTGGCCAACCAAGCACTCCAGCAATGGAAATCCGCACTACAATGAAGTCTCATTTCCCATTCGTCAAAAGGGCCATCTGAAAAAAGTGTAAAAACCAGAAACACAGGACAGGCCATGGAGAACAGGGAGCCTTGTTATGCTGATGGGCGGGATGTAAATTGCCAACAGACACTCTGGAGATGTTTATGGTGTATCCTGAAACATCTGAAAAACAAAGCTACAGAGCCTAGGGTACTTCCACTTTTAGCCCTATAGCTTAGGAAAATTAAAATCAACAAGACACAGCCAGCACAAAATTTAGGGCTGCTGTGTTTACAAGAAACTCGAGTCCAGTACAAATTAAATATCCCAGAAAGAAAAAAATGGATAAAGGAGTTGTGCTACTTACGTACAACGGAATATCACTCAGCAATGAAATCAATGTCATCAGGCCTGTAGCAGCAAATTGAGTGGATTTAAATATGATGATTCTAAGAGAAATACGTCACACAGAGAAAGATAAGTATCATAAGATATCACTAATAGAGGGAGTGTAAACTTGGCTACACATAAACTGAAATACAAAACCGAACAGAGTCTCGCATTTAGATAAAAACTTATGCTTGCTTAAGGGGAATGTTGAGTTGGGGTGCTGTATAAAACCAGAGATTGAAATTAGCACACATACCGTTCCATAAGCCAAATATGTACTAGACAAGACCTACTCTTTGCTCAACGAAATAGACTCATCCATGGTGTATCACCTCACACATGTTAGAATGGGCATCATCAGAAAATCTACAAACAACAAATGCTGGAAAGGGTGTGGAGATAAGGAACCCTCTTCCACTATTGTTGGGAATGTAAATTGATACAGTCACTGTGGAGAACATTATGGAGTTTCATATAAAACTAAGAATAGAATTACCATATGATACAGCAATCCCACTACTGGGCATATACCCAGACAAAACCATAAATCAAAAAGAGACATTCACCGCAATGTTCATTGCATCACTATTTACAATATCCAGGTAATGGAAGCAACCTAAATGCCCACAGACAGACGAATGCATAAAGAAGTGGTACATATATAAAATGGAATATTACTAAGCCATAAAAAGGAATGAAATTGGGTCATTTGTAGAGACGTTGATGGATCTAGAGACTGTCATACAGAGTGAAGTAAGTCAGAAATAGAAAAACAAATCTTGTATATTAATGCCTATATGTGGAACCTAGACAAATTTTACAGATGAACCGTTTTGCAAGGCAGAAATAGAGTAACAGATGTAGACAACAAACGTATGGACACCAAGGGGGGAAAGCTGTTGGGGGGTGGTGGTGGGAGGAGTTGAGAGATTGGGATTGGCATATATACATTTATATGTATAAAAGAGATAACCAAAAAGAACCTGCTGTATAAAAAAATAAAATAAAATTCAAATTACAAAAAGTAAAACAGAGAAAATATTCTTCCCTTCACATACATGTATTTATATGAATAAATTATTTCCATGCTTATATCTGTAAATACAAAAAAGAGGAATAAAATCTACCTTGAACCAAAAACGAAAAAAAGAATAAAAACAGAACCCACCAGTTACACAGAGGAAAACCGTATCAGGGCACTTGCTCCAGTTGTAAGCAATTCTGAAGTTGGTCAGTGGTGGGGAATCATCTCCCATTCAGCCAGCAGGCCCCACGCAACAAGCGTCCTCATTGCAAAGCTGGGGGACCGTGCCGAGGCATCTGTGAGTAAACGTGGGCTGAGCCCCAGGCCAGCTGCTGCTGAAATGTTCCCACCCTTCCCAGGTAAAACACCTGAATATGTACAAGGACTTGAAAGCCTAGAGGAAGGGCCATGGAGCCACATGAGCGACAGCATGCCAGCCGACTTGGTGCCTGCAGGCCAGCCACGGTGGTCCTGGCCCTGGGTGCTCTTCTGGAAGCTTTCCATTTCCCTGCCTGAGATACCCCTGCTGTCCCGGCCCCCACTGCTTTCTTCCTCACTCACCTCTGCCCAGGGAGAAATTCCAGCGGCAGGTATGGGTGACACATCCTCTTCTTTAGCAGGTGGCATCTTGGCAACTGCTGCAGAAAGTCCAGCAGAGCCCCACTCACACTGGGCCACCCACAAAGCCGTGGCCTCTCACTCCCTCCCACCAGTCCAGCCCCAAAACTGCTGACAGGGCAGAGAAAATGGCGTCAGGCTCAGCTGCAGGGGCTCTTGCTGCCTGGAGCGGTGTTTATATTGATCTGAACCCAGGCACACCTGGGGAGGGCTGGCCGGCACGGTCAGGCTTCCCAGGCCAGCCAATAATCACCCCTCAGGGGCTCACAGTTGCAGAAACTGGAACTTGCTGAATCGGCCAGGTCCAAGGAACAGGTGTGGGCTCCTGAGAGTCAGGATAGACAAGGGGCTGCAGCTCTGGCTTGTTTTCTAATTATATTATCTGGCCCATGAGTGGGAGACAACTTCAAGAAAACCCTCTCCTAATGAGAGGAACCCAGGAGTCAGGGAGAGGAGGGGTGGCTGGTGGGTGGAGACAGAGGCCTCATGCCCCGGGTGCAGTGGAAGTCTCTGGAAGACCAGGTGGAGGGAGGCCACACAGAGTGATGCCCAGGGTCACAGACCTGTCGGAGCTGCTGTTTGTTAGTTCAAGTCCTGCTCTGAGGTGCTCTGTGTCAGATCTGAGTGACAGGTGAGCTGGGAGTGCTCTGCAATGAGGGCGATATGCACGGTTCCTGTGTTCCCAGCCCTGCCATGGTACCTGCAAGGGTAGCTCTGTATCCTGGGAGGGGCCTGACCACGAGAGCCCCATGGGCTGCAGGGGGACCTGCCCAGGGAACACCATATCCTGGGAGGGTCCTGAACATGAGAGCCCCGTGGGCTGGGTTGGGGTACCTGGCCAGGTGAGCTCCATATCCTGGGATTGGCCTGACCTCGAGAGCCCCATGGGCTGCTGGAGTCCTGGTAAAGGATGTCAGGACAGTCAGTTAAGCCACTGAGGATATACCTCCAGTAGTTCCTAAACCCTACACCCTGCTGGTCATTCTACCAACCACCAGGACATGGTATTCTGTATTAGTCTTCAATGATGCCTTCTTTTGTATTCTATTAGTCCCAGAGTCACAAGAAATTTTGGCTTGTGAGTGGCAGGACTCAACATACAACTAAAACAATACTTCCGGGCCGTGTTGTCCCAAGGGTTCAAAAATTCCCACACCATCTTTGGGGAAAGCTCAGCTAAAGACCTAAAAGTTCTACCTCTGGAAAAGGAAACACTCCTTCAATATGCAGACGACATTCTGATCGCCAGCCCTACTAAGGAGACCTCTGAACTACGAAGCCAATAAAGGATACAAGTTGTCCAAGAAAAAGCTCAAATATCACAGACTACGGTGACCTGCCTGGGCTTCATTCTCACAGAAGGTCGGAGAAGCCCATCCCAGGAAAGGGAAGAAACAATTTACAGCCTTACCCATTTCTAAAACTAGAAGACAGCTTAGGGGTTCCTGGGGAGGCCAGGGTTTGCTGCTTCTGGATCCCTAACTACAGTCTACTAGCTCGGCCTCTATATGAAACACTGAAAGGAAAAGGTGATGATCCTTTTGAATAGAATGCAGAAGTGGCCTTTCAAGAATGGAAAGAGCAGTCAATTCAGACCCTTGCACAGGAACTCCCTAATTTAGCTAAACCCTTTGACCTTTACATTCCTGGTGAACGGTGAATCGCCATTGGAGTATTAGTGCAAAACCTGGGACCACTTGAAATGGAACAATGCAAGAATGCGATCCAGGTAGGATAAACTACGGTCACCAAGGGGATTGGTCCACCGCCACATCTGGCCAAGATACTGGCAGTATCCGAAAACCTGGAAATCAGCAGCCCAAAAGGCCACCTCCCTCCTAAGGTAAAAGGACCCCACGTGGTGATCCTAACCACCAAACATGCCCTGAAGTTGCAGGGTTGGCTCCGTGGGCACACTGACCTTGAGTGAGGAGGCCCTCCAACTCCAACCTCCATAGAGATAACCGGGGCAAAGGGGCACCATGACGACTCGTGTGAAGGTGTCTGCACGGGCAAATTTAACGCTCATTTCCCACCAGGAAGAGGAATTAACCAAAGGCTCAGCATGCCGTGCCGGAACCAGATTAGGGCCTGAAGCATTCCTGCGGGTTTGCGGCCAGCTCACAAGAAAGCGAGTTGAAGAAAGGAGCTCAGGGGCACTGTAATTCACAAACCTGCAGAGTTATAAATGACAGCTATGGTCTAAAAATATATTGAAGGAAGGCTGCGAAGAGGACTTGAAAGTGGGGCAGAATTTCAGGAAAACGATTTCAGGGGGTAGACTGGAATTGCATTTAAAGCATAGGAAAAGAGGCAGAACGACGACAATGATGCACTTGGCCAAAAAGGGCGTATGCGTTTTTTCCTGAATATATTCAGGAAAAAACGCATACGCACTTTTTGGACAACCAAGCAAGCGTGTAAAGGAAATCTGCACTACAATGAAGTCTCACTGCCCCCCGGTCAAAAGGGCCATCTGAAAAAAGTGTAAAATCCAGAAAGGCAGCACAGACCATGGAGAAGAGGGAGCCTTGTCATGCTGATGGGCGGGATGTAAATTGCCAACAACCACTCTGGAGAAGTGTATGGTGTTTCCAGAAACACGTAGGAAACAAAGCAACACAGCCTATGGCACTTCCACTTATGGTCCTATAGCTTAGGGAAATTAAAATCAAAAACACACAGCCACCCCAAAGTTTCGGACGGCTCTGTTTACAAGAACCTCGTCTACGGTACAAGTTAAATATCCAAGAAAGCGAAAAATGGATAAAGAAATTGTGGTACGTACGTACAATGGAATATCACTCACCAATGAAATCTATGTCATCAGGCCCATTGCGGCATAATGAGTGGACTCAGGTACGATGATTCTAAGTGAAATAAGTCACACAGAAAATGAAACATCATAAGATATCACGAATACAAGGAATGTAAACTTGGCTACACATGAACTGAATTACAAAACAGAACAGGGTCTCAAATTTAGAAAACCAACTTATGCTTGCTTAAGGGGAAATGTGAGTTGGGGTGCTGCATAAAACCAGAGATAGAAATTAGCACAGATACCTTTCCATAAGCCAAATATATAATACTCAAGACCTACCCCTTGCTCAACGAAATGGACTAAACACCCCATATTCAAAGCCTAGGAATACACCTGACTGATCAGAATCTTCAAACCCATGGATTTATATGTCTCCATAAGAGAATCAAGCGTGTGTACAGCTGCAAGAATGCAGCAGAGAAAATCCGATAAATCCCATTATCAAAATGAATTACAGAAACAAAACACAATGACAGTGAAATAGAGAGCAATTTTTAAATAATTCATTCAGGGCTTGTGATGCAACCTGGATTTACCACATCTACACCCAGAGCTGAGTGAGACATAAGGTTGGACACTTCGGGCTGATAGCATTGGTGAGGTTCGATGAGCAAGTGCAGACCCTTTGAAGTCATACTGCATGGTACCCATTCCATGGGTCCCAACTCTCCAGGTTTGAGGGATTCTTCCTTCAGCTAAAACATGCATGGAAAACCCAAGTATGGTGCACCATGTGACCGGGAAACGTTTTCAAATGCATCTCAGTTTTCGTCCCCTTTTACTCGGGTTCACCATTCCAGACCCTTTACTAACACTCTCCCCACTTGGAGACTCAGTGCCTTTAACCTCCTGTTTGGCACAGTTTGCAATATCTGCGCAAGATGAACAGGAATAGGGGGAATCAATGAGAGACTAGCTGGAGGTGTCTGCACAGGCAAATTTAACGCTCATTTCCCACCAGGAAGAGGAATTCACCAAAGGCTCAGCATGCCGTGCCGGAACCAGATTAGGGCCTGAAGCAATCATGTGTGTTTGCGGCCAGCTCACAAGAAAGCGAGTTGAAGAAAGGAGCTCAGGGGCACTGTAATTCACAAACCTGCAGAGTTATAAATGACAGCTATCGTCCAAAAATATATTGAAGGAAGGCTGCGAAGAGGACTTGTAAGTGGGCAGAATTGCAAGAAAACGATTTCAGGGGGTAGACTGGAATTGCATTTAAAGCATAGGAAAAGAGGCAGAACGTCGACAATGATGCACTTGGCCAAAAAGGGCGTATGCGTTTTTTCCTGAATATATTCAGGAAAAAACGCATACGCCCTTTTTGGCCAACCATGCAAGCATGTTAAAGAATTATGCACTACAATGAAGTCTCACAGCCCCCTGGTCAAAAGGGCCATCTAAAAAAAGTGTAAAATCCAGAAAGACAGCACAGGCCATGGAGAACAGGGAGCCTTGTTATGCTGATGGGCGGGATGTAAATTGCCAACAGCCACCCTGGAGAAGTGTATGGTGTTTCCTGAAACACCTAAAAAACAAAGCAACGGAGCCTACGGCACTTCCAGTTATGGTCCTATAGCTTAGGGAAATTAAAATCAAAAACACACAGCCACCCCAAATTTTCGGACGGCTCTGTTTACAAGAACCTCATCTATGGTACAAGTTAAATATCCCAGAATGTGAAAAATGGATAAAGAAGATGTGGTTCGTACGTACAATGGAATATCACTCAGCAATGAAATCTATGTCATCAGGCCCATCACGGCATAATGAGTGGATTCAGCTACAGTGATTCTAAGTGAAATAAGTCACACAGAAAATGAAACATCATAAGATATCACTAATACACGGAATGTAAACTTGGCTACACATGAACTGAATTACAAAACAGAACAGGGACTCAAATTTAGAAAACCAACTTATGCTTGCTTAAGGGCAAAGGTGAGTTGGGGTGCTGCATAAAACCAGAGATTGAAAATAGCACAGATACCGTTCCATAAGCCAAATATGTAATAGTCAAGACCTACTCCTTGTTCAACGACATGGACTCAACACCACATATTCAACGCCTAGGAATATACCTGACTAGTAAGAATCTTAAAACCCGTGGATTTATATTTCTCTGTAGGAGAATCAAGCGTTTGTACAGCGGCATGAACGCAGCAGTGAAAATCCGATAAATCCCATTATCAAACTAAATTACAAAAACAAAACACAATGACAGTGAAAGAGACAGCAATTCTTAAATAATTGATTCAGGGCTTGTGATGAAACCTGGATTTACCACATCTACACCCAGAGCTGGGTGAGGCATAAGGCTGGACACTTCGAACTGATAGCATTGGTGAGGTTCGGTGAGCAAATTCAGACCCTTTTTAGTCATACTGCATGGTACCCATTCCATGGGTCAATAATCTCCAGGTTTAAGGAATTCTTCCTTCAGCTAAAACATGCATGGGAAACCCAGAGTATTGTCCACTGTGAGACTGGGAAACCATTTTAAATGGCTCTCAGGTTTCGTTCCCTGGTACTCGGGTTCACCATTCCAGATGCTTTACTAACCCTCTACCCACTTGGAGAGTCAGTGCCTTTAACCTCCTGTTTGGCACAGTTTGCAATTTCTGCACAAGATGAACAGGAATAGGGAGAACCAATGAGAGACTAGCTGTAGGTGTCTCCACGGGCAAATTGAATGCTCATTTCTCACCAGAAAGAGGAATTTACCAAAGGCTCAGCGTGCCGTGCCGAAACCAGATTACGGCCTGAAGCAATCCTGCGGTTTTGCGGCCAGCTCACAAGAAAGCATGTTGAAGAAAGGAGCTCAGGGACACTGTATTTAACAAACCTGCAGAGTTATTAATGACAGGTATCATACAAAAATATATTGAAGTAAGGCTGCGAGGAGGACTTGAAAGCGGGGCAGTATTCCTGGAATATGATTTCAGGACGTAGACGGGAAGTGCTCTGAAAGCATAGGAGAAGAGGCAGATCCTGGACAATGATGCACTTGGTCAAAATGTGCATATGCGTTTTTTCCAGGGCCCTCATTAAAGAGGGTAGGAGGCTCCCAGAATGCTTTAGTGGCCAACAGAGGGCCCACATCATCAAGGCGACGTGAGCCAGCCAGGCAGGAGTGACCTCACATCAGAGGGCCCACCTCACAGAAGGGTAAGGAACCCAGCCAGGATCAGACTCTCACCAGAGTGCCCACATCAGCAAGGGGCTGTGAACCAGGCAGGAGTGTCATCACACCCGTGGGGCCATATCATCAAAAGTTGAGGTAACAAGAAAATGTGGCCTCAAACCAGAGGACCCACATCACCATGGGTCTTGGAGCGAGGCAGGCAGGATTAACCTCACAACACATGGCCCATTGTATAAA
This sequence comes from Delphinapterus leucas, assembly GCF_059928025.1. Classification (NCBI taxonomy): domain Eukaryota; kingdom Metazoa; phylum Chordata; class Mammalia; order Artiodactyla; family Monodontidae; genus Delphinapterus; species Delphinapterus leucas. The sequence continues at coordinate 4,871,524 of NW_028322250.1, forward strand.
AAAGGTGAGGAATCCAGCAGTTGGAACATCCCAGCAGGCGGCCCAGAGCACCGAGGCTATGGGATCCAGGCAGTGATGAACTCACAACAGAGGGCCCTCATCATGAAACTGTGAGCAAACCAGCCGTTGTGACCTCAGAGCACAAGGCCCACATCCCCATGGGGAAGGGAACCAAGTAGGAGTGTCATCGCACCAGTGGGCACACATCAGAAAATGTGGGGAGCCCAGCAGTTAGGGCCTGACACCAGAGGGCTCTCATCACCGAGGAGAGGAGGCTCCCAGCAGGCTCCAACTGCTACCAGTGGGCCGCCGTCGCCAATGCGGGGTGTGCCAGCCAGGCAAGAGTGACCTCAGAGCAGAGGGCCCACCTCACAAAAGTGTGAGGAACCCAAGGAGGATCAGACTCTCACCAGAGGGCCCACATCACCAAGAGAATGGGAACCAGGCTGGAGTGTCCTCACACCAGTGGGACCTCATCAACGAAATGTGAGTGACCCAGCACACGTGGCCTCAAACCAGAGGACACACATCACCAAGGGGCTGGGAGTGAGGCAGGCAGGAGGAGTCTCAAAACAGAGGGCCCATAGAAGAAAAAAGGTGAGGAATCCCGCAGTTGGAACCTCCCAGCAGGCGGCCAGGAGCAGCGAGGCTATGGGATCCAGACCTGACTGAACTCAAAACAGAGGGCCCTCATCATGAAACTGTGAGCAACCCAGGCTTTGGGACCTCAGAGCAGAAGGCCCACATTCCTATGTGGTTGGAAACATGGCATAAGTGTACTCGCACCTCAGGGCACACATCAGAGAATTTTGGGAGCCCAGAAGTTAGGGTCTGACGCCAGAGGGCCCTCATTACCAAGGGGAGGAGACTCCAAGCAGGCACCAACTCCCAACTGAGGGCCCATGTCGACAAGGTGACGTGTGACAGCCAGGCAGGAGTGACCTCACAGCAGAGGGCCTACCTCACAGAAGGGTGAGGAACCCAGCCAGGATAAGACTCTCACCAGAGGGCCCACATCACCAAGGGGATCAGAACCAGGCAGGACTGTCTTCACACCAGGGTGACCACATCATAGAAAGGTGAGGAAACCAGCACATGAGGCCTAAACCAGAGGACCCACATCTCCAAGGGGCTCGGATTGAGGCAGGCATGAGTAGCCTCACAACACAGGGCCAATAGAATAAAAAAGGTGAGGAATCCTGCAGTGGGAACCTCCCAGCAGGCGGCCCAGAGCACCGAGTCTATGTGATCCAGGCTGCAGTGAACTCACAGCAGAGGGCCCACATCATGAAACTGTGAGCAACCCAGCCATTGGGACCTCAGAGCAGAAGGCCCACATCCCCATGGGGATGGGAACCTCGCAGGAGTGTCCTCGCACCACTTAGCACGTATCAGAAAATGTGGGTACCCAGCAGTTAGGGCCTGACGCAAGAGGGCCCTCATCACCGAGGGGAGGAGGCTCTCAGCATGCTCCAACTGCCACAACAGGGCCGATGTTGCCCAGGCGGGGTGTGCCAGCCAGGCAGGAGTGACCTCACAGCAGAGGGCCCACCTCACAGAAGGGTGAGGAACCCAGCCAGGATCAGACTCTCACCAGAGAGCCCACATCTTCAAGGGGATAGGAACCAGGCAAGAGTGTCCTCACACCAGTGGGGCCACATCATCGAAAGGTGAGGGACCCAGCACACGTGGCCTCAAACCAGAGGACACACATCACCAAGGGGCTGGGAGTGAGGCAGGCAGGAGGAGTCTCAAAACAGAGGGCCCATAGAAGAAAAAAGGTGAGGAATCCCGCAGTTGGAACCTCCCCGCAGGTGGCCAGGAGCAGCGAGGCTATGGGATCCAGGCCGGAGTGAACTCACACCAGAGGGCCCTCATCATGAAACTGAGCAACCCACCGTTGGGACCTCAGAGCAGAAGGCCCACATTCCCATGGTGTTGGGAACCTGGCAGGAGTGTACTCGCACCACAGGGCGCACATCAGAAAATTTTGGGAGGCCAGGAGTTAGGGCCTGACGCCAGAGGGCCCTCATTACCAAGGGGAGGAGACTCGCAGCAGGCACCAACTCCCACGAGAGAGCCGACGTCGTCAAGGCGGGGTGGGCCAGCCAGGCAGGAGTGACCTCAGAGAAGAGGGCCCACCTCTCAGAAGTGTGAGGAACCCAGCCAGGATCAGACTCTCACCGGAGGGTCCACATCACCAAGGGGATGGGAACCAGGCAGGAGTGTCCTCACACCAGTGGGGCCACATCAGCCAAAGGTGAGGAACCCAGCACATGTGGCCTCAAACTACAGGACACACATAACCAAGGGGCTGGGAGTAAGGCAGGTGTCGGGAGGGGCACATTTAACTCTAATTTCCCACCAGGAAGAGGAATTAACCAAAGGCTCAGAGTGCCGTGTCGGACCCTGATTATGGCCTAAAGCAAACCTGCGGTTCTGTGGCCAGCTTTCAAGGAAACGAGTTAAGAAAGGAAATCACGGGCACTGTAATTCACAAACCTGCAGAGATATAAATGACAGCTATTGGCAAAAATATATTGAAGTAAGTCTGCAAAGAGGACTTGAAAACGAGGCAGAATTGCAGGAATCATATTTCAGGAGGTAGATTGGAATTGCATTTAAAGCATGTGAAAAGCGGCAGATCTTTGACACTGATGCACTTGGACAAAAGTGCGTAAACATTTTTTCCTGAATATATTCAGGAAAAAACGCATATGCCCTTTTTGGCCAACCAAGCACTCCAGCAATGGAAATCCGCACTACAATGAAGTCTCATTTCCCATTCGTCAAAAGGGCCATCTGAAAAAAGTGTAAAAACCAGAAACACAGGACAGGCCATGGAGAACAGGGAGCCTTGTTATGCTGATGGGCGGGATGTAAATTGCCAACAGACACTCTGGAGATGTTTATGGTGTATCCTGAAACATCTGAAAAACAAAGCTACAGAGCCTAGGGTACTTCCACTTTTAGCCCTATAGCTTAGGAAAATTAAAATCAACAAGACACAGCCAGCACAAAATTTAGGGCTGCTGTGTTTACAAGAAACTCGAGTCCAGTACAAATTAAATATCCCAGAAAGAAAAAAATGGATAAAGGAGTTGTGCTACTTACGTACAACGGAATATCACTCAGCAATGAAATCAATGTCATCAGGCCTGTAGCAGCAAATTGAGTGGATTTAAATATGATGATTCTAAGAGAAATACGTCACACAGAGAAAGATAAGTATCATAAGATATCACTAATAGAGGGAGTGTAAACTTGGCTACACATAAACTGAAATACAAAACCGAACAGAGTCTCACATTTAGATAAAAACTTATGCTTGCTTAAGGGGAATGTTGAGTTGGGGTGCTGTATAAAACCAGAGATTGAAATTAGCACACATACCGTTCCATAAGCCAAATATGTACTAGACAAGACCTACTCTTTGCTCAACGAAATAGACTCATCCATGGTGTATCACCTCACACATGTTAGAATGGGCATCATCAGAAAATCTACAAACAACAAATGCTGGAAAGGGTGTGGAGATAAGGAACCCTCTTCCACTATTTTTGGGAATGTAAATTGATACAGTCACTGTGGAGAACATTATGGAGTTTCATATAAAATTAAGAATAGAATTACCATATGATACAGCAATCCCACTACTGGGCATATACCCAGACAAAACCATAAATCAAAAAGAGACATTCACCGCAATGTTCATTGCATCACTATTTACAATATCCAGGTAATGGAAGCAACCTAAATGCCCACAGACAGACGAATGCATAAAGAAGTGGTACATATATAAAATGGAATATTACTAAGCCATAAAAAGGAATGAAATTGGGTCATTTGTAGAGACGTTGATGGATCTAGAGACTGTCATACAGAGTGAAGTAAGTCAGAAATAGAAAAACAAATCTTGTATATTAATGCCTATATGTGGAACCTAGACAAATTTTACAGATGAACCGTTTTGCAAGGCAGAAATAGAGTAACAGATGTAGACAACAAACGTATGGACACCAAGGGGGGAAAGCTGTTGGGGGGTGGTGGTGGGAGGAGTTGAGAGATTGGGATTGGCATATATACATTTATATGTATAAAAGAGATAACCAAAAAGAACCTGCTGTATAAAAAAATAAAATAAAATTCAAATTACAAAAAGTAAAACAGAGAAAATATTCTTCCCTTCACATACATGTATTTATATGAATAAATTATTTCCATGCTTATATCTGTAAATACAAAAAAGAGGAATAAAATCTACCTTGAACCAAAAACGAAAAAAAGAAAAAAAACAGAACCCACCAGTTACACAGAGGAAAACCGTATCAGGGCACTTGCTCCAGTTGTAAGCAATTCTGAAGTTGGTCAGTGGTGGGGAATCATCTCCCATTCAGCCAGCAGGCCCCACGCAACAAGCATCCTCATTGCAAAGCTGGGGGACAGTGCCGAGGCATCTGTGAGTAAACGTGGGCTGAGCCCCAGGCCAGCTGCTGCTGAAATGTTCCCACCCTTCCCAGGTAAAACACCTGAATATGTACAAGGACTTGAAAGCCTAGAGGAAGGGCCATGGAGCCACATGAGCGACAGCATGCCAGCCGACTTGGTGCCTGCAGGCCAGCCACGGTGGTCCTGGCCCTGGGTGCTCTTCTGGAAGCTTTCCATTTCCCTGCCTGAGATACCCCTGCTGTCCCGGCCCCCACTGCTTTCTTCCTCACTCACCTCTGCCCAGGGAGAAATTCCAGCGGCAGGTATGGGTGACACATCCTCTTCTTTAGCAGGTGGCATCTTGGCAACTGCTGCAGAAAGTCCAGCAGAGCCCCACTCACACTGGGCCACCCACAAAGCCGTGGCCTCTCACTCCCTCCCACCAGTCCAGCCCCAAAACTGCTGACAGGGCAGAGAAAATGGCGTCAGGCTCAGCTGCAGGGGCTCTTGCTGCCTGGAGCGGTGTTTATATTGATCTGAACCCAGGCACACCTGGGGAGGGCTGGCCGGCACGGTCAGGCTTCCCAGGCCAGCCAATAATCACCCCTCAGGGGCTCACAGTTGCAGAAACTGGAACTTGCTGAATCGGCCAGGTCCAAGGAACAGGTGTGGGCTCCTGAGAGTCAGGATAGACAAGGGGCTGCAGCTCTGGCTTGTTTTCTAATTATATTATCTGGCCCATGAGTGGGAGACAACTTCAAGAAAACCCTCTCCTAATGAGAGGAACCCAGGAGTCAGGGAGAGGAGGGGTGGCTGGTGGGTGGAGACAGAGGCCTGGTGCCCCGGGTGCAGTGGAAGTCTCTGGAAGACCAGGTGGAGGGAGGCCACACAGAGTGATGCCCAGGGTCACAGACCTGTCGGAGCTGCTGTTTGTTAGTTCAAGTCCTGCTCTGAGGTGCTCTGTGTCAGATCTGAGTGACAGGTGAGCTGGGAGTGCTCTGCAATGAGGGTGATATGCACGGTTCCTGTGTTCCCAGCCCTGCCATGGTACCTGCAAGGGTAGCTCTGTATCCTGGGAGGGGCCTGACCACGAGAGCCCCATGGGCTGCAGGGGGACCTGCCCAGGGAACACCATATCCTGGGAGGGTCCTGAACATGAGAGCCCCGTGGGCTGGGTTGGGGTACCTGGCCAGGTGAGCTCCATATCCTGGGATTGGCCTGACCTCGAGAGCCCCATGGGCTGCTGGAGTCCTGGTAAAGGATGTCAGGACAGTCAGTTAAGCCACTGAGGATATACCTCCAGTAGTTCCTAAACCCTACACCCTGCTGGTCATTCTACCAACCACCAGGACATGGTATTCTGTATTAGTCTTCAATGATGCCTTCTTTTGTATTCTATTAGTCCCAGAGTCACAAGAAATTTTGGCTTGTGAGTGGCAGGACTCAACATACAACTAAAACAATACTTCCGGGCCGTGTTGTCCCAAGGGTTCAAAAATTCCCACACCATCTTTGGGGAAAGCTCAGCTAAAGACCTAAAAGTTCTACCTCTGGAAAAGGAAACACTCCTTCAATATGCAGACGACATTCTGATCGCCAGCCCTACTAAGGAGACCTCTGAACTACGAAGCCAATAAAGGATACAAGTTGTCCAAGAAAAAGCTCAAATATCACAGACTACGGTGACCTGCCTGGGCTTCATTCTCACAGAAGGTCGGAGAAGCCCATCCCAGGAAAGGGAAGAAACAATTTACAGCCTTACCCATTTCTAAAACTAGAAGACAGCTTAGGGGTTCCTGGGGAGGCCAGGGTTTGCTGCTTCTGGATCCCTAACTACAGTCTACTAGCTCGGCCTCTATATGAAACACTGAAAGGAAAAGGTGATGATCCTTTTGAATAGAATGCAGAAGTGGCCTTTCAAGAATGGAAAGAGCGGTCAATTCAGACCCTTGCACAGGAACTCCCTAATTTAGCTAAACCCTTTGACCTTTACATTCCTGGTGAACGGTGAATCGCCATTGGAGTATTAGTGCAAAACCTGGGACCACTTGAAATGGAACAATGCAAGAATGCGATCCAGGTAGGATAAACTACGGTCACCAAGGGGATTGGCCCACCGCCACATCTGGCCAAGATACTGGCAGTATCCGAAAACCTGGAAATCAGCAGCCCAAAAGGCCACCTCCCTCCTAAGGTAAAAGGACCCCACGTGGTGATCCTAACCACCAAACATGCCCTGAAGTTGCCGGGTTGGCTCCGTGGGCACACTGACCTTGAGTGAGGAGGCCCTCCAACTCCAACCTCCATAGAGATAACCGGGGCAAAGGGGCACCATGACGACTCGTGTGAAGGTGTCTGCACGGGCAAATTTAACGCTCATTTCCCACCAGAAAGAGGAATTAACCAAAGGCTCAGCATGCCGTGCCGGAACCAGATTAGGGCCTGAAGCATTCCTGCGGGTTTGCGGCCAGCTCACAAGAAAGCGAGTTGAAGAAAGGAGCTCAGGGGCACTGTAATTCACAAACCTGCAGAGTTATAAATGACAGCTATGGTCTAAAAATATATTGAAGGAAGGCTGCGAAGAGGACTTGAAAGTGGGGCAGAATTTCAGGAAAACGATTTCAGGGGGTAGACTGGAATTGCATTTAAAGCATAGGAAAAGAGGCAGAACGACGACAATGATGCACTTGACCAAAAAGGGCGTATGCGTTTTTTCCTGAATATATTCAGGAAAAAACGCATACGCCCTTTTTGGACAACCAAGCAAGCGTGTAAAGGAAATCTGCACTACAATGAAGTCTCACTGCCCCCCGGTCAAAAGGGCCATCTGAAAAAAGTGTAAAATCCAGAAAGGCAGCACAGACCATGGAGAAGAGGGAGCCTTGTCATGCTGATGGGCGGGATGTAAATTGCCAACAACCACTCTGGAGAAGTGTATGGTGTTTCCAGAAACACGTAGGAAACAAAGCAACACAGCCTATGGCACTTCCACATATGGTCCTATAGCTTAGGGAAATTAAAATCAAAAACACACAGCCACCCCAAAGTTTCGGACGGCTCTGTTTACAAGAACCTCGTCTACGGTACAAGTTAAATATCCAAGAAAGCGAAAAATGGATAAAGAAATTGTGGTACGTACGTACAATGGAATATCACTCACCAATGAAATCTATGTCATCAGGCCCATTGTGGCATAATGAGTGGACTCAGGTACGATGATTCTAAGTGAAATAAGTCACACAGAAAATGAAACATCATAAGATATCACGAATACAAGGAATGTAAACTTGGCTACACATGAACTGAATTACAAAACAGAACAGGGTCTCAAATTTAGAAAACCAACTTATGCTTGCTTAAGGGGAAATGTGAGTTGGGGTGCTGCATAAAACCAGAGATAGAAATTAGCACAGATACCTTTCCATAAGCCAAATATATAATACTCAAGACCTACCCCTTGCTCAACGAAATGGACTAAACACCCCATATTCAAAGCCTAGGAATACACCTGACTGATCAGAATCTTCAAACCCATGGATTTATATGTCTCCATAAGAGAATCAAGCGTGTGTACAGCTGCAAGAATGCAGCAGAGAAAATCCGATAAATCCCATTATCAAAATGAATTACAGAAACAAAACACAATGACAGTGAAATAGAGAGCAATTTTTAAATAATTCATTCAGGGCTTGTGATGCAACCTGGATTTACCACATCTACACCCAGAGCTGAGTGAGACATAAGGTTGGACACTTCGGGCTGATAGCATTGGTGAGGTTCGATGAGCAAGTGCAGACCCTTTGAAGTCATACTGCATGGTACCCATTCCATGGGTCCCAACTCTCCAGGTTTGAGGGATTCTTCCTTCAGCTAAAACATGCATGGAAAACCCAAGTATGGTGCACCATGTGACCGGGAAACGTTTTCAAATGCATCTCAGTTTTCGTCCCCTTTTACTCGGGTTCACCATTCCAGACCCTTTACTAACACTCTCCCCACTTGGAGACTCAGTGCCTTTAACCTCCTGTTTGGCACAGTTTGCAATATCTGCGCAAGATGAACAGGAATAGGGGGAATCAATGAGAGACTAGCTGGAGGTGTCTGCACAGGCAAATTTAACGCTCATTTCCCACCAGGAAGAGGAATTCACCAAAGGCTCAGCATGCCGTGCCGGAACCAGATTAGGGCCTGAAGCAATCATGTGTGTTTGCGGCCAGCTCACAAGAAAGCGAGTTGAAGAAAGGAGCTCAGGGGCACTGTAATTCACAAACCTGCAGAGTTATAAATGACAGCTATCGTCCAAAAATATATTGAAGGAAGGCTGCGAAGAGGACTTGTAAGTGGGCAGAATTGCAAGAAAACGATTTCAGGGGGTAGACTGGAATTGCATTTAAAGCATAGGAAAAGAGGCAGAACGTCGACAATGATGCACTTGGCCAAAAAGGGCGTATGCGTTTTTTCCTGAATATATTCAGGAAAAAACACATACGCCCTTTTTGGCCAACCATGCAAGCATGTTAAAGAATTATGCACTACAATGAAGTCTCACAGCCCCCTGGTCAAAAGGGCCATCTAAAAAAAGTGTAAAATCCAGAAAGACAGCACAGGCCATGGAGAACAGGGAGCCTTGTTATGCTGATGGGCGGGATGTAAATTGCCAACAGCCACCCTGGAGAAGTGTATGGTGTTTCCTGAAACACCTAAAAAACAAAGCAACGGAGCCTACGGCACTTCCAGTTATGGTCCTATAGCTTAGGGAAATTAAAATCAAAAACACACAGCCACCCCAAATTTTCGGACGGCTCTGTTTACAAGAACCTCATCTATGGTACAAGTTAAATATCCCAGAATGTGAAAAATGGATAAAGAAGATGTGGTTCGTACGTACAATGGAATATCACTCAGCAATGAAATCTATGTCATCAGGCCCATCACGGCATAATGAGTGGATTCAGCTACAGTGATTCTAAGTGAAATAAGTCACACAGAAAATGAAACATCATAAGATATCACTAATACACGGAATGTAAACTTGGCTACACATGAACTGAATTACAAAACAGAACAGGGACTCAAATTTAGAAAACCAACTTATGCTTGCTTAAGGGCAAAGGTGAGTTGGGGTGCTGCATAAAACCAGAGATTGAAAATAGCACAGATACCGTTCCATAAGCCAAATATGTAATAGTCAAGACCTACTCCTTGTTCAACGACATGGACTCAACACCACATATTCAACGCCTAGGAATATACCTGACTAGTCAGAATCTTAAAACCCGTGGATTTATATTTCTCTGTAGGAGAATCAAGCGTTTGTACAGCGGCATGAACGCAGCAGTGAAAATCCGATAAATCCCATTATCAAACTAAATTACAAAAACAAAACACAATGACAGTGAAAGAGACAGCAATTCTTAAATAATTGATTCAGGGCTTGTGATGAAACCTGGATTTACCACATCTACACCCAGAGCTGGGTGAGGCATAAGGCTGGACACTTCGAACTGATAGCATTGGTGAGGTTCGGTGAGCAAATTCAGACCCTTTTTAGTCATACTGCATGGTACCCATTCCATGGGTCAATAATCTCCAGGTTTAAGGAATTCTTCCTTCAGCTAAAACATGCATGGGAAACCCAGAGTATTGTCCACTGTGAGACTGGGAAACCATTTTAAATGGCTCTCAGGTTTCGTTCCCTGGTACTCGGGTTCACCATTCCAGATGCTTTACTAACCCTCTACCCACTTGGAGAGTCAGTGCCTTTAACCTCCTGTTTGGCACAGTTTGCAATTTCTGCACAAGATGAACAGGAATAGGGAGAACCAATGAGAGACTAGCTGTAGGTGTCTCCACGGGCAAATTGAATGCTCATTTCTCACCAGAAAGAGGAATTTACCAAAGGCTCAGCGTGCCGTGCCGAAACCAGATTACGGCCTGAAGCAATCCTGCGGTTTTGCGGCCAGCTCACAAGAAAGCATGTTGAAGAAAGGAGCTCAGGGACACTGTATTTAACAAACCTGCAGAGTTATTAATGACAGGTATCATACAAAAATATATTGAAGTAAGGCTGCGAGGAGGACTTGAAAGCGGGGCAGTATTCCTGGAATATGATTTCAGGACGTAGACGGGAAGTGCTCTGAAAGCATAGGAGAAGAGGCAGATCCTGGACAATGATGCACTTGGTCAAAATGTGCATATGCGTTTTTTCCAGGGCCCTCATTAAAGAGGGTAGGAGGCTCCCAGAATGCTTTAGTGGCCAACAGAGGGCCCACATCATCAAGGCGACGTGAGCCAGCCAGGCAGGAGTGACCTCACATCAGAGGGCCCACCTCACAGAAGGGTAAGGAACCCAGCCAGGATCAGACTCTCACCAGAGTGCCCACATCAGCAAGGGGCTGTGAACCAGGCAGGAGTGTCATCACACCCGTGGGGCCATATCATCAAAAGTTGAGGTAACAAGAAAATGTGGCCTCAAACCAGAGGACCCACATCACCATGGGTCTTGGAGCGAGGCAGGCAGGATTAACCTCACAACACATGGCCCATTGTATAAAAAAGGTGAGGAATCCAGCAGTTGGAACATCCCAGCAGGCGGCCCAGAGCACCGAGGCTATGGGATCCAGGCAGTGATGAACTCACAACAGAGGGCCCTCATCATGAAACTGTGAGCAAACCAGCCGTTGTGACCTCAGAGCACAAGGCCCACATCCCCATGGGGAAGGGAACCAAGTAGGAGTGTCATCGCACCAGTGGGCACACATCAGAAAATGTGGGGAGCCCAGCAGTTAGGGCCTGACACCAGAGGGCTCTCATCACCGAGGAGAGGAGGCTCCCAGCAGGCTCCAACTGCTACCAGTGGGCCGCCGTCGCCAATGCGGGGTGTGCCAGCCAGGCAAGAGTGACCTCAGAGCAGAGGGCCCACCTCACAAAAGTGTGAGGAACCCAAGGAGGATCAGACTCTCACCAGAGGGCCCACATCACCAAGAGAATGGGAACCAGGCTGGAGTGTCCTCACACCAGTGGGACCTCATCAACGAAATGTGAGTGACCCAGCACACGTGGCCTCAAACCAGAGGACACACATCACCAAGGGGCTGGGAGTGAGGCAGGCAGGAGGAGTCTCAAAACAGAGGGCCCATAGAAGAAAAAAGGTGAGGAATCCCGCAGTTGGAACCTCCCAGCAGGCGGCCAGGAGCAGCGAGGCTATGGGATCCAGACCTGACTGAACTCAAAACAGAGGGCCCTCATCATGAAACTGTGAGCAACCCAGGCTTTGGGACCTCAGAGCAGAAGGCCCACATTCCTATGTGGTTGGAAACATGGCATAAGTGTACTCGCACCTCAGGGCACACATCAGAGAATTTTGGGAGCCCAGAAGTTAGGGTCTGACGCCAGAGGGCCCTCATTACCAAGGGGAGGAGACTCCAAGCAGGCACCAACTCCCAACTGAGGGCCCATGTCGACAAGGTGACGTGTGACAGCCAGGCAGGAGTGACCTCACAGCAGAGGGCCTACCTCACAGAAGGGTGAGGAACCCAGCCAGGATAAGACTCTCACCAGAGGGCCCACATCACCAAGGGGATCAGAACCAGGCAGGACTGTCTTCACACCAGGGTGACCACATCATAGAAAGGTGAGGAAACCAGCACATGAGGCCTAAACCAGAGGACCCACATCTCCAAGGGGCTCAGATTGAGGCAGGCATGAGTAGCCTCACAACACAGGGCCAATAGAATAAAAAAGGTGAGGAATCCTGCAGTGGGAACCTCCCAGCAGGCGGCCCAGAGCACCGAGTCTATGTGATCCAGGCTGCAGTGAACTCACAGCAGAGGGCCCACATCATGAAACTGTGAGCAACCCAGCCATTGGGACCTCAGAGCAGAAGGCCCACATCCCCATGGGGATGGGAACCTCGCAGGAGTGTCCTCGCACCACTTAGCACGTATCAGAAAATGTGGGTACCCAGCAGTTAGGGCCTGACGCAAGAGGGCCCTCATCACTGAGGGGAGGAGGCTCCCAGCATGCTCCAACTGCCACAAGAGGGCCGATGTTGCCCAGGCGGGGTGTGCCAGCCAGGCAGGAGTGACCTCACAGCAGAGGGCCCACCTCACAGAAGGGTGAGGAACCCAGCCAGGATCAGACTCTCACCAGAGAGCCCACATCTTCAAGGGGATAGGAACCAGGCAAGAGTGTCCTCACACCAGTGGGGCCACATCATCGAAAGGTGAGGGACCCAGCACACGTGGCCTCAAACCAGAGGACACACATCACCAAGGGGCTGGGAGTGAGGCAGGCAGGAGGAGTCTCAAAACAGAGGACCCATAGAAGAAAAAAGGTGAGGAATCCCGCAGTTGTAACCTCCCCGCAGGTGGCCAGGAGCAGCGAGGCTATGGGATCCAGGCCGGAGTGAACTCACACCAGAGGGCCCTCATCATGAAACTGAGCAACCCACCGTTGGGACCTCAGAGCAGAAGGCCCACATTCCCATGGTGTTGGGAACCTGGCAGGAGTGTACTCGCACCACAGGGCACACATCAGAAAATTTTGGGAGGCCAGGAGTTAGGGCCTGACGCCAGAGGGCCCTCATTACCAAGGGGAGGAGACTCGCAGCAGGCACCAACTCCCACGAGAGAGCCGACGTCGTCAAGGCGGGGTGGGCCAGCCAGGCAGGAGTGACCTCAGAGAAGAGGGCCCACCTCTCAGAAGTGTGAGGAACCCAGCCAGGATCAGACTCTCACCGGAGGGTCCACATCACCAAGGGGATGGGAACCAGGCAGGAGTGTCCTCACACCAGTGGGGCCACATCAGCCAAAGGTGAGGAACCCAGCACATGTGGCCTCAAACTACAGGACACACATAACCAAGGGGCTGGGAGTGAGGCAGGTGTCGGGAAGGGCACATTTAACTCTAATTTCCCACCAGGAAGAGGAATTAACCAAAGGCTCAGAGTGCCGTGTCGGACCCTGATTATGGCCTAAAGCAAACCTGCGGTTCTGTGGCCAGCTTTCAAGGAAACGAGTTAAGAAAGGAAATCACGGGCACTGTAATTTACAAACCTGCAGAGATATAAATGACAGCTATTGGCAAAAATATATTGAAGTAAGTCTGCAAAGAGGACTTGAAAACGAGGCAGAATTGCAGGAATCATATTTCAGGAGGTAGATTGGAATTGCATTTAAAGCATGTGAAAAGCGGCAGATCTTTGACACTGATGCACTTGGACAAAAGTGCGTAAACATTTTTTCCTGAATATATTCAGGAAAAAACGCATATGCCCTTTTTGGCCAACCAAGCACTCCAGCAATGGAAATCCGCACTACAATGAAGTCTCATTTCCCATTCGTCAAAAGGGCCATCTGAAAAAAGTGTAAAAACCAGAAACACAGGACAGGCCATGGAGAACAGGGAGCCTTGTTATGCTGATGGGCGGGATGTAAATTGCCAACAGACACTCTGGAGATGTTTATGGTGTATCCTGAAACATCTGAAAAACAAAGCTACAGAGCCTAGGGTACTTCCACTTTTAGCCCTATAGCTTAGGAAAATTAAAATCAACAAGACACAGCCAGCACAAAATTTAGGGCTGCTGTGTTTACAAGAAACTCGAGTCCAGTACAAATTAAATATCCCAGAAAGAAAAAAATGGATAAAGGAGTTGTGCTACTTACGTACAACGGAATATCACTCAGCAATGAAATCAATGTCATCAGGCCTGTAGCAGCAAATTGAGTGGATTTAAATATGATGATTCTAAGAGAAATACGTCACACAGAGAAAGATAAGTATCATAAGATATCACTAATAGAGGGAGTGTAAACTTGGCTACACATAAACTGAAATACAAAACCGAACAGAGTCTCGCATTTAGATAAAAACTTATGCTTGCTTAAGGGGAATGTTGAGTTGGGGTGCTGTATAAAACCAGAGATTGAAATTAGCACACATACCGTTCCATAAGCCAAATATGTACTAGACAAGACCTACTCTTTGCTCAACGAAATAGACTCATCCATGGTGTATCACCTCACACATGTTAGAATGGGCATCAACAGAAAATCTACAAACAACAAATGCTGGAAAGGGTGTGGAGATAAGGAACCCTCTTCCACTATTGTTGGGAATGTAAATTGATACAGTCACTGTGGAGAACATTATGGAGTTTCATATAAAACTAAGAATAGAATTACCATATGATACAGCAATCCCACTACTGGGCATATACCCAGACAAAACCATAAATCAAAAAGAGACATTCACCGCAATGTTCATTGCATCACTATTTACAATATCCAGGTAATGGAAGCAACCTAAATGCCCACAGACAGACGAATGCATAAAGAAGTGGTACATATATAAAATGGAATATTACTAAGCCATAAAAAGGAATGAAATTGGGTCATTTGTAGAGACGTTGATGGATCTAGAGACTGTCATACAGAGTGAAGTAAGTCAGAAATAGAAAAACAAATCTTGTATATTAATGCCTATATGTGGAACCTAGACAAATTTTACAGATGAACCGTTTTGCAAGGCAGAAATAGAGTAACAGATGTAGACAACAAACGTATGGACACCAAGGGGGGAAAGCTGTTGGGGGGTGGTGGTGGGAGGAGTTGAGAGATTGGGATTGGCATATATACATTTATATGTATAAAAGAGATAACCAAAAAGAACCTGCTGTATAAAAAAATAAAATAAAATTCAAATTACAAAAAGTAAAACAGAGAAAATATTCTTCCCTTCACATACATGTATTTATATGAATAAATTATTTCCATGCTTATATCTGTAAATACAAAAAAGAGGAATAAAATCTACCTTGAACCAAAAACGAAAAAAAGAAAAAAAACAGAACCCACCAGTTACACAGAGGAAAACCGTATCAGGGCACTTGCTCCAGTTGTAAGCAATTCTGAAGTTGGTCAGTGGTGGGGAATCATCTCCCATTCAGCCAGCAGGCCCCACGCAACAAGCGTCCTCATTGCAAAGCTGGGGGACCGTGCCGAGGCATCTGTGAGTAAACGTGGGCTGAGCCCCAGGCCAGCTGCTGCTGAAATGTTCCCACCCTTCCCAGGTAAAACACCTGAATATGTACAAGGACTTGAAAGCCTAGAGGAAGGGCCATGGAGCCACATGAGCGACAGCATGCCAGCCGACTTGGTGCCTGCAGGCCAGCCACGGTGGTCCTGGCCCTGGGTGCTCTTCTGGAAGCTTTCCATTTCCCTGCCTGAGATACCCCTGCTGTCCCGGCCCCCACTGCTTTCTTCCTCACTCACCTCTGCCCAGGGAGAAATTCCAGCGGCAGGTATGGGTGACACATCCTCTTCTTTAGCAGGTGGCATCTTGGCAACTGCTGCAGAAAGTCCAGCAGAGCCCCACTCACACTGGGCCACCCACAAAGCCGTGGCCTCTCACTCCCTCCCACCAGTCCAGCCCCAAAACTGCTGACAGGGCAGAGAAAATGGCGTCAGGCTCAGCTGCAGGGGCTCTTGCTGCCTGGAGCGGTGTTTATATTGATCTGAACCCAGGCACACCTGGGGAGGGCTGGCCGGCACGGTCAGGCTTCCCAGGCCAGCCAATAATCACCCCTCAGGGGCTCACAGTTGCAGAAACTGGAACTTGCTGAATCGGCCAGGTCCAAGGAACAGGTGTGGGCTCCTGAGAGTCAGGATAGACAAGGGGCTGCAGCTCTGGCTTGTTTTCTAATTATATTATCTGGCCCATGAGTGGGAGACAACTTCAAGAAAACCCTCTCCTAATGAGAGGAACCCAGGAGTCAGGGAGAGGAGGGGTGGCTGGTGGGTGGAGACAGAGGCCTCATGCCCCGGGTGCAGTGGAAGTCTCTGGAAGACCAGGTGGAGGGAGGCCACACAGAGTGATGCCCAGGGTCACAGACCTGTCGGAGCTGCTGTTTGTTAGTTCAAGTCCTGCTCTGAGGTGCTCTGTGTCAGATCTGAGTGACAGGTGAGCTGGGAGTGCTCTGCAATGAGGGCGATATGCACGGTTCCTGTGTTCCCAGCCCTGCCATGGTACCTGCAAGGGTAGCTCTGTATCCTGGGAGGGGCCTGACCACGAGAGCCCCATGGGCTGCAGGGGGACCTGCCCAGGGAACACCATATCCTGGGAGGGTCCTGAACATGAGAGCCCCGTGGGCTGGGTTGGGGTACCTGGCCAGGTGAGCTCCATATCCTGGGATTGGCCTGACCTCGAGAGCCCCATGGGCTGCTGGAGTCCTGGTAAAGGATGTCAGGACAGTCAGTTAAGCCACTGAGGATATACCTCCAGTAGTTCCTAAACCCTACACCCTGCTGGTCATTCTACCAACCACCAGGACATGGTATTCTGTATTAGTCTTCAATGATGCCTTCTTTTGTATTCTATTAGTCCCAGAGTCACAAGAAATTTTGGCTTGTGAGTGGCAGGACTCAACATACAACTAAAACAATACTTCCGGGCCGTGTTGTCCCAAGGGTTCAAAAATTCCCACACCATCTTTGGGGAAAGCTCAGCTAAAGACCTAAAAGTTCTACCTCTGGAAAAGGAAACACTCCTTCAATATGCAGACGACATTCTGATCGCCAGCCCTACTAAGGAGACCTCTGAACTACGAAGCCAATAAAGGATACAAGTTGTCCAAGAAAAAGCTCAAATATCACAGACTACGGTGACCTGCCTGGGCTTCATTCTCACAGAAGGTCGGAGAAGCCCATCCCAGGAAAGGGAAGAAACAATTTACAGCCTTACCCATTTCTAAAACTAGAAGACAGCTTAGGGGTTCCTGGGGAGGCCAGGGTTTGCTGCTTCTGGATCCCTAACTACAGTCTACTAGCTCGGCCTCTATATGAAACACTGAAAGGAAAAGGTGATGATCCTTTTGAATAGAATGCAGAAGTGGCCTTTCAAGAATGGAAAGAGCAGTCAATTCAGACCCTTGCACAGGAACTCCCTAATTTAGCTAAACCCTTTGACCTTTACATTCCTGGTGAACGGTGAATCGCCATTGGAGTATTAGTGCAAAACCTGGGACCACTTGAAATGGAACAATGCAAGAATGCGATCCAGGTAGGATAAACTACGGTCACCAAGGGGATTGGTCCACCGCCACATCTGGCCAAGATACTGGCAGTATCCGAAAACCTGGAAATCAGCAGCCCAAAAGGCCACCTCCCTCCTAAGGTAAAAGGACCCCACGTGGTGATCCTAACCACCAAACATGCCCTGAAGTTGCAGGGTTGGCTCCGTGGGCACACTGACCTTGAGTGAGGAGGCCCTCCAACTCCAACCTCCATAGAGATAACCGGGGCAAAGGGGCACCATGACGACTCGTGTGAAGGTGTCTGCACGGGCAAATTTAACGCTCATTTCCCACCAGGAAGAGGAATTAACCAAAGGCTCAGCATGCCGTGCCGGAACCAGATTAGGGCCTGAAGCATTCCTGCGGGTTTGCGGCCAGCTCACAAGAAAGCGAGTTGAAGAAAGGAGCTCAGGGGCACTGTAATTCACAAACCTGCAGAGTTATAAATGACAGCTATGGTCTAAAAATATATTGAAGGAAGGCTGCGAAGAGGACTTGAAAGTGGGGCAGAATTTCAGGAAAACGATTTCAGGGGGTAGACTGGAATTGCATTTAAAGCATAGGAAAAGAGGCAGAACGACGACAATGATGCACTTGGCCAAAAAGGGCGTATGCGTTTTTTCCTGAATATATTCAGGAAAAAACGCATACGCACTTTTTGGACAACCAAGCAAGCGTGTAAAGGAAATCTGCACTACAATGAAGTCTCACTGCCCCCCGGTCAAAAGGGCCATCTGAAAAAAGTGTAAAATCCAGAAAGGCAGCACAGACCATGGAGAAGAGGGAGCCTTGTCATGCTGATGGGCGGGATGTAAATTGCCAACAACCACTCTGGAGAAGTGTATGGTGTTTCCAGAAACACGTAGGAAACAAAGCAACACAGCCTATGGCACTTCCACTTATGGTCCTATAGCTTAGGGAAATTAAAATCAAAAACACACAGCCACCCCAAAGTTTCGGACGGCTCTGTTTACAAGAACCTCGTCTACGGTACAAGTTAAATATCCAAGAAAGCGAAAAATGGATAAAGAAATTGTGGTACGTACGTACAATGGAATATCACTCACCAATGAAATCTATGTCATCAGGCCCATTGCGGCATAATGAGTGGACTCAGGTACGATGATTCTAAGTGAAATAAGTCACACAGAAAATGAAACATCATAAGATATCACGAATACAAGGAATGTAAACTTGGCTACACATGAACTGAATTACAAAACAGAACAGGGTCTCAAATTTAGAAAACCAACTTATGCTTGCTTAAGGGGAAATGTGAGTTGGGGTGCTGCATAAAACCAGAGATAGAAATTAGCACAGATACCTTTCCATAAGCCAAATATATAATACTCAAGACCTACCCCTTGCTCAACGAAATGGACTAAACACCCCATATTCAAAGCCTAGGAATACACCTGACTGATCAGAATCTTCAAACCCATGGATTTATATGTCTCCATAAGAGAATCAAGCGTGTGTACAGCTGCAAGAATGCAGCAGAGAAAATCCGATAAATCCCATTATCAAAATGAATTACAGAAACAAAACACAATGACAGTGAAATAGAGAGCAATTTTTAAATAATTCATTCAGGGCTTGTGATGCAACCTGGATTTACCACATCTACACCCAGAGCTGAGTGAGACATAAGGTTGGACACTTCGGGCTGATAGCATTGGTGAGGTTCGATGAGCAAGTGCAGACCCTTTGAAGTCATACTGCATGGTACCCATTCCATGGGTCCCAACTCTCCAGGTTTGAGGGATTCTTCCTTCAGCTAAAACATGCATGGAAAACCCAAGTATGGTGCACCATGTGACCGGGAAACGTTTTCAAATGCATCTCAGTTTTCGTCCCCTTTTACTCGGGTTCACCATTCCAGACCCTTTACTAACACTCTCCCCACTTGGAGACTCAGTGCCTTTAACCTCCTGTTTGGCACAGTTTGCAATATCTGCGCAAGATGAACAGGAATAGGGGGAATCAATGAGAGACTAGCTGGAGGTGTCTGCACAGGCAAATTTAACGCTCATTTCCCACCAGGAAGAGGAATTCACCAAAGGCTCAGCATGCCGTGCCGGAACCAGATTAGGGCCTGAAGCAATCATGTGTGTTTGCGGCCAGCTCACAAGAAAGCGAGTTGAAGAAAGGAGCTCAGGGGCACTGTAATTCACAAACCTGCAGAGTTATAAATGACAGCTATCGTCCAAAAATATATTGAAGGAAGGCTGCGAAGAGGACTTGTAAGTGGGCAGAATTGCAAGAAAACGATTTCAGGGGGTAGACTGGAATTGCATTTAAAGCATAGGAAAAGAGGCAGAACGTCGACAATGATGCACTTGGCCAAAAAGGGCGTATGCGTTTTTTCCTGAATATATTCAGGAAAAAACGCATACGCCCTTTTTGGCCAACCATGCAAGCATGTTAAAGAATTATGCACTACAATGAAGTCTCACAGCCCCCTGGTCAAAAGGGCCATCTAAAAAAAGTGTAAAATCCAGAAAGACAGCACAGGCCATGGAGAACAGGGAGCCTTGTTATGCTGATGGGCGGGATGTAAATTGCCAACAGCCACCCTGGAGAAGTGTATGGTGTTTCCTGAAACACCTAAAAAACAAAGCAACGGAGCCTACGGCACTTCCAGTTATGGTCCTATAGCTTAGGGAAATTAAAATCAAAAACACACAGCCACCCCAAATTTTCGGACGGCTCTGTTTACAAGAACCTCATCTACGGTACAAGTTAAATATCCCAGAATGTGAAAAATGGATAAAGAAGATGTGGTTCGTACGTACAATGGAATATCACTCAGCAATGAAATCTATGTCATCAGGCCCATCACGGCATAATGAGTGGATTCAGCTACAGTGATTCTAAGTGAAATAAGTCACACAGAAAATGAAACATCATAAGATATCACTAATACACGGAATGTAAACTTGGCTACACATGAACTGAATTACAAAACAGAACAGGGACTCAAATTTAGAAAACCAACTTATGCTTGCTTAAGGGCAAAGGTGAGTTGGGGTGCTGCATAAAACCAGAGATTGAAAATAGCACAGATACCGTTCCATAAGCCAAATATGTAATAGTCAAGACCTACTCCTTGTTCAACGACATGGACTCAACACCACATATTCAACGCCTAGGAATATACCTGACTAGTCAGAATCTTAAAACCCGTGGATTTATATTTCTCTGTAGGAGAATCAAGCGTTTGTACAGCGGCATGAACGCAGCAGTGAAAATCCGATAAATCCCATTATCAAACTAAATTACAAAAACAAAACACAATGACAGTGAAAGAGACAGCAATTCTTAAATAATTGATTCAGGGCTTGTGATGAAACCTGGATTTACCACATCTACACCCAGAGCTGGGTGAGGCATAAGGCTGGACACTTCGAACTGATAGCATTGGTGAGGTTCGGTGAGCAAATTCAGACCCTTTTTAGTCATACTGCATGGTACCCATTCCATGGGTCAATAATCTCCAGGTTTAAGGAATTCTTCCTTCAGCTAAAACATGCATGGGAAACCCAGAGTATTGTCCACTGTGAGACTGGGAAACCATTTTAAATGGCTCTCAGGTTTCGTTCCCTGGTACTCGGGTTCACCATTCCAGATGCTTTACTAACCCTCTACCCACTTGGAGAGTCAGTGCCTTTAACCTCCTGTTTGGCACAGTTTGCAATTTCTGCACAAGATGAACAGGAATAGGGAGAACCAATGAGAGACTAGCTGTAGGTGTCTCCACGGGCAAATTGAATGCTCATTTCTCACCAGAAAGAGGAATTTACCAAAGGCTCAGCGTGCCGTGCCGAAACCAGATTACGGCCTGAAGCAATCCTGCGGTTTTGCGGCCAGCTCACAAGAAAGCATGTTGAAGAAAGGAGCTCAGGGACACTGTATTTAACAAACCTGCAGAGTTATTAATGACAGGTATCATACAAAAATATATTGAAGTAAGGCTGCGAGGAGGACTTGAAAGCGGGGCAGTATTCCTGGAATATGATTTCAGGACGTAGACGGGAAGTGCTCTGAAAGCATAGGAGAAGAGGCAGATCCTGGACAATGATGCACTTGGTCAAAATGTGCATATGCGTTTTTTCCAGGGCCCTCATTAAAGAGGGTAGGAGGCTCCCAGAATGCTTTAGTGGCCAACAGAGGGCCCACATCATCAAGGCGACGTGAGCCAGCCAGGCAGGAGTGACCTCACATCAGAGGGCCCACCTCACAGAAGGGTAAGGAACCCAGCCAGGATCAGACTCTCACCAGAGTGCCCACATCAGCAAGGGGCTGTGAACCAGGCAGGAGTGTCATCACACCCGTGGGGCCATATCATCAAAAGTTGAGGTAACAAGAAAATGTGGCCTCAAACCAGAGGACCCACATCACCATGGGTCTTGGAGCGAGGCAGGCAGGATTAACCTCACAACACATGGCCCATTGTATAAAAAAGGTGAGGAATCCAGCAGTTGGAACATCCCAGCAGGCGGCCCAGAGCACCGAGGCTATGGGATCCAGGCAGTGATGAACTCACAACAGAGGGCCCTCATCATGAAACTGTGAGCAAACCAGCCGTTGTGACCTCAGAGCACAAGGCCCACATCCCCATGGGGAAGGGAACCAAGTAGGAGTGTCATCGCACCAGTGGGCACACATCAGAAAATGTGGGGAGCCCAGCAGTTAGGGCCTGACACCAGAGGGCTCTCATCACCGAGGAGAGGAGGCTCCCAGCAGGCTCCAACTGCTACCAGTGGGCCGCCGTCGCCAATGCGGGGTGTGCCAGCCAGGCAAGAGTGACCTCAGAGCAGAGGGCCCACCTCACAAAAGTGTGAGGAACCCAAGGAGGATCAGACTCTCACCAGAGGGCCCACATCACCAAGAGAATGGGAACCAGGCTGGAGTGTCCTCACACCAGTGGGACCTCATCAACGAAATGTGAGTGACCCAGCACACGTGGCCTCAAACCAGAGGACACACATCACCAAGGGGCTGGGAGTGAGGCAGGCAGGAGGAGTCTCAAAACAGAGGGCCCATAGAAGAAAAAAGGTGAGGAATCCCGCAGTTGGAACCTCCCAGCAGGCGGCCAGGAGCAGCGAGGCTATGGGATCCAGACCTGACTGAACTCAAAACAGAGGGCCCTCATCATGAAACTGTGAGCAACCCAGGCTTTGGGACCTCAGAGCAGAAGGCCCACATTCCTATGTGGTTGGAAACATGGCATAAGTGTACTCGCACCTCAGGGCACACATCAGAGAATTTTGGGAGCCCAGAAGTTAGGGTCTGACGCCAGAGG
Organism: Delphinapterus leucas; assembly: GCF_059928025.1. Lineage (NCBI taxonomy): Eukaryota > Metazoa > Chordata > Mammalia > Artiodactyla > Monodontidae > Delphinapterus > Delphinapterus leucas. The sequence goes on from NW_028322250.1 coordinate 4,894,332, forward strand.
GCCCTCATTACCAAGGGGAGGAGACTCCAAGCAGGCACCAACTCCCAACTGAGGGCCCATGTCGACAAGGTGACGTGTGACAGCCAGGCAGGAGTGACCTCACAGCAGAGGGCCTACCTCACAGAAGGGTGAGGAACCCAGCCAGGATAAGACTCTCACCAGAGGGCCCACATCACCAAGGGGATCAGAACCAGGCAGGACTGTCTTCACACCAGGGTGACCACATCATAGAAAGGTGAGGAAACCAGCACATGAGGCCTAAACCAGAGGACCCACATCTCCAAGGGGCTCGGATTGAGGCAGGCATGAGTAGCCTCACAACACAGGGCCAATAGAATAAAAAAGGTGAGGAATCCTGCAGTGGGAACCTCCCAGCAGGCGGCCCAGAGCACCGAGTCTATGTGATCCAGGCTGCAGTGAACTCACAGCAGAGGGCCCACATCATGAAACTGTGAGCAACCCAGCCATTGGGACCTCAGAGCAGAAGGCCCACATCCCCATGGGGATGGGAACCTCGCAGGAGTGTCCTCGCACCACTTAGCACGTATCAGAAAATGTGGGTACCCAGCAGTTAGGGCCTGACACAAGAGGGCCCTCATCACTGAGGGGAGGAGGCTCCCAGCATGCTCCAACTGCCACAAGAGGGCCGATGTTGCCCAGGCGGGGTGTGCCAGCCAGGCAGGAGTGACCTCACAGCAGAGGGCCCACCTCACAGAAGGGTGAGGAACCCAGCCAGGATCAGACTCTCACCAGAGAGCCCACATCTTCAAGGGGATAGGAACCAGGCAAGAGTGTCCTCACACCAGTGGGGCCACATCATCGAAAGGTGAGGGACCCAGCACACGTGGCCTCAAACCAGAGGACACACATCACAAAGGGGCTGGGAGTGAGGCAGGCAGGAGGAGTCTCAAAACAGAGGACCCATAGAAGAAAAAAGGTGAGGAATCCCGCAGTTGTAACCTCCCCGCAGGTGGCCAGGAGCAGCGAGGCTATGGGATCCAGGCCGGAGTGAACTCACACCAGAGGGCCCTCATCATGAAACTGAGCAACCCACCGTTGGGACCTCAGAGCAGAAGGCCCACATTCCCATGGTGTTGGGAACCTGGCAGGAGTGTACTCGCACCACAGGGCACACATCAGAAAATTTTGGGAGGCCAGGAGTTAGGGCCTGACGCCAGAGGGCCCTCATTACCAAGGGGAGGAGACTCGCAGCAGGCACCAACTCCCACGAGAGAGCCGACGTCGTCAAGGCGGGGTGGGCCAGCCAGGCAGGAGTGACCTCAGAGAAGAGGGCCCACCTCTCAGAAGTGTGAGGAACCCAGCCAGGATCAGACTCTCACCGGAGGGTCCACATCACCAAGGGGATGGGAACCAGGCAGGAGTGTCCTCACACCAGTGGGGCCACATCAGCCAAAGGTGAGGAACCCAGCACATGTGGCCTCAAACTACAGGACACACATAACCAAGGGGCTGGGAGTGAGGCAGGTGTCGGGAAGGGCACATTTAACTCTAATTTCCCACCAGGAAGAGGAATTAACCAAAGGCTCAGAGTGCCGTGTCGGACCCTGATTATGGCCTAAAGCAAACCTGCGGTTCTGTGGCCAGCTTTCAAGGAAACGAGTTAAGAAAGGAAATCACGGGCACTGTAATTTACAAACCTGCAGAGATATAAATGACAGCTATTGGCAAAAATATATTGAAGTAAGTCTGCAAAGAGGACTTGAAAACGAGGCAGAATTGCAGGAATCATATTTCAGGAGGTAGATTGGAATTGCATTTAAAGCATGTGAAAAGCGGCAGATCTTTGACACTGATGCACTTGGACAAAAGTGCGTAAACATTTTTTCCTGAATATATTCAGGAAAAAACGCATATGCCCTTTTTGGCCAACCAAGCACTCCAGCAATGGAAATCCGCACTACAATGAAGTCTCATTTCCCATTCGTCAAAAGGGCCATCTGAAAAAAGTGTAAAAACCAGAAACACAGGACAGGCCATGGAGAACAGGGAGCCTTGTTATGCTGATGGGCGGGATGTAAATTGCCAACAGACACTCTGGAGATGTTTATGGTGTATCCTGAAACATCTGAAAAACAAAGCTACAGAGCCTAGGGTACTTCCACTTTTAGCCCTATAGCTTAGGAAAATTAAAATCAACAAGACACAGCCAGCACAAAATTTAGGGCTGCTGTGTTTACAAGAAACTCGAGTCCAGTACAAATTAAATATCCCAGAAAGAAAAAAATGGATAAAGGAGTTGTGCTACTTACGTACAACGGAATATCACTCAGCAATGAAATCAATGTCATCAGGCCTGTAGCAGCAAATTGAGTGGATTTAAATATGATGATTCTAAGAGAAATACGTCACACAGAGAAAGATAAGTATCATAAGATATCACTAATAGAGGGAGTGTAAACTTGGCTACACATAAACTGAAATACAAAACCGAACAGAGTCTCGCATTTAGATAAAAACTTATGCTTGCTTAAGGGGAATGTTGAGTTGGGGTGCTGTATAAAACCAGAGATTGAAATTAGCACACATACCGTTCCATAAGCCAAATATGTACTAGACAAGACCTACTCTTTGCTCAACGAAATAGACTCATCCATGGTGTATCACCTCACACATGTTAGAATGGGCATCAACAGAAAATCTACAAACAACAAATGCTGGAAAGGGTGTGGAGATAAGGAACCCTCTTCCACTATTGTTGGGAATGTAAATTGATACAGTCACTGTGGAGAACATTATGGAGTTTCATATAAAACTAAGAATAGAATTACCATATGATACAGCAATCCCACTACTGGGCATATACCCAGACAAAACCATAAATCAAAAAGAGACATTCACCGCAATGTTCATTGCATCACTATTTACAATATCCAGGTAATGGAAGCAACCTAAATGCCCACAGACAGACGAATGCATAAAGAAGTGGTACATATATAAAATGGAATATTACTAAGCCATAAAAAGGAATGAAATTGGGTCATTTGTAGAGACGTTGATGGATCTAGAGACTGTCATACAGAGTGAAGTAAGTCAGAAATAGAAAAACAAATCTTGTATATTAATGCCTATATGTGGAACCTAGACAAATTTTACAGATGAACCGTTTTGCAAGGCAGAAATAGAGTAACAGATGTAGACAACAAACGTATGGACACCAAGGGGGGAAAGCTGTTGGGGGGTGGTGGTGGGAGGAGTTGAGAGATTGGGATTGGCATATATACATTTATATGTATAAAAGAGATAACCAAAAAGAACCTGCTGTATAAAAAAATAAAATAAAATTCAAATTACAAAAAGTAAAACAGAGAAAATATTCTTCCCTTCACATACATTTATTTATATGAATAAATTATTTCCATGCTTATATCTGTAAATACAAAAAAGAGGAATAAAATCTACCTTGAACCAAAAACGAAAAAAAGAAAAAAAACAGAACCCACCAGTTACACAGAGGAAAACCGTATCAGGGCACTTGCTCCAGTTGTAAGCAATTCTGAAGTTGGTCAGTGGTGGGGAATCATCTCCCATTCAGCCAGCAGGCCCCACGCAACAAGCGTCCTCATTGCAAAGCTGGGGGACCGTGCCGAGGCATCTGTGAGTAAACGTGGGCTGAGCCCCAGGCCAGCTGCTGCTGAAATGTTCCCACCCTTCCCAGGTAAAACACCTGAATATGTACAAGGACTTGAAAGCCTAGAGGAAGGGCCATGGAGCCACATGAGCGACAGCATGCCAGCCGACTTGGTGCCTGCAGGCCAGCCAGGGTGGTCCTGGCCCTGGGTGCTCTTCTGGAAGCTTTCCATTTCCCTGCCTGAGATACCCCTGCTGTCCCGGCCCCCACTGCTTTCTTCCTCACTCACCTCTGCCCAGGGAGAAATTCCAGCGGCAGGTATGGGTGACACATCCTCTTCTTTAGCAGGTGGCATCTTGGCAACTGCTGCAGAAAGTCCAGCAGAGCCCCACTCACACTGGGCCACCCACAAAGCCGTGGCCTCTCACTCCCTCCCACCAGTCCAGCCCCAAAACTGCTGACAGGGCAGAGAAAATGGCGTCAGGCTCAGCTGCAGGGGCTCTTGCTGCCTGGAGCGGTGTTTATATTGATCTGAACCCAGGCACACCTGGGGAGGGCTGGCCGGCACGGTCAGGCTTCCCAGGCCAGCCAATAATCACCCCTCAGGGGCTCACAGTTGCAGAAACTGGAACTTGCTGAATCGGCCAGGTCCAAGGAACAGGTGTGGGCTCCTGAGAGTCAGGATAGACAAGGGGCTGCAGCTCTGGCTTGTTTTCTAATTATATTATCTGGCCCATGAGTGGGAGACAACTTCAAGAAAACCCTCTCCTAATGAGAGGAACCCAGGAGTCAGGGAGAGGAGGGGTGGCTGGTGGGTGGAGACAGAGGCCTCATGCCCCGGGTGCAGTGGAAGTCTCTGGAAGACCAGGTGGAGGGAGGCCACACAGAGTGATGCCCAGGGTCACAGACCTGTCGGAGCTGCTGTTTGTTAGTTCAAGTCCTGCTCTGAGGTGCTCTGTGTCAGATCTGAGTGACAGGTGAGCTGGGAGTGCTCTGCAATGAGGGCGATATGCACGGTTCCTGTGTTCCCAGCCCTGCCATGGTACCTGCAAGGGTAGCTCTGTATCCTGGGAGGGGCCTGACCACGAGAGCCCCATGGGCTGCAGGGGGACCTGCCCAGGGAACACCATATCCTGGGAGGGTCCTGAACATGAGAGCCCCGTGGGCTGGGTTGGGGTACCTGGCCAGGTGAGCTCCATATCCTGGGATTGGCCTGACCTCGAGAGCCCCATGGGCTGCTGGAGTCCTGGTAAAGGATGTCAGGACAGTCAGTTAAGCCACTGAGGATATACCTCCAGTAGTTCCTAAACCCTACACCCTGCTGGTCATTCTACCAACCACCAGGACATGGTATTCTGTATTAGTCTTCAATGATGCCTTCTTTTGTATTCTATTAGTCCCAGAGTCACAAGAAATTTTGGCTTGTGAGTGGCAGGACTCAACATACAACTAAAACAATACTTCCGGGCCGTGTTGTCCCAAGGGTTCAAAAATTCCCACACCATCTTTGGGGAAAGCTCAGCTAAAGACCTAAAAGTTCTACCTCTGGAAAAGGAAACACTCCTTCAATATGCAGACGACATTCTGATCGCCAGCCCTACTAAGGAGACCTCTGAACTACGAAGCCAATAAAGGATACAAGTTGTCCAAGAAAAAGCTCAAATATCACAGACTACGGTGACCTGCCTGGGCTTCATTCTCACAGAAGGTCGGAGAAGCCCATCCCAGGAAAGGGAAGAAACAATTTACAGCCTTACCCATTTCTAAAACTAGAAGACAGCTTAGGGGTTCCTGGGGAGGCCAGGGTTTGCTGCTTCTGGATCCCTAACTACAGTCTACTAGCTCGGCCTCTATATGAAACACTGAAAGGAAAAGGTGATGATCCTTTTGAATAGAATGCAGAAGTGGCCTTTCAAGAATGGAAAGAGCAGTCAATTCAGACCCTTGCACAGGAACTCCCTAATTTAGCTAAACCCTTTGACCTTTACATTCCTGGTGAACGGTGAATCGCCATTGGAGTATTAGTGCAAAACCTGGGACCACTTGAAATGGAACAATGCAAGAATGCGATCCAGGTAGGATAAACTACGGTCACCAAGGGGATTGGTCCACCGCCACATCTGGCCAAGATACTGGCAGTATCCGAAAACCTGGAAATCAGCAGCCCAAAAGGCCACCTCCCTCCTAAGGTAAAAGGACCCCACGTGGTGATCCTAACCACCAAACATGCCCTGAAGTTGCAGGGTTGGCTCCGTGGGCACACTGACCTTGAGTGAGGAGGCCCTCCAACTCCAACCTCCATAGAGATAACCGGGGCAAAGGGGCACCATGACGACTCGTGTGAAGGTGTCTGCACGGGCAAATTTAACGCTCATTTCCCACCAGGAAGAGGAATTAACCAAAGGCTCAGCATGCCGTGCCGGAACCAGATTAGGGCCTGAAGCATTCCTGCGGGTTTGCGGCCAGCTCACAAGAAAGCGAGTTGAAGAAAGGAGCTCAGGGGCACTGTAATTCACAAACCTGCAGAGTTATAAATGACAGCTATGGTCTAAAAATATATTGAAGGAAGGCTGCGAAGAGGACTTGAAATTGGGGCAGAATTTCAGGAAAACGATTTCAGGGGGTAGACTGGAATTGCATTTAAAGCATAGGAAAAGAGGCAGAACGACGACAATGATGCACTTGGCCAAAAAGGGCGTATGCGTTTTTTCCTGAATATATTCAGGAAAAAACGCATACGCACTTTTTGGACAACCAAGCAAGCGTGTAAAGGAAATCTGCACTACAATGAAGTCTCACTGCCCCCCGGTCAAAAGGGCCATCTGAAAAAAGTGTAAAATCCAGAAAGGCAGCACAGACCATGGAGAAGAGGGAGCCTTGTCATGCTGATGGGCGGGATGTAAATTGCCAACAACCACTCTGGAGAAGTGTATGGTGTTTCCAGAAACACGTAGGAAACAAAGCAACACAGCCTATGGCACTTCCACTTATGGTCCTATAGCTTAGGGAAATTAAAATCAAAAACACACAGCCACCCCAAAGTTTCGGACGGCTCTGTTTACAAGAACCTCGTCTACGGTACAAGTTAAATATCCAAGAAAGCGAAAAATGGATAAAGAAATTGTGGTACGTACGTACAATGGAATATCACTCACCAATGAAATCTATGTCATCAGGCCCATTGCGGCATAATGAGTGGACTCAGGTACGATGATTCTAAGTGAAATAAGTCACACAGAAAATGAAACATCATAAGATATCACGAATACAAGGAATGTAAACTTGGCTACACATGAACTGAATTACAAAACAGAACAGGGTCTCAAATTTAGAAAACCAACTTATGCTTGCTTAAGGGGAAATGTGAGTTGGGGTGCTGCATAAAACCAGAGATAGAAATTAGCACAGATACCTTTCCATAAGCCAAATATATAATACTCAAGACCTACCCCTTGCTCAACGAAATGGACTAAACACCCCATATTCAAAGCCTAGGAATACACCTGACTGATCAGAATCTTCAAACCCATGGATTTATATGTCTCCATAAGAGAATCAAGCGTGTGTACAGCTGCAAGAATGCAGCAGAGAAAATCCGATAAATCCCATTATCAAAATGAATTACAGAAACAAAACACAATGACAGTGAAATAGAGAGCAATTTTTAAATAATTCATTCAGGGCTTGTGATGCAACCTGGATTTACCACATCTACACCCAGAGCTGAGTGAGACATAAGGTTGGACACTTCGGGCTGATAGCATTGGTGAGGTTCGATGAGCAAGTGCAGACCCTTTGAAGTCATACTGCATGGTACCCATTCCATGGGTCCCAACTCTCCAGGTTTGAGGGATTCTTCCTTCAGCTAAAACATGCATGGAAAACCCAAGTATGGTGCACCATGTGACCGGGAAACGTTTTCAAATGCATCTCAGTTTTCGTCCCCTTTTACTCGGGTTCACCATTCCAGACCCTTTACTAACACTCTCCCCACTTGGAGACTCAGTGCCTTTAACCTCCTGTTTGGCACAGTTTGCAATATCTGCGCAAGATGAACAGGAATAGGGGGAATCAATGAGAGACTAGCTGGAGGTGTCTGCACAGGCAAATTTAACACTCATTTCCCACCAGGAAGAGGAATTCACCAAAGGCTCAGCATGCCGTGCCGGAACCAGATTAGGGCCTGAAGCAATCATGTGTGTTTGCGGCCAGCTCACAAGAAAGCGAGTTGAAGAAAGGAGCTCAGGGGCACTGTAATTCACAAACCTGCAGAGTTATAAATGACAGCTATCGTCCAAAAATATATTGAAGGAAGGCTGCGAAGAGGACTTGTAAGTGGGCAGAATTGCAAGAAAACGATTTCAGGGGGTAGACTGGAATTGCATTTAAAGCATAGGAAAAGAGGCAGAACGTCGACAATGATGCACTTGGCCAAAAAGGGCGTATGCGTTTTTTCCTGAATATATTCAGGAAAAAACGCATACGCCCTTTTTGGCCAACCATGCAAGCATGTTAAAGAATTATGCACTACAATGAAGTCTCACAGCCCCCTGGTCAAAAGGGCCATCTAAAAAAAGTGTAAAATCCAGAAAGACAGCACAGGCCATGGAGAACAGGGAGCCTTGTTATGCTGATGGGCGGGATGTAAATTGCCAACAGCCACCCTGGAGAAGTGTATGGTGTTTCCTGAAACACCTAAAAAACAAAGCAACGGAGCCTACGGCACTTCCAGTTATGGTCCTATAGCTTAGGGAAATTAAAATCAAAAACACACAGCCACCCCAAATTTTCGGACGGCTCTGTTTACAAGAACCTCATCTACGGTACAAGTTAAATATCCCAGAATGTGAAAAATGGATAAAGAAGATGTGGTTCGTACGTACAATGGAATATCACTCAGCAATGAAATCTATGTCATCAGGCCCATCACGGCATAATGAGTGGATTCAGCTACAGTGATTCTAAGTGAAATAAGTCACACAGAAAATGAAACATCATAAGATATCACTAATACACGGAATGTAAACTTGGCTACACATGAACTGAATTACAAAACAGAACAGGGACTCAAATTTAGAAAACCAACTTATGCTTGCTTAAGGGCAAAGGTGAGTTGGGGTGCTGCATAAAACCAGAGATTGAAAATAGCACAGATACCGTTCCATAAGCCAAATATGTAATAGTCAAGACCTACTCCTTGTTCAACGACATGGACTCAACACCACATATTCAACGCCTAGGAATATACCTGACTAGTAAGAATCTTAAAACCCGTGGATTTATATTTCTCTGTAGGAGAATCAAGCGTTTGTACAGCGGCATGAACGCAGCAGTGAAAATCCGATAAATCCCATTATCAAACTAAATTACAAAAACAAAACACAATGACAGTGAAAGAGACAGCAATTCTTAAATAATTGATTCAGGGCTTGTGATGAAACCTGGATTTACCACATCTACACCCAGAGCTGGGTGAGGCATAAGGCTGGACACTTCGAACTGATAGCATTGGTGAGGTTCGGTGAGCAAATTCAGACCCTTTTTAGTCATACTGCATGGTACCCATTCCATGGGTCAATAATCTCCAGGTTTAAGGAATTCTTCCTTCAGCTAAAACATGCATGGGAAACCCAGAGTATTGTCCACTGTGAGACTGGGAAACCATTTTAAATGGCTCTCAGGTTTCGTTCCCTGGTACTCGGGTTCACCATTCCAGATGCTTTACTAACCCTCTACCCACTTGGAGAGTCAGTGCCTTTAACCTCCTGTTTGGCACAGTTTGCAATTTCTGCACAAGATGAACAGGAATAGGGAGAACCAATGAGAGACTAGCTGTAGGTGTCTCCACGGGCAAATTGAATGCTCATTTCTCACCAGAAAGAGGAATTTACCAAAGGCTCAGCGTGCCGTGCCGAAACCAGATTACGGCCTGAAGCAATCCTGCGGTTTTGCGGCCAGCTCACAAGAAAGCATGTTGAAGAAAGGAGCTCAGGGACACTGTATTTAACAAACCTGCAGAGTTATTAATGACAGGTATCATACAAAAATATATTGAAGTAAGGCTGCGAGGAGGACTTGAAAGCGGGGCAGTATTCCTGGAATATGATTTCAGGACGTAGACGGGAAGTGCTCTGAAAGCATAGGAGAAGAGGCAGATCCTGGACAATGATGCACTTGGTCAAAATGTGCATATGCGTTTTTTCCAGGGCCCTCATTAAAGAGGGTAGGAGGCTCCCAGAATGCTTTAGTGGCCAACAGAGGGCCCACATCATCAAGGCGACGTGAGCCAGCCAGGCAGGAGTGACCTCACATCAGAGGGCCCACCTCACAGAAGGGTAAGGAACCCAGCCAGGATCAGACTCTCACCAGAGTGCCCACATCAGCAAGGGGCTGTGAACCAGGCAGGAGTGTCATCACACCCGTGGGGCCATATCATCAAAAGTTGAGGTAACAAGAAAATGTGGCCTCAAACCAGAGGACCCACATCACCATGGGTCTTGGAGCGAGGCAGGCAGGATTAACCTCACAACACATGGCCCATTGTATAAAAAAGGTGAGGAATCCAGCAGTTGGAACATCCCAGCAGGCGGCCCAGAGCACCGAGGCTATGGGATCCAGGCAGTGATGAACTCACAACAGAGGGCCCTCATCATGAAACTGTGAGCAAACCAGCCGTTGTGACCTCAGAGCACAAGGCCCACATCCCCATGGGGAAGGGAACCAAGTAGGAGTGTCATCGCACCAGTGGGCACACATCAGAAAATGTGGGGAGCCCAGCAGTTAGGGCCTGACACCAGAGGGCTCTCATCACCGAGGAGAGGAGGCTCCCAGCAGGCTCCAACTGCTACCAGTGGGCCGCCGTCGCCAATGCGGGGTGTGCCAGCCAGGCAAGAGTGACCTCAGAGCAGAGGGCCCACCTCACAAAAGTGTGAGGAACCCAAGGAGGATCAGACTCTCACCAGAGGGCCCACATCACCAAGAGAATGGGAACCAGGCTGGAGTGTCCTCACACCAGTGGGACCTCATCAACGAAATGTGAGTGACCCAGCACACGTGGCCTCAAACCAGAGGACACACATCACCAAGGGGCTGGGAGTGAGGCAGGCAGGAGGAGTCTCAAAACAGAGGGCCCATAGAAGAAAAAAGGTGAGGAATCCCGCAGTTGGAACCTCCCAGCAGGCGGCCAGGAGCAGCGAGGCTATGGGATCCAGACCTGACTGAACTCAAAACAGAGGGCCCTCATCATGAAACTGTGAGCAACCCAGGCTTTGGGACCTCAGAGCAGAAGGCCCACATTCCTATGTGGTTGGAAACATGGCATAAGTGTACTCGCACCTCAGGGCACACATCAGAGAATTTTGGGAGCCCAGAAGTTAGGGTCTGACGCCAGAGGGCCCTCATTACCAAGGGGAGGAGACTCCAAGCAGGCACCAACTCCCAACTGAGGGCCCATGTCGACAAGGTGACGTGTGACAGCCAGGCAGGAGTGACCTCACAGCAGAGGGCCTACCTCACAGAAGGGTGAGGAACCCAGCCAGGATAAGACTCTCACCAGAGGGCCCACATCACCAAGGGGATCAGAACCAGGCAGGACTGTCTTCACACCAGGGTGACCACATCATAGAAAGGTGAGGAAACCAGCACATGAGGCCTAAACCAGAGGACCCACATCTCCAAGGGGCTCGGATTGAGGCAGGCATGAGTAGCCTCACAACACAGGGCCAATAGAATAAAAAAGGTGAGGAATCCTGCAGTGGGAACCTCCCAGCAGGCGGCCCAGAGCACCGAGTCTATGTGATCCAGGCTGCAGTGAACTCACAGCAGAGGGCCCACATCATGAAACTGTGAGCAACCCAGCCATTGGGACCTCAGAGCAGAAGGCCCACATCCCCATGGGGATGGGAACCTCGCAGGAGTGTCCTCGCACCACTTAGCACGTATCAGAAAATGTGGGTACCCAGCAGTTAGGGCCTGACGCAAGAGGGCCCTCATCACCGAGGGGAGGAGGCTCTCAGCATGCTCCAACTGCCACAACAGGGCCGATGTTGCCCAGGCGGGGTGTGCCAGCCAGGCAGGAGTGACCTCACAGCAGAGGGCCCACCTCACAGAAGGGTGAGGAACCCAGCCAGGATCAGACTCTCACCAGAGAGCCCACATCTTCAAGGGGATAGGAACCAGGCAAGAGTGTCCTCACACCAGTGGGGCCACATCATCGAAAGGTGAGGGACCCAGCACACGTGGCCTCAAACCAGAGGACACACATCACCAAGGGGCTGGGAGTGAGGCAGGCAGGAGGAGTCTCAAAACAGAGGGCCCATAGAAGAAAAAAGGTGAGGAATCCCGCAGTTGGAACCTCCCCGCAGGTGGCCAGGAGCAGCGAGGCTATGGGATCCAGGCCGGAGTGAACTCACACCAGAGGGCCCTCATCATGAAACTGAGCAACCCACCGTTGGGACCTCAGAGCAGAAGGCCCACATTCCCATGGTGTTGGGAACCTGGCAGGAGTGTACTCGCACCACAGGGCGCACATCAGAAAATTTTGGGAGGCCAGGAGTTAGGGCCTGACGCCAGAGGGCCCTCATTACCAAGGGGAGGAGACTCGCAGCAGGCACCAACTCCCACGAGAGAGCCGACGTCGTCAAGGCGGGGTGGGCCAGCCAGGCAGGAGTGACCTCAGAGAAGAGGGCCCACCTCTCAGAAGTGTGAGGAACCCAGCCAGGATCAGACTCTCACCGGAGGGTCCACATCACCAAGGGGATGGGAACCAGGCAGGAGTGTCCTCACACCAGTGGGGCCACATCAGCCAAAGGTGAGGAACCCAGCACATGTGGCCTCAAACTACAGGACACACATAACCAAGGGGCTGGGAGTGAGGCAGGTGTCCGGAGGGGCACATTTAACTCTAATTTCCCACCAGGAAGAGGAATTAACCAAAGGCTCAGAGTGCCGTGTCGGACCCTGATTATGGCCTAAAGCAAACCTGCGGTTCTGTGGCCAGCTTTCAAGGAAACGAGTTAAGAAAGGAAATCACGGGCACTGTAATTCACAAACCTGCAGAGATATAAATGACAGCTATTGGCAAAAATATATTGAAGTAAGTCTGCAAAGAGGACTTGAAAACGAGGCAGAATTGCAGGAATCATATTTCAGGAGGTAGATTGGAATTGCATTTAAAGCATGTGAAAAGCGGCAGATCTTTGACACTGATGCACTTGGACAAAAGTGCGTAAACATTTTTTCCTGAATATATTCAGGAAAAAACGCATATGCCCTTTTTGGCCAACCAAGCACTCCAGCAATGGAAATCCGCACTACAATGAAGTCTCATTTCCCATTCGTCAAAAGGGCCATCTGAAAAAAGTGTAAAAACCAGAAACACAGGACAGGCCATGGAGAACAGGGAGCCTTGTTATGCTGATGGGCGGGATGTAAATTGCCAACAGACACTCTGGAGATGTTTATGGTGTATCCTGAAACATCTGAAAAACAAAGCTACAGAGCCTAGGGTACTTCCACTTTTAGCCCTATAGCTTAGGAAAATTAAAATCAACAAGACACAGCCAGCACAAAATTTAGGGCTGCTGTGTTTACAAGAAACTCGAGTCCAGTACAAATTAAATATCCCAGAAAGAAAAAAATGGATAAAGGAGTTGTGCTACTTACGTACAACGGAATATCACTCAGCAATGAAATCAATGTCATCAGGCCTGTAGCAGCAAATTGAGTGGATTTAAATATGATGATTCTAAGAGAAATACGTCACACAGAGAAAGATAAGTATCATAAGATATCACTAATAGAGGGAGTGTAAACTTGGCTACACATAAACTGAAATACAAAACCGAACAGAGTCTCACATTTAGATAAAAACTTATGCTTGCTTAAGGGGAATGTTGAGTTGGGGTGCTGTATAAAACCAGAGATTGAAATTAGCACACATACCGTTCCATAAGCCAAATATGTACTAGACAAGACCTACTCTTTGCTCAACGAAATAGACTCATCCATGGTGTATCACCTCACACATGTTAGAATGGGCATCATCAGAAAATCTACAAACAACAAATGCTGGAAAGGGTGTGGAGATAAGGAACCCTCTTCCACTATTTTTGGGAATGTAAATTGATACAGTCACTGTGGAGAACATTATGGAGTTTCATATAAAATTAAGAATAGAATTACCATATGATACAGCAATCCCACTACTGGGCATATACCCAGACAAAACCATAAATCAAAAAGAGACATTCACCGCAATGTTCATTGCATCACTATTTACAATATCCAGGTAATGGAAGCAACCTAAATGCCCACAGACAGACGAATGCATAAAGAAGTGGTACATATATAAAATGGAATATTACTAAGCCATAAAAAGGAATGAAATTGGGTCATTTGTAGAGACGTTGATGGATCTAGAGACTGTCATACAGAGTGAAGTAAGTCAGAAATAGAAAAACAAATCTTGTATATTAATGCCTATATGTGGAACCTAGACAAATTTTACAGATGAACCGTTTTGCAAGGCAGAAATAGAGTAACAGATGTAGACAACAAACGTATGGACACCAAGGGGGGAAAGCTGTTGGGGGGTGGTGGTGGGAGGAGTTGAGAGATTGGGATTGGCATATATACATTTATATGTATAAAAGAGATAACCAAAAAGAACCTGCTGTATAAAAAAATAAAATAAAATTCAAATTACAAAAAGTAAAACAGAGAAAATATTCTTCCCTTCACATACATGTATTTATATGAATAAATTATTTCCATGCTTATATCTGTAAATACAAAAAAGAGGAATAAAATCTACCTTGAACCAAAAACGAAAAAAAGAAAAAAAACAGAACCCACCAGTTACACAGAGGAAAACCGTATCAGGGCACTTGCTCCAGTTGTAAGCAATTCTGAAGTTGGTCAGTGGTGGGGAATCATCTCCCATTCAGCCAGCAGGCCCCACGCAACAAGCATCCTCATTGCAAAGCTGGGGGACCGTGCCGAGGCATCTGTGAGTAAACGTGGGCTGAGCCCCAGGCCAGCTGCTGCTGAAATGTTCCCACCCTTCCCAGGTAAAACACCTGAATATGTACAAGGACTTGAAAGCCTAGAGGAAGGGCCATGGAGCCACATGAGCGACAGCATGCCAGCCGACTTGGTGCCTGCAGGCCAGCCACGGTGGTCCTGGCCCTGGGTGCTCTTCTGGAAGCTTTCCATTTCCCTGCCTGAGATACCCCTGCTGTCCCGGCCCCCACTGCTTTCTTCCTCACACACCTCTGCCCAGGGAGAAATTCCAGCGGCAGGTATGGGTGACACATCCTCTTCTTTAGCAGGTGGCATCTTGGCAACTGCTGCAGAAAGTCCAGCAGAGCCCCACTCACACTGGGCCACCCACAAAGCCGTGGCCTCTCACTCCCTCCCACCAGTCCAGCCCCAAAACTGCTGACAGGGCAGAGAAAATGGCGTCAGGCTCAGCTGCAGGGGCTCTTGCTGCCTGGAGCGGTGTTTATATTGATCTGAACCCAGGCACACCTGGGGAGGGCTGGCCGGCACGGTCAGGCTTCCCAGGCCAGCCAATAATCACCCCTCAGGGGCTCACAGTTGCAGAAACTGGAACTTGCTGAATCGGCCAGGTCCAAGGAACAGGTGTGGGCTCCTGAGAGTCAGGATAGACAAGGGGCTGCAGCTCTGGCTTGTTTTCTAATTATATTATCTGGCCCATGAGTGGGAGACAACTTCAAGAAAACCCTCTCCTAATGAGAGGAACCCAGGAGTCAGGGAGAGGAGGGGTGGCTGGTGGGTGGAGACAGAGGCCTGGTGCCCCGGGTGCAGTGGAAGTCTCTGGAAGACCAGGTGGAGGGAGGCCACACAGAGTGATGCCCAGGGTCACAGACCTGTCGGAGCTGCTGTTTGTTAGTTCAAGTCCTGCTCTGAGGTGCTCTGTGTCAGATCTGAGTGACAGGTGAGCTGGGAGTGCTCTGCAATGAGGGTGATATGCACGGTTCCTGTGTTCCCAGCCCTGCCATGGTACCTGCAAGGGTAGCTCTGTATCCTGGGAGGGGCCTGACCACGAGAGCCCCATGGGCTGCAGGGGGACCTGCCCAGGGAACACCATATCCTGGGAGGGTCCTGAACATGAGAGCCCCGTGGGCTGGGTTGGGGTACCTGGCCAGGTGAGCTCCATATCCTGGGATTGGCCTGACCTCGAGAGCCCCATGGGCTGCTGGAGTCCTGGTAAAGGATGTCAGGACAGTCAGTTAAGCCACTGAGGATATACCTCCAGTAGTTCCTAAACCCTACACCCTGCTGGTCATTCTACCAACCACCAGGACATGGTATTCTGTATTAGTCTTCAATGATGCCTTCTTTTGTATTCTATTAGTCCCAGAGTCACAAGAAATTTTGGCTTGTGAGTGGCAGGACTCAACATACAACTAAAACAATACTTCCGGGCCGTGTTGTCCCAAGGGTTCAAAAATTCCCACACCATCTTTGGGGAAAGCTCAGCTAAAGACCTAAAAGTTCTACCTCTGGAAAAGGAAACACTCCTTCAATATGCAGACGACATTCTGATCGCCAGCCCTACTAAGGAGACCTCTGAACTACGAAGCCAATAAAGGATACAAGTTGTCCAAGAAAAAGCTCAAATATCACAGACTACGGTGACCTGCCTGGGCTTCATTCTCACAGAAGGTCGGAGAAGCCCATCCCAGGAAAGGGAAGAAACAATTTACAGCCTTACCCATTTCTAAAACTAGAAGACAGCTTAGGGGTTCCTGGGGAGGCCAGGGTTTGCTGCTTCTGGATCCCTAACTACAGTCTACTAGCTCGGCCTCTATATGAAACACTGAAAGGAAAAGGTGATGATCCTTTTGAATAGAATGCAGAAGTGGCCTTTCAAGAATGGAAAGAGCAGTCAATTCAGACCCTTGCACAGGAACTCCCTAATTTAGCTAAACCCTTTGACCTTTACATTCCTGGTGAACGGTGAATCGCCATTGGAGTATTAGTGCAAAACCTGGGACCACTTGAAATGGAACAATGCAAGAATGCGATCCAGGTAGGATAAACTACGGTCACCAAGGGGATTGGCCCACCACCACATCTGGCCAAGATACTGGCAGTATCCGAAAACCTGGAAATCAGCAGCCCAAAAGGCCACCTCCCTCCTAAGGTAAAAGGACCCCACGTGGTGATCCTAACCACCAAACATGCCCTGAAGTTGCAGGGTTGGCTCCGTGGGCACACTGACCTTGAGTGAGGAGGCCCTCCAACTCCAACCTCCATAGAGATAACCGGGGCAAAGGGGCACCATGACGACTCGTGTGAAGGTGTCTGCACGGGCAAATTTAACGCTCATTTCCCACCAGGAAGAGGAATTAACCAAAGGCTCAGCATGCCGTGCCGGAACCAGATTAGGGCCTGAAGCATTCCTGCGGGTTTGCGGCCAGCTCACAAGAAAGCGAGTTGAAGAAAGGAGCTCAGGGGCACTGTAATTCACAAACCTGCAGAGTTATAAATGACAGCTATGGTCTAAAAATATATTGAAGGAAGGCTGCGAAGAGGACTTGAAAGTGGGGCAGAATTTCAGGAAAACGATTTCAGGGGGTAGACTGGAATTACATTTAAAGCATAGGAAAAGAGGCAGAACGACGACAATGATGCACTTGGCCAAAAAGGGCGTATGCGTTTTTTCCTGAATATATTCAGGAAAAAACGCATACGCCCTTTTTGGACAACCAAGCAAGCGTGTAAAGGAAATCTGCACTACAATGAAGTCTCACTGCCCCCCGGTCAAAAGGGCCATCTGAAAAAAGTGTAAAATCCAGAAAGGCAGCACAGACCATGGAGAAGAGGGAGCCTTGTCATGCTGATGGGCGGGATGTAAATTGCCAACAACCACTCTGGAGAAGTGTATGGTGTTTCCAGAAACACGTAGGAAACAAAGCAACACAGCCTATGGCACTTCCACTTATGGTCCTATAGCTTAGGGAAATTAAAATCAAAAACACACAGCCACCCCAAAGTTTCGGACGGCTCTGTTTACAAGAACCTCGTCTACGGTACAAGTTAAATATCCAAGAAAGCGAAAAATGGATAAAGAAATTGTGGTACGTACGTACAATGGAATATCACTCACCAATGAAATCTATGTCATCAGGCCCATTGCGGCATAATGAGTGGACTCAGGTACGATGATTCTAAGTGAAATAAGTCACACAGAAAATGAAACATCATAAGATATCACGAATACAAGGAATGTAAACTTGGCTACACATGAACTGAATTACAAAACAGAACAGGGTCTCAAATTTAGAAAACCAACTTATGCTTGCTTAAGGGGAAATGTGAGTTGGGGTGCTGCATAAAACCAGAGATAGAAATTAGCACAGATACCTTTCCATAAGCCAAATATATAATACTCAAGACCTACCCCTTGCTCAACGAAATGGACTAAACACCCCATATTCAAAGCCTAGGAATACACCTGACTGATCAGAATCTTCAAACCCATGGATTTATATGTCTCCATAAGAGAATCAAGCGTGTGTACAGCTGCAAGAATGCAGCAGAGAAAATCCGATAAATCCCATTATCAAAATGAATTACAGAAACAAAACACAATGACAGTGAAATAGAGAGCAATTTTTAAATAATTCATTCAGGGCTTGTGATGCAACCTGGATTTACCACATCTACACCCAGAGCTGAGTGAGACATAAGGTTGGACACTTCGGGCTGATAGCATTGGTGAGGTTCGATGAGCAAGTGCAGACCCTTTGAAGTCATACTGCATGGTACCCATTCCATGGGTCCCAACTCTCCAGGTTTGAGGGATTCTTCCTTCAGCTAAAACATGCATGGAAAACCCAAGTATGGTGCACCATGTGACCGGGAAACGTTTTCAAATGCATCTCAGTTTTCGTCCCCTTTTACTCGGGTTCACCATTCCAGACCCTTTACTAACACTCTCCCCACTTGGAGACTCAGTGCCTTTAACCTCCTGTTTGGCACAGTTTGCAATATCTGCGCAAGATGAACAGGAATAGGGGGAATCAATGAGAGACTAGCTGGAGGTGTCTGCACAGGCAAATTTAACGCTCATTTCCCACCAGGAAGAGGAATTCACCAAAGGCTCAGCATGCCGTGCCGGAACCAGATTAGGGCCTGAAGCAATCATGTGTGTTTGCGGCCAGCTCACAAGAAAGCGAGTTGAAGAAAGGAGCTCAGGGGCACTGTAATTCACAAACCTGCAGAGTTATAAATGACAGCTATCGTCCAAAAATATATTGAAGGAAGGCTGCGAAGAGGACTTGTAAGTGGGCAGAATTGCAAGAAAACGATTTCAGGGGGTAGACTGGAATTGCATTTAAAGCATAGGAAAAGAGGCAGAACGTCGACAATGATGCACTTGGCCAAAAAGGGCGTATGCGTTTTTTCCTGAATATATTCAGGAAAAAACGCATACGCCCTTTTTGGCCAACCATGCAAGCATGTTAAAGAATTATGCACTACAATGAAGTCTCACAGCCCCCTGGTCAAAAGGGCCATCTAAAAAAAGTGTAAAATCCAGAAAGACAGCACAGGCCATGGAGAACAGGGAGCCTTGTTATGCTGATGGGCGGGATGTAAATTGCTAACAGCCACCCTGGAGAAGTGTATGGTGTTTCCTGAAACACCTAAAAAACAAAGCAACGGAGCCTATGGCACTTCCAGTTATGGTCCTATAGCTTAGGGAAATTAAAATAAAAAACACACAGCCACCCCAAATTTTCGGACGGCTCTGTTTACAAGAACCTCATCTACGGTACAAGTTAAATATCCCAGAATGTGAAAAATGGATAAAGAAGATGTGGTTCGTACGTACAATGGAATATCACTCAGCAATGAAATCTATGTCATCAGGCCCATCACGGCATAATGAGTGGATTCAGCTACAGTGATTCTAAGTGAAATAAGTCACACAGAAAATGAAACATCATAAGATATCACTAATACACGGAATGTAAACTTGGCTACACATGAACTGAATTACAAAACAGAACAGGGACTCAAATTTAGAAAACCAACTTATGCTTGCTTAAGGGCAAAGGTGAGTTGGGGTGCTGCATAAAACCAGAGATTGAAAATAGCACAGATACCGTTCCATAAGCCAAATATGTAATAGTCAAGACCTACTCCTTGTTCAACGACATGGACTCAACACCACATATTCAACGCCTAGGAATATACCTGACTAGTCAGAATCTTAAAACCCGTGGATTTATATTTCTCTGTAGGAGAATCAAGCGTTTGTACAGCGGCATGAACGCAGCAGTGAAAATCCGATAAATCCCATTATCAAACTAAATTACAAAAACAAAACACAATGACAGTGAAAGAGACAGCAATTCTTAAATAATTGATTCAGGGCTTGTGATGAAACCTGGATTTACCACATCTACACCCAGAGCTGGGTGAGGCATAAGGCTGGACACTTCGAACTGATAGCATTGGTGAGGTTCGGTGAGCAAATTCAGACCCTTTTTAGTCATACTGCATGGTACCCATTCCATGGGTCAATAATCTCCAGGTTTAAGGAATTCTTCCTTCAGCTAAAACATGCATGGGAAACCCAGAGTATTGTCCACTGTGAGACTGGGAAACCATTTTAAATGGCTCTCAGGTTTCGTTCCCTGGTACTCGGGTTCACCATTCCAGATGCTTTACTAACCCTCTACCCACTTGGAGAGTCAGTGCCTTTAACCTCCTGTTTGGCACAGTTTGCAATTTCTGCACAAGATGAACAGGAATAGGGAGAACCAATGAGAGACTAGCTGTAGGTGTCTCCACGGGCAAATTGAATGCTCATTTCTCACCAGAAAGAGGAATTTACCAAAGGCTCAGCGTGCCGTGCCGAAACCAGATTACGGCCTGAAGCAATCCTGCGGTTTTGCGGCCAGCTCACAAGAAAGCATGTTGAAGAAAGGAGCTCAGGGACACTGTATTTAACAAACCTGCAGAGTTATTAATGACAGGTATCATACAAAAATATATTGAAGTAAGGCTGCGAGGAGGACTTGAAAGCGGGGCAGTATTCCTGGAATATGATTTCAGGACGTAGACGGGAAGTGCTCTGAAAGCATAGGAGAAGAGGCAGATCCTGGACAATGATGCACTTGGTCAAAATGTGCATATGCGTTTTTTCCAGGGCCCTCATTAAAGAGGGTAGGAGGCTCCCAGAATGCTTTAGTGGCCAACAGAGGGCCCACATCATCAAGGCGACGTGAGCCAGCCAGGCAGGAGTGACCTCACATCAGAGGGCCCACCTCACAGAAGGGTAAGGAACCCAGCCAGGATCAGACTCTCACCAGAGTGCCCACATCAGCAAGGGGCTGTGAACCAGGCAGGAGTGTCATCACACCCGTGGGGCCATATCATCAAAAGTTGAGGTAACAAGAAAATGTGGCCTCAAACCAGAGGACCCACATCACCATGGGTCTTGGAGCGAGGCAGGCAGGATTAACCTCACAACACATGGCCCATTGTATAAAAAAGGTGAGGAATCCAGCAGTTGGAACATCCCAGCAGGCGGCCCAGAGCACCGAGGCTATGGGATCCAGGCAGTGATGAACTCACAACAGAGGGCCCTCATCATGAAACTGTGAGCAAACCAGCCGTTGTGACCTCAGAGCACAAGGCCCACATCCCCATGGGGAAGGGAACCAAGTAGGAGTGTCATCGCACCAGTGGGCACACATCAGAAAATGTGGGGAGCCCAGCAGTTAGGGCCTGACACCAGAGGGCTCTCATCACCGAGGAGAGGAGGCTCCCAGCAGGCTCCAACTGCTACCAGTGGGCCGCCGTCGCCAATGCGGGGTGTGCCAGCCAGGCAAGAGTGACCTCAGAGCAGAGGGCCCACCTCACAAAAGTGTGAGGAACCCAAGGAGGATCAGACTCTCACCAGAGGGCCCACATCACCAAGAGAATGGGAACCAGGCTGGAGTGTCCTCACACCAGTGGGACCTCATCAACGAAATGTGAGTGACCCAGCACACGTGGCCTCAAACCAGAGGACACACATCACCAAGGGGCTGGGAGTGAGGCAGGCAGGAGGAGTCTCAAAACAGAGGGCCCATAGAAGAAAAAAGGTGAGGAATCCCGCAGTTGGAACCTCCCAGCAGGCGGCCAGGAGCAGCGAGGCTATGGGATCCAGACCTGACTGAACTCAAAACAGAGGGCCCTCATCATGAAACTGTGAGCAACCCAGGCTTTGGGACCTCAGAGCAGAAGGCCCACATTCCTATGTGGTTGGAAACATGGCATAAGTGTACTCGCACCTCAGGGCACACATCAGAGAATTTTGGGAGCCCAGAAGTTAGGGTCTGACGCCAGAGGGCCCTCATTACCAAGGGGAGGAGACTCCAAGCAGGCACCAACTCCCAACTGAGGGCCCATGTCGACAAGGTGACGTGTGACAGCCAGGCAGGAGTGACCTCACAGCAGAGGGCCTACCTCACAGAAGGGTGAGGAACCCAGCCAGGATAAGACTCTCACCAGAGGGCCCACATCACCAAGGGGATCAGAACCAGGCAGGACTGTCTTCACACCAGGGTGACCACATCATAGAAAGGTGAGGAAACCAGCACATGAGGCCTAAACCAGAGGACCCACATCTCCAAGGGGCTCGGATTGAGGCAGGCATGAGTAGCCTCACAACACAGGGCCAATAGAATAAAAAAGGTGAGGAATCCTGCAGTGGGAACCTCCCAGCAGGCGGCCCAGAGCACCGAGTCTATGTGATCCAGGCTGCAGTGAACTCACAGCAGAGGGCCCACATCATGAAACTGTGAGCAACCCAGCCATTGGGACCTCAGAGCAGAAGGCCCACATCCCCATGGGGATGGGAACCTCGCAGGAGTGTCCTCGCACCACTTAGCACGTATCAGAAAATGTGGGTACCCAGCAGTTAGGGCCTGACGCAAGAGGGCCCTCATCACCGAGGGGAGGAGGCTCTCAGCATGCTCCAACTGCCACAACAGGGCCGATGTTGCCCAGGCGGGGTGTGCCAGCCAGGCAGGAGTGACCTCACAGCAGAGGGCCCACCTCACAGAAGGGTGAGGAACCCAGCCAGGATCAGACTCTCACCAGAGAGCCCACATCTTCAAGGGGATAGGAACCAGGCAAGAGTGTCCTCACACCAGTGGGGCCACATCATCGAAAGGTGAGGGACCCAGCACACGTGGCCTCAAACCAGAGGACACACATCACCAAGGGGCTGGGAGTGAGGCAGGCAGGAGGAGTCTCAAAACAGAGGGCCCATAGAAGAAAAAAGGTGAGGAATCCCGCAGTTGGAACCTCCCAGCAGGCGGCCAGGAGCAGCGAGGCTATGGGATCCAGACCTGACTGAACTCAAAACAGAGGGCCCTCATCATGAAACTGTGAGCAACCCAGGCTTTGGGACCTCAGAGCAGAAGGCCCACATTCCTATGTGGTTGGAAACATGGCATAAGTGTACTCGCACCTCAGGGCACACATCAGAGAATTTTGGGAGCCCAGAAGTTAGGGTCTGACGCCAGAGGGCCCTCATTACCAAGGGGAGGAGACTCCAAGCAGGCACCAACTCCCAACTGAGGGCCCATGTCGACAAGGTGACGTGTGACAGCCAGGCAGGAGTGACCTCACAGCAGAGGGCCTACCTCACAGAAGGGTGAGGAACCCAGCCAGGATAAGACTCTCACCAGAGGGCCCACATCACCAAGGGGATCAGAACCAGGCAGGACTGTCTTCACACCAGGGTGACCACATCATAGAAAGGTGAGGAAACCAGCACATGAGGCCTAAACCAGAGGACCCACATCTCCAAGGGGCTCGGATTGAGGCAGGCATGAGTAGCCTCACAACACAGGGCCAATAGAATAAAAAAGGTGAGGAATCCTGCAGTGGGAACCTCCCAGCAGGCGGCCCAGAGCACCGAGTCTATGTGATCCAGGCTGCAGTGAACTCACAGCAGAGGGCCCACATCATGAAACTGTGAGCAACCCAGCCATTGGGACCTCAGAGCAGAAGGCCCACATCCCCATGGGGATGGGAACCTCGCAGGAGTGTCCTCGCACCACTTAGCACGTATCAGAAAATGTGGGTACCCAGCAGTTAGGGCCTGACGCAAGAGGGCCCTCATCACCGAGGGGAGGAGGCTCTCAGCATGCTCCAACTGCCACAACAGGGCCGATGTTGCCCAGGCGGGGTGTGCCAGCCAGGCAGGAGTGACCTCACAGCAGAGGGCCCACCTCACAGAAGGGTGAGGAACCCAGCCAGGATCAGACTCTCACCAGAGAGCCCACATCTTCAAGGGGATAGGAACCAGGCAAGAGTGTCCTCACACCAGTGGGGCCACATCATCGAAAGGTGAGGGACCCAGCACACGTGGCCTCAAACCAGAGGACACACATCACCAAGGGGCTGGGAGTGAGGCAGGCAGGAGGAGTCTCAAAACAGAGGGCCCATAGAAGAAAAAAGGTGAGGAATCCCGCAGTTGTAACCTCCCCGCAGGTGGCCAGGAGCAGCGAGGCTATGGGATCCAGGCCGGAGTGAACTCACACCAGAGGGCCCTCATCATGAAACTGAGCAACCCACCGTTGGGACCTCAGAGCAGAAGGCCCACATTCCCATGGTGTTGGGAACCTGGCAGGAGTGTACTCGCACCACAGGGCGCACATCAGAAAATTTTGGGAGGCCAGGAGTTAGGGCCTGACGCCAGAGGGCCCTCATTACCAAGGGGAGGAGACTCGCAGCAGGCACCAACTCCCACGAGAGAGCCGACGTCGTCAAGGCGGGGTGGGCCAGCCAGGCAGGAGTGACCTCAGAGAAGAGGGCCCACCTCTCAGAAGTGTGAGGAACCCAGCCAGGATCAGACTCTCACCGGAGGGTCCACATCACCAAGGGGATGGGAACCAGGCAGGAGTGTCCTCACACCAGTGGGGCCACATCAGCCAAAGGTGAGGAACCCAGCACATGTGGCCTCAAACTACAGGACACACATAACCAAGGGGCTGGGAGTGAGGCAGGTGTCGGGAGGGGCACATTTAACTCTAATTTCCCACCAGGAAGAGGAATTAACCAAAGGCTCAGAGTGCCGTGTCGGACCCTGATTATGGCCTAAAGCAAACCTGCGGTTCTGTGGCCAGCTTTCAAGGAAACGAGTTAAGAAAGGAAATCACGGGCACTGTAATTCACAAACCTGCAGAGATATAAATGACAGCTATTGGCAAAAATATATTGAAGTAAGTCTGCAAAGAGGACTTGAAAACGAGGCAGAATTGCAGGAATCATATTTCAGGAGGTAGATTGGAATTGCATTTAAAGCATGTGAAAAGCGGCAGATCTTTGACACTGATGCACTTGGACAAAAGTGCGTAAACATTTTTTCCTGAATATATTCAGGAAAAAACGCATATGCCCTTTTTGGCCAACCAAGCACTCCAGCAATGGAAATCCGCACTACAATGAAGTCTCATTTCCCATTCGTCAAAAGGGCCATCTGAAAAAAGTGTAAAAACCAGAAACACAGGACAGGCCATGGAGAACAGGGAGCCTTGTTATGCTGATGGGCGGGATGTAAATTGCCAACAGACACTCTGGAGATGTTTATGGTGTATCCTGAAACATCTGAAAAACAAAGCTACAGAGCCTAGGGTACTTCCACTTTTAGCCCTATAGCTTAGGAAAATTAAAATCAACAAGACACAGCCAGCACAAAATTTAGGGCTGCTGTGTTTACAAGAAACTCGAGTCCAGTACAAATTAAATATCCCAGAAAGAAAAAAATGGATAAAGGAGTTGTGCTACTTACGTACAACGGAATATCACTCAGCAATGAAATCAATGTCATCAGGCCTGTAGCAGCAAATTGAGTGGATTTAAATATGATGATTCTAAGAGAAATACGTCACACAGAGAAAGATAAGTATCATAAGATATCACTAATAGAGGGAGTGTAAACTTGGCTACACATAAACTGAAATACAAAACCGAACAGAGTCTCACATTTAGATAAAAACTTATGCTTGCTTAAGGGGAATGTTGAGTTGGGGTGCTGTATAAAACCAGAGATTGAAATTAGCACACATACCGTTCCATAAGCCAAATATGTACTAGACAAGACCTACTCTTTGCTCAACGAAATAGACTCATCCATGGTGTATCACCTCACACATGTTAGAATGGGCATCATCAGAAAATCTACAAACAACAAATGCTGGAAAGGGTGTGGAGATAAGGAACCCTCTTCCACTATTGTTGGGAATGTAAATTGATACAGTCACTGTGGAGAACATTATGGAGTTTCATATAAAATTAAGAATAGAATTACCATATGATACAGCAATCCCACTACTGGGCATATACCCAGACAAAACCATAAATCAAAAAGAGACATTCACCGCAATGTTCATTGCATCACTATTTACAATATCCAGGTAATGGAAGCAACCTAAATGCCCACAGACAGACGAATGCATAAAGAAGTGGTACATATATAAAATGGAATATTACTAAGCCATAAAAAGGAATGAAATTGGGTCATTTGTAGAGACGTTGATGGATCTAGAGACTGTCATACAGAGTGAAGTAAGTCAGAAATAGAAAAACAAATCTTGTATATTAATGCCTATATGTGGAACCTAGACAAATTTTACAGATGAACCGTTTTGCAAGGCAGAAATAGAGTAACAGATGTAGACAACAAACGTATGGACACCAAGGGGGGAAAGCTGTTGGGGGGTGGTGGTGGGAGGAGTTGAGAGATTGGGATTGGCATATATACATTTATATGTATAAAAGAGATAACCAAAAAGAACCTGCTGTATAAAAAAATAAAATAAAATTCAAATTACAAAAAGTAAAACAGAGAAAATATTCTTCCCTTCACATACATTTATTTATATGAATAAATTATTTCCATGCTTATATCTGTAAATACAAAAAAGAGGAATAAAATCTACCTTGAACCAAAAACGAAAAAAAGAAAAAAAACAGAACCCACCAGTTACACAGAGGAAAACCGTATCAGGGCACTTGCTCCAGTTGTAAGCAATTCTGAAGTTGGTCAGTGGTGGGGAATCATCTCCCATTCAGCCAGCAGGCCCCACGCAACAAGCGTCCTCATTGCAAAGCTGGGGGACCGTGCCGAGGCATCTGTGAGTAAACGTGGGCTGAGCCCCAGGCCAGCTGCTGCTGAAATGTTCCCACCCTTCCCAGGTAAAACACCTGAATATGTACAAGGACTTGAAAGCCTAGAGGAAGGGCCATGGAGCCACATGAGCGACAGCATGCCAGCCGACTTGGTGCCTGCAGGCCAGCCAGGGTGGTCCTGGCCCTGGGTGCTCTTCTGGAAGCTTTCCATTTCCCTGCCTGAGATACCCCTGCTGTCCCGGCCCCCACTGCTTTCTTCCTCACTCACCTCTGCCCAGGGAGAAATTCCAGCGGCAGGTATGGGTGACACATCCTCTTCTTTAGCAGGTGGCATCTTGGCAACTGCTGCAGAAAGTCCAGCAGAGCCCCACTCACACTGGGCCACCCACAAAGCCGTGGCCTCTCACTCCCTCCCACCAGTCCAGCCCCAACACTGCTGACAGGGCAGAGAAAATGGCGTCAGGCACAGCTGCAGGGGCTCTTGCTGCCTGGAGCGGTGTTTATATTGATCTGAACCCAGGCACACCTGGGGAGGGCTGGCCGGCACGGTCAGGCTTCCCAGGCCAGCCAATAATCACCCCTCAGGTGCTCACAGTTGCAGAAACTGGAACTTGCTGAATCGGCCAGGTCCAAGGAACAGGTGTGGGCTCCTGAGAGTCAGGATAGACAAGGGGCTGCAGCTCTGGCTTGTTTTCTAATTATATTATCTGGCCCATGAGTGGGAGACAACTTCAAGAAAACCCTCTCCTAATGAGAGGAACCCAGGAGTCAGGGAGAGGAGGGGTGGCTGGTGGGTGGAGACAGAGGCCTGGTGCCCCGGGTGCAGTGGAAGTCTCTGGAAGACCAGGTGGAGGGAGGCCACACAGAGTGATGCCCAGGGTCACAGACCTGTCGGAGCTGCTGTTTGTTAGTTCAAGTCCTGCTCTGAGGTGCTCTGTGTCAGATCTGAGTGACAGGTGAGCTGGGAGTGCTCTGCAATGAGGGCGATATGCACGGTTCCTGTGTTCCCAGCCCTGCCATGGTACCTGCAAGGGTAGCTCTGTATCCTGGGAGGGGCCTGACCACGAGAGCCCCATGGGCTGCAGGGGGACCTGCCCAGGGAACACCATATCCTGGGAGGGTCCTGAACATGAGAGCCCCGTGGGCTGGGTTGGGGTACCTGGCCAGGTGAGCTCCATATCCTGGGATTGGCCTGACCTCGAGAGCCCCATGGGCTGCTGGAGTCCTGGTAAAGGATGTCAGGACAGTCAGTTAAGCCACTGAGGATATACCTCCAGTAGTTCCTAAACCCTACACCCTGCTGGTCATTCTACCAACCACCAGGACATGGTATTCTGTATTAGTCTTCAATGATGCCTTCTTTTGTATTCTATTAGTCCCAGAGTCACAAGAAATTTTGGCTTGTGAGTGGCAGGACTCAACATACAACTAAAACAATACTTCCGGGCCGTGTTGTCCCAAGGGTTCAAAAATTCCCACACCATCTTTGGGGAAAGCTCAGCTAAAGACCTAAAAGTTCTACCTCTGGAAAAGGAAACACTCCTTCAATATGCAGACGACATTCTGATCCCCAGCCCTACTAAGGAGACCTCTGAACTATGAAGCCAATAAAGGATACAAGTTGTCCAAGAAAAAGCTCAAATATCACAGACTACGGTGACCTGCCTGGGCTTCATTCTCACAGAAGGTCGGAGAAGCCCATCCCAGGAAAGGGAAGAAACAATTTACAGCCTTACCCATTTCTAAAACTAGAAGACAGCTTAGGGGTTCCTGGGGAGGCCAGGGTTTGCTGCTTCTGGATCCCTAACTACAGTCTACTAGCTCGGCCTCTATATGAAACACTGAAAGGAAAAGGTGATGATCCTTTTGAATAGAATGCAGAAGTGGCCTTTCAAGAATGGAAAGAGCAGTCAATTCAGACCCTTGCACAGGAACTCCCTAATTTAGCTAAACCCTTTGACCTTTACATTCCTGGTGAACGGTGAATCGCCATTGGAGTATTAGTGCAAAACCTGGGACCACTTGAAATGGAACAATGCAAGAATGCGATCCAGGTAGGATAAACTACGGTCACCAAGGGGATTGGCCCACCGCCACATCTGGCCAAGATACTGGCAGTATCCGAAAACCTGGAAATCAGCAGCCCAAAAGGCCACCTCCCTCCTAAGGTAAAAGGACCCCACGTGGTGATCCTAACCACCAAACATGCCCTGAAGTTGCAGGGTTGGCTCCGTGGGCACACTGACCTTGAGTGAGGAGGCCCTCCAACTCCAACCTCCATAGAGATAACCGGGGCAAAGGGGCACCATGACGACTCGTGTGAAGGTGTCTGCACGGGCAAATTTAACGCTCATTTCCCACCAGGAAGAGGAATTAACCAAAGGCTCAGCATGCCGTGCCGGAACCAGATTAGGGCCTGAAGCATTCCTGCGGGTTTGCGGCCAGCTCACAAGAAAGCGAGTTGAAGAAAGGAGCTCAGGGGCACTGTAATTCACAAACCTGCAGAGTTATAAATGACAGCTATGGTCTAAAAATATATTGAAGGAAGGCTGCGAAGAGGACTTGAAAGTGGGGCAGAATTTCAGGAAAACGATTTCAGGGGGTAGACTGGAATTACATTTAAAGCATAGGAAAAGAGGCAGAACGACGACAATGATGCACTTGGCCAAAAAGGGCGTATGCGTTTTTTCCTGAATATATTCAGGAAAAAACGCATACGCACTTTTTGGACAACCAAGCAAGCGTGTAAAGGAAATCTGCACTACAATGAAGTCTCACTGCCCCCCGGTCAAAAGGGCCATCTGAAAAAAGTGTAAAATCCAGAAAGGCAGCACAGACCATGGAGAAGAGGGAGCCTTGTCATGCTGATGGGCGGGATGTAAATTGCCAACAACCACTCTGGAGAAGTGTATGGTGTTTCCAGAAACACGTAGGAAACAAAGCAACACAGCCTATGGCACTTCCACTTATGGTCCTATAGCTTAGGGAAATTAAAATCAAAAACACACAGCCACCCCAAAGTTTCGGACGGCTCTGTTTACAAGAACCTCGTCTACGGTACAAGTTAAATATCCAAGAAAGCGAAAAATGGATAAAGAAATTGTGGTACGTACGTACAATGGAATATCACTCACCAATGAAATCTATGTCATCAGGCCCATTGCGGCATAATGAGTGGACTCAGGTACGATGATTCTAAGTGAAATAAGTCACACAGAAAATGAAACATCATAAGATATCACGAATACAAGGAATGTAAACTTGGCTACACATGAACTGAATTACAAAACAGAACAGGGTCTCAAATTTAGAAAACCAACTTATGCTTGCTTAAGGGGAAATGTGAGTTGGGGTGCTGCATAAAACCAGAGATAGAAATTAGCACAGATACCTTTCCATAAGCCAAATATATAATACTCAAGACCTACCCCTTGCTCAACGAAATGGACTAAACACCCCATATTCAAAGCCTAGGAATACACCTGACTGATCAGAATCTTCAAACCCATGGATTTATATGTCTCCATAAGAGAATCAAGCGTGTGTACAGCTGCAAGAATGCAGCAGAGAAAATCCGATAAATCCCATTATCAAAATGAATTACAGAAACAAAACACAATGACAGTGAAATAGAGAGCAATTTTTAAATAATTCATTCAGGGCTTGTGATGCAACCTGGATTTACCACATCTACACCCAGAGCTGAGTGAGACATAAGGTTGGACACTTCGGGCTGATAGCATTGGTGAGGTTCGATGAGCAAGTGCAGACCCTTTGAAGTCATACTGCATGGTACCCATTCCATGGGTCCCAACTCTCCAGGTTTGAGGGATTCTTCCTTCAGCTAAAACATGCATGGAAAACCCAAGTATGGTGCACCATGTGACCGGGAAACGTTTTCAAATGCATCTCAGTTTTCGTCCCCTTTTACTCGGGTTCACCATTCCAGACCCTTTACTAACACTCTCCCCACTTGGAGACTCAGTGCCTTTAACCTCCTGTTTGGCACAGTTTGCAATATCTGCGCAAGATGAACAGGAATAGGGGGAATCAATGAGAGACTAGCTGGAGGTGTCTGCACAGGCAAATTTAACGCTCATTTCCCACCAGGAAGAGGAATTCACCAAAGGCTCAGCATGCCGTGCCGGAACCAGATTAGGGCCTGAAGCAATCATGTGTGTTTGCGGCCAGCTCACAAGAAAGCGAGTTGAAGAAAGGAGCTCAGGGGCACTGTAATTCACAAACCTGCAGAGTTATAAATGACAGCTATCGTCCAAAAATATATTGAAGGAAGGCTGCGAAGAGGACTTGTAAGTGGGCAGAATTGCAAGAAAACGATTTCAGGGGGTAGACTGGAATTGCATTTAAAGCATAGGAAAAGAGGCAGAACGTCGACAATGATGCACTTGGCCAAAAAGGGCGTATGCGTTTTTTCCTGAATATATTCAGGAAAAAACGCATACGCCCTTTTTGGCCAACCATGCAAGCATGTTAAAGAATTATGCACTACAATGAAGTCTCACAGCCCCCTGGTCAAAAGGGCCATCTAAAAAAAGTGTAAAATCCAGAAAGACAGCACAGGCCATGGAGAACAGGGAGCCTTGTTATGCTGATGGGCGGGATGTAAATTGCTAACAGCCACCCTGGAGAAGTGTATGGTGTTTCCTGAAACACCTAAAAAACAAAGCAACGGAGCCTATGGCACTTCCAGTTATGGTCCTATAGCTTAGGGAAATTAAAATCAAAAACACACAGCCACCCCAAATTTTCGGACGGCTCTGTTTACAAGAACCTCATCTACGGTACAAGTTAAATATCCCAGAATGTGAAAAATGGATAAAGAAGATGTGGTTCGTACGTACAATGGAATATCACTCAGCAATGAAATCTATGTCATCAGGCCCATCACGGCATAATGAGTGGATTCAGCTACAGTGATTCTAAGTGAAATAAGTCACACAGAAAATGAAACATCATAAGATATCACTAATACACGGAATGTAAACTTGGCTACACATGAACTGAATTACAAAACAGAACAGGGACTCAAATTTAGAAAACCAACTTATGCTTGCTTAAGGGCAAAGGTGAGTTGGGGTGCTGCATAAAACCAGAGATTGAAAATAGCACAGATACCGTTCCATAAGCCAAATATGTAATAGTCAAGACCTACTCCTTGTTCAACGACATGGACTCAACACCACATATTCAACGCCTAGGAATATACCTGACTAGTCAGAATCTTAAAACCCGTGGATTTATATTTCTCTGTAGGAGAATCAAGCGTTTGTACAGCGGCATGAACGCAGCAGTGAAAATCCGATAAATCCCATTATCAAACTAAATTACAAAAACAAAACACAATGACAGTGAAAGAGACAGCAATTCTTAAATAATTGATTCAGGGCTTGTGATGAAACCTGGATTTACCACATCTACACCCAGAGCTGGGTGAGGCATAAGGCTGGACACTTCGAACTGATAGCATTGGTGAGGTTCGGTGAGCAAATTCAGACCCTTTTTAGTCATACTGCATGGTACCCATTCCATGGGTCAATAATCTCCAGGTTTAAGGAATTCTTCCTTCAGCTAAAACATGCATGGGAAACCCAGAGTATTGTCCACTGTGAGACTGGGAAACCATTTTAAATGGCTCTCAGGTTTCGTTCCCTGGTACTCGGGTTCACCATTCCAGATGCTTTACTAACCCTCTACCCACTTGGAGAGTCAGTGCCTTTAACCTCCTGTTTGGCACAGTTTGCAATTTCTGCACAAGATGAACAGGAATAGGGAGAACCAATGAGAGACTAGCTGTAGGTGTCTCCACGGGCAAATTGAATGCTCATTTCTCACCAGAAAGAGGAATTTACCAAAGGCTCAGCGTGCCGTGCCGAAACCAGATTACGGCCTGAAGCAATCCTGCGGTTTTGCGGCCAGCTCACAAGAAAGCATGTTGAAGAAAGGAGCTCAGGGACACTGTATTTAACAAACCTGCAGAGTTATTAATGACAGGTATCATACAAAAATATATTGAAGTAAGGCTGCGAGGAGGACTTGAAAGCGGGGCAGTATTCCTGGAATATGATTTCAGGACGTAGACGGGAAGTGCTCTGAAAGCATAGGAGAAGAGGCAGATCCTGGACAATGATGCACTTGGTCAAAATGTGCATATGCGTTTTTTCCAGGGCCCTCATTAAAGAGGGTAGGAGGCTCCCAGAATGCTTTAGTGGCCAACAGAGGGCCCACATCATCAAGGCGACGTGAGCCAGCCAGGCAGGAGTGACCTCACATCAGAGGGCCCACCTCACAGAAGGGTAAGGAACCCAGCCAGGATCAGACTCTCACCAGAGTGCCCACATCAGCAAGGGGCTGTGAACCAGGCAGGAGTGTCATCACACCCGTGGGGCCATATCATCAAAAGTTGAGGTAACAAGAAAATGTGGCCTCAAACCAGAGGACCCACATCACCATGGGTCTTGGAGCGAGGCAGGCAGGATTAACCTCACAACACATGGCCCATTGTATAAAAAAGGTGAGGAATCCAGCAGTTGGAACATCCCAGCAGGCGGCCCAGAGCACCGAGGCTATGGGATCCAGGCAGTGATGAACTCACAACAGAGGGCCCTCATCATGAAACTGTGAGCAAACCAGCCGTTGTGACCTCAGAGCACAAGGCCCACATCCCCATGGGGAAGGGAACCAAGTAGGAGTGTCATCGCACCAGTGGGCACACATCAGAAAATGTGGGGAGCCCAGCAGTTAGGGCCTGACACCAGAGGGCTCTCATCACCGAGGAGAGGAGGCTCCCAGCAGGCTCCAACTGCTACCAGTGGGCCGCCGTCGCCAATGCGGGGTGTGCCAGCCAGGCAAGAGTGACCTCAGAGCAGAGGGCCCACCTCACAAAAGTGTGAGGAACCCAAGGAGGATCAGACTCTCACCAGAGGGCCCACATCACCAAGAGAATGGGAACCAGGCTGGAGTGTCCTCACACCAGTGGGACCTCATCAACGAAATGTGAGTGACCCAGCACACGTGGCCTCAAACCAGAGGACACACATCACCAAGGGGCTGGGAGTGAGGCAGGCAGGAGGAGTCTCAAAACAGAGGGCCCATAGAAGAAAAAAGGTGAGGAATCCCGCAGTTGGAACCTCCCAGCAGGCGGCCAGGAGCAGCGAGGCTATGGGATCCAGACCTGACTGAACTCAAAACAG
Organism: Delphinapterus leucas; assembly: GCF_059928025.1. Classification (NCBI taxonomy): domain Eukaryota; kingdom Metazoa; phylum Chordata; class Mammalia; order Artiodactyla; family Monodontidae; genus Delphinapterus; species Delphinapterus leucas. Next base: position 4,928,301 of record NW_028322250.1, read on the forward strand.
AGGGCCCTCATCATGAAACTGTGAGCAACCCAGGCTTTGGGACCTCAGAGCAGAAGGCCCACATTCCTATGTGGTTGGAAACATGGCATAAGTGTACTCGCACCTCAGGGCACACATCAGAGAATTTTGGGAGCCCAGAAGTTAGGGTCTGACGCCAGAGGGCCCTCATTACCAAGGGGAGGAGACTCCAAGCAGGCACCAACTCCCAACTGAGGGCCCATGTCGACAAGGTGACGTGTGACAGCCAGGCAGGAGTGACCTCACAGCAGAGGGCCTACCTCACAGAAGGGTGAGGAACCCAGCCAGGATAAGACTCTCACCAGAGGGCCCACATCACCAAGGGGATCAGAACCAGGCAGGACTGTCTTCACACCAGGGTGACCACATCATAGAAAGGTGAGGAAACCAGCACATGAGGCCTAAACCAGAGGACCCACATCTCCAAGGGGCTCGGATTGAGGCAGGCATGAGTAGCCTCACAACACAGGGCCAATAGAATAAAAAAGGTGAGGAATCCTGCAGTGGGAACCTCCCAGCAGGCGGCCCAGAGCACCGAGTCTATGTGATCCAGGCTGCAGTGAACTCACAGCAGAGGGCCCACATCATGAAACTGTGAGCAACCCAGCCATTGGGACCTCAGAGCAGAAGGCCCACATCCCCATGGGGATGGGAACCTCGCAGGAGTGTCCTCGCACCACTTAGCACGTATCAGAAAATGTGGGTACCCAGCAGTTAGGGCCTGACGCAAGAGGGCCCTCATCACCGAGGGGAGGAGGCTCTCAGCATGCTCCAACTGCCACAACAGGGCCGATGTTGCCCAGGCGGGGTGTGCCAGCCAGGCAGGAGTGACCTCACAGCAGAGGGCCCACCTCACAGAAGGGTGAGGAACCCAGCCAGGATCAGACTCTCACCAGAGAGCCCACATCTTCAAGGGGATAGGAACCAGGCAAGAGTGTCCTCACACCAGTGGGGCCACATCATCGAAAGGTGAGGGACCCAGCACACGTGGCCTCAAACCAGAGGACACACATCACCAAGGGGCTGGGAGTGAGGCAGGCAGGAGGAGTCTCAAAACAGAGGGCCCATAGAAGAAAAAAGGTGAGGAATCCCGCAGTTGGAACCTCCCAGCAGGCGGCCAGGAGCAGCGAGGCTATGGGATCCAGACCTGACTGAACTCAAAACAGAGGGCCCTCATCATGAAACTGTGAGCAACCCAGGCTTTGGGACCTCAGAGCAGAAGGCCCACATTCCTATGTGGTTGGAAACATGGCATAAGTGTACTCGCACCTCAGGGCACACATCAGAGAATTTTGGGAGCCCAGAAGTTAGGGTCTGACGCCAGAGGGCCCTCATTACCAAGGGGAGGAGACTCCAAGCAGGCACCAACTCCCAACTGAGGGCCCATGTCGACAAGGTGACGTGTGACAGCCAGGCAGGAGTGACCTCACAGCAGAGGGCCTACCTCACAGAAGGGTGAGGAACCCAGCCAGGATAAGACTCTCACCAGAGGGCCCACATCACCAAGGGGATCAGAACCAGGCAGGACTGTCTTCACACCAGGGTGACCACATCATAGAAAGGTGAGGAAACCAGCACATGAGGCCTAAACCAGAGGACCCACATCTCCAAGGGGCTCGGATTGAGGCAGGCATGAGTAGCCTCACAACACAGGGCCAATAGAATAAAAAAGGTGAGGAATCCTGCAGTGGGAACCTCCCAGCAGGCGGCCCAGAGCACCGAGTCTATGTGATCCAGGCTGCAGTGAACTCACAGCAGAGGGCCCACATCATGAAACTGTGAGCAACCCAGCCATTGGGACCTCAGAGCAGAAGGCCCACATCCCCATGGGGATGGGAACCTCGCAGGAGTGTCCTCGCACCACTTAGCACGTATCAGAAAATGTGGGTACCCAGCAGTTAGGGCCTGACGCAAGAGGGCCCTCATCACCGAGGGGAGGAGGCTCTCAGCATGCTCCAACTGCCACAACAGGGCCGATGTTGCCCAGGCGGGGTGTGCCAGCCAGGCAGGAGTGACCTCACAGCAGAGGGCCCACCTCACAGAAGGGTGAGGAACCCAGCCAGGATCAGACTCTCACCAGAGAGCCCACATCTTCAAGGGGATAGGAACCAGGCAAGAGTGTCCTCACACCAGTGGGGCCACATCATCGAAAGGTGAGGGACCCAGCACACGTGGCCTCAAACCAGAGGACACACATCACCAAGGGGCTGGGAGTGAGGCAGGCAGGAGGAGTCTCAAAACAGAGGGCCCATAGAAGAAAAAAGGTGAGGAATCCCGCAGTTGTAACCTCCCCGCAGGTGGCCAGGAGCAGCGAGGCTATGGGATCCAGGCCGGAGTGAACTCACACCAGAGGGCCCTCATCATGAAACTGAGCAACCCACCGTTGGGACCTCAGAGCAGAAGGCCCACATTCCCATGGTGTTGGGAACCTGGCAGGAGTGTACTCGCACCACAGGGCGCACATCAGAAAATTTTGGGAGGCCAGGAGTTAGGGCCTGACGCCAGAGGGCCCTCATTACCAAGGGGAGGAGACTCGCAGCAGGCACCAACTCCCACGAGAGAGCCGACGTCGTCAAGGCGGGGTGGGCCAGCCAGGCAGGAGTGACCTCAGAGAAGAGGGCCCACCTCTCAGAAGTGTGAGGAACCCAGCCAGGATCAGACTCTCACCGGAGGGTCCACATCACCAAGGGGATGGGAACCAGGCAGGAGTGTCCTCACACCAGTGGGGCCACATCAGCCAAAGGTGAGGAACCCAGCACATGTGGCCTCAAACTACAGGACACACATAACCAAGGGGCTGGGAGTGAGGCAGGTGTCGGGAGGGGCACATTTAACTCTAATTTCCCACCAGGAAGAGGAATTAACCAAAGGCTCAGAGTGCCGTGTCGGACCCTGATTATGGCCTAAAGCAAACCTGCGGTTCTGTGGCCAGCTTTCAAGGAAACGAGTTAAGAAAGGAAATCACGGGCACTGTAATTCACAAACCTGCAGAGATATAAATGACAGCTATTGGCAAAAATATATTGAAGTAAGTCTGCAAAGAGGACTTGAAAACGAGGCAGAATTGCAGGAATCATATTTCAGGAGGTAGATTGGAATTGCATTTAAAGCATGTGAAAAGCGGCAGATCTTTGACACTGATGCACTTGGACAAAAGTGCGTAAACATTTTTTCCTGAATATATTCAGGAAAAAACGCATATGCCCTTTTTGGCCAACCAAGCACTCCAGCAATGGAAATCCGCACTACAATGAAGTCTCATTTCCCATTCGTCAAAAGGGCCATCTGAAAAAAGTGTAAAAACCAGAAACACAGGACAGGCCATGGAGAACAGGGAGCCTTGTTATGCTGATGGGCAGGATGTAAATTGCCAACAGACACTCTGGAGATGTTTATGGTGTATCCTGAAACATCTGAAAAACAAAGCTACAGAGCCTAGGGTACTTCCACTTTTAGCCCTATAGCTTAGGAAAATTAAAATCAACAAGACACAGCCAGCACAAAATTTAGGGCTGCTGTGTTTACAAGAAACTCGAGTCCAGTACAAATTAAATATCCCAGAAAGAAAAAAATGGATAAAGGAGTTGTGCTACTTACGTACAACGGAATATCACTCAGCAATGAAATCAATGTCATCAGGCCTGTAGCAGCAAATTGAGTGGATTTAAATATGATGATTCTAAGAGAAATACGTCACACAGAGAAAGATAAGTATCATAAGATATCACTAATAGAGGGAGTGTAAACTTGGCTACACATAAACTGAAATACAAAACCGAACAGAGTCTCACATTTAGATAAAAACTTATGCTTGCTTAAGGGGAATGTTGAGTTGGGGTGTTGTATAAAACCAGAGATTGAAATTAGCACACATACCGTTCCATAAGCCAAATATGTACTAGACAAGACCTACTCTTTGCTCAACGAAATAGACTCATCCATGGTGTATCACCTCACACATGTTAGAATTGGCATCATCAGAAAATCTACAAACAACAAATGCTGGAAAGGGTGTGGAGATAAGGAACCCTCTTCCACTATTGTTGGGAATGTAAATTGATACAGTCACTGTGGAGAACATTATGGAGTTTCATATAAAATTAAGAATAGAATTACCATATGATACAGCAATCCCACTACTGGGCATATACCCAGACAAAACCATAAATCAAAAAGAGACATTCACCGCAATGTTCATTGCATCACTATTTACAATATCCAGGTAATGGAAGCAACCTAAATGCCCACAGACAGACGAATGCATAAAGAAGTGGTACATATATAAAATGGAATATTACTAAGCCATAAAAAGGAATGAAATTGGGTCATTTGTAGAGACGTTGATGGATCTAGAGACTGTCATACAGAGTGAAGTAAGTCAGAAATAGAAAAACAAATCTTGTATATTAATGCCTATATGTGGAACCTAGACAAATTTTACAGATGAACCGTTTTGCAAGGCAGAAATAGAGTAACAGATGTAGACAACAAACGTATGGACACCAAGGGGGGAAAGCTGTTGGGGGGTGGTGGTGGGAGGAGTTGAGAGATTGGGATTGGCATATATACATTTATATGTATAAAAGAGATAACCAAAAAGAACCTGCTGTATAAAAAAATAAAATAAAATTCAAATTACAAAAAGTAAAACAGAGAAAATATTCTTCCCTTCACATACATTTATTTATATGAATAAATTATTTCCATGCTTATATCTGTAAATACAAAAAAGAGGAATAAAATCTACCTTGAACCAAAAACGAAAAAAAGAAAAAAAACAGAACCCACCAGTTACACAGAGGAAAACCGTATCAGGGCACTTGCTCCAGTTGTAAGCAATTCTGAAGTTGGTCAGTGGTGGGGAATCATCTCCCATTCAGCCAGCAGGCCCCACGCAACAAGCGTCCTCATTGCAAAGCTGGGGGACCGTGCCGAGGCATCTGTGAGTAAACGTGGGCTGAGCCCCAGGCCAGCTGCTGCTGAAATGTTCCCACCCTTCCCAGGTAAAACACCTGAATATGTACAAGGACTTGAAAGCCTAGAGGAAGGGCCATGGAGCCACATGAGCGACAGCATGCCAGCCGACTTGGTGCCTGCAGGCCAGCCAGGGTGGTCCTGGCCCTGGGTGCTCTTCTGGAAGCTTTCCATTTCCCTGCCTGAGATACCCCTGCTGTCCCGGCCCCCACTGCTTTCTTCCTCACTCACCTCTGCCCAGGGAGAAATTCCAGCGGCAGGTATGGGTGACACATCCTCTTCTTTAGCAGGTGGCATCTTGGCAACTGCTGCAGAAAGTCCAGCAGAGCCCCACTCACACTGGGCCACCCACAAAGCCGTGGCCTCTCACTCCCTCCCACCAGTCCAGCCCCAACACTGCTGACAGGGCAGAGAAAATGGCGTCAGGCACAGCTGCAGGGGCTCTTGCTGCCTGGAGCGGTGTTTATATTGATCTGAACCCAGGCACACCTGGGGAGGGCTGGCCGGCACGGTCAGGCTTCCCAGGCCAGCCAATAATCACCCCTCAGGTGCTCACAGTTGCAGAAACTGGAACTTGCTGAATCGGCCAGGTCCAAGGAACAGGTGTGGGCTCCTGAGAGTCAGGATAGACAAGGGGCTGCAGCTCTGGCTTGTTTTCTAATTATATTATCTGGCCCATGAGTGGGAGACAACTTCAAGAAAACCCTCTCCTAATGAGAGGAACCCAGGAGTCAGGGAGAGGAGGGGTGGCTGGTGGGTGGAGACAGAGGCCTGGTGCCCCGGGTGCAGTGGAAGTCTCTGGAAGACCAGGTGGAGGGAGGCCACACAGAGTGATGCCCAGGGTCACAGACCTGTCGGAGCTGCTGTTTGTTAGTTCAAGTCCTGCTCTGAGGTGCTCTGTGTCAGATCTGAGTGACAGGTGAGCTGGGAGTGCTCTGCAATGAGGGCGATATGCACGGTTCCTGTGTTCCCAGCCCTGCCATGGTACCTGCAAGGGTAGCTCTGTATCCTGGGAGGGGCCTGACCACGAGAGCCCCATGGGCTGCAGGGGGACCTGCCCAGGGAACACCATATCCTGGGAGGGTCCTGAACATGAGAGCCCCGTGGGCTGGGTTGGGGTACCTGGCCAGGTGAGCTCCATATCCTGGGATTGGCCTGACCTCGAGAGCCCCATGGGCTGCTGGAGTCCTGGTAAAGGATGTCAGGACAGTCAGTTAAGCCACTGAGGATATACCTCCAGTAGTTCCTAAACCCTACACCCTGCTGGTCATTCTACCAACCACCAGGACATGGTATTCTGTATTAGTCTTCAATGATGCCTTCTTTTGTATTCTATTAGTCCCAGAGTCACAAGAAATTTTGGCTTGTGAGTGGCAGGACTCAACATACAACTAAAACAATACTTCCGGGCCGTGTTGTCCCAAGGGTTCAAAAATTCCCACACCATCTTTGGGGAAAGCTCAGCTAAAGACCTAAAAGTTCTACCTCTGGAAAAGGAAACACTCCTTCAATATGCAGACGACATTCTGATCCCCAGCCCTACTAAGGAGACCTCTGAACTATGAAGCCAATAAAGGATACAAGTTGTCCAAGAAAAAGCTCAAATATCACAGACTACGGTGACCTGCCTGGGCTTCATTCTCACAGAAGGTCGGAGAAGCCCATCCCAGGAAAGGGAAGAAACAATTTACAGCCTTACCCATTTCTAAAACTAGAAGACAGCTTAGGGGTTCCTGGGGAGGCCAGGGTTTGCTGCTTCTGGATCCCTAACTACAGTCTACTAGCTCGGCCTCTATATGAAACACTGAAAGGAAAAGGTGATGATCCTTTTGAATAGAATGCAGAAGTGGCCTTTCAAGAATGGAAAGAGCAGTCAATTCAGACCCTTGCACAGGAACTCCCTAATTTAGCTAAACCCTTTGACCTTTACATTCCTGGTGAACGGTGAATCGCCATTGGAGTATTAGTGCAAAACCTGGGACCACTTGAAATGGAACAATGCAAGAATGCGATCCAGGTAGGATAAACTACGGTCACCAAGGGGATTGGCCCACCGCCACATCTGGCCAAGATACTGGCAGTATCCGAAAACCTGGAAATCAGCAGCCCAAAAGGCCACCTCCCTCCTAAGGTAAAAGGACCCCACGTGGTGATCCTAACCACCAAACATGCCCTGAAGTTGCAGGGTTGGCTCCGTGGGCACACTGACCTTGAGTGAGGAGGCCCTCCAACTCCAACCTCCATAGAGATAACCGGGGCAAAGGGGCACCATGACGACTCGTGTGAAGGTGTCTGCACGGGCAAATTTAACGCTCATTTCCCACCAGGAAGAGGAATTAACCAAAGGCTCAGCATGCCGTGCCGGAACCAGATTAGGGCCTGAAGCATTCCTGCGGGTTTGCGGCCAGCTCACAAGAAAGCGAGTTGAAGAAAGGAGCTCAGGGGCACTGTAATTCACAAACCTGCAGAGTTATAAATGACAGCTATGGTCTAAAAATATATTGAGGGAAGGCTGCGAAGAGGACTTGAAAGTGGGGCAGAATTTCAGGAAAACGATTTCAGGGGGTAGACTGGAATTGCATTTAAAGCATAGGAAAAGAGGCAGAACGACGACAATGATGCACTTGGCCAAAAAGGGCGTATGCGTTTTTTCCTGAATATATTCAGGAAAAAACGCATACGCCCTTTTTGGACAACCAAGCAAGCGTGTAAAGGAAATCTGCACTACAATGAAGTCTCACTGCCCCCCGGTCAAAAGGGCCATCTGAAAAAAGTGTAAAATCCAGAAAGGCAGCACAGACCATGGAGAAGAGGGAGCCTTGTCATGCTGATGGGCGGGATGTAAATTGCCAACAACCACTCTGGAGAAGTGTATGGTGTTTCCAGAAACACGTAGGAAACAAAGCAACACAGCCTATGGCACTTCCACTTATGGTCCTATAGCTTAGGGAAATTAAAATCAAAAACACACAGCCACCCCAAAGTTTCGGACGGCTCTGTTTACAAGAACCTCGTCTACGGTACAAGTTAAATATCCAAGAAAGCGAAAAATGGATAAAGAAATTGTGGTACGTACGTACAATGGAATATCACTCACCAATGATATCTATGTCATCAGGCCCATTGCGGCATAATGAGTGGATTCAGGTACGATGATTCTAAGTGAAATAAGTCACACAGAAAATGAAACATCATAAGATATCACGAATACAAGGAATGTAAACTTGGCTACACATGAACTGAATTACAAAACAGAACAGGGTCTCAAATTTAGAAAACCAACTTATGCTTGCTTAAGGGGAAAGGTGAGTTGGGGTGTTGCATAAAACCAGAGATAGAAATTAGCACAGATACCTTTCCATAAGCCAAATATATAATACTCAAGACCTACCCCTTGCTCAACGAAATGGACTAAACACCCCATATTCAAAGCCTAGGAATACACCTGACTGATCAGAATCTTCAAACCCATGGATTTATATGTCTCCATAAGAGAATCAAGCGTGTGTACAGCTGCAAGAATGCAGCAGAGAAAATCCGATAAATCCCATTATCAAAATGAATTACAGAAACAAAACACAATGACAGTGAAATAGAGAGCAATTTTTAAATAATTCATTCAGGGCTTGTGATGCAACCTGGATTTACCACATCTACACCCAGAGCTGAGTGAGACATAAGGTTGGACACTTCGGGCTGATAGCATTGGTGAGGTTCGATGAGCAAGTGCAGACCCTTTGAAGTCATACTGCATGGTACCCATTCCATGGGTCCCAACTCTCCAGGTTTGAGGGATTCTTCCTTCAGCTAAAACATGCATGGAAAACCCAAGTATGGTGCACCATGTGACCGGGAAACGTTTTCAAATGCATCTCAGTTTTCGTCCCCTTTTACTCGGGTTCACCATTCCAGACCCTTTACTAACACTCTCCCCACTTGGAGACTCAGTGCCTTTAACCTCCTGTTTGGCACAGTTTGCAATATCTGCGCAAGATGAACAGGAATAGGGGGAATCAATGAGAGACTAGCTGGAGGTGTCTGCACAGGCAAATTTAACGCTCATTTCCCACCAGGAAGAGGAATTCACCAAAGGCTCAGCATGCCGTGCCGGAACCAGATTAGGGCCTGAAGCAATCATGTGTGTTTGCGGCCAGCTCACAAGAAAGCGAGTTGAAGAAAGGAGCTCAGGGGCACTGTAATTCACAAACCTGCAGAGTTATAAATGACAGCTATCGTCCAAAAATATATTGAAGGAAGGCTGCGAAGAGGACTTGTAAGTGGGCAGAATTGCAAGAAAACGATTTCAGGGGGTAGACTGGAATTGCATTTAAAGCATAGGAAAAGAGGCAGAACGTCGACAATGATGCACTTGGCCAAAAAGGGCGTATGCGTTTTTTCCTGAATATATTCAGGAAAAAACGCATACGCCCTTTTTGGCCAACCATGCAAGCATGTTAAAGAATTATGCACTACAATGAAGTCTCACAGCCCCCTGGTCAAAAGGGCCATCTAAAAAAAGTGTAAAATCCAGAAAGACAGCACAGGCCATGGAGAACAGGGAGCCTTGTTATGCTGATGGGCGGGATGTAAATTGCCAACAGCCACCCTGGAGAAGTGTATGGTGTTTCCTGAAACACCTAAAAAACAAAGCAACGGAGCCTACGGCACTTCCAGTTATGGTCCTATAGCTTAGGGAAATTAAAATCAAAAACACACAGCCACCCCAAATTTTCGGACGGCTCTGTTTACAAGAACCTCATCTATGGTACAAGTTAAATATCCCAGAATGTGAAAAATGGATAAAGAAGATGTGGTTCGTACGTACAATGGAATATCACTCAGCAATGAAATCTATGTCATCAGGCCCATCACGGCATAATGAGTGGATTCAGCTACAGTGATTCTAAGTGAAATAAGTCACACAGAAAATGAAACATCATAAGATATCACTAATACACGGAATGTAAACTTGGCTACACATGAACTGAATTACAAAACAGAACAGGGACTCAAATTTAGAAAACCAACTTATGCTTGCTTAAGGGCAAAGGTGAGTTGGGGTGCTGCATAAAACCAGAGATTGAAAATAGCACAGATACCGTTCCATAAGCCAAATATGTAATAGTCAAGACCTACTCCTTGTTCAACGACATGGACTCAACACCACATATTCAACGCCTAGGAATATACCTGACTAGTCAGAATCTTAAAACCCGTGGATTTATATTTCTCTGTAGGAGAATCAAGCGTTTGTACAGCGGCATGAACGCAGCAGTGAAAATCCGATAAATCCCATTATCAAACTAAATTACAAAAACAAAACACAATGACAGTGAAAGAGACAGCAATTCTTAAATAATTGATTCAGGGCTTGTGATGAAACCTGGATTTACCACATCTACACCCAGAGCTGGGTGAGGCATAAGGCTGGACACTTCGAACTGATAGCATTGGTGAGGTTCGGTGAGCAAATTCAGACCCTTTTTAGTCATACTGCATGGTACCCATTCCATGGGTCAATAATCTCCAGGTTTAAGGAATTCTTCCTTCAGCTAAAACATGCATGGGAAACCCAGAGTATTGTCCACTGTGAGACTGGGAAACCATTTTAAATGGCTCTCAGGTTTCGTTCCCTGGTACTCGGGTTCACCATTCCAGATGCTTTACTAACCCTCTACCCACTTGGAGAGTCAGTGCCTTTAACCTCCTGTTTGGCACAGTTTGCAATTTCTGCACAAGATGAACAGGAATAGGGAGAACCAATGAGAGACTAGCTGTAGGTGTCTCCACGGGCAAATTGAATGCTCATTTCTCACCAGAAAGAGGAATTTACCAAAGGCTCAGCGTGCCGTGCCGAAACCAGATTACGGCCTGAAGCAATCCTGCGGTTTTGCGGCCAGCTCACAAGAAAGCATGTTGAAGAAAGGAGCTCAGGGACACTGTATTTAACAAACCTGCAGAGTTATTAATGACAGGCATCATACAAAAATATATTGAAGTAAGGCTGCGAGGAGGACTTGAAAGCGGGGCAGTATTCCTGGAATATGATTTCAGGACGTAGACGGGAAGTGCTCTGAAAGCATAGGAGAAGAGGCAGATCCTGGACAATGATGCACTTGGTCAAAATGTGCATATGCGTTTTTTCCAGGGCCCTCATTAAAGAGGGTAGGAGGCTCCCAGAATGCTTTAGTGGCCAACAGAGGGCCCACATCATCAAGGCGACGTGAGCCAGCCAGGCAGGAGTGACCTCACATCAGAGGGCCCACCTCACAGAAGGGTAAGGAACCCAGCCAGGATCAGACTCTCACCAGAGTGCCCACATCAGCAAGGGGCTGTGAACCAGGCAGGAGTGTCATCACACCCGTGGGGCCATATCATCAAAAGTTGAGGTAACAAGAAAATGTGGCCTCAAACCAGAGGACCCACATCACCATGGGTCTTGGAGCGAGGCAGGCAGGATTAACCTCACAACACATGGCCCATTGTATAAAAAAGGTGAGGAATCCAGCAGTTGGAACATCCCAGCAGGCGGCCCAGAGCACCGAGGCTATGGGATCCAGGCAGTGATGAACTCACAACAGAGGGCCCTCATCATGAAACTGTGAGCAAACCAGCCGTTGTGACCTCAGAGCACAAGGCCCACATCCCCATGGGGAAGGGAACCAAGTAGGAGTGTCATCGCACCAGTGAGCACACATCAGAAAATGTGGGGAGCCCAGCAGTTAGGGCCTGACACCAGAGGGCTCTCATCACCGAGGAGAGGAGGCTCCCAGCAGGCTCCAACTGCTACCAGTGGGCCGCCGTCGCCAATGCGGGGTGTGCCAGCCAGGCAAGAGTGACCTCAGAGCAGAGGGCCCACCTCACAAAAGTGTGAGGAACCCAAGGAGGATCAGACTCTCACCAGAGGGCCCACATCACCAAGAGAATGGGAACCAGGCTGGAGTGTCCTCACACCAGTGGGACCTCATCAACGAAATGTGAGTGACCCAGCACACGTGGCCTCAAACCAGAGGACACACATCACCAAGGGGCTGGGAGTGAGGCAGGCAGGAGGAGTCTCAAAACAGAGGGCCCATAGAAGAAAAAAGGTGAGGAATCCCGCAGTTGGAACCTCCCAGCAGGCGGCCAGGAGCAGCGAGGCTATGGGATCCAGACCTGACTGAACTCAAAACAGAGGGCCCTCATCATGAAACTGTGAGCAACCCAGGCTTTGGGACCTCAGAGCAGAAGGCCCACATTCCTATGTGGTTGGAAACATGGCATAAGTGTACTCGCACCTCAGGGCACACATCAGAGAATTTTGGGAGCCCAGAAGTTAGGGTCTGACGCCAGAGGGCCCTCATTACCAAGGGGAGGAGACTCCAAGCAGGCACCAACTCCCAACTGAGGGCCCATGTCGACAAGGTGACGTGTGACAGCCAGGCAGGAGTGACCTCACAGCAGAGGGCCTACCTCACAGAAGGGTGAGGAACCCAGCCAGGATAAGACTCTCACCAGAGGGCCCACATCACCAAGGGGATCAGAACCAGGCAGGACTGTCTTCACACCAGGGTGACCACATCATAGAAAGGTGAGGAAACCAGCACATGAGGCCTAAACCAGAGGACCCACATCTCCAAGGGGCTTGGATTGAGGCAGGCATGAGTAGCCTCACAACACAGGGCCAATAGAATAAAAAAGGTGAGGAATCCTGCAGTGGGAACCTCCCAGCAGGCGGCCCAGAGCACCGAGTCTATGTGATCCAGGCTGCAGTGAACTCACAGCAGAGGGCCCACATCATGAAACTGTGAGCAACCCAGCCATTGGGACCTCAGAGCAGAAGGCCCACATCCCCATGGGGATGGGAACCTCGCAGGAGTGTCCTCGCACCACTTAGCACGTATCAGAAAATGTGGGTACCCAGCAGTTAGGGCCTGACGCAAGAGGGCCCTCATCACCGAGGGGAGGAGGCTCTCAGCATGCTCCAACTGCCACAACAGGGCCGATGTTGCCCAGGCGGGGTGTGCCAGCCAGGCAGGAGTGACCTCACAGCAGAGGGCCCACCTCACAGAAGGGTGAGGAACCCAGCCAGGATCAGACTCTCACCAGAGAGCCCACATCTTCAAGGGGATAGGAACCAGGCAAGAGTGTCCTCACACCAGTGGGGCCACATCATCGAAAGGTGAGGGACCCAGCACACGTGGCCTCAAACCAGAGGACACACATCACCAAGGGGCTGGGAGTGAGGCAGGCAGGAGGAGTCTCAAAACAGAGGGCCCATAGAAGAAAAAAGGTGAGGAATCCCGCAGTTGGAACCTCCCCGCAGGTGGCCAGGAGCAGCGAGGCTATGGGATCCAGGCCGGAGTGAACTCACACCAGAGGGCCCTCATCATGAAACTGAGCAACCCACCGTTGGGACCTCAGAGCAGAAGGCCCACATTCCCATGGTGTTGGGAACCTGGCAGGAGTGTACTCGCACCACAGGGCGCACATCAGAAAATTTTGGGAGGCCAGGAGTTAGGGCCTGACGCCAGAGGGCCCTCATTACCAAGGGGAGGAGACTCGCAGCAGGCACCAACTCCCACGAGAGAGCCGACGTCGTCAAGGCGGGGTGGGCCAGCCAGGCAGGAGTGACCTCAGAGAAGAGGGCCCACCTCTCAGAAGTGTGAGGAACCCAGCCAGGATCAGACTCTCACCGGAGGGTCCACATCACCAAGGGGATGGGAACCAGGCAGGAGTGTCCTCACACCAGTGGGGCCACATCAGCCAAAGGTGAGGAACCCAGCACATGTGGCCTCAAACTACAGGACACACATAACCAAGGGGCTGGGAGTGAGGCAGGTGTCGGGAGGGGCACATTTAACTCTAATTTCCCACCAGGAAGAGGAATTAACCAAAGGCTCAGAGTGCCGTGTCGGACCCTGATTATGGCCTAAAGCAAACCTGCGGTTCTGTGGCCAGCTTTCAAGGAAACGAGTTAAGAAAGGAAATCACGGGCACTGTAATTCACAAACCTGCAGAGTTATAAATGACAGCTATTGGCAAAAATATATTGAAGTAAGTCTGCAAAGAGGACTTGAAAACGAGGCAGAATTGCAGGAATCATATTTCAGGAGGTAGATTGGAATTGCATTTAAAGCATGTGAAAAGCGGCAGATCTTTGACACTGATGCACTTGGACAAAAGTGCGTAAACATTTTTTCCTGAATATATTCAGGAAAAAACGCATATGCCCTTTTTGGCCAACCAAGCACTCCAGCAATGGAAATCCGCACTACAATGAAGTCTCATTTCCCATTCGTCAAAAGGGCCATCTGAAAAAAGTGTAAAAACCAGAAACACAGGACAGGCCATGGAGAACAGGGAGCCTTGTTATGCTGATGGGCGGGATGTAAATTGCCAACAGACACTCTGGAGATGTTTATGGTGTATCCTGAAACATCTGAAAAACAAAGCTACAGAGCCTAGGGTACTTCCACTTTTAGCCCTATAGCTTAGGAAAATTAAAATCAACAAGACACAGCCAGCACAAAATTTAGGGCTGCTGTGTTTACAAGAAACTCGAGTCCAGTACAAATTAAATATCCCAGAAAGAAAAAAATGGATAAAGGAGTTGTGCTACTTACGTACAACAGAATATCACTCAGCAATGAAATCAATGTCATCAGGCCTGTAGCAGCAAATTGAGTGGATTTAAATATGATGATTCTAAGAGAAATACGTCACACAGAGAAAGATAAGTATCATAAGATATCACTAATAGAGGGAGTGTAAACTTGGCTACACATAAACTGAAATACAAAACCGAACAGAGTCTCGCATTTAGATAAAAACTTATGCTTGCTTAAGGGGAATGTTGAGTTGGGGTGCTGTATAAAACCAGAGATTGAAATTAGCACACATACCGTTCCATAAGCCAAATATGTACTAGACAAGACCTACTCTTTGCTCAACGAAATAGACTCATCCATGGTGTATCACCTCACACATGTTAGAATGGGCATCATCAGAAAATCTACAAACAACAAATGCTGGAAAGGGTGTGGAGATAAGGAACCCTCTTCCACTATTGTTGGGAATGTAAATTGATACAGTCACTGTGGAGAACATTATGGAGTTTCTTATAAAATTAAGAATAGAATTACCATATGATACAGCAATCCCACTACTGGGCATATACCCAGACAAAACCATAAATCAAAAAGAGACATTCACCGCAATGTTCATTGCATCACTATTTACAATATCCAGGTAATGGAAGCAACCTAAATGCCCACAGACAGACGAATGCATAAAGAAGTGGTACATATATAAAATGGAATATTACTAAGCCATAAAAAGGAATGAAATTGGGTCATTTGTAGAGACGTTGATGGATCTAGAGACTGTCATACAGAGTGAAGTAAGTCAGAAATAGAAAAACAAATCTTGTATATTAATGCCTATATGTGGAACCTAGACAAATTTTACAGATGAACCGTTTTGCAAGGCAGAAATAGAGTAACAGATGTAGACAACAAACGTATGGACACCAAGGGGGGAAAGCTGTTGGGGGGTGGTGGTGGGAGGAGTTGAGAGATTGGGATTGGCATATATACATTTATATGTATAAAAGAGATAACCAAAAAGAACCTGCTGTATAAAAAAATAAAATAAAATTCAAATTACAAAAAGTAAAACAGAGAAAATATTCTTCCCTTCACATACATGTATTTATATGAATAAATTATTTCCATGCTTATAGCTGTAAATACAAAAAAGAGGAATAAAATCTACCTTGAACCAAAAACGAAAAAAAGAAAAAAAACAGAACCCACCAGTTACACAGAGGAAAACCGTATCAGGGCACTTGCTCCAGTTGTAAGCAATTCTGAAGTTGGTCAGTGGTGGGGAATCATCTCCCATTCAGCCAGCAGGCCCCACGCAACAAGCGTCCTCATTGCAAAGCTGGGGGACCGTGCCGAGGCATCTGTGAGTAAACGTGGGCTGAGCCCCAGGCCAGCTGCTGCTGAAATGTTCCCACCCTTCCCAGGTAAAACACCTGAATATGTACAAGGAATTGAAAGCCTAGAGGAAGGGCCATGGAGCCACATGAGCGACAGCATGCCAGCCGACTTGGTGCCTGCAGGCCAGCCAGGGTGGTCCTGGCCCTGGGTGCTCTTCTGGAAGCTTTCCATTTCCCTGCCTGAGATACCCCTGCTGTCCCGGCCCCCACTGCTTTCTTCCTCACTCACCTCTGCCCAGGGAGAAATTCCAGCGGCAGGTATGGGTGACACATCCTCTTCTTTAGCAGGTGGCATCTTGGCAACTGCTGCAGAAAGTCCAGCAGAGCCCCACTCACACTGGGCCACCCACAAAGCCGTGGCCTCTCACTCCCTCCCACCAGTCCAGCCCCAAGACTGCTGACAGGGCAGAGAAAATGGCGTCAGGCTCAGCTGCAGGGGCTCTTGCTGCCTGGAGCGGTGTTTATATTGATCTGAACCCAGGCACACCTGGGGAGGGCTGGCCGGCACGGTCAGGCTTCCCAGGCCAGCCAATAATCACCCCTCAGGGGCTCACAGTTGCAGAAACTGGAACTTGCTGAATCGGCCAGGTCCAAGGAACAGGTGTGGGCTCCTGAGAGTCAGGATAGACAAGGGGCTGCAGCTCTGGCTTGTTTTCTAATTATATTATCTGGCCCATGAGTGGGAGACAACTTCAAGAAAACCCTCTCCTAATGAGAGGAACCCAGGAGTCAGGGAGAGGAGGGGTGGCTGGTGGGTGGAGACAGAGGCCTGGTGCCCCGGGTGCAGTGGAAATGTCTGGAAGACCAGGTGGAGGGAGGCCACACAGAGTGATGCCCAGGGTCACAGACCTGTCGGAGCTGCTGTTTGTTAGTTCAAGTCCTGCTCTGAGGTGCTCTGTGTCAGATCTGAGTGACAGGTGAGCTGGGAGTGCTCTGCAATGAGGGCGATATGCACGGTTCCTGTGTGCCCAGCCCTGCCATGGTACCTGCAAGGGTAGCTCTGTATCCTGGGAGGGGCCTGACCACGAGAGCCCCATGGGCTGCAGGGGGACCTGCCCAGGGAACACCATATCCTGGGAGGGTCCTGAACATGAGAGCCCCGTGGGCTGGGTTGGGGTACCTGGCCAGGTGAGCTCCATATCCTGGGATTGGCCTGACCTCGAGAGCCCCATGGGCTGCTGGAGTCCTGGTAAAGGATGTCAGGACAGTCAGTTAAGCCACTGAGGATATACCTCCAGTAGTTCCTAAACCCTACACCCTGCTGGTCATTCTACCAACCACCAGGACATGGTATTCTGTATTAGTCTTCAATGATGCTTTCTTTTGTATTCTATTAGTCCCAGAGTCACAAGAAATTTTGGCTTGTGAGTGGCAGGACTCAACATACAACTAAAACAATACTTCCGGGCCGTGTTGTCCCAAGGGTTCAAAAATTCCCACACCATCTTTGGGGAAAGCTCAGCTAAAGACCTAAAAGTTCTACCTCTGGAAAAGGAAACACTCCTTCAATATGCAGACGACATTCTGATCGCCAGCCCTACTAAGGAGACCTCTGAACTACGAAGCCAATAAAGGATACAAGTTGTCCAAGAAAAAGCTCAAATATCACAGACTACGGTGACCTGCCTGGGCTTCATTCTCACAGAAGGTCGGAGAAGCCCATCCCAGGAAAGGGAAGAAACAATTTACAGCCTTACCCATTTCTAAAACTAGAAGACAGCTTAGGGGTTCCTGGGGAGGCCAGGGTTTGCTGTTTCTGGATCCCTAACTACAGTCTACTAGCTCGGCCTCTATATGAAACACTGAAAGGAAAAGGTGATGATCCTTTTGAATAGAATGCAGAAGTGGCCTTTCAAGAATGGAAAGAGCAGTCAATTCAGACCCTTGCACAGGAACTCCCTAATTTAGCTAAACCCTTTGACCTTTACATTCCTGGTGAACGGTGAATCGCCATTGGAGTATTAGTGCAAAACCTGGGACCACTTGAAATGGAACAATGCAAGAATGCGATCCAGGTAGGATAAACTACGGTCACCAAGGGGATTGGCCCACCGCCACATCTGGCCAAGATACTGGCAGTATCCGAAAACCTGGAAATCAGCAGCCCAAAAGGCCACCTCCCTCCTAAGGTAAAAGGACCCCACGTGGTGATCCTAACCACCAAACATGCCCTGAAGTTGCAGGGTTGGCTCCGTGGGCACACTGACCTTGAGTGAGGAGGCCCTCCAACTCCAACCTCCATAGAGATAACCGGGGCAAAGGGGCACCATGACGACTCGTGTGAAGGTGTCTGCACGGGCAAATTTAACGCTCATTTCCCACCAGGAAGAGGAATTAACCAAAGGCTCAGCATGCCGTGCCGGAACCAGATTAGGGCCTGAAGCATTCCTGCGGGTTTGCGGCCAGCTCACAAGAAAGCGAGTTGAAGAAAGGAGCTCAGGGGCACTGTAATTCACAAACCTGCAGAGTTATAAATGACAGCTATGGTCTAAAAATATATTGAAGGAAGGCTGCGAAGAGGACTTGAAAGTGGGGCAGAATTTCAGGAAAACGATTTCAGGGGGTAGACTGGAATTGCATTTAAAGCATAGGAAAAGAGGCAGAACGACGACAATGATGCACTTGGCCAAAAAGGGCGTATGCGTTTTTTCCTGAATATATTCAGGAAAAAACGCATACGCCCTTTTTGGACAACCAAGCAAGCGTGTAAAGGAAATCTGCACTACAATGAAGTCTCACTGCCCCCCGGTCAAAAGGGCCATCTGAAAAAAGTGTAAAATCCAGAAAGGCAGCACAGACCATGGAGAAGAGGGAGCCTTGTCATGCTGATGGGCGGGATGTAAATTGCCAACAACCACTCTGGAGAAGTGTATGGTGTTTCCAGAAACACGTAGGAAACAAAGCAACACAGCCTATGGCACTTCCACTTATGGTCCTATAGCTTAGGGAAATTAAAATCAAAAACACACAGCCACCCCAAAGTTTCGGACGGCTCTGTTTACAAGAACCTCGTCTACGGTACAAGTTAAATATCCAAGAAAGCGAAAAATGGATAAAGAAATTGTGGTACGTACGTACAATGGAATATCACTCACCAATGATATCTATGTCATCAGGCCCATTGCGGCATAATGAGTGGATTCAGGTACGATGATTCTAAGTGAAATAAGTCACACAGAAAATGAAACATCATAAGATATCACGAATACAAGGAATGTAAACTTGGCTACACATGAACTGAATTACAAAACAGAACAGGGTCTCAAATTTAGAAAACCAACTTATGCTTGCTTAAGGGGAAATGTGAGTTGGGGTGTTGCATAAAACCAGAGATAGAAATTAGCACAGATACCTTTCCATAAGCCAAATATATAATACTCAAGACCTACCCCTTGCTCAACGAAATGGACTAAACACCCCATATTCAAAGCCTAGGAATACACCTGACTGATCAGAATCTTCAAACCCATGGATTTATATGTCTCCATAAGAGAATCAAGCGTGTGTACAGCTGCAAGAATGCAGCAGAGAAAATCCGATAAATCCCATTATCAAAATGAATTACAGAAACAAAACACAATGACAGTGAAATAGAGAGCAATTTTTAAATAATTCATTCAGGGCTTGTGATGCAACCTGGATTTACCACATCTACACCCAGAGCTGAGTGAGACATAAGGTTGGACACTTCGGGCTGATAGCATTGGTGAGGTTCGATGAGCAAGTGCAGACCCTTTGAAGTCATACTGCATGGTACCCATTCCATGGGTCCCAACTCTCCAGGTTTGAGGGATTCTTCCTTCAGCTAAAACATGCATGGAAAACCCAAGTATGGTGCACCATGTGACCGGGAAACGTTTTCAAATGCATCTCAGTTTTCGTCCCCTTTTACTCGGGTTCACCATTCCAGACCCTTTACTAACACTCTCCCCACTTGGAGACTCAGTGCCTTTAACCTCCTGTTTGGCACAGTTTGCAATATCTGCGCAAGATGAACAGGAATAGGGGGAATCAATGAGAGACTAGCTGGAGGTGTCTGCACAGGCAAATTTAACGCTCATTTCCCACCAGGAAGAGGAATTCACCAAAGGCTCAGCATGCCGTGCCGGAACCAGATTAGGGCCTGAAGCAATCATGTGTGTTTGCGGCCAGCTCACAAGAAAGCGAGTTGAAGAAAGGAGCTCAGGGGCACTGTAATTCACAAACCTGCAGAGTTATAAATGACAGCTATCGTCCAAAAATATATTGAAGGAAGGCTGCGAAGAGGACTTGTAAGTGGGCAGAATTGCAAGAAAACGATTTCAGGGGGTAGACTGGAATTGCATTTAAAGCATAGGAAAAGAGGCAGAACGTCGACAATGATGCACTTGGCCAAAAAGGGCGTATGCGTTTTTTCCTGAATATATTCAGGAAAAAACGCATACGCCCTTTTTGGCCAACCATGCAAGCATGTTAAAGAATTATGCACTACAATGAAGTCTCACAGCCCCCTGGTCAAAAGGGCCATCTAAAAAAAGTGTAAAATCCAGAAAGACAGCACAGGCCATGGAGAACAGGGAGCCTTGTTATGCTGATGGGCGGGATGTAAATTGCCAACAGCCACCCTGGAGAAGTGTATGGTGTTTCCTGAAACACCTAAAAAACAAAGCAACGGAGCCTACGGCACTTCCAGTTATGGTCCTATAGCTTAGGGAAATTAAAATCAAAAACACACAGCCACCCCAAATTTTCGGACGGCTCTGTTTACAAGAACCTCATCTACGGTACAAGTTAAATATCCCAGAATGTGAAAAATGGATAAAGAAGATGTGGTTCGTACGTACAATGGAATATCACTCAGCAATGAAATCTATGTCATCAGGCCCATCACGGCATAATGAGTGGATTCAGCTACAGTGATTCTAAGTGAAATAAGTCACACAGAAAATGAAACATCATAAGATATCACTAATACACGGAATGTAAACTTGGCTACACATGAACTGAATTACAAAACAGAAGAGGGACTCAAATTTAGAAAACCAACTTATGCTTGCTTAAGGGCAAAGGTGAGTTGGGGTGCTGCATAAAACCAGAGATTGAAAATAGCACAGATACCGTTCCATAAGCCAAATATGTAATAGTCAAGACCTACTCCTTGTTCAACGACATGGACTCAACACCACATATTCAACGCCTAGGAATATACCTGACTAGTAAGAATCTTAAAACCCGTGGATTTATATTTCTCTGTAGGAGAATCAAGCGTTTGTACAGCGGCATGAACGCAGCAGTGAAAATCCGATAAATCCCATTATCAAACTAAATTACAAAAACAAAACACAATGACAGTGAAAGAGACAGCAATTCTTAAATAATTGATTCAGGGCTTGTGATGAAACCTGGATTTACCACATCTACACCCAGAGCTGGGTGAGGCATAAGGCTGGACACTTCGAACTGATAGCATTGGTGAGGTTCGGTGAGCAAATTCAGACCCTTTTTAGTCATACTGCATGGTACCCATTCCATGGGTCAATAATCTCCAGGTTTAAGGAATTCTTCCTTCAGCTAAAACATGCATGGGAAACCCAGAGTATTGTCCACTGTGAGACTGGGAAACCATTTTAAATGGCTCTCAGGTTTCGTTCCCTGGTACTCGGGTTCACCATTCCAGATGCTTTACTAACCCTCTACCCACTTGGAGAGTCAGTGCCTTTAACCTCCTGTTTGGCACAGTTTGCAATTTCTGCACAAGATGAACAGGAATAGGGAGAACCAATGAGAGACTAGCTGTAGGTGTCTCCACGGGCAAATTGAATGCTCATTTCTCACCAGAAAGAGGAATTTACCAAAGGCTCAGCGTGCCGTGCCGAAACCAGATTACGGCCTGAAGCAATCCTGCGGTTTTGCGGCCAGCTCACAAGAAAGCATGTTGAAGAAAGGAGCTCAGGGACACTGTATTTAACAAACCTGCAGAGTTATTAATGACAGGCATCATACAAAAATATATTGAAGTAAGGCTGCGAGGAGGACTTGAAAGCGGGGCAGTATTCCTGGAATATGATTTCAGGACGTAGACGGGAAGTGCTCTGAAAGCATAGGAGAAGAGGCAGATCCTGGACAATGATGCACTTGGTCAAAATGTGCATATGCGTTTTTTCCAGGGCCCTCATTAAAGAGGGTAGGAGGCTCCCAGAATGCTTTAGTGGCCAACAGAGGGCCCACATCATCAAGGCGACGTGAGCCAGCCAGGCAGGAGTGACCTCACATCAGAGGGCCCACCTCACAGAAGGGTAAGGAACCCAGCCAGGATCAGACTCTCACCAGAGTGCCCACATCAGCAAGGGGCTGTGAACCAGGCAGGAGTGTCATCACACCCGTGGGGCCATATCATCAAAAGTTGAGGTAACAAGAAAATGTGGCCTCAAACCAGAGGACCCACATCACCATGGGTCTTGGAGCGAGGCAGGCAGGATTAACCTCACAACACATGGCCCATTGTATAAAAAAGGTGAGGAATCCAGCAGTTGGAACATCCCAGCAGGCGGCCCAGAGCACCGAGGCTATGGGATCCAGGCAGTGATGAACTCACAACAGAGGGCCCTCATCATGAAACTGTGAGCAAACCAGCCATTGTGACCTCAGAGCACAAGGCCCACATCCCCATGGGGAAGGGAACCAAGTAGTAGTGTCATCGCACCAGTGGGCACACATCAGAAAATGTGGGGAGCCCAGCAGTTAGGGCCTGACACCAGAGGGCTCTCATCACCGAGGAGAGGAGGCTCCCAGCAGGCTCCAACTGCTACCAGTGGGCCGCCGTCGCCAATGCGGGGTGTGCCAGCCAGGCAAGAGTGACCTCAGAGCAGAGGGCCCACCTCACAAAAGTGTGAGGAACCCAAGGAGGATCAGACTCTCACCAGAGGGCCCACATCACCAAGAGAATGGGAACCAGGCTGGAGTGTCCTCACACCAGTGGGACCTCATCAACGAAATGTGAGTGACCCAGCACACGTGGCCTCAAACCAGAGGACACACATCACCAAGGGGCTGGGAGTGAGGCAGGCAGGAGGAGTCTCAAAACAGAGGGCCCATAGAAGAAAAAAGGTGAGGAATCCCACAGTTGTAACCTCCCCGCAGGTGGCCAGGAGCAGCGAGGCTATGGGATCCAGGCCGGAGTGAACTCACACCAGAGGGCCCTCATCATGAAACTGAGCAACCCACCGTTGGGACCTCAGAGCAGAAGGCCCACATTCCCATGGTGTTGGGAACCTGGCAGGAGTGTACTCGCACCACAGGGCGCACATAAGAAAATTTTGGGAGGCCAGGAGTTAGGGCCTGACGCCAGAGGGCCCTCATTACCAAGGGGAGGAGACTCGCAGCAGGCACCAACTCCCACGAGAGAGCCGACGTCGTCAAGGCGGGGTGGGCCAGCCAGGCAGGAGTGACCTCAGAGAAGAGCGCCCACCTCTCAGAAGTGTGAGGAACCCAGCCAGGATCAGACTCTCACCGGAGGGTCCACATCACCAAGGGGATGGGAACCAGGCAGGAGTGTCCTCACACCAGTGGGGCCACATCAGCCAAAGGTGAGGAACCCAGCACATGTGGCCTCAAACTACAGGACACACATAACCAAGGGGCTGGGAGTGAGGCAGGTGTCGGGAGGGGCACATTTAACTCTAATTTCCCACCAGGAAGAGGAATTAACCAAAGGCTCAGAGTGCCGTGTCGGACCCTGATTATGGCCTAAAGCAAACCTGCGGTTCTGTGGCCAGCTTTCAAGGAAACGAGTTAAGAAAGGAAATCACGGGCACTGTAATTCACAAACCTGCAGAGATATAAATGACAGCTATTGGCAAAAATATATTGAAGTAAGTCTGCAAAGAGGACTTGAAAACGAGGCAGAATTGCAGGAATCATATTTCAGGAGGTAGATTGGAATTGCATTTAAAGCATGTGAAAAGCGGCAGATCTTTGACACTGATGCACTTGGACAAAAGTGCGTAAACATTTTTTCCTGAATATATTCAGGAAAAAACGCATATGCCCTTTTTGGCCAACCAAGCACTCCAGCAATGGAAATCCGCACTACAATGAAGTCTCATTTCCCATTCGTCAAAAGGGCCATCTGAAAAAAGTGTACAAACCAGAAACACAGGACAGGCCATGGAGAACAGGGAGCCTTGTTATGCTGATGGGCGGGATGTAAATTGCCAACAGACACTCTGGAGATGTTTATGGTGTATCCTGAAACATCTGAAAAACAAAGCTACAGAGCCTAGGGTACTTCCACTTTTAGCCCTATAGCTTAGGAAAATTAAAATCAACAAGACACAGCCAGCACAAAATTTAGGGCTGCTGTGTTTACAAGAAACTCGAGTCCAGTACAAATTAAATATCCCAGAAAGAAAAAAATGGATAAAGGAGTTGTGCTACTTACGTACAACGGAATATCACTCAGCAATGAAATCAATGTCATCAGGCCTGTAGCAGCAAATTGAGTGGATTTAAATATGATGATTCTAAGAGAAATACGTCACACAGAGAAAGATAAGTATCATAAGATATCACTAATAGAGGGAGTGTAAACTTGGCTACACATAAACTGAAATACAAAACCGAACAGAGTCTCACATTTAGATAAAAACTTATGCTTGCTTAAGGGTAATGTTGAGTTGGGGTGCTGTATAAAACCAGAGATTGAAATTAGCACACATACCGTTCCATAAGCCAAATATGTACTAGACAAGACCTACTCTTTGCTCAACGAAATAGACTCATCCATGGTGTATCACCTCACACATGTTAGAATGGGCATCATCAGAAAATCTACAAACAACAAATGCTGGAAAGGGTGTGGAGATAAGGAACCCTCTTCCACTATTGTTGGGAATGTAAATTGATACAGTCACTGTGGAGAACATTATGGAGTTTCTTATAAAATTAAGAATAGAATTACCATATGATACAGCAATCCCACTACTGGGCATATACCCAGACAAAACCATAAATCAAAAAGAGACATTCACCGCAATGTTCATTGCATCACTATTTACAATATCCAGGTAATGGAAGCAACCTAAATGCCCACAGACAGACGAATGCATAAAGAAGTGGTACATATATAAAATGGAATATTACTAAGCCATAAAAAGGAATGAAATTGGGTCATTTGTAGAGACGTTGATGGATCTAGAGACTGTCATACAGAGTGAAGTAAGTCAGAAATAGAAAAACAAATCTTGTATATTAATGCCTATATGTGGAACCTAGACAAATTTTACAGATGAACCGTTTTGCAAGGCAGAAATAGAGTAACAGATGTAGACAACAAACGTATGGACACCAAGGGGGGAAAGCTGTTGGGGGGTGGTGGTGGGAGGAGTTGAGAGATTGGGATTGGCATATATACATTTATATTTATAAAAGAGATAACCAAAAAGAACCTGCTGTATAAAAAAATAAAATATAATTCAAATTACAAAAAGTAAAACAGAGAAAATATTCTTCCCTTCACATACATGTATTTATATGAATAAATTATTTCCATGCTTATATCTGTAAATACAAAAAAGAGGAATAAAATCTACCTTGAACCAAAAACAAAAAAAAGAAAAAAAACAGAACCCACCAGTTACACAGAGGAAAACCGTATCAGGGCACTTGCTCCAGTTGTAAGCAATTCTGAAGTTGGTCAGTGGTGGGGAATCATCTCCCATTCAGCCAGCAGGCCCCACGCAACAAGCGTCCTCATTGCAAAGCTGGGGGACCGTGCCGAGGCATCTGTGAGTAAACGTGGGCTGAGCCCCAGGCCAGCTGCTGCTGAAATGTTCCCACCCTTCCCAGGTAAAACACCTGAATATGTACAAGGACTTGAAAGCCTAGAGGAAGGGCCATGGAGCCACATGAGTGACAGCATGCCAGCCGACTTGGTGCCTGCAGGCCAGCCACGGTGGTCCTGGCCCTGGGTGCTCTTCTGGAAGCTTTCCATTTCCCTGCCTGAGATACCCCTGCTGTCCCGGCCCCCACTGCTTTCTTCCTCACTCACCTCTGCCCAGGGAGAAATTCCAGCGGCAGGTATGGGTGACACATCCTCTTCTTTAGCAGGTGGCATCTTGGCAACTGCTGCAGAAAGTCCAGCAGAGCCCCACTCACACTGGGCCACCCACAAAGCCGTGGCCTCTCACTCCCTCCCACCAGTCCAGCCCCAAGACTGCTGACAGGGCAGAGAAAATGGCGTCAGGCACAGCTGCAGGGGCTCTTGCTGCCTGGAGCGGTGTTTATATTGATCTGAACCCAGGCACACCTGGGGAGGGCTGGCCGGCACGGTCAGGCTTCCCAGGCCAGCCAATAATCACCCCTCAGGGGCTCACAGTTGCAGAAACTGGAACTTGCTGAATCGGCCAGGTCCAAGGAACAGGTGTGGGCTCCTGAGAGTCAGGATAGACAAGGGGCTGCAGCTCTGGCTTGTTTTCTAATTATATTATCTGGCCCATGAGTGGGAGACAACTTCAAGAAAACCCTCTCCTAATGAGAGGAACCCAGGAGTCAGGGAGAGGAGGGGTGGCTGGTGGGTGGAGACAGAGGCCTGGTGCCCCGGGTGCAGTGGAAGTCTCTGGAAGACCAGGTGGAGGGAGGCCACACAGAGTGATGCCCAGGGTCACAGACCTGTCGGAGCTGCTGTTTGTTAGTTCAAGTCCTGCTCTGAGGTGCTCTGTGTCAGATCTGAGTGACAGGTGAGCTGGGAGTGCTCTGCAATGAGGGCGATATGCACGGTTCCTGTGTGCCCAGCCCTGCCATGGTACCTGCAAGGGTAGCTCTGTATCCTGGGAGGGGCCTGACCACGAGAGCCCCATGGGCTGCAGGGGGACCTGCCCAGGGAACACCATATCCTGGGAGGGTCCTGAACATGAGAGCCCCTTGGGCTGGGTTGGGGTACCTGCCCAGGTGAGCTCCATATCCTGGGATTGGCCTGACCTCGAGAGCCCCATGGGCTGCTGGAGTCCTGGTAAAGGATGTCAGGACAGTCAGTTAAGCCACTGAGGATATACCTCCAGTAGTTCCTAAACCCTACACCCTGCTGGTCATTCTACCAACCACCAGGACATGGTATTCTGTATTAGTCTTCAATGATGCCTTCTTTTGTATTCTATTAGTCCCAGAGTCACAAGAAATTTTGGCTTGTGAGTGGCAAGACTCAACATACAACTAAAACAATACTTCCGGGCCGTGTTGTCCCAAGGGTTCAAAAATTCCCACACCATCTTTGGGGAAAGCTCAGCTAAAGACCTAAAAGTTCTACCTCTGGAAAAGGAAACACTCCTTCAATATGCAGACGACATTCTGATCGCCAGCCCTACTAAGGAGACCTCTGAACTACGAAGCCAATAAAGGATACAAGTTGTCCAAGGAAAAGCTCAAATATCACAGACTACGGTGACCTGCCTGGGCTTCATTCTCACAGAAGGTCGGAGAAGCCCATCCCAGGAAAGGGAAGAAACAATTTACAGCCTTACCCATTTCTAAAACTAGAAGACAGCTTAGGGGTTCCTGGGGAGGCCAGGGTTTGCTGCTTCTGGATCCCTAACTACAGTCTACTAGCTCGGCCTCTATATGAAACACTGAAAGGAAAAGGTGATGATCCTTTTGAATAGAATGCAGAAGTGGCCTTTCAAGAATGGAAAGAGCGGTCAATTCAGACCCTTGCACAGGAACTCCCTAATTTAGCTAAACCCTTTGACCTTTACATTCCTGGTGAACGGTGAATCGCCATTGGAGTATTAGTGCAAAACCTGGGACCACTTGAAATGGAACAATGCAAGAATGCGATCCAGGTAGGATAAACTACGGTCACCAAGGGGATTGGCCCACCGCCACATCTGGCCAAGATACTGGCAGTATCCGAAAACCTGGAAATCAGCAGCCCAAAAGGCCACCTCCCTCCTAAGGTAAAAGGACCCCACGTGGTGATCCTAACCACCAAACATGCCCTGAAGTTGCCGGGTTGGCTCCGTGGGCACACTGACCTTGAGTGAGGAGGCCCTCCAACTCCAACCTCCATAGAGATAACCGGGGCAAAGGGGCACCATGACGACTCGTGTGAAGGTGTCTGCACGGGCAAATTTAACGCTCATTTCCCACCAGAAAGAGGAATTAACCAAAGGCTCAGCATGCCGTGCCGGAACCAGATTAGGGCCTGAAGCATTCCTGCGGGTTTGCGGCCAGCTCACAAGAAAGCGAGTTGAAGAAAGGAGCTCAGGGGCACTGTAATTCACAAACCTGCAGAGTTATAAATGACAGCTATCGTCCAAAAATATATTGAAGGAAGGCTGCGAAGAGGACTTGAAAGTGGGGCAGAATTTCAGGAAAACGATTTCAGGGGGTAGACTGGAATTGCATTTAAAGCATAGGAAAAGAGGCAGAACCACGACAATGATGCACTTGGCCAAAAAGGGCGTATGCGTTTTTTCCTGAATATATTCAGGAAAAAACGCATACGCCCTTTTTGGACAACCAAGCAAGCGTGTAAAGGAAATCTGCACTACAATGAAGTCTCACTGCCCCCCGGTCAAAAGGGCCATCTGAAAAAAGTGTAAAATCCAGAAAGGCAGCACAGACCATGGAGAAGAGGGAGCCTTGTCATGCTGATGGGCGGGATGTAAATTGCCAACAGCCACTCTGGAGAAGTGTATGGTGTTTCCTGAAACACCTAAGAAACAAAGCAACGGAGACTACGGCACTTCCACTTATGGTCTTATAGATCACGGAAATTAAAATCAAAAACAGACAGCCACCCCAAAGTGTCGGACAGCTCTGTTTACAAGAACCTCGTCTACGGAACAAGTTAAATAACCCAGAAAGAGAAAAATGGATAAAGAAGTGTGGTACGTACGTACAAATGAATATCACTCACCAATGAAATCTATTTCATCAGGCCCGTCGCGGCATAATGAGTGGATTCAGGTACGATGATTCTAAGTGAAATAAGTCACACAGAAAATGAAACATCATAAGTTATCACTAATACACGGTATGTAAACTTGGCTACACATGAACTGAATTACAAAACAGAACAGGGTCTCAAATTTAGAAAACCAACTTATGCTTGCTTAAGGGGAAAAGTGAGTTGGGGTGCTGCATAAAAGCAGAGATAGAAATTAGCACAGATACCTTTCCATAAGCCAAATATGTAATACTCAAGACCTACCCCTTGCTCAACGAAATGGACTAAACACCTCATATTCAACGCCTAGGAATACACCTGACTAGTAAGAATCTTCAAACCCATGGATTTATATGTCTCCGTAAGACAATCAAGCGTGTGTACAGCTGCATGAACGCAGCAGAGAAAATCCGATAAATCCCATTATCAAAATGAATTACAAAAACAAAACACAATGACAGTGAAATAGAGAGCAATTCTTAAATAATTCATTCAGGGCATGTGATGCAACCTGGATTTACCACATCTACACCCAGAGCTGTGTGAGACATAAGGCTGGACACTTCGGGCTGATAGCATTGGTGAGGTTCGGTGAGCAAACGCAGACCCTTTGAAGTCATACTGCATGGTACCCATTCCATGGGTCCCAAACCTCCAGTTTAAGGGATTCTTCCTTCAGCTACAACATTCATGGGAATCCCACAGTATGGTGCACCATGTGACCGGGAAACGTTTTTAAATGCTTCTCAGTTTTCGTCCCCTTTTACTCGGTTTCACCATTCCAGACACTTTACTAACACTCTCCCCGCTTCGGGAGTCAGTGCCTTTAACCTCCTGTTTGGCACAGTTTGCAATTTCTGTGCGAGATGAACAGGAATAGGGAGAACAAATGAGAGACTAGCTGTAGGTGTCTGCACGGGCAAATTTAATGCTCATTTCCCACCAGGAAGAGGAATTAACCAAAGGCTCAGCATGCCGTGCCAGAACCAGTTTAGGGCCTGAAGCAATCCTGCGGTTTTGAACCCAGCTCACAGGAAAGCGAGTTGAAGAAAGGAGCTCGGGGCACTGTAATTCACAAACCTGCAGAGTTATAAATGACAGCTATCGTCCAAATATATATTGAAGTAAGGCTGTGAAGAGGACTTGAACGTGCGGCCGAATTCCAGGAATACCATTTCAGGAGGTAGTCGCTAAGTCCTCTGAAGGTATAGGAAAAGAGGCGAACATAGACAATGATGCACTTGGTCAAAAGGGCATATGCGTTTCTTCCAGGGCCCTCATTAAAGAGGGTAGGACGCTCCCAGCATGCTTCAGTGGCCAACAGAGGCCTCACGTCACCAAGGCGACGTGAGCCAACCAGGCAGGAGTGACCTCACATCAGAGGGCCCACCTCACAGAAGGGTAAAGAACCCAGTCAGGATCAGACTCTTACCAGAGTGCCCACATCAGCAAGGGGCTGGGAACCAGGCAGGAGTGTCCTCACACCCATGGGGCCACATCATCGAAAGTTGAGGTACCCAGCACATGTGGCCTCAAACCAGATGACCCACATCACCATGGGTCTCAGAGCGAGGCAGGCAGGATCAACCTCCCAACACATGGCCCATTGTATAAAAATGGTGAGGAATGTCGCAGTTGGAACCTCCCAGCAGGAGGCCAGGAGCAGCGAGGCTATGGGATCCAGGCCTGACTGAACTCAAAACAGAGGGCCCTCATCATGAAACTGTGAGCAACCCAGACGTTGGGACCTCAGAGCAGAAGGCCCACATTCCCATGTGGTTGGGAACCTGGCAGAAGTGTACTCGCACCACAGGGCACACAACAGAAAATTTGGGAGCCCAGAAGTTAGGGCCTGACGCCAGAGGGCCCTCATTACCAAGGGGAGGAGACTCCAAGCAGGCACCAACTCCCAACTGAGGGCCCATGTCGCCAAGGTGACGTGCAACAGCCAGGCAGGAGTGACCTCACAGCTGAGGGCCTACCTCACAGAATGGGGAGGAACCCAGCCAGGATAAGACTCTCACCAGAGTGCCCACATCACCAAGGGCATCAGAACCAGGCAGGACTGTCTTCACACCAGGGTGGCCACATCATAGAAAGGTGAGGAACCCAGCACATGTGGCCTAAACCAGAGGACCTAGATCTCCAAGGGGCTCGGAGTGAGGCAGGCAGGAGAAGACTCACAACACAGGGCCAATAGAATAAAAAAGGTGAGGAATCCTGCAGTGGGAACCTCCCAGCAGGCGGCCCAGAGCACCGAGTCTATGCGATCCAGGCCGCAGTGAACTCACAGCAGAGGGCCCACATCATGAAACTGTGAGCAACCCAGCCGTTGGGACTTCAGAGCAGAAGGCCCACATCCCCATGGGGTTGGGAACATGGCACGAGTGTCCTCACACCACTTAGCATGTATCAGAAAATGTGGGTACCCAGCAGTTAGGGTCTGACACCAGAGGGCCCTCATCACCGAGGGGAGGAGGCTCCCAGCAGGCTCCAACTGCCACAAGAGGGCCTACGTTGCCAAGGCGGGGTGTGCCAGCCAGGCAGGTGTTACCTCACAGCACAGGGCCCACCTCACAGAAGTGTGATTAACCCAGACAGGATCAGACTCTCACCAGAGGGCCCATATCACCAAGGGGATAGGAACCAGGCAGGAGTGTCCTCACACCAGTGGGGCCACATCTTCGAAAGCTGAGGGACCCAGCACACGTGGCCTCAAACCAGAGGACACACATCACAAAGGGGCTGGGAGTGAGGCAGGCAGGAGGAGCCTCAAAACAGAGGGCCCATAGAAGGAAAAAGGTGAGGAATCCCGCAGTTGGAACCTCCCCGCAGGCGGCCAGGAGAAGCGAGGCTATGGGATCCAGGCCGGAGTGAACTCACACCAGAGGGCCCTCATCATGAAACTGAGCAACGTACCTTTGGGACCTCAGAGCAGAAGGCCCACATTCCCATGGGGTTGGGAACCTGACAGGAGTGTACTCGCACCACAGGGCGCACATCAGAAAATTTTGGGAGCCCAGGAGTTAGGGTCTGACGCCAGAGGGCCCTCATTACCGAGGGGAAGAGTCTCCTAGCAGGCACCAACTCCCAACTGAGGGCCCACGTCGCCAAAGTGACGTGTGCCAGCCAGGCAGGAGTGGCCTCACAGCAGAGGGCCTACCTCACAGAAGGGTGAGGAACCCAGCCAGGATAAGACTCTCACCAGAGAGCCCACATCACCAAGGGGATAGGAACAAGGCAGGAGTGTCCTCACACCAGTGTGGCCACATTATAGAAAGGTGAGGAACCCAGCACATGTGGCCTAAACCAGAGGACCCACGTTTCCAAGGTGCTCCGAGTGAGGCAGGCAGGAGCAGCCTAACAACACAGGGCCCACAGAATAAAAAATGTGAGGAATCCAGCTGTTTGAACCTCCCAGCAGGTGGCCCAGAGCACGGAGTCTATGGGATCCAAGCCACAGAGAACTCACAGCAGAGGGCCCACATCATGAAACTGTGAGCAACCCAGCCAGTGGGACCTCAGAGCAGAAGGCCCACAACCCCATGGGGATGGGAACCTCGCAGGAGTGTCCTCGCACAACTTAGCACATATCAGAAAATGTGGGAACCCAGCAGTTAGGGCCTGATGCCAGAGGGCCCTCATCACGGAGGAGAGGAGGCTACCAGCAGGCTCCAAATGCCACCAGAGGGCCGACGTCACCAAGGAAACGGGAGCAAGCCAGGCAGGAGTTACCTCACAGCAGAGGGCCCACCTCACAGAAGTGTGAGGAACACAAACAGGATAAGACTATAACCAGAGCGGCCACATCACCAAGGGGATGGAAACCAGGCAGGAGTGTCCTCACACCAGTGGGGCCACATCAGCGAAAGGTGAGGAACACAGCACATGTGGCCTCAAACAAGGCGACACACATCACGAAAAGGCTGGGAGTGAGGCATGCAGGAGGAGACTCAAAACACAGGCCCCATAGAATAAAAAAGGTGAGGAACCCCGCAGTTGAAATCTCCAAGCAGGTGGCCCAGAGCACCGAGGCTATGGGATCCATGCCGGAGTGAACTCACAGCAGAGGGCCCACATTCTGACACTGTGAGCAACCCAGCCGTTGGGACCACAGAGCAGAAAGCCCACATCCCCAAGGGGATGGGACCCTGGCAGGAGTGTACTCGCACGACAGGGCGCACATCAGAAAATTTTGGGAGCCCATGAGTTAGGGCCTGACGCCAGAGGGCCCTCATTACCGAGGGGAGGAGACTCCCAGCAGGCACCAACTCCCAACTGAGGGCCCACATCGCCAAGGTGACGTGTGCCAGCCAGGCAGGAGTGACCTCACAGCAGAGGGTCCACCTCCCAGAAGTGTGAGGAATCCAGACAGGATCAGACTCTCACCAGAGGGCCCCCATCGCCAAGGGGATGGGAAACAGGCAGGAGTGTCCTCACACCAGTGGGGCCACATCAATAAAGGTGAGGAAACCTGTACATGTGGCCTAAACCAGAGGACCTACATCACAAAAGGGCTGGGAGTGAGTCAGGAAGTTGGAGCATGAAAACTCAGGACCCAAAGAATAAAAAAGTTAAGGAATCCAGCCGTAGGAACCTCCCAGCAGGCGGCTCAGAGCCAGAGTCTATGAGATCTAGGCCTGAGTGAACTAACACCAGAGAGTCAACATCATGAAATGGTGAACAACACAGGTGTTGGGACCTTAGAGCAGAAGGCCCACATGCCCATGGGGAAGGGAACCTGGCAGGAGTGCCCTCGCACCACTTAGCACGTATCAGAAAATGTGGGAACCCAGCAGTTAGGGCCTGATGCCAGAGGGCTTCATCACCGAGGGGAGGAGGCTCCCAGGAGGCTCCAACGGCCATCAGAGCGCCGACGTTGCCAAGGCGGGGTGTGCCAGCCAGGCAGGAGTTACCTTAGAGAAGAGGGCCCACCTCACAGAAGTGTGAGGAACCCAACCAGGATCAGACTGTCACCGGAGGGACCATATCACCAAGGGGATAGGAACCAGGCAGGAGTGTCCTCACACCAGTGGGGCCACATCATCCAAAGATGAGGAACCCAGCACATGTGGCCTCAAACCAGAGGACACACATCACCAAGGGGCTGGGAGGGAGGGAGGTGTCTGGAGGGGCACATTTAACTCTCATTTCCCACCAGGTAGAGGAATTAACCAAAGGCTTAGCATGCCGTGCCGGAACCAGATTAGAGCCTGAAGCAATCCTGTGGGTTTGCGGCCAGCTCACAAGATAGCGAGTTGAAGAGAGGAGCTCAGGGGCACTGTAACTCACAAACCTGCAGAGTTATAAATGACAGCTCTTGTCCAAAAATATATTGAAGGAAGGCTGCGAAGAGGAATTGTAAGCGGGCAGAATTGCAGGAAAACGATTTCAGGGGGTAGAATGGAATTGCATTTAAAGCATAGGAAAAGAGGCAGAACGTCGACAATGATGCTCTTGGCCATAAAGGGCGTATGCATTTTTTCCTGAATATATTCAGGAAAAAACGCATACGCCCTTTTTGGCCAACCAAGCAAGCATGTTAAAGAAATCTGCACTACAATGAAGTCTCACTGCCCCCCGGTCAAAAGGGCCATCTGAAAAAAGTGTAAAATCCAGAAAGACAGCACAGGCCATGGAGAACAGGGAGCCTTGTTATGCTGATGTGTGGGATGTAAATTGCCAACAGCCACTCTGGGGAAGTGTATGGGGTTTCCTGGAACACCTAAAAAACAAAGCAACGGAGCCTACGGCACTTCCACTTATCGTCCTATAGCTTAGGGAAATTAAAATCAAAAACACACAGCCACCCCAAAGTTTCGGACGGCTCTGTTTACAAGAACCTCGTCTACGGTACAAGTTAAATATCCCAGAATGTGAAAAATGGATAAAGAAGTTGTGGTACGTACGTACAATGGAATATCACCCACCAATGAAATCTATGTCATCAGGCCCGTCGCGGCATAATGAGTGGATTCAGGTACGATGATTCTAAGTGAAATGAGTCACACAGAAAAGGAAACATCCTAAGATATCACTAATACATGGAATGTAAACTTGGCTACACATGAACTGAATTACAAAACAGAACAGGGTCTCAAATTTAGAAAACCAACTTATGCTTGCTTAAGGGGAAAGGTGAGTTGGGGTGCTGCATAAAACCAGAGATAGAAATTAGTACAGACACATTTCCATAAGCCAAATATGTAATAGTCAACACCTACCCTTGGCTCAACGAAATGGACTAAACACCCCATATTCAACGCCTAGGAATACACCTGACTAGTAAGAATCCTCAAACCCATGGATTTATATGTCTCCGTAAGAGAATGAAGCGTGTGTACAGCGGCATGAATGCAGCAGAGAAAATCCGATAAATCCCATTATCAAAATGAATTACAGAAACAAAACACAATGACAGTGAAATAGAGAACAATTCTTAAATAATTCATTCAGGGAATGTGATGCAAACTGGATTTACCACATCTACACCCAGAGATGAGTGAGACATAAGGTTGGACACTTCGGGCTGATACCATTGGTGTGGTTCGATGACCAAATGCAGACCTTTGAAGTCATACTGCATGGTACCCATTCCATGGGTCCCAAACCTCCAGTTTAAGGGATTCTTCCTTCAGCAAAAACGTGCAGGGGAAACCCACAGTATGGTGCACCATGTGACCGGGAAAAGTTTTTAAATGCATCTCAGGTTTCGTCCCCTGGTACTCGGGTTCACCATTCCACACGCTTTACTAACATTCTCCCAATTGGAGAGTCAGGGCCTTTAACCTCCTGGTTGGCACAGTTTGCAATTTCTGCGCAAGATGAACAGGAATAGGGAGAACCAATGAGAGACTAGCTGTAGGTGTCTGCACGGGCAAATTTAACGCTCATTTCCCACCAGGAAGAGGAATTAACCACAGGCTCAGCATGCGGTGCCGGAACCAGATTAGGGCCTGAAGCAATCCTGCGGGTTTGCGGCCAGCTCACAAGATAGCAAGTCGGAGAAAGGAGCTCAGGGGCACTGTAATTCACAAACATACAGAGTTATAAATGACAGCTATCGTCCAAAAATATATTGAAGGAAGGCTGCGAAGACGACTTGTAAGCGGGGCATAATTGCAGGAAAATGATTTCAGGGGGTAGACGGGAATTGCATTTAAAGCATAGGAAAAGAGGCAGAACGTCGACAATGATGCTCTTGGCCATAAAGGCCGTATGCGTTTTTCCCTGAATATATTCAGCAAAAAACGCATACGCCCTTTTTGGCCAACCAAGCAAGCATGTTAAAGAAATCTGCACTACAATGAAGTCTCACTGCCCCCTGGTCAAAACGACCATCTGAAAAATGTGTAAAATCCAAAAAGGCAGCAGAGGCCATGGAGAACAGGGAGCCTTGTTATGCTGATGGGCGAGATGTAAATTACCAACAGCCACTCTGGAGAATTGTATGGGGTTTCCTGGACCACCTAAAAAACAAAGCAACGGAGCCTTCAGCACTTCCACTTATGGTCCTATAGCTTAGGGAAATTAAAATCAAAAACACACAGCCGCCCCAAAGTTCTGACGGCTCTGTTTACAAGAACCTCGTCTACGGTACAAGTTAAATATCCCAGAATGTGAAAAATGGATAAAGAAGTTGTGGTACGTACGTACAATGGAATATCACTCACCAATGAAATCTATGTCATCAGGCCCGTCGCGGCATAATGAGTGGATTCAGGCACGATGATTCTAAGTGAAATGAGTCACACAGAAAATGAAACATTATAAGATATCACTAATACACGGAATGTAAACTTGGCTACACATGAACTGAATTACAAAACAGAACAGGGTCTCAAATTTAGAAAACCAACTTACGCTTGCTTAAGGGGAAAGGTGAGTTGGGGTGCTGCATAAAACCAGAGATAGAAATTAGCACAGATACCTTTCCATAAGCCAAATATGTAATAGGCAAGACCTACCCTTTGCTCAACGAAATGGACTAAACACCCCATATTCAACGCCTAGGAATACACCTGACTAGTAAGAATCTTCAAACCCATGGATTTATATGTCTCTGTAAGAGAATGAAGCGTGTGTACAGCGGCATGAATGCAGCAGAGAAAATCCGATAAATCCCATTATCAAAATGAATTACAAAAACAAAACAAAAGAACAGTGAAATAGAGAGCAATTCTTAAATAATTCATTCAGGGCTTGTGATGCAACCTGGATTTACCACATCTACACCCAGAGCTGAGTGAGACATAATGTAGGGCACTTCGGGCTGATAGCATTGGTGAGGTTCGATGAGCAAATGCAGACCCTTTGAAGTCATACTGCGTGGTACCCATTCCATGGGTCCCAACTCTCCAGGTTTAAGGGATTCTTCCTTCAGCTAAAACATGCATGGGAAACCCACAGTATGCTGCACCATGTGACCGGGAAACGTTTTCAAATGCATCTCAGGTTTAGTCCCCTGGTACTCGGGTTCACCATTCCGCACGCTTTACTAACATTCTCCCCACTTGGAAAGTCAGGGCCTTTAACCTCCTGTTTCACAGAGTTTGCAATTTCTGCGCAAGATGAACAGGAATAGGGAGAACCAATGAGAGACTAGCTGTAGGTGTCTGCACGGGAAAATTTAACGATCATTTCCCACCAGGAAGAGGAATTAACCAAAGGCTCAGCATGCCGTGCCGGAAGCAGATTAGGGCCTGAAGCAATCTTGAGGGTTTGCGGCCAGCTCACAAGAAAGCGAGTTGAAGAAAGGAGCTCAGGGGCACTGTAATTCACAAACATGCAGAGTTATAAATGAGAGCTATCGTCCAAAAATATATTGAAGGAAGGCTGTGAAGACGGCTTGTAAGCGGGGCAGAATTGCAGGATAACGATTTCAGGGGGTAGATGGGAATTGCGTTTAAAGCATAGGAAAAGAGGCAGAACGTGGACAATGATGCTCTTGCCCATAAAGGGCATATGCGTTTTCTCCTGAATATATTCAGTAAAAAACGCATACGCCCTTTTTGGCCAACCAAGCAAGCATGTTAAAGAAATCTGCACTACAATGAAGTCTCACTGCCCCCCTGTCAAAAGGGCCATCTGAAAAATATATAAAATCCAGAAAGGCAGCAGAGGCCATGGAGAACAGGGAGCCTTGTTATGCTGATGGGCGAGATGTAAATTGCCAACAGCCACTCTGGAGAAGTGTATGGGGTTTCCTGGAACACCTAAAAAACAAAGCAACGGAGCCTTCGGCACTTCCACTTATGGTCCTATAGCTTAGGGAAAATAAAATCAAAAACACACAGCCACCCCAAAGTTCAGACGGCTCTGTTTACAAGAACCTCATCTACGGTACAAGTTAAATATCCCAGAATGTGAAAAATGAATAAAGAAGTTGTGGTACGTACGTACAATGGAATATCACTCACCAAAGAAATCTATGTCATCAGGCCCGTCGCGGCATAATGAGTGGATTCAGGTACGATGATTCTAAATGAAATGAGTCTCACAGAAAATGAAACATCATAAGATATCACTAATACACGGAATGTAAACTTGGCTACACATGAACTGAATTACAAAACAGAAGAGGGTCTCAAATTTAGAAAACCAACTTACGCTTGCTTAAGGGGAAAGGTGAGTTGGGGTGCTGCATAAAACCAGAGATAGAAATTAGCACAGATACCTTTCCATAAGCCAAATATGTAATAGGCAAGACCTACCCTTTGCTCAACGAAATGGACTAAACACCCCATATTCAACGCCTAGGAGTACACCTGACTAGTAAGAATCTTCAAACCCTTGGATTTATATGTCTCTGTAAGAGAATGAAGCGTGTGTACAGCGGCATGAATGCAGCAGAGAAAATCCGATAAATCCCATTATCAAAATGAATTACAAAAACAAAACAAAAGAACAGTGAAATAGAGAGCAATTCTTAAATAATTCATTCAGGGCTTGTGATGCAACCTGGATTTACCACATCTACACCCAGAGCTTAGTGAGACATAAGCTTGGGCACTTCGGGCTGATAGCATTGGTGAGGTTCGATGAGCAAATGCAGACCCTTTGAAGTCATACTGCGTGGTACCCATTCCATGGGTCCCAACGCTCCAGGTTTAAGGGATTCTTCCTTCAGCTAAAACATGCATGGGTAACCCACAGTATGGTGCACCGTGTGGCCGGGAAACGTTTTCAAATGCATCTCAGGTTTCGTCCCCTTTTACTCGGGTTCACCATTCCAGACCCTATACTAACACTCTCCCCACTTGGAGAGTCAGTGCCTTTAACCTCCTGTTTGGCACAGTTTGCAATTTCTGCGCAAGATGAACAGGAATAGTGAGAACCACTGAGAGACTAGCTCTTGTTGTCTGCACGGGCAAATTTAACGCTTATTTCCCAGCAGGAAGAGGAATTAACCAAAGGCTCAGCATGCCGTGCCGGAACCTGATTAGGGCCGGAAACAATCCTGCGGTTTTGCGGCCAGCTCACAAGAAAGCGAGTTGAAGAAAGGAGCTCAGGGGCACTGTATTTCACAAACCTGCAGAATTACAAATGACAGCTATCGTCCAAAAATATATTGAAGTAAGGCTGCGAAGATGACTTGAAATCGGACTTGAAAGCAGGGCAGAATTGCAGGAAAATGATTTCAGGGGGTAGAATGGAATTGCATTTAAAGCATAGGAAAAGAGGCAGAACATCGACAATGATGCACTTGGCCAAAAAGCGCGTATGCGTTTTTTCCTGAATATATTCAGGAAAAAACACATACGCCCTTTTTGGCGAACCAAGCAAGCATGTTAAAGACATCTGCACTAAAATGAAGTCTCACTGCCCCACGGTCAAAAGGGCCATCTGAAAAAAGTGTAAAATCCAGAAAGGCAGCACAGGCCATGGAGAAGTGGGAGCCTTGTTATGCTGATGGGCAGGATGTAAATTGCCAACAGCCACTCTGGAGAAGTGTATGGTGTTTCCTCAAACAGGTAAAAAACAAGACAACGGAGCCTACGGCATTTCCACTTATGGTCCTATAGCTTAGGGAAATTAAAATCAAAAAAACACAGCCACCCCAAAGTTTGGTACGGCTCTGCTTACAAGAACCACGTCAACGGTACAAGTTAAATATCACAGAAAGCGAAATATGGATAAAGATGTTGTGGTACATACGTAGAATAGAATATCACTCAGCAATGAAATCTATCTCATGAGGCCCATAGCAGCATAATGAGTGGATTCAGGTACGATGATTCTAAGTGAAATAAGTGACACAGAAAGAGAACGATCAAAATATATCACTAATAAACGGAATGTAAACTTGGCTACACATGAACTGAATTACAAAACAGAACAGTGTCTCACATTCAGAAAACAAACTTACGCTTTCTTAAGGGGAAAGGTGAGTTGGGGTGCTACTTCAACCAGAGAATGTAATTAGCACAGATACCGTTCCATAAGCCATATATGTAATATACAAGATTTACTTCTTGCTCAACGAAATGGACTCAACATCACATATTCAACTCCTAGGTATATACCTGAATAGAACGAATCCTAAAACCTATGTATTTATATGTCTCCATAAGGGAATCCAGTGTGTGTACAGAGTCATAAATGCAGCAGTGAAAATCACCTAAATCCCATTATACAAATAAATTTTAAAAACTATCACAAAGACAGTGAAATAGCAATTCTTAAATAATTCATTCATGGCTTGTGAAGAAACCTGGATTTACCATATCCATACCCACAGCTGGGTGAGACATGAGGCTGGACACTTGGGATGATAGGATTGGTGAGGTTCGGTGAGGAAAAGCAGACCCTTTGAAGTCATACTGCATGGTACCCATTCCAAGGGTCCCAACTCTCCAGGTTTAAGGGATTCTTCCTTCAGCTTAAACATGCATGGGGAAAGCAGAGTATGATGCACTGTGTGATCTGGAAATGTTTTTAAATGCATCTCAGGTTTCGTCCCCTGGTACTCGGTTTCACCATTCCAGACGCTTTACTAACACTCTCCCCACTTGGAGAGTCAGTGCCTTTAACCTCCTGTTTGGCACAGTTTGCAATTTCTGCGCAAGATGAACAGGAATAGGGAGAACCAGTGAGAGACTAGCTGTAGGTTTGTGGACAGGCACATTTAACTCTCATTTCCCTCCAGGGAGAGGAATTAACAAAAGGCTCAGCTTGCCATGCTGGAACAAGATTAGGGCCTGAAGCAATTCTGCAGTATTGCGGCAAATTCACAAGAAAGCAAGTTGAAGAAAGAGGCTCAGGGGCACTGTAACTCACAAACCTGCAGAGTTATAAATGACAGCTATCGTCCGAAAATATATTGAAGGAAGGCTGCAAAGAGGACTTGAAAATGAGGCAGAATTGAAGGAATCGTATTTCAGGAGGTAGATAGGAATTGCATTTAAAGCATATGAAAAGCGGCAAATCATTGACAGTGATGCACTTGGACAAAAAGTACATATACATTTTTTCCTGAATATATTCAGGAAAAAACGCATATGCACTTTTTGGCCAACCAAGCACTGGAGCAATGGAAATCCGCACGACAATGAAGTCTCATTTCCCATTCGTCAAAAGGGCCATCTGATAAACGTGTAAAAATCAGAAACACAGGACAGGCCATGGAGAACAGGGAGCCTTGTTATGCTGATGGGCGGGATGTAAATTGCCAACAGACACTCTGGAGATGTTTATGGTGTATCC
The DNA here is from genome assembly GCF_059928025.1 of Delphinapterus leucas. Lineage (NCBI taxonomy): Eukaryota > Metazoa > Chordata > Mammalia > Artiodactyla > Monodontidae > Delphinapterus > Delphinapterus leucas. The sequence goes on from NW_028322250.1 coordinate 4,969,904, forward strand.
TGAAACATCTAAAAAACAAAGCTACAGAGCCTAGGGCACTTCCACTTATGGCCCTATAGCTTAGTAAAATTAAAATCAACAAGACACAGCCCACATAAAATTTAGGGCTGCTGTGTTTACGAGAACCTCAAGTCCAGTACAAATTAAATATCTCAGAAAGAAAAAAATGGATAAAGAAGTTGTGCTATTACGTTCAACGGAATATCACTCAGCAATGAAATCAATGTCATCAGGCCTGCAGCAGCAAATTGAGTGGATTTGAGTATGATGATTCTAAGAGAAATATGTCACACAGAGAAAGATAATTATCATAAGATATCACTAATAGAGGGAGTGTAAACTTGGCTACACATAAACTGAATTACAGAACCGAACAGAGTCTCACATTTAGATAAAAAACTTATGCTTGCTTAAGGGGAAAGTTGAGTTGGGGTGCTGTATAAAACCAGAGATTGAAATTAGCACACATACCGTTCCATAAGCCAAATATGTAATAAACAAGACCTACTCTTTGCTCAACGATATAGACTCATCCATGGTGTATCACCTCACACCTGTTAGAATGGGCATCATCAGAAAATCTACAAACAACAAATGCTGGAAAGGGTGTGGAGATAAGGAACCCTCTTCCACTATTGTTGGGAATGTAAATTGATACAGTCACTGTGGAGAACATTATGGAGTTTCTTATAAAACTAAGAATAAAATTACCATATGATACAGCAATCCCACTACTGGGCATATACCCAGACAAAACCATAAATCGAAAAGAGACATTCACCGTGATGTTCCTTGCATCACTATTTACAATATCCAGGTAATGGAAGCAACCTAAATGCCCACAGACAGACGAATGCATAAAGATGTGGTACATTTATAAAATGGAATATTACTAAGCCATAAAAAGGAATGAAATTGGGTCATTTGTAGACGTTGATGGATCTAGAGACTGTCATACAGAGTGAAGTAAGTCAGAAAGAGAGAAACAAATCTTGTATATTAATGCATATATGTGGAACCTAGAAAAATTCTACTGATGAACCATTTTGCAAGGCAGAAATAGAGCAACACATGTAGACAACAAACGTATGGACACCAAGGCGGGAAAGCTGTTGGGTGGGTGGTGGTGGGAGGAGTTGAGAGATTGGGATTGCTGTGTATACATTTAGATGTATAAAATAGATAACCAAAAAGAACCTGCTGTATAAAAAAATAAAATAAAATTTAAAAAAGTAAAACAGAAAAAATATTCTTCCCTTCACATACATGTATTTATATGAATAAATTATTTCCATGCTTATATCTGTAAATACAAAAAAGAGGAATAAAATCTACCTTGAACCAAAAACGACAAAAAGAAAAAAAAACAAAACAGAACCCACCAGTTACACAGAGGAAAACCGTATCAGGGCACTTGCTCCAGTTGTAAACAATTCTGAAGTTGGTCAGTGGTGGGGAATCATCTCCCATTCAGCCAGCAGGCCCCACGCAACAAGCATCCTCATTGCAAAGCTGGGGGACCGTGCCGAGGCATCTGTGAGTAAACGTGGGCTGAGCCCCAGGCCAGCTGCTGCTGAAATGTTCCCACCCTTCCCAGGTAAAACACCTGAATATGTACAAGGACTTGAAAGCCTAGAAGAAGGGCCATGGAACCACATGAGCCACAGCATGCCAGCCGACTTGGTGCCTGCAGGCCAGCCAGGATGGTCCTGGCCCTGGGTGTTCTTCTGGAAGCTTTCCATTTCCCTGCCTGAGATACCCATGCGGTCCCGGCCCCCACTGCTTTCTTCCTCACTCACCTCTGCCCAGGGAGAAATTCCAGCGGCAGGTATGGGTGACACATCCTCTTCTTTAGCAGGTGGCATCTTGGCAACTGCTGCAGAAAGTCCAGCAGAGCCCCACCCACACTGGGCCACCCACAAAGCCGTGGCCTCTCACTCCCTCCCACCAGCCCAGCCCGAGACTGCTGACAGGGCAGAGAAAATGGCGTCAGGCACAGCTGCAGGGGCTCTTGCTGCCTGGAGCAGTGTTTATATTGATCTCAACCCAGGCACACCTGGGGAGGGCTGGCCGGCACGGTCAGGCTTCCCAGGCCAGCCAATAATCACCCCTCAGCACCTCACAGTTGCAGAAAATGGAACTTGCTGAATCGGCCAGGTCCAAGGAACAGGTGTGGGCTCCTGAGAGTCAGGATAGACAAGGGGCTGCAGCTCTGGCTTGTTTTCTAATCATATTATCTGGCCCTTGAGTGGGAGACAATTTCAAGAAAAGCCTCTCCTAATGAGAGGAACCCAGGAGTCAGGGAGAGGAGGGGTGGGTGGTGGGTGGAGAAAGAGGCCTGGTGCCCCGAGTGCAGTGGAAGTCTCTGGAAGACCAGGTGGAGGGAGACCACACAGAGTGATGCCCAGGGTCACAGACCTGTCGGAGCTGCTGTTTGTTAGTTCAAGTCCTGCTCTGAGGTGCTCTGTGTCAGATATGAGCGACAGGTGAGCTGGGAGTGCTCTGCAATGAGGGCTATGTGCACGGTGCCTGTGTGCCCAGCCCTGCCACGGTACCTGCAAGGGTAGCTCTGTATCCTGGGATGGACCTGACCACGAGAGCCCCATGGGCTGCAGGGGACCTGCCCAGGGAACCCCATATCCTGGGAGGGGCCTGAACACGAGAGCCCCGTGGGCTGGGGTGGGGTACCTGACCAGGTGAGCTCCATATCCTGGGATTGGCCTGACCTCGAGAGCCCCATGGGCTGCTGGAGTCCTGGTAAAGGATGTCAGGACAGTCAGTGAAGCCACCGAGGATATACCTCCAGTAGTTCCTAAATCCTACACCCTGCTGGTCATTCTACCAACCACCAGGACATGGTATTCTGTATTAGTCTTCAATGATGCCTTCTTTTGTATTCCATTAGTCCCAGAGTCACAAGAAATTTTGGCTTGTGAGTGGCAGGACTCAACATACAACTAAAACAATACTTCCGGTCCGTCTTGCCCCAAGGGTTCAAAACTTCCCACACCATCTTTGGGGAAAGCTCAGTTAAAGACCTAAAAGTTCTACCTCTGGAAAAGGAAACACTCCTTCAATATGCAGACGACATTATGATCGCCAGCCCTACTAAGGAGGCCTCTGATCTACCAAGCCAATAAAGGATAGAAGTTGTCCAAGAAAAAGCTCAAATATCACAGACTACGGTGACCTGCCTGGGCTTCATTCTCACAGAAGGTCGGAGAAGCCCATCCCAGGAAAGGGAAGAAACAATTTACAGCCTTACCCCTTTCTAAAGCTAGAAGACAGCTGAGGGGTTCCTGGGGAGGCCAGGGTTTGCTGCTTCTGGATCCCTAACTACAGTCTACTAGCTGGGCCTCTATATGAAACACTGAAAGGAAAAGATGATGATCCTTTTGAATAGAATCCAGAAGTGGTCTTTCAAGAATGGAAAGAGCAGTCAATTCAGACCCTTGCCCTGGAACTACCTAATTTAGCTAAACCCTTTGACCTTTACATTCCTGGTGAAAGGTTAATTGATATTGGAGTATTAGTGCAAAAAATGGGACCACTTGAAATGGAACAATGCAAGAATGCCATCCAGGTAGGATAAACTATGGGCACCAAGTGGCTTGGCTCACCGCCACATCTGGCCAAGATACTGGCGGTATCTAAAAACCTGGAAATCAGCAGCCCAAAAGGCCACCTCCCTTCTAAGGAAAAAGGACCCCACGTGGTGATCCTAACCCCCAAACATGCCCTGAAATTGCAGGGTTTGCTCCGTGGGCACACTGACCTCGAGTGAGGAGGCCCTCCAACTCCAACCTCCAGAGAGATAACCGGGGGCAACGGGGCACCATGACGACTCGTGTGACCATCACTTGACCTGGAGTTTCTCTAATAAAACAACAAGAGTGTGTCCCAAAAGAGTAGACTACTGCTTGCAGGACTTACTTCACCCAGAGGGGAGCTAATAATCCTGGCGGGGTAACCGTATATCATGCTGTCACCATAGAAAAGCCTACAGACACCGTGATGATGGTGGCCAATAAGACCGGCTGGACTCCTGTTTACTTCAAAAGGTTGTTGACTCAGTGGCCATCATGGTCCTTCATCACCACTGACCCTGAAATATCTGGGAGTTGAGCGGGCAGGGTCCTGACACCTGGTGCTGTTTTCACATTAATTCAGGGGTCTAATTGAAGAAAGCGCAGACTACTGGTCAGAGCATCTAGGCTGGCAGAAACGGTCAGCCTAAGGTGGCCAAACAAATGTGGGGAGGGGTGAAACTGGACCTCACAGCGTCACTGCACATCTCCTTCCTGGACCCAGAAAGGTCATTAGAATCTATAACACTTCCAATACTGGTGCTCAGGCGGACGAGCAGGGAGGCAGGAGGCCTGGGGACAATCAACGTCACCTGCAGGCTGCTGGGGAGAAGTTCTGACCCTCGCCCACGGGTATGAGGGCTCCTAACTCAGCACTCAGCAGTTACAGAGGAAGGGTCTGCACCCTCAGCACTCCAAGAATGAGGAAGGGGACAAAAGGCAGAAAAGGGGTTTGTCCCAGGCAAAGCCCCTTAAAAATCCCTGGGAGATAAAAATAGAATCTGGGCAATAAAATAGGGTCTAACCTTTTTTATCCTTTCTGCTTTGTCTAATTACACGTGCTCCTAGGGTCCCGCATACAGAGGTTCCACACCCGGCATTTCAGACCAGATTTCCTAGTGCAGAATGGCTGGGACGACACCTCAGCTCCTGGGGCCCAGTGCAGGCTCCATGATATAGAGCCAGAGCTGCAGCCAACTGGGCCCTCGAGAGCTCCGCCCCCTCCCTCCCACTGACTCTGACAGGATCTCTACACAGCAGCCCAGCCCACAGCCCACGGGGTAACACATACTCTCACCTCTCCATTCTCTGATCAAAATATAGTTTCCTTTGCTTCTGCACCAAACTCAGTCTCGATCTGTTGGCTCCAATGACACTGGGCAGGGGGACACTTGTTGGGGTCCACTCTGGAGGATCAGTAACAGAAATTGAGAGCATTGTAACTTCAATGAACAGATGTGTGAGCCAAACTGTAATTAACATAGAACAGTGTATAAGGCTCGGGTAAAATAAGATGTTTCTAACACTTCCATTTGATATTTCCATCACTTTATTATAAGCAAGTTCAGTGAAAAGGTTTGTCTTATTTGTCAGGTCAATATTAGAGAAACGAAGTGATTTCTTTCCAAGGATGTACATCTAATAATCTTGGTTAAAGCTTCAATCTTGTTTTAAATGCTTTTCCATTGAAAATGATACCTCTATTTCAGCTCCCCCATTTCTGAGAAGTATAAAATCTTATAATTTATTATTACCAAAGGGGAAAGGTGAGAGGAGGGATAAATTAACAGTTTGGGATTAACACATACACACTGCTATGTATAAAATCGATCATCAACAAGGAACTGCTGTATAGCACAGGGAACTACACTCAATATTTTGCAATAACTTATAAGGGGAAATAATCTGAAAAAGAATAGATATTTTTATTGACATCATCTATCAATGACAGTTAAAATGGAACCTAAGGGAAGCCGGTGGAGAGTGCTTCTGACCCTGAAGACTTCAATCATCTAAAGTTTGGACTCTGCCTACTTCCCAAGGCCCTTAATGAACATATGTGTAGCCGTAGCTTAAAAAATTCCCCAGTTTGGGTTGCGGAGAGACACTGATTTTGAAAAAGCCCTGGTGTTCTCCTCACATGAATGGGACCCTTCCTACAGCTAAAACATGCCTGTCACACCCAGAGGATGGTATACCGTCTGATCTGGAAGAGTTGGGAAAAGGCATCTCATCTCCTCATCTCCTGGTGCTCGGGTTCACCCCTCCAGCGTCTTTACTAACAGTCTCCCCACTTGGAGATATCAGCACTGTCAACATCCTGTTGCAGACAGTTTGGAATTTGACCAGAGGATGAAGCGGGAGGAGGAACAATGAGGGACAAATCCTAGGTGTTCGGACAGGCACATGTCACTCTAATTTCCAATCAGGAAGACGAATTGACCAAAGGCTAGGGTTGCCCATGGAAACAGAATAGGGCTTGAGGAAATCCTGCTGTTTGTGGCCTGTTCCCATAAACACGAGTTGAAAATGGAACTCAGGGGCACTAAAATTCACGAAACTGCAGAGTTGAAATTATCTATCACTGGAAAATGTCTTGAGGAAAGTCAGAGAAAAGGACTTGTAAGCAACGGAGAATGGCAGGAAAGGGATTGGAAGAGGTAGAAAGGACTCGCCATTAAGCACAAGAAAAGGGGCTGAACACTGCCAACATTGCAGTTGGCCAAAAAGGGTGTATGCGTCTTTTTCTGTATATATTCAAGAAAAGGGCATACACTTTTTTAGCCAACCAAACAGGTGGGCACTGGAAATCAATACTACAAAACATATCACTTCACATCAGTCAGAAGAGCCTTCCTCATAAAGTGTAAACACCAGAAATGCAGGACAGGGCAAGGAGAAAAGGGAGCCCTGTTAGGCTTATAGTGGAAATGTATATTGCCAATGGTCAGTCTGGAGAAGTGTATTGTGTTTACTAAAGCATCAAAAAAAATGAGCTACAGAGCACAGGGCACTTGCACTCATGGACGTATATCTTGGGAAAAACAAAAATCGAGAGGACACAGGCACCCCAATGTTTACCGCCTCTCTGTTTAAAAGATCCTCGACTAGGATATAACTTATATGTCTCTGGAGGAAAAAATGGATAGAGATGTGGTACTTATGTAGAGAGGAATATTATTCAGCCTGGAAATCAATGAAATATGGCCACTAGTAACAACTCCAGAGGAGTTAAGTATGATCATTCAAAGTCACATAATTCAAAAAGAAAAAGACATACGATATCACTAATACATGGAATGAAAACTTGGTTACACATGAACTGAATTAGAAAACAAAACGGGGTCTCAAATTTGGAAAACCAACTTATGCTAGCTTAAGGATAAAGGAGAGTTGGGGTGCTGCATAAAACCAGAAATTGAAATTAGCACAGATACCGTTCCATAACACAAATATGTAATAGAAAAAACCTACACCTTGGTCAACAAAATGGACTGAATACCCCATATTCAGCGCCTAGGACTATACCGGACGAGTAACAGTCTTAATACCTATGGATTTATTTGTCTCCGTAAGAGAATCAAGCGTGTATACAGTGAAATAAACGCAGCAGAGAAAATCAGCTAAATCCCATTATCAAAATAAATTTCAAAAACAAAACACAATGACAGTGAAATAGAGAGCAATTCTTAAATAATTCATTCAGGGCTTGTGATGCAACCTGGATTTACCACATCTACACCCAGAGCTGGGTGAGACAGAAGGCTGGACACTTGGGGCTGATAGGATTGGTGAGATTCGGTGAGCAAATGCAGACCCTTTGAAGTCATACTGCATGGTACCCATTCCATGGGTCCCATCTCTCCAGGTTTAAGGGATTCTTCCTTCAGATAAACCATGCATGGGAAACCCACAGTATGGTGCACCGTGTGACCAGGAAACGTTTTCCAATGCATCTCAGTTTTCGTCCCCTTTTACTCGGGTTCACCATTTCAGACCCTTTACTAACACTCTCCCCACTTGGAGAGTCAGTGCCTTTAAGCTCCTGTTTGGCACAGTTTCCAATTTCTGTGCAAGATGAACAGGAATAGGGAGAACCAATGAGAGACTAGCTGTAGGTGTTTGCACGGGCAAATCTAACGCTCATTTCACAACAGGAAGAGGAATTAACCAAAGTCTCAGCATGCCGTGCCATAACCAGATTAGGGCCTGAAGCAATCCTGTGGGTTTGCGGCCAGCTCACAAGAAAGTGAGTTGAAGAAAGGAGCTCAGGGACATGGTAATTCACAAACCTGCAGAGTTATAAATGACAGCTATCGTCCAAAAATATATTGAAGGAAGGCTGCGAAGAGGACTTGTAAGCGGGGCAGAATTGCAGGAAAAAGCTTTCAAGGGGTAGACTGGAATTGCATTTAAAGCATAGGAAAAGAGGCAGAACGTCGACAATGATGCACTTGGACAAAACGGGCGTATGCGTTTTTTCCTGAATATATTACGGAAAAAACGCATACGCCCTTTTTGGCCAACCAAGCAAGCGTGTTAAAGAAATCTGCACTACAATGAAGTCTCACTGCCCCCCGGTCAAAAGGGCCATCTGAAAAAAGTGTAAAATCCAGAAAGGCAGCACAGGCCATGGAGAATAGGGAGCCTTGTTATGCTGATGGGCGGGATGTAAATTGCGAACATCCACTCTGGTGAAGTGTATGGTGTTTCCTCAAACACCTAAAAAACAAAGCAACAGAGGCTACGGCACTTCCACTTATGCTCCTATATGTTAGGTAAATTAAAATCAAAAACACACAGCCACCCCAAAGTTTCGGACGGCTCTGTTTACAAGAACCTCGTCTACGGTACAAGTTCAATATCCCAGAATGTGAAAAATGGATAAAAAAGTTGTGGTACGTACGTACAATGGAATATCACTCAGCAATGAAATCTATGTCATCAGGCCCGTCGCGGCATAATGAGTGGATTCATGTACGATGATTCTAAGTGAAATAAGTCACACAGAAAATGAAACATCATAAGATATCACTAATACACGGAATGTAAACTTGGCTACACATGAACTGAATTACAAAACAGAACACGGTCTCAAATTTAGAAAACCAACTTATGCTTGCTTAAGGGGAAAGGTGAGTTGGGGTGCTGCATAGAAAGAGAGATAGAAATTAGCACAGATACCTTTCCATAAGCCAAATATGTAGTAGTCAAGACCTACCCCTTGCTCAACGAAATGGACTAAAAACCCCATATTCAAAGCCTAGGAATACCATGACTAGTAAGAATCTTCAAACCCATGGATTTATATATCTCCATAAGTGAATCAAGCATGTGTAGAGCTGCATGAAGGCAGTAGAGAAAATCCGATAAATCCAATTATCAAAATGAATTACAAAAACAAAACACAATGACAGTGAAATAGAGAGCACTTCTTAAATAATTCATTCAGGTCTTGTGATGCAACCTGGATTTACCACATCTACACCCAGAGCTGAGTGAGACATAAGGTTGGACACTTCGGGCTGAAAGCATTGGTGAGGTTCGTTGAGCAAATGCAGACCCTTTGAAGTCATACTTCATGGTACCCATTCCGTGGGTCCCAACTCTCCAGGTTTAAGGGATTCTTCCTTCAGCTAAAACATGCATGGGAATCCCACAGTATGGTACACCGTGTGACTGCAAAACGTTTTCAAATGCCTCTCAGTTTTCGTCCCCTTTTACTCGGGTTCACCATTACAAAAGCTTAACTAACACTCTCCCCACTTGGAGAGTCAGTGCCTTTAACCTCCTGTTTGGCACAGTTTGCAATTTCTGTGCAAGATGAGCAGGAATAGGGAAAACCAATGAGAGACTAGCTGTAGGTGTCTGCACGGGCAAATTTAAGGCCTATTTCCCACCAGGAAGAGGAATTAACCAAAGGATCAGCATGCCGTGCTGGAACCAGATTAGGGCTTTTAGCAATCCTGCGGGTTTGCGGCCAGCTCACAAGATAGTGAGTTGAAGAAAGGAGCTCAGGGGCACTGTCACTCAAAAACCTGCAGAGTTATAAATGACAGATATCGTCCAAAAATATATTGAAGTAAGTCTGCGAAGACGACTTGTAAGCGGGGCAGAATTGCAGGAAAACGATTTCAGGGGGTAGACGGGAATTGCATTTAAAGCATAGGAAAAGAGGCAGAACGTCGACAATGATGCACTTGGTCAAAAAGGGCGTAAGCGTTTTTCCCTGAATATATTCAGGGAAAAACGCATACGCTCTTTTTGGCCAAGCAAGCAAGCATGTTAAAGAAATCTGCACTACAATGAAGTCTCCCTGTGCCCTGGTCAAACGGGCCATCTGAAAAAAGTGTAAAATCCAGAAAGGCAGCACAGGCCATGGAGAACAGGGAGCCTTGTTATGCTGATGGGCGGGATGTAAATTGCCAACAGCCACTCTGGAGAAGTGTATGTTGTTTCCTGGAACACCTCAAAAACAACGCAACGGAGCCTACGGCACTTCCACTTATGGTCCTATAGCTTAGGGAAATTAAAATTAAAAACACACAGCCACCCCAAAGTTTCGGACGGCTCTGTTTACAAGAACCTCGTCTACGGTACAAGTTAAATATCCCAGAATGTGAAAAATGGATAAAGAAGTTGTGGTACGTACGTACAATGGAATATCACTCAGCAATGAAATCTATGTCATCAGGCCCGTCGCGGCATAATGAGTGGATTCAGGTACGATGATTCTAAGTGAAATAAGTCACACAGAAAATGAAACATCATAAGATATCACTAATATGCGGAATGTAAACTTGGCTACACATGAACTGAATTACAAAACAGAACAGGGTCTGAAATTTAGAAAACCAACTTATGCGATTTAAGGGGAAAGGTGAGTTGGGGTGCTGCATAAAACCAGAGATAGAAATTAGCACAGATACCTTTCCTTAAGCCAACTATGTAATAGTCAAGACCTACCCCTTGCTCAACGAAATGGACTAAACACCCCATATTCAACGCCTAGGAATACACCTGACTAGTAAGAATCTTCAAACCCATGGATTTATATGTCTCTGTAAGAGAATGATGCGTGCGTACCACGGCATGAATGCAGCAGAGAAAACGCGATAAATCCCATTATCAAAATGAATTACGAAAACAAAACACAATGACAGTGAAATAGAGAGCAATTCTTAAATAATTCATTCAGGGCTTGTGATGCAGCCTGGATTTACCACATCTACACACAGAGCTGAGTGAGACATAAGGTTGGGCACTTCAGGCTGATAGCATTGGTGAGGTTCGATGAGCAAATGCAGACCCTTTGAAGTCCTACTGCATGGTACCCGTTCCATGGGTCCCAAATCTCCAGGTTTAAGGGATTCTTCCTTCAGCTAAAACATGCATGGGAAACCCACAGTATGGCACACCATGTGATCGGGAAACGTTTTCAAATGCATCTCAGTTTTCGTCCCCTTTTACTCGGGTTCACCATTCCAGATCCTTTACTAAAACTCTCCCCACTTGGAGAGTCAGTGCTTTTAACCTCCTGTTTGGCACAGTTTGCAATTTCTGCGCAAGATGAACAGGAATAGGGAGAACCAATGAGAGACTAGCTGTAGGTGTCTGCACGGGCAAATTTAACGCTCATTTCCCACCAGGAAGAGGAATTAACCACAGGCTCAGCATGCTGTGCCGGAACCAGATTAGGGCCTGAAGCAATCCTGCGGTTTTGCCCCCAGCTCACAGGAAAGTGAGTTGAAGAAAGGAGCTCGGGGCACTGTAATTCACAAACCTGCAGAGTTATAAATGACAGCTATCGTCCAAAAATATATTGAAGTAAGGCTGTGAAGAGGACTTGAACGTGCGGCAGAATTCCAGGAATACCATTTCAGGAGGTAGTCGCTAAGTCCTCTGAAGGTATAGGAAAAGAGGCGAACGTAGACAATGATGCACTTGGTCAAAAAGGGCATATGCGTTTTATCCAGGGCCCTCATTAAAGAGGGTAGGACGCTCCCAGCATGCTTCAGTGGCCAACAGAGGCCTCACGTCACCAAGGCGACGTGAGCCAACCAGGCAGGAGTGACCTCACCTCAGAGGGCCCACCTCACAGAAGGGTAAAGAACCCAGTCAGGATCAGACTCTTACCAGAGTGCCCACATCAGCAAGGGGCTGGGAACCAGGCAGGAGTGTCCTCACACCCATGGGGCCACATCATCGAAAGTTGAGGTACCCAGCACATGTGGCCTCAAACCAGAGGACCCACATCACCATGGGTCTCAGAGCGAGGCAGGCAGGATCAACCTCCCAACACATGGCCCATTGTATAAAAAAGGTGAGGAATCTCGCAGTTGGAACCTCCCAGCAGGAGGCCAGGAGCAGCGAGGCTATGGGATCCAGGCCTGACTGAACTCAAAACAGAGGGCCCTCATCATGAAACTGTGAGCAACCCAGACGTTGGGACCTCAGAGCAGAAGGCCCACATTCCCATGTGGTTGGGAACCTGGCAGAAGTGTACTCGCACCAAAGGGCGCACAACAGAGAAATTTGGGAGCTCAGAAGTTAGGGCCTGACGCCAGAGGGCCCTCATTACCAAGGGGAGGAGACTCCAAGCAGGCACCAACTCCCAACTGAGGGCCCATGTCGCCAAGGTGACGTGCAACAGCCAGGCAGGAGTGACCTCACAGCTGAGGGCCTACCTCACAGAATGGGGAGGAACCCAGCCAGGATAAGACTCTCACCAGAGTGCCCACATCACCAAGGGCATCAGAACCAGGCAGGACTGTCTTCACACCAGGGTGGCCACATCATAGAAAGGTGAGGAACCCAGCACATGTGGGCTAAACCAGAGGACCCAGATCTCCAAGGGGCTCGGAGTGAGGCAGGCAGGAGAAGACTCACAACACAGGGCCAATAGAATAAAAAAGCTGAGGAATCCTGCAGTCGGAACCTCCCAGCAGGCGGCCCAGAGCACAGTGTCTATGCGATCCAGGCCGCAGTGAACTCACAGCAAAGGACCCACATCATGAAACTGTGAGCAACCCAGCCGTTGGGACTTCAGAGCAGAAGGCCCACATCCCCATGGGGTTGGGAACATGGCACGAGTGTCCTCACACCACTTAGCATGTATCAGAAAATGTGGGTACCCAGCAGTTAGGGTCTGACACAAGAGGGCCCTCATCACCGAGGGGAGGAGGCTCCCAGCAGGCTCCAACTGCCACAAGAGGGCCTACGTTGCCAAGGCGGGGTGTGCCAGCCAGGCAGGTGTTACCTCACAGCACAGGGCCCACCTCACAGAAGTGTGATTAACCCAGCCAGGATCAGACTCTCACCAGAGGGCCCACATCACCAAGGGGATAGGAACCAGGCAGGAGTGTCCTCACACCAGTGGGGCCACATCTTCGAAAGCTGAGGGACCCAGCACACGTGGCCTCAAACCAGAGGACACACATCACAAAGGGGCTGGGAGTGAGGCAGGCAGGAGGAGCCTCAAAACAGAGGGCCCATAGAAGGAAAAAGGTGAGGAATCCCGCAGTTGGAACCTCCCCGCAGGCGGCCAGGAGAAGCGAGGCTATGGGATCCAGGCCGGAGTGAACTCACACCAGAGGGCCCTCATCATGAAACTGAGCAACGTACCTTTGGGACCTCAGAGCAGAAGGCCCACATTCCCATGGGGTTGGGAACCTGGCAGGAGTGTACTCGCACCACAGGGCACACATCAGAAAATTTTGGGAGCCCAGGAGTTAGGGTCTGACGCCAGAGGGCCCTCATTACCGAGGGGAAGAGTCTCCCAGCAGGCACCAACTCCCAACTGAGGGCCCACGTCGCCAAAGTGACGTGTGCCAGCCAGGCAGGAGTGGCCTCACAGCAGAGGGCCTACCTCACAGAAGGGTGAGGAACCCAGCCAGGATAAGACTCTCACCAGAGAGCCCACATCACCAAGGGGATAGGAACAAGGCAGGAGTGTCCTCACACCAGTGTGGCCACATTATAGAAAGGTGAGGAACCCAGCACATGTGGCCTAAACCAGAGGACCCACGTTTCCAAGGTGCTCCGAGTGAGGCAGGCAGGAGCAGCCTAACAACACAGGGCCCACAGAATAAAAAATGTGAGGAATCCAGCAGTTTGAACCTCCCAGAAGGTGGCCCAGAGCACGGAGTCTATGGGATCCAAGCCACAGAGAACTCACAGCAGAGGGCCCACATCATGAAACTGTGAGCAACCCAGCCAGTGGGACCTCAGAGCAGAAGGCCCACAACCCCATGGGGATGGGAACCTCGCAGGAGTGTCCTCGCACAACTTAGCACGTATCAGAAAATGTGGGAACCCAGCAGTTAGGGCCTGATGCCAGAGGGCCCTCATCACGGAGGAGAGGAGGCTACCAGCAGGCTCCAAATGCCACCAGAGGGCCGACGTCACCAAGGAAATGGGAGCAAGCCAGGCAGGAGTTACCTCACAGCAGAGGGCCCACCTCACAGAAGTGTGAGGAACACAAAGAGGATCAGACTATAACCAGAGCGGCCATATCACCAAGGGGATGGAAACCAGGCAGGAGTGTCCTCACACCAGTGGGGCCACATCAGCGAAAGGTGAGGAACACAGCACATGTGGCCTCAAACAAGGGGACACACATCACGAAAGGGCTGGGAGTGAGGCATGCAGGAGGAGACTCAAAACACAGGGCCCATAGAATAAAAAAGGTGAGGAACCCCGCAGTTGAAATCTCCAAGCAGGTGGCCCAGAGCACCGAGGCTATGGGATCCATGCCGGAGTGAACTCACAGCAGAGGGCCCACATTCTGACACTGTGAGCAACCCAGCCGTTGGGACAACAGAGCAGAAAGCCCACATCCCCAAGGGGATGGGACCCTGGCAGGAGTGTACTCGCACGACAGGGCGCACATCAGAAAATTTTGGGAGCCCATGAGTTAGGGCCTGACGCCAGAGGGCCCTCATTACCGAGGGGAGGAGACTCCCAGCAGGCACCAACTCCCAACTGAGGGCCCACATCGCCAAGGTGACGTGTGCCAGCCAGGCAGGAGTGACCTCACAGCAGAGGGTCCACCTCCCAGAAGTGTGAGGAATCCAGACAGGATCAGACTCTCACCAGAGGGCCCCCATCGCCAAGGGGATGGGAAACAGTCAGGAGTGTCCTCACACCAGTGGGGCCACATCAATAAAGGTGAGGAAACCTGTACATGTGGCCTAAACCAGAGGACCTACATCACAAAAGGGCTGGGAGTGAGTCAGGAAGTTGGAGCATGAAAACTCAGGACCCAAAGAATAAAAAAGTTAAGGAATCCAGCAGTAGGAACCTCCCAGCAGGCGGCTCAGAGCCAGAGTCTATGAGATCTAGGCCTGAGTGAACTAACACCAGAGAGTCAACATCATGAAATGGTGAACAACACAGGTGTTGGGACCTTAGAGCAGAAGGCCCACATGCCCATGGGGAAGGGAACCTGGCAGGAGTGCCCTCGCACCACTTAGCACGTATCAGAAAATGTGGGAACCCAGCAGTTAGGGCCTGATGCCAGAGGGCCTCATCACCGAGGGGAGGAGGCTCCCAGGAGGTTCCAACGGCCACCAGAGCGCCGACGTTGCCAAGACGGGGTGTGCCAGCCAGGCAGGAGTTACCTTAGAGAAGAGGGCCCACCTCACAGAAGTGTGAGGAACCCAACCAGGATCAGACTGTCACCGGAGGGACCATATCACCAAGGGGATAGGAACCAGGCAGGAGTGTCCTCACACCAGTGGGGCCACATCATCCAAAGATGAGGAACCCAGCACATGTGGCCTCAAACCAGAGGACACACATCACCAAGGGGCTGGGAGGGAGGGAGGTGTCTGGAGGGGCACATTTAACTCTCATTTCCCACCAGGTAGAGGAATTAACCAAAGGCTTAGCATGCCGTGCCGGAACCAGATTAGGGCCTGAAGCAATCCTGTGGGTTTGCGGCCAGCTCACAAGATAGCGAGTTGAAGAAAGGAGCTCAGGGGCACTGTAACTCACAAACCTGCAGAGTTATAAATGACAGCTCTTGTCCAAAAATATATTGAAGGAAGGCTGCGAAGAGGAATTGTAAGAGGGCAGAATTGCAGGAAAACAATTTCAGGGGGTAGAATGGAATTTCATTTAAAGCATAGGAAAAGAGGCAGAACGTCGACAATGATGCTCTTGGCCATAAAGTGCGTATGCGTTTTTTCCTGAATATATTCAGGAAAAAACGCATACGCCCTTTTTGGCCAACCAAGCCAGCATGTTAAAGAAATCTGCACTACAATGAAGTCTCACTGCCCCCCGGTCAAAAGGGCCATCTGAAAAAAGTGTAAAATCCAGAAAGGCAGCACAGGCCATGGAGAACAGGGAGCCTTGTTATGCTGATGTGCGGGATGTAAATTGCCAACAGCCACTCTGGGGAAGTGTATGGGGTTTCCTGGAACACATAAAAAACAAAGCAACGGAGCCTACGGCACTTCCACTTATCGTCCTATAGCTTAGGGAAATTAAAATCAAAAACACACAGCCACCCCAAAGTTTCGAACAGCTCTGTTTACAAGAACCTCGTCTACGGTACAAGTTAAATATCCCAGAATGTGAAAAATGGATAAAGAAGTTGTGGTACGTACGTACAATGGAATATCACCCACCAATGAAATCTATGTCATCAGGCCCGTCGCGGCATAATGAGTGGATTCAGGTACGATGATTCTAAGTGAAATAAGTCACACAGAAAATGAAACATCATAAGATATCACTAATACACGGAATGTAAACTTGGCTACACATGAACTGAATTACAAAACAGAACAGGGTCTCAAATTTAGAAAACCACCTTATGCTTGCTTAAGGGGAAAAGTGAGTTGGGGTACTGCATAAAACCCGAGATAGAAATTAGCACAGATACCTTTCCATAAGCCAAATATGTAATAGTCAAGACCTAGCCCTTGCTCAACGAAATGGACTAAACACCCAATATTCAACGCCTAGGAATACACCTGACTAGTAAGTATCTTCAAACCCATGGATTTATATGTCTCCATAAGAGACTCAAGTGTGTGTACAGCGGCATGAATGCAGCAGAGAAAATCCGATAAATCCCATTATCAAAATGAATTACAAAAACAAACACAATGACAGTGAAATAGAGAGCAATTCTTAAATAATTCATTCAGGGCTTGTGATGCAACCTGGATTTACCACATCTACAACCAGAGCTGAGTGAGACATAAGGCTGTACACTTCGGCCTGATAGCATTGGTGAGGTTCGTTGAGAAAATGCAGGCCCTTTGAAGTCATACTGCATGGTACCCATTCCATGGGTCCCAACTCTCCAGGTTTAAGGGATTCTTCCTTCAGCTAAAACATGCATGGGAAACCCACAGTATGGTGCACCGTGTGACCGGGAAACCTTTTCAAATGCATCTCAGTTTTCGTCCCCTTTTACTCGGGTTCACGATTGAAGACCCTTTACTAATACTCTCCCCACTTAGAGAGTCAGTGCCTTTATCCTCCTGTTTGGCACAGTTTGCAATTTCTGCGCAAAATGAACAAGAATAGGGAGAACCAATGAGAGACTAGCTCTAGGTGTCTGCACGTTCAAATATAACACTCATTTCCCACCAGGAAGAGGAATTTACCAAAGGATCAGCATGCTGTGCCGGAACCAGATTAGGGCATGAAGCAATCCTGCGGGTTTGCGGCCAGCTCACAAGAAAGCGAGTAGAAGAAAGGAGCTCAGGCGCACTGTCATTCACAAACCTGCAGAGTTATAAATGCCAGCTATTGTCCAAAAATGTATTGAAGTAAGGCTGCGTAGAGGACTTGAAAGCGGGGCAGAATTGCAGGAAAACGAGTTCAGGGGCAGACTGGAATTGCATTTAAAGCATAAGGAAAGAGACAGAAAGTCGACAATGATGCACTTGGTCAAAAAGGGCGTATGCGTTTTTTCCTGAATATATTCAAGAAAAAACACATACGCCCTTTTTGGCCAAACAAGCAAGCCTGTAAAGAAATCTGCATTACAATGAAGTCTCACTGCCCCCCTGTCAAAAGGGACATCTGAAAAAAGTGAAAAATCCAGAAAGGCAGGACAGGCCATGGAGAACAGGGAGCCTTGTTATGCTGATGGGCGGGATGTAAATTGCCAACAGCCACTCTGGAGAAGTGTATGGTGTTTCCTCAAACACCTAAAAAACTAAGCAACGGAGCCTACGGCACTTCAACTTATGGTTCTATAGCTTAGGGAAATTAAAATCAAAAAGACACAGCCACCCATAAATTTTGGACGGCTCTGCTTACAAGAACCTCATTTACGGTACAAGTGAAATATCCCAGAAAGCAAAAAATGGATAAAGAAGTTGTTGTACGTACGTACAATGGAATATCACTCAGCAATGAAATCTATGTCATGAGGCCCGTCGCGGCATAATGAGTGGATTCAGGTACGATCATTCTAAGTTAACTAAGTCACACAGAAAAAGAAACACCATAAGATATCTCAAAAACACGGAATGCAAACATGGCTGCACATGAACTCAATTACAAAACAGAAAAGGGTCTCAAATTTAGAAAACCAACTTATGCTTGCTTAAGGGGAAAGGTGAGTTGTGGTGCTGCATAAAACCAGAGATTGAAATTAGCACAGATACCTTTGCATAAGCAAATATGTAATAGTCAGGACCTACTCCTTGCTCCACGAAATGGACTCAACACCCCATATTCAATGCCTAGGAATATACCTGACTAGTAAGAATCTGAAAACCCATGGATTTATATGTCTCCATAAGAGAATCAAGCATGTGTACAGCGGCATAAACGCAGCAGTGAAAATCCGATAAATCCCATTATCAAAATAAATTACAAAAACAAAACACAATGACAGTGAAATAGAGAGCAATTCTTAAATAATTCATTCAGGGCTTGTGATGCAACGTGGATTTACCACATCTACACCCCGAGCTGAGTGAGACATAAGGCTGGACACTTCGGGCTGATAGCATTGGTGACGTTCGGTGAGCAAAGGCAACCCTTTGAAGTCATACTGCATGGTACCCATTCCATGGGTCCCAACTCTCCAGGTTGAAGGGATTCTTCCTTCAGGTAAAACATGCATGGGCAACCCAGAATATGGTCCACTGTGTGACCGGGAAAACTTTTTAAATGCGTCTCAGTTTTCGTCCCCTCGTACTCGGTTTTACCATTCCAGACGCTTTACTAACACTCTCCCCACTTGGAGAGTCAGTGCCTTTAACATCCTGTTTGGCACAGTTTGGAATTTCTGCGCAAGATGAACAGGAAAAGGGAGAACCAATGAGAGATTAGCTGTAGGTGTCTGCACGAACAAATTTAACGCTCATTTCCCACCAGGAAGAGGAATTAGCCAAAGGCTCAGCATGCCATGTCGGAACCAGATTAGGGCCTGAAGCAATCCTGCGGTTTTGCGGCCAGCTCACAAGAAAGCGAGTTGAAGAAAGGAGCTCAGGGGCACTGTAATTCACAAACCTGCAGAGTTATAAATGACAGCTATCGTCCAAAAATATATTGAAGTAAGGCTGCAAAGAGGACTTGAACGCGGGGCAGAATTCCAGGAATACGATTTCAGGAGGTAGACGGGAAGTCCTCTGAAAGTATAGGAGAAGAGGCAGAACCTCGACAATGATGCACTTGGTCAAAAAGGGCATATGCGTTTCTTCCAGGGCCCTTATTAAAGAGGGTAGGAGGCTCCCAGCATGCTTCAGTGGCCAACAGAGGGCCTACGTCGCCAAGGCGACATGAGCCATCCAGGCAGGAGTGACCTCACATCAGAGGGCCCACCTCACAGAAGGGTAAGGAACCCAGTCAAGATCAGACTCTCACCAGAGTGCCCACATAAGCAAGGGGCTGGGAACCAGGCAGGAGTGTCCTCACACCCGTGGGGCCACATCATCGAAAGTTGAGGTACCCAGCACATGTGGCCTCAAACCAGAGGACCCACATCACCATGGGTCTCGGAGCGAGGCAGGCAGGATTAACCTCAAAACACATGGCCCATTGTATAAAAAAGGTGAGGAATCCAGCAGTTGGAACATCCCAGCAGGCGGCCAAGAGCACCGAGGCTATGGGATCCAGGCAGTGATGAACTCACAACAGAGGGCCCTCATCGTGATACTGTAAGCAACCCAGCCGTTGTAACCTCAGAGCACAAGGCCCACATCCCCATGGGGAAGGGAACCAAGCAGGAGAGTCATCGCACCATTGGGCACACATCAGAAAAAGCGGGGAGCCCAGCAGTTAGGGCCGGACGCCAGAGGGCCCTCATCACTGAGGAGAGGAGGCTCCCAGCAAGCTCCAACTGCTACCAGAAGGCCGACGTCGCCAATGCAGGGTGTGCCAGACAGGCAGGACTGACCTCAGAGCAGAGGGCCAACCACACAAAAGTGTGAGGAACCCAAAGAGGATCAGACTCTCACCGGAGGGCCCACATCACCAAGGGAATGGAAACCAGGCAAGAGTGTTCTCACACCAGTGTGGTCACATCACCGAAATGTGACGGACCCAGCACACGTGGCCTCAAACTACAGGACACACATCACCAAGGGGCTGGGAGTGAGGCAGGCAGGAGGAGCCTCCAAACAGAGGGCCCATAGCGTAAAAAAGGTGAGGAATCCCGCAGTTGGAACCTCCCAGCAGGTGGCCAGGAGCAGCGAGGCTATGGGATCCAGGCCTGACTGAACTCAAAACAGAGGGCCCTCATTATGAAACTGTGAGCAACCCAGCCGTTGGGACCTTAGAGCAGAAGGCCCACATTCCCATGGGGTTGGGATCCTGGCAGGAGTGTACTCGCACCACAGGGCGCACATCAGAAAATTTTGGGAGCCCAGGAGTTAGGGTCTGACGCCAGAGGGCCCTCATTACCGAGGGGAGGAGACTCCCAGCAGGCACCAACTCCCAACTGAGGGCCCACGTCGCCACGTTCACGTGTGCCAGCCAGGCAGGAGTGACCTCACAGTAGAGGGCCTACCTCACAGAAGGGTGAGGAACCCAGCCAGGATAAGACTCTCACCAGAGGGCCCACATCACCAAGGGGATCAGAACCAGGCAGGAGTGTCCTCACACCAGTGTGGCCACATTATAGAAAGGTGAGGAACCCAGCACATGTGGCCTAAACCAGAGGACCCACGTTTCCAAGGTGCTCCGAGTGAGGCAGGCAGGAGTAGCCTAACAACACAGGGCCCACAGAATAAAAAATGTGAGGAATCCAGCAGTTTGAACCTCCCAGCAGGTGGCCCAGAGCATGGAGTCTATGGGATCCAGGCCACAGTGAACTCACAGCAGAGGGCCCACATCATGAAACTGTGAGCAACCCAGCCAGTGGGACCTCAGAGCAGAAGGCCCACATCCCCATGGGGATGGGAACCTCGCAGGAGTGTCCTCGCACAACTTAGCACGTATCAGAAAATGTGGGAACCTGGCAGTTATGGCCTGGCGCCAGAGGGCCCTCATCACGGAGGAGAGGAGGCTACCAGCAGGCTCCAAATGCCACCAGAGGGCCGACGTCACCAAGGCAATGGGAGCAAGCCAGGCAGGAGTTACCTCACAGCAGAGGGCCCACCTCACAGAAGTGTGAGGAGCCCAAACAGGATCAGACTCTAACCAGAGCGCCCACATCACCAAGGGGATGGAAACCAGGCAGGAGTGTCCTCACACCAGTGGGGCCACATCAGCGAAAGGTGAGGAACACAGCACATGTGGCCTCAAACAAGGGGACACACATCACGAAAGGGCTGGGAGTGAGGCATGCAGGAGGAGACTCACAACAGAGCGCCCATAGAATAAAAAAGGTGAGGAACCCCGCAGTTGGAAGCTCCAAGCAGGTGGCCCAGAGCACCGAGGCTATGGGATCCATGCCGGAGTGAACTCACAGCAGAGGGCCCACATTCTGACACTGTGAGCAACCCAGCCGTTGGGACCTCAGAGCAGAAAGCCCACATCCCCATGGGGATGGGACCCTGGCTGGAGTGTACTCGCACGACAGGGCGCACATCAGAAAATTTTGGGAGCCCATGAGTTAGGGCCTGACGCCAGAGGGCCCTCATTACCGAGGGGAGGAGACTCCAAGCAGGCACCAACTCCCAACTGAGGGCCCACATCGCCAAGGTGATGTGTGCCAGCCAGGCAGGAGTGACCTCACAGCAGAGGGCCCACCTCCCAGAAGTGTGAGGAATCCAGACAGGATCAGACTCTCACCGGAGGGCCCCCATCACCAAGGGGATGGGAACCAGGCAGGAGTGTCCTCACACCAGTGAGGCCACATCAATAAAGGTGAGGAAACCGGTACATGTGGCCTTAAACCAGAGGACCTACATCACAAATGGGCTGGGAGTGAGTCAGGAAGTAGGAGCATGAAAACACAGGACCCAAAGAATAAAAAAGGTAAGGAATCCAGCAGTAGGAACCTCCCAGCAGGCCGCTCAGAGCACAGAGGCTATGGGATCTAGGCCTGGGTGAACTAACACCAGAGAGCCAACATCATGAAATGGTGAACAACACAGGTGTTGGGACCTTAGAGCAGAAGGCCCACATGCCCATGGGGATGGGAACCTCGCAGGAGTGTCCTCGCACCACTTAGCACGTATCAGAAAATGTGGGTACCCAGCAGTTAGGGCCTGAGGCAAGAGGGCCCCCATCACCGAGGGGAGGTTCCCAGCAGGTTCCAACTGCCACAATAGGGCCGATGTTGCCCAGGTGGGGTGTGCCAGCCAGGCAGGAGTGACCTCACAGCAGAGGGCCCCCCTCACAGAAGGGTGAGGGACCCAGCCAGGATCAGACTCTCACCAGAGGGCCCACATCATCAAGGGGATAGGAACCAGGCAGGAGTGTCCTCACACCAGTGGGGCCACATCATCGAAAGGCGAGGGACCCAGCATACATGGCCTCAAACCAGAGGACACACATCACCAAGGGGCTGGGAGTGAGGCAGGCAGGAGGAGTCTCAAAACAGAGGGCCCATAGAAGAAAAAAGGTGAGGAATCCCACAGTTGTAACCTCCCAGCAGGTGGCCAGGAGCAGCGAGGCTATGGGATCCAGGCCGGAGAGAACTCACAGCAGAGGGCCCTCATCATGAAACTGAGCAACCCAAGGTTGGGACCTCAGAGCAGAAGGCCCACATTCCCATGGGGTTGGGAACCTGGCAGGAGTGTACTCGAACCACAGGGCGCATATCAGAAAATATTGGGAGCCCAGGAGTTAGGGCCTGACGCCAGAGGGCCCTCATTACCGAGGGGAGGAGACACCCAGCAGGCACCAAATCCCACCAGAGAGCCGACGTCGCCAAGGCGGGGTGTGCCAGCCAGGCAGGAGTGACCTCAGAGAAGAGGGCCCACCTCACAGAAGTGTGAGGAACCCAACCAGGATCAGACTCTCACCGGAGGGCCCACATCACCAAGGGGATGGGAACCAGGCAGGAGTGTCCTCACACCAGTGGGGCCACATCAGCCAAAGGTGAGGAACCCAGCACATGTGGCCTCAAACCAGAGGACACACATCACCAAGGGGCTAGGAGTGAGGCAGGTGTCTGGAGGGGCACATTTAACTCTAATTTCCCACCAGGAAGTGGAATGAACCAAAGTCTCAGAGTGCCGTGGCGAACCGTGATTACGGCCTGAAGCAAACCTGCGGTTCTGTGGCCAGTTTTCAAGGAAACGAGTTAAGAAAGGAAATCACGGGCACTGTAATTCACAAACCTGCAGTGTTATAAATGACAGTTATTGGCAAAATTATATGGAAGTAAGTCTGCAAAGAGGACTTGAAAACGAGGCAGAATTGCAGGAATCATATTTCAGGAGGTAGATTGGAATTGCATTTAAAGCATGTGAAAAGCGGCAGATCTTTGACAGTGATGCACTTGGACAAAAGTGCGTAAACATTTTTTCCTGAATATATTCAGGAAAAAACACATATGCCCTTTTTGGCCAACCAAGCACTCGAGAAATGGAAATCTGCACTACAATGAAGTCTCATTTCCCATTCGTCAAAAGGGCCATCTGAAATAAGTGTAAAAACCAGAAACACAGGACAGGCCATGGAGAACAGGGAGCCTTGTTATGCTGATGGGCGGCATGTAAATTGCCAACAGACACTCTGGAGATGTTTATGGTGTATCCTGAAACATCTGAAAAACAAAGCTACAGACCCTAGGGCACTTCCACTTTTGGCCCTATTGCTTAGGAAAATTAAAATCAACAAGACACAGCCAACACAAAATTTAGGGCTGCTGTGTTTACAAGAACCTTGAGTCCAGTACAAATTAAATATCCCAGAAAGAAAAAAATGGATAAAGGAGTTGTGCTACTTACGTACAACGGAATATCACTCAGCAATGAAATCAATGTCATCAGGCCTGTAGAAGCAAATTGAGTGGATTTAAGTATGGAGATTCTAAGAGAAATAGGTCACACAGAGAAAGATAATTATCATAAGATATCACTAATAGAGAGAGTGTAAACTTGGCTACACATAAACTGAATTCCAAAACCGAACAGAGTCTCACATTTAGAAAAAAACTTATGCTTGCTTAAGGGGAAAGTTGAGTTGGGGTGCTGTATAAAACCAGAGATTGAAATTAGCACACATACCGTTCCATAAGCCAAATATGTAATAGACAAGACCTACTCTTTGCTCAACGAAATAGACTCATCCATGGTGTATCACCTCACACCTGTTAGAATGGGCATCATCAGAAAATCTACAAACAACAAATGCTGGAAAGGGTGTGGAGATAAGGAACCCTCTTCCACTATTGTTGGGAATGTAAATTGATACAGTCACTGTGGAGAACATTATGGAGTTTCTTATAAAACTAAGAATAGAATTACCATATGATACAGCAATCCCACTACTGGGCATATACCCAGACAAAACCATAAATCAAAAAGAGACATTCACCGCAATGTTCATTGCATCACTATTTACAATATCCAGGTAATGGAAGCAACCTAAATGCCCACAGACAGACGAATGCATAAAGATGTGGTACATATATAAAATGGAATATTACTAAGCCATAAAAAGGAATGAAATTGGGTCATTTGTAGAGACGTTGATGGATCTAGAGACTGTCATACAGAGTGAAGTAAGTCAGAAAGAGAAAAACAAATCTTGTCTATTAATGCATATATGTGGAACCTAGAAAAATTGTACAGATGAACCGTTTTGCCAGGCAGAAATAGAGCAACAGATGTAGACAACAAACGTATGGACACCAAGGGGGGAAAGCTGTTGGGGGGTGGTGGTGGGAGGAGTTGAGAGCTTGGGATTGGCATGTATACATTTATATGTATAAAATAGATAACCAAAAAGAACCTGCTGTATAAAAAAATAAAATAAAATTCAAATTACAAAAAGTAAAACAGAAAAAATATTCTTCCCTTCACATACATGTATTTATATGAATAAATTATTTCCATGCTTATATCTGTAAATACAAAAAAGAGGAATAAAATCTACCTTGAACCAAAAACGAAAAAAAGAAAAAAAAACAGAACCCACCAGTTACACAGAGGAAAACCGTATCAGGGCACTTGCTCCAGTTGTAAACAATTCTGAAGTTGGTCAGTGGTGGGGAATCATCTCCCATTCAGCCAGCAGGCCCCACGCCACAAGCGTCCTCATTGCAAAGCTGGGGGACCGTGCCGAGGCATCTGTGAGTAAACGTGGGCTGAGCCCCAGGCCAGCTGCTGCTGAAATGTTCCCACCCTTCCCAGGTAAAACAGCTGAATATGTACAAGGACTTGAAAGCCTAGAGGAAGGGCCATGGAGCCACATGAGTGACAGCATGCCAGCCGACTTGGTGCCTGCAGGCCAGCCAGGGTGGTCCTGGCCCTGGGTGCTCTTCTGGAAGCTTTCCATTTCCCTGCCTGAGATACCCCTGCTGTCCCGGCCCCCACTGCTTTCTTCCTCACACACCTCTGCCCAGGGAGAAATTCCAGCGGCAGGTATGGGTGACACATCCTCTTCTTTAGCAGGTGGCATCTTGGCAACTGCTGCAGAAAGTCCAGCAGAGCCCCACTCACACTGGGCCACCCACAAAGCCGTGGCCTCTCACTCCCTCCCACCAGTCCAGCCCCAAGACTGCTGACAGGGCAGAGAAAATGGCGTCAGGCACAGTTGCAGGGGTTCTTGCTGCCTGGAGCGGTGTTTATATTGATCTGAACCCAAGCACACCTGGGGAGGTCTGGTCGGCACGGTCGGGCTTCCCAGGCCAGACAATAATCACCCCTCAGGGGCTCACAGTTGCAGAAACTGGAACTTGCTGAATCGGCCAGGTCCAAGGAACAGGTGTGGGCTCCTGAGAGTCAGGATAGACAAGGGGCTGCAGCTCTGGCTTGTTTTCTAATTATATTATCTGGCCCATGAGTGGGAGACAACTTCAAGAAAACCCTCTCCTAATGAGAGGAACCCAGGAGTCAGGGAGAGGAGGGGTGGCTGGTGGGTGGAGACAGAGGCCTGGTGCCCCGGGTGCAGTGGAAGTCTCTGGAAGACCAGGTGGAGGGAGGCCACACAGAGTGTTGCCCAGGGTCACAGACCTGTCGGAGCTGCTGTTTGTTAGTTCAAGTCCTGCTCTGAGGTGCTCTGTGTCAGATCTGAGTGACAGGTGAGCTGGGAGTGCTCTGCAATGAGGGCGATATGCACGGTTCCTGTGTTCCCAGCCCTGCCATGGTACCTGCAAGGGTAGCTCTGTATCCTGGGAGGGGCCTGACCACGAGAGCCCCATGGGCTGCAGGGGAACCTGCCCAGGGAACCCCATATCCTGGGAGGGGCCTGAACACGAGAGCCCCGTTGGCTGTGGTGGGGGTGGGGTACCTGCCCAGGTGAGCTCCATATCCTGGGATTGGCCTGACCTCCAGAGCCCCATGGGCTGCTGGAATCCTGGTAAAGGATGTCAGGACAGTCAGTGAAGCCACCGAGGATATACCTCCAGTAGTTCCTAAATCCTACACCCTGCTGGTCATTCTACCAACCACCAGGACATGGTATTCTGTATTAGTCTTCAATGATGCCTTCTTTTGTATTCTATTAGTCCCAGAGTCACAAGAAATTTTGGCTTGTGAGTGGCAGAACTCAACATACAACTAAAACAATACTTCCGGGCCGTGTTGCCCCAAGGGTTCAAAAATTCCCACACCATCTTTGGGGAAAGCTCAGCTAAAGAACTAAAAGTTCTACCTCTGGAAAAGGAAACACTCCTTCAATATGCAGATGACATTCTGATCGCCAGCCCTACTAAGGAGACCTCTGAACTACCAAGCCAATAAAGGATACAAGTTGTCCAAGAAAAAGCTCAAATATCACAGACTACGGTGACCTGCCTGGGCTTCATTCTCACAGAAGGTCGGAGAAGCCCATCCCAGGAAAGGGAAGAAACAATTTACAGCCTTACCCATTTCTGAAACTAGAAGACAGCTTAGGGGTTCCTGGGGAGGCCAGGGTTTGCTGCTTCTGGATCCCGAACTACAGTCTACTAGCTGGGCCTCTATATGAAACACTGAAAGGAAAAGATGATGATCCTTTTGAATAGAATGCAGAAGTGGCCTTTCAAGAATGGAAAGAGCAGTCAATTCAGACCCTTGCCCTGGAACTCCCTAATTTAGCTAAACCCTTTGACCTTTACATTCCTGGTGAACGGTGAATCGCCATTGGAGTATTAGTGCAAAACCTGGGACCACTTGAAATGGAACAATGCAAGAATGCGATCCAGGTAGGATAAACTACGGTCACCAAGGGGCTTGGCCCACCGCCACATCTGGCCAAGATACTGGCAGTATCTGAAAACCTGGAAATCAGCAGCCCAAAAGGCCACCTCCCTCCGAAGGGAAAAGGAACCCACGTGGTGATCCTAACACCCAACCATGCCCTGAAGTTGCAGGGTTGGCTCCATGGGCACACTGACCTTGAGCGAGGAGGCCCTCCAACTCCAACCTCCATATAGATAACTGGGGCAAAGTGGCACCATGAAGACTCGTGTGAAGGTGTCTGCACGGCAAATTTAACGCTCATTTCCCACCAGGAAGAGGAATTAACCAAAGGCTCAGCATGCCGTGCCGGAACCAGATTAGGGCCTGAAGCAATCCTGCGGGTTTGCGGCCAGCTCACAAGAAAGCGAGTTGAAGAAAGGAGCTCAGGGACACTGTAATTCACAAACCTGCAGAGTTATAAATGACAGCTATCACCCAAAAATATATTGAAGGAAGGCTGCGAAGAGGACTTGAAAGCGGGGCAGAATTGCAAGAAAACGATTTCAGGGGGTAGACTGGAATTGCATTTAAAGCATAGGAAAAGAGGCAGAACGTCGACAATGATGCACTTGGCCAAAAAGGGCGTATGCTTTTTTTCCTGAATATATTCAGGAAAAAACGCATACGCACTTTTTGGCCAACCAAGCAAGCATGTTAAAGAAATCTGCACTACAATGAAGTCTCACTGCCCCCCATTCAAAAGGGCCATCTGAAAAAAGTGTAAAATCCAGAAAGGCAGCACAGGCCATGGAGAACAGGGAGCCTTGTTATGCTGATGGGCGGGATGTAAATTGCCAACAGCCACTCTGGAGATGTGTATGGTGTTTCCTCAAAAACCTAAAAAACAAAGCAACGAAGCCTACGGCATTACCACTTATTTTCCTATAGCTTAGGGAAATTAAAATCAAAAACACACAGCCACCGCAAAGTTTCTGTTTACGGCTCTGTTTACAAGAACCTCGTCTACGGTACAATTTAAATATCCCAGAAAGCGAAAAATGGATAAAGAAGTGTGGTACGTACGTACAAAGGAATATCACTCACCAATGAAATCTATGTCATCAGGCCCGTCGCAGCCTAATGAGTGGATTCAGGTACGATGATTGTAAGTGAAATAAGTCACACAGAAAATGAAACATCATAAGATATCACTAATACACGGAATGTAAACTTGGCTACACATGAACTGAATTACAAAACAGAACAGGGTCTCAAATTTAGAAAACCAACTTATGCTTGCTTAAGGGGAAAGGTGAGTTGTGGTGCTGCCTAAAACCAGAGATAGAAATTAGCACAGATACCTTTCCATAAGCCAAATATGTAATAGTCAATACCTAGCCCTTGCTCAACGAAATGGACTAAACACCCCATATTCAACGCCTAGGATTACACATGACTAGTAAGAATCTTCAAACCCATGGATTTATATGTCTCCGTAAGAGACTCAAGGGTGTGTACAGCGGCATGAATGCAGGAGAGAAAATCCAATAAAACCCATTATCAAAATGAATTACAAAAACAAACACAATGACAGTGAAATAGAGAGCAATTCTTAAATAATTCATTCAGGGCTTGTGATGCAACCTGGATTTACCACATCTACACCCAGAGCCGAGTGAGACATAAGGCTGGACACTTCGGGCTGATAGCATTGGTGAGGTTCGATGAGCAAATGCAGACCCTTTGAAGTCATACTGCATGGTACCCATTCCATGGGTCCCAACTCTCCAGGTTTAAGGGATTCTTCCTTCAGCTAAAACATGCATGGGAAACCCACAGTACAGTGCACTGTGTGACCGGGAAACGTTTTCAAATGCATCTCAGTTTTCGTCCCCTTTTACTCGGGTTCACCATTCCAGACCCTTTACTAACACTCTCCCCACTTGGAGAGTCAGTGCCTTTAACCTCCTGTTTGGCACAGTTTGCAATTTCTGCGCAAGATGAATAGGAATAGGGAGAACCAATGAGAGACTAGCTGTAGGTGTCTGCACGGGCAAATGGAACGCTCATTTCCCACCAGGAAGAGGAATTAACCAAAGGCTCAGCATGCCGTGCCGGAACCAGATTAGGGCCTGAAGCATTCCTGCGGGTTTGCGGCCAGCTCACAAGAAAGCGAGTTGAAGAAAGGAGCTCAGGGACACTGTAATTCACAAACCTGCAGAGTTATAAATGACAGCTATCACCCAAAAATATACTGAAGGAAGGCTGTGAAGAGGACTTGAAAGCGGGGCAGAATTGCAAGAAAACGATTTCAGGGGGTAGACTAGAATTGCATTTAAAGCATGTGAAAAGCGGCAGATCTTTGACAGTGATGCACTTGGACAAAAGTGCGCAAACATTTTTTCCTGAATATATTCAGGAAAAAACACATATGCCCTTTTTGGCCAGCCAAGCACTCGAGAAATGGAAATCCGCACTACAATGAAGTCTCATTTCCCATTCGTCAAAAGGGCCATCTGAAAAAAGTGTAAAAACCAGAAACACAGGACAGGCCATGGAGAACAGGGAGCCTTGTTATGCTGATGGGCGGGATGTAAATTGCCAACAGACACTCTGGAGATGTTTATGGTGTATCCTGAAACATCTGAAAAACAAAGCTACAGACCCTAGGGCACTTCCACTTTTGGCCCTATAGCTTAGGAAAATTAAAATCAACAAGACACAGCCAACACCAAATTTAGGGCTGCTGTGTTTACAAGAACCTTGAGTCCAGTACAAATTAAATATCCCAGAAAGAAAAAAATGGATAAAGGAGTTGTGCTACTTACGTACAACGGAATATCACTCAGCAATGAAATCAATGTCATCAGGCCTGTAGCAGCAAATTGAGTGGATTTAAATATGATGATTCTAAGAGAAATACGTCACACAGAGAAAGATAAGTATCATAAGATATCACTAATAGAGGGAGTGTAAACTTGGCTACACATAAACTGAAATACAAAACCGAACAGAGTCTCACATTTAGATAAAAACTTATGCTTGCTTAAGGGGAATGTTGAGTTGGGGTGCTGTATAAAACCAGAGATTGAAATTAGCACACATACCGTTCCACAAGCCAAATATGTACTAGACAAGACCTACTCTTTGCTCAACGAAATAGACTCATCCATGGTGTATCACCTCACACATGTTAGAATGGGCATCATCAGAAAATCTACAAACAACAAATGCTGGAAAGGGTGTGGAGATAAGGAACCCTCTTCCACTATTGTTGGGAATGTAAATTGATACAGTCACTGTGGAGAACATTATGGAGTTTCTTATAAAATTAAGAATAGAATTACCATATGATACAGCAATCCCACTACTGGGCATATACCCAGACAAAACCATAAATCAAAAAGAGACATTCACCGCAATGTTCATTGCATCACTATTTACAATATCCAGGTAATGGAAGCAACCTAAATGCCCACAGACAGACGAATGCATAAAGAAGTGGTACATATATAAAATGGAATATTACTAAGCCATAAAAAGGAATGAAATTGGGTCATTTGTAGAGACGTTGATGGATCTAGAGACTGTCATACAGAGTGAAGTAAGTCAGAAATAGAAAAACAAATCTTGTATATTAATGCCTATATGTGGAACCTAGACAAATTTTACAGATGAACCGTTTTGCAAGGCAGAAATAGAGCAACAGATGTAGACAACAAACGTATGGACACCAAGGGGGGAAAGCTGTTGGGGGGTGGTGGTGGGAGGAGTTGAGAGATTGGGATTGGCATATATACATTTATATGTATAAAAGAGATAACCAAAAAGAACCTGCTGTATAAAAAAATAAAATAAAATTCAAATTACAAAAAGTAAAACAGAGAAAATATTCTTCCCTTCACATACATGTATTTATATGAATAAATTATTTCCATGCTTATATCTGTAAATACAAAAAAGAGGAATAAAATCTACCTTGAACCAAAAACGAAAAAAAGAAAAAAAAACAGAACCCACCAGTTACACAGAGGAAAACCGTATCAGGGCACTTGCTCCAGTTGTAAACAATTCTGAAGTTGGTCAGTGGTGGGGAATCATCTCCCATTCAGCCAGCAGGCCCCACGCAACAAGCGTCCTCATTGCAAAGCTGGGGGACCGTGCCGAGGCATCTGTGAGTAAACGTGGGCTGAGCCCCAGGCCAGCTGCTGCTGAAATGTTCCCACCCTTCCCAGGTAAAACACCTGAATATGTACAAGGACTTGAAAGCCTAGAGGAAGGGCCATGGAGCCACATGAGTGACAGCATGCCAGCCGACTTGGTGCCTGCAGGCCAGCCAGGATGGTCCTGGCCCTGGGTGCTCTTCTGGAAGCTTTCCATTTCCCTGCCTGAGATACCCCTGCTGTCCCGGCCCCCACTGCTTTCTTCCTCACTCACCTCTGCCCAGGGAGAAATTCCAGCGGCAGGTATGGGTGACACATCCTCTTCTTTAGCAGGTGGCATCTTGGCAACTGCTGCAGAAAGTCCAGCAGAGCCCCACTCACACTGGGCCACACACAAAGCCGTGGCCTCTCACTCCCTCCCACCAGTCCAGCCCCAAGACTGCTGACAGGGCAGAGAAAATGGCGTCAGGCACAGCTGCAGGGGCTCTTGCTGCCTGGAGCGGTGTTTATATTGATCTGAACCCAGGCACACCTGGGGAGGTCTGGCCGGCACGGTCGGGCTTCCCAGGCCAGCCAATAATCACCCCTCAGGGGCTCACAGTTGCAGAAACTGGAACTTGCTGAATCGGCCAGGTCCAGGGAACAGGTGTGGGCTCCTGAGAGTCAGGATAGACAAGGGGCTGCAGCTCTGGCTTGTTTTCTAATTATATTATCTGGCCCATGAGTGGGAGACAACTTCAAGAAAACCCTCTCCTAATGAGAGGAACCCAGGAGTCAGGGAGAGGAGGGGTGGCTGGTGGGTGGAGACAGAGGCCTGGTGCCCCGGGTGCAGTGGAAGTCTCTGGAAGACCAGGTGGAGGGAGGCCACACAGAGTGATGCCCAGGGTCACCTACCTGTCGGAGCTGCTGTTTGTTAGTTCAAGTCCTGCTCTGAGGTGCTCTGTGTCAGATCTGAGTGACAGGTGAGCTGGGAGTGCTCTGCAATGAGGGCGATATGCACGGTTCCTGTGTTCCCAGCCCTGCCATGGTACCTGCAAGGGTAGCTCTGTATCCTGGGAGGGGCCTGACCACGAGAGCCCCATGGGCTGCAGGGGAACCTGCCCAGGGAACCCCATATCCTGGGAGGGGCCTGAACACGAGAACCCCGTGGGCTGGGGTGGGGGTGGGGTACCTGCCCAGGTGAGCTCCATATCCTGGGATTGGCCTGACCTCGAGAGCCCCATGGGCTGCTGGAGTCCTGGTAAAGGATGTCAGGACAGTCAGTGAAGCCACCGAGGATATACCTCCAGTAGTTCCTAAATCCTACACCCTGCTGGTCATTCTACCAACCACCAGGACATGGTATTCTGTATTAGTCTTCAATGATGCCTTCTTTTGTATTCTATTAGTCCCAGAGTCACAAGAAATTTTGGCTTGTGAGTGGCAGGACTCAACATACAACTAAAACAATACTTCCGGGCCGTGTTGCCCCAAGGGTTCAAAAATTCCCACACCATCTTTGGGGAAAGCTCAGCTAAAGAACTAAAAGTTCTACCTCTGGAAAAGGAAACACTCCTTCAATATGCAGACGACATTCTGATAGCCAGCCCTACTAAGGAAACCTCTGAACTACCAAGCCAATAAAGGATACAAGTTGTCCAAGACAAAGCTCAAATATCACAGACTACGGTGACCTGCCTGGGCTTCATTCTCACAGAAAGTCGGAGAAGCCCATCCCAGGAAAGGGAAGAAACAATTTACAGCCTTACCCATTTCTGAAACTAGAAGACAGCTTAGGGGTTCCTGGGGAGGCCAGGGTTTGCTGCTTCTGGATCCCTAACTACAGTCTACTAGCTGGGCCTCTATATGAAACACTGAAAGGAAAAGATGATGATCCTTTTGAATAGAATGCAGAAGTGGCCTTTCAAGAATGGAAAGAGCAGTCAATTCAGACCCTTGCCCTGGAACTCCCTAATTTAGCTAAACCCTTTGACCTTTACATTCCTGGTGAACGGTGAATCGCCATTGGAGTATTAGTGCAAAACCTGGGACCACTTGAAATGGAACAATGCAAGAATGCGATCCAGGTAGGATAAACTACGGTCACCAAGGGGCTTGGCCCACCGCCACATCTGGCCAAGATACTGGCAGTATCTGAAAACCTGGAAATCAGCAGCCCAAAAGGCCACCTCCCTCCTAAGGGAAAAGGAACCCACGTGGTGATCCTAACACCCAACCATGCCCTGAAGTTGCAGGGTTGGCTCCATGGGCACACTGACCTTGAGCGAGGAGGCCCTCCAACTCCAACCTCCATAGAGATAACCGGGGCAAATTGGCACCATGACGACTCGTGTGAAGGTGTCTGCACGGGCAAATTTAACGCTCATTTCCCACCAGGAAGAGGAATTAACCAAAGGCTCAGCATGCCGTGCCGGAACCAGATTAGGGCCTGAAGCAATCCTGCGGGTTTGCGGCCAGCTCACAAGAAAGCGAGTTGAAGAAAGGAGCTCAGGGACACTGTAATTCACAAACCTGCAGAGTTATAAATGACAGCTATCACCCAAAAATATACTGAAGGAAGGCTGCGAAGACGACTTGAAAGCGGGGCAGAATTGCAAGAAAACGATTTCAGGGGGTAGACTGGAATTGCATTTAAAGCATAGGAAAAGAGGCAGAAC
The DNA here is from genome assembly GCF_059928025.1 of Delphinapterus leucas. Lineage (NCBI taxonomy): Eukaryota > Metazoa > Chordata > Mammalia > Artiodactyla > Monodontidae > Delphinapterus > Delphinapterus leucas. Next base: position 5,004,010 of record NW_028322250.1, read on the forward strand.
GTCGACAATGATGCACTTGGCCAAAAAGGGCGTATGCGTTTTTTCCTGAATATATTCAGGAAAAAACGCATACGCCCTTTTTGGCCAACCAAGCAAGCATGTTAAAGAAATCTGCACTACAATGAAGCCTCACTGCCCCCCGTTCAAAAGGGCCATCTGAAAAAAGTGTAAAATCCAGAAAGGCAGCACAGGCCATGGAGAACAGGGAGCCTTGTTATGCTGATGGGCGGGATGTAAATTGCCAACAGCCACTCTGGAGATGTGTATGGTGTTTCCTCAAAAACCTAAAAAACAAAGCAACGAAGCCTACGGCATTACCACTTATTTTCCTATAGCTTAGGGAAATTAAAAGCAAAAACACACAGCCACCCCAAAGTTTCTGTTTACGGCTCTGTTTACAAGAACCTCGTCTACGGTACAAGTTAAATATCCCAGAAAGCGAAAAATGGATAAAGAAGTGTGGTACGTACGTACAAAGGAATATCACTCACCAATGAAATCTATTTCATCAGGCCCGTCGCGGCATAATGAGTGGATTCAGGTACGATGATTCTAAGTGAAATAAGTCACACAGAAAATGAAACATCATAAGTTATCAGTAATACACGGAATGTAAACTTGGCTACACATGAACTGAATTACAAAACAGAACAGGGTCTCAAATTTAGAAAACCACCTTATGCTTGCTTAAGGGGAAAAGTGAGTTGGGGTGCTGCATAAAAGCAGAGATAGAAATTAGCACAGATACCTTTCCATAAGCCAAATATGTAATAGTCAAGACCTACCCCTTGCTCAACGAAATGGACTAAACACCTCATATTCAACACCTAGGAATACACCTGACTAGTAAGAGTCTTCAAACCCATGGATTTATATGTCTCCATAAGACAATCAAGCGTGTGTACAGCTGCATGAACGCAGCAGAAAAAATCCAATAAATCCCATTATCAAAATGAATTACAAAAACAAAACACAATGACAGTGAAATAGAGAGCAATTCTTAAATAATTCATTCAGGGCATGTGATGCAACCTGGATTTACCACATTTACACCCAGAGCTGAGTGAGACATAAGGTTGGACACTTCGGGCTGATAGCATTGGTGAGGTTCGATGAGCAAAAGCAGACCCTTTGAAGTCATACTGCATGGTACCCATTCCATGGGTCCCAACTCTCCAGTTTTAAGGGATTCTTCCTTCAGCTAAAACGTGCATGGGAAACCCACAGTATGGTGCACCGTGTGACCAGGAAACGTTTTCAAATGCATCTCAGTTTTCGTCCCCTTTTACTCGGGTTCACCATTCCAGACCTTTACTAACACTCTCCCCACTTGGAGAGTCAGTGCCTTTAACCTCCTGTTTGGCACAGTTTGCAATTTCTGCGCAAGATGAACAGGAATAGGGAGAACCAATGAGAGACTAGCTGTACGTGTCTGCACTGGAAATTTAACGCTCATTTCCCACCAGGAAGAAGAATTAACCAAAGGCTCAGCATGCCATGCCGGAACCTGATTAAGGCCTGAAGCAATCCTGCGGGTCTGCGGCCAGCTCACAAGAAAGCGAGTTGAAGAAAGGAGCTCAGGGGCACTGTAATTCACAAACCTGCAGAGTTATAAATGACAGCTATCGTCCAAAAATATATTGAAGGAAGGCTGTGAAGAGGACTGGAAAGCGGGGCAGAATTGCAGGAAAACGATTTCAGGGGCAGACTGGAATTGCATTTAAAGCATAGGGAAAGAGACAGAAAGTGGACAATGATGCAGTTGGTCAAAAAGGGCGTATGCGTTTTTTTCCTGAATATATTCAAGAAAAAACACATATGCCCTTTTTGGCCAAACAAGCAAGCCTGTAAAGAAATCTGCATTACAATGAAGTCTCACTGCCCCCCTGTCAAAAGGGACATCTGAAAAAAGTGAAAAATCCAGAAAGGCAGGACAGGCCATGGAGAACAGGGAGCCTTGTTATGCTGATGGGCGGGATGTAAATTGCCAACAGCCACTCTGGAGAAGTGTATGGTGTTTCCTCAAACACCTAAAAAACTAAGCAACGGAGCCTATGGCACTTCAACTTATGGTTCTATAGCTTAGGGAAATTAAAATCAAAAAGACACAGCCACCCATAAATTTTGGACGGCTCTGCTTACAAGAACCTCATTTACGGTACAAGTGAAATATCCCAGAAAGCAAAAATGGATAAAGAAGTTGTTGTACGTACGTACAATGGAATATCACTCAGCAATGAAATCTATGTCATGAGGTCCGTCGCGGCATAATGAGTGGATTCAGGTACGATCATTCTAAGTTAACTAAGTCACACAGAAAATGAAACACCATAAGATATCTCAAATACACGGAATGCAAACATGGCTGCACATGAACTCAATTACAAAACAGAAAAGGGTCTCAAATTTAGAAAACCAACTTATGCTTGCTTAAGGGGAAAGGTGAGTTGTGGTGCTGCATAAAACCAGCGATTGAAATTAGCACAGATACCTTTCCATAAGCAAATATGTAATAGTCAGGACCTACTCCTTGCTCCACGAAATGGACTCAACACCCCATATTCAATGCCTAGGAATATACCTGACTAGTAAGAATCTGAAAACCCATGGATTTATATGTCTCCATAAGAGAATCAAGCATGTGTACAGCGGCATAAACGCAGCAGTGAAAATCCGATAAATCCCATTATCAAAATAAATTACAAAAACAAAACACAATGACAGTGAAATAGAGAGCAATTCTTAAATAATTCATTCAGGGCTTGTGATGCAACGTGGATTTACCACATCTACACCCCGAGCTGAGTGAGACATAAGGCTGGACACTTCGGGCTGATAACATTGGTGACGTTCGGTGAGCAAAGGCAACCCTTTGAAGTCATACTGCATGGTACCCATTCCATGGGTCCCAACTCTCCAGGTTGAAAGGATTCTTCCTTCAGGTAAAACATGCATGGGCAACCCAGAATATGGTCCACCGTGTGACCGGGAAAACTTTTTAAATGCATCTCAGTTTTCGTCCCCTCGTACTCGGTTTTACCATTCCAGACGCTTTACTAACACTCTCCCCACTTGGAGAGTCAGTGCCTTTAACCTCCTGTTTGGCACAGTTTGGAATTTCTGCGCAAGATGAACAGGAATAGGGAGAACCAATGAGAGATTAGCTGTAGGTGTCTGCACGAACAAATTTAACGCTCATTTCCCACCAGGAAGAGGAATTAGCCAAAGGCTCAGCATGCCGTGCCGGAACCAGATTAGGGCCTGAAGCAATCCTGCGGTTTTGCGGCCAGCTCACAAGAAAGCGAGTTGAAGAAAGGAGCTCAGGGGCACTGTAATTCACAAACCTGCAGAGTTATAAATGACAGCTATCGTCCAAAAATATATTGAAGTAAGGCTGCAAAGTGGACTTGAACGCGGGGCAGATTTCCAGGAATACGATTTCAGGAGGTAGACGGGAAGTCCTCTGAAAGTATAGGAGAAGAGGCAGAACCTCGACAATGATGCACTTGGTCAAAAAGGGCATATGCGTTTCTTCCAGGGCCCTTATTAAAGAGGGTAGGAGGCTCCCAGCATGCTTCAGTGGCCAACAGAGGGCCTACGTCGCCAAGGCGACATGAGCCATCCAGGCAGGAGTAACCTCACATCAGAGGGCCCACCTCACAGAAGGGTAAGGAACCCAGTCAGGATCAGACTCTCACCAGAGTGCCCACATAAGCAAGGGGCTGGGAACCAGGCAGGAGTGTCCTCACACCCGTGGGGCCACATCATCGAAAGTTGAGGTACCCAGCACATGTGGCCTCAAACCAGAGGACCCACATCACCATGGGTCTCGGAGCGAGGCAGGCAGGATTAACCTCAAAACACATGGCCCATTGTATAAAAACGTGAGGAATCCAGCAGTTGGAACATCCCAGCATGCGGCCCAGAGCACCGAGGCTATGGGATCCAGGCAGTGATGAACTCACAACAGAGGGCCCTCATCGTGATACTGTAAGCAACCCAGCCGTTGTAACCTCAGAGCACAAGGCCCACATCCCCATGGGGAAGGGAACCAAGCAGGAGTGTCATCGCACCAGTGGGCACACATCAGAAAAGGTGGGGAGCCCAGCAGTTAGGGCCGGACGCCAGAGGGCCCTCATCACTGAGGAGAGGAGGCTCCCAGCAAGCTCCAACTGCTACCAGAAGGCCGACGTCGCCAATGCGGGGTGTGCCAGCCAGGCAGGAGTGACCTCAGAGCAGAGGGCCAACCACACAAAAGTGTGAGGAACCCAAAGAGGATCAGACTCTCACCGGAGGGCCCACATCGCCAAGGGAATGGAAACCAGGCAGGAGTGTCCTCACACCAGTGGGGCCACATCACCGAAGTGTGACGGACCCAGCACACGTGGCCTCAAACTACAGGACACACATCACCAAGGGGCTGGGAGTGAGGCAGGCAGGAGGAGCCTCCAAACAGAGGGCCCATAGCGTAAAAAAGGTGAGGAATCCCGCAGTTGGAACCTCCCAGCAGGTGGCCAGGAGCAGCGAGGCTATGGGATCCAGGCCTGACTGAACTCAAAACAGAGGGCCCTCATCATGAAACTGTGAGCAACCCAGCCGTTGGGACCTTAGAGCAGAATGCCCACATTCCCATGTGCTTGGGAACCTGGCAGAAGTGTACTCGCACCACAGGGCGCACATCAGAGAATTTTGGGAGCCCAGAAGTTAGGGCCTGACGCCAGAGGGCCCTCATTACCAAGGGGAGGAGACCCCAAGCAGGCACCAACTCCCAACTGAGGGCCCATGTCGCCAAGGTGACGTGCAACAGCCAGGCAGGAGTGACCTCACAGCTGAGGGCCTACCTCACAGAATGGTGAGGAACCCAGCCAGGGTAAGACTCTCACCAGAGGGCCCACATCACCAAGGGCATCAGAACCAGGCAGGACTGTCTTCACACCAAGGTGACCACATCATAGAAAGGTGAGGAACTCAGCACATGTGGCCTAAACCAGAGGATCCAGATCTCCAAGGGGCTCGGAGTGAGGCAGGCAGGAGTAGACTCACAACACAGGGCCAATAGAATAAAAAATGTGAGGAATCGTGCAGTGGGAACCTCCCAGCAGGCGGCCCAGAGCACCGAGTCTATGCGATCCAGGCCGCAGTGAACTCACAGCAGAGGGCCCACATCATGAAACTGTGAGCAACCCAGCCGTTGGGACCTCAGAGCAGAAGGCCCACATCCCCATGGGGTTGGGAACATGGCACGAGTGTCCTCGCACCACTTAGCACGTATCAGAAAATGTGGGTACCCAGCAGTTAGGGCCTGACGCCAGAGGGCCCTCATCACCGAGGGGAGGAGGCTCCGAGCAGGCTCCAACTGCCACAAGAGGGCCGACATTGCCAAGGTGGGGTGTGCCAGCCAGGCAGGAGTGACCTCACAGCAGAGGGCCCATCTCACAGAAGTGGGAGGAACCCAGCCAGGATCAGACTCTCACCAGAGGGCCCACATCACCAAGGGGATAGGAACCAGGCAGGAGTGTCCTCACACCAGTGGGGCCACATCATCGAAAGGTGAGCGACCCAGCACACGTGGCCTCAAACCAGAGGACACACATCACCAAGGGGCTGGGAGTGAGGCAGGCAGGAGGAGTCTCAAAACAGAGGACCCATAGAAGGAAAAAGGTGAGGAATCCCGCAGTTGGAACCTCCCCGCAGGTGGCCAGGAGCAGCGAGGCTATGGGGTCCATGCCGGAGTGAACTCACACCAGAGGGCCCTCATCATGAAACTGAGCAACGTACCATTGGGACCTCAGAGCAGAAGACCCACATTCCCATGGGGTTGGGATCCTGGCAGGAGTGTACTCGCACCACAGGGCGCACATCAGAAAATTTTGGGAGCCCAGGAGTTAGGGTCTGACGCCAGAGGGCCCTCATTACCGAGGGGAGGAGACTCCCAGCAGGCACTAACTCCCAACTGAGGGCCCACGTCGCCAAGTTGACGTGTGCCAGCCAGGCAGGAGTGACCTCACAGCAGAGGGCCTACCTCACAGAAGGGTGAGGAACCCAGCCAGGATAAGACTCTCACCAGAGGGCCCACATCACCAAGGGGATCGGAACAAGGCAGGAGTGTCCTCACACCAGTGTGGCCACATTATAGAAAGGTGAGGAACCCAGCACATGTGGCCTAAACCAGAGGACCCACATTTCCAAGGTGCTCCGAGTGAGGCAGGCAGGAGTAGCCTAACAACACAGGGCCCACAGAATAAAAAATGTGAGGAATCCAGCAGTTTGAACCTCCCCGCAGGTGGCCCAGAGCATGGAGTCTATGGGATCCAGGCCACAGTGAACTCACAGCAGAGGGCCCACATCATGAAACTGTGAGCAACCCAGCCAGTGGGACCTCAGAGCAGAAGGCCCACATCCCCACGGGGATGGGAACCTCGCAGGAGTGTCCTCGCACCACTCAGCACGTATCAGAAAATGTGGGTACCCAGCAGTTAGGGCCTGAGGCAAGAGGGCCCCCATCACCGAGGGGAGGTTCCCAGCAGGCTCCAACTGCCACAAGAGGGCCGATGTTGCCCAGGTGGGGTGTGCCAGCCAGGCAGGAGTGACCTCACAGCAGAGGGCCCCCCTCACAGAAGGGTGAGGAACCCAGCCAGGATCAGACTCTCACCAGAGGGCCCACATCATCAAGGGGATAGGAACCAGGCAGGAGTGTCCTCACACCAGTGGGGCCACATCATCGAAAGGCGAGGGACCCAGCATACGTGGCCTCAAACCAGAGGACACACATCACCAAGGGCCTGGGAGTGAGGCAGGCAGGAGCAGTCTCAAAACAGAGGGCCCATAGAAGAAAAAAGGTGAGGAATCCCGCAGTTGTAACCTCCCAGCAGGTGGCCAGGTGCAGCGAGGCTATGGGATCCAGGCCGGAGAGAACTCACAGCAGAGGGCACTCATCATAAACTGAGCAACCCACGGTTGGGACCTCAGAGCAGAAGGCCCACATTCCCATGGGGTTGGGAACCTGGCAGGAGTGTACTCGAACCACAGGGCGCATATCAGAAAATATTGGGAGCCCAGGAGTTAGGGTCTGACGCCAGAGGGCCCTCATTACCGAGGGGAGGAGACACCCAGCAGGCACCAAATCCCACCAGAGGGCCGACGTCGCCAAGGCGGGGTGTGCCAGCCAGGCAGGAGTGACCTCAGAGAAGAGGGCCCACCTCACAGAAGTGTGAGGAACCCAACCAGGATCAGACCCTCACCGGAGGGCCCACATCACCAAGGGGATGGGAACCAGGCAGGAGTGTCCTCACACCAGTGGGGCCACATCAGCCAAAGGTGAGGAACCCAGCACATGTGGCCTCAAACCACAGGACACACATCACCAAGGGGCTAGGAGTGAGGCAGGTGTCTGGAGGGGCACATTTAACTCTAATTTCCCACCAGGAAGTGGAATGAACCAAAGTCTCAGAGTGCCGTGCCGGACCCTGATTACGGCCTGAAGCAAACCTGCGGTTCTGTGGCCAGTTTTCAAGGAAACGAGTTAAGAAAGGAAATCACGGGCACTGTAATTCACAAACCTGCAGTGTTATAAATGACAGCTATTGGCAAAATTATATGGAAGTAAGTCTGCAAAGAGGACTTGAAAACGAGGCAGAATTGCAGGAATCATATTTCAGGAGGTAGATTGGAATTGCATTTAAAGCATGTGAAAAGCGGCAGATCTTTGACAGTGATGCACTTGGACAAAAGTGCGTAAACATTTTTTCCTGAATATATTCAGGAAAAAACACATATGCCCTTTTTGGCCAACCAAGCACTCGAGAAATGGAAATCCGCACTACAATGAAGTTTCATTTCCCATTCGTCAAAAGGGCCATCTGAAAAAAGTGTAAAAACCAGAAACACAGGACAGGCCATGGAGAACAGGGAGCCTTGTTATGCTGATGGGCGGGATGTAAATTGCCAACAGACACTCTGGAGATGTTTATGGTGTATCCTGAAACATCTGAAAAACAAAGCTACAGACCCTAGGGCACTCCCACTTTTGGCCCTATAGCTTAGGAAAATTAAAATCAACAAGACACAGCCAACACAAAATTTAGGGCTGCTGTGTTTACAAGAACCTTGAGTCCAGTACAAATTAAATATCCCAGAAAGAAAAAAATGGATAAAGGAGTTGTGCTACTTACGTACAACGGAATATCACTCAGCAATGAAATCAATGTCATCAGGCCTGTAGCAGCAAATTGAGTGGATTTAAGTATGATGATTCTAAGAGAAATAGGTCACACAGAGAAAGATAATTATCATAAGATATCACTAATAGAGAGAGTGTAAACTTGGCTACACATAAACTGAATTCCAAAACCGAACAGAGTCTCACATTTAGATAAAAACTTATGCTTGCTTAAGGGGAAAGTTGAGTTGGGGTGCTGTATAAAACCAGAGATTGAAATGAGCACACGTACCGTTCCATAAGCCAAATATGTAATAGACAAGACCTACTCTTTGCTCAACGAAATAGACTCATCCATGGTGTATCACCTCACACCTGTTAGAATGGGCATCATCAGAAAATCTACAAACAACAAATGCTGGAAAGGGTGTGGAGATAAGGAACCCTCTTCCACTATTGTTGGGAATGTAAATTGATACAGTCACTGTGGAGAACATTATGGAGTTTCTTATAAAACTAAGAATAGAATTACCATATGATACAGCAATCCCACTACTGGGCATATACCCAGACAAAACCATAAATCAAAAAGAGACATTCACCGCAATGTTCATTGCATCACTATTTACAATATCCAGGTAATGGAAGCAACCTAAATGCCCACAGACAGACGAATGCATAAAGATGTGGTACATATATAAAATGGAATATTACTAAGCCATAAAAAGGAATGAAATTGGGTCATTTGTAGAGACGTTGATGGATCTAGAGACTGTCATACAGAGTGAAGTAAGTCAGAAAGAGAAAAACAAATCTTGTCTATTAATGCCTATATGTGGAACCTAGACAAATTTTACAGATGAACCGTTTTGCAAGGCAGAAATAGAGCAACAGATGTAGACAACAAACGTATGGACACCAAGGGGGGAAAGCTGTTGGGGGATGGTGGTGGGAGGAGTTGAGAGATTGGGATTGGCATGTATACATTTATATGTATAAAATAGATAACCAAAAAGAACCTGCTGTATAAAAAAATAAAATAAAATTCAAATTACAAAAAGTAAAACAGAAAAAATATTCTTCCCTTCACATACATGTATTTATATGAATAAATTATTTCCATGCTTATATCTGTAAATACAAAAAAGAGGAATAAAATCTACCTTGAACCAAAAACGAAAAAAAGAAAAAAAAACAGAACCCACCAGTTACACAGAGGAAAACCGTATCAGGGCACTTGCTCCAGTTGTAAGCAATTCTGAAGTTGGTCAGTGGTGGGGAATCATCTCCCATTCAGCCAGCAGGCCCCACGCAACAAGCGTCTTCATTGCAAAGCTGGGGGACCGTGCCGAGGCATCTGTGAGTAAACGTGGGCTGAGCCCCAGGCCAGCTGCTGCTGAAATGTTCCCACCCTTCCCAGGTAAAACACCTGAATATGTACAAGGACTTGAAAGCCTAGAGGAAGGGCCATGGAGCCACATGAGTGACAGCATGCCAGCCGACTTGGTGCCTGCAGGCCAGCCAGGGTGGTCCTGGCCCTGGGTGCTCTTCTGGAAGCTTTCCATTTCCCTGCCTGAGATACCCCTGCTGTCCCGGCCCCCACTGCTTTCTTCCTCACTCACCTCTGCCCAGGGAGAAATTCCAGCGGCAGGTATGGGTGACACATCCTCTTCTTTAGCAGGTGGCATCTTGGCAACTGCTGCAGAAAGTCCAGCAGAGCCCCACTCACACTGGGCCACCCACAAAGCCGTGGCCTCTCACTCCCTCCCACCAGTCCAGCCCCAAGACTGCTGACAGGGCAGAGAAAATGGCGTCAGGCTCAGCTGCAGGGGCTCTTGCTGCCTGGAGCGGTGTTTATATTGATCTGAACCCAGGCACACCTGGGGAGGGCTGGCCGGCACGGTCAGGCTTCCCAGGCCAGCCAATAATCACCCCTCAGGGGCTCACAGTTGCAGAAACTGGAACTTGCTGAATCGGCCAGGTCCAAGGAACAGGTGTGGGCTCCTGAGAGTCAGGATAGACAAGGGGCTGCAGCTCTGGCTTGTTTTCTAATTATATTATCTGGCCCATGAGTGGGAAACAACTTCAAGAAAACCCTCTCCTAATGAGAGGAACCCAGGAGTCAGGGAGAGGAGGGGTGGCTGGTGGGTGGAGACAGAGGCCTGGTGCCCCGGGTGCAGTGGAAATGTCTGGAAGACCAGCTGGAGGGAGGCCACACAGAGTGATGCCCAGGGTCACAGACCTGTCGGAGCTGCTGTTTGTTAGTTCAAGTCCTGCTCTGAGGTGCTCTGTGTCAGATCTGAGTGACAGGTGAGCTGGGAGTGCTCTGCAATGAGGGCGATATGCACGGTTCCTGTGTGCCCAGCCCTGCCATGGTACCTGCAAGGGTAGCTCTGTATCCTGGGAGGGGCCTGACCACGAGAGCCCCATGGGCTGCAGGGGGACCTGCCCAGGGAACACCATATCCTGGGAGGGTCCTGAACATGAGAGCCCCGTGGGCTGGGTTGGGGTACCTGCCCAGGTGAGCTCCATATCCTGGGATTGGCCTGACCTCGAGAGCCCCATGGGCTGCTGGAGTCCTGGTAAAGGATGTCAGGACAGTCAGTTAAGCCACTGAGGATATACCTCCAGTAGTTCCTAAACCCTACACCCTGCTGGTCATTCTACCAACCACCAGGACATGGTATTCTGTATTAGTCTTTAATGATGCCTTCTTTTGTATTCTATTAGTCCCAGAGTCACAAGAAATTTTGGCTTGTGAGTGGCAGGACTCAACATACAACTAAAACAATACTTCCGGGCCGTGTTGTCCCAAGGGTTCAAAAATTCCCACACCATCTTTGGGGAAAGCTCAGCTAAAGACCTAAAAGTTCTACCTCTGGAAAAGGAAACACTCCTTCAATATGCAGACGACATTCTGATCCCCAGCCCTACTAAGGAGACCTCTGAACTACGAAGCCAATAAAGGATACAAGTTGTCCAAGAAAAAGCTCAAATATCACAGACTACGGTGACCTGCCTGGGCTTCATTCTCACAGAAGGTCGGAGAAGCCCATCCCAGGAAAGGGAAGAAACAATTTACAGCCTTACCCATTTCTAAAACTAGAAGACAGCTTAGGGGTTCCTGGGGAGGCCAGGGTTTGCTGCTTCTGGATCCCTAACTACAGTCTACTAGCTCGGCCTCTATATGAAACACTGAAAGGAAAAGGTGATGATCCTTTTGAATAGAATGCAGAAGTGGCCTTTCAAGAATGGAAAGAGCAGTCAATTCAGACCCTTGCACAGGAACTCCCTAATTTAGCTAAACCCTTTGACCTTTACATTCCTGGTGAACGGTGAATCGCCATTGGAGTATTAGTGCAAAACCTGGGACCACTTGAAATGGAACAATGCAAGAATGCGATCCAGGTAGGATAAACTACGGTCACCAAGGGGCTTGGCCCACCGCCACATCTGGCCAAGATACTGGCAGTATCCGAAAACCTGGAAATCAGCAGCCCAAAAGGCCACCTCCCTCCTAAGGTAAAAGGACCCCACGTGGTGATCCTAACCACCAAACATGCCCTGAAGTTGCAGGGTTGGCTCCGTGGGCACACTGACCTTGAGTGAGGAGGCCCTCCAACTCCAACCTCCATAGAGATAACCGGGGCAAAGGGGCACCATGACGACTCGTGTGAAGGTGTCTGCACGGGCAAATTTAACGCTCATTTCCCACCAGGAAGAGGAATTAACCAAAGGCTCAGCATGCCGTGCCGGAACCAGATTAGGGCCTGAAGCATTCCTGCGGGTTTGCGGCCAGCTCACAAGAAAGCGAGTTGAAGAAAGGAGCTCAGGGGCACTGTAATTCACAAACCTGCAGAGTTATAAATGACAGCTATGGTCTAAAAATATATTGAGGGAAGGCTGCGAAGAGGACTTGAAAGTGGGGCAGAATTTCAGGAAAACGATTTCAGGGGGTAGACTGGAATTGCATTTAAAGCATAGGAAAAGAGGCAGAACGACGACAATGATGCACTTGGCCAAAAAGGGCGTATGCGTTTTTTCCTGAATATATTCAGGAAAAAACGCATACGCCCTTTTTGGACAACCAAGCAAGCGTGTAAAGGAAATCTGCACTACAATGAAGTCTCACTGCCCCCCGGTCAAAAGGGCCATCTGAAAAAAGTGTAAAATCCAGAAAGGCAGCACAGACCATGGAGAAGAGGGAGCCTTGTCATGCTGATGGGCGGGATGTAAATTGCCAACAACCACTCTGGAGAAGTGTATGGTGTTTCCAGAAACACGTAGGAAACAAAGCAACACAGCCTATGGCACTTCCACTTATGGTCCTATAGCTTAGGGAAATTAAAATCAAAAACACACAGCCACCCCAAAGTTTCGGACGGCTCTGTTTACAAGAACCTCGTCTACGGTACAAGTTAAATATCCAAGAAAGCGAAAAATGGATAAAGAAATTGTGGTACGTACGTACAATGGAATATCACTCACCAATGATATCTATGTCATCAGGCCCATTGCGGCATAATGAGTGGATTCAGGTACGATGATTCTAAGTGAAATAAGTCACACAGAAAATGAAACATCATAAGATATCACGAATACAAGGAATGTAAACTTGGCTACACATGAACTGAATTACAAAACAGAACAGGGTCTCAAATTTAGAAAACCAACTTATGCTTGCTTAAGGGGAAAGGTGAGTTGGGGTGTTGCATAAAACCAGAGATAGAAATTAGCACAGATACCTTTCCATAAGCCAAATATATAATACTCAAGACCTACCCCTTGCTCAACGAAATGGACTAAACACCCCATATTCAAAGCCTAGGAATACACCTGACTGATCAGAATCTTCAAACCCATGGATTTATATGTCTCCATAAGAGAATCAAGCGTGTGTACAGCTGCAAGAATGCAGCAGAGAAAATCCGATAAATCCCATTATCAAAATGAATTACAGAAACAAAACACAATGACAGTGAAATAGAGAGCAATTTTTAAATAATTCATTCAGGGCTTGTGATGCAACCTGGATTTACCACATCTACACCCAGAGCTGAGTGAGACATAAGGTTGGACACTTCGGGCTGATAGCATTGGTGAGGTTCGATGAGCAAGTGCAGACCCTTTGAAGTCATACTGCATGGTACCCATTCCATGGGTCCCAACTCTCCAGGTTTGAGGGATTCTTCCTTCAGCTAACACATGCATGGAAAACCCAAGTATGGTGCACCATGTGACCGGGAAACGTTTTCAAATGCATCTCAGTTTTCGTCCCCTTTTACTCGGGTTCACCATTCCAGACCCTTTACTAACACTCTCCCCACTTGGAGACTCAGTGCCTTTAACCTCCTGTTTGGCACAGTTTGCAATATCTGCGCAAGATGAACAGGAATAGGGGGAATCAATGAGAGACTAGCTGGAGGTGTCTGCACAGGCAAATTTAACGCTCATTTCCCACCAGGAAGAGGAATTCACCAAAGGCTCAGCATGCCGTGCCGGAACCAGATTAGGGCCTGAAGCAATCATGTGTGTTTGCGGCCAGCTCACAAGAAAGCGAGTTGAAGAAAGGAGCTCAGGGGCACTGTAATTCACAAACCTGCAGAGTTATAAATGACAGCTATCGTCCAAAAATATATTGAAGGAAGGCTGCGAAGAGGACTTGTAAGTGGGCAGAATTGCAAGAAAACGATTTCAGGGGGTAGACTGGAATTGCATTTAAAGCATAGGAAAAGAGGCAGAACGTCGACAATGATGCACTTGGCCAAAAAGGGCGTATGCGTTTTTTCCTGAATATATTCAGGAAAAAACGCATACGCCCTTTTTGGCCAACCATGCAAGCATGTTAAAGAATTATGCACTACAATGAAGTCTCACAGCCCCCTGGTCAAAAGGGCCATCTAAAAAAAGTGTAAAATCCAGAAAGACAGCACAGGCCATGGAGAACAGGGAGCCTTGTTATGCTGATGGGCGGGATGTAAATTGCCAACAGCCACCCTGGAGAAGTGTATGGTGTTTCCTGAAACACCTAAAAAACAAAGCAACGGAGCCTACGGCACTTCCAGTTATGGTCCTATAGCTTAGGGAAATTAAAATCAAAAACACACAGCCACCCCAAATTTTCGGACGGCTCTGTTTACAAGAACCTCAGCTACGGTACAAGTTAAATATCCCAGAATGTGAAAAATGGATAAAGAAGTTGTGGTTCGTACGTACAATGGAATATCACTCAGCAATGAAATCTATGTCATCAGGCCCATCACGGCATAATGAGTGGATTCAGCTACAGTGATTCTAAGTGAAATAAGTCACACAGAAAATGAAACATCATAAGATATCACTAATACACGGAATGTAAACTTGGCTACACATGAACTGAATTACAAAACAGAACAGGGACTCAAATTTAGAAAACCAACTTATGCTTGCTTAAGGGCAAAGGTGAGTTGGGGTGCTGCATAAAACCAGAGATTGAAAATAGCACAGATACCGTTCCATAAGCCAAATATGTAATAGTCAAGACCTACTCCTTGTTCAACGACATGGACTCAACACCACATATTCAACGCCTAGGAATATACCTGACTAGTAAGAATCTTAAAACCCGTGGATTTATATTTCTCTGTAGGAGAATCAAGCGTTTGTACAGCGGCATGAACGCAGCAGTGAAAATCCGATAAATCCCATTATCAAACTAAATTACAAAAACAAAACACAATGACAGTGAAAGAGACAGCAATTCTTAAATAATTGATTCAGGGCTTGTGATGAAACCTGGATTTACCACATCTACACCCAGAGCTGGGTGAGGCATAAGGCTGGACACTTCGAACTGATAGCATTGGTGAGGTTCGGTGAGCAAATTCAGACCCTTTTTAGTCATACTGCATGGTACCCATTCCATGGGTCAATAATCTCCAGGTTTAAGGAATTCTTCCTTCAGCTAAAACATGCATGGGAAACCCAGAGTATTGTCCACTGTGAGACTGGGAAACCATTTTAAATGGCTCTCAGGTTTCGTTCCCTGGTACTCGGGTTCACCATTCCAGATGCTTTACTAACCCTCTACCCACTTGGAGAGTCAGTGCCTTTAACCTCCTGTTTGGCACAGTTTGCAATTTCTGCACAAGATGAACAGGAATAGGGAGAACCAATGAGAGACTAGCTGTAGGTGTCTCCACGGGCAAATTGAATGCTCATTTCTCACCAGAAAGAGGAATTTACCAAAGGCTCAGCGTGCCGTGCCGAAACCAGATTACGGCCTGAAGCAATCCTGCGGTTTTGCGGCCAGCTCACAAGAAAGCATGTTGAAGAAAGGAGCTCAGGGACACTGTATTTAACAAACCTGCAGAGTTATTAATGACAGGTATCATACAAAAATATATTGAAGTAAGGCTGCGAGGAGGACTTGAAAGCGGGGCAGTATTCCTGGAATATGATTTCAGGACGTAGACGGGAAGTGCTCTGAAAGCATAGGAGAAGAGGCAGATCCTGGACAATGATGCACTTGGTCAAAATGTGCATATGCGTTTTTTCCAGGGCCCTCATTAAAGAGGGTAGGAGGCTCCCAGAATGCTTTAGTGGCCAACAGAGGGCCCACATCATCAAGGCGACGTGAGCCAGCCAGGCAGGAGTGACCTCACATCAGAGGGCCCACCTCACAGAAGGGTAAGGAACCCAGCCAGGATCAGACTCTCACCAGAGTGCCCACATCAGCAAGGGGCTGTGAACCAGGCAGGAGTGTCATCACACCCGTGGGGCCATATCATCAAAAGTTGAGGTAACAAGAAAATGTGGCCTCAAACCAGAGGACCCACATCACCATGGGTCTTGGAGCGAGGCAGGCAGGATTAACCTCACAACACATGGCCCATTGTATAAAAAAGGTGAGGAATCCAGCAGTTGGAACATCCCAGCAGGCGGCCCAGAGCACCGAGGCTATGGGATCCAGGCAGTGATGAACTCACAACAGAGGGCCCTCATCATGAAAATGTGAGCAAACCAGCCGTTGTGACCTCAGAGCACAAGGCCCACATCCCCATGGGGAAGGGAACCAAGTAGGAGTGTCATCGCACCAGTAGGCACACATCAGAAAATGTGGGGAGCCCAGCAGTTAGGGCCTGACACCAGAGGGCTCTCATCACCGAGGAGAGGAGGCTCCCAGCAGGCTCCAACTGCTACCAGTGGGCCGCCGTCGCCAATGCGGGGTGTGCCAGCCAGGCAAGAGTGACCTCAGAGCAGAGGGCCCACCTCACAAAAGTGTGAGGAACCCAAGGAGGATCAGACTCTCACCAGAGGGCCCACATCACCAAGAGAATGGGAACCAGGCTGGAGTGTCCTCACACCAGTGGGACCTCATCAACGAAATGTGAGTGACCCAGCACACGTGGCCTCAAACCAGAGGACACACATCACCAAGGGGCTGGGAGTGAGGCAGGCAGGAGGAGTCTCAAAACAGAGGGCCCATAGAAGAAAAAAGGTGAGGAATCCCGCAGTTGGAACCTCCCAGCAGGCGGCCAGGAGCAGCGAGGCTATGGGATCCAGACCTGACTGAACTCAAAACAGAGGGCCCTCATCATGAAACTGTGAGCAACCCAGGCTTTGGGACCTCAGAGCAGAAGGCCCACATTCCTATGTGGTTGGGAACATGGCATAAGTGTACTCGCACCTCAGGGCACACATCAGAGAATTTTGGGAGCCCAGAAGTTAGGGTCTGACGCCAGAGGGCCCTCATTACCAAGGGGAGGAGACCCCAAGCAGGCACCAACTCCCAACTGAGGGCCCATGTCGACAAGGTGACGTGTGACAGCCAGGCAGGAGTGACCTCACAGCAGAGGGCCTACCTCACAGAAGGGTGAGGAACCCAGCCAGGATAAGACTCTCACCAGAGGGCCCACATCACCAAGGGGATCAGAACCAGGCAGGACTGTCTTCACACCAGGGTGACCACATCATAGAAAGGTGAGGAAACCAGCACATGAGGCCTAAACCAGAGGACCCACATCTCCAAGGGGCTCGGATTGAGGCAGGCATGAGTAGCCTCACAACACAGGGCCAATAGAATAAAAAAGGTGAGGAATCCTGCAGTGGGAACCTCCCAGCAGGCGGCCCAGAGCACCGAGTCTATGTGATCCAGGCTGCAGTGAACTCACAGCAGAGGGCCCACATCATGAAACTGTGAGCAACCCAGCCATTGGGACCTCAGAGCAGAAGGCCCACATCCCCATGGGGATGGGAACCTCGCAGGAGTGTCCTCGCACCACTTAGCACGTATCAGAAAATGTGGGTACCCAGCAGTTAGGGCCTGACGCAAGAGGGCCCTCATCACCGAGGGGAGGAGGCTCTCAGCATGCTCCAACTGCCACAACAGGGCCGATGTTGCCCAGGCGGGGTGTGCCAGCCAGGCAGGAGTGACCTCACAGCAGAGGGCCCACCTCACAGAAGGGTGAGGAACCCAGCCAGGATCAGACTCTCACCAGAGAGCCCACATCTTCAAGGGGATAGGAACCAGGCAAGAGTGTCCTCACACCAGTGGGGCCACATCATCGAAAGGTGAGGGACCCAGCACACGTGGCCTCAAACCAGAGGACACACATCACCAAGGGGCTGGGAGTGAGGCAGGCAGGAGGAGTCTCAAAACAGAGGGCCCATAGAAGAAAAAAGGTGAGGAATCCCGCAGTTGGAACCTCCCCGCAGGTGGCCAGGAGCAGCGAGGCTATGGGATCCAGGCCGGAGTGAACTCACACCAGAGGGCCCTCATCATGAAACTGAGCAACCCACCGTTGGGACCTCAGAGCAGAAGGCCCACATTCCCATGGTGTTGGGAACCTGGCAGGAGTGTACTCGCACCACAGGGCGCACATCAGAAAATTTTGGGAGGCCAGGAGTTAGGGCCTGACGCCAGAGGGCCCTCATTACCAAGGGGAGGAGACTCGCAGCAGGCACCAACTCCCACGAGAGAGCCGACGTCGTCAAGGCGGGGTGGGCCAGCCAGGCAGGAGTGACCTCAGAGAAGAGGGCCCACCTCTCAGAAGTGTGAGGAACCCAGCCAGGATCAGACTCTCACCGGAGGGTCCACATCACCAAGGGGATGGGAACCAGGCAGGAGTGTCCTCACACCAGTGGGGCCACATCAGCCAAAGGTGAGGAACCCAGCACATGTGGCCTCAAACTACAGGACACACATAACCAAGGGGCTGGGAGTGAGGCAGGTGTCCGGAGGGGCACATTTAACTCTAATTTCCCACCAGGAAGAGGAATTAACCAAAGGCTCAGAGTGCCGTGTCGGACCCTGATTATGGCCTAAAGCAAACCTGCGGTTCTGTGGCCAGCTTTCAAGGAAACGAGTTAAGAAAGGAAATCACGGGCACTGTAATTCACAAACCTGCAGAGATATAAATGACAGCTATTGGCAAAAATATATTGAAGTAAGTCTGCAAAGAGGACTTGAAAACGAGGCAGAATTGCAGGAATCATATTTCAGGAGGTAGATTGGAATTGCATTTAAAGCATGTGAAAAGCGGCAGATCTTTGACACTGATGCACTTGGACAAAAGTGCGTAAACATTTTTTCCTGAATATATTCAGGAAAAAACGCATATGCCCTTTTTGGCCAACCAAGCACTCCAGCAATGGAAATCCGCACTACAATGAAGTCTCATTTCCCATTCGTCAAAAGGGCCATCTGAAAAAAGTGTAAAAACCAGAAACACAGGACAGGCCATGGAGAACAGGGAGCCTTGTTATGCTGATGGGCGGGATGTAAATTGCCAACAGACACTCTGGAGATGTTTATGGTGTATCCTGAAACATCTGAAAAACAAAGCTACAGAGCCTAGGGTACTTCCACTTTTAGCCCTATAGCTTAGGAAAATTAAAATCAACAAGACACAGCCAGCACAAAATTTAGGGCTGCTGTGTTTACAAGAAACTCGAGTCCAGTACAAATTAAATATCCCAGAAAGAAAAAAATGGATAAAGGAGTTGTGCTACTTACGTACAACGGAATATCACTCAGCAATGAAATCAATGTCATCAGGCCTGTAGCAGCAAATTGAGTGGATTTAAATATGATGATTCTAAGAGAAATACGTCACACAGAGAAAGATAAGTATCATAAGATATCACTAATAGAGGGAGTGTAAACTTGGCTACACATAAACTGAAATACAAAACCGAACAGAGTCTCACATTTAGATAAAAACTTATGCTTGCTTAAGGGGAATGTTGAGTTGGGGTGCTGTATAAAACCAGAGATTGAAATTAGCACACATACCGTTCCATAAGCCAAATATGTACTAGACAAGACCTACTCTTTGCTCAACGAAATAGACTCATCCATGGTGTATCACCTCACACATGTTAGAATGGGCATCATCAGAAAATCTACAAACAACAAATGCTGGAAAGGGTGTGGAGATAAGGAACCCTCTTCCACTATTTTTGGGAATGTAAATTGATACAGTCACTGTGGAGAACATTATGGAGTTTCATATAAAATTAAGAATAGAATTACCATATGATACAGCAATCCCACTACTGGGCATATACCCAGACAAAACCATAAATCAAAAAGAGACATTCACCGCAATGTTCATTGCATCACTATTTACAATATCCAGGTAATGGAAGCAACCTAAATGCCCACAGACAGACGAATGCATAAAGAAGTGGTACATATATAAAATGGAATATTACTAAGCCATAAAAAGGAATGAAATTGGGTCATTTGTAGAGACGTTGATGGATCTAGAGACTGTCATACAGAGTGAAGTAAGTCAGAAATAGAAAAACAAATCTTGTATATTAATGCCTATATGTGGAACCTAGACAAATTTTACAGATGAACCGTTTTGCAAGGCAGAAATAGAGTAACAGATGTAGACAACAAACGTATGGACACCAAGGGGGGAAAGCTGTTGGGGGGTGGTGGTGGGAGGAGTTGAGAGATTGGGATTGGCATATATACATTTATATGTATAAAAGAGATAACCAAAAAGAACCTGCTGTATAAAAAAATAAAATAAAATTCAAATTACAAAAAGTAAAACAGAGAAAATATTCTTCCCTTCACATACATGTATTTATATGAATAAATTATTTCCATGCTTATATCTGTAAATACAAAAAAGAGGAATAAAATCTACCTTGAACCAAAAACGAAAAAAAGAAAAAAAACAGAACCCACCAGTTACACAGAGGAAAACCGTATCAGGGCACTTGCTCCAGTTGTAAGCAATTCTGAAGTTGGTCAGTGGTGGGGAATCATCTCCCATTCAGCCAGCAGGCCCCACGCAACAAGCATCCTCATTGCAAAGCTGGGGGACCGTGCCGAGGCATCTGTGAGTAAACGTGGGCTGAGCCCCAGGCCAGCTGCTGCTGAAATGTTCCCACCCTTCCCAGGTAAAACACCTGAATATGTACAAGGACTTGAAAGCCTAGAGGAAGGGCCATGGAGCCACATGAGCGACAGCATGCCAGCCGACTTGGTGCCTGCAGGCCAGCCACGGTGGTCCTGGCCCTGGGTGCTCTTCTGGAAGCTTTCCATTTCCCTGCCTGAGATACCCCTGCTGTCCCGGCCCCCACTGCTTTCTTCCTCACACACCTCTGCCCAGGGAGAAATTCCAGCGGCAGGTATGGGTGACACATCCTCTTCTTTAGCAGGTGGCATCTTGGCAACTGCTGCAGAAAGTCCAGCAGAGCCCCACTCACACTGGGCCACCCACAAAGCCGTGGCCTCTCACTCCCTCCCACCAGTCCAGCCCCAAGACTGCTGACAGGGCAGAGAAAATGGCGTCAGGCTCAGCTGCAGGGGCTCTTGCTGCCTGGAGCGGTGTTTATATTGATCTGAACCCAGGCACACCTGGGGAGGGCTGGCCGGCACGGTCAGGCTTCCCAGGCCAGCCAATAATCACCCCTCAGGGGCTCACAGTTGCAGAAACTGGAACTTGCTGAATCGGCCAGGTCCAAGGAACAGGTGTGGGCTCCTGAGAGTCAGGATAGACAAGGGGCTGCAGCTCTGGCTTGTTTTCTAATTATATTATCTGGCCCATGAGTGGGAGACAACTTCAAGAAAACCCTCTCCTAATGAGAGGAACCCAGGAGTCAGGGAGAGGAGGGGTGGCTGGTGGGTGGAGACAGAGGCCTGGTGCCCCGGGTGCAGTGGAAGTCTCTGGAAGACCAGGTGGAGGGAGGCCACACAGAGTGATGCCCAGGGTCACAGACCTGTCGGAGCTGCTGTTTGTTAGTTCAAGTCCTGCTCTGAGGTGCTCTGTGTCAGATCTGAGTGACAGGTGAGCTGGGAGTGCTCTGCAATGAGGGTGATATGCACGGTTCCTGTGTTCCCAGCCCTGCCATGGTACCTGCAAGGGTAGCTCTGTATCCTGGGAGGGGCCTGACCACGAGAGCCCCATGGGCTGCAGGGGGACCTGCCCAGGGAACACCATATCCTGGGAGGGTCCTGAACATGAGAGCCCCGTGGGCTGGGTTGGGGTACCTGGCCAGGTGAGCTCCATATCCTGGGATTGGCCTGACCTCGAGAGCCCCATGGGCTGCTGGAGTCCTGGTAAAGGATGTCAGGACAGTCAGTTAAGCCACTGAGGATATACCTCCAGTAGTTCCTAAACCCTACACCCTGCTGGTCATTCTACCAACCACCAGGACATGGTATTCTGTATTAGTCTTCAATGATGCCTTCTTTTGTATTCTATTAGTCCCAGAGTCACAAGAAATTTTGGCTTGTGAGTGGCAGGACTCAACATACAACTAAAACAATACTTCCGGGCCGTGTTGTCCCAAGGGTTCAAAAATTCCCACACCATCTTTGGGGAAAGCTCAGCTAAAGACCTAAAAGTTCTACCTCTGGAAAAGGAAACACTCCTTCAATATGCAGACGACATTCTGATCGCCAGCCCTACTAAGGAGACCTCTGAACTACGAAGCCAATAAAGGATACAAGTTGTCCAAGAAAAAGCTCAAATATCACAGACTACGGTGACCTGCCTGGGCTTCATTCTCACAGAAGGTCGGAGAAGCCCATCCCAGGAAAGGGAAGAAACAATTTACAGCCTTACCCATTTCTAAAACTAGAAGACAGCTTAGGGGTTCCTGGGGAGGCCAGGGTTTGCTGCTTCTGGATCCCTAACTACAGTCTACTAGCTCGGCCTCTATATGAAACACTGAAAGGAAAAGGTGATGATCCTTTTGAATAGAATGCAGAAGTGGCCTTTCAAGAATGGAAAGAGCAGTCAATTCAGACCCTTGCACAGGAACTCCCTAATTTAGCTAAACCCTTTGACCTTTACATTCCTGGTGAACGGTGAATCGCCATTGGAGTATTAGTGCAAAACCTGGGACCACTTGAAATGGAACAATGCAAGAATGCGATCCAGGTAGGATAAACTACGGTCACCAAGGGGATTGGCCCACCACCACATCTGGCCAAGATACTGGCAGTATCCGAAAACCTGGAAATCAGCAGCCCAAAAGGCCACCTCCCTCCTAAGGTAAAAGGACCCCACGTGGTGATCCTAACCACCAAACATGCCCTGAAGTTGCAGGGTTGGCTCCGTGGGCACACTGACCTTGAGTGAGGAGGCCCTCCAACTCCAACCTCCATAGAGATAACCGGGGCAAAGGGGCACCATGACGACTCGTGTGAAGGTGTCTGCACGGGCAAATTTAACGCTCATTTCCCACCAGGAAGAGGAATTAACCAAAGGCTCAGCATGCCGTGCCGGAACCAGATTAGGGCCTGAAGCATTCCTGCGGGTTTGCGGCCAGCTCACAAGAAAGCGAGTTGAAGAAAGGAGCTCAGGGGCACTGTAATTCACAAACCTGCAGAGTTATAAATGACAGCTATGGTCTAAAAATATATTGAAGGAAGGCTGCGAAGAGGACTTGAAAGTGGGGCAGAATTTCAGGAAAACGATTTCAGGGGGTAGACTGGAATTACATTTAAAGCATAGGAAAAGAGGCAGAACGACGACAATGATGCACTTGGCCAAAAAGGGCGTATGCGTTTTTTCCTGAATATATTCAGGAAAAAACGCATACGCCCTTTTTGGACAACCAAGCAAGCGTGTAAAGGAAATCTGCACTACAATGAAGTCTCACTGCCCCCCGGTCAAAAGGGCCATCTGAAAAAAGTGTAAAATCCAGAAAGGCAGCACAGACCATGGAGAAGAGGGAGCCTTGTCATGCTGATGGGCGGGATGTAAATTGCCAACAACCACTCTGGAGAAGTGTATGGTGTTTCCAGAAACACGTAGGAAACAAAGCAACACAGCCTATGGCACTTCCACTTATGGTCCTATAGCTTAGGGAAATTAAAATCAAAAACACACAGCCACCCCAAAGTTTCGGACGGCTCTGTTTACAAGAACCTCGTCTACGGTACAAGTTAAATATCCAAGAAAGCGAAAAATGGATAAAGAAATTGTGGTACGTACGTACAATGGAATATCACTCACCAATGAAATCTATGTCATCAGGCCCATTGCGGCATAATGAGTGGACTCAGGTACGATGATTCTAAGTGAAATAAGTCACACAGAAAATGAAACATCATAAGATATCACGAATACAAGGAATGTAAACTTGGCTACACATGAACTGAATTACAAAACAGAACAGGGTCTCAAATTTAGAAAACCAACTTATGCTTGCTTAAGGGGAAATGTGAGTTGGGGTGCTGCATAAAACCAGAGATAGAAATTAGCACAGATACCTTTCCATAAGCCAAATATATAATACTCAAGACCTACCCCTTGCTCAACGAAATGGACTAAACACCCCATATTCAAAGCCTAGGAATACACCTGACTGATCAGAATCTTCAAACCCATGGATTTATATGTCTCCATAAGAGAATCAAGCGTGTGTACAGCTGCAAGAATGCAGCAGAGAAAATCCGATAAATCCCATTATCAAAATGAATTACAGAAACAAAACACAATGACAGTGAAATAGAGAGCAATTTTTAAATAATTCATTCAGGGCTTGTGATGCAACCTGGATTTACCACATCTACACCCAGAGCTGAGTGAGACATAAGGTTGGACACTTCGGGCTGATAGCATTGGTGAGGTTCGATGAGCAAGTGCAGACCCTTTGAAGTCATAGTGCATGGTACCCATTCCATGGGTCCCAACTCTCCAGGTTTGAGGGATTCTTCCTTCAGCTAAAACATGCATGGAAAACCCAAGTATGGTGCACCATGTGACCGGGAAACGTTTTCAAATGCATCTCAGTTTTCGTCCCCTTTTACTCGGGTTCACCATTCCAGACCCTTTACTAACACTCTCCCCACTTGGAGACTCAGTGCCTTTAACCTCCTGTTTGGCACAGTTTGCAATATCTGCGCAAGATGAACAGGAATAGGGGGAATCAATGAGAGACTAGCTGGAGGTGTCTGCACAGGCAAATTTAACGCTCATTTCCCACCAGGAAGAGGAATTCACCAAAGGCTCAGCATGCCGTGCCGGAACCAGATTAGGGCCTGAAGCAATCATGTGTGTTTGCGGCCAGCTCACAAGAAAGCGAGTTGAAGAAAGGAGCTCAGGGGCACTGTAATTCACAAACCTGCAGAGTTATAAATGACAGCTATCGTCCAAAAATATATTGAAGGAAGGCTGCGAAGAGGACTTGTAAGTGGGCAGAATTGCAAGAAAACGATTTCAGGGGGTAGACTGGAATTGCATTTAAAGCATAGGAAAAGAGGCAGAACGTCGACAATGATGCACTTGGCCAAAAAGGGCGTATGCGTTTTTTCCTGAATATATTCAGGAAAAAACGCATACGCCCTTTTTGGCCAACCATGCAAGCATGTTAAAGAATTATGCACTACAATGAAGTCTCACAGCCCCCTGGTCAAAAGGGCCATCTAAAAAAAGTGTAAAATCCAGAAAGACAGCACAGGCCATGGAGAACAGGGAGCCTTGTTATGCTGATGGGCGGGATGTAAATTGCTAACAGCCACCCTGGAGAAGTGTATGGTGTTTCCTGAAACACCTAAAAAACAAAGCAACGGAGCCTATGGCACTTCCAGTTATGGTCCTATAGCTTAGGGAAATTAAAATCAAAAACACACAGCCACCCCAAATTTTCGGACGGCTCTGTTTACAAGAACCTCATCTACGGTACAAGTTAAATATCCCAGAATGTGAAAAATGGATAAAGAAGATGTGGTTCGTACGTACAATGGAATATCACTCAGCAATGAAATCTATGTCATCAGGCCCATCACGGCATAATGAGTGGATTCAGCTACAGTGATTCTAAGTGAAATAAGTCACACAGAAAATGAAACATCATAAGATATCACTAATACACGGAATGTAAACTTGGCTACACATGAACTGAATTACAAAACAGAACAGGGACTCAAATTTAGAAAACCAACTTATGCTTGCTTAAGGGCAAAGGTGAGTTGGGGTGCTGCATAAAACCAGAGATTGAAAATAGCACAGATACCGTTCCATAAGCCAAATATGTAATAGTCAAGACCTACTCCTTGTTCAACGACATGGACTCAACACCACATATTCAACGCCTAGGAATATACCTGACTAGTCAGAATCTTAAAACCCGTGGATTTATATTTCTCTGTAGGAGAATCAAGCGTTTGTACAGCGGCATGAACGCAGCAGTGAAAATCCGATAAATCCCATTATCAAACTAAATTACAAAAACAAAACACAATGACAGTGAAAGAGACAGCAATTCTTAAATAATTGATTCAGGGCTTGTGATGAAACCTGGATTTACCACATCTACACCCAGAGCTGGGTGAGGCATAAGGCTGGACACTTCGAACTGATAGCATTGGTGAGGTTCGGTGAGCAAATTCAGACCCTTTTTAGTCATACTGCATGGTACCCATTCCATGGGTCAATAATCTCCAGGTTTAAGGAATTCTTCCTTCAGCTAAAACATGCATGGGAAACCCAGAGTATTGTCCACTGTGAGACTGGGAAACCATTTTAAATGGCTCTCAGGTTTCGTTCCCTGGTACTCGGGTTCACCATTCCAGATGCTTTACTAACCCTCTACCCACTTGGAGAGTCAGTGCCTTTAACCTCCTGTTTGGCACAGTTTGCAATTTCTGCACAAGATGAACAGGAATAGGGAGAACCAATGAGAGACTAGCTGTAGGTGTCTCCACGGGCAAATTGAATGCTCATTTCTCACCAGAAAGAGGAATTTACCAAAGGCTCAGCGTGCCGTGCCGAAACCAGATTACGGCCTGAAGCAATCCTGCGGTTTTGCGGCCAGCTCACAAGAAAGCATGTTGAAGAAAGGAGCTCAGGGACACTGTATTTAACAAACCTGCAGAGTTATTAATGACAGGTATCATACAAAAATATATTGAAGTAAGGCTGCGAGGAGGACTTGAAAGCGGGGCAGTATTCCTGGAATATGATTTCAGGACGTAGACGGGAAGTGCTCTGAAAGCATAGGAGAAGAGGCAGATCCTGGACAATGATGCACTTGGTCAAAATGTGCATATGCGTTTTTTCCAGGGCCCTCATTAAAGAGGGTAGGAGGCTCCCAGAATGCTTTAGTGGCCAACAGAGGGCCCACATCATCAAGGCGACGTGAGCCAGCCAGGCAGGAGTGACCTCACATCAGAGGGCCCACCTCACAGAAGGGTAAGGAACCCAGCCAGGATCAGACTCTCACCAGAGTGCCCACATCAGCAAGGGGCTGTGAACCAGGCAGGAGTGTCATCACACCCGTGGGGCCATATCATCAAAAGTTGAGGTAACAAGAAAATGTGGCCTCAAACCAGAGGACCCACATCACCATGGGTCTTGGAGCGAGGCAGGCAGGATTAACCTCACAACACATGGCCCATTGTATAAAAAAGGTGAGGAATCCAGCAGTTGGAACATCCCAGCAGGCGGCCCAGAGCACCGAGGCTATGGGATCCAGGCAGTGATGAACTCACAACAGAGGGCCCTCATCATGAAACTGTGAGCAAACCAGCCGTTGTGACCTCAGAGCACAAGGCCCACATCCCCATGGGGAAGGGAACCAAGTAGGAGTGTCATCGCACCAGTGGGCACACATCAGAAAATGTGGGGAGCCCAGCAGTTAGGGCCTGACACCAGAGGGCTCTCATCACCGAGGAGAGGAGGCTCCCAGCAGGCTCCAACTGCTACCAGTGGGCCGCCGTCGCCAATGCGGGGTGTGCCAGCCAGGCAAGAGTGACCTCAGAGCAGAGGGCCCACCTCACAAAAGTGTGAGGAACCCAAGGAGGATCAGACTCTCACCAGAGGGCCCACATCACCAAGAGAATGGGAACCAGGCTGGAGTGTCCTCACACCAGTGGGACCTCATCAACGAAATGTGAGTGACCCAGCACACGTGGCCTCAAACCAGAGGACACACATCACCAAGGGGCTGGGAGTGAGGCAGGCAGGAGGAGTCTCAAAACAGAGGGCCCATAGAAGAAAAAAGGTGAGGAATCCCGCAGTTGGAACCTCCCAGCAGGCGGCCAGGAGCAGCGAGGCTATGGGATCCAGACCTGACTGAACTCAAAACAGAGGGCCCTCATCATGAAACTGTGAGCAACCCAGGCTTTGGGACCTCAGAGCAGAAGGCCCACATTCCTATGTGGTTGGAAACATGGCATAAGTGTACTCGCACCTCAGGGCACACATCAGAGAATTTTGGGAGCCCAGAAGTTAGGGTCTGACGCCAGAGGGCCCTCATTACCAAGGGGAGGAGACTCCAAGCAGGCACCAACTCCCAACTGAGGGCCCATGTCGACAAGGTGACGTGTGACAGCCAGGCAGGAGTGACCTCACAGCAGAGGGCCTACCTCACAGAAGGGTGAGGAACCCAGCCAGGATAAGACTCTCACCAGAGGGCCCACATCACCAAGGGGATCAGAACCAGGCAGGACTGTCTTCACACCAGGGTGACCACATCATAGAAAGGTGAGGAAACCAGCACATGAGGCCTAAACCAGAGGACCCACATCTCCAAGGGGCTCGGATTGAGGCAGACATGAGTAGCCTCACAACACAGGGCCAATAGAATAAAAAAGGTGAGGAATCCTGCAGTGGGAACCTCCCAGCAGGCGGCCCAGAGCACCGAGTCTATGTGATCCAGGCTGCAGTGAACTCACAGCAGAGGGCCCACATCATGAAACTGTGAGCAACCCAGCCATTGGGACCTCAGAGCAGAAGGCCCACATCCCCATGGGGATGGGAACCTCGCAGGAGTGTCCTCGCACCACTTAGCACGTATCAGAAAATGTGGGTACCCAGCAGTTAGGGCCTGACGCAAGAGGGCCCTCATCACCGAGGGGAGGAGGCTCTCAGCATGCTCCAACTGCCACAACAGGGCCGATGTTGCCCAGGCGGGGTGTGCCAGCCAGGCAGGAGTGACCTCACAGCAGAGGGCCCACCTCACAGAAGGGTGAGGAACCCAGCCAGGATCAGACTCTCACCAGAGAGCCCACATCTTCAAGGGGATAGGAACCAGGCAAGAGTGTCCTCACACCAGTGGGGCCACATCATCGAAAGGTGAGGGACCCAGCACACGTGGCCTCAAACCAGAGGACACACATCACCAAGGGGCTGGGAGTGAGGCAGGCAGGAGGAGTCTCAAAACAGAGGGCCCATAGAAGAAAAAAGGTGAGGAATCCCGCAGTTGGAACCTCCCCGCAGGTGGCCAGGAGCAGCGAGGCTATGGGATCCAGGCCGGAGTGAACTCACACCAGAGGGCCCTCATCATGAAACTGAGCAACCCACCGTTGGGACCTCAGAGCAGAAGGCCCACATTCCCATGGTGTTGGGAACCTGGCAGGAGTGTACTCGCACCACAGGGCGCACATCAGAAAATTTTGGGAGGCCAGGAGTTAGGGCCTGACGCCAGAGGGCCCTCATTACCAAGGGGAGGAGACTCGCAGCAGGCACCAACTCCCACGAGAGAGCCGACGTCGTCAAGGCGGGGTGGGCCAGCCAGGCAGGAGTGACCTCAGAGAAGAGGGCCCACCTCTCAGAAGTGTGAGGAACCCAGCCAGGATCAGACTCTCACCGGAGGGTCCACATCACCAAGGGGATGGGAACCAGGCAGGAGTGTCCTCACACCAGTGGGGCCACATCAGCCAAAGGTGAGGAACCCAGCACATGTGGCCTCAAACTACAGGACACACATAACCAAGGGGCTGGGAGTGAGGCAGGTGTCCGGAGGGGCACATTTAACTCTAATTTCCCACCAGGAAGAGGAATTAACCAAAGGCTCAGAGTGCCGTGTCGGACCCTGATTATGGCCTAAAGCAAACCTGCGGTTCTGTGGCCAGCTTTCAAGGAAACGAGTTAAGAAAGGAAATCACGGGCACTGTAATTCACAAACCTGCAGAGATATAAATGACAGCTATTGGCAAAAATATATTGAAGTAAGTCTGCAAAGAGGACTTGAAAACGAGGCAGAATTGCAGGAATCATATTTCAGGAGGTAGATTGGAATTGCATTTAAAGCATGTGAAAAGCGGCAGATCTTTGACACTGATGCACTTGGACAAAAGTGCGTAAACATTTTTTCCTGAATATATTCAGGAAAAAACGCATATGCCCTTTTTGGCCAACCAAGCACTCCAGCAATGGAAATCCGCACTACAATGAAGTCTCATTTCCCATTCGTCAAAAGGGCCATCTGAAAAAAGTGTAAAAACCAGAAACACAGGACAGGCCATGGAGAACAGGGAGCCTTGTTATGCTGATGGGCGGGATGTAAATTGCCAACAGACACTCTGGAGATGTTTATGGTGTATCCTGAAACATCTGAAAAACAAAGCTACAGAGCCTAGGGTACTTCCACTTTTAGCCCTATAGCTTAGGAAAATTAAAATCAACAAGACACAGCCAGCACAAAATTTAGGGCTGCTGTGTTTACAAGAAACTCGAGTCCAGTACAAATTAAATATCCCAGAAAGAAAAAAATGGATAAAGGAGTTGTGCTACTTACGTACAACGGAATATCACTCAGCAATGAAATCAATGTCATCAGGCCTGTAGCAGCAAATTGAGTGGATTTAAATATGATGATTCTAAGAGAAATACGTCACACAGAGAAAGATAAGTATCATAAGATATCACTAATAGAGGGAGTGTAAACTTGGCTACACATAAACTGAAATACAAAACCGAACAGAGTCTCACATTTAGATAAAAACTTATGCTTGCTTAAGGGGAATGTTGAGTTGGGGTGCTGTATAAAACCAGAGATTGAAATTAGCACACATACCGTTCCATAAGCCAAATATGTACTAGACAAGACCTACTCTTTGCTCAACGAAATAGACTCATCCATGGTGTATCACCTCACACATGTTAGAATGGGCATCATCAGAAAATCTACAAACAACAAATGCTGGAAAGGGTGTGGAGATAAGGAACCCTCTTCCACTATTTTTGGGAATGTAAATTGATACAGTCACTGTGGAGAACATTATGGAGTTTCATATAAAATTAAGAATAGAATTACCATATGATACAGCAATCCCACTACTGGGCATATACCCAGACAAAACCATAAATCAAAAAGAGACATTCACCGCAATGTTCATTGCATCACTATTTACAATATCCAGGTAATGGAAGCAACCTAAATGCCCACAGACAGACGAATGCATAAAGAAGTGGTACATATATAAAATGGAATATTACTAAGCCATAAAAAGGAATGAAATTGGGTCATTTGTAGAGACGTTGATGGATCTAGAGACTGTCATACAGAGTGAAGTAAGTCAGAAATAGAAAAACAAATCTTGTATATTAATGCCTATATGTGGAACCTAGACAAATTTTACAGATGAACCGTTTTGCAAGGCAGAAATAGAGTAACAGATGTAGACAACAAACGTATGGACACCAAGGGGGGAAAGCTGTTGGGGGGTGGTGGTG
The DNA here is from genome assembly GCF_059928025.1 of Delphinapterus leucas. Classification (NCBI taxonomy): domain Eukaryota; kingdom Metazoa; phylum Chordata; class Mammalia; order Artiodactyla; family Monodontidae; genus Delphinapterus; species Delphinapterus leucas. The sequence continues at coordinate 5,035,084 of NW_028322250.1, forward strand.
GGAGGAGTTGAGAGATTGGGATTGGCATATATACATTTATATGTATAAAAGAGATAACCAAAAAGAACCTGCTGTATAAAAAAATAAAATAAAATTCAAATTACAAAAAGTAAAACAGAGAAAATATTCTTCCCTTCACATACATGTATTTATATGAATAAATTATTTCCATGCTTATATCTGTAAATACAAAAAAGAGGAATAAAATCTACCTTGAACCAAAAACGAAAAAAAGAAAAAAAACAGAACCCACCAGTTACACAGAGGAAAACCGTATCAGGGCACTTGCTCCAGTTGTAAGCAATTCTGAAGTTGGTCAGTGGTGGGGAATCATCTCCCATTCAGCCAGCAGGCCCCACGCAACAAGCATCCTCATTGCAAAGCTGGGGGACCGTGCCGAGGCATCTGTGAGTAAACGTGGGCTGAGCCCCAGGCCAGCTGCTGCTGAAATGTTCCCACCCTTCCCAGGTAAAACACCTGAATATGTACAAGGACTTGAAAGCCTAGAGGAAGGGCCATGGAGCCACATGAGCGACAGCATGCCAGCCGACTTGGTGCCTGCAGGCCAGCCACGGTGGTCCTGGCCCTGGGTGCTCTTCTGGAAGCTTTCCATTTCCCTGCCTGAGATACCCCTGCTGTCCCGGCCCCCACTGCTTTCTTCCTCACACACCTCTGCCCAGGGAGAAATTCCAGCGGCAGGTATGGGTGACACATCCTCTTCTTTAGCAGGTGGCATCTTGGCAACTGCTGCAGAAAGTCCAGCAGAGCCCCACTCACACTGGGCCACCCACAAAGCCGTGGCCTCTCACTCCCTCCCACCAGTCCAGCCCCAAAACTGCTGACAGGGCAGAGAAAATGGCGTCAGGCTCAGCTGCAGGGGCTCTTGCTGCCTGGAGCGGTGTTTATATTGATCTGAACCCAGGCACACCTGGGGAGGGCTGGCCGGCACGGTCAGGCTTCCCAGGCCAGCCAATAATCACCCCTCAGGGGCTCACAGTTGCAGAAACTGGAACTTGCTGAATCGGCCAGGTCCAAGGAACAGGTGTGGGCTCCTGAGAGTCAGGATAGACAAGGGGCTGCAGCTCTGGCTTGTTTTCTAATTATATTATCTGGCCCATGAGTGGGAGACAACTTCAAGAAAACCCTCTCCTAATGAGAGGAACCCAGGAGTCAGGGAGAGGAGGGGTGGCTGGTGGGTGGAGACAGAGGCCTGGTGCCCCGGGTGCAGTGGAAGTCTCTGGAAGACCAGGTGGAGGGAGGCCACACAGAGTGATGCCCAGGGTCACAGACCTGTCGGAGCTGCTGTTTGTTAGTTCAAGTCCTGCTCTGAGGTGCTCTGTGTCAGATCTGAGTGACAGGTGAGCTGGGAGTGCTCTGCAATGAGGGTGATATGCACGGTTCCTGTGTTCCCAGCCCTGCCATGGTACCTGCAAGGGTAGCTCTGTATCCTGGGAGGGGCCTGACCACGAGAGCCCCATGGGCTGCAGGGGGACCTGCCCAGGGAACACCATATCCTGGGAGGGTCCTGAACATGAGAGCCCCGTGGGCTGGGTTGGGGTACCTGGCCAGGTGAGCTCCATATCCTGGGATTGGCCTGACCTCGAGAGCCCCATGGGCTGCTGGAGTCCTGGTAAAGGATGTCAGGACAGTCAGTTAAGCCACTGAGGATATACCTCCAGTAGTTCCTAAACCCTACACCCTGCTGGTCATTCTACCAACCACCAGGACATGGTATTCTGTATTAGTCTTCAATGATGCCTTCTTTTGTATTCTATTAGTCCCAGAGTCACAAGAAATTTTGGCTTGTGAGTGGCAGGACTCAACATACAACTAAAACAATACTTCCGGGCCGTGTTGTCCCAAGGGTTCAAAAATTCCCACACCATCTTTGGGGAAAGCTCAGCTAAAGACCTAAAAGTTCTACCTCTGGAAAAGGAAACACTCCTTCAATATGCAGACGACATTCTGATCGCCAGCCCTACTAAGGAGACCTCTGAACTACGAAGCCAATAAAGGATACAAGTTGTCCAAGAAAAAGCTCAAATATCACAGACTACGGTGACCTGCCTGGGCTTCATTCTCACAGAAGGTCGGAGAAGCCCATCCCAGGAAAGGGAAGAAACAATTTACAGCCTTACCCATTTCTAAAACTAGAAGACAGCTTAGGGGTTCCTGGGGAGGCCAGGGTTTGCTGCTTCTGGATCCCTAACTACAGTCTACTAGCTCGGCCTCTATATGAAACACTGAAAGGAAAAGGTGATGATCCTTTTGAATAGAATGCAGAAGTGGCCTTTCAAGAATGGAAAGAGCAGTCAATTCAGACCCTTGCACAGGAACTCCCTAATTTAGCTAAACCCTTTGACCTTTACATTCCTGGTGAACGGTGAATCGCCATTGGAGTATTAGTGCAAAACCTGGGACCACTTGAAATGGAACAATGCAAGAATGCGATCCAGGTAGGATAAACTACGGTCACCAAGGGGATTGGCCCACCACCACATCTGGCCAAGATACTGGCAGTATCCGAAAACCTGGAAATCAGCAGCCCAAAAGGCCACCTCCCTCCTAAGGTAAAAGGACCCCACGTGGTGATCCTAACCACCAAACATGCCCTGAAGTTGCAGGGTTGGCTCCGTGGGCACACTGACCTTGAGTGAGGAGGCCCTCCAACTCCAACCTCCATAGAGATAACCGGGGCAAAGGGGCACCATGACGACTCGTGTGAAGGTGTCTGCACGGGCAAATTTAACGCTCATTTCCCACCAGGAAGAGGAATTAACCAAAGGCTCAGCATGCCGTGCCGGAACCAGATTAGGGCCTGAAGCATTCCTGCGGGTTTGCGGCCAGCTCACAAGAAAGCGAGTTGAAGAAAGGAGCTCAGGGGCACTGTAATTCACAAACCTGCAGAGTTATAAATGACAGCTATGGTCTAAAAATATATTGAAGGAAGGCTGCGAAGAGGACTTGAAAGTGGGGCAGAATTTCAGGAAAACGATTTCAGGGGGTAGACTGGAATTACATTTAAAGCATAGGAAAAGAGGCAGAACGACGACAATGATGCACTTGGCCAAAAAGGGCGTATGCGTTTTTTCCTGAATATATTCAGGAAAAAACGCATACGCCCTTTTTGGCCAACCAAGCAAGCATGTTAAAGAAATCTGCACTACAATGAAGTCTCACTGCCCCCCGTTCAAAAGGGCCATCTGAAAAAAGTGTAAAATCCAGAAAGGCAGCACAGGCCATGGAGAACAGGGAGCCTTGTTATGCTGATGGGCGGGATGTAAATTGCCAACAGCCACTCTGGAGATGTGTATGGTGTTTCCTCAAAAACCTAAAAAACAAAGCAACGGAGCCTACGGCTTTACCACTTATTTTCCTATAGCTTAGGGAAATTAAAATCAAAACACACAGCCACCCCAAAGTTTCTGTTTACGGCTCTGTTTACAAGAACCTCGTCTACGGTACAAGTTAAATATCCCAGAAAGCGAAAAATGGATAAAGAAATGTGGTACGTACGTACAAAGGAATATCACTCACCAATGAAATCTATTTCATCAGGCCCGTCGCGGCATAATGAGTGGATTCAGGTACGATGATTCTAAGTGAAATAAGTCACACAGAAAATGAAACATCATAAGTTATCACTAATACACGGAATGTAAACTTGGCTACACATGAACTGAATTACAAAACAGAACAGGGTCTCAAATTTAGAAAACCACCTTATGCTTGCTTAAGGGGAAAAGTGAGTTGGGGTGCTGCATAAAAGCAGAGATAGAAATTAGCACAGATACCTTTCCATAAGCCAAATAGGTAATAGTCAAGACCTACCCCTTGCTCAACGAAATGGACTAAACACCTCATATTCAACACCTAGGAATACACCTGACTAGTAAGAATCTTCAAACCCATGGATTTATATGTCTCCATAAGACAATCAAGCGTGTGTACAGCTGCATGAACGCAGCAGAGAAAATCCAATAAATCCCATTATCAAAATGAATTACAAAAACAAAACACAATGACAGTGAAATAGAGAGCAATTCTTAAATAATTCATTCAGGGCATGTGATGCAACCTGGATTTACCACATCTACACCCAGAGCTGAGTGAGACATAAGGTTGGACACTTCGGGCTGATAGCATTGGTGAGGTTCGATGAGCAAATGCAGACCCTTTGAAGTCATACTGCATGGTACCCATTCCATGGGTCCCAACTCTCCAGTTTTAAGGGATTCTTCCTTCAGCTAAAACGTGCATGGGAAACCCACAGTATGGTGCACCGTGTGACCAGGAAACGTTTTCAAATGCATCTCAGTTTTCGTCCCCTTTTACTCGGGATCACCATTCCAGACCTTTACTAACACTCTCCCCACTTTGAGAGTCAGTGCCTTTAACCTCCTGTTTGGCACAGTTTGCAATTTCTGCGCAAGATGAACAGGAATAGGGAGAACCAATGAGAGACTAGCTGTAGGTGTCTGCACTGGAAATTTAATGCTCATTTCCCACCAGGAAGAGGAATTAACCAATGGCTCAGCACGCCGTGCCGGAACCTGATTAGGGCCTGAAGCAATCCTGCGGGTTTGCGGCCAGCTCACAAGAAAGCAAGTTGAAGAAAGGAGCTCAGGGGCACTGTAATTCACAAACCTGCAGAGTTATAAATGACAGCTATCGTCCAAAAATATATTGAAGGAAGGCTGTAAAGAGGACTTGAAAGCGGGGCAGAATTACAGGAAAACGATTTCAGGGGGTAGACTGGAATTGCATTTAAAGCATAGGAAAAGAGGCAGAACGTCGACAATGATTCAGTTGGCCAAAAAGGGCGTATGCGATTTTTCTTGAATATATTCAGGAAAAAACGCATACGCCCTTTTTGGCCAACCAAGCAAGCATGTTAAAGAAATCTGCACTACAATGAAGTCTCACTGCCCCCCGGTCAAAAGCGCAATCTGAAAAAAGTGTAAAATCCAGAAAGACAGCACAGGCCATGGAGAACATGGAGCCTTGTTATGCTGATGGGCGAGATGTAAATTGCCAACAGCCACTCTGGAGAAGTGTATGGTGTTTCCTCAAAAACCTAAAAAACAAAGCAACGGAGCCTATAGCACTGCCACTTATGGTCCTATAGATTAGGGAAATTAACATCAAAAACACACAGCCACCCCAAAATTTTGGACGGCTCTGTTTACAAGAACCTCGTCTACGGTACAAGTTAAATATCCCAGAATGTGAAAAATGGATAAAGAAGTTGTGGTACGTACGTAAAATGGAATCTCACTCAGCAATGAAATCTATGTCATCAGGCCCATCGCGGCATAATGAGTGGATTCAGGTACGATGATTCTAAGTGAAATAAGTCACACAGAAAATGAAACATCATAAGATATCACTAATACACGGAATGTAAACTTGGCTACACATGAACTGAATTACAAAACAGAACAGGGTCTCAAATTTAGAAAACCAACTTATGCTTGCTTAAGGGGAAAGGCGAGTTGGGGTGCTGCATAAAACCAGAGATAGAAATTAGCACAGATATCTTTCCATAAGCCAAATATGTAATAGTCAAGACCTAGCCCTTGCTCAACGAAATGGACTAAACACCCCATATTCAACGCCTAGGATTACACATGACTAGTAAGAATCTTCAAACCCATGGATTTATATGTCTCCGTAAGAGACTCAAGTGTGTGTACAGAGGCATGAATGCAGCAGAGAAAATCCGATAAAACCCATTATCAAAATGAATTACAAAAACAAACACAATGACAGTGAAATAGAGAGCAATTCTTAAATAATTCATTCAGGGCTTGTGATGCAACCTGGATTTACCACATCTACACCCAGAGCTGAGTGAGACATAAGGCTGGACACGTCGGGCTGATAGCATTGGTGAGGTTCGATGAGCAAATGCAGACCCTTTGAAGTCATACTGCATGGTACCCATTCCATGGGTCCCAACTCTCCATGTTTAAGGGATTCTTCCTTCAGCTAAAACATGCATGGGAAACCCACAGTACAGTGCACTGTGTGACCGGGAAACGTTTTCAAATGCATCTCAGTTTTCCTCCCCTTTTACTCGGGTTCACCATTCCAGACCGTTTACTAACACTCTCCCCACTTTGAGAGTCAGTGCCTTTAACCTCCTGTTTGGCACAGTTTGCAATTTCTGCGCAAGATGAACAGGAATAGGGAGAACCAATGAGAGACTAGCTGTAGGTGTCTGCACGGGCAAATGGAACGCTCATTTCCCACCAGGAAGAGGAATTAACCAAAGGCTCAGCATGCCGTGCCGGAACCAGATTAGGGCCTGAAGCATTCCTGCGGGTTTGCGGCCAGCTCACAAGAAAGCGAGTTGAAGAAAGGAGCTCAGGGGCACTGTAATTCACAAACCTGCAGAGTTATAAATGACAGCTATCGTCCAAAAATATATTGAAGGAAGGCTGCGAAGAGGACTGGAAAGCGGGGCAGAATTGCAGGAAAACGATTTCAGGGGGTAGACTGGAATTGCATTTAAAGCATAGGAAAAGAGGCAGAACGTCGACAATGATGCACTTGGCCAAAAAGGGCGTATGCGTTTTTTCCTGAATATATTCAGGAAAAAACGCATACGCCCTTTTTGGCCAACCAAGCCAGCATGATAAAGAAATCTGCACTACAAAGAAGTCTCACTGCCCCCAGGTCAAAAGGGCCATCTGAAAAAAGTGTAAAATCCAGAAAGACAGCACAGGCCATGGAGAACAGGGAGCCTTGTTATGCTGATGGGCGGGATGTAAATTGCCAACAGCCACTCTGGAGAAGTGTATGGTGTTTCCTGAAACACCTAAGAAACAAAGCAACGGAGACTACGGCACTTCCACTTATGGTCTTATAGATCACGGAAATTAAAATCAAAAACAGACAGCCACCCCAAAGTTTCAGACGGCTCTGTTTACAGGAATCTCGTCTACGGTACAAGTTAAATATCCCAGAATGTGAAAAATGGATAAAGAAGTTGTGGTACACACATTCAATGGAATATCACTCAGCAATGAAATCTATGTCATCAGGCCCATCGTGGCATAATGAGTGGATTCAGGTACGATGATTCTAAGTGAAATAAGTCACACAGAAAATGAAACATCATAAGATATCACTAATACATGGAATGTAAACTTGGCTACACATGAACTGAATTACAAAACAGAACAGGGTCTCAAATTTAGAAAACCACCTTATGCTTGCTTAAGGGGAAAAGTGAGTTGGGGTGCTGCATAAAACCCGAGATAGAAATTAGCACAGATACCTTTCCATAAGCCAAATATGTAATAGTCAAGACCTAGCCCTTGCTCAACGAAATGGACTAAACACCCCATATTCAACGCCTAGGAATACACCTGACTAGTAATTATCTTCAAACCCACGGATTTATATGTCTCCATAAGAGACTCAAGTGTGTGTACAGCGGCATGAATGCAGCAGAGAAAATCCGATAAATCCCATTATCAAAATGAATTACAAAAACAAACACAATGACAGTGAAATAGAGAGCAATTCTTAAATAATTCATTCAGGGCTTGTGATGCAACCTGGATTTACCACAACTACAACCAGAGCTGAGTGAGACATAAGGCTGTACACTTCGGCCTGATAGCATTGGTGAGGTTCGTTGAGAAAATGCAGGCCCTTTGAAGTCATACTGCATGGTACCCATTCCATGGGTCCCAACTCTCCAGGTTTAAGGGATTCTTCCTTCAGCTAAAACATGCATGGGAAACCCACAGTATGGTGCACCGTGTGACCGGGAAACCTTTTCAAATGCATCTCAGTTTTCGTCCCCTTTTACTCGGGTTCACGATTGAAGACCCTTTACTAATACTCTCCCCACTTAGAGAGTCAGTGCCTTTAACCTCCTGTTTGGCACAGTTTGCAATTTCTGCGCAAGATGAACAAGAATAGGGAGAACCAATGAGAGACTAGCTCTAGGTGTCTGCACGTTCAAATATAACACTCATTTCCCACCAGGAAGAGGAATTTACCAAAGGATCAGCATGCTGTGCCGGAACCAGATTAGGGCATGAAGCAATCCTGCGGGTTTGCGGCCAGCTCACAAGAAAGCGAGTAGAAGAAAGGAGCTCAGGCGCACTGTCATTCACAAACCTGCAGAGTTATAAATGTCAGCTATTGTCCAAAAATGTATTGAAGTAAGGCTGCGTAGAGGACTTGAAAGCGGGGCAGAATTGCAGGAAAACGAGTTCAGGGGGTAGACTGGAATTGCATTTAAAGCATAGGAAAAGAGGCAGAACGTCGACAATGATGCACTTGGCCAAAAAGGGCGTATGCGTTTTTTCCTGAATATATTCAGGAAAAAACGCATACGCCCTTTTTGGCCAACCAAGCCAGCATGATAAAGAAATCTGCACTACAAAGAAGTCTCACTGCCCCCAGGTCAAAAGGGCCATCTGAAAAAAGTGTAAAATCCAGAAAGACAGCACAGGCCATGGAGAACAGGGAGCCTTGTTATGCTGATGGGCGGGATGTAAATTGCCAACAGCCACTCTGGAGAAGTGTATGGTGTTTCCTGAAACACCTAAGAAACAAAGCAACGGAGACTACGGCACTTCCACTTATGGTCTTATAGATCACGGAAATTAAAATCAAAAACAGACAGCCACCCCAAAGTTTCAGACGGCTCTGTTTACAGGAATCTCGTCTACGGTACAAGTTAAATATCCCAGAATGTGAAAAATGGATAAAGAAGTTGTGGTACACACATTCAATGGAATATCACTCAGCAATGAAATCTATGTCATCAGGCCCATCGTGGCATAATGAGTGGATTCAGGTACGATGATTCTAAGTGAAATAAGTCACACAGAAAATGAAACATCATAAGATATCACTAATACATGGAATGTAAACTTGGCTACACATGAACTGAATTACAAAACAGAACAGGGTCTCAAATTTAGAAAACCACCTTATGCTTGCTTAAGGGGAAAAGTGAGTTGGGGTGCTGCATAAAACCCGAGATAGAAATTAGCACAGATACCTTTCCATAAGCCAAATATGTAATAGTCAAGACCTAGCCCTTGCTCAACGAAATGGACTAAACACCCCATATTCAACGCCTAGGAATACACCTGACTAGTAATTATCTTCAAACCCACGGATTTATATGTCTCCATAAGAGACTCAAGTGTGTGTACAGCGGCATGAATGCAGCAGAGAAAATCCGATAAATCCCATTATCAAAATGAATTACAAAAACAAACACAATGACAGTGAAATAGAGAGCAATTCTTAAATAATTCATTCAGGGCTTGTGATGCAACCTGGATTTACCACAACTACAACCAGAGCTGAGTGAGACATAAGGCTGTACACTTCGGCCTGATAGCATTGGTGAGGTTCGTTGAGAAAATGCAGGCCCTTTGAAGTCATACTGCATGGTACCCATTCCATGGGTCCCAACTCTCCAGGTTTAAGGGATTCTTCCTTCAGCTAAAACATGCATGGGAAACCCACAGTATGGTGCACCGTGTGACCGGGAAACCTTTTCAAATGCATCTCAGTTTTCGTCCCCTTTTACTCGGGTTCACGATTGAAGACCCTTTACTAATACTCTCCCCACTTAGAGAGTCAGTGCCTTTAACCTCCTGTTTGGCACAGTTTGCAATTTCTGCGCAAGATGAACAAGAATAGGGAGAACCAATGAGAGACTAGCTCTAGGTGTCTGCACGTTCAAATATAACACTCATTTCCCACCAGGAAGAGGAATTTACCAAAGGATCAGCATGCTGTGCCGGAACCAGATTAGGGCATGAAACAATCCTGCGGGTTTGCGGCCAGCTCACAAGAAAGCGAGTAGAAGAAAGGAGCTCAGGCGCACTGTCATTCACAAACCTGCAGAGATATAAATGTCAGCTATTGTCCAAAAATGTATTGAAGTAAGGCTGCGTAGAGGACTTGAAAGCGGGACAGAATTGCAGGAAAACGAGTTCAGGGGCAGACTGGAATTGCATTTAAAGCATAAGGAAAGAGACAGAAAGTCGACAATGATGCACTTGGTCAAAAAGGTCGTATGCGTTTTTTCCTGAATATATTCAAGAAAAAACACATACGCCCTTTTTGGCCAAACAAGCAAGCCTGTAAAGAAATCTGCATTACAATGAAGTCTCACTGCCCCCCTGTCAAAAGGGACATCTGAAAAAAGTGAAAAATCCAGAAAGGCAGGACAGGCCATGGAGAACAGGGAGCCTTGTTATGCTGATGGGCGGGATGTAAATTGCCAACAGCCACTCTGGAGAAGTGTATGGTGTTTCCTCAAACACCTAAAAAACTAAGCAACGGAGCCTACGGCACTTCAACTTATGGTTCTATAGCTTAGGGAAATTAAAATCAAAAAGACACAGCCACCCATAAATTTTGGACGGCTCTGCTTACAAGAACCTCATTTACGGTACAAGTGAAATATCCCAGAAAGCAAAAAATGGATAAAAAAGTTGTTGTACGTACGTACAATGGAATATCACTCAGCAATGAAATCTATGTCATGAGGCCCATCGCGGCATAATGAGTGGATTCAGGTACGATCATTCTAAGTTAACTAAGTCACACAGAAAAATAAACACCATAAGATATCTCAAATACACGGAATGCAAACATGGCTGCACATGAACTCAATTACAAAACAGAAAAGGGTCTCAAATTTAGAAAACCAACTTATGCTTGCTTAAGGGGAAAGGTGAGTTGTGGTGCTGCATAAAACCAGAGATTGAAATTAGCACAGATACCTTTCCATAAGCAAATATGTAATAGTCAGGACCTACTCCTTGCTCCACGAAATGGACTCAACACCCCATATTCAATGCCTAGGAATATACCTGACTAGTAAGAATCTGAAAACCCATGGATTTATATGTCTCCATAAGAGAATCAAGCATGTGTACAGCGGCATAAACGCAACAGTGAAAATCCGATAAATCCCATTATCAAAATAAATTACAAAAACAAAACACAATGACAGTGAAATAGAGAGCAATTCTTAAATAATTCATTCAGGGCTTGTGATGCAACGTGGATTTACCACATCTACACCCCGAGCTGAGTGAGACATAAGGCTGGACACTTCGGGCTGATAGCATTGGTGACGTTCGGTGAGCAAAGGCAACCCTTTGAAGTCATACTGCGTGGTACCCATTCCATGGGTCCCAACTCTCCAGGTTTAAGGGAATCTTCCTTCAGGTAAAACATGCATGGGCAACCCAGAATATGGTCCACCGTGTGACCGGGAAAACTTTTTAAATGCGTCTCAGTTTTCGTCCCCTCGTACTCGGTTTTACCATTCCAAACGCTTTACTAACACTCTCCCCACTTGGAGAGTCAGTGCCTTTAACCTCCTGTTTGGCACAGTTTGGAATTTCTGCGCAAGATGAACAGGAATAGGGAGAACCAATGAGAGATTAGCTGTAGGTGTCTGCACGAACAAATTTAATGCTCATTTCCCACCAGGAAGAGGAATTAGCCAAAGGCTCAGCATGCCGTGCCGGAACCAGATTAGGGCCTGAAGCAATCCTGCGGTTTTGCGGCCAGCTCACAAGAAAGCGAGTTGAAGAAAGGAGCTCAGGGGCACTGTAATTCACAAACCTGCAGAGTTATAAATGACAGCTATCGTCCAAAAATATATTGAAGTAAGGCTGCAAAGAGGACTTGAACGCGGGGCAGAATTCCAGGAATACTATTTCAGGAGGTAGACGGGAAGTCCTCTGAAAGTATAGGAGAAGAGGTAGAACCTCGACAATGATGCACTTGGTCAAAAAGGGCATATGCGTTTCTTCCAGTGCCCTTATTAAAGAGGGTAGGAGGCTCCCAGCATGCTTCAGTGGCCAACAGAGGGCCTACGGCGCCAAGGCGACATGAGACATCCAGGCAGGAGTGACCTCACATCAGAGGGCCCACCTCACAGAAGGGTAAGGAACCCAGTCAGGGTCAGACTCTCACCAGAGTGCCCACATAAGCAAGAGGCTGGGAACCAGGCAGGAGTGTCCTCACACCCGTGGGGCCACATCATCGAAAGTTGAGGTACCCAGCACATGTGGCCTCAAACCAGAGGACCCACATCACCATGGGTCTCGGAGCGAGGCAGGCAGGATTAACCTCAAAACACATGGCCCATTGTATAAAAAAGGTGAGGAATCCAGCAGTTGGAACATCCCAGCAGGCGGCCCAGACAACCGAGGCTATGGGATCCAGGCAGTGATGAACTCACAACAGAGGGCCCTCATCGTGATACTGTAAGCAACCCAGCCGTTGTAACCTCAGAGCACAAGGCCCACATCCCCATGTGGAAGGAAACCAAGCAGGAGTGTCATCGCGCCAGTGGGCACACATCAGAAAAGGTGGGGAGCCCAGCAGTTAGGGCCGGACGCCAGAGGGCCCTCATCACTGAGGAGAGGAGGCTCCCAGCAAGCTCCAACTGCTACCAGAAGGCCGACGTCTCCAATGCGGGGTGTGCCAGCCAGGCAGGAGTGACCTCAGAGCAGAGGGCCAACCACACAAAAGTGTGAGGAACCCAAAGAGGATCAGACTCTCACCGGAGGGCCCACATCACCAAGGGAATGGAAACCAGGCAGGAGTGTCCTCACACCAGTGGGGCCACATCAACGAAATGTGACGGACCCAGCACACGTGGCCTCAAACTACAGGACACACATCACCAAGGGGCTGGGAGTGAGGCAGGCAGGAGGAGCCTCCAAACAGAGGGTCCATAGCGTAAAAAAGGTGAGGAATCCCGCAGTTGGAACCTCCCAGCAGGTGGCCAGGAGCAGCGAGGCTATGGGATCCAGGCCTGACTGAACTCAAAACAGAGGGCCCTCATCATGAAACTGTGAGCAACCCAGCCGTTGGGACCTTAGAGCAGAAGGCCCACCTTCCCATGTGCCTGGGAACCTGACAGAAGTGTACTCGCACCACAGGGCGCACATCAGAGAATTTTGGGAGCCCAGAAGTTAGGGCCTGACGCCAGAGGGCCCTCATTACCAAGGGGAGGAGACCCCAAGCAGGCACCAACTCCCAACTGAGGGCGCATGTCGCCAAGGTGACGTGCAACAGCCAGGCAGGAGTGACCTCACAGCTGAGAGCCTACCTCACAGAATTGTGAGGAACCCAGCCAGGATAAGACTCTCACCAGAGTGCCCACATCACCAAGGGCATCAGAACCAGGCAGGACTGTCTTCACAACAGGGTGGCCACATCATAGAAAGGTGAGGAACCCAGCACATGTGACCTAAACCAGAGGATCCAGATCTCCAAGGGGCTCGGAGTGAGGCAGGCAGGAGTAGCCTCACAACACAGGGCCAATAGAATAAAAAAACTGAGGAATCCTGCAGTGGGAACCTCCCAGCAGGCGGCCCAGAGCAGCGAGTCTATGCGATCCAGGCCGCAGTGAACTCACAGCAGAGGGCCCACATCATGAAACTGTGAGCAACCCAGCCGTTGGGACCTCAAAGCAGAAGGCCCACATCCCCATGGGGTTGGGAACATGGCACGAGTGTCCTCGCACCACTTAGCACGTATCAGAAACTGTGGGTACCAAGCAGTTAGGGCCTGACGCCAGAGGCCCCTCATCACCGAGGGGAGGAGGCTCCGAGCAGGCTCCAACTGCCACAAGAGGGCCGACATTGCCAAGACGGGGTGTGCCAGCCAGGCAGGAGTGACCTCACAGCAGAGGGCCTACCTCACAGAAGGGTGAGGAACCCAGCCAGGATAAGACTCTCACCAGAGGGCCCACATCACCAAGGGGATCGGAACAAGGCAGGAGTGTCCTCACACCAGTGTGGCCACATTATAGAAAGGTGAGGAACCCAGCACATGTGGCCTAAACCAGAGGACCCACATTTCCAAGGTGCTCCGAGTGAGGCAGGCAGGAGTAGCCTAACAACACAGGGCCCACAGAATAAAAAATGTGAGGAATCCAGCAGTTTGAACCTCCCAGCAGGTGGCCCAGAGCATGGAGTCTATGGGGTCCAGGCCACAGTGAACTCACAGCAGAGGGCCCACATCATGAAACTGTGAGCAACCCAGCCAGTGGGACCTCAGAGCAGAAGGCCCGCATCCCCATGGGGATGGGAACCTCGCAGGAGTGTCCTCGCACAACTTAGCACGTATCAGAAAATGTGGGAACCCAGCAGTTATGGCCTGATGCCAGAGGGCCCTCATCACGGAGGAGAGGAAGCAACCAGCAGGCTCGAAATGCCACCAGAGGGCCGACGTCACCAAGGCAATGGGAGCAAGCCAGGCAGGAGTTACCTCACAGCAGAGGGCCCACCTCACAGAAGTGTGAGGAACCCAAACAGGATCAGACTCTAACCACAGTGCCCACATCACCAAGGGGATGGAAACCAGGCAGGAGTGTCCTCACACCAGTGGGGCCACATCAGCGAAAGGTGAGGAGCACAGCACATGTGGCCTCAAACAAGGGGACACACATCACGAAAGGGCTGGGAGTGAGGCATGCAGGAGGAGACTCACAACAGAGCGCCCATAGAATAAAAAAGATGAGGAACCCCGCAGTTGGAAGCTCCAAGCAGGTGGCCCAGAGCACCGAGGCTATGGGATCCATGCCAGAGTGAACTCACAGCAGATGGCCCACATTCTGACACTGTGAGCAACCCAACCGTTGGGACCTCAGGGCAGAAAGCCCACACCCCCATGGGGATGGGACCCTGGCTGGAGTGTACTCGCACGACAGGGCGCACATCAGAAAATTTTGGGAGCCCATGAGTTAGGGCCTGATGCCAGAGGGCCTTCATTACCGAGGGGAGGAGACTCCAAGCAGGCACCAACTCCCAACTGAGGGCCCACATCGCCAAGGTGACATGTGCCAGCCAGGCAGGAGTGACCTCACAGCAGATGGCCCACCTCCCAGAAGTGTGAGGAATCCAGACAGGATCAGACTCTCACCAGAGGGCCCCCATCACCAAGGGGATGGGAACCAGGCAGGAGTGTCCTCACACCAGTGGGGCCACATCAATAAAGGTGAGGAAACCGGTACATGTGGCCTTAAACCAGAGGACCTACATCACAAATGGGCTGGGAGTGAGTCAGGAAGTAGAAGCATGAAAACACAGGACCCAAAGAATAAAAAAGGTAAGGAATCCAGCAGTAGGAACCTCCCAGCAGGCCGCTCAGAGCACAGAGGCTATGGGATCTAGGCCTGGGTGAACTAACACCAGAGAGCCAACATCATGA
The DNA here is from genome assembly GCF_059928025.1 of Delphinapterus leucas. Classification (NCBI taxonomy): domain Eukaryota; kingdom Metazoa; phylum Chordata; class Mammalia; order Artiodactyla; family Monodontidae; genus Delphinapterus; species Delphinapterus leucas. The sequence goes on from NW_028322250.1 coordinate 5,050,315, forward strand.
AACGGTGAACAACACAGGTGTTGGGACCTTAGAGCAGAAGGCCCACATGCCCATGGGGATGGGAACCTCGCAGGAGTGTCCTCGCACCACTTAGCACGTATCAGAAAATGTGGGTACCCAGCAGTTAGGGCCTGAGGCAAGAGGGCCCCCATCACCGAGGGGAGGTTCCCAGCAGGCTCCAACTGCCACAAGAGGGCCGATGTTGCCCAGGTGGGGTGTGCCAGCCAGGCAGGAGTGACCTCACAGCAGAGGGCCCCCCTCACAGAAGGGTGAGGAACCCAGTCAGGATCAGACTCTCACCAGAGTGTCCACATCATCAAGGGGATAGGAACCAGGCAGGAGTGTCCTCACACCAGTGGGGCCACATCATCGAAAGGAGAGGGACCCAGCATACATGGCCTCAAACCAGAGGACACACATCACCAAGGGGCTGGGAGTGAGGCAGGCAGGAGGAGTCTCAAAACAGAGGGCCCATAGAAGAAAAAAGGTGAGGAATCCCGCAGTTGTAACCTCCCAGCAGGTGGCCAAGAGCAGCGAGGCTATGGGATCCAGGCCGGAGAGAACTCGCAGCAGAGGGCCCTCATCATGAAACTGAGCAACCCACGGTTGGGACCTCAGAGCAGAAGGCCCACATTCCCATGGGGTTGGGAACCTGGCAGGAGTGTACTCGAACCACAGGGCGCATATCAGAAAATATTGGGAGCCCAGGAGTTAGGGCCTGACGCCAGAGGGCCCTCATTACCGAGGGGAGGATACACCCAGGAGGCACCAAATCCCACCAGAGAGGGGACGTCGCCAAGGCGGGGTGTGCCAGCCAGGCAGGAGTGACCTCAGAGAAGAGGGCCCACCTCACAGAAGTGTGAGGAACCCAACCAGGATCAGACTCTCACCGGAGGGCCCACATCACCAAGGAGATGGGAACCAGGCAGGAGTGTCCTCACACCAGTGGGGCCACATCAGCCAAAGGTGAGGAACCCAGCACATGTGGCCTCAAACCACAGGACACACATCACCAAGGGGCTAGGAGTGAGGCAGGTGTCTGGAGGGGCACATTTAACTCTAATTTCCCACCAGGAAGTGGAATGAACCAAAGTCTCAGAGTGCCGTGCCGGACCCTGATTACGACCTGAAGCAAACTTGCGGTTCTGTGGCCAGTTTTCAAGGAAACGAGTTAAGAAAGGAAATCACGGGCACTGTACTTCACAAACCTGCAGTGTTATAAATGACAGCTATTGGCAAAATTATATGGAAGTAAGTCTGCAAAGAGGACTTGAAAACGAGGCAGAATTGCAGGAATCATATTTCAGGAGGTAGATTGGAATTGCATTTAAAGCATGTGAAAAGTGGCAGATTTTTGACAGTGATGCACTTGGACAAAAGTGCGTAAACATTTTTTCCTGAATATATTCAGGAAAAAACACATATGCCCTTTTTGGCCAACCAAGCACTCGAGAAATGGAAATCCACACTACAATGAAGTCTCATTTCCCATTCGTCAAAAGGGCCATCTGAAAAAAGTGTAAAAACCAGAAACACAGGACAGGCCATGGAGAACAGGGAGCCTTGTTATGCTGATGGGCGGGATGTAAATTGCCAACAGACACTCTGGAGATGTTTATGGTGTATCCTGAAACATCTGAAAAACAAAGCTACAGACCCTAGGGCACTTCCACTTTTGGCCCTATAGCTTAGGAAAATTAAAATCAACAAGACACAGCCAACACAAAATTTAGGGCTGCTGTGTTTACAAGAACCTTGAGTCCAGTACAAATTAAATATCCCAGAAAGAAAAAAATGGATAAAGGAGTTGTGCTACTTACGTACAACGGAATATCACTCAGCAATGAAATCAATGTCATCAGGCCTGTAGCAGCAAATTGAGTGGATTTAAGTATGATGATTCTAAGAGAAATAGGTCACACAGAGAAAGATAATTATCATAAGGTATCACTAATAGAGAGAGTGTAAACTTGGCTACACATAAACTGAATTCCAAAACCGAACAGAGTCTCACATTTAGATAAAAACTTATGCTTGCTTAAGGGGAAAGTTGAGTTGGGGTGCTGTATAAAACCAGAGATTGAAATTAGCACACATACCGTTCCATAAGCCAAATATGTAATAGACAAGACCTACTCTTTGCTCAACGAAATAGACTCATCCATGGTGTATCACCTCACACCTGTTAGAATGGGCATCATCAGAAAATCTACAAACAACAAATGCTGGAAAGGGTGTGGAGATAAGGAACCCTCTTCCACTATTGTTGGGAATGTAAATTGATACAGTCACTGTGGAGAACATTATGGAGTTTCTTATAAAACTAAGAATAGAATTACCATATGATACAGCAATCCCACTACTGGGCATATACCCAGACAAAACCATAAATCAAAAAGAGACATTCACCGCAATGTTCATTGCATCACTATTTACAATATCCAGGTAATGGAAGCAACCTAAATGCCCACAGACAGACGAATGCATAAAGACGTGGTCCATATATAAAATGGAATATTACTAAGCCATAAAAAGGAATGAAATTGGGTCATTTGTAGAGACGTTGATGGATCTAGAGACTGTCATACAGAGTGAAGTAAGTCAGAAAGAGAAAAACAAATCTTGTCTATTAATGCATATATGTGGAACCTAGAAAAATTGTACAGATGAACCGTTTTGCCAGGCAGAAATAGAGCAACAGATGTAGACAACAAACGTATGGACACCAAGGGGGGAAAGCTGTTGGGGGGTGGTGGTGGGAGGAGTTGAGAGATTGGGATTGGCATGTATACATTTATATGTATAAAATAGATAACCAAAAAGAACCTGCTGTATAAAAAAATAAAATAAAATTCAAATTACAAAAAGTAAAACAGAAAAAATATTCTTCCCTTCACATACATGTATTTATATGAATAAATTATTTCCATGCTTATATCTGTAAATACAAAAAAGAGGAATAAAATCTACCTTGAACCAAAAACGAAAAAAAGAAAAAAAAACAGAACCCACCAGTTACACAGAGGAAAACCGTATCAGGGCACTTGCTCCAGTTGTAAACAATTCTGAAGTTGGTCAGTGGTGGGGAATCATCTCCCATTCAGCCAGCAGGCCCCACGCAACAAGCGTCCTCATTGCAAAGCTGGGGGACCGTGCCGAGGCATCTGTGAGTAAACGTGGGCTGAGCCCCAGGCCAGCTGCTGCTGAAATGTTCCCACCCTTCCCAGGTAAAACACCTGAATATGTACAAGGACTTGAAAGCCTAGAGGAAGGGCCATGGAGCCACATGAGTGACAGCATGCCAGCCGACTTGGTGCCTGCAGGCCAGCCAGGATGGTCCTGGCCCTGGGTGCTCTTCTGGAAGCTTTCCATTTCCCTGCCTGAGATACCCCTGCTGTCCCGGCCCCCACTGCTTTCTTCCTCACTCACCTCTGCCCAGGGAGAAATTCCAGCGGCAGGTATGGGTGACACATCCTCTTCTTTAGCAGGTGGCATCTTGGCAACTGCTGCAGAAAGTCCAGCAGAGCCCCACTCACACTGGGCCACCCACAAAGCCGTGGCCTCTCACTCCCTCCCACCAGTCCAGCCCCAAGACTGCTGACAGGGCAGAGAAAATGGCGTCAGGCACAGCTGCAAGGTCTCTTGTGCCTGGAGCGGTGTTTATATTGATCTGAACCCAGGCACACCTGGGGAGGTCTGGCCGGCACGGTCGGGCTTCCCAGGCCAGCCAATAATCACCCCTCAGGGGCTCACAGTTGCAGAAACTGGAACTTGCTGAATCGGCCAGGTCCAAGGAACAGGTGTGGGCTCCTGAGAGTCAGGATAGACAAGGGGCTGCAGCTCTGGCTTGTTTTCTAATTATATTATCTGGCCCATGAGTGGGAGACAACTTCAAGAAAACCCTCTCCTAATTAGAGGAACCCAGGAGTCAGGGAGAGGAGGGGTGGCTGGTGGGTGGAGACAGAGGCCTGGTGCCCCGGGTGCAGTGGAAGTCTCTGGAAGACCAGGTGGAGGGAGGCCACACAGAGTGATGCCCAGGGTCACAGACCTGTCGGAGCTGCTGTTTGTTAGTTCAAGTCCTGCTCTGAGGTGCTCTGTGTCAGATCTGAGTGACAGGTGAGCTGGGAGTGCTCTGCAATGAGGGCGATATGCACGGTTCCTGTGTTCCCAGCCCTGCCATGGTACCTGCAAGGGTAGCTCTGTATCCTGGGAGGGGCCTGACCACGAGAGCCCCATGGGCTGCAGGGGAACCTGCCCAGGGAACCCCATATCCTGGGAGGGGCCTGAACACGAGAGCCCCATGGGCTGGGGTGGGGGTGGGGTACCTGCCCAGGTGAGCTCCATATCCTGGGATTGGCCTGACCTCGAGAGCCCCATGGGCTGCTGGAGTCCTGGTAAAGGATGTCAGGACAGTCAGTGAAGCCACCGAGGATATACCTCCAGTAGTTCCTAAATCCTACACCCTGCTGGTCATTCTACCAACCACCAGGACATGGTATTCTGTATTAGTCTTCAATGATGCCTTCTTTTGTATTCTATTAGTCCCAGAGTCACAAGAAATTTTGGCTTGTGAGTGGCAGGACTCAACATACAACTAAAACAATACTTCCGGGCCGTGTTGACCCAAGGGTTCAAAAATTCCCACACCATCTTTGGGGAAAGCTCAGCTAAAGAACTAAAAGTTCTACCTCTGGAAAAGGAAACACTCCTTCAATATGCAGACGACATTCTGATCGCCAGCCCTACTAAGGAGACCTCTGAACTACCAAGCCAATAAAGGATACAAGTTGTCCAAGACAAAGCTCAAATATCACAGACTACGGTGACCTGCCTGGGCTTCATTCTCACAGAAGGTCGGAGAAGCCCATCCCAGGAAAGGGAAGAAACAATTTACAGCCTTACCCATTTCTAAAACTAGAAGACAGCTTAGGGGTTCCTGGGGAGGCCAGGGTTTGCTGCTTCTGGATCCCTAACTACAGTCTACTAGCTGGGCCTCTATATGAAACACTGAAAGGAAAAGATGATGATCCTTTTGAATAGAATGCAGAAGTGGCCTTTCAAGAATGGAAAGAGCAGTCAATTCAGACCCTTGCCCTGGAACTCCCTAATTTAGCTAAACCCTTCGACCTTTACATTCCTGGTGAACGGTGAATCGCCATTGGAGTATTAGTGCAAAACCTGGGACCACTTGAAATGGAACAATGCAAGAATGCGATCCAGGTAGGATAAACTACGGTCACCAAGGGGCTTGGCCCACCGCCACATCTGGCCAAGATACTGGCAGTATCTGAAAACCTGGAAATCAGCAGCCCAAAAGGCCACCTCCCTCCTAAGGGAAAAGGAACCCACGTGGTGATCCTAACACCCAACCATGCCCTGAAGTTGCAGGGTTGGCTCCATGGGCACACTGACCTTGAGCGAGGAGGCCCTCCAACTCCAACCTCCATAGAGATAACCGGGGCAAAGTGGCACCATGACGACTCCTGTGACGGTGTCTGCACATGCAAATTTAACGCTCATTTCCCACCAGGAAGAGCAATTAACCAAAGGCTCAGCATGCCGTGCCGGAACCAGATTAGGGCCTGAAGCAATCCTGCGGGTTTGCGGCCAGATCACAAGAAAGCGAGTTGAAGAAAGGAGCTCAGGGACACTGTAATTCACAAACCTGCAGAGTTATAAATGACAGCTATCGCCCAAAAATATTTTGAAGGAAGGCTGCGAAGAGGACTTGAAAGCGGGGCAGTATTGCAGGAAAACGATTTCAGGGGGTAGACTGGAATTGCATTTAAAGCATAGGAAATGAGGCAGAACGTCGACAATGAGGCACTTGGCCAAAAAGGTCGTATGCGTTTTTTCCTGAATATATTCAGGAAAAAACGCATACGCACTTTTTGGACAACCAAGCAGCATGTTAAAGAAATCTGCACTACAATGAAGTCTCACTGCCCCCTGGTCAAAAGGGCCATCTGAAAAAAGTGTAAAATCCAGAAAGGCAGCACAGGCCATGGAGAACAGAGAGCCTTGTTATGCTGATGGGCGGGATGTCAATTGCCAAAAGCCACTCTGGAGAAATGTATGGTGTTTCCTCAAACACCTATAAAACAAAGCAACGAAGCCTACGGCATTTCCACTTATGGTCCTATAGCTTAGGGAAATTAAAATCAAAAACACACAGCCACCCCAAAATTTGGGACGGCTCTGTTTACAAGAACCTCGTCTATGGTACAAGTTATACATCCCAGAAAGAGAAAAATGGATAAAGAAATTGTGGTACGTACGTACAATGGAATATCACTCACCAATGAAATCTATGTCATCAGGCCCGTAGCGGCATAATGAGTGGATTCAGGTACGATTATCCTAAGTGAAATAAGTCACCCAGAAAATGAAACATCATAAGATATCACTAATACACGGAATGTAAACTTGGCTACACATGAACTGAATTACAAAACAGAACAGGGTCTCAAATTTAGAAAACCAACTTATGCTTGCTTAAGGGGAAAAGTGAGTTGGGGTGCTGCATAAAAGTAGAGATAGAAAATAGCACACATACCTTTCCGTAAGCCAAATATGTATTAGTCAAGACCTACCCCTTGCTCAACGAAATGGACTAAACACCTCATATTCAATGCCTAGGAATACACCTGACAAGTAAGAATCTTCAAACCCATGGATTTATATGTCTCCATTAGAGAATCAAGCGTGTGTACAGCTGCATGAACGCAGCAGAGAAAACCCGATAAATTCCATTATCAAAATGAACTACAAAAACAAAACACAATGACAGTGAAATAGAGAGCAATTCTTAAATAATTCATTCAGGGCTTGTGATGCAACCTGGATCTATCACATCTACACCCAGAGCTGGGTGAGACATAAGGTTGGACACTTCGGGCTGATAGCTTTGGTGAGGTTCGGTGAGCAAACGCAGACCCTTTGAAGTTATACTGCATGGTACCCATTCCATGGGTCCCAACTCTCCAGGTTTAAGGGATTCTTCCTTCAGGTAAAACATGCATGGGAAACCCAGAGTATGGTCCACCGTGTGATTGGGAAACGTTTTCAAATGCATCTCAGTTTTCGAACCCTGGTACTCGGGTTCACCATTCCAGACGCTTTACTAACAGCCTCACCCCTTGGAGAGTCAGTGCCTTTAACCTTCTGTTTGGCACAGTTTGCAATTTCTGCGCAAGATGAACAGGAATAGGGAGAACCAATGAGAGACTAGCTGTAGGTGTCTGCACGGGCAAATGGAACGCTCATTTCCCACCAGGAATAGGAATAAACCAAAGGCTCAGCGTGCCCGGCCGGAAACAGATTAGGGCCTGAAGCAATCCTGCGGTTTTGCGGCCAGCTCACAAGAAAGCGAGTTGAAGAAAGGAGCTCAGGGGCACTGTAATTCACAAACCTGCAGAGTTATGAATGACAGGTATCGTCGGAAAATGTACTGAAGTAAGTCTTCCAAGAGGACTTGAAAGCGGGGCAGAATTTCAGAGAAACGATTTCAGGGGATAGACTGGAATTGCACTTAAAGCATAGGAAAAGAGGCAGAATGTCGACAATGATGCACTTGGCCAAAAAGGGTGTATGCGTTTTTTCCTGAATATATTCAGGAAAAAACGCATACGCCCTTTTTGGCCAACCAAGCAAGCGTGTAAAGGAAATCTGCACTACAATGAAGTCTCACTGCCCCCCGGTCAAAAGGGCCATCTGAAAAAAGTGTAAAATCCAGAAAGGCAGGACAGGTCATGGAGAACAGGGAGCCTTGTTATGCTGATGGGCGGATGAAAATTGCCAACAGCCACTCTGGAGAAGTGTATGGTGTTTCCTGAAACAGGTAGGAAACAAAGCAACACAGCCTATGGCACTTCCACTTATGGTCCTATAGCTTAGGGAAATTAAAATCAAAAACACACAGCCACCCCAAATTTTCGGACGGCTCTGTTTACAAGAACCTCGTCTACGGTACAAGTTAAATATCCAAGAAAGCAAAAAATGGATAAAGAAGTTGTGGTACGCACGTACAATGGAATATCACTCAGCAATTAAATCTACGTCATCAGGTCCCTAGCGGCATAATGAGTGGATTCAGGTACCATGATTCTACGAGAAATAAGTCACACAGAAAAAGAAACATCATTAGATATCCCTAATACACGGAATGTAAACTTGGCTACACATAAACTGAATTACAAAACAGAACAGGGTCACAAATTGAGAAAACCATCTTATGCTTGCTTACGGGGAAAGGTGAGTTGGGGTGCTGCATAAAACCAGAGATTGAAATTAGCACAGATACCGTTCCATAAGCCAAATATATAATAGACAAGACCTACTCCTTGCTCAACGAAATGGACTCAACACCCCATATTCAACGCCTGGCAAGATACCTGACAAGTAAGAATCTTAAAACACATGGATTTATATGTCTCCATAAGGAAATCAAGAGTGTGTACAGCGGACTAAATGCAGCAGTGAAAATCCAATAAATCCCATTATCAAAATAAATTTCAAAAACAAAACACAATGACAGTGAAATAGAGAGCAATTCTTAAATAATTCATTAAGGTCTTGTGATGCAACCTGGATTTACCACTTCTACACCCACAGCTGGGTGAGACATAAGGCCGGGCACTTCGGGCTGATAGCATTGGTGAGGTTCGGTGAGCAAACGCAGACCCTTTGAAGTCATACTGCATGGTACCCATTCCAGGAGTCCCAACTCTCCAGGTTTAAGGGATTCTTCCTTCAGCTAAAACATGCATGGGAAACCCAGAGTATGGTCCACCGTGTGATTGGGAAACGTTTTCAAATGCATCTCAGTTTTCGTCCCCTGGTACTCGGGTTCAGCATTCCAGACGCTTTACTAACACTCTCCCCACTTGGAGAGTCAGTGCCTTTAACCTCCTGTTTGGCACAGTTTGCAATTTCTGCGCAAGATGAACAGCAATAGGGAGAACTAATGAGAGACTAGATGTAGGTGTCTGCACGGGCAAATGGAATTCTCATTTCCCACCAGGAAGAGGAATTAACCAAAGGGTCAGCGTGCCCTGCCAGAAAGAGATTATGGCTTTAAGCAATCCTGCGGTTTTGCGGCCAGCTCACAAGAAAGCGAGTTGAAGAAAGGAGCTCAGGGGCAGTGTAATTCAGAAGCCTGCAGAGGTATGAATGACAGCTATCGTCCAAAAATGTATTGAAGTAAGTCTTCGAAGAGGACTTGAAAGCGGGGCAGAATTTCAGGAACACGATTTCAGGGGGTAGACTGGAATTGCACTTAAAGCATAGGAAAAGAAGCAGAATATCGACAATGATGCACTTGGCCAAAAAGGGCGTATGCTTTTTTTCCTGAATATATTCAGGAAAAAACGCATACGCCCTTTTTGGCCAACCAAGCAAGCATGTTAAAGAAATCTGCAGTATAATGAAGTCTCACTGCCCCCCGGTCAAAAGGGCCATCTGATAAAAGTGTAACATACAGAAAGTCAGCACAGGCCATGGAGAACAGGGAGCCTTGTTATGCTGATGGGCGGGATGTAAATTGCCAACAGCCACTCTGGAGGAGTGTATGGTGTTTCCTGGAACACCTAAAAGACAAAGCAACGGAGCCTACGGCACTTCCACTTATGGTCCTATAGCTTAGGGAAATTAAAATCAAAAACACACAGCCACCCAAATGTTTCGGACAGCTCTATTTACAAGAACCTCGTCTACAGTACAAGTTAAATATCCCAGAATGTGAAAAATGGATAAAGAAGTTGTGGTACGTACGTACAATGGAATATCACTCACCAATGAAATCTATGTCATCAGGCCCGTTGCGGCATAATGAGTGGATTCAGGTACGATGATTTTAAGTGAAATAAGTCACACAGAAAATGAAATATCATAAGATATCACTAATACACGGAATGTAAACTTGGCTACACATGAACTGAATTACAAAACAGAACAGGGTCTCAAATTTAGCAAACCAACTTATGCTTGCTTAACGGGAAAGGTGAGTTGGGGTGCTGCATAAAACCAGAGATAGAAATTAGCACAGATACCTTTCCATAAGCCAAATATGTAATAGTCAAGACCTACCCCTTGCTCAACGAAATGGACTAAACACCCCATATTCAACGCCTAGGAATACACCTGACTAGTAAGAATCTTCAAACCCATGGATTTATATGTCTGTAAGAGAATGAAGCGTGTGTACAGCGGCATGAATGCAGCAGAGAAAATCCGATAAATTCCATTATCAAAATGAATTACAAAAACAAAACACAAGGACAGTGAAATAGAGAGCAATTCTTAAATAATTCATTCAGGGCTTGTGATGCAACCTGGATTGACCACATCTCCACCCAGGGCTGAGTGAGACATAAGGCTGGGCACTTTGGGCTGATAGCATTGTTGAGGTACGATGAGCAAAGGCAGACCCTTTGAAGTCATACTGCATGGTACCCATTCCATGGGTCCCAACTCTCCAGGTTTAAGGGATTCTTCCTTCAGCTAAAACATGCATGGGAAACCCACAGTATGGTGCACAGTGTGACCGGGAAACGTTTTCAAATGCATCTCAGTTTTCGTCCCCTGGTACTCGGTTTCACCATTCCAGACACTTTACTAACACTCTCCCTGCTTGGGGAGTCAGTGCCTTTAACCTCCTGTTCGGCACAGTTTGCAATTTCTGTGCAAGATGAACAGGAATAGGGAGAACAAATGAGAGACTAGCTGTAGGTGTCTGCACGGGCAAATTTAATGCTCATTTCCCACCAGGAAGAGTAATTAACCAAAGACTCAGCATGCCATGCCAGAACCAGATTAGGGCCTGAAGCAATCCTGCGGTTTTGCTCCCAGGTCACAGGAAAGGGAGTTGAAGAAAGGAGCTCGGGGCACTGTAATTCACAAACCTGCAGAGTTATACATGACCGCTATTGTCCAAAAATATATTGAAGGAAGGCTGCAAAGACAACTTGTAAGCGGGGCAGAATTGCACGAAAACGATTTCTGGGGGTAGACTGGAATTGCATTTCAAGCATAGGAAAAGAGGCAGAATGTCGAAAAGGATGCCCTTGGCCAAAAAGGGCGTATGCGTTTTTGCCTGAATATATTCAGGAAAAAACGCATACGCCCTTTTTGGCCAACCAAGCAAGCATGTTAAAGAAATCTGCACTACAATGAAGTCTCACTGCCCCCCAGTCAAAAGGGCCATCTGAAAAAAGTGTAAAATCCAGAAAGACAGCACAGGCCATGGAGAACAGGGAGCCTTGTTATGCTGATGGGCGGGATGTAAATTGCCAACAGCCACTCTGGAGAAGTGTATGGTGTTTCCTGGAACACCTAAAAAACAAAGCAACGGAGCCTATGGCAATTCCACTTATGGTCCTATAGCTTAGGGAAATTAAAATCAAAAACACACAGCCGGCCCAAAATTTCGGAAGGCTCTGTTTACAAGAACCTCGTCTACGGTACAAGTTAAACATCCCAGAAAGTGAAAAATAGATAAAGAAGTTGTGGTACGTACGTACAATGGAATATCACTCACCAATGAAATCTATGTCATCAGGCCCGTCGTGGCATAATGAGTGGATTCAGGTACGATGATTCTAAGTGAAATAAGTCACACAGAAAATGAAACATCATAAGATATCCCTAATACACGGAATGTAAACTTGGCTACACATGAACTGATTTACAAAACAGAACAGGGTCTCAAATTTAGAAAACCAACTTATGCTTGCTTAAGAGGAAACGTCAGTTGGGGTGCTGCATAAAACCAGAGATAGAAATTAGCACAGATACCTTTCCATAAGCCAAATATGTAATAGTTAAGACCTACCCCTTGCTCAACGAAATGGACTAAACACCCCATATTCAACGCCTAGGAATACACCTGACTAGTAAGAATCTTCAAACCCATGGATTTATATGTCTGTAAGAGAATGAAGCGTGTGTACAGCGGCATGAATGCAGCAGAGAAAATCCGATAAATCCCATTATCAAAATGAATTACAAAAACAAAAGACAAGGACAGTGAAATAGAGAGCAATTCTTAAATAATTCATTCAGGGCTTGTGATGCAACCTGGATTTACCACATCTACACCCAGAGCTGAGTGAGACATAAGGCTGGGCACTTCGGGCTGATAGCATTGGTGAGGTTCGATGAGCAAATGCAGACCCTTTGAAGTCATACTGCATGGTACCCATTCCATGGGTCCCAACTCTCCAGGTTTAAGGGATTCTTCCTTCAGCTAAATCATGCATGGGAAACCCACAGTATGGTGCACAGTGTGACCGGGAAACGTTTTCAAATGCATCTCAGTTTTCGTCCCCTGGTACTCGGTTTCACCGTTCCAGACACTTTACTAACACTCTCCCCGCTTGGGGAGTCAGTGCCTTTAACCTCCTGTTTGGCACAGTTTGCAATTTCTGTGCAAGATGAACAGGAATAGGGAGAACAAATGAGAGACTAGCTGTAGGTGTCTGCACGGGCAAATTTAATGCTCATTTCCCACCAGGAAGAGGAATTAACCAAAGGCTCAGCATGCCGTGCCAGAACCAGATTAGGGCCTGAAGCAATCCTGTGGTTTTGCCCCCAGCTCACAGGAAAGCGAGTTGAAGAAAGGAGCTCGGGGCACTGTAATTCACAAACCTGCAGAGTTATAAATGACAGCTATCGTCCAAAAATATATTGAAGTAAGGCTGCAAAGAGGACTTGAACATGCGGCAGAATTCCAGGAATACCATTTCAGGAGGTAGTCGCTAAGTCCTCTGAAGGTATAGGAAAAGAGGCAGAACATCGACAATGATGCACTTGGTCAAAAAGGGCATATGCGTTTTATCCAGGGCCCTCATTAAAGAGGGTAGGACGCTCCCAGCATGCTTCAGTGGCCAACAGAGGGCTCACGTCACCAAGGCGACGTGAGCCAACCAGGCAGGAGTGACCTCACATCAGAGGGCCCACCTCACAGAAGGGTAAGGAACCCAGTCAGGATCAGACTCTTACCAGAGTGCCCACATCAACAAGGGGCTGGGAACCAGGCAGGAGTGTCCTCACACCCATGGGGCCACATCATCGAAAGTTGAGGTACCCAGCACATGTGGCCTCAAACCAGATGACCCACATCACCATGGGTCTCAGAGCGAGGCAGGCAGGATCAACCTCCCAACACATGGCCCATTGTATAAAAAAGGTGAGGAATCTCGCAGTTGGAACCTCCCAGCAGGAGGCCAGGAGCAGCGAGGCTATGGGATCCAGGCCTGACTGAACTCAAAACAGAGGGCCCTCATCATGAAACTGTGAGCAACCCAGACGTTGGGACCTCAGAGCAGAAGGCCCACATTCCCATGTGTTTGGGAACCTGGCAGAAGTGTACTCGCACCACAGGGCGCACAAGAGAGAAATTTGGGAGCCCAGAAGTTAGGGCCTGACGCCAGGGGGCCCTCATTACCAAGGGGAGGAGACTCCAAGCAGGCACCAACTCCCAACTGAGGGCCCATGTCGCCAAGGTGACGTGCAACAGCCAGGCAGGAGTGACCTCACAGCTGAGGGCCTACCTCACAGAATGGTGAGGAACCCAGCCAGGATAAGACTCTCACCAGAGTGCCCACATCACCAAGGGCATCAGAACCAGGCAGGACTGTCTTCACACCAGGGTGGCCACATCATAGAAAGGTGAGGAACCCAGCACATGTGGCCTAAACCAGAGGACCCAGATCTCCAAGGGGCTCGGAGTGAGGCAGGCAGGAGTAGCCTCACAACACAGGGCCAATAGAATAAAAAAGCTGAGGAATCCTGCAGTGGGAACCTCCCAGCAGGCGGCCCAGAGCACCGTGTCTATGCGATCCAGGCCGCAGTGAACTCACAGCAGAGGGCCCACATCATGAAACTGTGAGCAACCCAGCCGTTGGGACTTCAGAGCAGAAGGCCCACATCCCCATGGGGTTGGGAACATGGCACGAGTGTCCTCGCACCACTTAGCATGTATCAGAAAATGTGGGTACCCAGCAGTTAGGGTCTGACGCCAGAGGGCCCTCATCACCGAGGGGAGGAGGCTCCCAGCAGGCTCCAACTGCCACAAGAGGGCCTACGTTGCCAAGGCGGGGTGTGCCAGCCAGGTAGGAGTTACCTCACAGCACAGGGCCCACCTCACAGAAGTGTGATTAACCCAGCCAGGATCAGACTCTCACCAGAGGGCCCACATCACCAAGGGGATAGGAACCAGGCAGGAGTGTCCTCACACCAGTGGGGCCACATCTTCGAAAGCTGAGGGACCCAGCACACGTGGCCTCAAACCAGAGGACACACATCACAAAGGGGCTGGGAGTGAGGCAGGCAGGAGGAGCCTCAAAACAGAGGGCCCATAGAAGGAAAAAGGTGAGGAATCCCGCAGTTGGAACCTCCCCGCAGGCGGCCAGGACAAGCGAGGCTATGGGATCCAGGCCGGAGTGAACTCACACGAGAGGGCCCTCAATATGAAACTGAGCAACGTACCTTTGGGACCTCAGAGCAGAAGACCCACATTCCCATGGGGTTGGGAACCTGGCAGGAGTGTACTCGCACCACAGGGCGCACATCAGAAAATTTTGGGAGCCCAGGAGTTAGGGTCTGACGCCAGAGGGCCCTCATTACCGAGGGGAAGAGACTCCCAGCAGGCACCAACTCCCAACTGAGGGCCCACGTCGCCAAGGTGACGTGTGCCAGCCAGGCAGGAGTGGCCTCACAGCAGAGGGCCTACCTCACAGAAGGGTGAGGAACCCAGCCAGGATAAGACTCTCACCAGAGAGCCCACATCACCAAGGGGATCGGAACAAGGCAGGAGTGTCCTCACACCAGTGTGGCCACATTATAGAAAGGTGAGGAGCCCAGCACATGTGGCCTAAACCAGAGGACCCACATTTCCAAGGTGCTCCGAGTGAGGCAGGCAGGAGCAGCCTAACAACACAGGGCCCACAGAATAAAAAATGTGAGGAATCCAGCAGTTTGAACCTCCCAGCAGGTGGCCCAGAGCACGGAGTCTATGGGATCCAAGCCACAGTGAACTCACAGCAGAGGGCCCACATCATGAAACTGTGAGCAACCCAGCCAGTGGGACCTCAGTGCAGAAGGCCCACAACCCCATGGGGATGGGAACCTCGCAGGAGTGTCCTCGCACAACTTAGCACGTATCAGAAAATGTGGGAACCCAGCAGTTAGGGCCTGACGCCAGAGGGCCCTCATCACGGAGGAGAGGAGGCTACCAGCAGGCTCCAAATGCCACCAGAGGGCCGACGTCACCAAGGAAACGGGAGCAAGCCAGGCAGGAGTTACCTCACAGCAGAGGGCCCACCTCACAGAAGTGTGAGGAACACAAACAGGATCAGACTATAGCCAGAGCGGCCACATCACCAAGGGGATGGAAACCAGGCAGGAGTGTCCTCACACCAGTGGGGCCACATCAGCGAAAGGTGAGGAACACAGCACATGTGGCCTCAAACAAGGGGACACACATCACGAGAAGGCTGGGAGTGAGGCATGCAGGAGGAGACTCACAACACAGGGCCCATAGAATAAAAAAGGTGAGGAACCCCGCAGTTGAAAACTCCAAGCAGGTGGCCCAGAGCACCGAGGCTATGGGATCCATGCCGGAGTGAACTCACAGCAGAGGGCCCACATTCTGACACTGTGAGCAACCCAGCCGTTGGGACCACAGAGCAGAAAGCCCACATCCCCATGGGGATGGGACCCTGGCAGGAGTGTACTCGCACGACAGGGCGCACATCAGAAAATTTTGGGAGCCCATGAGTTAGGGCCTGACGCCAGAGGGCCCTCATTACCGAGGGGAGGAGACTCCCAGCAGGCACCAACTCCCAACTGAGGGCCCACATCGCCAAGGTGACGTGTGCCAGCCAGGCAGGAGTGACCTCACAGCAGAGGGTCCACCTCCCAGAAGTGTGAGGAATCCAGACAGGATCAGACTCTCACCAGAGGGCCCCCATCGCCAAGGGGATGGGAACCAGGCAGGAGTGTCCTCACACCAGTGGGGCCACATCAATAAAGGTGAGGTAACCAGTACATGTGGCCTTAAACCAGAGGACCTACATCACAAAAGGGCTGGGAGTGAGTCAGGAAGTTGGAGCATGAAAACTCAGGACCCAAAGAATAAAAAAGGTAAGGAATCCAGCAGTAGGAACCTCCCAGCAGGCGGCTCAGAGCCAGAGTCCATGAGATCTAGGCCTGAGTGAACTAACACCAGAGAGCCAACATCATGAAATGGTGAACAACACAGGTGTTGGGACCTTAGAGCAGAAGGCCCACATGCCCATGGGGATGGGAACCTGGCAGGAGTGCCCTCGCACCACTTAGCACGTATCAGAAAATGTGGGAACCCAGCAGTTAGGGCCTGATGCCAGAGGGCCTCATCACCGAGGGGAGGAGGCTCCCAGGAGGCTCCAACGGCCACCAGAGGGCCGACGTTGCCAAGGCGGGGTGTGCCAGCCAGGCAGGAGTTACCTTAGAGAAGAGGGCCCACCTCACAGAAGTGTGAGGAACCCAACCAGGATCAGACTGTCACCGGAGGGACCATATCACCAAGGGGATAGGAACAAGGCAGGAGTGTCCTCACACCAGTGGGGCCACATCATCCAAAGATGAGGAACCCATCACATGTGGCCTCAAACCAGAGGACACACATCACCAAGGGGCTGGGAGTGAGGGAGGTGTCTGGAGGGGCACATTTAACTCTCATTTCCCACCAGGAAGAGGAATTAACCAAAGGCTCAGCATGCCGTGCCGGAACAAGATGAGGGCCTGAAGCAATCCTGTGGGTTTGCGGCCAGCTCACGAGAAAGCGAGTTGAAGAAAGGAGCTCAGGGGCACTGTAATTCACAAACCTGCAGAGTTATAAATGACAGCTATCGTCCAAAAATATATTGAAGGAATTATGCGAAGAGGACTTTTGGCGGGGTAGAATTGCAGGAAAACGATTTCAGGGGGTAGACAGGAATTGCATTTAAAGCATAGGAAAAGAGGCAAAACGTGGACAATGATGCACTTGGCCAAAAAGGGCGTATGCGTTTTTCCCTGAATATATTCAGGGAAAAAGGCATACGCCCTTTTTGGCCAACTAAGCAAGCATGTTAAAGAAATCTGCACTACAATGAAGCCTCACTGCCCCCCAGTCAGAAGGGCCATCTGAAAAATGTGTAAAATCCAGAAAGGCAGCACAGGCCATGGAGAACAGGGAGCCTTGTTATGCTGATGGGCGGGATGTTAATTGCCAACAGCCACTCTGGAGAAGTGTATGGTGTTTCCTGAAACACCTAAAAAACAAAGCAACGGAGCCTACGGCAATTCCACTTATGGTCCTATAGCTTAGGGAAATTAAAATCAAAAACACACAGCCGCCCTAAAATTTCGGAAGGCTCTGTTTACAAGAACCTCGTCTACGGTACAAGTTAAACATCCCAGAAAGTGAAAAATAGATAAAGAAGTTGTGGTACGTACGTACAATGGAATATCACTCACCAATGAAATCTATGTCATCAGGCCCGTCGTGGCATAATGAGTGGATTCAGGTACGATGATTCTAAGTGAAATAAGTCACACAGAAAATGAAATATCGTAAGATATCCCTAATACACGGAATGTAAACTTGGCTACACATGAACTGAATTACAAAACAGAACAGGGTCTCAAATTTAGAAAACCAACTTATGCTTGCTTAAGAGGAAACGTGAGTTGGGGTGCTGCATAAAACCAGAGATAGAAATTAGCACAGATACCTTTCCATAAGCCAAATATGTAATAGTCAAGACCTACCCCTTGCTCAACGAAATGGACTAAACACCCCATATTCAACGCCTAGGAATACACCTGACTAGTAAGAATCTTCAAACCCATGGATTTATATGTCTGTAAGAGAATGAAGCGTGTGTACAGCGGCATGAATGCAGCAGAGAAAATCCGATAAATCCCATTATCAAAATGAATTACAAAAACAAAACACAAGGACAGTGAAATAGAGAGCAATTCTTAAATAATTCATTCAGGGCTTGTGATGCAACCTGGATTTACCACATCTACACCCAGAGCTGAGTGAGACATAATGTAGGGCACTTTGGGCTGATAGCATTGGTGAGGTTCGATGAGCAAATGCAGACCCTTTGAAGTCATACTGCATGGTACCCATTCCATGGGTCCCAACTCTCCAGGTTTAAGGGATTCTTCCTTCAGCTAAATCATGCATGGGAAACCCACAGTATGGTGCACAGTGTGACCGGGAAACGTTTTCAAATGCATCTCAGTTTTCGTCCCCTGGTACTCGGTTTCACCGTTCCAGACACTTTACTAACACTCTCCCCGCTTGGGGAGTCAGTGCCTTTAACCTCCTGTTTGGCACAGTTTGCAATTTCTGTGCAAGATGAACAGGAATAGGGAGAACAAATGAGAGACTAGCTGTAGGTGTCTGCACGGGCAAATTTAATGCTCATTTCCCACCAGGAAGAGGAATTAACCAAAGGCTCAGCATGCCGTGCCAGAACCAGATTAGGGCCTGAAGCAATCCTGTGGTTTTGCCCCCAGCTCACAGGAAAGCGAGTTGAAGAAAGGAGCTCGGGGCACTGTAATTCACAAACCTGCAGAGTTATAAATGACAGCTATCGTCCAAAAATATATTGAAGTAAGGCTGCAAAGAGGACTTGAACATGCGGCAGAATTCCAGGAATACCATTTCAGGAGGTAGTCGCTAAGTCCTCTGAAGGTATAGGAAAAGAGGCAGAACATCGACAATGATGCACTTGGTCAAAAAGGGCATATGCGTTTTATCCAGGGCCCTCATTAAAGAGGGTAGGACGCTCCCAGCATGCTTCAGTGGCCAACAGAGGGCTCACGTCACCAAGGCGACGTGAGCCAACCAGGCAGGAGTGACCTCACATCAGAGGGCCCACCTCACAGAAGGGTAAGGAACCCAGTCAGGATCAGACTCTTACCAGAGTGCCCACATCAACAAGGGGCTGGGAACCAGGCAGGAGTGTCCTCACACCCATGGGGCCACATCATCGAAAGTTGAGGTACCCAGCACATGTGGCCTCAAACCAGATGACCCACATCACCATGGGTCTCAGAGCGAGGCAGGCAGGATCAACCTCCCAACACATGGCCCATTGTATAAAAAAGGTGAGGAATCTCGCAGTTGGAACCTCCCAGCAGGAGGCCAGGAGCAGCGAGGCTATGGGATCCAGGCCTGACTGAACTCAAAACAGAGGGCCCTCATCATGAAACTGTGAGCAACCCAGACGTTGGGACCTCAGAGCAGAAGGCCCACATTCCCATGTGTTTGGGAACCTGGCAGAAGTGTACTCGCACCACAGGGCGCACAAGAGAGAAATTTGGGAGCCCAGAAGTTAGGGCCTGACGCCAGGGGGCCCTCATTACCAAGGGGAGGAGACTCCAAGCAGGCACCAACTCCCAACTGAGGGCCCATGTCGCCAAGGTGACGTGCAACAGCCAGGCAGGAGTGACCTCACAGCTGAGGGCCTACCTCACAGAATGGTGAGGAACCCAGCCAGGATAAGACTCTCACCAGAGTGCCCACATCACCAAGGGCATCAGAACCAGGCAGGACTGTCTTCACACCAGGGTGGCCACATCATAGAAAGGTGAGGAACCCAGCACATGTGGCCTAAACCAGAGGACCCAGATCTCCAAGGGGCTCGGAGTGAGGCAGGCAGGAGTAGCCTCACAACACAGGGCCAATAGAATAAAAAAGCTGAGGAATCCTGCAGTGGGAACCTCCCAGCAGGCGGCCCAGAGCACCGTGTCTATGCGATCCAGGCCGCAGTGAACTCACAGCAGAGGGCCCACATCATGAAACTGTGAGCAACCCAGCCGTTGGGACTTCAGAGCAGAAGGCCCACATCCCCATGGGGTTGGGAACATGGCACGAGTGTCCTCGCACCACTTAGCATGTATCAGAAAATGTGGGTACCCAGCAGTTAGGGTCTGACGCCAGAGGGCCCTCATCACCGAGGGGAGGAGGCTCCCAGCAGGCTCCAACTGCCACAAGAGGGCCTACGTTGCCAAGGCGGGGTGTGCCAGCCAGGTAGGAGTTACCTCACAGCACAGGGCCCACCTCACAGAAGTGTGATTAACCCAGCCAGGATCAGACTCTCACCAGAGGGCCCACATCACCAAGGGGATAGGAACCAGGCAGGAGTGTCCTCACACCAGTGGGGCCACATCTTCGAAAGCTGAGGGACCCAGCACACGTGGCCTCAAACCAGAGGACACACATCACAAAGGGGCTGGGAGTGAGGCAGGCAGGAGGAGCCTCAAAACAGAGGGCCCATAGAAGGAAAAAGGTGAGGAATCCCGCAGTTGGAACCTCCCCGCAGGCGGCCAGGACAAGCGAGGCTATGGGATCCAGGCCGGAGTGAACTCACACGAGAGGGCCCTCAATATGAAACTGAGCAACGTACCTTTGGGACCTCAGAGCAGAAGACCCACATTCCCATGGGGTTGGGAACCTGGCAGGAGTGTACTCGCACCACAGGGCGCACATCAGAAAATTTTGGGAGCCCAGGAGTTAGGGTCTGACGCCAGAGGGCCCTCATTACCGAGGGGAAGAGACTCCCAGCAGGCACCAACTCCCAACTGAGGGCCCACGTCGCCAAGGTGACGTGTGCCAGCCAGGCAGGAGTGGCCTCACAGCAGAGGGCCTACCTCACAGAAGGGTGAGGAACCCAGCCAGGATAAGACTCTCACCAGAGAGCCCACATCACCAAGGGGATCGGAACAAGGCAGGAGTGTCCTCACACCAGTGTGGCCACATTATAGAAAGGTGAGGAGCCCAGCACATGTGGCCTAAACCAGAGGACCCACATTTCCAAGGTGCTCCGAGTGAGGCAGGCAGGAGCAGCCTAACAACACAGGGCCCACAGAATAAAAAATGTGAGGAATCCAGCAGTTTGAACCTCCCAGCAGGTGGCCCAGAGCACGGAGTCTATGGGATCCAAGCCACAGTGAACTCACAGCAGAGGGCCCACATCATGAAACTGTGAGCAACCCAGCCAGTGGGACCTCAGTGCAGAAGGCCCACAACCCCATGGGGATGGGAACCTCGCAGGAGTGTCCTCGCACAACTTAGCACGTATCAGAAAATGTGGGAACCCAGCAGTTAGGGCCTGACGCCAGAGGGCCCTCATCACGGAGGAGAGGAGGCTACCAGCAGGCTCCAAATGCCACCAGAGGGCCGACGTCACCAAGGAAACGGGAGCAAGCCAGGCAGGAGTTACCTCACAGCAGAGGGCCCACCTCACAGAAGTGTGAGGAACACAAACAGGATCAGACTATAGCCAGAGCGGCCACATCACCAAGGGGATGGAAACCAGGCAGGAGTGTCCTCACACCAGTGGGGCCACATCAGCGAAAGGTGAGGAACACAGCACATGTGGCCTCAAACAAGGGGACACACATCACGAGAAGGCTGGGAGTGAGGCATGCAGGAGGAGACTCACAACACAGGGCCCATAGAATAAAAAAGGTGAGGAACCCCGCAGTTGAAAACTCCAAGCAGGTGGCCCAGAGCACCGAGGCTATGGGATCCATGCCGGAGTGAACTCACAGCAGAGGGCCCACATTCTGACACTGTGAGCAACCCAGCCGTTGGGACCACAGAGCAGAAAGCCCACATCCCCATGGGGATGGGACCCTGGCAGGAGTGTACTCGCACGACAGGGCGCACATCAGAAAATTTTGGGAGCCCATGAGTTAGGGCCTGACGCCAGAGGGCCCTCATTACCGAGGGGAGGAGACTCCCAGCAGGCACCAACTCCCAACTGAGGGCCCACATCGCCAAGGTGACGTGTGCCAGCCAGGCAGGAGTGACCTCACAGCAGAGGGTCCACCTCCCAGAAGTGTGAGGAATCCAGACAGGATCAGACTCTCACCAGAGGGCCCCCATCGCCAAGGGGATGGGAACCAGGCAGGAGTGTCCTCACACCAGTGGGGCCACATCAATAAAGGTGAGGTAACCAGTACATGTGGCCTTAAACCAGAGGACCTACATCACAAAAGGGCTGGGAGTGAGTCAGGAAGTTGGAGCATGAAAACTCAGGACCCAAAGAATAAAAAAGGTAAGGAATCCAGCAGTAGGAACCTCCCAGCAGGCGGCTCAGAGCCAGAGTCCATGAGATCTAGGCCTGAGTGAACTAACACCAGAGAGCCAACATCATGAAATGGTGAACAACACAGGTGTTGGGACCTTAGAGCAGAAGGCCCACATGCCCATGGGGATGGGAACCTGGCAGGAGTGCCCTCGCACCACTTAGCACGTATCAGAAAATGTGGGAACCCAGCAGTTAGGGCCTGATGCCAGAGGGCCTCATCACCGAGGGGAGGAGGCTCCCAGGAGGCTCCAACGGCCACCAGAGGGCCGACGTTGCCAAGGCGGGGTGTGCCAGCCAGGCAGGAGTTACCTTAGAGAAGAGGGCCCACCTCACAGAAGTGTGAGGAACCCAACCAGGATCAGACTGTCACCGGAGGGACCATATCACCAAGGGGATAGGAACAAGGCAGGAGTGTCCTCACACCAGTGGGGCCACATCATCCAAAGATGAGGAACCCATCACATGTGGCCTCAAACCAGAGGACACACATCACCAAGGGGCTGGGAGTGAGGGAGGTGTCTGGAGGGGCACATTTAACTCTCATTTCCCACCAGGAAGAGGAATTAACCAAAGGCTCAGCATGCCGTGCCGGAACAAGATGAGGGCCTGAAGCAATCCTGTGGGTTTGCGGCCAGCTCACGAGAAAGCGAGTTGAAGAAAGGAGCTCAGGGGCACTGTAATTCACAAACCTGCAGAGTTATAAATGACAGCTATCGTCCAAAAATATATTGAAGGAATTATGCGAAGAGGACTTTTGGCGGGGTAGAATTGCAGGAAAACGATTTCAGGGGGTAGACAGGAATTGCATTTAAAGCATAGGAAAAGAGGCAAAACGTGGACAATGATGCACTTGGCCAAAAAGGGCGTATGCGTTTTTCCCTGAATATATTCAGGGAAAAAGGCATACGCCCTTTTTGGCCAACTAAGCAAGCATGTTAAAGAAATCTGCACTACAATGAAGCCTCACTGCCCCCCAGTCAGAAGGGCCATCTGAAAAATGTGTAAAATCCAGAAAGGCAGCACAGGCCATGGAGAACAGGGAGCCTTGTTATGCTGATGGGCGGGATGTTAATTGCCAACAGCCACTCTGGAGAAGTGTATGGTGTTTCCTGAAACACCTAAAAAACAAAGCAACGGAGCCTACGGCAATTCCACTTATGGTCCTATAGCTTAGGGAAATTAAAATCAAAAACACACAGCCGCCCTAAAATTTCGGAAGGCTCTGTTTACAAGAACCTCGTCTACGGTACAAGTTAAACATCCCAGAAAGTGAAAAATAGATAAAGAAGTTGTGGTACGTACGTACAATGGAATATCACTCACCAATGAAATCTATGTCATCAGGCCCGTCGTGGCATAATGAGTGGATTCAGGTACGATGATTCTAAGTGAAATAAGTCACACAGAAAATGAAATATCGTAAGATATCCCTAATACACGGAATGTAAACTTGGCTACACATGAACTGAATTACAAAACAGAACAGGGTCTCAAATTTAGAAAACCAACTTATGCTTGCTTAAGAGGAAACGTGAGTTGGGGTGCTGCATAAAACCAGAGATAGAAATTAGCACAGATACCTTTCCATAAGCCAAATATGTAATAGTCAAGACCTACCCCTTGCTCAACGAAATGGACTAAACACCCCATATTCAACGCCTAGGAATACACCTGACTAGTAAGAATCTTCAAACCCATGGATTTATATGTCTGTAAGAGAATGAAGCGTGTGTACAGCGGCATGAATGCAGCAGAGAAAATCCGATAAATCCCATTATCAAAATGAATTACAAAAACAAAACACAAGGACAGTGAAATAGAGAGCAATTCTTAAATAATTCATTCAGGGCTTGTGATGCAACCTGGATTTACCACATCTACACCCAGAGCTGAGTGAGACATAATGTAGGGCACTTTGGGCTGATAGCATTGGTGAGGTTCGATGAGCAAATGCAGACCCTTTGAAGTCATACTGCATGGTACCCATTCCATGGGTCCCAACTCTCCAGGTTTAAGGGATTCTTCCTTCAGCTAAATCATGCATGGGAAACCCACAGTATGGTGCACAGTGTGACCGGGAAACGTTTTCAAATGCATCTCAGTTTTCGTCCCCTGGTACTCGGTTTCACCGTTCCAGACACTTTACTAACACTCTCCCCGCTTGGGGAGTCAGTGCCTTTAACCTCCTGTTTGGCACAGTTTGCAATTTCTGTGCAAGATGAACAGGAATAGGGAGAACAAATGAGAGACTAGCTGTAGGTGTCTGCACGGGCAAATTTAATGCTCATTTCCCACCAGGAAGAGGAATTAACCAAAGGCTCAGCATGCCGTGCCAGAACCAGATTAGGGCCTGAAGCAATCCTGTGGTTTTGCCCCCAGCTCACAGGAAAGCGAGTTGAAGAAAGGAGCTCGGGGCACTGTAATTCACAAACCTGCAGAGTTATAAATGACAGCTATCGTCCAAAAATATATTGAAGTAAGGCTGCAAAGAGGACTTGAACATGCGGCAGAATTCCAGGAATACCATTTCAGGAGGTAGTCGCTAAGTCCTCTGAAGGTATAGGAAAAGAGGCAGAACATCGACAATGATGCACTTGGTCAAAAAGGGCATATGCGTTTTATCCAGGGCCCTCATTAAAGAGGGTAGGACGCTCCCAGCATGCTTCAGTGGCCAACAGAGGGCTCACGTCACCAAGGCGACGTGAGCCAACCAGGCAGGAGTGACCTCACATCAGAGGGCCCACCTCACAGAAGGGTAAGGAACCCAGTCAGGATCAGACTCTTACCAGAGTGCCCACATCAACAAGGGGCTGGGAACCAGGCAGGAGTGTCCTCACACCCATGGGGCCACATCATCGAAAGTTGAGGTACCCAGCACATGTGGCCTCAAACCAGATGACCCACATCACCATGGGTCTCAGAGCGAGGCAGGCAGGATCAACCTCCCAACACATGGCCCATTGTATAAAAAAGGTGAGGAATCTCGCAGTTGGAACCTCCCAGCAGGAGGCCAGGAGCAGCGAGGCTATGGGATCCAGGCCTGACTGAACTCAAAACAGAGGGCCCTCATCATGAAACTGTGAGCAACCCAGACGTTGGGACCTCAGAGCAGAAGGCCCACATTCCCATGTGTTTGGGAACCTGGCAGAAGTGTACTCGCACCACAGGGCGCACAAGAGAGAAATTTGGGAGCCCAGAAGTTAGGGCCTGACGCCAGGGGGCCCTCATTACCAAGGGGAGGAGACTCCAAGCAGGCACCAACTCCCAACTGAGGGCCCATGTCGCCAAGGTGACGTGCAACAGCCAGGCAGGAGTGACCTCACAGCTGAGGGCCTACCTCACAGAATGGTGAGGAACCCAGCCAGGATAAGACTCTCACCAGAGTGCCCACATCACCAAGGGCATCAGAACCAGGCAGGACTGTCTTCACACCAGGGTGGCCACATCATAGAAAGGTGAGGAACCCAGCACATGTGGCCTAAACCAGAGGACCCAGATCTCCAAGGGGCTCGGAGTGAGGCAGGCAGGAGTAGCCTCACAACACAGGGCCAATAGAATAAAAAAGCTGAGGAATCCTGCAGTGGGAACCTCCCAGCAGGCGGCCCAGAGCACCGTGTCTATGCGATCCAGGCCGCAGTGAACTCACAGCAGAGGGCCCACATCATGAAACTGTGAGCAACCCAGCCGTTGGGACTTCAGAGCAGAAGGCCCACATCCCCATGGGGTTGGGAACATGGCACGAGTGTCCTCGCACCACTTAGCATGTATCAGAAAATGTGGGTACCCAGCAGTTAGGGTCTGACGCCAGAGGGCCCTCATCACCGAGGGGAGGAGGCTCCCAGCAGGCTCCAACTGCCACAAGAGGGCCTACGTTGCCAAGGCGGGGTGTGCCAGCCAGGCAGGAGTTACCTCACAGCACAGGGCCCACCTCACAGAAGTGTGATTAACCCAGCCAGGATCAGACTCTCACCAGAGGGCCCACATCACCAAGGGGATAGGAACCAGGCAGGAGTGTCCTCACACCAGTGGGGCCACATCTTCGAAAGCTGAGGGACCCAGCACACGTGGCCTCAAACCAGAGGACACACATCACAAAGGGGCTGGGAGTGAGGCAGGCAGGAGGAGCCTCAAAACAGAGGGCCCATAGAAGGAAAAAGGTGAGGAATCCCGCAGTTGGAACCTCCCCGCAGGCGGCCAGGACAAGCGAGGCTATGGGATCCAGGCCGGAGTGAACTCACACGAGAGGGCCCTCAATATGAAACTGAGCAACGTACCTTTGGGACCTCAGAGCAGAAGACCCACATTCCCATGGGGTTGGGAACCTGGCAGGAGTGTACTCGCACCACAGGGCGCACATCAGAAAATTTTGGGAGCCCAGGAGTTAGGGTCTGACGCCAGAGGGCCCTCATTACCGAGGGGAAGAGACTCCCAGCAGGCACCAACTCCCAACTGAGGGCCCACGTCGCCAAGGTGACGTGTGCCAGCCAGGCAGGAGTGGCCTCACAGCAGAGGGCCTACCTCACAGAAGGGTGAGGAACCCAGCCAGGATAAGACTCTCACCAGAGAGCCCACATCACCAAGGGGATCGGAACAAGGCAGGAGTGTCCTCACACCAGTGTGGCCACATTATAGAAAGGTGAGGAGCCCAGCACATGTGGCCTAAACCAGAGGACCCACATTTCCAAGGTGCTCCGAGTGAGGCAGGCAGGAGCAGCCTAACAACACAGGGCCCACAGAATAAAAAATGTGAGGAATCCAGCAGTTTGAACCTCCCAGCAGGTGGCCCAGAGCACGGAGTCTATGGGATCCAAGCCACAGTGAACTCACAGCAGAGGGCCCACATCATGAAACTGTGAGCAACCCAGCCAGTGGGACCTCAGAGCAGAAGGCCCACAACCCCATGGGGATGGGAACCTCGCAGGAGTGTCCTCGCACAACTTAGCACGTATCAGAAAATGTGGGAACCCAGCAGTTAGGGCCTGACGCCAGAGGGCCCTCATCACGGAGGAGAGGAGGCTACCAGCAGGCTCCAAATGCCACCAGAGGGCCGACGTCACCAAGGAAACGGGAGCAAGCCAGGCAGGAGTTACCTCACAGCAGAGGGCCCACCTCACAGAAGTGTGAGGAACACAAACAGGATCAGACTATAGCCAGAGCGGCCACATCACCAAGGGGATGGAAACCAGGCAGGAGTGTCCTCACACCAGTGGGGCCACATCAGCGAAAGGTGAGGAACACAGCACATGTGGCCTCAAACAAGGGGACACACATCACGAGAAGGCTGGGAGTGAGGCATGCAGGAGGAGACTCACAACACAGGGCCCATAGAATAAAAAAGGTGAGGAACCCCGCAGTTGAAAACTCCAAGCAGGTGGCCCAGAGCACCGAGGCTATGGGATCCATGCCGGAGTGAACTCACAGCAGAGGGCCCACATTCTGACACTGTGAGCAACCCAGCCGTTGGGACCACAGAGCAGAAAGCCCACATCCCCATGGGGATGGGACCCTGGCAGGAGTGTACTCGCACGACAGGGCGCACATCAGAAAATTTTGGGAGCCCATGAGTTAGGGCCTGACGCCAGAGGGCCCTCATTACCGAGGGGAGGAGACTCCCAGCAGGCACCAACTCCCAACTGAGGGCCCACATCGCCAAGGTGACGTGT
Source organism: Delphinapterus leucas (assembly GCF_059928025.1). Classification (NCBI taxonomy): domain Eukaryota; kingdom Metazoa; phylum Chordata; class Mammalia; order Artiodactyla; family Monodontidae; genus Delphinapterus; species Delphinapterus leucas. The sequence goes on from NW_028322250.1 coordinate 5,078,117, forward strand.
GCCAGCCAGGCAGGAGTGACCTCACAGCAGAGGGTCCACCTCCCAGAAGTGTGAGGAATCCAGACAGGATCAGACTCTCACCAGAGGGCCCCCATCGCCAAGGGGATGGGAACCAGGCAGGAGTGTCCTCACACCAGTGGGGCCACATCAATAAAGGTGAGGTAACCAGTACATGTGGCCTTAAACCAGAGGACCTACATCACAAAAGGGCTGGGAGTGAGTCAGGAAGTTGGAGCATGAAAACTCAGGACCCAAAGAATAAAAAAGGTAAGGAATCCAGCAGTAGGAACCTCCCAGCAGGCGGCTCAGAGCCAGAGTCCATGAGATCTAGGCCTGAGTGAACTAACACCAGAGAGCCAACATCATGAAATGGTGAACAACACAGGTGTTGGGACCTTAGAGCAGAAGGCCCACATGCCCATGGGGATGGGAACCTGGCAGGAGTGCCCTCGCACCACTTAGCACGTATCAGAAAATGTGGGAACCCAGCAGTTAGGGCCTGATGCCAGAGGGCCTCATCACCGAGGGGAGGAGGCTCCCAGGAGGCTCCAACGGCCACCAGAGGGCCGACGTTGCCAAGGCGGGGTGTGCCAGCCAGGCAGGAGTTACCTTAGAGAAGAGGGCCCACCTCACAGAAGTGTGAGGAACCCAACCAGGATCAGACTGTCACCGGAGGGACCATATCACCAAGGGGATAGGAACAAGGCAGGAGTGTCCTCACACCAGTGGGGCCACATCATCCAAAGATGAGGAACCCATCACATGTGGCCTCAAACCAGAGGACACACATCACCAAGGGGCTGGGAGTGAGGGAGGTGTCTGGAGGGGCACATTTAACTCTCATTTCCCACCAGGAAGAGGAATTAACCAAAGGCTCAGCATGCCGTGCCGGAACAAGATGAGGGCCTGAAGCAATCCTGTGGGTTTGCGGCCAGCTCACGAGAAAGCGAGTTGAAGAAAGGAGCTCAGGGGCACTGTAATTCACAAACCTGCAGAGTTATAAATGACAGCTATCGTCCAAAAATATATTGAAGGAATTATGCGAAGAGGACTTTTGGCGGGGTAGAATTGCAGGAAAACGATTTCAGGGGGTAGACAGGAATTGCATTTAAAGCATAGGAAAAGAGGCAAAACGTGGACAATGATGCACTTGGCCAAAAAGGGCGTATGCGTTTTTCCCTGAATATATTCAGGGAAAAAGGCATACGCCCTTTTTGGCCAACTAAGCAAGCATGTTAAAGAAATCTGCACTACAATGAAGCCTCACTGCCCCCCAGTCAGAAGGGCCATCTGAAAAATGTGTAAAATCCAGAAAGGCAGCACAGGCCATGGAGAACAGGGAGCCTTGTTATGCTGATGGGCGGGATGTTAATTGCCAACAGCCACTCTGGAGAAGTGTATGGTGTTTCCTGAAACACCTAAAAAACAAAGCAACGGAGCCTACGGCAATTCCACTTATGGTCCTATAGCTTAGGGAAATTAAAATCAAAAACACACAGCCGCCCTAAAATTTCGGAAGGCTCTGTTTACAAGAACCTCGTCTACGGTACAAGTTAAACATCCCAGAAAGTGAAAAATAGATAAAGAAGTTGTGGTACGTACGTACAATGGAATATCACTCACCAATGAAATCTATGTCATCAGGCCCGTCGTGGCATAATGAGTGGATTCAGGTACGATGATTCTAAGTGAAATAAGTCACACAGAAAATGAAATATCGTAAGATATCCCTAATACACGGAATGTAAACTTGGCTACACATGAACTGAATTACAAAACAGAACAGGGTCTCAAATTTAGAAAACCAACTTATGCTTGCTTAAGAGGAAACGTGAGTTGGGGTGCTGCATAAAACCAGAGATAGAAATTAGCACAGATACCTTTCCATAAGCCAAATATGTAATAGTCAAGACCTACCCCTTGCTCAACGAAATGGACTAAACACCCCATATTCAACGCCTAGGAATACACCTGACTAGTAAGAATCTTCAAACCCATGGATTTATATGTCTGTAAGAGAATGAAGCGTGTGTACAGCGGCATGAATGCAGCAGAGAAAATCCGATAAATCCCATTATCAAAATGAATTACAAAAACAAAACACAAGGACAGTGAAATAGAGAGCAATTCTTAAATAATTCATTCAGGGCTTGTGATGCAACCTGGATTTACCACATCTACACCCAGAGCTGAGTGAGACACAAGGCTGGGCACTTCGGGCTGATAGCATTGGTGAGGTTCGATGAGCAAATGCAGACCCTTTGAAGTCATACTGCATGGTACCCATTCCATGGGTCCCAACTCTCCAGGTTTAAGGGATTCTTCCTTCAGCTAAATCATGCATGGGAAACCCACAGTATGGTGCACAGTGTGACCGGGAAACGTTTTCAAATGCATCTCAGTTTTCGTCCCCTGGTACTCGGTTTCACCGTTCCAGACACTTTACTAACACTCTCCCCGCTTGGGGAGTCAGTGCCTTTAACCTCCTGTTTGGCACAGTTTGCAATTTCTGTGCAAGATGAACAGGAATAGGGAGAACAAATGAGAGACTAGCTGTAGGTGTCTGCACGGGCAAATTTAATGCTCATTTCCCACCAGGAAGAGGAATTAACCAAAGGCTCAGCATGCCGTGCCAGAACCAGATTAGGGCCTGAAGCAATCCTGTGGTTTTGCCCCCAGCTCACAGGAAAGCGAGTTGAAGAAAGGAGCTCGGGGCACTGTAATTCACAAACCTGCAGAGTTATAAATGACAGCTATCGTCCAAAAATATATTGAAGTAAGGCTGCAAAGAGGACTTGAACATGCGGCAGAATTCCAGGAATACCATTTCAGGAGGTAGTCGCTAAGTCCTCTGAAGGTATAGGAAAAGAGGCAGAACATCGACAATGATGCACTTGGTCAAAAAGGGCATATGCGTTTTATCCAGGGCCCTCATTAAAGAGGGTAGGACGCTCCCAGCATGCTTCAGTGGCCAACAGAGGGCTCACGTCACCAAGGCGACGTGAGCCAACCAGGCAGGAGTGACCTCACATCAGAGGGCCCACCTCACAGAAGGGTAAGGAACCCAGTCAGGATCAGACTCTTACCAGAGTGCCCACATCAACAAGGGGCTGGGAACCAGGCAGGAGTGTCCTCACACCCATGGGGCCACATCATCGAAAGTTGAGGTACCCAGCACATGTGGCCTCAAACCAGATGACCCACATCACCATGGGTCTCAGAGCGAGGCAGGCAGGATCAACCTCCCAACACATGGCCCATTGTATAAAAAAGGTGAGGAATCTCGCAGTTGGAACCTCCCAGCAGGAGGCCAGGAGCAGCGAGGCTATGGGATCCAGGCCTGACTGAACTCAAAACAGAGGGCCCTCATCATGAAACTGTGAGCAACCCAGACGTTGGGACCTCAGAGCAGAAGGCCCACATTCCCATGTGTTTGGGAACCTGGCAGAAGTGTACTCGCACCACAGGGCGCACAAGAGAGAAATTTGGGAGCCCAGAAGTTAGGGCCTGACGCCAGGGGGCCCTCATTACCAAGGGGAGGAGACTCCAAGCAGGCACCAACTCCCAACTGAGGGCCCATGTCGCCAAGGTGACGTGCAACAGCCAGGCAGGAGTGACCTCACAGCTGAGGGCCTACCTCACAGAATGGTGAGGAACCCAGCCAGGATAAGACTCTCACCAGAGTGCCCACATCACCAAGGGCATCAGAACCAGGCAGGACTGTCTTCACACCAGGGTGGCCACATCATAGAAAGGTGAGGAACCCAGCACATGTGGCCTAAACCAGAGGACCCAGATCTCCAAGGGGCTCGGAGTGAGGCAGGCAGGAGTAGCCTCACAACACAGGGCCAATAGAATAAAAAAGCTGAGGAATCCTGCAGTGGGAACCTCCCAGCAGGCGGCCCAGAGCACCGTGTCTATGCGATCCAGGCCGCAGTGAACTCACAGCAGAGGGCCCACATCATGAAACTGTGAGCAACCCAGCCGTTGGGACTTCAGAGCAGAAGGCCCACATCCCCATGGGGTTGGGAACATGGCACGAGTGTCCTCGCACCACTTAGCATGTATCAGAAAATGTGGGTACCCAGCAGTTAGGGTCTGACGCCAGAGGGCCCTCATCACCGAGGGGAGGAGGCTCCCAGCAGGCTCCAACTGCCACAAGAGGGCCTACGTTGCCAAGGCGGGGTGTGCCAGCCAGGCAGGAGTTACCTCACAGCACAGGGCCCACCTCACAGAAGTGTGATTAACCCAGCCAGGATCAGACTCTCACCAGAGGGCCCACATCACCAAGGGGATAGGAACCAGGCAGGAGTGTCCTCACACCAGTGGGGCCACATCTTCGAAAGCTGAGGGACCCAGCACACGTGGCCTCAAACCAGAGGACACACATCACAAAGGGGCTGGGAGTGAGGCAGGCAGGAGGAGCCTCAAAACAGAGGGCCCATAGAAGGAAAAAGGTGAGGAATCCCGCAGTTGGAACCTCCCCGCAGGCGGCCAGGACAAGCGAGGCTATGGGATCCAGGCCGGAGTGAACTCACACGAGAGGGCCCTCAATATGAAACTGAGCAACGTACCTTTGGGACCTCAGAGCAGAAGACCCACATTCCCATGGGGTTGGGAACCTGGCAGGAGTGTACTCGCACCACAGGGCGCACATCAGAAAATTTTGGGAGCCCAGGAGTTAGGGTCTGACGCCAGAGGGCCCTCATTACCGAGGGGAAGAGACTCCCAGCAGGCACCAACTCCCAACTGAGGGCCCACGTCGCCAAGGTGACGTGTGCCAGCCAGGCAGGAGTGGCCTCACAGCAGAGGGCCTACCTCACAGAAGGGTGAGGAACCCAGCCAGGATAAGACTCTCACCAGAGAGCCCACATCACCAAGGGGATCGGAACAAGGCAGGAGTGTCCTCACACCAGTGTGGCCACATTATAGAAAGGTGAGGAGCCCAGCACATGTGGCCTAAACCAGAGGACCCACATTTCCAAGGTGCTCCGAGTGAGGCAGGCAGGAGCAGCCTAACAACACAGGGCCCACAGAATAAAAAATGTGAGGAATCCAGCAGTTTGAACCTCCCAGCAGGTGGCCCAGAGCACGGAGTCTATGGGATCCAAGCCACAGTGAACTCACAGCAGAGGGCCCACATCATGAAACTGTGAGCAACCCAGCCAGTGGGACCTCAGAGCAGAAGGCCCACAACCCCATGGGGATGGGAACCTCGCAGGAGTGTCCTCGCACAACTTAGCACGTATCAGAAAATGTGGGAACCCAGCAGTTAGGGCCTGACGCCAGAGGGCCCTCATCACGGAGGAGAGGAGGCTACCAGCAGGCTCCAAATGCCACCAGAGGGCCGACGTCACCAAGGAAACGGGAGCAAGCCAGGCAGGAGTTACCTCACAGCAGAGGGCCCACCTCACAGAAGTGTGAGGAACACAAACAGGATCAGACTATAGCCAGAGCGGCCACATCACCAAGGGGATGGAAACCAGGCAGGAGTGTCCTCACACCAGTGGGGCCACATCAGCGAAAGGTGAGGAACACAGCACATGTGGCCTCAAACAAGGGGACACACATCACGAGAAGGCTGGGAGTGAGGCATGCAGGAGGAGACTCACAACACAGGGCCCATAGAATAAAAAAGGTGAGGAACCCCGCAGTTGAAAACTCCAAGCAGGTGGCCCAGAGCACCGAGGCTATGGGATCCATGCCGGAGTGAACTCACAGCAGAGGGCCCACATTCTGACACTGTGAGCAACCCAGCCGTTGGGACCACAGAGCAGAAAGCCCACATCCCCATGGGGATGGGACCCTGGCAGGAGTGTACTCGCACGACAGGGCGCACATCAGAAAATTTTGGGAGCCCATGAGTTAGGGCCTGACGCCAGAGGGCCCTCATTACCGAGGGGAGGAGACTCCCAGCAGGCACCAACTCCCAACTGAGGGCCCACATCGCCAAGGTGACGTGTGCCAGCCAGGCAGGAGTGACCTCACAGCAGAGGGTCCACCTCCCAGAAGTGTGAGGAATCCAGACAGGATCAGACTCTCACCAGAGGGCCCCCATCGCCAAGGGGATGGGAACCAGGCAGGAGTGTCCTCACACCAGTGGGGCCACATCAATAAAGGTGAGGTAACCAGTACATGTGGCCTTAAACCAGAGGACCTACATCACAAAAGGGCTGGGAGTGAGTCAGGAAGTTGGAGCATGAAAACTCAGGACCCAAAGAATAAAAAAGGTAAGGAATCCAGCAGTAGGAACCTCCCAGCAGGCGGCTCAGAGCCAGAGTCCATGAGATCTAGGCCTGAGTGAACTAACACCAGAGAGCCAACATCATGAAATGGTGAACAACACAGGTGTTGGGACCTTAGAGCAGAAGGCCCACATGCCCATGGGGATGGGAACCTGGCAGGAGTGCCCTCGCACCACTTAGCACGTATCAGAAAATGTGGGAACCCAGCAGTTAGGGCCTGATGCCAGAGGGCCTCATCACCGAGGGGAGGAGGCTCCCAGGAGGCTCCAACGGCCACCAGAGTGCCGACGTTGCCAAGGCGGGGTGTGCCAGCCAGGCAGGAGTTACCTTAGAGAAGAGGGCCCACCTCACAGAAGTGTGAGGAACCCAACCAGGATCAGACTGTCACCGGAGGGACCATATCACCAAGGGGATAGGAACAAGGCAGGAGTGTCCTCACACCAGTGGGGCCACATCATCCAAAGATGAGGAACCCATCACATGTGGCCTCAAACCAGAGGACACACATCACCAAGGGGCTGGGAGTGAGGGAGGTGTCTGGAGGGGCACATTTAACTCTCATTTCCCACCAGGAAGAGGAATTAACCAAAGGCTCAGCATGCCGTGCCGGAAAAAGATGAGGGCCTGAAGCAATCCTGCGGGTTTGCGGCCAGCTCACGAGAAAGCGAGTTGAAGAAAGGAGCTCAGTGGCACTGTAATTCACAAACCTGCAGAGTTATAAATGACAGCTATTGTCCAAAAATATATTGAAGGAATTACGCGAAGAGGACTTGTAAACGGGGTAGAATTGCAGGAAAACGATTTCAGGGGGTAGACAGGAATTGCATTTAAAGCATAGGAAAAGAGGCAGAACGTGGACAATGATGCACTTGGCCAAAAAGGGCATATGCGTTTTTCCCTGAATATATTCAGGGAAAAAGGCATACGCCCTTTTTGGCCAACTAAGCAAACATGTTAAAGAAATCTGCACTACAATGAAGCCTCACTGCCCCCCATTCAGAAGGGCCATCTGAAAAATGTGTAAAATCCAGAAAGGCAGCACAGGCCATGGAGAACAGGGAGCCTTGTTATGCTGATGGGCGGGATGTTAATTGCCAACAGCCACTCTGGAGAAGTGTATGGTGTTTCCTGAAACACCTAAAAAACAAAGCAACGGAGCCTACGGCAATTCCACTTATGGTCCTATAGCTTAGGGAAATTAAAATCAAAAACACACAGCCGCCCCAAAATTTCGGAAGGCTCTGTTTACAAGAACCTCGTCTACGGTACAAGTTAAACAACCCAGAAAGTGAAAAATAGATAAAGAAGTTGTGGTACGTACGTACAATGGAATATCACTCACCAATGAAATCTATGTCATCAGGCCCGTCGTGGCATAATGAGTGGATTCAGGTACGATGATTCTAAGTGAAATAAGTCACACAGAAAATGAAATATCGTAAGATATCCCTAATACACGGAATGTAAACTTGGCTACACATGAACTGAATTACAAAACAGAACAGGGTCTCAAATTCAGAAAACCAACTTATGCTTGCTTAAGAGGAAACGTGAGTTGGGGTGCTGCATAAAACCAGAGATAGAAATTAGCACAGATACCTTTCCATAAGCCAAATATGTAATAGTCAAGACCTACCCCTTGCTCAACGAAATGGACTAAACACCCCATATTCAACGCCTAGGAATACACCTGACTAGTAAGAATCTTCAAACCCATGGATTTATATGTCTGTAAGAGAATGAAGCGTGTGTACAGCGGCATGAATGCAGCAGAGAAAATCCGATAAATCCCATTATCAAAATGAATTACAAAAACAAAACACAAGGACAGTGAAATAGAGAGCAATTCTTAAATAATTCATTCAGGGCTTGTGATGCAACCTGGATTTACCACATCTACACCCAGAGCTGAGTGAGACATAATGTAGGGCACTTTGGGCTGATAGCATTGGTGAGGTTCGATGAGCAAATGCAGACCCTTTGAAGTCATACTGCATGGTACCCATTCCATGGGTCCCAACTCTCCAGGTTTAAGGGATTCTTCCTTCAGCTAAAACATGCATGGGAAACCCACAGTATGGTGCACATGTGACCGTGAAACATTTTCAAAAGCATCTCAGTTTTCGTCCCCTTTAACTCGGGTTCACCATTCCAGACCCTTTACTAACACTCTCCTCACTTGGAGAGTCAGTGTCTTTAACCTCCTGTTTGGCACAGTTTGCAATTTCTGTGCAAGATGAACAGCAATAGGGAGAACCAATGAGAGACTTGCTGTAAGTGTCTGCACGGGCAAATTTAACGCTCATTTCCCACCAGGAAAAGGAATTAACCACAGGCTCAGCATGCCGTGCCGGAACCAGATTAGGGCCTGAATGAATCCTGCGGGTTTGCGGCCAGCTCACAAGATAGCGAGTTGAAGAAAGGAGCGCAGGGGCACTGTAACTCACAAACCCGCAGAGTTATAAATGACAGCTATCGTCCAAAAATATATTGAAGGAAGGCTGCGAAGAGGACTTTTAAGAGGGCAGAATTGCAGGAAAACGATTTCAGGGGGTAGAATGGAATTGCATTTAAAGCATAGAAAAAGAGGCAGAACGTCGACAATGATACTCTTAGCCAAAAAGGGCATATGCGTTTTTTCCTGAATATATTCAGGAAAAAACGCATATGCACTTTTTGGCCAACCAAGCAAGCATGTTAAAGAAATCTGCAGTATAATGAAGCCTCACTGCCCCCCGGTCAAAAGGGCCATCTGATAAAAGTGTAACATACAGAAAGTCAGCACAGGCCATGGAGAACAGGGAGCCTTGTTATGCTGATGGGCGGGATGTAAATTGCCAACAGCCATTCTGGAGGAGTGTATGGTGTTTCCTGGAACACCTAAAAGACAAAGCAACGGAGCCTACGGCACTTCCACTTATGGTCCTATAGCTTAGGGAAATTAAAATCAAAAAAAGACACAGCCTCCCCAAAGTTTCGGACGTCTCTGTTTACAAGAACCTCATCTACGGTATAAGTTAAATATCCCAGAATGTGAAAAATGGATAAAGAAGTTGTGGTACGTACGTACAATGGAATATCACTCACCAATGAAATCTATGTCATCAGGCCCGTCGTGGCATAATGAGTGGATTCAGGTACGATGATTCTAAGTGAAATAAGTCACACAGAAAATGAAATATCATAAGATATCCCTAATACACGGAATGTAAACTTGGCTACACATGAACTGAATTACAAAACAGAACAGGGTCTCAAATTTAGAAAACCAACTTATGCTTGCTTAAGAGGAAACGTGAGTTGGGGTGCTGCATAAAACCAGAGATAGAAATTAGCACAGATACCTTTCCATAAGCCAAATATGTAATAGTCAAGACCTACCCCTTGCTCAACGAAATGGACCAAACACCCCATATTCAACGCCTAGGAATACACCTGACTAGTAAGAATCTTCAAACCCATGGATTTATATGTCTGTAAGAGAATGAAGCGTGTGTACAGCGGCATGAATGCAGCAGAGAAAATCCGATAAATCCCATTATCAAAATGAATTACAAAAACAAAAGGCAAGGACAGTGAAATAGAGAGCAATTCTTAAATAATTCATTCAGGGCTTGTGATGCAACCTGGATTTACCACATCTACACCCAGAGCTGAGTGAGACACAAGGCTGGGCACTTCGGGCTGATAGCATTGGTGAGGTTCGATGAGCAAATGCAGACCCTTTGAAGTCATACTGCATGGTACCCATTCCATGGGTCCCAACTCTCCAGGTTTAAGGGATTCTTCCTTCAGCTAAAACATGCATGGGAAACCCACAGTATGGTGTACAGTGTGACCGGGAAACGTTTTCAAATGCTTCTCAGTTTTCGTCCCCTGGTACTCGGTTTCACCATTCCAGACACTTTACTAACACTCTCCCCGCTTGGGGAGTCAGTGCCTTTAACCTCCTGTTTGGCACAGTTTGCAATTTCTGTGCAAGATGAACAGGAATAGGGAGAACAAATGAGAGACTAGCTGTAGGTGTCTGCACGGGCAAATTTAATGCTCATTTCCCACCAGGAAGAGGAATTAACCAAAGGCTCAGCATGCCGTGCCAGAACCAGATTAGGGCCTGAAGCAATCCTGTGGTTTTGCCCCCAGCTCACAGGAAAGCGAGTTGAAGAAAGGAGCTCGGGGCACTGTAATTCACAAACCTGCAGAGTTATAAATGACAGCTATCGTCCAAAAATATATTGAAATAAGGCTGCAAAGAGGACTTGAACATGCGGCAGAATTCCAGGAATACCATTTCAGGAGGTAGTCGCTAAGTCCTCTGAAGGTATAGGAAAAGAGGCAGAACATCGACAATGATGCACTTGGTCAAAAAGGGCATATGCGTTTTATCCAGGGCCCTCATTAAAGAGGGTAGGACGCTCCCAGCATGCTTCAGTGGCCAACAGAGGGCTCACGTCACCAAGGCGACGTGAGCCAACCAGGCAGGAGTGACCTCACATCAGAGGGCCCACCTCACAGAAGGGTAAGGAACCCAGTCAGGATCAGACTCTTACCAGAGTGCCCACATCAACAAGGGGCTGGGAACCAGGCAGGAGTGTCCTCACACCCATGGGGCCACATCATCGAAAGTTGAGGTACCCAGCACATGTGGCCTCAAACCAGATGACCCACATCACCATGGGTCTCAGAGCGAGGCAGGCAGGATCAACCTCCCAACACATGGCCCATTGTATAAAAAAGGTGAGGAATCTCGCAGTTGGAACCTCCCAGCAGGAGGCCAGGAGCAGCGAGGCTATGGGATCCAGGCCTGACTGAACTCAAAACAGAGGGCCCTCATCATGAAACTGTGAGCAACCCAGACGTTGGGACCTCAGAGCAGAAGGCCCACATTCCCATGTGGTTGGGAACCTGGCAGAAGTGTACTCGCACCACAGGGCGCACAACAGAGAAATTTGGGAGCCCAGAAGTTAGGGCCTGACGCCAGAGGGCCCTCATTACCAAGGGGAGGAGACTCCAAGCAGGCACCAACTCCCAACTGAGGGCCCATGTCGCCAAGGTGACGTGCAACAGCCAGGCAGGAGTGACCTCACAGCTGAGGGCCTACCTCACAGAATGGTGAGGAACCCAGCCAGGATAAGACTCTCACCAGAGTGCCCACATCACCAAGGGCATCAGAACCAGGCAGGACTGTCTTCACACCAGGGTGGCCACATCATAGAAAGGTGAGGAACCCAGCACATGTGGCCTAAACCAGAGGACCCAGATCTCCAAGGGGCTCGGAGTGAGGCAGGCAGGAGTAGCCTCACAACACAGGGCCAATAGAATAAAAAAGCTGAGGAATCCTGCAGTGGGAACCTCCCAGCAGGCGGCCCAGAGCACCGTGTCTATGCGATCCAGGCCGCAGTGAACTCACAGCAGAGGGCCCACATCATGAAACTGTGAGCAACCCAGCCGTTGGGACTTCAGAGCAGAAGGCCCACATCCCCATGGGGTTGGGAACATGGCACGAGTGTCCTCGCACCACTTAGCATGTATCAGAAAATGTGGGTACCCAGCAGTTAGGGTCTGACGCCAGAGGGCCCTCATCACCGAGGGGAGGAGGCTCCCAGCAGGCTCCAACTGCCACAAGAGGGCCTACGTTGCCAAGGCGGGGTGTGCCAGCCAGGCAGGAGTTACCTCACAGCACAGGGCCCACCTCACAGAAGTGTGATTAACCCAGCCAGGATCAGACTCTCACCAGAGGGCCCACATCACCAAGGGGATAGGAACCAGGCAGGAGTGTCCTCACACCAGTGGGGCCACATCTTCGAAAGCTGAGGGACCCAGCACACGTGGCCTCAAACCAGAGGACACACATCACAAAGGGGCTGGAAGTGAGGCAGGCAGGAGGAGCCTCAAAACAGAGGGCCCATAGAAGGAAAAAGGTGAGGAATCCCACAGTTGGAACTTCCCGGCAGGCGGCCAGGACAAGCGAGGCTATGGGATCCAGGCCGGAGTGAACTCACACCAGAGGGCCCTCATCATGAAACTGAGCAACGTACCTTTGGGACCTCAGAGCAGAAGACCCACATTCCCATGGGGTTGGGAACCTGGCAGGAGTGTACTCGCACCACAGGGCGCACATCAGAAAATTTTGGGAGCCCAGGAGTTAGGGTCTGACGCCAGAGGGCCCTCATTACCGAGGGGAAGAGACTCCCAGCAGGCACCAACTCTCAACTGAGGTCCCACGTCGCCAAGGTGACGTGTGCCAGCCAGGCAGGAGTGGCCTCACAGCAGAGGGCCTACCTCACAGAAGGGTGAGGAACCCAGCCAGGATAAGACTCTCACCAGAGATCCCACATCACCAAGGGGATCGGAACAAGGCAGGAGTGTCATCACACCATTGTGGCCACATTATAGAAAGGTGAGGAGCCCAGCACATGTGGCCTAAACCAGAGGACCCACATTTCCAAGGTGCTCCGAGTGAGGCAGGCAGGAGCAGCCTAACAACACAGGGCCCACAGAATAAAATATGTGAGGAATCCAGCAGTTTGAACCTCCCAGCAGGTGGCCCAGAGCACGGAGTCTATGGGATCCAAGCCACAGTGAACTCACAGCAGAGGGCCCACATCATGAAACTGTGAGCAACCCAGCCAGTGGGACCTCAGAGCAGAAGGCCCACAACCCCATGGGGATGGGAACCTCGCAGGAGTGTCCTCGCACAACTTAGCACGTATCAGAAAATGTGGGAACCCAGCAGTTAGGGCCTGACGCCAGAGGGCCCTCATCACGGAGGAGAGGAGGCTACCAGCAGGCTCCAAATGCCACCAGAGGGCCGACGTCACCAAGGAAACGGGAGCAAGCCAGGCAGGAGTTACCTCACAGCAGAGGGCCCACCTCACAGAAGTGTGAGGAACACAAACAGGATCAGACTATAGCCAGAGCGGCCACATCACCAAGGGGATGGAAACCAGGCAGGAGTGTCCTCACACCAGTGGGGCCACATCAGCGAAAGGTGAGGAACACAGCACATGTGGCCTCAAACAAGGGGACACACATCACGAGAAGGCTGGGAGTGAGGCATGCAGGAGGAGACTCACAACACAGGGCCCATAGAATAAAAAAGGTGAGGAACCCCGCAGTTGAAAACTCCAAGCAGGTGGCCCAGAGCACCGAGGCTATGGGATCCATGCCGGAGTGAACTCACAGCAGAGGGCCCACATTCTGACACTGTGAGCAACCCAGCCGTTGGGACCACAGAGCAGAAAGCCCACATCCCCATGGGGATGGGACCCTGGCAGGAGTGTACTCGCACGACAGGGCACACATCAGAAAATTTTGGGAGCCCATGAGTTAGGGCCTGACGCCAGAGGGCCCTCATTACCGAGGGGAGGAGTCTCCCAGCAGGCACCAACTCCCAACTGAGGGCCCACATCACCAAGGTGACGTGTGCCAGCCAGGCAGGAGTGACCTCACAGCAGAGGGTCCACCTCCCAGAAGTGTGAGGAATCCAGACAGGATCAGACTCTCACCAGAGGGCCCCCATCGCCAAGGGGTTGGGAACCAGGCAGGAGTGTCCTCACACCAGTGGGACCACATCAATAAAGGTGAGGTAACCAGTACATGTGGCCTTAAACCAGAGGACCTACATCACAAAAGGGCTGGGAGTGAGTCAGGAAGTTGGAGCATGAAAACTCAGGACCCAAAGAATAAAAAAGTTAAGGAATCCAGCAGTAGGAACCTCCCAGCAGGCGGCTCAGAGCCAGAGTCCATGAGATCTAGGCCTCAGTGAACTAACACCAGAGAGCCAACATCATGAAATGGTGAACAACACAGGCGTTGGGACCTTAGAGCAGAAGGCCCACATGCCCATGGGGATGGGAACCTGGCAGGAGTGCCCTCGCACCACTTAGCACGTATCAGAAAATGTGGGAACCCAGCAGTTAGGGCCTGATGCCAGAGGGCCTCATCACCGAGGGGAGGAGGCTCCCAGGAGGCTCCAACGGCCACCAGAGGGCCGACGTTGCCAAGGCGGGGTGTGCCAGCCAGGCAGGAGTTACCTTAGAGAAGAGGGCCCACCTCACAGAAGTGTGAGGAACCCAACCAGGATCAGACTGTCACCGGAGGGACCATATCACCAAGGGGATAGGAACAAGGCAGGAGTGTCCTCACACCAGTGGGGCCACATCATCCAAAGATGAGGAACCCATCACATGTGGCCTCAAACCAGAGGACACACATCACCAAGGGGCTGGGAGTGAGGGAGGTGTCTGCAGGGGCACATTTAACTCTCATTTCCCACCAGGAAGAGGAATTAACCAAAGGCTCAGCATGCCGTGCCAGAACAAGATGAGGGCCTGAAGCAATCCTGCGGGTTTGCGGCCAGCTCACGAGAAAGCGAGTTGAAGAAAGGAGCTCAGGGGCACTGTAATTCACAAACCTGCAGAGTTATAAATGACAGCTATCGTCCAAAAATATATTGAAGGAATTATGCGAAGAGGACTTGTAAGCGGGGTAGAATTGCAGGAAAACGATTTCAGGGGGTAGACAGGAATTGCATTTAAAGCATAGGAAAAGAGGAAGAACGTGGACAATGATGCACTTGGCCAAAAAGGGCGTATGCGTTTTTCCCTGAATATATTCAGGGAAAAAGGCATACGCGCTTTTTGGCCAACTAAGCAAGCATGTTAAAGAAATCGGCACTACAATGAAGCCTCACTGTCCCACATTCAGAAGGGCCATCTGAAAAATGTGTAAAATCCAGAAAGGCAGCACAGGCCATGGAGAACAGGGAGCCTTGTTATGCTGATGGACGGGATGTTAATTGCCAACAGCCACTCTGGAGAAGTGTATGGTGTTTCCTGAAACACCTAAAAAACAAAGCAACGGAGCCTATGGCAATTCCACTTATGGTCCTATAGCTTAGGGAAATTAAAATCAAAAACACACAGCCGCCCTAAAATTTCGGAAGGCTCTGTTTACAAGAACCTCGTCTACGGTACAAGTTAAACAACCCAGAAAGTGAAAAATAGATAAAGAAGTTGTGGTACGTACGTACAATGGAATATCACTCACCAATGAAATCTATGTCATCAGGCCCGTCGTGGCATAATGAGTGGATTCAGGTATGATGATTCTAAGTGAAATAAGTCACACAGAAAATGAAACATCGTAAGATATCCCTAATACACGGAATGTAAACTTGGCTACACATGAACTGAATTACAAAACAGAACAGGGTCTCAAATTCAGAAAACCAACTTATGCTTGCTTAAGAGGAAACGTGAGTTGGGGTGCTGCATAAAACCAGAGATAGAAATTAGCACAGATACCTTTCCATAAGCCAAATATGTAATAGTCAAGACCTACCCCTTGCTCAACGAAATGGACTAAACACCCCATATTCAACGCCTAGGAATACACCTGACTAGTAAGAATCTTCAAACCCATGGATTTATATGTCTGTAAGAGAATGAAGCGTGTGTACAGCGACATGAATGCAGCAGAGAAAATCCGATAAATCCCATTATCAAAATGAATTACAAAAACAAAAGACAAGGACAGTGAAATAGAGAGCAATTCTTAAATAATTCATTCAGGGCTTGTGATGCAACCTGGATTTACCACATCTACACCCAGAGCTGAGTGAGACATAATGTAGGGCACTTCGGGCTGATAGCATTGGTGAGGTTTGATGAGCAAATGCAGACCCTTTGAAGTCATACTGCATGGTACCCATTCCATGGGTCCCAACTCTCCAGGTTTAAGGGATTCTTCCTTCAGCTAAAACATGCATGGGAAACCCACAGTATGGTGCACATGTGACCGTGAAACGTTTTCAAAAGCATCTCAGTTTTCGTCCCCTTTAACTCGGGTTCACCATTCCAGACCCTTTACTAACACTCTCCTCACTTGGAGAGTCAGTGTCTTTAACCTCCTGTTTGGCACAGTTTGCAATTTCTGTGCAAGATGAACAGCAATCGGGAGAACCAATGAGAGACTTGCTGTAAGTGTCTGCACGGGCAAATTTAACGCTCATTTCCCACCAGGAAGAGGAATTAACCACAGGCTCAGCATGCCGTGCCGGAACCAGATTAGGGCCTGAAGGAATCCTGCGGGTTTGCGGCCAGCTCACAAGATAGCGAGTTGAAGAAAGGAGCTCAGGGGCACTGTAACTCACAAACCCGCAGAGTTATAAATGACAGCTATCGTCCAAAAATATATTGAAGGAAGGCTGCGAAGAGGACTTTTAAGAGGGCAGAATTGCAGGAAAACGATTTCAGGGGGTAGAATGGAATTGCATTTAAAGCATAGAAAAAGAGGCAGAACGTCGACAATGATGCTCTTAGCCAAAAAGGGCGTATGCGTTTTTTCCTGAATATATTCAGGAAAAAACGCATACGCCCTTTTTGGCCAACCAAGCAAGCATGTTAAAGAAATCTGCAGTATAATGAAGTCTCACTGCCCCCCGGTCAAAAGGGCCATCTGATAAAAGTGTAACATATAGAAAGTCAGCACAGGCCATGGAGAACAGGGAGCCTTGTTATGCTGATGGGCGGGATGTAAATTGCCAACAGCCACTCTGGAGGAGTGTATGGTGTTTCCTGGAACACCTAAAAGACAAAGCAACGGAGCCTACAGCACTTCCACTTATGGTCCTATAGCTTAGGGAAATTAAAATAAAAAAAAAACACAGCCTCCCCAAAGTTTCGGACGGCTCTGTTTACAAGAACCTCATCTACGGTATAAGTTAAATATCCCAGAATGTGAAAAATGGATAAAGAAGTTGTGGTACGTACGTACAATGGAATATCACTCACCAATGAAATCTATGTCATCAGGCCCGTCGTGGCATAATGAGTGGATTCAGGTACGATGATTCTAAGTGAAATAAGTCACACAGAAAATGAAACATCGTAAGATATCCCTAATACACGGAATGTAAACTTGGCTACACATGAACTGAATTACAAAACAGAACAGGGTCTCAAATTTAGAAAACCAACTTATGCTTGCTTAAGAGGAAACGTGAGTTGGGGTGCTGCATAAAACCAGAGATAGAAATTAGCACAGATACCTTTCCATAAGCCAAATATGTAATAGTCAAGACCTACCCCTTGCTCAACGAAATGGACTAAACACCCCATATTCAACGCCTAGGAATACACCTGACTAGTAAGAATCTTCAAACCCATGGATTTATATGTCTGTAAGAGAATGAAGCGTGTGTACAGCGGCATGAATGCAGCAGAGAAAATCCGATAAATCCCATTATCAAAATGAATTACAAAAACAAAACACAAGGACAGTGAAATAGAGAGCAATTCTTAAATAATTCATTCAGGGCTTGTGATGCAACCTGGATTTACCACATCTACACCCAGAGCTGAGTGAGACATAAGGCTGGGCACTTCGGGCTGATAGCATTGGTGAGGTTCGATGAGCAAATGCAGACCCTTTGAAGTCATACTGCATGGTACCCATTCCATGGGTCCCAACTCTCCAGGTTTAAGGGATTCTTCCTTCAGCTAAAACATGCATGGGAAACCCACAGTATGGTGTACAGTGTGACCGGGAAACGTTTTCAAATGCTTCTCAGTTTTCGTCCCCTGGTACTCGGTTTCACCATTCCAGACACTTTACTAACACTCTCCCCGCTTGGGGAGTCAGTGCCTTTAACCTCCTGTTTGGCACAGTTTGCAATTTCTGTGCAAGATGAACAGGAATAGGGAGAACAAATGAGAGACTAGCTGTAGGTGTCTGCACGGGCAAATTTAATGCTCATTTCCCACCAGGAAGAGGAATTAACCAAAGGCTCAGCATGCCGTGCCAGAACCAGATTAGGGCCTGAAGCAATCCTGTGGTTTTGCCCCCAGCTCACAGGAAAGCGAGTTGAAGAAAGGAGCTCGGGGCACTGTAATTCACAAACCTGCAGAGTTATAAATGACAGCTATCGTCCAAAAATATATTGAAATAAGGCTGCAAAGAGGACTTGAACATGCGGCAGAATTCCAGGAATACCATTTCAGGAGGTAGTCGCTAAGTCCTCTGAAGGTATAGGAAAAGAGGCAGAACATCGACAATGATGCACTTGGTCAAAAAGGGCATATGCGTTTTATCCAGGGCCCTCATTAAAGAGGGTAGGACGCTCCCAGCATGCTTCAGTGGCCAACAGAGGGCTCACGTCACCAAGGCGACGTGAGCCAACCAGGCAGGAGTGACCTCACATCAGAGGGCCCACCTCACAGAAGGGTAAGGAACCCAGTCAGGATCAGACTCTTACCAGAGTGCCCACATCAACAAGGGGCTGGGAACCAGGCAGGAGTGTCCTCACACCCATGGGGCCACATCATCGAAAGTTGAGGTACCCAGCACATGTGGCCTCAAACCAGATGACCCACATCACCATGGGTCTCAGAGCGAGGCAGGCAGGATCAACCTCCCAACACATGGCCCATTGTATAAAAAAGGTGAGGAATCTCGCAGTTGGAACCTCCCAGCAGGAGGCCAGGAGCAGCGAGGCTATGGGATCCAGGCCTGACTGAACTCAAAACAGAGGGCCCTCATCATGAAACTGTGAGCAACCCAGACGTTGGGACCTCAGAGCAGAAGGCCCACATTCCCATGTGGTTGGGAACCTGGCAGAAGTGTACTCGCACCACAGGGCGCACAAGAGAGAAATTTGGGAGCCCAGAAGTTAGGGCCTGACGCCAGAGGGCCCTCATTACCAAGGGGAGGAGACCCCAAGCAGGCACCAACTCCCAACTGAGGGCCCATGTCGCCAAGGTGACGTGCAACAGCCAGGCAGGAGTGACCTCACAGCTGAGGGCCTACCTCACAGAATGGTGAGGAACCCAGCCAGGATAAGACTCTCACCAGAGTGCCCACATCACCAAGGGCATCAGAACCAGGCAGGACTGTCTTCACACCAGGGTGGCCACATCATAGAAAGGTGAGGAACCCAGCACATGTGGCCTAAACCAGAGGACCCAGATCTCCAAGGGGCTCGGAGTGAGGCAGGCAGGAGTAGCCTCACAACACAGGGCCAATAGAATAAAAAAGCTGAGGAATCCTGCAGTGGGAACCTCCCAGCAGGCGGCCCAGAGCACCGTGTCTATGCGATCCAGGCCGCAGTGAACTCACAGCAGAGGGCCCACATCATGAAACTGTGAGCAACCCAGCCGTTGGGACTTCAGAGCAGAAGGCCCACATCCCCATGGGGTTGGGAACATGGCACGAGTGTCCTCGCACCACTTAGCATGTATCAGAAAATGTGGGTACCCAGCAGTTAGGGTCTGACGCCAGAGGGCCCTCATCACCGAGGGGAGGAGGCTCCCAGCAGGCTCCAACTGCCACAAGAGGGCCTACGTTGCCAAGGCGGGGTGTGCCAGCCAGGCAGGAGTTACCTCACAGCACAGGGCCCACCTCACAGAAGTGTGATTAACCCAGCCAGGATCAGACTCTCACCAGAGGGCCCACATCACCAAGGGGATAGGAACCAGGCAGGAGTGTCCTCACACCAGTGGGGCCACATCTTCGAAAGCTGAGGGACCCAGCACACGTGGCCTCAAACCAGAGGACACACATCACAAAGGGGCTGGGAGTGAGGCAGGCAGGAGGAGCCTCAAAACAGAGGGCCCATAGAAGGAAAAAGGTGAGGAATCCCACAGTTGGAACCTCCCGGCAGGCGGCCAGGACAAGCGAGGCTATGGGATCCAGGCCGGAGTGAACTCACACCAGAGGGCCCTCATCATGAAACTGAGCAACGTACCTTTGGGACCTCAGAGCAGAAGACCCACATTCCCATGGGGTTGGGAACCTGGCAGGAGTGTACTCGCACCACAGGGCGCACATCAGAAAATTTTGGGAGCCCAGGAGTTAGGGTCTGACGCCAGAGGGCCCTCATTACCGAGGGGAAGAGACTCCCAGCAGGCACCAACTCCCAACTGAGGGCCCACGTCGCCAAGGTGACGTGTGCCAGCCAGGCAGGAGTGGCCTCACAGCAGAGGGCCCACCTCACAGAAGTGTGAGGAACACAAACAGGATCAGACTATAGCCAGAGCGGCCACATCACCAAGGGGATGGAAACCAGGCAGGGGTGTCCTCACACCAGTGGGGCCACATCAGCGAAAGGTGAGGAACACAGCACATGTGGCCTCAAACAAGGGGACACACATCACGAGAAGGCTGGGAGTGAGGCATGCAGGAGGAGACTCACAACACAGGGCCCATAGAATAAAAAAGGTGAGGAACCCCGCAGTTGAAAACTCCAAGCAGGTGGCCCAGAGCACCGAGGCTATGGGATCCATGCCGGAGTGAACTCACAGCAGAGGGCCCACATTCTGACACTGTGAGCAACCCAGCCGTTGGGACCACAGAGCAGAAAGCCCACATCCCCATGGGGATGGGACCCTGGCAGGAGTGTACTCGCACGACAGGGCGCACATCAGAAAATTTTGGGAGCCCATGAGTTAGGGCCTGACGCCAGAGGGCCCTCATTACCGAGGGGAGGAGACTCCCAGCAGGCACCAACTCCCAACTGAGGGCCCACATCACCAAGGTGACGTGTGCCAGCCAGGCAGGAGTGACCTCACAGCAGAGGGTCCACCTCCCAGAAGTGTGAGGAATCCAGACAGGATCAGACTCTCACCAGAGGGCCCCCATCGCCAAGGGGATGGGAACCAGGCAGGAGTGTCCTCACACCAGTGGGACCACATCAATAAAGGTGAGGTAACCAGTACATGTGGCCTTAAACCAGAGGACCTACATCACAAAAGGGCTGGGAGTGAGTCAGGAAGTTGGAGCATGAAAACTCAGGACCCAAAGAATAAAAAAGTTAAGGAATCCAGCAGTAGGAACCTCCCAGCAGGCGGCTCAGAGCCAGAGTCCATGAGATCTAGGCCTCAGTGAACTAACACCAGAGAGCCAACATCATGAAATGGTGAACAACACAGGTGTTGGGACCTTAGAGCAGAAGGCCCACATGCCCATGGGGATGGGAACCTGGCAGGAGTGCCCTCGCACCACTTAGCACGTATCAGAAAATGTGGGAACCCAGCAGTTAGGGCCTGATGCCAGAGGGCCTCATCACCGAGGGGAGGAGGCTCCCAGGAGGCTCCAACGGCCACCAGAGGGCCGACGTTGCCAAGGCGGGGTGTGCCAGCCAGGCAGGAGTTACCTTAGAGAAGAGGGCCCACCTCACAGAAGTGTGAGGAACCCAACCAGGATCAGACTGTCACCGGAGGGACCATATCACCAAGGGGATAGGAACAAGGCAGGAGTGTCCTCACACCAGTGGGGCCACATCATCCAAAGATGAGGAACCCATCACATGTGGCCTCAAACCAGAGGACGCACATCACCAAGGGGCTGGGAGTGAGGGAGGTGTCTGCAGGGGCACATTTAACTCTCATTTCCCACCAGGAAGAGGAATTAACCAAAGGCTCAGCATGCCGTGCCGGAACAAGATGAGGGCCTGAAGCAATCCTGCGGGTTTGCGGCCAGCTCACGAGAAAGCGAGTTGAAGAAAGGAGCTCAGGGGCACTGTAATTCACAAACCTGCAGAGTTATAAATGACAGCTATCGTCCAAAAATATATTGAAGGAATTATGCGAAGAGGACTTGTAAGCGGGGTAGAATTGCAGGAAAACGATTTCAGGGGGTAGACAGGAATTGCATTTAAAGCATAGGAAAAGAGGAAGAACGTGGACAATGATGCACTTGGCCAAAAAGGGCGTATGCGTTTTTCCCTGAATATATTCAGGGAAAAACGCATACGCCCTTTTTGGCCAACTAAGCAAGCATGTTAAAGAAATCGGCACTACAATGAAGCCTCACTGCCCCCCATTCAGAAGGGCCATCTGAAAAATGTGTAAAATCCAGAAAGGCAGCACAGGCCATGGAGAACAGGGAGCCTTGTTATGCTGATGGACGGGATGTTAATTGCCAACAGCCACTCTGGAGAAGTGTATGGTGTTTCCTGAAACACCTAAAAAACAAAGCAACGGAGCCTATGGCAATTCCACTTATGGTCCTATAGCTTAGGGAAATTAAAATCAAAAACACACAGCCGCCCTAAAATTTCGGAAGGCTCTGTTTACAAGAACCTCGTCTACGGTACAAGTTAAACAACCCAGAAAGTGAAAAATAGATAAAGAAGTTGTGGTACGTACGTACAATGGAATATCACTCACCAATGAAATCTATGTCATCAGGCCCGTCGTGGCATAATGAGTGGATTCAGGTACGATGATTCTAAGTGAAATAAGTCACACAGAAAATGAAACATCGTAAGATATCCCTAATACACGGAATGTAAACTTGGCTACACATGAACTGAATTACAAAACAGAACAGGGTCTCAAATTTAGAAAACCAACTTATGCTTGCTTAAGAGGAAACGTGAGTTGGGGTGCTGCATAAAACCAGAGATAGAAATTAGCACAGATACCTTTCCATAAGCCAAATATGTAATAGTCAAGACCTACCCCTTGCTCAACGAAATGGACTAAACACCCCATATTCAACGCCTAGGAATACACCTGACTAGTAAGAATCTTCAAACCCATGGATTTATATGTCTGTAAGAGAATGAAGCGTGTGTACAGCGGCATGAATGCAGCAGAGAAAATCCGATAAATCCCATTATCAAAATGAATTACAAAAACAAAAGACAAGGACAGTGAAATAGAGAGCAATTCTTAAATAATTCATTCAGGGCTTGTGATGCAACCTGGATTTACCACATCTACACCCAGAGCTGAGTGAGACATAATGTAGGGCACTTCGGGCTGATAGCATTGGTGAGGTTCGATGAGCAAATGCAGACCCTTTGAAGTCATACTGCATGGTACCCATTCCATGGGTCCCAACTCTCCAGGTTTAAGGGATTCTTCCTTCAGCTAAAACATGCATGGGAAACCCACAGTATGGTGTACAGTGTGACCGGGAAACGTTTTCAAATGCTTCTCAGTTTTCGTCCCCTGGTACTCGGTTTCACCATTCCAGACACTTTACTAACACTCTCCCCGCTTGGGGAGTCAGTGCCTTTAACCTCCTGTTTGGCACAGTTTGCAATTTCTGTGCAAGATGAACAGGAATAGGGAGAACAAATGAGAGACTAGCTGTAGGTGTCTGCACGGGCAAATTTAATGCTCATTTCCCACCAGGAAGAGGAATTAACCAAAGGCTCAGCATGCCGTGCCAGAACCAGATTAGGGCCTGAAGCAATCCTGTGGTTTTGCCCCCAGCTCACAGGAAAGCGAGTTGAAGAAAGGAGCTCGGGGCACTGTAATTCACAAACCTGCAGAGTTATAAATGACAGCTATCGTCCAAAAATATATTGAAATAAGGCTGCAAAGAGGACTTGAACATGCGGCAGAATTCCAGGAATACCATTTCAGGAGGTAGTCGCTAAGTCCTCTGAAGGTATAGGAAAAGAGGCAGAACATCGACAATGATGCACTTGGTCAAAAAGGGCATATGCGTTTTATCCAGGGCCCTCATTAAAGAGGGTAGGACGCTCCCAGCATGCTTCAGTGGCCAACAGAGGGCTCACGTCACCAAGGCGACGTGAGCCAACCAGGCAGGAGTGACCTCACATCAGAGGGCCCACCTCACAGAAGGGTAAGGAACCCAGTCAGGATCAGACTCTTACCAGAGTGCCCACATCAACAAGGGGCTGGGAACCAGGCAGGAGTGTCCTCACACCCATGGGGCCACATCATCGAAAGTTGAGGTACCCAGCACATGTGGCCTCAAACCAGATGACCCACATCACCATGGGTCTCAGAGCGAGGCAGGCAGGATCAACCTCCCAACACATGGCCCATTGTATAAAAAAGGTGAGGAATCTCGCAGTTGGAACCTCCCAGCAGGAGGCCAGGAGCAGCGAGGCTATGGGATCCAGGCCTGACTGAACTCAAAACAGAGGGCCCTCATCATGAAACTGTGAGCAACCCAGACGTTGGGACCTCAGAGCAGAAGGCCCACATTCCCATGTGGTTGGGAACCTGGCAGAAGTGTACTCGCACCACAGGGCGCACAAGAGAGAAATTTGGGAGCCCAGAAGTTAGGGCCTGACGCCAGAGGGCCCTCATTACCAAGGGGAGGAGACCCCAAGCAGGCACCAACTCCCAACTGAGGGCCCATGTCGCCAAGGTGACGTGCAACAGCCAGGCAGGAGTGACCTCACAGCTGAGGGCCTACCTCACAGAATGGTGAGGAACCCAGCCAGGATAAGACTCTCACCAGAGTGCCCACATCACCAAGGGCATCAGAACCAGGCAGGACTGTCTTCACACCAGGGTGGCCACATCATAGAAAGGTGAGGAACCCAGCACATGTGGCCTAAACCAGAGGACCCAGATCTCCAAGGGGCTCGGAGTGAGGCAGGCAGGAGTAGCCTCACAACACAGGGCCAATAGAATAAAAAAGCTGAGGAATCCTGCAGTGGGAACCTCCCAGCAGGCGGCCCAGAGCACCGTGTCTATGCGATCCAGGCCGCAGTGAACTCACAGCAGAGGGCCCACATCATGAAACTGTGAGCAACCCAGCCGTTGGGACTTCAGAGCAGAAGGCCCACATCCCCATGGGGTTGGGAACATGGCACGAGTGTCCTCGCACCACTTAGCATGTATCAGAAAATGTGGGTACCCAGCAGTTAGGGTCTGACGCCAGAGGGCCCTCATCACCGAGGGGAGGAGGCTCCCAGCAGGCTCCAACTGCCACAAGAGGGCCTACGTTGCCAAGGCGGGGTGTGCCAGCCAGGCAGGAGTTACCTCACAGCACAGGGCCCACCTCACAGAAGTGTGATTAACCCAGCCAGGATCAGACTCTCACCAGAGGGCCCACATCACCAAGGGGATAGGAACCAGGCAGGAGTGTCCTCACACCAGTGGGGCCACATCTTCGAAAGCTGAGGGACCCAGCACACGTGGCCTCAAACCAGAGGACACACATCACAAAGGGGCTGGGAGTGAGGCAGGCAGGAGGAGCCTCAAAACAGAGGGCCCATAGAAGGAAAAAGGTGAGGAATCCCACAGTTGGAACCTCCCGGCAGGCGGCCAGGACAAGCGAGGCTATGGGATCCAGGCCGGAGTGAACTCACACCAGAGGGCCCTCATCATGAAACTGAGCAACGTACCTTTGGGACCTCAGAGCAGAAGACCCACATTCCCATGGGGTTGGGAACCTGGCAGGAGTGTACTCGCACCACAGGGCGCACATCAGAAAATTTTGGGAGCCCAGGAGTTAGGGTCTGACGCCAGAGGGCCCTCATTACCGAGGGGAAGAGACTCCCAGCAGGCACCAACTCCCAACTGAGGGCCCACGTCGCCAAGGTGACGTGTGCCAGCCAGGCAGGAGTGGCCTCACAGCAGAGGGCCCACCTCACAGAAGTGTGAGGAACACAAACAGGATCAGACTATAGCCAGAGCGGCCACATCACCAAGGGGATGGAAACCAGGCAGGGGTGTCCTCACACCAGTGGGGCCACATCAGCGAAAGGTGAGGAACACAGCACATGTGGCCTCAAACAAGGGGACACACATCACGAGAAGGCTGGGAGTGAGGCATGCAGGAGGAGACTCACAACACAGGGCCCATAGAATAAAAAAGGTGAGGAACCCCGCAGTTGAAAACTCCAAGCAGGTGGCCCAGAGCACCGAGGCTATGGGATCCATGCCGGAGTGAACTCACAGCAGAGGGCCCACATTCTGACACTGTGAGCAACCCAGGCGTTGGGACCACAGAGCAGAAAGCCCACATCCCCATGGGGATGGGACCCTGGCAGGAGTGTACTCGCACGACAGGGCGCACATCAGAAAATTTTGGGAGCCCATGAGTTAGGGCCTGACGCCAGAGGGCCCTCATTACCGAGGGGAGGAGACTCCCAGCAGGCACCAACTCCCAACTGAGGGCCCACATCACCAAGGTGACGTGTGCCAGCCAGGCAGGAGTGACCTCACAGCAGAGGGTCCACCTCCCAGAAGTGTGAGGAATCCAGACAGGATCAGACTCTCACCAGAGGGCCCCCATCGCCAAGGGGATGGGAACCAGGCAGGAGTGTCCTCACACCAGTGGGACCACATCAATAAAGGTGAGGTAACCAGTACATGTGGCCTTAAACCAGAGGACCTACATCACAAAAGGGCTGGGAGTGAGTCAGGAAGTTGGAGCATGAAAACTCAGGACCCAAAGAATAAAAAAGTTAAGGAATCCAGCAGTAGGAACCTCCCAGCAGGCGGCTCAGAGCCAGAGTCCATGAGATCTAGGCCTCAGTGAACTAACACCAGAGAGCCAACATCATGAAATGGTGAACAACACAGGTGTTGGGACCTTAGAGCAGAAGGCCCACATGCCCATGGGGATGGGAACCTGGCAGGAGTGCCCTCGCACCACTTAGCACGTATCAGAAAATGTGGGAACCCAGCAGTTAGGGCCTGATGCCAGAGGGCCTCATCACCGAGGGGAGGAGGCTCCCAGGAGGCTCCAACGGCCACCAGAGGGCCGACGTTGCCAAGGCGGGGTGTGCCAGCCAGGCAGGAGTTACCTTAGAGAAGAGGGCCCACCTCACAGAAGTGTGAGGAACCCAACCAGGATCAGACTGTCACCGGAGGGACCATATCACCAAGGGGATAGGAACAAGGCAGGAGTGTCCTCACACCAGTGGGGCCACATCATCCAAAGATGAGGAACCCATCACATGTGGCCTCAAACCAGAGGACGCACATCACCAAGGGGCTGGGAGTGAGGGAGGTGTCTGCAGGGGCACATTTAACTCTCATTTCCCACCAGGAAGAGGAATTAACCAAAGGCTCAGCATGCCGTGCCGGAACAAGATGAGGGCCTGAAGCAATCCTGCGGGTTTGCGGCCAGCTCACGAGAAAGCGAGTTGAAGAAAGGAGCTCAGGGGCACTGTAATTCACAAACCTGCAGAGTTATAAATGACAGCTATCGTCCAAAAATATATTGAAGGAATTATGCGAAGAGGACTTGTAAGCGGGGTAGAATTGCAGGAAAACGATTTCAGGGGGTAGACAGGAATTGCATTTAAAGCATAGGAAAAGAGGAAGAACGTGGACAATGATGCACTTGGCCAAAAAGGGCGTATGCGTTTTTCCCTGAATATATTCAGGGAAAAACGCATACGCCCTTTTTGGCCAACTAAGCAAGCATGTTAAAGAAATCGGCACTACAATGAAGCCTCACTGCCCCCCATTCAGAAGGGCCATCTGAAAAATGTGTAAAATCCAGAAAGGCAGCACAGGCCATGGAGAACAGGGAGCCTTGTTATGCTGATGGGCGGGATGTTAATTGCCAACAGCCATTCTGGAGAAGTGTATGGTGTTTCCTGAAACACCTAAAAAACAAAGCAACGGAGCCTATGGCAATTCCACTTATGGTCCTATAGCTTAGGGAAATTAAAATCAAAAACACACAGCCGCCCTAAAATTTCGGAAGGCTCTGTTTACAAGAACCTCGTCTACGGTACAAGTTAAACAACCCAGAAAGTGAAAAATAGATAAAGAAGTTGTGGTACGTACGTACAATGGAATATCACTCACCAATGAAATCTATGTCATCAGGCCCGTCGTGGCATAATGAGTGGATTCAGGTACGATGATTCTAAGTGAAATAAGTCACACAGAAAATGAAACATCGTAAGATATCCCTAATACACGGAATGTAAACTTGGCTACACATGAACTGAATTACAAAACAGAACAGGGTCTCAAATTTAGAAAACCAACTTATGCTTGCTTAAGAGGAAACGTGAGTTGGGGTGCTGCATAAAACCAGAGATAGAAATTAGCACAGATACCTTTCCATAAGCCAAATATGTAATAGTCAAGACCTACCCCTTGCTCAACGAAATGGACTAAACACCCCATATTCAACGCCTAGGAATACACCTGACTAGTAAGAATCTTCAAACCCATGGATTTATATGTCTGTAAGAGAATGAAGCGTGTGTACAGCGGCATGAATGCAGCAGAGAAAATCCGATAAATCCCATTATCAAAATGAATTACAAAAACAAAACACAAGGACAGTGAAATAGAGAGCAATTCTTAAATAATTCATTCAGGGCTTGTGATGCAACCTGGATTTACCACATCTACACCCAGAGCTGAGTGAGACATAAGGCTGGGCACTTCGGGCTGATAGCATTGGTGAGGTTCGATGAGCAAATGCAGACCCTTTGAAGTCATACTGCATGGTACCCATTCCATGGGTCCCAACTCTCCAGGTTTAAGGGATTCTTCCTTCAGCTAAAACATGCATGGGAAACCCACAGTATGGTGTACAGTGTGACCGGGAAACGTTTTCAAATGCTTCTCAGTTTTCGTCCCCTGGTACTCGGTTTCACCATTCCAGACACTTTACTAACACTCTCCCCGCTTGGGGAGTCAGTGCCTTTAACCTCCTGTTTGGCACAGTTTGCAATTTCTGTGCAAGATGAACAGGAATAGGGAGAACAAATGAGAGACTAGCTGTAGGTGTCTGCACGGGCAAATTTAATGCTCATTTCCCACCAGGAAGAGGAATTAACCAAAGGCTCAGCATGCCGTGCCAGAACCAGATTAGGGCCTGAAGCAATCCTGTGGTTTTGCCCCCAGCTCACAGGAAAGCGAGTTGAAGAAAGGAGCTCGGGGCACTGTAATTCACAAACCTGCAGAGTTATAAATGACAGCTATCGTCCAAAAATATATTGAAATAAGGCTGCAAAGAGGACTTGAACATGCGGCAGAATTCCAGGAATACCATTTCAGGAGGTAGTCGCTAAGTCCTCTGAAGGTATAGGAAAAGAGGCAGAACATCGACAATGATGCACTTGGTCAAAAAGGGCATATGCGTTTTATCCAGGGCCCTCATTAAAGAGGGTAGGACGCTCCCAGCATGCTTCAGTGGCCAACAGAGGGCTCACGTCACCAAGGCGACGTGAGCCAACCAGGCAGGAGTGACCTCACATCAGAGGGCCCACCTCACAGAAGGGTAAGGAACCCAGTCAGGATCAGACTCTTACCAGAGTGCCCACATCAACAAGGGGCTGGGAACCAGGCAGGAGTGTCCTCACACCCATGGGGCCACATCATCGAAAGTTGAGGTACCCAGCACATGTGGCCTCAAACCAGATGACCCACATCACCATGGGTCTCAGAGCGAGGCAGGCAGGATCAACCTCCCAACACATGGCCCATTGTATAAAAAAGGTGAGGAATCTCGCAGTTGGAACCTCCCAGCAGGAGGCCAGGAGCAGCGAGGCTATGGGATCCAGGCCTGACTGAACTCAAAACAGAGGGCCCTCATCATGAAACTGTGAGCAACCCAGACGTTGGGACCTCAGAGCAGAAGGCCCACATTCCCATGTGGTTGGGAACCTGGCAGAAGTGTACTCGCACCACAGGGCGCACAAGAGAGAAATTTGGGAGCCCAGAAGTTAGGGCCTGACGCCAGAGGGCCCTCATTACCAAGGGGAGGAGACCCCAAGCAGGCACCAACTCCCAACTGAGGGCCCATGTCGCCAAGGTGACGTGCAACAGCCAGGCAGGAGTGACCTCACAGCTGAGGGCCTACCTCACAGAATGGTGAGGAACCCAGCCAGGATAAGACTCTCACCAGAGTGCCCACATCACCAAGGGCATCAGAACCAGGCAGGACTGTCTTCACACCAGGGTGGCCACATCATAGAAAGGTGAGGAACCCAGCACATGTGGCCTAAACCAGAGGACCCAGATCTCCAAGGGGCTCGGAGTGAGGCAGGCAGGAGTAGCCTCACAACACAGGGCCAATAGAATAAAAAAGCTGAGGAATCCTGCAGTGGGAACCTCCCAGCAGGCGGCCCAGAGCACCGTGTCTATGCGATCCAGGCCGCAGTGAACTCACAGCAGAGGGCCCACATCATGAAACTGTGAGCAACCCAGCCGTTGGGACTTCAGAGCAGAAGGCCCACATCCCCATGGGGTTGGGAACATGGCACGAGTGTCCTCGCACCACTTAGCATGTATCAGAAAATGTGGGTACCCAGCAGTTAGGGTCTGACGCCAGAGGGCCCTCATCACCGAGGGGAGGAGGCTCCCAGCAGGCTCCAACTGCCACAAGAGGGCCTACGTTGCCAAGGCGGGGTGTGCCAGCCAGGCAGGAGTTACCTCACAGCACAGGGCCCACCTCACAGAAGTGTGATTAACCCAGCCAGGATCAGACTCTCACCAGAGGGCCCACATCACCAAGGGGATAGGAACCAGGCAGGAGTGTCCTCACACCAGTGGGGCCACATCTTCGAAAGCTGAGGGACCCAGCACACGTGGCCTCAAACCAGAGGACACACATCACAAAGGGGCTGGGAGTGAGGCAGGCAGGAGGAGCCTCAAAACAGAGGGCCCATAGAAGGAAAAAGGTGAGGAATCCCACAGTTGGAACCTCCCGGCAGGCGGCCAGGACAAGCGAGGCTATGGGATCCAGGCCGGAGTGAACTCACACCAGAGGGCCCTCATCATGAAACTGAGCAACGTACCTTTGGGACCTCAGAGCAGAAGACCCACATTCCCATGGGGTTGGGAACCTGGCAGGAGTGTACTCGCACCACAGGGCGCACATCAGAAAATTTTGGGAGCCCAGGAGTTAGGGTCTGACGCCAGAGGGCCCTCATTACCGAGGGGAAGAGACTCCCAGCAGGCACCAACTCCCAACTGAGGGCCCACGTCGCCAAGGTGACGTGTGCCAGCCAGGCAGGAGTGGCCTCACAGCAGAGGGCCCACCTCACAGAAGTGTGAGGAACACAAACAGGATCAGACTATAGCCAGAGCGGCCACATCACCAAGGGGATGGAAACCAGGCAGGGGTGTCCTCACACCAGTGGGACCACATCAGCGAAAGGTGAGGAACACAGCACATGTGGCCTCAAACAAGGGGACACACATCACGAGAAGGCTGGGAGTGAGGCATGCAGGAGGAGACTCACAACACAGGGCCCATAGAATAAAAAAGGTGAGGAACCCCGCAGTTGAAAACTCCAAGCAGGTGGCCCAGAGCACCGAGGCTATGGGATCCATGCCGGAGTGAACTCACAGCAGAGGGCCCACATTCTGACACTGTGAGCAACCCAGCCGTTGGGACCACAGAGCAGAAAGCCCACATCCCCATGGGGATGGGACCCTGGCAGGAGTGTACTCGCACGACAGGGCGCACATCAGAAAATTTTGGGAGCCCATGAGTTAGGGCCTGACGCCAGAGGGCCCTCATTACCGAGGGGAGGAGACTCCCAGCAGGCACCAACTCCCAACTGAGGGCCCACATCACCAAGGTGACGTGTGCCAGCCAGGCAGGAGTGACCTCACAGCAGAGGGTCCACCTCCCAGAAGTGTGAGGAATCCAGACAGGATCAGACTCTCACCAGAGGGCCCCCATCGCCAAGGGGATGGGAACCAGGCAGGAGTGTCCTCACACCAGTGGGACCACATCAATAAAGGTGAGGTAACCAGTACATGTGGCCTTAAACCAGAGGACCTACATCACAAAAGGGCTGGGAGTGAGTCAGGAAGTTGGAGCATGAAAACTCAGGACCCAAAGAATAAAAAAGTTAAGGAATCCAGCAGTAGGAACCTCCCAGCAGGCGGCTCAGAGCCAGAGTCCATGAGATCTAGGCCTCAGTGAACTAACACCAGAGAGCCAACATCATGAAATGGTGAACAACACAGGTGTTGGGACCTTAGAGCAGAAGGCCCACATGCCCATGGGGATGGGAACCTGGCAGGAGTGCCCTCGCACCACTTAGCACGTATCAGAAAATGTGGGAACCCAGCAGTTAGGGCCTGATGCCAGAGGGCCTCATCACCGAGGGGAGGAGGCTCCCAGGAGGCTCCAACGGCCACCAGAGGGCCGACGTTGCCAAGGCGGGGTGTGCCAGCCAGGCAGGAGTTACCTTAGAGAAGAGGGCCCACCTCACAGAAGTGTGAGGAACCCAACCAGGATCAGACTGTCACCGGAGGGACCATATCACCAAGGGGATAGGAACAAGGCAGGAGTGTCCTCACACCAGTGGGGCCACATCATCCAAAGATGAGGAACCCATCACATGTGGCCTCAATCCAGAGGACGCACATCACCAAGGGGCTGGGAGTGAGGGAGGTGTCTGCAGGGGCACATTTAACTCTCATTTCCCACCAGGAAGAGGAATTAACCAAAGGCTCAGCATGCCGTGCCGGAACAAGATGAGGGCCTGAAGCAATCCTGCGGGTTTGCGGCCAGCTCACGAGAAAGCGAGTTGAAGAAAGGAGCTCAGGGGCACTGTAATTCACAAACCTGCAGAGTTATAAATGACAGCTATCGTCCAAAAATATACTGAAGGAATTATGCGAAGAGGACTTGTAAGCGGGGTAGAATTGCAGGAAAACGATTTCAGGGGGTAGACAGGAATTGCATTTAAAGCATAGGAAAAGAGGAAGAACGTGGACAATGATGCACTTGGCCAAAAAGGGCGTATGCGTTTTTCCCTGAATATATTCAGGGAAAAACGCATACGCCCTTTTTGGCCAACTAAGCAAGCATGTTAAAGAAATCGGCACTACAATGAAGCCTCACTGCCCCCCATTCAGAAGGGCCATCTGAAAAATGTGTAAAATCCAGAAAGGCAGCACAGGCCATGGAGAACAGGGAGCCTTGTTATGCTGATGGGCGGGATGTTAATTGCCAACAGCCATTCTGGAGAAGTGTATGGTGTTTCCTGAAACACCTAAAAAACAAAGCAACGGAGCCTATGGCAATTCCACTTATGGTCCTATAGCTTAGGGAAATTAAAATCAAAAACACACAGCCGCCCTAAAATTTCGGAAGGCTCTGTTTACAAGAACCTCGTCTACGGTACAAGTTAAACAACCCAGAAAGTGAAAAATAGATAAAGAAGTTGTGGTACGTACGTACAATGGAATATCACTCACCAATGAAATCTATGTCATCAGGCCCGTCGTGGCATAATGAGTGGATTCAGGTACGATGATTCTAAGTGAAATAAGTCACACAGAAAATGAAACATCGTAAGATATCCCTAATACACGGAATGTAAACTTGGCTACACATGAACTGAATTACAAAACAGAACAGGGTCTCAAATTTAGAAAACCAACTTATGCTTGCTTAAGAGGAAACGTGAGTTGGGGTGCTGCATAAAACCAGAGATAGAAATTAGCACAGATACCTTTCCATAAGCCAAATATGTAATAGTCAAGACCTACCCCTTGCTCAACGAAATGGACTAAACACCCCATATTCAACGCCTAGGAATACACCTGACTAGTAAGAATCTTCAAACCCATGGATTTATATGTCTGTAAGAGAATGAAGCGTGTGTACAGCGGCATGAATGCAGCAGAGAAAATCCGATAAATCCCATTATCAAAATGAATTACAAAAACAAAACACAAGGACAGTGAAATAGAGAGCAATTCTTAAATAATTCATTCAGGGCTTGTGATGCAACCTGGATTTACCACATCTACACCCAGAGCTGAGTGAGACATAATGTAGGGCACTTCGGGCTGATAGCATTGGTGAGGTTCGATGAGCAAATGCAGACCCTTTGAAGTCATACTGCATGGTACCCATTCCATGGGTCCCAACTCTCCAGGTTTAAGGGATTCTTCCTTCAGCTAAAACATGCATGGGAAACCCACAGTATGGTGCACATGTGACCGTGAAACGTTTTCAAAAGCATCTCAGTTTTCGTCCACTTTAACTCGGGTCCACCATTCCAGACCCTTTACTAACACTCTTCTCACTTAGAGAGTCAGTGTCTTTAACCTCCTGTTTGGCACAGTTTGCAATTTCTGTGCAAGATGAACAGCAATCGGGAGAACCAATGAGAGACTTGCTGTAAGTGTCTGCACGGGCAAATTTAACGCTCATTTCCCACCAGGAAGAGGAATTAACCACAGGCTCAGCATGCCGTGCCGGAACCAGATTAGGGCCTGAAGGAATCCTGCGGGTTTGCGGCCAGCTCACAAGATAGCGAGTTGAAGAAAGGAGCTCAGGGGCACTGTAACTCACAAACCCGCAGAGTTATAAATGACAGCTATCGTCCAAAAATATATTGAAGGAAGGCTGCGAAGAGGACTTTTAAGAGGGCAGAATTGCAGGAAAACGATTTCAGGGGGTAGAATGGAATTACATTTAAAGCATAGAAAAAGAGGCAGAACGTCGACAATGATGCTCTTAGCCAAAAAGGGCGTATGCGTTTTTTCCTGAATATATTCAGGAAAAAACGCATACGCCCTTTTTGGCCAACCAAGCAAGCATGTTAAAGAAATCTGCAGTATAATGAAGTCTCACTGCCCCCCGGTCAAAGGGCCATCTGATAAAAGTGTAACATATAGAAAGTCAGCACAGGCCATGGAGAACAGGGAGCCTTGTTATGCTGATGGGCGGGATGTAAATTGCCAACAGCCACTCTGGAGGAGTGTATGGTGTTTCCTGGAACACCTAAAAGACAAACAACGGAGCCTACGGCACTTCCACTTATGGTCCTATAGCTTAGGGAAATTAAAATCAAAAAAAAACACAGCCTCCCCAAAGTTTCGGACGGCTCTGTTTACAAGAACCTCATCTACGGTATAAGTTAAATATCCCAGAATGTGAAAAATGGATAAAGAAGTTGTGGTACGTACGTACAATGGAATATCACTCACCAATGAAATCTATGTCATCAGGCCCGTCGTGGCATAATGAGTGGATTCAGGTACGATGATTCTAAGTGAAATAAGTCACACAGAAAATGAAACATCATAAGATATCCCTAATACACGGAATGTAAACTTGGCTACACATGAACTGAATTACAAAACAGAACAGGGTCTCAAATTTAGAAAACCAACTTATGCTTGCTTAAGAGGAAACGTGAGTTGGGGTGCTGCATAAAACCAGAGATAGAAATTAGCACAGATACCTTTCCATAAGCCAAATATGTAATAGTCAAGACCTACCCCTTGCTCAACGAAATGGACTAAACACCCCATATTCAACGCCTAGGAATACACCTGACTAGTAAGAATCTTCAAACCCATGGATTTATATGTCTGTAAGAGAATGAAGCGTGTGTACAGCGGCATGAATGCAGCAGAGAAAATCCGATAAATCCCATTATCAAAATGAATTACAAAAACAAAACACAAGGACAGTGAAATAGAGAGCAATTCTTAAATAATTCATTCAGGGCTTGTGATGCAACCTGGATTTACCACATCTACACCCAGAGCTGAGTGAGACATAAGGCTGGGCACTTCGGGCTGATAGCATTGGTGAGGTTCGATGAGCAAATGCAGACCCTTTGAAGTCATACTGCATGGTACCCATTCCATGGGTCCCAACTCTCCAGGTTTAAGGGATTCTTCCTTCAGCTAAAACATGCATGGGAAACCCACAGTATGGTGTACAGTGTGACCGGGAAACGTTTTCAAATGCTTCTCAGTTTTCGTCCCCTGGTACTCGGTTTCACCATTCCAGACACTTTACTAACACTCTCCCCGCTTGGGGAGTCAGTGCCTTTAACCTCCTGTTTGGCACAGTTTGCAATTTCTGTGCAAGATGAACAGGAATAGGGAGAACAAATGAGAGACTAGCTGTAGGTGTCTGCACGGGCAAATTTAATGCTCATTTCCCACCAGGAAGAGGAATTAACCAAAGGCTCAGCATGCCGTGCCAGAACCAGATTAGGGCCTGAAGCAATCCTGTGGTTTTGCCCCCAGCTCACAGGAAAGCGAGTTGAAGAAAGGAGCTCGGGGCACTGTAATTCACAAACCTGCAGAGTTATAAATGACAGCTATCGTCCAAAAATATATTGAAATAAGGCTGCAAAGAGGACTTGAACATGCGGCAGAATTCCAGGAATACCATTTCAGGAGGTAGTCGCTAAGTCCTCTGAAGGTATAGGAAAAGAGGCAGAACATCGACAATGATGCACTTGGTCAAAAAGGGCATATGCGTTTTATCCAGGGCCCTCATTAAAGAGGGTAGGACGCTCCCAGCATGCTTCAGTGGCCAACAGAGGGCTCACGTCACCAAGGCGACGTGAGCCAACCAGGCAGGAGTGACCTCACATCAGAGGGCCCACCTCACAGAAGGGTAAGGAACCCAGTCAGGATCAGACTCTTACCAGAGTGCCCACATCAACAAGGGGCTGGGAACCAGGCAGGAGTGTCCTCACACCCATGGGGCCACATCATCGAAAGTTGAGGTACCCAGCACATGTGGCCTCAAACCAGAGGACCCACATCACCATGGGTCTCAGAGCGAGGCAGGCAGGATCAACCTCCCAACACATGGCCCATTGTATAAAAAAGGTGAGGAATCTCGCAGTTGGAACCTCCCAGCAGGAGGCCAGGAGCAGCGAGGCTATGGGATCCAGGCCTGACTGAACTCAAAACAGAGGGCCCTCATCATGAAACTGTGAGCAACCCAGACGTTGGGACCTCAGAGCAGAAGGCCCACATTCCCATGTGGTTGGGAACCTGGCAGAAGTGTACTCGCACCACAGGGCGCACAAGAGAGAAATTTGGGAGCCCAGAAGTTAGGGCCTGACGCCAGAGGGCCCTCATTACCAAGGGGAGGAGACCCCAAGCAGGCACCAACTCCCAACTGAGGGCCCATGTCGCCAAGGTGACGTGCAACAGCCAGGCAGGAGTGACCTCACAGCTGAGGGCCTACCTCACAGAATGGTGAGGAACCCAGCCAGGATAAGACTCTCACCAGAGTGCCCACATCACCAAGGGCATCAGAACCAGGCAGGACTGTCTTCACACCAGGGTGGCCACATCATAGAAAGGTGAGGAACCCAGCACATGTGGCCTAAACCAGAGGACCCAGATCTCCAAGGGGCTCGGAGTGAGGCAGGCAGGAGTAGCCTCACAACACAGGGCCAATAGAATAAAAAAGCTGAGGAATCCTGCAGTGGGAACCTCCCAGCAGGCGGCCCAGAGCACCGTGTCTATGCGATCCAGGCCGCAGTGAACTCACAGCAGAGGGCCCACATCATGAAACTGTGAGCAACCCAGCCGTTGGGACTTCAGAGCAGAAGGCCCACATCCCCATGGGGTTGGGAACATGGCACGAGTGTCCTCGCACCACTTAGCATGTATCAGAAAATGTGGGTACCCAGCAGTTAGGGTCTGACGCCAGAGGGCCCTCATCACCGAGGGGAGGAGGCTCCCAGCAGGCTCCAACTGCCACAAGAGGGCCTACGTTGCCAAGGCGGGGTGTGCCAGCCAGGCAGGAGTTACCTCACAGCACAGGGCCCACCTCACAGAAGTGTGATTAACCCAGCCAGGATCAGACTCTCACCAGAGGGCCCACATCACCAAGGGGATAGGAACCAGGCAGGAGTGTCCTCACACCAGTGGGGCCACATCTTCGAAAGCTGAGGGACCCAGCACACGTGGCCTCAAACCAGAGGACACACATCACAAAGGGGCTGGGAGTGAGGCAGGCAGGAGGAGCCTCAAAACAGAGGGCCCATAGAAGGAAAAAGGTGAGGAATCCCACAGTTGGAACCTCCCGGCAGGCGGCCAGGACAAGCGAGGCTATGGGATCCAGGCCGGAGTGAACTCACACCAGAGGGCCCTCATCATGAAACTGAGCAACGTACCTTTGGGACCTCAGAGCAGAAGACCCACATTCCCATGGGGTTGGGAACCTGGCAGGAGTGTACTCGCACCACAGGGCGCACATCAGAAAATTTTGGGAGCCCAGGAGTTAGGGTCTGACGCCAGAGGGCCCTCATTACCGAGGGGAAGAGACTCCCAGCAGGCACCAACTCCCAACTGAGGGCCCACGTCGCCAAGGTGACGTGTGCCAGCCAGGCAGGAGTGGCCTCACAGCAGAGGGCCCACCTCACAGAAGTGTGAGGAACACAAACAGGATCAGACTATAGCCAGAGCGGCCACATCACCAAGGGGATGGAAACCAGGCAGGGGTGTCCTCACACCAGTGGGACCACATCAGCGAAAGGTGAGGAACACAGCACATGTGGCCTCAAACAAGGGGACACACATCACGAGAAGGCTGGGAGTGAGGCATGCAGGAGGAGACTCACAACACAGGGCCCATAGAATAAAAAAGGTGAGGAACCCCGCAGTTGAAAACTCCAAGCAGGTGGCCCAGAGCACCGAGGCTATGGGATCCATGCCGGAGTGAACTCACAGCAGAGGGCCCACATTCTGACACTGTGAGCAACCCAGCCGTTGGGACCACAGAGCAGAAAGCCCACATCCCCATGGGGATGGGACCCTGGCAGGAGTGTACTCGCACGACAGGGCGCACATCAGAAAATTTTGGGAGCCCATGAGTTAGGGCCTGACGCCAGAGGGCCCTCATTACCGAGGGGAGGAGACTCCCAGCAGGCACCAACTCCCAACTGAGGGCCCACATCACCAAGGTGACGTGTGCCAGCCAGGCAGGAGTGACCTCACAGCAGAGGGTCCACCTCCCAGAAGTGTGAGGAATCCAGACAGGATCAGACTCTCACCAGAGGGCCCCCATCGCCAAGGGGATGGGAACCAGGCAGGAGTGTCCTCACACCAGTGGGACCACATCAATAAAGGTGAGGTAACCAGTACATGTGGCCTTAAACCAGAGGACCTACATCACAAAAGGGCTGGGAGTGAGTCAGGAAGTTGGAGCATGAAAACTCAGGACCCAAAGAATAAAAAAGTTAAGGAATCCAGCAGTAGGAACCTCCCAGCAGGCGGCTCAGAGCCAGAGTCCATGAGATCTAGGCCTCAGTGAACTAACACCAGAGAGCCAACATCATGAAATGGTGAACAACACAGGTGTTGGGACCTTAGAGCAGAAGGCCCACATGCCCATGGGGATGGGAACCTGGCAGGAGTGCCCTCGCACCACTTAGCACGTATCAGAAAATGTGGGAACCCAGCAGTTAGGGCCTGATGCCAGAGGGCCTCATCACCGAGGGGAGGAGGCTCCCAGGAGGCTCCAACGGCCACCAGAGGGCCGACGTTGCCAAGGCGGGGTGTGCCAGCCAGGCAGGAGTTACCTTAGAGAAGAGGGCCCACCTCACAGAAGTGTGAGGAACCCAACCAGGATCAGACTGTCACCGGAGGGACCATATCACCAAGGGGATAGGAACAAGGCAGGAGTGTCCTCACACCAGTGGGGCCACATCATCCAAAGATGAGGAACCCATCACATGTGGCCTCAAACCAGAGGACGCACATCACCAAGGGGCTGGGAGTGAGGGAGGTGTCTGCAGGGGCACATTTAACTCTCATTTCCCACCAGGAAGAGGAATTAACCAAAGGCTCAGCATGCCGTGCCGGAACAAGATGAGGGCCTGAAGCAATCCTGCGGGTTTGCGGCCAGCTCACGAGAAAGCGAGTTGAAGAAAGGAGCTCAGGGGCACTGTAATTCACAAACCTGCAGAGTTATAAATGACAGCTATCGTCCAAAAATATATTGAAGGAATTATGCGAAGAGGACTTGTAAGCGGGGTAGAATTGCAGGAAAACGATTTCAGGGGGTAGACAGGAATTGCATTTAAAGCATAGGAAAAGAGGAAGAACGTGGACAATGATGCACTTGGCCAAAAAGGGCGTATGCGTTTTTCCCTGAATATATTCAGGGAAAAACGCATACGCCCTTTTTGGCCAACTAAGCAAGCATGTTAAAGAAATCGGCACTACAATGAAGCCTCACTGCCCCCCATTCAGAAGGGCCATCTGAAAAATGTGTAAAATCCAGAAAGGCAGCACAGGCCATGGAGAACAGGGAGCCTTGTTATGCTGATGGGCGGGATGTTAATTGCCAACAGCCATTCTGGAGAAGTGTATGGTGTTTCCTGAAACACCTAAAAAACAAAGCAACGGAGCCTATGGCAATTCCACTTATGGTCCTATAGCTTAGGGAAATTAAAATCAAAAACACACAGCCGCCCTAAAATTTCGGAAGGCTCTGTTTACAAGAACCTCGTCTACGGTACAAGTTAAACAACCCAGAAAGTGAAAAATAGATAAAGAAGTTGTGGTACGTACGTACAATGGAATATCACTCACCAATGAAATCTATGTCATCAGGCCCGTCGTGGCATAATGAGTGGATTCAGGTACGATGATTCTAAGTGAAATAAGTCACACAGAAAATGAAACATCGTAAGATATCCCTAATACACGGAATGTAAACTTGGCTACACATGAACTGAATTACAAAACAGAACAGGGTCTCAAATTTAGAAAACCAACTTATGCTTGCTTAAGAGGAAACGTGAGTTGGGGTGCTGCATAAAACCAGAGATAGAAATTAGCACAGATACCTTTCCATAAGCCAAATATGTAATAGTCAAGACCTACCCCTTGCTCAACGAAATGGACTAAACACCCCATATTCAACGCCTAGGAATACACCTGACTAGTAAGAATCTTCAAACCCATGGATTTATATGTCTGTAAGAGAATGAAGCGTGTGTACAGCGGCATGAATGCAGCAGAGAAAATCCGATAAATCCCATTATCAAAATGAATTACAAAAACAAAACACAAGGACAGTGAAATAGAGAGCAATTCTTAAATAATTCATTCAGGGCTTGTGATGCAACCTGGATTTACCACATCTACACCCAGAGCTGAGTGAGACATAATGTAGGGCACTTCGGGCTGATAGCATTGGTGAGGTTCGATGAGCAAATGCAGACCCTTTGAAGTCATACTGCATGGTACCCATTCCATGGGTCCCAACTCTCCAGGTTTAAGGGATTCTTCCTTCAGCTAAAACATGCATGGGAAACCCACAGTATGGTGTACAGTGTGACCGGGAAACGTTTTCAAATGCTTCTCAGTTTTCGTCCCCTGGTACTCGGTTTCACCATTCCAGACACTTTACTAACACTCTCCCCGCTTGGGGAGTCAGTGCCTTTAACCTCCTGTTTGGCACAGTTTGCAATTTCTGTGCAAGATGAACAGGAATAGGGAGAACAAATGAGAGACTAGCTGTAGGTGTCTGCACGGGCAAATTTAATGCTCATTTCCCACCAGGAAGAGGAATTAACCAAAGGCTCAGCATGCCGTGCCAGAACCAGATTAGGGCCTGAAGCAATCCTGTGGTTTTGCCCCCAGCTCACAGGAAAGCGAGTTGAAGAAAGGAGCTCGGGGCACTGTAATTCACAAACCTGCAGAGTTATAAATGACAGCTATCGTCCAAAAATATATTGAAATAAGGCTGCAAAGAGGACTTGAACATGCGGCAGAATTCCAGGAATACCATTTCAGGAGGTAGTCGCTAAGTCCTCTGAAGGTATAGGAAAAGAGGCAGAACATCGACAATGATGCACTTGGTCAAAAAGGGCATATGCGTTTTATCCAGGGCCCTCATTAAAGAGGGTAGGACGCTCCCAGCATGCTTCAGTGGCCAACAGAGGGCTCACGTCACCAAGGCGACGTGAGCCAACCAGGCAGGAGTGACCTCACATCAGAGGGCCCACCTCACAGAAGGGTAAGGAACCCAGTCAGGATCAGACTCTTACCAGAGTGCCCACATCAACAAGGGGCTGGGAACCAGGCAGGAGTGTCCTCACACCCATGGGGCCACATCATCGAAAGTTGAGGTACCCAGCACATGTGGCCTCAAACCAGATGACCCACATCACCATGGGTCTCAGAGCGAGGCAGGCAGGATCAACCTCCCAACACATGGCCCATTGTATAAAAAAGGTGAGGAATCTCGCAGTTGGAACCTCCCAGCAGGAGGCCAGGAGCAGCGAGGCTATGGGATCCAGGCCTGACTGAACTCAAAACAGAGGGCCCTCATCATGAAACTGTGAGCAACCCAGACGTTGGGACCTCAGAGCAGAAGGCCCACATTCCCATGTGGTTGGGAACCTGGCAGAAGTGTACTCGCACCACAGGGCGCACAAGAGAGAAATTTGGGAGCCCAGAAGTTAGGGCCTGAGGCCAGAGGGCCCTCATTACCAAGGGGAGGAGACCCC
Source organism: Delphinapterus leucas (assembly GCF_059928025.1). Taxonomy (NCBI): domain Eukaryota; kingdom Metazoa; phylum Chordata; class Mammalia; order Artiodactyla; family Monodontidae; genus Delphinapterus; species Delphinapterus leucas. The sequence goes on from NW_028322250.1 coordinate 5,120,318, forward strand.
AAGCAGGCACCAACTCCCAACTGAGGGCCCATGTCGCCAAGGTGACGTGCAACAGCCAGGCAGGAGTGACCTCACAGCTGAGGGCCTACCTCACAGAATGGTGAGGAACCCAGCCAGGATAAGACTCTCACCAGAGTGCCCACATCACCAAGGGCATCAGAACCAGGCAGGACTGTCTTCACACCAGGGTGGCCACATCATAGAAAGGTGAGGAACCCAGCACATGTGGCCTAAACCAGAGGACCCAGATCTCCAAGGGGCTCGGAGTGAGGCAGGCAGGAGTAGCCTCACAACACAGGGCCAATAGAATAAAAAAGCTGAGGAATCCTGCAGTGGGAACCTCCCAGCAGGCGGCCCAGAGCACCGTGTCTATGCGATCCAGGCCGCAGTGAACTCACAGCAGAGGGCCCACATCATGAAACTGTGAGCAACCCAGCCGTTGGGACTTCAGAGCAGAAGGCCCACATCCCCATGGGGTTGGGAACATGGCACGAGTGTCCTCGCACCACTTAGCATGTATCAGAAAATGTGGGTACCCAGCAGTTAGGGTCTGACGCCAGAGGGCCCTCATCACCGAGGGGAGGAGGCTCCCAGCAGGCTCCAACTGCCACAAGAGGGCCTACGTTGCCAAGGCGGGGTGTGCCAGCCAGGCAGGAGTTACCTCACAGCACAGGGCCCACCTCACAGAAGTGTGATTAACCCAGCCAGGATCAGACTCTCACCAGAGGGCCCACATCACCAAGGGGATAGGAACCAGGCAGGAGTGTCCTCACACCAGTGGGGCCACATCTTCGAAAGCTGAGGGACCCAGCACACGTGGCCTCAAACCAGAGGACACACATCACAAAGGGGCTGGGAGTGAGGCAGGCAGGAGGAGCCTCAAAACAGAGGGCCCATAGAAGGAAAAAGGTGAGGAATCCCACAGTTGGAACCTCCCGGCAGGCGGCCAGGACAAGCGAGGCTATGGGATCCAGGCCGGAGTGAACTCACACCAGAGGGCCCTCATCATGAAACTGAGCAACGTACCTTTGGGACCTCAGAGCAGAAGACCCACATTCCCATGGGGTTGGGAACCTGGCAGGAGTGTACTCGCACCACAGGGCGCACATCAGAAAATTTTGGGAGCCCAGGAGTTAGGGTCTGACGCCAGAGGGCCCTCATTACCGAGGGGAAGAGACTCCCAGCAGGCACCAACTCCCAACTGAGGGCCCACGTCGCCAAGGTGACGTGTGCCAGCCAGGCAGGATTGGCCTCACAGCAGAGGGCCCACCTCACAGAAGTGTGAGGAACACAAACAGGATCAGACTATAGCCAGAGCGGCCACATCACCAAGGGGATGGAAACCAGGCAGGGGTGTCCTCACACCAGTGGGGCCACATCAGCGAAAGGTGAGGAACACAGCACATGTGGCCTCAAACAAGGGGACACACATCACGAGAAGGCTGGGAGTGAGGCATGCAGGAGGAGACTCACAACACAGGGCCCATAGAATAAAAAAGGTGAGGAACCCCGCAGTTGAAAACTCCAAGCAGGTGGCCCAGAGCACCGAGGCTATGGGATCCATGCCGGAGTGAACTCACAGCAGAGGGCCCACATTCTGACACTGTGAGCAACCCAGGCGTTGGGACCACAGAGCAGAAAGCCCACATCCCCATGGGGATGGGACCCTGGCAGGAGTGTACTCGCACGACAGGGCGCACATCAGAAAATTTTGGGAGCCCATGAGTTAGGGCCTGACGCCAGAGGGCCCTCATTACCGAGGGGAGGAGACTCCCAGCAGGCACCAACTCCCAACTGAGGGCCCACATCACCAAGGTGACGTGTGCCAGCCAGGCAGGAGTGACCTCACAGCAGAGGGTCCACCTCCCAGAAGTGTGAGGAATCCAGACAGGATCAGACTCTCACCAGAGGGCCCCCATCGCCAAGGGGATGGGAACCAGGCAGGAGTGTCCTCACACCAGTGGGACCACATCAATAAAGGTGAGGTAACCAGTACATGTGGCCTTAAACCAGAGGACCTACATCACAAAAGGGCTGGGAGTGAGTCAGGAAGTTGGAGCATGAAAACTCAGGACCCAAAGAATAAAAAAGTTAAGGAATCCAGCAGTAGGAACCTCCCAGCAGGCGGCTCAGAGCCAGAGTCCATGAGATCTAGGCCTGAGTGAACTAACACCAGAGAGCCAACATCATGAAATGGTGAACAACACAGGTGTTGGGACCTTAGAGCAGAAGGCCCACATGCCCATGGGGATGGGAACCTGGCAGGAGTGCCCTCGCACCACTTAGCACGTATCAGAAAATGTGGGAACCCAGCAGTTAGGGCCTGATGCCAGAGGGCCTCATCACCGAGGGGAGGAGGCTCCCAGGAGGCTCCAACGGCCACCAGAGGGCCGACGTTGCCAAGGCGGGGTGTGCCAGCCAGGCAGGAGTTACCTTAGAGAAGAGGGCCCACCTCACAGAAGTGTGAGGAACCCAACCAGGATCAGACTGTCACCGGAGGGACCATATCACCAAGGGGATAGGAACAAGGCAGGAGTGTCCTCACACCAGTGGGGCCACATCATCCAAAGATGAGGAACCCATCACATGTGGCCTCAAACCAGAGGACGCACATCACCAAGGGGCTGGGAGTGAGGGAGGTGTCTGCAGGGGCACATTTAACTCTCATTTCCCACCAGGAAGAGGAATTAACCAAAGGCTCAGCATGCCGTGCCGGAACAAGATGAGGACCTGAAGCAATCCTGCGGGTTTGCGGCCAGCTCACGAGAAAGCGAGTTGAAGAAAGGAGCTCAGGGGCACTGTAATTCACAAACCTGCAGAGTTATAAATGACAGCTATCGTCCAAAAATATATTGAAGGAATTATGCGAAGAGGACTTGTAAGCGGGGTAGAATTGCAGGAAAACGATTTCAGGGGGTAGACAGGAATTGCATTTAAAGCATAGGAAAAGAGGAAGAACGTGGACAATGATGCACTTGGCCAAAAAGGGCGTATGCGTTTTTCCCTGAATATATTCAGGGAAAAACGCATACGCCCTTTTTGGCCAACTAAGCAAGCATGTTAAAGAAATCGGCACTACAATGAAGCCTCACTGCCCCCCATTCAGAAGGGCCATCTGAAAAATGTGTAAAATCCAGAAAGGCAGCACAGGCCATGGAGAACAGGGAGCCTTGTTATGCTGATGGGCGGGATGTTAATTGCCAACAGCCATTCTGGAGAAGTGTATGGTGTTTCCTGAAACACCTAAAAAACAAAGCAACGGAGCCTATGGCAATTCCACTTATGGTCCTATAGCTTAGGGAAATTAAAATCAAAAACACACAGCCGCCCTAAAATTTCGGAAGGCTCTGTTTACAAGAACCTCGTCTACGGTACAAGTTAAACAACCCAGAAAGTGAAAAATAGATAAAGAAGTTGTGGTACGTACGTACAATGGAATATCACTCACCAATGAAATCTATGTCATCAGGCCCGTCGTGGCATAATGAGTGGATTCAGGTACGATGATTCTAAGTGAAATAAGTCACACAGAAAATGAAACATCGTAAGATATCCCTAATACACGGAATGTAAACTTGGCTACACATGAACTGAATTACAAAACAGAACAGGGTCTCAAATTTAGAAAACCAACTTATGCTTGCTTAAGAGGAAACGTGAGTTGGGGTGCTGCATAAAACCAGAGATAGAAATTAGCACAGATACCTTTCCATAAGCCAAATATGTAATAGTCAAGACCTACCCCTTGCTCAACGAAATGGACTAAACACCCCATATTCAACGCCTAGGAATACACCTGACTAGTAAGAATCTTCAAACCCATGGATTTATATGTCTGTAAGAGAATGAAGCGTGTGTACAGCGGCATGAATGCAGCAGAGAAAATCCGATAAATCCCATTATCAAAATGAATTACAAAAACAAAACACAAGGACAGTGAAATAGAGAGCAATTCTTAAATAATTCATTCAGGGCTTGTGATGCAACCTGGATTTACCACATCTACACCCAGAGCTGAGTGAGACATAATGTAGGGCACTTCGGGCTGATAGCATTGGTGAGGTTCGATGAGCAAATGCAGACCCTTTGAAGTCATACTGCATGGTACCCATTCCATGGGTCCCAACTCTCCAGGTTTAAGGGATTCTTCCTTCAGCTAAAACATGCATGGGAAACCCACAGTATGGTGTACAGTGTGACCGGGAAACGTTTTCAAATGCTTCTCAGTTTTCGTCCCCTGGTACTCGGTTTCACCATTCCAGACACTTTACTAACACTCTCCCCGCTTGGGGAGTCAGTGCCTTTAACCTCCTGTTTGGCACAGTTTGCAATTTCTGTGCAAGATGAACAGGAATAGGGAGAACAAATGAGAGACTAGCTGTAGGTGTCTGCACGGGCAAATTTAATGCTCATTTCCCACCAGGAAGAGGAATTAACCAAAGGCTCAGCATGCCGTGCCAGAACCAGATTAGGGCCTGAAGCAATCCTGTGGTTTTGCCCCCAGCTCACAGGAAAGTGAGTTGAAGAAAGGAGCTCGGGGCACTGTAATTCACAAACCTGCAGAGTTATAAATGACAGCTATCGTCCAAAAATATATTGAAATAAGGCTGCAAAGAGGACTTGAACATGCGGCAGAATTCCAGGAATACCATTTCAGGAGGTAGTCGCTAAGTCCTCTGAAGGTATAGGAAAAGAGGCAGAACATCGACAATGATGCACTTGGTCAAAAAGGGCATATGCGTTTTATCCAGGGCCCTCATTAAAGAGGGTAGGACGCTCCCAGCATGCTTCAGTGGCCAACAGAGGGCTCACGTCACCAAGGCGACGTGAGCCAACCAGGCAGGAGTGACCTCACATCAGAGGGCCCACCTCACAGAAGGGTAAGGAACCCAGTCAGGATCAGACTCTTACCAGAGTGCCCACATCAACAAGGGGCTGGGAACCAGGCAGGAGTGTCCTCACACCCATGGGGCCACATCATCGAAAGTTGAGGTACCCAGCACATGTGGCCTCAAACCAGATGACCCACATCACCATGGGTCTCAGAGCGAGGCAGGCAGGATCAACCTCCCAACACATGGCCCATTGTATAAAAAAGGTGAGGAATCTCGCAGTTGGAACCTCCCAGCAGGAGGCCAGGAGCAGCGAGGCTATGGGATCCAGGCCTGACTGAACTCAAAACAGAGGGCCCTCATCATGAAACTGTGAGCAACCCAGACGTTGGGACCTCAGAGCAGAAGGCCCACATTCCCATGTGGTTGGGAACCTGGCAGAAGTGTACTCGCACCACAGGGCGCACAAGAGAGAAATTTGGGAGCCCAGAAGTTAGGGCCTGACGCCAGAGGGCCCTCATTACCAAGGGGAGGAGACCCCAAGCAGGCACCAACTCCCAACTGAGGGCCCATGTCGCCAAGGTGACGTGCAACAGCCAGGCAGGAGTGACCTCACAGCTGAGGGCCTACCTCACAGAATGGTGAGGAACCCAGCCAGGATAAGACTCTCACCAGAGTGCCCACATCACCAAGGGCATCAGAACCAGGCAGGACTGTCTTCACACCAGGGTGGCCACATCATAGAAAGGTGAGGAACCCAGCACATGTGGCCTAAACCAGAGGACCCAGATCTCCAAGGGGCTCGGAGTGAGGCAGGCAGGAGTAGCCTCACAACACAGGGCCAATAGAATAAAAAAGCTGAGGAATCCTGCAGTGGGAACCTCCCAGCAGGCGGCCCAGAGCACCGTGTCTATGCGATCCAGGCCGCAGTGAACTCACAGCAGAGGGCCCACATCATGAAACTGTGAGCAACCCAGCCGTTGGGACTTCAGAGCAGAAGGCCCACATCCCCATGGGGTTGGGAACATGGCACGAGTGTCCTCGCACCACTTAGCATGTATCAGAAAATGTGGGTACCCAGCAGTTAGGGTCTGACGCCAGAGGGCCCTCATCACCGAGGGGAGGAGGCTCCCAGCAGGCTCCAACTGCCACAAGAGGGCCTACGTTGCCAAGGCGGGGTGTGCCAGCCAGGCAGGAGTTACCTCACAGCACAGGGCCCACCTCACAGAAGTGTGATTAACCCAGCCAGGATCAGACTCTCACCAGAGGGCCCACATCACCAAGGGGATAGGAACCAGGCAGGAGTGTCCTCACACCAGTGGGGCCACATCTTCGAAAGCTGAGGGACCCAGCACACGTGGCCTCAAACCAGAGGACACACATCACAAAGGGGCTGGGAGTGAGGCAGGCAGGAGGAGCCTCAAAACAGAGGGCCCATAGAAGGAAAAAGGTGAGGAATCCCACAGTTGGAACCTCCCGGCAGGCGGCCAGGACAAGCGAGGCTATGGGATCCAGGCCGGAGTGAACTCACACCAGAGGGCCCTCATCATGAAACTGAGCAACGTACCTTTGGGACCTCAGAGCAGAAGACCCACATTCCCATGGGGTTGGGAACCTGGCAGGAGTGTACTCGCACCACAGGGCGCACATCAGAAAATTTTGGGAGCCCAGGAGTTAGGGTCTGACGCCAGAGGGCCCTCATTACCGAGGGGAAGAGACTCCCAGCAGGCACCAACTCCCAACTGAGGGCCCACGTCGCCAAGGTGACGTGTGCCAGCCAGGCAGGAGTGGCCTCACAGCAGAGGGCCCACCTCACAGAAGTGTGAGGAACACAAACAGGATCAGACTATAGCCAGAGCGGCCACATCACCAAGGGGATGGAAACCAGGCAGGGGTGTCCTCACACCAGTGGGACCACATCAGCGAAAGGTGAGGAACACAGCACATGTGGCCTCAAACAAGGGGACACACATCACGAGAAGGCTGGGAGTGAGGCATGCAGGAGGAGACTCACAACACAGGGCCCATAGAATAAAAAAGGTGAGGAACCCCGCAGTTGAAAACTCCAAGCAGGTGGCCCAGAGCACCGAGGCTATGGGATCCATGCCGGAGTGAACTCACAGCAGAGGGCCCACATTCTGACACTGTGAGCAACCCAGCCGTTGGGACCACAGAGCAGAAAGCCCACATCCCCATGGGGATGGGACCCTGGCAGGAGTGTACTCGCACGACAGGGCGCACATCAGAAAATTTTGGGAGCCCATGAGTTAGGGCCTGACGCCAGAGGGCCCTCATTACCGAGGGGAGGAGACTCCCAGCAGGCACCAACTCCCAACTGAGGGCCCACATCACCAAGGTGACGTGTGCCAGCCAGGCAGGAGTGACCTCACAGCAGAGGGTCCACCTCCCAGAAGTGTGAGGAATCCAGACAGGATCAGACTCTCACCAGAGGGCCCCCATCGCCAAGGGGATGGGAACCAGGCAGGAGTGTCCTCACACCAGTGGGACCACATCAATAAAGGTGAGGTAACCAGTACATGTGGCCTTAAACCAGAGGACCTACATCACAAAAGGGCTGGGAGTGAGTCAGGAAGTTGGAGCATGAAAACTCAGGACCCAAAGAATAAAAAAGTTAAGGAATCCAGCAGTAGGAACCTCCCAGCAGGCGGCTCAGAGCCAGAGTCCATGAGATCTAGGCCTCAGTGAACTAACACCAGAGAGCCAACATCATGAAATGGTGAACAACACAGGTGTTGGGACCTTAGAGCAGAAGGCCCACATGCCCATGGGGATGGGAACCTGGCAGGAGTGCCCTCGCACCACTTAGCACGTATCAGAAAATGTGGGAACCCAGCAGTTAGGGCCTGATGCCAGAGGGCCTCATCACCGAGGGGAGGAGGCTCCCAGGAGGCTCCAACGGCCACCAGAGGGCCGACGTTGCCAAGGCGGGGTGTGCCAGCCAGGCAGGAGTTACCTTAGAGAAGAGGGCCCACCTCACAGAAGTGTGAGGAACCCAACCAGGATCAGACTGTCACCGGAGGGACCATATCACCAAGGGGATAGGAACAAGGCAGGAGTGTCCTCACACCAGTGGGGCCACATCATCCAAAGATGAGGAACCCATCACATGTGGCCTCAAACCAGAGGACGCACATCACCAAGGGGCTGGGAGTGAGGGAGGTGTCTGCAGGGGCACATTTAACTCTCATTTCCCACCAGGAAGAGGAATTAACCAAAGGCTCAGCATGCCGTGCCGGAACAAGATGAGGGCCTGAAGCAATCCTGCGGGTTTGCGGCCAGCTCACGAGAAAGCGAGTTGAAGAAAGGAGCTCAGGGGCACTGTAATTCACAAACCTGCAGAGTTATAAATGACAGCTATCGTCCAAAAATATATTGAAGGAATTATGCGAAGAGGACTTGTAAGCGGGGTAGAATTGCAGGAAAACGATTTCAGGGGGTAGACAGGAATTGCATTTAAAGCATAGGAAAAGAGGAAGAACGTGGACAATGATGCACTTGGCCAAAAAGGGCGTATGCGTTTTTCCCTGAATATATTCAGGGAAAAACGCATACGCCCTTTTTGGCCAACTAAGCAAGCATGTTAAAGAAATCGGCACTACAATGAAGCCTCACTGCCCCCCATTCAGAAGGGCCATCTGAAAAATGTGTAAAATCCAGAAAGGCAGCACAGGCCATGGAGAACAGGGAGCCTTGTTATGCTGATGGGCGGGATGTTAATTGCCAACAGCCATTCTGGAGAAGTGTATGGTGTTTCCTGAAACACCTAAAAAACAAAGCAACGGAGCCTATGGCAATTCCACTTATGGTCCTATAGCTTAGGGAAATTAAAATCAAAAACACACAGCCGCCCTAAAATTTCGGAAGGCTCTGTTTACAAGAACCTCGTCTACGGTACAAGTTAAACAACCCAGAAAGTGAAAAATAGATAAAGAAGTTGTGGTACGTACGTACAATGGAATATCACTCACCAATGAAATCTATGTCATCAGGCCCGTCGTGGCATAATGAGTGGATTCAGGTACGATGATTCTAAGTGAAATAAGTCACACAGAAAATGAAACATCGTAAGATATCCCTAATACACGGAATGTAAACTTGGCTACACATGAACTGAATTACAAAACAGAACAGGGTCTCAAATTTAGAAAACCAACTTATGCTTGCTTAAGAGGAAACGTGAGTTGGGGTGCTGCATAAAACCAGAGATAGAAATTAGCACAGATACCTTTCCATAAGCCAAATATGTAATAGTCAAGACCTACCCCTTGCTCAACGAAATGGACTAAACACCCCATATTCAACGCCTAGGAATACACCTGACTAGTAAGAATCTTCAAACCCATGGATTTATATGTCTGTAAGAGAATGAAGCGTGTGTACAGCGGCATGAATGCAGCAGAGAAAATCCGATAAATCCCATTATCAAAATGAATTACAAAAACAAAACACAAGGACAGTGAAATAGAGAGCAATTCTTAAATAATTCATTCAGGGCTTGTGATGCAACCTGGATTTACCACATCTACACCCAGAGCTGAGTGAGACATAATGTAGGGCACTTCGGGCTGATAGCATTGGTGAGGTTCGATGAGCAAATGCAGACCCTTTGAAGTCATACTGCATGGTACCCATTCCATGGGTCCCAACTCTCCAGGTTTAAGGGATTCTTCCTTCAGCTAAAACATGCATGGGAAACCCACAGTATGGTGCACATGTGACCGTGAAACGTTTTCAAAAGCATCTCAGTTTTCGTCCACTTTAACTCGGGTCCACCATTCCAGACCCTTTACTAACACTCTTCTCACTTAGAGAGTCAGTGTCTTTAACCTCCTGTTTGGCACAGTTTGCAATTTCTGTGCAAGATGAACAGCAATCGGGAGAACCAATGAGAGACTTGCTGTAAGTGTCTGCACGGGCAAATTTAACGCTCATTTCCCACCAGGAAGAGGAATTAACCACAGGCTCAGCATGCCGTGCCGGAACCAGATTAGGGCCTGAAGGAATCCTGCGGGTTTGCGGCCAGCTCACAAGATAGCGAGTTGAAGAAAGGAGCTCAGGGGCACTGTAACTCACAAACCCGCAGAGTTATAAATGACAGCTATCGTCCAAAAATATATTGAAGGAAGGCTGCGAAGAGGACTTTTAAGAGGGCAGAATTGCAGGAAAACGATTTCAGGGGGTAGAATGGAATTACATTTAAAGCATAGAAAAAGAGGCAGAACGTCGACAATGATGCTCTTAGCCAAAAAGGGCGTATGGGTTTTTTCCTGAATATATTCAGGAAAAAACGCATACGCCCTTTTTGGCCAACCAAGCAAGCATGTTAAAGAAATCTGCAGTATAATGAAGTCTCACTGCCCCCCGGTCAAAGGGCCATCTGATAAAAGTGTAACATATAGAAAGTCAGCACAGGCCATGGAGAACAGGGAGCCTTGTTATGCTGATGGGCGGGATGTAAATTGCCAACAGCCACTCTGGAGGAGTGTATGGTGTTTCCTGGAACACCTAAAAGACAAACAACGGAGCCTACGGCACTTCCACTTATGGTCCTATAGCTTAGGGAAATTAAAATCAAAAAAAAACACAGCCTCCCCAAAGTTTCGGACGGCTCTGTTTACAAGAACCTCATCTACGGTATAAGTTAAATATCCCAGAATGTGAAAAATGGATAAAGAAGTTGTGGTACGTACGTACAATGGAATATCACTCACCAATGAAATCTATGTCATCAGGCCCGTCGTGGCATAATGAGTGGATTCAGGTACGATGATTCTAAGTGAAATAAGTCACACAGAAAATGAAACATCATAAGATATCCCTAATACACGGAATGTAAACTTGGCTACACATGAACTGAATTACAAAACAGAACAGGGTCTCAAATTTAGAAAACCAACTTATGCTTGCTTAAGAGGAAACGTGAGTTGGGGTGCTGCATAAAACCAGAGATAGAAATTAGCACAGATACCTTTCCATAAGCCAAATATGTAATAGTCAAGACCTACCCCTTGCTCAACGAAATGGACTAAACACCCCATATTCAACGCCTAGGAATACACCTGACTAGTAAGAATCTTCAAACCCATGGATTTATATGTCTGTAAGAGAATGAAGCGTGTGTACAGCGGCATGAATGCAGCAGAGAAAATCCGATAAATCCCATTATCAAAATGAATTACAAAAACAAAACACAAGGACAGTGAAATAGAGAGCAATTCTTAAATAATTCATTCAGGGCTTGTGATGCAACCTGGATTTACCACATCTACACCCAGAGCTGAGTGAGACATAAGGCTGGGCACTTCGGGCTGATAGCATTGGTGAGGTTCGATGAGCAAATGCAGACCCTTTGAAGTCATACTGCATGGTACCCATTCCATGGGTCCCAACTCTCCAGGTTTAAGGGATTCTTCCTTCAGCTAAAACATGCATGGGAAACCCACAGTATGGTGTACAGTGTGACCGGGAAACGTTTTCAAATGCTTCTCAGTTTTCGTCCCCTGGTACTCGGTTTCACCATTCCAGACACTTTACTAACACTCTCCCCGCTTGGGGAGTCAGTGCCTTTAACCTCCTGTTTGGCACAGTTTGCAATTTCTGTGCAAGATGAACAGGAATAGGGAGAACAAATGAGAGACTAGCTGTAGGTGTCTGCACGGGCAAATTTAATGCTCATTTCCCACCAGGAAGAGGAATTAACCAAAGGCTCAGCATGCCGTGCCAGAACCAGATTAGGGCCTGAAGCAATCCTGTGGTTTTGCCCCCAGCTCACAGGAAAGCGAGTTGAAGAAAGGAGCTCGGGGCACTGTAATTCACAAACCTGCAGAGTTATAAATGACAGCTATCGTCCAAAAATATATTGAAATAAGGCTGCAAAGAGGACTTGAACATGCGGCAGAATTCCAGGAATACCATTTCAGGAGGTAGTCGCTAAGTCCTCTGAAGGTATAGGAAAAGAGGCAGAACATCGACAATGATGCACTTGGTCAAAAAGGGCATATGCGTTTTATCCAGGGCCCTCATTAAAGAGGGTAGGACGCTCCCAGCATGCTTCAGTGGCCAACAGAGGGCTCACGTCACCAAGGCGACGTGAGCCAACCAGGCAGGAGTGACCTCACATCAGAGGGCCCACCTCACAGAAGGGTAAGGAACCCAGTCAGGATCAGACTCTTACCAGAGTGCCCACATCAACAAGGGGCTGGGAACCAGGCAGGAGTGTCCTCACACCCATGGGGCCACATCATCGAAAGTTGAGGTACCCAGCACATGTGGCCTCAAACCAGATGACCCACATCACCATGGGTCTCAGAGCGAGGCAGGCAGGATCAACCTCCCAACACATGGCCCATTGTATAAAAAAGGTGAGGAATCTCGCAGTTGGAACCTCCCAGCAGGAGGCCAGGAGCAGCGAGGCTATGGGATCCAGGCCTGACTGAACTCAAAACAGAGGGCCCTCATCATGAAACTGTGAGCAACCCAGACGTTGGGACCTCAGAGCAGAAGGCCCACATTCCCATGTGGTTGGGAACCTGGCAGAAGTGTACTCGCACCACAGGGCGCACAAGAGAGAAATTTGGGAGCCCAGAAGTTAGGGCCTGACGCCAGAGGGCCCTCATTACCAAGGGGAGGAGACCCCAAGCAGGCACCAACTCCCAACTGAGGGCCCATGTCGCCAAGGTGACGTGCAACAGCCAGGCAGGAGTGACCTCACAGCTGAGGGCCTACCTCACAGAATGGTGAGGAACCCAGCCAGGATAAGACTCTCACCAGAGTGCCCACATCACCAAGGGCATCAGAACCAGGCAGGACTGTCTTCACACCAGGGTGGCCACATCATAGAAAGGTGAGGAACCCAGCACATGTGGCCTAAACCAGAGGACCCAGATCTCCAAGGGGCTCGGAGTGAGGCAGGCAGGAGTAGCCTCACAACACAGGGCCAATAGAATAAAAAAGCTGAGGAATCCTGCAGTGGGAACCTCCCAGCAGGCGGCCCAGAGCACCGTGTCTATGCGATCCAGGCCGCAGTGAACTCACAGCAGAGGGCCCACATCATGAAACTGTGAGCAACCCAGCCGTTGGGACTTCAGAGCAGAAGGCCCACATCCCCATGGGGTTGGGAACATGGCACGAGTGTCCTCGCACCACTTAGCATGTATCAGAAAATGTGGGTACCCAGCAGTTAGGGTCTGACGCCAGAGGGCCCTCATCACCGAGGGGAGGAGGCTCCCAGCAGGCTCCAACTGCCACAAGAGGGCCTACGTTGCCAAGGCGGGGTGTGCCAGCCAGGCAGGAGTTACCTCACAGCACAGGGCCCACCTCACAGAAGTGTGATTAACCCAGCCAGGATCAGACTCTCACCAGAGGGCCCACATCACCAAGGGGATAGGAACCAGGCAGGAGTGTCCTCACACCAGTGGGGCCACATCTTCGAAAGCTGAGGGACCCAGCACACGTGGCCTCAAACCAGAGGACACACATCACAAAGGGGCTGGGAGTGAGGCAGGCAGGAGGAGCCTCAAAACAGAGGGCCCATAGAAGGAAAAAGGTGAGGAATCCCACAGTTGGAACCTCCCGGCAGGCGGCCAGGACAAGCGAGGCTATGGGATCCAGGCCGGAGTGAACTCACACCAGAGGGCCCTCATCATGAAACTGAGCAACGTACCTTTGGGACCTCAGAGCAGAAGACCCACATTCCCATGGGGTTGGGAACCTGGCAGGAGTGTACTCGCACCACAGGGCGCACATCAGAAAATTTTGGGAGCCCAGGAGTTAGGGTCTGACGCCAGAGGGCCCTCATTACCGAGGGGAAGAGACTCCCAGCAGGCACCAACTCCCAACTGAGGGCCCACGTCGCCAAGGTGACGTGTGCCAGCCAGGCAGGAGTGGCCTCACAGCAGAGGGCCCACCTCACAGAAGTGTGAGGAACACAAACAGGATCAGACTATAGCCAGAGCGGCCACATCACCAAGGGGATGGAAACCAGGCAGGGGTGTCCTCACACCAGTGGGACCACATCAGCGAAAGGTGAGGAACACAGCACATGTGGCCTCAAACAAGGGGACACACATCACGAGAAGGCTGGGAGTGAGGCATGCAGGAGGAGACTCACAACACAGGGCCCATAGAATAAAAAAGGTGAGGAACCCCGCAGTTGAAAACTCCAAGCAGGTGGCCCAGAGCACCGAGGCTATGGGATCCATGCCGGAGTGAACTCACAGCAGAGGGCCCACATTCTGACACTGTGAGCAACCCAGCCGTTGGGACCACAGAGCAGAAAGCCCACATCCCCATGGGGATGGGACCCTGGCAGGAGTGTACTCGCACGACAGGGCGCACATCAGAAAATTTTGGGAGCCCATGAGTTAGGGCCTGACGCCAGAGGGCCCTCATTACCGAGGGGAGGAGACTCCCAGCAGGCACCAACTCCCAACTGAGGGCCCACATCACCAAGGTGACGTGTGCCAGCCAGGCAGGAGTGACCTCACAGCAGAGGGTCCACCTCCCAGAAGTGTGAGGAATCCAGACAGGATCAGACTCTCACCAGAGGGCCCCCATCGCCAAGGGGATGGGAACCAGGCAGGAGTGTCCTCACACCAGTGGGACCACATCAATAAAGGTGAGGTAACCAGTACATGTGGCCTTAAACCAGAGGACCTACATCACAAAAGGGCTGGGAGTGAGTCAGGAAGTTGGAGCATGAAAACTCAGGACCCAAAGAATAAAAAAGTTAAGGAATCCAGCAGTAGGAACCTCCCAGCAGGCGGCTCAGAGCCAGAGTCCATGAGATCTAGGCCTCAGTGAACTAACACCAGAGAGCCAACATCATGAAATGGTGAACAACACAGGTGTTGGGACCTTAGAGCAGAAGGCCCACATGCCCATGGGGATGGGAACCTGGCAGGAGTGCCCTCGCACCACTTAGCACGTATCAGAAAATGTGGGAACCCAGCAGTTAGGGCCTGATGCCAGAGGGCCTCATCACCGAGGGGAGGAGGCTCCCAGGAGGCTCCAACGGCCACCAGAGGGCCGACGTTGCCAAGGCGGGGTGTGCCAGCCAGGCAGGAGTTACCTTAGAGAAGAGGGCCCACCTCACAGAAGTGTGAGGAACCCAACCAGGATCAGACTGTCACCGGAGGGACCATATCACCAAGGGGATAGGAACAAGGCAGGAGTGTCCTCACACCAGTGGGGCCACATCATCCAAAGATGAGGAACCCATCACATGTGGCCTCAAACCAGAGGACGCACATCACCAAGGGGCTGGGAGTGAGGGAGGTGTCTGCAGGGGCACATTTAACTCTCATTTCCCACCAGGAAGAGGAATTAACCAAAGGCTCAGCATGCCGTGCCGGAACAAGATGAGGGCCTGAAGCAATCCTGCGGGTTTGCGGCCAGCTCACGAGAAAGCGAGTTGAAGAAAGGAGCTCAGGGGCACTGTAATTCACAAACCTGCAGAGTTATAAATGACAGCTATCGTCCAAAAATATATTGAAGGAATTATGCGAAGAGGACTTGTAAGCGGGGTAGAATTGCAGGAAAACGATTTCAGGGGGTAGACAGGAATTGCATTTAAAGCATAGGAAAAGAGGAAGAACGTGGACAATGATGCACTTGGCCAAAAAGGGCGTATGCGTTTTTCCCTGAATATATTCAGGGAAAAACGCATACGCCCTTTTTGGCCAACTAAGCAAGCATGTTAAAGAAATCGGCACTACAATGAAGCCTCACTGCCCCCCATTCAGAAGGGCCATCTGAAAAATGTGTAAAATCCAGAAAGGCAGCACAGGCCATGGAGAACAGGGAGCCTTGTTATGCTGATGGGCGGGATGTTAATTGCCAACAGCCACTCTGGAGAAGTGTATGGTGTTTCCTGAAACACCTAAAAAACAAAGCAACGGAGCCTATGGCAATTCCACTTATGGTCCTATAGCTTAGGGAAATTAAAATCAAAAACACACAGCCGCCCTAAAATTTCGGAAGGCTCTGTTTACAAGAACCTCGTCTACGGTACAAGTTAAACAACCCAGAAAGTGAAAAATAGATAAAGAAGTTGTGGTACGTACGTACAATGGAATATCACTCACCAATGAAATCTATGTCATCAGGCCCGTCGTGGCATAATGAGTGGATTCAGGTACGATGATTCTAAGTGAAATAAGTCACACAGAAAATGAAACATCGTAAGATATCCCTAATACACGGAATGTAAACTTGGCTACACATGAACTGAATTACAAAACAGAACAGGGTCTCAAATTTAGAAAACCAACTTATGCTTGCTTAAGAGGAAACGTGAGTTGGGGTGCTGCATAAAACCAGAGATAGAAATTAGCACAGATACCTTTCCATAAGCCAAATATGTAATAGTCAAGACCTACCCCTTGCTCAACGAAATGGACTAAACACCCCATATTCAACGCCTAGGAATACACCTGACTAGTAAGAATCTTCAAACCCATGGATTTATATGTCTGTAAGAGAATGAAGCGTGTGTACAGCGGCATGAATGCAGCAGAGAAAATCCGATAAATCCCATTATCAAAATGAATTACAAAAACAAAACACAAGGACAGTGAAATAGAGAGCAATTCTTAAATAATTCATTCAGGGCTTGTGATGCAACCTGGATTTACCACATCTACACCCAGAGCTGAGTGAGACATAATGTAGGGCACTTCGGGCTGATAGCATTGGTGAGGTTCGATGAGCAAATGCAGACCCTTTGAAGTCATACTGCATGGTACCCATTCCATGGGTCCCAACTCTCCAGGTTTAAGGGATTCTTCCTTCAGCTAAAACATGCATGGGAAACCCACAGTATGGTGCACAGTGTGACCGGGAAACGTTTTCAAATGCTTCTCAGTTTTCGTCCCCTGGTACTCGGTTTCACCATTCCAGACACTTTACTAACACTCTCCCCGCTTGGGGAGTCAGTGCCTTTAACCTCCTGTTTGGCACAGTTTGCAATTTCTGTGCAAGATGAACAGGAATAGGGAGAACAAATGAGAGACTAGCTGTAGGTGTCTGCACGGGCAAATTTAATGCTCATTTCCCACCAGGAAGAGGAATTAACCAAAGGCTCAGCATGCCGTGCCAGAACCAGATTAGGGCCTGAAGCAATCCTGTGGTTTTGCCCCCAGCTCACAGGAAAGCGAGTTGAAGAAAGGAGCTCGGGGCACTGTAATTCACAAACCTGCAGAGTTATAAATGACAGCTATCGTCCAAAAATATATTGAAATAAGGCTGCAAAGAGGACTTGAACATGCGGCAGAATTCCAGGAATACCATTTCAGGAGGTAGTCGCTAAGTCCTCTGAAGGTATAGGAAAAGAGGCAGAACATCGACAATGATGCACTTGGTCAAAAAGGGCATATGCGTTTTATCCAGGGCCCTCATTAAAGAGGGTAGGACGCTCCCAGCATGCTTCAGTGGCCAACAGAGGGCTCACGTCACCAAGGCGACGTGAGCCAACCAGGCAGGAGTGACCTCACATCAGAGGGCCCACCTCACAGAAGGGTAAGGAACCCAGTCAGGATCAGACTCTTACCAGAGTGCCCACATCAACAAGGGGCTGGGAACCAGGCAGGAGTGTCCTCACACCCATGGGGCCACATCATCGAAAGTTGAGGTACCCAGCACATGTGGCCTCAAACCAGATGACCCACATCACCATGGGTCTCAGAGCGAGGCAGGCAGGATCAACCTCCCAACACATGGCCCATTGTATAAAAAAGGTGAGGAATCTCGCAGTTGGAACCTCCCAGCAGGAGGCCAGGAGCAGCGAGGCTATGGGATCCAGGCCTGACTGAACTCAAAACAGAGGGCCCTCATCATGAAACTGTGAGCAACCCAGACGTTGGGACCTCAGAGCAGAAGGCCCACATTCCCATGTGGTTGGGAACCTGGCAGAAGTGTACTCGCACCACAGGGCGCACAAGAGAGAAATTTGGGAGCCCAGAAGTTAGGGCCTGAGGCCAGAGGGCCCTCATTACCAAGGGGAGGAGACCCCAAGCAGGCACCAACTCCCAACTGAGGGCCCATGTCGCCAAGGTGACGTGCAACAGCCAGGCAGGAGTGACCTCACAGCTGAGGGCCTACCTCACAGAATGGTGAGGAACCCAGCCAGGATAAGACTCTCACCAGAGTGCCCACATCACCAAGGGCATCAGAACCAGGCAGGACTGTCTTCACACCAGGGTGGCCACATCATAGAAAGGTGAGGAACCCAGCACATGTGGCCTAAACCAGAGGACCCAGATCTCCAAGGGGCTCGGAGTGAGGCAGGCAGGAGTAGCCTCACAACACAGGGCCAATAGAATAAAAAAGCTGAGGAATCCTGCAGTGGGAACCTCCCAGCAGGCGGCCCAGAGCACCGTGTCTATGCGATCCAGGCCGCAGTGAACTCACAGCAGAGGGCCCACATCATGAAACTGTGAGCAACCCAGCCGTTGGGACTTCAGAGCAGAAGGCCCACATCCCCATGGGGTTGGGAACATGGCACGAGTGTCCTCGCACCACTTAGCATGTATCAGAAAATGTGGGTACCCAGCAGTTAGGGTCTGACGCCAGAGGGCCCTCATCACCGAGGGGAGGAGGCTCCCAGCAGGCTCCAACTGCCACAAGAGGGCCGACGTTGCCAAGGCGGGGTGTGCCAGCCAGGCAGGAGTGACCTCACAGCAGAGGGCCCACCTCACAGAAGTGTGAGTAACCCAGCCAGGATCAGACTCTCACCAGAGGGCCCACATCACCAAGGGGATAGGAACCAGGCAGGAGTGTCCTCACACCAGTGGGGCCACATCTTCGAAAGCTGAGGGACCCAGCACACGTGGCCTCAAACCAGAGGACACACATCACAAAGGGGCTGGGAGTGAGGCAGGCAGGAGGAGCCTCAAAACAGAGGGCCCATAGAAGGAAAAAGGTGAGGAATCCCACAGTTGGAACCTCCCGGCAGGCGGCCAGGACAAGCGAGGCTATGGGATCCAGGCCGGAGTGAACTCACACCAGAGGGCCCTCATCATGAAACTGAGCAACGTACCTTTGGGACCTCAGAGCAGAAGACCCACATTCCCATGGGGTTGGGAACCTGGCAGGAGTGTACTCGCACCACAGGGCGCACATCAGAAAATTTTGGGAGCCCAGGAGTTAGGGTCTGACGCCAGAGGGCCCTCATTACCGAGGGGAAGAGACTCCCAGCAGGCACCAACTCCCAACTGAGGGCCCACGTCGCCAAGGTGACGTGTGCCAGCCAGGCAGGATTGGCCTCACAGCAGAGGGCCCACCTCACAGAAGTGTGAGGAACACAAACAGGATCAGACTATAGCCAGAGCGGCCACATCACCAAGGGGATGGAAACCAGGCAGGGGTGTCCTCACACCAGTGGGGCCACATCAGCGAAAGGTGAGGAACACAGCACATGTGGCCTCAAACAAGGGGACACACATCACGAGAAGGCTGGGAGTGAGGCATGCAGGAGGAGACTCACAACACAGGGCCCATAGAATAAAAAAGGTGAGGAACCCCGCAGTTGAAAACTCCAAGCAGGTGGCCCAGAGCACCGAGGCTATGGGATCCATGCCGGAGTGAACTCACAGCAGAGGGCCCACATTCTGACACTGTGAGCAACCCAGCCGTTGGGACCACAGAGCAGAAAGCCCACATCCCCATGGGGATGGGACCCTGGCAGGAGTGTACTCGCACGACAGGGCGCACATCAGAAAATTTTGGGAGCCCATGAGTTAGGGCCTGACGCCAGAGGGCCCTCATTACCGAGGGGAGGAGACTCCCAGCAGGCACCAACTCCCAACTGAGGGCCCACATCACCAAGGTGACGTGTGCCAGCCAGGCAGGAGTGACCTCACAGCAGAGGGTCCACCTCCCAGAAGTGTGAGGAATCCAGACAGGATCAGACTCTCACCAGAGGGCCCCCATCACCAAGGGGATGGGAACCAGGCAGGAGTGTCCTCACACCAGTGGGACCACATCAATAAAGGTGAGGTAACCAGTACATGTGGCCTTAAACCAGAGGACCTACATCACAAAAGGGCTGGGAGTGAGTCAGGAAGTTGGAGCATGAAAACTCAGGACCCAAAGAATAAAAAAGTTAAGGAATCCAGCAGTAGGAACCTCCCAGCAGGCGGCTCAGAGCCAGAGTCCATGAGATCTAGGCCTCAGTGAACTAACACCAGAGAGCCAACATCATGAAATGGTGAACAACACAGGTGTTGGGACCTTAGAGCAGAAGGCCCACATGCCCATGGGGATGGGAACCTGGCAGGAGTGCCCTCGCACCACTTAGCACGTATCAGAAAATGTGGGAACCCAGCAGTTAGGGCCTGATGCCAGAGGGCCTCATCACCGAGGGGAGGAGGCTCCCAGGAGGCTCCAACGGCCACCAGAGGGCCGACGTTGCCAAGGCGGGGTGTGCCAGCCAGGCAGGAGTGACCTCACAGCAGAGGGCCCACCTCACAGAAGTGGGAGGAACCCAGCCAGGATCAGACTCTCACCAGAGGGCCCACATCACCAAGAGGATAGGAACCAGGCAGGAGTGTCCTCACACCAGTGGGGCCACATCATCGAAAGGTGAGGGACCCAGCACACGTGGCCTCAAACCAGAGGACACACATCACAAAGGGGCTGGGAGTGAGGCAGGCAGGAGGAGTCTCAAAACAGAGGGCCCATAGAAGGAAAAAGGTGAGGAATCCCGCAGTTGGAACCTCCCCGCAGGTGGCCAGGAGCAGCGAGGCTATGGGGTCCATGCCGGAGTGAACTCACACCAGAGGGCCCTCATCATGAAACTGAGCAACGTACCATTGGGACCTCAGAGCAGAAGACCCACATTCCCATGGGGTTGGGATCCTGGCAGGAGTGTACTCGCACCACAGGGCGCACATCAGAAAATTTTGGGAGCCCAGGAGTTAGGGTCTGAAGCCAGAGGGCCCTCATTACCGAGGGGAGGAGACTCCCAGCAGGCACCAACTCCCAACTGAGGGCCCACGTCGCCAAGTTGACGTGTGCCAGCCAGGCAGGAGGGACCTCACAGCAGAGGGCCTACCTCACAGAAGGGTGAGGAACCCAGCCAGGATAAGACTCTCACCAGAGGGCCCACATCACCAAGGGGATCGGAACAAGGCAGGAGTGTCCTCACACCAGTGTGGCCACATTATAGAAAGGTGAGGAACCCAGCACATGTGGCCTAAACCAGAGGACCCACATTTCCAAGGTGCTCCGAGTGAGGCAGGCAGGAGTAGCCTAACAACACAGGGCCCACAGAATAAAAAATGTGAGGAATCCAGCAGTTTGAACCTCCCAGCAGGTGGCCCAGAGCATGGAGTCTATGGGATCCAGGCCACAGTGAACTCACAGCAGAGGGCCCACATCATGAAACTGTGAGCAACCCAGCCAGTGGGACCTCAGAGCAGAAGGCCCACATCCCCATGGGGATGGGAACCTCGCAGGAGTGTCCTCGCACAACTTAGCACGTATCAGAAAATGTGGGAACCCAGCAGTTATGGCCTGACGCCAGAGGGCCCTCATCACGGAGGAGAGGAGGCTACCAGCAGGCTCCAAATGCCACCAGAGGGCCGACGTCACCAAGGCAATGGGAGCAAGCCAGGCAGGAGTTACCTCACAGCAGAGGGCCCACCTCACAGAAGTGTGAGGAGCCCAAACAGGATCAGACTCTAACCAGAGCGCCCACATCACCAAGGGGATGGAAACCAGGCAGGAGTGTCCTCACACCAGTGGGGCCACATCAGCGAAAGGTGAGGAACACAGCACATGTGGCCTCAAACAAGGGGACACACATCACGAAAGGGCTGGGAGTGAGGCATGCAGGAGGAGACTCACAACAGAGCGCCCATAGAATAAAAAAGGTGAGGAACCCCGCAGTTGGAAGCTCCAAGCAGGTGGCCCAGAGCACCGAGGCTATGGGATCCATGCCGGAGTGAACTCACAGCAGAGGGCCCACATTCTGACACTGTGAGCAACCCAGCGTTTGGGACTTCAGGGCAGAAAGCCCACATCCCCATGGGGATGGGACCCTGGCTGGAGTGTACTCGCATGACAGGGCGCACATCAGAAAATTTTGGGAGCCCATGAGTTAGGGCCTGATGCCAGAGGGCCCTCATTACCGAGGGGAGGAGACTCCAAGCAGGCACCAACTCCCAACTGAGGGCCCACATCGCCAAGGTGACGTGTGCCAGCCAGGCAGGAGTGACCTCACAGCAGAGGGCCCACCTCCCAGAAGTGTGAGGAATCCAGACAGGATCAGACTCTCACCAGAGGGTCCCCATCACCAAGGGGATTGGAACCAGGCAGGAGTGTCCTCACACCACTGAGGCCACATCAATAAAGGTGAGGAAACCTGTACATGTGGCCTTAAACCAGAGGACCTACATCACAAATGGGCTGGGAGTGAGTCAGGAAGTAGGAGCATGAAAACACAGGACCCAAAGAATAAAAAAGGTAAGGAATCCAGCAGTAGGAACCTCCCAGCAGGCCGCTCAGAGCACAGAGGCTATGGGATCTAGGCCTGGGTGAACTAACACCAGAGAGCCAACATCATGAAACGGTGAACAACACAGGTGTTGGGCCTTAGAGCAGAAGGCCCACATGCCCATGGGGATGGGAACCTCGCAGGAGTGTCCTCGCACCACTTAGCACGTATCAGAAAATGTGGGTACCCAGCAGTTAGGGCCTGAGGCAAGAGGGCCCCCATCACTGAGGGGAGGTTCCCAGCAGGCTCCAACTGCCACAAGAGGGCCGATGTTGCCCAGGTGGGGTGTGCCAGCCAGGCAGAAGTGACCTCACAGCAGAGGGCCCCCCTCACAGAAGGGTGAGGAACCCAACCAGGATCAGACTCTAACCAGAGGGCCCACATCATCAAGGGGATAGGAACCAGGCAGGAGTGTCCTCACACCAGTGGGGCCACATCATCGAAAGGCGAGGGACCCAGCATACGTGGCCTCAAACCAGAGGACACACATCACCAAGGGGCTGGGAGTGAGGCAGGCAGGAAGAGTCTCAAAACAGAGGGCCCATAGAAGAAAAAATGTGAGGAATCCCAAAGATGTAACCTCCAAGCAGGTGGCCAGGAGCAGCGAGGCTATGGGATCCAGGCCGGAGAGAACTCGCAGCAGAGGGCCCTCATCATGAAACTGAGCAACCCACGGTTGGGACCTCAGAGCAGAAGGCCCACATTCCCATGGGGTTGGGAACCTGGCAGGAGTGTACTCGAACCACAGGGCGCATATCAGAAAATATTGGGAGCCCAGGAGTTAGGGCCTGACGCCAGAGGGCCCTCATTACTGAGGGGAGGTGACACCCAGCAGGCACCAAATCCCACCAGAGGGCCGACGTCGCCAAGGCGGGGTGTGCCAGCCAGGCAGGAGTGACCTCAGAGAAGAGGGCCCACCTCACAGAAGTGTGAGGAACCCAACCAGGACCAGACTCTCACCGGAGGGCCCACATCACCAAGGGGATGGGAACCAGGCAGGAGTGTCCTCACACCAGTGGGACCACATCAGCCAAAGGTGAGGAGCCCAGCACATGTGGCCTCAAACCACATGACACACATCACCAAGGGGCTAGGAGTGAGGCAGGTGTCTGGAGGGGCACATTTAACTCTAATTTCCCACCAGGAAGTGGAATGAACCAAAGTCTCAGAGTGCCGTGCCGGACCCTGATTACAGCCTGAAGCAAACCTGCGGTTCTGTGGCCAGTTTTCAAGGAAACGAGTTAAGAAAGGAAATCACGGGCACTGTAATTCACAAACCTGCAGAGTTATAAATGACAGCTATTGGCAAAAATATATGGAAGTAAGTCTGCAAAGAGGACTTGAAAACGAGGCAGAATTGCAGGAATCATATTTCAGGAGGTAGATTGGAATTGCATTTAAAGCATGTGAAAAGCGGCAGATCTTTGACAGTGATGCACTTGGACAAAAGTGCGTAAACATTTTTTCCTGAATATATTCAGGAAAAAACACATATGCCCTTTTTGGCCAACCAAGCACTCGAGAAATGGAAATCAGCCCTACAATGAAGTCTCATTTCCCATTCGTCAAAAGGGCCATCTGAAAAAAGTGTAAAAACCAGAAACACAGGACAGGCCATGGAGAACAGGGAGCCTTGTTATGCTGATGGGCCGGATGCAAATAGCCAACAGACACTCTGGAGATGTTTATGGTGTATCCTGAAACATCTGAAAAACAAAGCTACAGACCCTAGGGCACTTCCACTTTTGGCCCTATAGCTTAGGAAAATTAAAATCAACAAGACACAGCCAACACAAAATTTAGGGCTGCTGTGTTTACAAGAACCTTGAGTCCAGTACAAATTAAATATCCCAGAAAGAAAAATATGGATAAAGGAGTTGCGCTACTTACATACAACGGAATATCACTCAGCAATGAAATCAATGTCATCAGGCCTGTAGCAGCAAATTGAGTGGATTTAAGTATGATGATTCTAAGAGAAATAGGTCACACAGAGAAAGATAATTATCATAAGATATCACTAATAGAGAGAGTGTAAACTTGGCTACACATAAACTGAATTCCAAAACCGAACAGAGTCTCACATTTAGATAAAAACTTATGCTTGCTTAAGGGGAAAGTTGAGTTGGGGTGCTGTATAAAACCAGAGATTGAAATTAGCACACATACCGTTCCATAAGCCAAATATGTAATAGACAAGACCTACTCTTTGCTCAACGAAATAGACTCATCCATGGTGTATCACCTCACACCTGTTAGAATGGGCATCATCAGAAAATCTACAAACAACAAATGCTGGAAAGGGTGTGGAGATAAGGAACCCTCTTCCACTATTGTTGGGAATGTAAATTGATACAGTCACTGTGGAGAACATTATGGAGTTTCTTATAAAACTAAGAATAGAATTACCATGTGATACAGCAATCCCACTACTGGGCATATACCCAGACAAAACCATAAATCAAAAAGAGACATTCACCGCAATGTTCATTGCATCACTATTTACAATATCCAGGTAATGGAAGCAACCTAAATGCCCACAGACAGACGAATGCATAAAGATGTGGTACATATATAAAATGGAATATTACTAAGCCATAAAAAGGAATGAAATTGGGTCATTTGTAGAGACGTTGATGGATCTAGAGACTGTCATACAGAGTGAAGTAAGTCAGAAAGAGAAAAACAAATCTTGTCTATTAATGCATATATGTGGAACCTAGAAAAATTGTACAGATGAACCGTTTTGCAAGGCAGAAATAGAGCAACAGATGTAGACAACAAACGTATGGACACCAAGGGGGGAAAGCTGTTGGGGGGTGGTGGTGGGAGGAGTTGAGAGATTGGGATTGGCATGTATACATTTATATGTATAAAATAGATAACCAAAAAGAACCTGCTGTATAAAAAAATAAAATAAAGTTCAAATTACAAAAAGTAAAACAGAAAAAATGTTCTTCCCTTCACATACATGTATTTATATGAATAAATTATTTCCATGCTTATATCTGTAAATACAAAAAAGAGGAATAAAATCTACCTTGAACCAAAAACGAAAAAAAGAAAAAAAAACAGAACCCACCAGTTACACAGAGGAAAACCG
Organism: Delphinapterus leucas; assembly: GCF_059928025.1. NCBI lineage: Eukaryota > Metazoa > Chordata > Mammalia > Artiodactyla > Monodontidae > Delphinapterus > Delphinapterus leucas. The sequence goes on from NW_028322250.1 coordinate 5,145,768, forward strand.
TATCAGGGCACTTGCTCCAGTTGTAAACAATTCTGAAGTTGGTCAGTGGTGGGGAATCATCTCCCATTCAGCCAGCAGGCCCCACGCAACAAGCGTCCTCATTGCAAAGCTGGGGGACCGTGCCGAGGCATCTGTGAGTAAACGTGGGCTGAGCCCCAGGCCAGCTGCTGCTGAAATGTTCCCACCCTTCCCAGGTAAAACACCTGAATATGTACAAGGACTTGAAAGCCTAGAGGAAGGGCCATGGAGCCACATGAGTGACAGCATGCCAGCCGACTTGGTGCCTGCAGGCCAGCCAGGATGGTCCTGGCCCTGGGTGCTCTTCTGGAAGCTTTCCATTTCCCTGCCTGAGATACCCCTGCTGTCCCGGCCCCCACTGCTTTCTTCCTCACTCACCTCTGCCCAGGGAGAAATTCCAGCGGCAGGTATGGGTGACACATCCTCTTCTTTAGCAGGTGGCATCTTGGCAACTGCTGCAGAAAGTCCAGCAGAGCCCCACTCACACTGGGCCACCCACAAAGCCGTGGCCTCTCACTCCCTCCCACCAGTCCAGCCCCAAGACTGCTGACAGGGCAGAGAAAATGGCGTCAGGCACAGCTGCAGGGGCTCTTGCTGCCTGGAGCGGTGTTTATATTGATCTGAACCCAGGCACACCTGGGGAGGGCTGGCCGGCACGGTCGGGCTTCCCAGGCCAGCCAATAATCACCCCTCAGGGGCTCACAGTTGCAGAAACTGGAACTTGCTGAATCGGCCAGGTGCAAGGAACAGGTGTGGGCTCCTGAGAGTCAGGATAGACAAGGGGCTGCAGCTCTGGCTTGTTTTCTAATTATATTATCTGGCCCATGAGTGGGAGACAACTTCAAGAAAACCCTCTCCTAATGAGAGGAACCCAGGAGTCAGGGAGAGGAGGGGTGGCTGGTGGGTGGAGACAGAGGCCTGGTGCCCCGGGTGCAGTGGAAGTCTCTGGAAGACCAGGTGGAGGGAGGCCACACAGAGTGATGCCCAGGGTCACAGACCTGTCGGAGCTGCTGTTTGTTAGTTCAAGTCCTGCTCTGAGGTGCTCTGTGTCAGATCTGAGTGACAGGTGAGCTGGGAGTGCTCTGCAATGAGGGCGATATGCAGGGTTCCTGTGTTCCCAGCCCTGCCATGGTACCTGCAAGGGTAGCTCTGTATCCTGGGAGGGGCCTGACCACGAGAGCCCCATGGGCTGCAGGGGAACCTGCCCAGGGAACCCCATATCCTGGGAGGGGCCTGAACACGAGAGCCCCGTGGGCTGGGGTGGGGGTAGGGTACCTGCCCAGGTGAGCTCCATATCCTGGGATTGGCCTGACCTCGAGAGCCTCATGGGCTGCTGGAGTCCTGGTAAAGGATGTCAGGACAGTCAGTGAAGCCACCGAGGATATACCTCCAGTAGTTCCTAAATCCTACACCCTGCTGGTCATTCTACCAACCACCAGGACATGGTATTCTGTATTAGTCTTCAATGATGCCTTCTTTTGTATTCTATTAGTCCCAGAGTCACAAGAAATTTTGGCTTGTGAGTGGCAGGACTCAACATACAACTAAAACAATACTTCCGGGCCGTGTTGCCCCAAGGGTTCAAAAATTCCCACACCATCTTTGGGGAAAGCTCAGCTAAAGAACTAAAAGTTCTACCTCTGGAAAAGGAAACACTCCTTCAATATGCAGACGACATTCTGATCGCCAGCCCTACTAAGGTGACCTCTGAACTACCAAGCCAATAAAGGATACAAGTTGTCCAAGAAAAAGCTCAAATATCACAGACTACGGTGACCTGCCTGGGCTTCATTCTCACAGAAGGTCGGAGAAGCCCATCCCAGGAAAGGGAAGAAACAATTTACAGCCTTACCCATTTCTGAAACTAGAAGACAGCTTAGGGGTTCCTGGGGAGGCCAGGGTTTGCTGCTTCTGGATCCCTAACTACAGTCTACTAGCTGGGCCTCTATATGAAACACTGAAAGGAAAAGATGATGATCCTTTTGAATAGAATGCAGAAGTGGCCTTTCAAGAATGGAAAGAGCAGTCAATTCAGACCCTTGCCCTGGAACTCCCTAATTTAGCTAAACCCTTTGACCTTTACATTCCTGGTGAACGGTGAATCGCCATTGGAGTATTAGTGCAAAACCTGGGACCACTTGAAATGGAACAATGCAAGAATGCGATCCAGGTAGGATAAACTACGGTCACCAAGGGGCTTGGCCCACTGCCACATCTGGCCAAGATACTGGCAGTATCTGAAAACCTGGAAATCAGCAGCCCAAAAGGCCACCTCCCTCCTAAGGGAAAAGGACCCCACGTGGTGATCCTAACACCCAACCATGCCCTGAAGTTGCAGGGTTGGCTCCATGGGCACACTGACGTTGAGCGAGGAGGCCCTCCAACTCCAACCTCCATAGAGATAACCGGGGCAAAGTGGCACCATGACGACTCCTGTGAAGGTGTCTGCACATGCAAATTTAACGCTCATTTCCCACCAGGAAGAGGAATTAACCAAAGGCTCAGCATGCCGTGCCGGAACCAGATTAGGGCCTGAAGCAATCCTGCGGGTTTGCGGCCAGCTCACAAGAAAGCAAGTTGAAGAAAGGAGCTCAGGGACACTGTAATTCACAAACCTGCAGAGTTATAAATGACAGCTATCACCCAAAAATATATTGGAGGAAGGATGCGAAGAGGATTTGAAAGCGGGGCAGAATGGCAAGAAAACGATTTCAGGGGGTAGACTGGAATTGCATTTAAAGCATAGGAAAAGAGGCAGAACGTCGACAATGATGCACTTGGCCAAAAAGGGCGTATGCGTTTTTTCCTGAATATATTCAGGAAAAAACGCATACGCCCTTTTTGGCCAACCAAGCAAGCATGTTAAAGAAATCTGCACTACAATGAAGTCTCACTGCCCCCCGTTCAAAAGGGCCATCTGAAAAAAGTGTAAAATCCAGAAAGGCAGCACAGGCCATGGAGAGCAGGGAGCCTTGTTATGCTGATGGGCGGGATGTAAATTGCCAACAGCCACTCTGGAGATGTGTATGGTGTTTCCTCAAAAACCTAAAAAACAAAGCAACGGAGCCTACGGCATTACCACTTATTTTCCTATAGCTTAGGGAAATTAAAATCAAAACACACAGCCACCCCAAAGTTTCTGTTTACGGCTCTGTTTACAAGAACCTCGTCTACGGTACAAGTTAAATATCCCAGAAAGCGAAAAATGGATAAAGAAATGTGGTACGTACGTACAAAGGAATATCACTCACCAATGAAATCTATTTCATCAGGCCCGTCGCGGCATAATGAGTGGATTCAGGTACGATGATTCTAAGTGAAATAAGTCACACAGAAAATGAAACATCATAAGTTATCACTAATACACGGAATGTAAACTTGGCTACACATGAACTGAATTACAAAACAGAACAGGGTCTCAAATTTAGAAAACCACCTTATGCTTGCTTAAGGGGAAAAGTGAGTTGGGGTGCTGCATAAAAGCAGAGATAGAAATTAGCACAGATACCTTTCCATAAGCCAAATATGTAATAGTCAAGACCTACCCCTTGCTCAACGAAATGGACTAAACACCTCATATTCAACACCTAGGAATACACCTGACTAGTAAGAATCTTCAAAGCCATGGATTTATATGTCTCCATAAGACAATCAAGCGTGTGTACAGCTGCATGAATGCAGCAGAGAAAATCCAATAAATCCCATTATCAAAATGAATTACAAAAACAAAACACAATGACAGTGAAATAGATAGCAATTCTTAAATAATTCATTCAGGGCATGTGATGCAACCTGGATTTACCACATCTACACCCAGAGCTGAGTGAGACATAAGGTTGGACACTTCGGGCTGATAGCATTGGTGAGGTTCGATGAGCAAATGCAGACCCTTTGAAGTCATACTGCATGGTACCCATTCCATGGGTCCCAACTCTCCAGTTTTAAGGGATTCTTCCTTCAGCTAAAACGTGCATGGGAAACCCACAGTATGGTGCACCGTGTGACCAGGAAACGTTTTCAAATGCATCTCAGTTTTCGTCCCCTTTTACTCGGGTTCACCATTCCAGACCTTTACTAACACTCTCCCCACTTTGAGAGTCAGTGCCTTTAACCTCCTGTTTGGCACAGTTTGCAATTTCTGCGCAAGATGAACAGGAATAGGGAGAACCAATGAGAGACTAGCTGTAGGTGTCTGCACTGGAAATTTAATGCTCATTTCCCACCAGGAAGAGGAATTAACCAATGGCTCAGCATGCCGTGCCGGAACCTGATTAGGGCCTGAAGCAATCCTGCGGGTTTGCGGCCAGCTCACAAGAAAGCAAGTTGAAGAAAGGAGCTCAGGGGCACTGTAATTCACAAACCTGCAGAGTTATAAATGACAGCTATCGTCCAAAAATATATTGAAGGAAGGCTGTGAAGAGGACTTGAAAGCGGGGCAGAATTACAGGAAAACGATTTCAGGGGGTAGACTGGAATTGCATTTAAAGCATAGGAAAAGAGGCAGAACGTCGACAATGATTCAGTTGGCCAAAAAGGGCGTATGCGATTTTTCTTGAATATATTCAGGAAAAAACGCATACGCCCTTTTTGGCCAACCAAGCAAGCATGTTAAAGAAATCTGCACTACAATGAAGTCTCACTGCCCCCCGGTCAAAAGCGCAATCTGAAAAAAGTGTAAAATCCAGAAAGACAGCACAGGCCATGGAGAACATGGAGCCTTGTTATGCTGATGGGCGAGATGTAAATTGCCAACAGCCACTCTGGAGAAGTGTATGGTGTTTCCTCAAAAACCTAAAAAACAAAGCAACGGAGCCTATAGCACTGCCACTTATGGTCCTATAGATTAGGGAAATTAACATCAAAAACACACAGCCACCCCAAAATTTTGGACGGCTCTGTTTACAAGAACCTCGTCTACGGTACAAGTTAAATATCCCAGAATGTGAAAAATGGATAAAGAAGTTGTGGTACGTACGTAAAATGGAATCTCACTCAGCAATGATATCTATGTCATCAGGCCCATCGTGGCATAATGAGTGGATTCAGGTACGATGATTCTAAGTGAAATAAGTCACACAGAAAATGAAACATCATAAGATATCACTAATACACGGAATGTAAACTTGGCTACACATGAACTGAATTACAAAACAGAACAGGGTCTCAAATTTAGAAAACCAACTTATGCTTGCTTAAGGGGAAAAGTGAGTTGGGGTGCTGCATAAAACCCGAGATAGAAATTAGCACAGATACCTTTCCATAAGCCAAATATGTAATAGTCAAGACCTAGCCCTTGCTCAACGAAATGGACTAAACACCCCATATTCAACGCCTAGGAATACACCTGACTAGTAAGTATCTTCAAACCCATGGATTTATATGTCTCCGTAAGAGACTCAAGTGTGTGTACAGCGGCATGAATACAGCAGAGAAAATCCGATAAATCCCATTATCAAAATGAATTACAAAAACAAACACAATGACAGTGAAATAGAGAGCAATTCTTAAATAATTCATTCAGGGCTTGTGATGCAACCTGGATTTACCACATCTACAACCAGAGCTGAGTGAGACATAAGGCTGTACACTTCGGCCTGATAGCATTGGTGAGGTTTGTTGAGAAAATGCAGGCCCTTTGAAGTCATACTGCATGGTACCCATTCCATGGGTCCCAACTCTCCAGGTTTAAGGGATTCTTCCTTCAGCTAAAACATGCATGGGAAACCCACAGTATGGTGCACCGTGTGACCGGGAAACCTTTTCAAATGCATCTCAGTTTTCGTCCCCTTTTACTCGGGTTCACGATTGAAGACCCTTTACTAATACTCTCCCCACTTAGAGAGTCAGTGCCTTTAACCTCCTGTTTGGCACAGTTTGCAATTTCTGCGCAAGATGAACAAGAATAGGGAGAACCAATGAGAGAGTAGCTCTAGGTGTCTGCACGTTCAAATATAACACTCATTTCCCACCAGGAAGAGGAATTTACCAAAGGATCAGCATGCTGTGCCAGAACCAGATTAGGGCATGAAACAATCCTGCGGGTTTGCGGCCAGCTCACAAGAAAGCGAGTAGAAGAAAGGAGCTCAGGCGCACTGTCATTCACAAACCTGCAGAGATATAAATGTCAGCTATTGTCCAAAAATGTATTGAAGTAAGGCTGCGTAGAGGACTTGAAAGCGGGACAGAATTGCAGGAAAACGAGTTCAGGGGCAGACTGGAATTGCATTTAAAGCATAAGGAAAGAGACAGAAAGTCGACAATGATGCACTTGGTCAAAAAGGTCGTATGCGTTTTTTCCTGAATATATTCAAGAAAAAACACATACGCCCTTTTTGGCCAAACAAGCAAGCCTGTAAAGAAATCTGCATTACAATGAAGTCTCACTGCCCCCCTGTCAAAAGGGACATCTGAAAAAAGTGAAAAATCCAGAAAGGCAGGACAGGCCATGGAGAACAGGGAGCCTTGTTATGCTGATGGGCGGGATGTAAATTGCCAACAGCCACTCTGGAGAAGTGTATGGTGTTTCCTCAAACACCTAAAAAACTAAGCAACGGAGCCTATGGCACTTCAACTTATGGTTCTATAGCTTAGGGAAATTAAAATCAAAAAGACACAGCCACCCATAAATTTTGGACGGCTCTGCTTACAAGAACCTCATTTACGGTACAAGTGAAATATCCCAGAAAGCAAAAAATGGATAAAGAAGTTGTTGTACGTACGTACAATGGAATATCACTCAGCAATGAAATCTATGTCATGAGGCCCATCGCGGCATAATGAGTGGATTCAGGTACGATCATTCTAAGTTAACTAAGTCACACAGAAAAAGAAACACCATAAGATATCTCAAATACACGGAATGCAAACATGGCTGCACATGAACTCAATTACAAAACAGAAAAGCGTCTCAAATTTAGAAAACCAACTTATGCTTGCTTAAGGGGAAAGGTGAGTTGTGGTGCTGCATAAAACCAGAGATTGAAATTAGCACAGATACCTTTCCATAAGCAAATATGTAATAGTCAGGACCTACTCCTTGCTCCACGAAATGGACTCAACACCCCATATTCAATACCTAGGAATATACCTGACTAGTAAGAATCTGAAAACCCATGGATTTATATGTCTCCATAAGAGAATCAAGCATGTGTACAGCAGCATAAACGCAACAGTGAAAATCCGATAAATCCCATTATCAAAATAAATTACAAAAACAAAACACAATGACAGTGAAATAGAGAGCAATTCTTAAATAATTCATTCAGGGCTTGTGATGCAACGTGGATTTACCACATCTACACCCCGAGCTGAGTGAGACATAAGGCTGGACACTTCGGGCTGATAGCATTGGTGACGTTCGGTGAGCAAAGGCAACCCTTTGAAGTCATACTGCGTGGTACCCATTCCATGGGTCCCAACTCTCCAGGTTTATGGGATTCTTCCTTCAGGTAAAACATGCATGGGCAACCCAGAATATAGTCCACCGTGTGACCGGGAAACCTTTTTAAATGCGTCTCAGTTTTCGTCCCCTCGTACTCGGTTTTACCATTCCAGACGCTTTACTAACACTCTCCCCACTTGGAGAGTCAGTGCCTTTAACCTCCTGTTTGGCACAGTTTGGAATTTCTGCGCAAGATGAACAGGAATAGGGAGAACCAATGAGAGATTAGCTGTAGGTGTCTGCACGAACAAATTTAACGCTCATTTCCCACCAGGAAGAGGAATTAGCCAAAGGCTCAGCATGCCGTGCCGGAACCAGATTAGGGCCTGAAGCAATCCTGCGGTTTTGCGGCCAGCTCACAAGAAAGCGAGGTGAAGAAAGGAGCTCAGGGGCACTGTAATTCACAAACATGCAGAGTTATAAATGACAGCTATCGTCCAAAAATATATTGAAGTAAGGCTGCAAAGAGGACTTGAACGTGGGGCAGAATTCCAGGAATACTATTTCAGGAGGTAGACGGGAAGTCCTCTGAAAGTATAGGAGAAGAGGTAGAACCTCGACAATGATGCACTTGGTCAAAAAGGGCATATGCGTTTCTTCCAGGGCCCTTATTAAAGAGGGTAGGAGGCTCCCAGCATGCTTCAGTGGCCAACAGAGGGCCTACGTCGCCAAGGCGACATGAGCCATCCAGGCAGGAGTGACCTCACATCAGAGGGCCCACCTCACAGAAGGGTAAGGAACCCAGTCAGGATCAGACTCTCACCAGAGTGCCCACATAACAAGGGGCTGGGAACCAGGCAGGAGTGTCCTCACACCCGTGGGGCCACATCATCGAAAGTTGAGGTACCCAGCACATGTGGCCTCAAACCAGAGGACCCACATCACCATGGGTCTCGGAGCGAGGCAGGCAGGATTAACCTCAAAACACATGGCCCATTGTATAAAAAAGGTGAGGAATCCAGCAGTTGGAACATCCCAGCAGGCGGCCCAGACCACCGAGGCTATGGGATCCAGGCAGTGATGAACTCACAACAGAGGGCCCTCATCGTGATACTGTAAGCAACCCAGCCGTTGTAACCTCAGAGCACAAGGCCCACATCCCCATGTGGAAGGGAACCAAGCAGGAGTGTCATCGCACCAGTGGGCACACATCAGAAAAGGTGGGGAGCCCAGCAGTTAGGGCCGGACGCCAGAGGGCCCTCATCACTGAGGAGAGGAGGCTCCCAGCAAGCTCCAACTGCTACCAGAAGGCCGACGTCTCCAATGCGGGGTGTGCCAGCCAGGCAGGAGTGACCTCAGAGCAGAGGGCCAACCACACAAAAGTGTGAGGAACCCAAAGAGGATCAGACTCTCACCAGAGGGCCCACATCACCAAGGGAATGGAAACCAGGCAGGAGTGTCCTCACACCAGTGGGGCCACATCACCGAAGTGTGACGGACCCAGCACACGTGGCCTCAAACTACAGGACACACATCACCAAGGGGCTGGGAGTGAGGCAGGCAGGAGGAGCCTCCAAACAGAGGGTCCATAGCGTAAAAAAGTGAGGAATCCCGCAGTTGGACCTCCCAGCAGGTGGCCAGGAGCAGCGAGGCTATGGGATCCAGGCCTGACTGAACTCAAAACAGAGGGCCCTCATTATGAAACTGTGAGCAACCCAGCCGTTGGGACCTTAGAGCAGAAGGCCCACATTCCCATGGGGTTGGGATCCTGGCAGGAGTGTACTCGCACCACAGGGCACACATCAGAAAATTTTGGGAGCTCAGGAGTTAGGGTATGACGCCAGAGGGCCCTCATTACCGAGGGGAGGAGACTCCCAGCAGGCACCAACTCCCAACTGAGGGCCCACGTCGCCACGTTGACGTGTGCCAGCCAGGCAGGAGGGACCTCACAGCAGAGGGCCTACTTCACAGAAGGGTGAGGAACCCAGCCAGGATAAGACTCTCACCAGAGGGCCCACATCACCAAGGGGATCGGAACAAGGCAGGAGTGTCCTCACACCAGTGTGGCCACATTATAGAAAGGTGAGGAACCCAGCACATGTGGCCTAAACCAGAGGACCCACATTTCCAAGGTGCTCCGAGTGAGGCAGGCAGGAGTAGCCTAACAACACAGGGCCCACAGAATAAAAAATGTGAGGAATCCAGCAGTTTGAACCTCCCAGCAGGTGGCCCAGAGCATGGAGTCTATGGGATCCAGGCCACAGTGAACTCACAGCAGAGGGCCCACATCATGAAACTGTGAGCAACCCAGCCAGTGGGACCTCAGAGCAGAAGGCCCACATCCCCATGGGGATGGGAACCTCGCAGGAGTGTCCTCGCACAACTTAGCACGTATCAGAAAATGTGGGAACCCAGCAGTTATGGCCTGACGCCAGAGGGCCCTCATCACGGAGGAGAGGAGGCTACCAGCAGGCTCCAAATGCCACCAGAGGGCCGACGTCACCAAGGCAATGGGAGCAAGCCAGGCAGGAGTTACCTCACAGCAGAGGGCCCACCTCACAGAAGTGTGAGGAGCCCAAACAGGATCAGACTCTAACCAGAGCGCCCACATCACCAAGGGGATGGAAACCAGGCAGGAGTGTCCTCACACCAGTGGGGCCACATCAGCAAAAGGTGAGGAACACAGCACATGTGGCCTCAAACAAGGGGACACACATCACGAAAGGGCTGGGAGTGAGGCATGCAGGAGGAGACTCACAACAGAGCGCCCATAGAATAAAAAAGGTGAGGAACCCCGCAGTTGGAAGCTCCAAGCAGGTGGCCCAGAGCACCGAGGCTATGGGATCCATGCCGGAGTGAACTCACAGCAGAGGGCCCACATTCTGACACTGTGAGCAACCCAGCCGTTGGGACCTCAGAGCAGAAAGCCCACATCCCCATGGGGATGGGACCCTGGCTGGAGTGTACTCGCACGACAGGGCGCACATCAGAAAATTTTGGGAGCCCATGAGTTAGGGCCTGACGCCAGAGGGCCCTTATTACTGAGGGGAGGAGACTCCCAGCAGGCACCAACTCACAACTGAGGGCCCACATTGCCAAGGTGACGTGTGCCAGCCAGGCAGGAGTGACCTCACAGCAGAGGACCCACCTCCCAGAAGTGTGAGGAATCCAGACAGGATCAGACTCTCACCAGAGAGCCCCCATCACCAAGGGGATGGGAACCAGGCAGGAGTGTCCTCACACCAGTGGGGCCACATCAATAAAGGTGAGGAAACCGGTACATGTGGCCTTAAACCAGAGGACCTACATCACAAATGGGCTGGGAGTGAGTCAGGAAGTAGGAGCATGAAAACACAGGACCCAAAGAATAAAAAAGGTAAGGAATCCAGCAGTAGGAACCTCCCAGCAGGCCGCTCAGAGAACAGAGGCTATGGGATCTAGGCCTGGGTGAACTAACACCAGAGAGCCAACATCATGAAACGGTGAACATCACAGGTGTTGGGACATTAGAGCAGAAGGCCCACATGCCCATGGGGATGGGAACCTCGCAGGAGTGTCCTCGCACCACTTAGCACGTATCAGAAAATGTGGGTACTCAGAAGTTAGGGCCTGAGGCAAGAGGGCCCCCATCACCGAGGGGAGGTTCCCAGCAGGTTCCAACTGCCACAAGAGGGCCTATGTTGCCCAGGTTGGGTGTGCCAGCCAGGCAGGAGTGACCTCACAGCAGAGGGCCCCCCTCACAGAAGGGTGAGGAACCCAGCCAGGATCAGACTCTCACCAGAGGGCCCACATCACCAAGGGGATAGGAACCAGGCAGGAGTGTCCTCACACCAGTGGGGCCACATCTTCGAAAGCTGAGGGACCCAGCACACGTGGCCTCAAACCAGAGGACACACATCACAAAGGGGCTGGGAGTGAGGCAGGCAGGAGGAGTCTCAAAACAGAGGGCCCATAGAAGGAAAAAGGTGAGGAATCCCGCAGTTGGAACCTCCCCGCAGGTGGCCAGGAGCAGCGAGGCTATGGGGTCCATGCCGGAGTGAACTCACACCAGAGGGCCCTCATCATGAAACTGAGCAACGTACCATTGGGACCTCAGAGCAGAAGACCCACATTCCCATGGGGTTGGGATCCTGGCAGGAGTGTACTCGCACCACAGGGCGCTCATCAGAAAATTTTGGGAGCCCAGGAGTTAGGGTCTGAAGCCAGAGGGCCCTCATTACCGAGGGGAGGAGACTCCCAGCAGGCACCAACTCCCAACTGAGGGCCCACGTCGCCAAGTTGACGTGTGCCAGCCAGGCAGGAGGGACCTCACAGCAGAGGGCCTACCTCACAGAAGGGTGAGGAACCCAGCCAGGATAAGACTCTCACCAGAGGGCCCACATCACCAAGGGGATCGGAACAAGGCAGGAGTGTCCTCACACCAGTGTGGCCACATTATAGAAAGGTGAGGAACCCAGCACATGTGGCCTAAACCAGAGGACCCACATTTCCAAGGTGCTCCGAGTGAGGCAGGCAGGAGTAGCCTAACAACACAGGGCCCACAGAATAAAAAATGTGAGGAATCCAGCAGTTTGAACCTCCCAGCAGGTGGCCCAGAGCATGGAGTCTATGGGATCCAGGCCACAGTGAACTCACAGCAGAGGGCCCACATCATGAAACTGTGAGCAACCCAGCCAGTGGGACCTCAGAGCAGAAGGCCCACATCCCCATGGGGATGGGAACCTCGCAGGAGTGTCCTCGCACAACTTAGCACGTATCAGAAAATGTCGGAACCCAGCAGTTATGGCCTGACGCCAGAGGGCCCTCATCACGGAGGAGAGGAGGCTACCAGCAGGCTCCAAATGCCACCAGAGGGCCGACGTCACCAAGGCAATGGGAGCAAGCCAGGCAGGAGTTACCTCACAGCAGAGGGCCCACCTCACAGAAGTGTGAGGAGCCCAAACAGGATCAGACTCTAACCAGAGCGCCCACATCACCAAGGGGATGGAAACCAGGCAGGAGTGTCCTCACACCAGTGGGGCCACATCAGCGAAAGGTGAGGAACACAGCACATGTGGCCTCAAACAAGGGGACACACATCACGAAAGGGCTGGGAGTGAGGCATGCAGGAGGAGACTCACAACAGAGCGCCCATAGAATAAAAAAGGTGAGGAACCCCGCAGTTGGAAGCTCCAAGCAGGTGGCCCAGAGCACCGAGGCTATGGGATCCATGCCGGAGTGAACTCACAGCAGAGGGCCCACATTCTGACACTGTGAGCAACCCAGCGTTTGGGACTTCAGGGCAGAAAGCCCACATCCCCATGGGGATGGGACCCTGGCTGGAGTGTACTCGCATGACAGGGCGCACATCAGAAAATTTTGGGAGCCCATGAGTTAGGGCCTGATGCCAGAGGGCCCTCATTACCGAGGGGAGGAGACTCCAAGCAGGCACCAACTCCCAACTGAGGGCCCACATCGCCAAGGTGACGTGTGCCAGCCAGGCAGGAGTGACCTCACAGCAGAGGGCCCACCTCCCAGAAGTGTGAGGAATCCAGACAGGATCAGACTCTCACCAGAGGGTCCCCATCACCAAGGGGATGGGCACCAGGCAGGAGTGTCCTCACACCAGTGAGGCCACATCAATAAAGGTGAGGAAACCTGTACATGTGGCCTTAAACCAGAGGACCTACATCACAAATGGGCTGGGAGTGAGTCAGGAAGTAGGAGCATGAAAACACAGGACCCAAAGAATAAAAAAGGTAAGGAATCCAGCAGTAGGAACCTCCCAGCAGGCCGCTCAGAGCACAGAGGCTATGGGATCTAGGCCTGGGTGAACTAACACCAGAGAGCCAACATCATGAAACGGTGAACAACACAGGTGTTGGGCCTTAGAGCAGAAGGCCCACATGCCCATGGGGATGGGAACCTCGCAGGAGTGTCCTCGCACCACTTAGCACGTATCAGAAAATGTGGGTACCCAGCAGTTAGGGCCTGAGGCAAGAGGGCCCCCATCACCGAGGGGAGGTTCCCAGCAGGCTCCAACTGCCACAAGAGGGCCGATGTTGCCCAGGTGGGGTGTGCCAGCCAGGCAGAAGTGACCTCACAGCAGAGGGCCCCCCTCACAGAAGGGTGAGGAACCCAACCAGGATCAGACTCTAACCAGAGGGCCCACATCATCAAGGGGATAGGAACCAGGCAGGAGTGTCCTCACACCAGTGGGGCCACATCATCGAAAGGCGAGGGACCCAGCATACGTGGCCTCAAACCAGAGGACACACATCACCAAGGGGCTGGGAGTGAGGCAGGCAGGAAGAGTCTCAAAACAGAGGGCCCATAGAAGAAAAAATGTGAGGAATCCCAAAGATGTAACCTCCAAGCAGGTGGCCAGGAGCAGCGAGGCTATGGGATCCAGGCCGGAGAGAACTCGCAGCAGAGGGCCCTCATCATGAAACTGAGCAACCCACGGTTGGGACCTCAGAGCAGAAGGCCCACATTCCCATGGGGTTGGGAACCTGGCAGGAGTGTACTCGAACCACAGGGCGCATATCAGAAAATATTGGGAGCCCAGGAGTTAGGGCCTGACGCCAGAGGGCCCTCATTACTGAGGGGAGGTGACACCCAGCAGGCACCAAATCCCACCAGAGGGCCGACGTCGCCAAGGCGGGGTGTGCCAGCCAGGCAGGAGTGACCTCAGAGAAGAGGGCCCACCTCACAGAAGTGTGAGGAACCCAACCAGGACCAGACTCTCACCGGAGGGCCCACATCACCAAGGGGATGGGAACCAGGCAGGAGTGTCCTCACACCAGTGGGACCACATCAGCCAAAGGTGAGGAGCCCAGCACATGTGGCCTCAAACCACATGACACACATCACCAAGGGGCTAGGAGTGAGGCAGGTGTCTGGAGGGGCACATTTAACTCTAATTTCCCACCAGGAAGTGGAATGAACCAAAGTCTCAGAGTGCCGTGCCGGACCCTGATTACAGCCTGAAGCAAACCTGCGGTTCTGTGGCCAGTTTTCAAGGAAACGAGTTAAGAAAGGAAATCACGGGCACTGTAATTCACAAACCTGCAGAGTTATAAATGACAGCTATTGGCAAAAATATATGGAAGTAAGTCTGCAAAGAGGACTTGAAAACGAGGCAGAATTGCAGGAATCATATTTCAGGAGGTAGATTGGAATTGCATTTAAAGCATGTGAAAAGCGGCAGATCTTTGACAGTGATGCACTTGGACAAAAGTGCGTAAACATTTTTTCCTGAATATATTCAGGAAAAAACACATATGCCCTTTTTGGCCAACCAAGCACTCGAGAAATGGAAATCAGCCCTACAATGAAGTCTCATTTCCCATTCGTCAAAAGGGCCATCTGAAAAAAGTGTAAAAACCAGAAACACAGGACAGGCCATGGAGAACAGGGAGCCTTGTTATGCTGATGGGCCGGATGCAAATTGCCAACAGACACTCTGGAGATGTTTATGGTGTATCCTGAAACATCTGAAAAACAAAGCTACAGACCCTAGGGCACTTCCACTTTTGGCCCTATAGCTTAGGAAAATTAAAATCAACAAGACACAGCCAACACAAAATTTAGGGCTGCTGTGTTTACAAGAACCTTGAGTCCAGTACAAATTAAATATCCCAGAAAGAAAAATATGGATAAAGGAGTTGCGCTACTTACATACAACGGAATATCACTCAGCAATGAAATCAATGTCATCAGGCCTGTAGCAGCAAATTGAGTGGATTTAAGTATGATGATTCTAAGAGAAATAGGTCACACAGAGAAAGATAATTATCATAAGATATCACTAATAGAGAGTGTAAACTTGGCTACACATAAACTGAAATACAAAACCGAACAGAGTCTCACATTTAGATAAAAACTTATGCTTGCTTAAGGGGAAAGTTGAGTTGGGGTGCTGTATAAAACCAGAGATTGAAATTAGCACACATACCGTTCCATAAGCCAAATATGTAATAGACAAGACCTACTCTTTGCTCAACGAAATAGACTCATCCATGGTGTATCACCTCACACCTGTTAGAATGGGCATCATCAGAAAATCTACAAACAACAAATGCTGGAAAGGGTGTGGAGATAAGGAACCCTCTTCCACTATTGTTGGGAATGTAAATTGATACAGTCACTGTGGAGAACATTATGGAGTTTCTTATAAAACTAAGAATAGAATTACCATGTGATACAGCAATCCCACTACTGGGCATATACCCAGACAAAACCATAAATCAAAAAGAGACATTCACCGCAATGTTCATTGCATCACTATTTACAATATCCAGGTAATGGAAGCAACCTAAATGCCCACAGACAGACGAATGCATAAAGATGTGGTACATATATAAAATGGAATATTACTAAGCCATAAAAAGGAATGAAATTGGGTCATTTGTAGAGACGTTGATGGATCTAGAGACTGTCATACAGAGTGAAGTAAGTCAGAAAGAGAAAAACAAATCTTGTCTATTAATGCATATATGTGGAACCTAGAAAAATTGTACAGATGAACCGTTTTGCAAGGCAGAAATAGAGCAACAGATGTAGACAACAAACGTATGGACACCAAGGGGGGAAAGCTGTTGGGGGGTGGTGGTGGGAGGAGTTGAGAGATTGGGATTGGCATGTATACATTTATATGTATAAAATAGATAACCAAAAAGAACCTGCTGTATAAAAAAATAAAATAAAGTTCAAATTACAAAAAGTAAAACAGAAAAAATGTTCTTCCCTTCACATACATGTATTTATATGAATAAATTATTTCCATGCTTATATCTGTAAATACAAAAAAGAGGAATAAAATCTACCTTGAACCAAAAACGAAAAAAAGAAAAAAAAACAGAACCCACCAGTTACACAGAGGAAAACCGTATCAGGGCACTTGCTCCAGTTGTAAACAATTCTGAAGTTGGTCAGTGGTGGGGAATCATCTCCCATTCAGCCAGCAGGCCCCACGCAACAAGCGTCCTCATTGCAAAGCTGGGGGACCGTGCCGAGGCATCTGTGAGTAAACGTGGGCTGAGCCCCAGGCCAGCTGCTGCTGAAATGTTCCCACCCTTCCCAGGTAAAACACCTGAATATGTACAAGGACTTGAAAGCCTAGAGGAAGGGCCATGGAGCCACATGAGTGACAGCATGCCAGCCGACTTGGTGCCTGCAGGCCAGCCAGGATGGTCCTGGCCCTGGGTGCTCTTCTGGAAGCTTTCCATTTCCCTGCCTGAGATACCCCTGCTGTCCCGGCCCCCACTGCTTTCTTCCTCACTCACCTCTGCCCAGGGAGAAATTCCAGCGGCAGGTATGGGTGACACATCCTCTTCTTTAGCAGGTGGCATCTTGGCAACTGCTGCAGAAAGTCCAGCAGAGCCCCACTCACACTGGGCCACCCACAAAGCCGTGGCCTCTCACTCCCTCCCACCAGTCCAGCCCCAAGACTGCTGACAGGGCAGAGAAAATGGCGTCAGGCACAGCTGCAGGGGCTCTTGCTGCCTGGAGCGGTGTTTATATTGATCTGAACCCAGGCACACCTGGGGAGGGCTGGCCGGCACGGTCGGGCTTCCCAGGCCAGCCAATAATCACCCCTCAGGGGCTCACAGTTGCAGAAACTGGAACTTGCTGAATCGGCCAGGTCCAAGGAACAGGTGTGGGCTCCTGAGAGTCAGGATAGACAAGGGGCTGCAGCTCTGGCTTGTTTTCTAATTATATTATCTGGCCCATGAGTGGGAGACAACTTCAAGAAAACCCTCTCCTAATGAGAGGAACCCAGGAGTCAGGGAGAGGAGGGGTGGCTGGTGGGTGGAGACAGAGGCCTGGTGCCCCGGGTGCAGTGGAAGTCTCTGGAAGACCAGGTGGAGGGAGGCCACACAGAGTGATGCCCAGGGTCACAGACCTGTCGGAGCTGCTGTTTGTTAGTTCAAGTCCTGCTCTGAGGTGCTCTGTGTCAGATCTGAGTGACAGGTGAGCTGGGAGTGCTCTGCAATGAGGGCGATATGCAGGGTTCCTGTGTTCCCAGCCCTGCCATGGTACCTGCAAGGGTAGCTCTGTATCCTGGGAGGGGCCTGACCACGAGAGCCCCATGGGCTGCAGGGGAACCTGCCCAGGGAACCCCATATCCTGGGAGGGGCCTGAACACGAGAGCCCCGTGGGCTGGGGTGGGGGTAGGGTACCTGCCCAGGTGAGCTCCATATCCTGGGATTGGCCTGACCTCGAGAGCCTCATGGGCTGCTGGAGTCCTGGTAAAGGATGTCAGGACAGTCAGTGAAGCCACCGAGGATATACCTCCAGTAGTTCCTAAATCCTACACCCTGCTGGTCATTCTACCAACCACCAGGACATGGTATTCTGTATTAGTCTTCAATGATGCCTTCTTTTGTATTCTATTAGTCCCAGAGTCACAAGAAATTTTGGCTTGTGAGTGGCAGGACTCAACATACAACTAAAACAATACTTCCGGGCCGTGTTGCCCCAAGGGTTCAAAAATTCCCACACCATCTTTGGGGAAAGCTCAGCTAAAGAACTAAAAGTTCTACCTCTGGAAAAGGAAACACTCCTTCAATATGCAGACGACATTCTGATCGCCAGCCCTACTAAGGTGACCTCTGAACTACCAAGCCAATAAAGGATACAAGTTGTCCAAGAAAAAGCTCAAATATCACAGACTACGGTGACCTGCCTGGGCTTCATTCTCACAGAAGGTCGGAGAAGCCCATCCCAGGAAAGGGAAGAAACAATTTACAGCCTTACCCATTTCTGAAACTAGAAGACAGCTTAGGGGTTCCTGGGGAGGCCAGGGTTTGCTGCTTCTGGATCCCTAACTACAGTCTACTAGCTGGGCCTCTATATGAAACACTGAAAGGAAAAGATGATGATCCTTTTGAATAGAATGCAGAAGTGGCCTTTCAAGAATGGAAAGAGCAGTCAATTCAGACCCTTGCCCTGGAACTCCCTAATTTAGCTAAACCCTTTGACCTTTACATTCCTGGTGAACGGTGAATCGCCATTGGAGTATTAGTGCAAAACCTGGGACCACTTGAAATGGAACAATGCAAGAATGCGATCCAGGTAGGATAAACTACGGTCACCAAGGGGCTTGGCCCACCGCCACATCTGGCCAAGATACTGGCAGTATCTGAAAACCTGGAAATCAGCAGCCCAAAAGGCCACCTCCCTCCTAAGGGAAAAGGACCCCACGTGGTGATCCTAACACCCAACCATGCCCTGAAGTTGCAGGGTTGGCTCCATGGGCACACTGACGTTGAGCGAGGAGGCCCTCCAACTCCAACCTCCATAGAGATAACCGGGGCAAAGTGGCACCATGACGACTCCTGTGAAGGTGTCTGCACATGCAAATTTAACGCTCATTTCCCACCAGGAAGAGGAATTAACCAAAGGCTCAGCATGCCGTGCCGGAACCAGATTAGGGCCTGAAGCAATCCTGCGGGTTTGCGGCCAGCTCACAAGAAAGCAAGTTGAAGAAAGGAGCTCAGGGACACTGTAATTCACAAACCTGCAGAGTTATAAATGACAGCTATCACCCAAAAATATATTGGAGGAAGGATGCGAAGAGGATTTGAAAGCGGGGCAGAATGGCAAGAAAACGATTTCAGGGGGTAGACTGGAATTGCATTTAAAGCATAGGAAAAGAGGCAGAACGTCGACAATGATGCACTTGGCCAAAAAGGGCGTATGCGTTTTTTCCTGAATATATTCAGGAAAAAACGCATACGCCCTTTTTGGCCAACCAAGCAAGCATGTTAAAGAAATCTGCACTACAATGAAGTCTCACTGCCCCCCGTTCAAAAGGGCCATCTGAAAAAAGTGTAAAATCCAGAAAGGCAGCACAGGCCATGGAGAGCAGGGAGCCTTGTTATGCTGATGGGCGGGATGTAAATTGCCAACAGCCACTCTGGAGATGTGTATGGTGTTTCCTCAAAAACCTAAAAAACAAAGCAACGGAGCCTACGGCATTACCACTTATTTTCCTATAGCTTAGGGAAATTAAAATCAAAACACACAGCCACCCCAAAGTTTCTGTTTACGGCTCTGTTTACAAGAACCTCGTCTACGGTACAAGTTAAATATCCCAGAAAGCGAAAAATGGATAAAGAAATGTGGTACGTACATACAAAGGAATATCACTCACCAATGAAATCTATTTCATCAGGCCCGTCGCGGCATAATGAGTGGATTCAGGTACGATGATTCTAAGTGAAATAAGTCACACAGAAAATGAAACATCATAAGTTATCACTAATACACGGAATGTAAACTTGGCTACACATGAACTGAATTACAAAACAGAACAGGGTCTCAAATTTAGAAAACCACCTTATGCTTGCTTAAGGGGAAAAGTGAGTTGGGGTGCTGCATAAAAGCAGAGATAGAAATTAGCACAGATACCTTTCCATAAGCCAAATATGTAATAGTCAAGACCTACCCCTTGCTCAACGAAATGGACTAAACACCTCATATTCAACACCTAGGAATACACCTGACTAGTAAGAATCTTCAAACCCATGGATTTATATGTCTCCATAAGACAATCAAGCGTGTGTACAGCTGCATGAATGCAGCAGAGAAAATCCAATAAATCCCATTATCAAAATGAATTACAAAAACAAAACACAATGACAGTGAAATAGAGAGCAATTCTTAAATAATTCATTCAGGGCATGTGATGCAACCTGGATTTACCACATCTACACCCAGAGCTGAGTGAGACATAAGGTTGGACACTTCGGGCTGATAGCATTGGTGAGGTTCGATGAGCAAATGCAGACCCTTTGAAGTCATACTGCATGGTACCCATTCCATGGGTCCCAACTCTCCAGTTTTAAGGGATTCTTCCTTCAGCTAAAACGTGCATGGGAAACCCACAGTATGGTGCACCGTGTGACCAGGAAACGTTTTCAAATGCATCTCAGTTTTCGTCCCCTTTTACTCGGGTTCACCATTCCAGACCTTTACTAACACTCTCCCCACTTTGAGAGTCAGTGCCTTTAACCTCCTGTTTGGCACAGTTTGCAATTTCTGCGCAAGATGAACAGGAATAGGGAGAACCAATGAGAGACTAGCTGTAGGTGTCTGCACTGGAAATTTAATGCTCATTTCCCACCAGGAAGAGGAATTAACCAATGGCTCAGCATGCCGTGCCGGAACCTGATTAGGGCCTGAAGCAATCCTGCGGGTTTGCGGCCAGCTCACAAGAAAGCAAGTTGAAGAAAGGAGCTCAGGGGCACTGTAATTCACAAACCTGCAGAGTTATAAATGACAGCTATCGTCCAAAAATATATTGAAGGAAGGCTGTGAAGAGGACTTGAAAGCGGGGCAGAATTACAGGAAAACGATTTCAGGGGGTAGACTGGAATTGCATTTAAAGCATAGGAAAAGAGGCAGAACGTCGACAATGATTCAGTTGGCCAAAAAGGGCGTATGCGATTTTTCTTGAATATATTCAGGAAAAAACGCATACGCCCTTTTTGGCCAACCAAGCAAGCATGTTAAAGAAATCTGCACTACAATGAAGTCTCACTGCCCCCCGGTCAAAAGCGCAATCTGAAAAAAGTGTAAAATCCAGAAAGACAGCACAGGCCATGGAGAACATGGAGCCTTGTTATGCTGATGGGCGAGATGTAAATTGCCAACAGCCACTCTGGAGAAGTGTATGGTGTTTCCTCAAAAACCTAAAAAACAAAGCAACGGAGCCTATAGCACTGCCACTTATGGTCCTATAGATTAGGGAAATTAACATCAAAAACACACAGCCACCCCAAAATTTTGGACGGCTCTGTTTACAAGAACCTCGTCTACGGTACAAGTTAAATATCCCAGAATGTGAAAAATGGATAAAGAAGTTGTGGTACGTACGTAAAATGGAATCTCACTCAGCAATGATATCTATGTCATCAGGCCCATCGTGGCATAATGAGTGGATTCAGGTACGATGATTCTAAGTGAAATAAGTCACACAGAAAATGAAACATCATAAGATATCACTAATACACGGAATGTAAACTTGGCTACACATGAACTGAATTACAAAACAGAACAGGGTCTCAAATTTAGAAAACCAACTTATGCTTGCTTAAGGGGAAAAGTGAGTTGGGGTGCTGCATAAAACCCGAGATAGAAATTAGCACAGATACCTTTCCATAAGCCAAATATGTAATAGTCAAGACCTAGCCCTTGCTCAACGAAATGGACTAAACACCCCATATTCAACGCCTAGGAATACACCTGACTAGTAAGTATCTTCAAACCCATGGATTTATATGTCTCCGTAAGAGACTCAAGTGTGTGTACAGCGGCATGAATACAGCAGAGAAAATCCGATAAATCCCATTATCAAAATGAATTACAAAAACAAACACAATGACAGTGAAATAGAGAGCAATTCTTAAATAATTCATTCAGGGCTTGTGATGCAACCTGGATTTACCACATCTACAACCAGAGCTGAGTGAGACATAAGGCTGTACACTTCGGCCTGATAGCATTGGTGAGGTTCGTTGAGAAAATGCAGGCCCTTTGAAGTCATACTGCATGGTACCCATTCCATGGGTCCCAACTCTCCAGGTTTAAGGGATTCTTCCTTCAGCTAAAACATGCATGGGAAACCCACAGTATGGTGCACCGTGTGACCGGGAAACCTTTTCAAATGCATCTCAGTTTTCGTCCCCTTTTACTCGGGTTCACGATTGAAGACCCTTTACTAATACTCTCCCCACTTAGAGAGTCAGTGCCTTTAACCTCCTGTTTGGCACAGTTTGCAATTTCTGCGCAAGATGAACAAGAATAGGGAGAACCAATGAGAGACTAGCTCTAGGTGTCTGCACGTTCAAATATAACACTCATTTCCCACCAGGAAGAGGAATTTACCAAAGGATCAGCATGCTGTGCCGGAACCAGATTAGGGCATGAAACAATCCTGCGGGTTTGCGGCCAGCTCACAAGAAAGCGAGTAGAAGAAAGGAGCTCAGGCGCACTGTCATTCACAAACCTGCAGAGATATAAATGTCAGCTATTGTCCAAAAATGTATTGAAGTAAGGCTGCGTAGAGGACTTGAAAGCGGGACAGAATTGCAGGAAAACGAGTTCAGGGGCAGACTGGAATTGCATTTAAAGCATAAGGAAAGAGACAGAAAGTCGACAATGATGCACTTGGTCAAAAAGGTCGTATGCGTTTTTTCCTGAATATATTCAAGAAAAAACACATACGCCCTTTTTGGCCAAACAAGCAAGCCTGTAAAGAAATCTGCATTACAATGAAGTCTCACTGCCCCCCTGTCAAAAGGGACATCTGAAAAAAGTGAAAAATCCAGAAAGGCAGGACAGGCCATGGAGAACAGGGAGCCTTGTTATGCTGATGGGCGGGATGTAAATTGCCAACAGCCACTCTGGAGAAGTGTATGGTGTTTCCTCAAACACCTAAAAAACTAAGCAACGGAGCCTATGGCACTTCAACTTATGGTTCTATAGCTTAGGGAAATTAAAATCAAAAAGACACAGCCACCCATAAATTTTGGACGGCTCTGCTTACAAGAACCTCATTTACGGTACAAGTGAAATATCCCAGAAAGCAAAAAATGGATAAAGAAGTTGTTGTACGTACGTACAATGGAATATCACTCAGCAATGAAATCTATGTCATGAGGCCCATCGCGGCATAATGAGTGGATTCAGGTACGATCATTCTAAGTTAACTAAGTCACACAGAAAAAGAAACACCATAAGATATCTCAAATACACGGAATGCAAACATGGCTGCACATGAACTCAATTACAAAACAGAAAAGCGTCTCAAATTTAGAAAACCAACTTATGCTTGCTTAAGGGGAAAGGTGAGTTGTGGTGCTGCATAAAACCAGAGATTGAAATTAGCACAGATACCTTTCCATAAGCAAATATGTAATAGTGAGGACCTACTCCTTGCTCCACGAAATGGACTCAACACCCCATATTCAATACCTAGGAATATACCTGACTAGTAAGAATCTGAAAACCCATGGATTTATATGTCTCCATAAGAGAATCAAGCATGTGTACAGCAGCATAAACGCAACAGTGAAAATCCGATAAATCCCATTATCAAAATAAATTACAAAAACAAAACACAATGACAGTGAAATAGAGAGCAATTCTTAAATAATTCATTCAGGGCTTGTGATGCAACGTGGATTTACCACATCTACACCCCGAGCTGAGTGAGACATAAGGCTGGACACTTCGGGCTGATAGCATTGGTGACGTTCGGTGAGCAAAGGCAACCCTTTGAAGTCATACTGCGTGGTACCCATTCCATGGGTCCCAACTCTCCAGGTTGAAGGGATTCTTCCTTCAGGTAAAACATGCATGGGCAACCCAGAATATGGTCCACCGTGTGACCGGGAAACCTTTTTAAATGCGTCTCAGTTTTCGTCCCCTCGTACTCGGTTTTACCATTCCAGACGCTTTACTAACACTCTCCCCACTTGGAGAGTCAGTGCCTTTAACCTCCTGTTTGGCACAGTTTGGAATTTCTGCGCAAGATGAACAGGAATAGGGAGAACCAATGAGAGATTAGCTGTAGGTGTCTGCACGAACAAATTTAACGCTCATTTCCCACCAGGAAGAGGAATTAGCCAAAGGCTCAGCATGCCGTGCCGGAACCAGATTAGGGCCTGAAGCAATCCTGCGGTTTTGCGGCCAGCTCACAAGAAAGCGAGGTGAAGAAAGGAGCTCAGGGGCACTGTAATTCACAAACATGCAGAGTTATAAATGACAGCTATCGTCCAAAAATATATTGAAGTAAGGCTGCAAAGAGGACTTGAACGTGGGGCAGAATTCCAGGAATACTATTTCAGGAGGTAGACGGGAAGTCCTCTGAAAGTATAGGAGAAGAGGTAGAACCTCGACAATGATGCACTTGGTCAAAAAGGGCATATGCATTTCTTCCAGGGCCCTTATTAAAGAGGGTAGGAGGCTCCCAGCATGCTTCAGTGGCCAACAGAGGGCCTACGTCGCCAAGGCGACATGAGCCATCCAGGCAGGAGTGACCTCACATCAGAGGGCCCACCTCACAGAAGGGTAAGGAACCCAGTCAGGATCAGACTCTCACCAGAGTGCCCACATAAGCAAGGGGCTGGGAACCAGGCAGGAGTGTCCTCACACCCGTGGGGCCACATCATCGAAAGTTGAGGTACCCAGCACATGTGGCCTCAAACCAGAGGACCCACATCACCATGGGTCTCGGAGCGAGGCAGGCAGGATTAACCTCAAAACACATGGCCCATTGTATAAAAAAGGTGAGGAATCCAGCAGTTGGAACATCCCAGCAGGCGGCCCAGACCACCGAGGCTATGGGATCCAGGCAGTGATGAACTCACAACAGAGGGCCCTCATCGTGATACTGTAAGCAACCCAGCCGTTGTAACCTCAGAGCACAAGGCCCACATCCCCATGTGGAAGGGAACCAAGCAGGAGTGTCATCGCACCAGTGGGCACACATCAGAAAAGGTGGGGAGCCCAGCAGTTAGGGCCGGACGCCAGAGGGCCCTCATCACTGAGGAGAGGAGTCTCCCAGCAAGCTCCAACTGCTACCAGAAGGCCGACGTCTCCAATGCGGGGTGTGCCAGCCAGGCAGGAGTGACCTCAGAGCAGAGGGCCAACCACACAAAAGTGTGAGGAACCCAAAGAGGATCAGACTCTCACCAGAGGGCCCACATCACCAAGGGAATGGAAACCAGGCAGGAGTGTCCTCACACCAGTGGGGCCACATCACCGAAATGTGACGGACCCAGCACACGTGGCCTCAAACTACAGGACACACATCACCAAGGGGCTGGGAGTGAGGCAGGCAGGAGGAGCCTCCAAACAGAGGGTCCATAGCGTAAAAAAGGTGAGGAATCCCGCAGTTGGACCTCCCAGCAGGTGGCCAGGAGCAGCGAGGCTATGGGATCCAGGCCTGACTGAACTCAAAACAGAGGGCCCTCATTATGAAACTGTGAGCAACCCAGCCGTTGGGACCTTAGAGCAGAAGGCCCACATTCCCATGGGGTTGGGATCCTGGCAGGAGTGTACTCGCACCACAGGGCACACATCAGAAAATTTTGGGAGCTCAGGAGTTAGGGTATGACACCAGAGGGCCCTCATTACCGAGGGGAGGAGACTCCCAGCAGGCACCAACTCCCAACTGAGGGCCCACGTCGCCAAGTTGACGTGTGCCAGCCAGGCAGGAGGGACCTCACAGCAGAGGGCCTACTTCACAGAAGGGTGAGGAACCCAGCCAGGATAAGACTCTCACCAGAGGGCCCACATCACCAAGGGGATCGGAACAAGGCAGGAGTGTCCTCACACCAGTGTGGCCACATTATAGAAAGGTGAGGAACCCAGCACATGTGGCCTAAACCAGAGGACCCACATTTCCAAGGTGCTCCGAGTGAGGCAGGCAGGAGTAGCCTAACAACACAGGGCCCACAGAATAAAAAATGTGAGGAATCCAGCAGTTTGAACCTCCCAGCAGGTGGCCCAGAGCATGGAGTCTATGGGATCCAGGCCACAGTGAACTCACAGCAGAGGGCCCACATCATGAAACTGTGAGCAACCCAGCCAGTGGGACCTCAGAGCAGAAGGCCCACATCCCCATGGGGATGGGAACCTCGCAGGAGTGTCCTCGCACAACTTAGCACGTATCAGAAAATGTGGGAACCCAGCAGTTATGGCCTGACGCCAGAGGGCCCTCATCACGGAGGAGAGGAGGCTACCAGCAGGCTCCAAATGGCACCAGAGGGCCGACGTCACCAAGGCAATGGGAGCAAGCCAGGCAGGAGTTACCTCACAGCAGAGGGCCCACCTCACAGAAGTGTGAGGAGCCCAAACAGGATCAGACTCTAACCATAGCGCCCACATCACCAAGGGGATGGAAACCAGGCAGGAGTGTCCTCACACCAGTGGGGCCACATCAGCAAAAGGTGAGGAACACAGCACATGTGGCCTCAAACAAGGGGACACACATCACGAAAGGGCTGGGAGTGAGGCATGCAGGAGGAGACTCACAACAGAGCGCCCATAGAATAAAAAAGGTGAGGAACCCCGCAGTTGGAAGCTCCAAGCAGGTGGCCCAGAGCACCGAGGCTATGGGATCCATGCCGGAGTGAACTCACAGCAGAGGGCCCACATTCTGACACTGTGAGCAACCCAGCCATTGGGACCTCAGAGCAGAAAGCCCACATCCCCATGGGGATGGGACCCTGGCTGGAGTGTACTCGCATGACAGGGCGCACATCAGAAAATTTTGGGAGCCCATGAGTTAGGGCCTGACGCCAGAGGGCCCTCATTACTGAGGGGAGGAGACTCCCAGCAGGCACCAACTCACAACTGAGGGCCCACATCGCCAAGGTGACGTGTGCCAGCCAGGCAGGAGTGACCTCACAGCAGAGGGCCCACCTCCCAGAAGTGTGAGGAATCCAGACAGGATCAGACTCTCACCAGAGAGCCCCCATCACCAAGGGGATGGGAACCAGGCAGGAGTGTCCTCACACCAGTGGGGCCACATCAATAAAGGTGAGGAAACCGGTACATGTGGCCTTAAACCAGAGGACCTACATCACAAATGGGCTGGGAGTGAGTCAGGAAGTAGGAGCATGAAAACACAGGACCCAAAGAATAAAAAAGGTAAGGAATCCAGCAGTAGGAACCTCCCAGCAGGCCGCTCAGAGAACAGAGGCTATGGGATCTAGGCCTGGGTGAACTAATACCAGAGAGCCAACATCATGAAACGGTGAACAACACAGGTGTTGGGACATTAGAGCAGAAGGCCCACATGCCCATGGGGATGGGAATCTCGCAGGAGTGTCCTCGCACCACTTAGCACGTATCAGAAAATGTGGGTACTCAGCAGTTAGGTTCTGAGGCAAGAGGGCGCCCATCACCGAGGGGAGGTTCCCAGCAGGTTCCAACTGCCACAAGAGGGCCTATGTTGCCCAGGTTGGGTGTGCCAGACAGGCAGGAGTGACCTCACAGCAGAGGGCCCCCCTCACAGAAGGGTGAGGAACCCAGCCAGGATCAGACTCTCACCAGAGGGCCCACATCATCAAGGGGATAGGAACCAGGCAGGAGTGTCCTCACACCAGAGGGGCCACATCATCGAAAGGCGAGGGACCCAGCACACGTGGCCTCAAACCAGAGGACACACATCACCAAGGGGCTGGGAGTGAGGCAGGCAAGAGGAGTCTCAAAACAGAGGGCCCATAGAAGGAAAAAGGTGAGGAATCCCGCAGTTGGAACCTCCCCGCAGGTGGCCAGGAGCAGCGAGGCTATGGGGTCCATGCCGGAGTGAACTCACACCAGAGGGCCCTCATCATGAAACTGAGCAACGTACCATTGGGACCTCAGAGCAGAAGACCCACATTCCCATGGGGTTGGGATCCTGGCAGGAGTGTACTCGCACCACAGGGCGCACATCAGAAAATTTTGGGAGCCCAGGAGTTAGGGTCTGACGCCAGAGGGCCCTCATTACCGAGGGGAGGAGACTCCCAGCAGGCACCAACTCCCAACTGAGGGCCCACGTCGCCACGTTGACGTGTGCCAGCCAGGCAGGAGTGACCTCACAGGAGAGGGCCTACCTCACAGAAGGGTGAGGAACCCAGCCAGGATAAGACTCTCACCAGAGGGCCCACATCACCAAGGGGATCGGAACAAGGCAGGAGTGTCCTCACACCAGTGTGGCCACATTATAGAAAGGTGAGGAACCCAGCACATGTGGCCTAAACCAGAGGACCCACATTTCCAAGGTGCTCCGAGTGAGGCAGGCAGGGGTAGCCTAACAACACAGGGCCCAGAGAATAAAAAATGTGAGGAATCCAGCAGTTTGAACCTCCCAGCAGGTGGCCCAGAGCATGGAGTCTATGGGATCCAGGCCACAGTGAACTCACAGCAGAGGGCCCACATCATGAAACTGTGAGCAACCCAGCCAGTGGGACCTCAGAGCAGAAGGTCCACATCCCCATGGGGATGGGAACCTCGCAGGAGTGTCCTCGCACAACTTAGCACGTATCAGAAAATGTGGGAACCCAGCAGTTATGGCCTGGCGCCAGAGGGCCCTCATCACGGAGGAGAGGAGGCTACCAGCAGGCTCCAAATGCCACCAGAGGGCCGACGTCACCAAGGCAATGGGAGCAAGCCAGGCAGGAGTTACCTCACAGCAGAGGGCCCACCTCACAGAAGTGTGAGGAGCCCAAACAGGATCAGACTCTAACCAGAGCGCCCACATCACCAAGGGGATGGAAACCAGGCAGGAGTGTCCTCACACCAGTGGGGCCACATCAGCGAAAGGTGAGGAACACAGCACATGTGGCCTCAAACAAGGGGACACACATCACGAAAGGGCTGGGAGTGAGGCATGCAGGAGGAGACTCACAACAGAGCGCCCATAGAATAAAAAAGGTGAGGAACCCCGCAGTTGGAAGCTCCAAGCAGGTGGCCCAGAGCACCGAGGCTATGGGATCCATGCCGGAGTGAACTCACAGCAGAGGGCCCACATTCTGACACTGTGAGCAACCCAGACGTTGGGACCTCAGGGCAGAAAGCCCACATCCCCATGGGGATGGGACCCTGGCTGGAGTGTACTCGCCCGACAGGGCGCACATCAGAAAATTTTGGGAGCCCATGAGTTAGGGCCTGACGCCAGAGGGCCCTCATTACCGAGGGGAGGAGATACCCAGCAGGCACCAACTCCCAACTGAGGGCCCACATCACCAAGGTGACGTGTGCCAGCCAGGCAGGAGTGACCTCACAGCAGAGGGCTCACCTCACAGAAGTGTGAGGAATCCAGACAGGATCAGACTCTCACCAGAGGGCCCCCATCACCAAGGGGATGGGAACCAGGCAGGAGTGTCCTCACACCAGTGGGGCCACATCAATAAAGGTGAGGAAACCGGTACATGTGGCCTTAAACCAGAGGACCTACATCACAAATGGGCTGGGAGTGAATCAGGAAGTAGGAGCATGAAAACACAGGACCCAAAGAATAAAAAAGGTAAGGAATCCAGCAGTAGGAACCTCCCAGCAGGCCGCTCAGAGCACAGAGGCTATGGGATCTAGGCCTGGGTGAACTAACACCAGAGAGCCAACATCATGAAACGGTGAACAACACAGGTGTTGGGACCTTAGAGCAGAAGGCCCACATGCCCATGGGGATGGGAACCTCGCAGGAGTGTCCTCGCACCACTTAGCACGTATCAGAAAATGTGGGTACCCAGCAGTTAGGGCCTGAGGCAAGAGGGCCCCCATCACCGAGGGGAGGTTCCCAGCAGGCTCCAACTGCCACAAGAGGGCCGATGTTGCCCAGGTGGGGTGTGCCAGCCAGGCAGGAGTGACCTCACAGCAGAGGGCCCCCCTCACAGAAGGGTGAGGAACCCAGACAGTATCAGACTCTCACCAGAGGGCCCACATCATCAAGGGGATAGGAACCAGGCAGGAGTGTCCTCACACCAGTGGGGCCACATCATCGAAAGGCGAGGGACCCAGCATACGTGGCCTCAAACCAGAGGACACACATCACCAAGGGGCTGGGAGTGAGGCAGGCAGGAGGAGTCTCAAAACAGAGGGCCCATAGAAGAAAAAAGGTGAGGAATCCCGCAGTTGTAACCTCCCAGCAGGTGGCCAGGAGCAGCCAGGCTATGGGATCCAGGCCGGAGAGAACTCACAGCAGAGGGCCCTCATCATGAAACTGAGCAACCCACGGTTGGGACCTCAGAGCAGAAGGCCCACATTCCCATGGGGTTGGGAACCTGGCAGGAGTGTACTCGAACCACAGGGCGCATATCAGAAAATATTGGGAGCCCAGGAGTTAGCGCCTGACGCCAGAGGGCCCTCATTACCGAGGGGAGGAGACACCCAGCAGGCACCAAATCCCACCAGAGAGCCGACGTCGCCAAGGCGGGGTGTGCCAGCCAGGCAGGAGTGACCTCAGAGAAGAGGGCCCACCTCACAGAAGTGTGAGGAACCCAACCAGGACCAGACTCTCACCGGAGGGCCCACATCACCAAGGGGATGGGAACCAGGCAGGAGTGTCCTCACACCAGTGGGACCACATCAGCCAAAGGTGAGGAGCCCAGCACATGTGGCCTCAAACCACATGACACACATCACCAAGGGGCTAGGAGTGAGGCAGGTGTCTGGAGGGGCACATTTAACTCTAATTTCCCACCAGGAAGTGGAATGAACCAAAGTCTCAGAGTGCCGTGCCGGACCCTGATTACGGCCTGAAGCAAACCTGCGGTTCTGTGGCCAGTTTTCAAGGAAACGAGTTAAGAAAGGAAATCACGGGCACTGTAATTCACAAACCTGCAGTGTTATAAATGACAGTTATTGGCAAAATTATATGGAAGTAAGTCTGCAAGGAGGACTTGAAAACGAGGCAGAATTGCAGGAATCATATTTCAGGAGGTAGATTGGAATTGCATTTAAAGCATGTGAAAAGCGGCAGATCTTTGACAGTGATGCACTTGGACAAAAGTGCGTAAACATTTTTTCCTGAATATATTCAGGAAAAAACACATATGCCCTTTGTGGCCAACCAAGCACTCGAGCAATGGAAATCCGCACTACAATGAAGTCTCATTTCCCATTCGTCAAAAGGGCCATCTGAAAAAAGTGTAAAAACCAGAAACACAGGACAGGCCATGAAGAACAGGGAGCCTTGTTATGCTGATGGGCGGGATGTAAATTGCCAACAGACACTCTGGAGATGTTTATGGTGTATCCTGAAACATCTGAAAAACAAAGCTACAGACCCTAGGGCACTTCCACTTTTGGCCCTATAGCTTAGGAAAATTAAAATCAACAAGACACAGCCAACACAAAATTTAGGGCTGCTGTGTTTACAAGAACCTTGAGTCCAGTACAAATTAAATATCCCAGAAAGAAAAAAATGGATAAAGGAGTTGTGCTACTTACGTACAACGGAATATCACTCAGCAATGAAATCAATGTCATCAGGCCTGTAGCAGCAAATTGAGTGGATTTAAGTATGATGATTCTAAGAGAAATACGTCACACAGAGAAAGAGAATTATCATAAGATATCACTAATAGAGAGTGTAAACTTGGCTACACATAAACTGAATTCCAAAACCGAACAGAGTCTCACATTTAGATAAAAACTTATGCTTGCTTAAGGGGAAAGTTGAGTTGGGGTGCTGTATAAAACCAGAGATTGAAATTAGCACACATACCGTTCCATAAGCCAAATATGTAATAGACAAGACCTACTCTTTGCTCAACGAAATAGACTCATCCATGGTGTATCACCTCACGCCTGTTAGAATGGGCATCATCAGAAAATTTACAAACAACAAATGCTGGAAAGGGTGTGGAGATAAGGAACCCTCTTCCACTATTGTTGGGAATGTAAATTGATACAGTCACTGTGGAGAACATTATGGAGTTTCTTATAAAACTAAGAATAGAATTACCATATGATACAGCAATCCCACTACTGGGCATATACCCAGACAAAACCATAAATCAAAAAGAGACATTCACCGCAATGTTCATTGCATCACTATTTACAATATCCAGGTAATGGAAGCAACCTAAATGCCCACAGACAGACGAATGCATAAAGAAGTGGTACATATATAAAATGGAATATTACTAAGCCATAAAAAGGAATGAAATTGGGTCATTTGTAGAGACGTTGATGGATCTAGAGACTGTCATACAGAGTGAAGTAAGTCAGAAAGAGAAAAACAAATCTTGTCTATTAATGCATATATGTGGAACCTAGAAAAATTGTACAGATGAACCGTTTTGCCAGGCAGAAATAGAGCAACAGATGTAGACAAAAAACGTATGGACACCAAGGGGGGAAAGCTGTTGGGGGGTGGTGGTGGGAGGAGTTGAGAGATTGGGATTGGCATGTATACATTTATATGTATTAAATAGATAACCAAAAAGAACCTGCTGTAAAAATAAAATAAAATTCAAATTACAAAAAGTAAAACAGAAAAAATATTCTTCCCTTCACATACATGTATTTATATGAATAAATTATTTCCATGCTTATATCTGTAAATACAAAAAAGAGGAATAAAATCTACCTTGAACCAAAAACGAAAAAAAGAAAAAAAAACAGAACCCACCAGTTACACAGAGGAAAACCGTATCAGGGCACTTGCTCCAGTTGTAAACAATTCTGAAGTTGGTCAGTGGTGGGGAATCATCTCCCATTCAGCCAGCAGGCCCCACGCAACAAGCGTCCTCATTGCAAAGCTGGGGGACCGTGCCGAGGCATCTGTGAGTAAACGTGGGCTGAGCCCCAGGCCAGCTGCTGCTGAAATGTTCCCACCCTTCCCAGGTAAAACACCTGAATATGTACAAGGACTTGAAAGCCTAGAGGAAGGGCCATGGAGCCACATGAGTGACAGCATGCCAGCCGACTTGGTGCCTGCAGGCCAGCCAGGATGGTCCTGGCCCTGGGTGCTCTTCTGGAAGCTTTCCATTTCCCTGCCTGAGATACCCCTGCTGTCCCGGCCCCCACTGCTTTCTTCCTCACTCACCTCTGCCCAGGGAGAAATTCCAGCGGCAGGTATGGGTGACACATCCTCTTCTTTAGCAGGTGGCATCTTGGCAACTGCTGCAGAAAGTCCAGCAGAGCCCCACTCACACTGGGCCACCCACAAAGCCGTGGCCTCTCACTCCCTCCCACCAGTCCAGCCCCAAGACTGCTGACAGGGCAGAGAAAATGGCGTCAGGCACAGCTGCAGGGGCTCTTGCTGCCTGGAGCGGTGTTTATATTGATCTGACCCCAGGCACACCTGGGGAGGTCTGGCCGGCACGGTCGGGCTTCCCAGGCCAGCCAATAATCACCCCTCAGGGGCTCACAGTTGCAGAAACTGGAACTTGCTGAATCGGCCAGGTCCAAGGAACAGGTGTGGGCTCCTGAGAGTCAGGATAGACAAGGGGCTGCAGCTCTGGCTTGTTTTCTAATTATATTATCTGGCCCATGAGTGGGAGACAACTTCAAGAAAACCCTCTCCTAATGAGAGGAACCCAGGAGTCAGGGAGAGGAGGGGTGGCTGGTGGGTGGAGACAGAGGCCTGGTGCCCCGGGTGCAGTGGAAGTCTCTGGAAGACCAGGTGGAGGGAGGCCACACAGAGTGATGCCCAGGGTCACAGACCTGTCGAAGCTGCTGTTTGTTAGTTCAAGTTCTGCTCTGAGGTGCTCTGTGTCAGATCTGAGTGACAGGTGAGCTGGGAGTGCTCTGCAATGAGGGCGATATGCAGGGTTCCTGTGTTCCCAGCCCTGCCATGGTACCTGCAAGGGTAGCTCTGTATCCTGGGAGGGGCCTGACCACGAGAGCCCCATGGGCTGCAGGGGAACCTGCCCAGGGAACCCCATATCCTGGGAGGGGCCTGAACACGAGAGCCCCATGGGCTGGGGTGGGGGTGGGGTACCTGCCCAGGTGAGCTCCATATCCTGGGATTGGCCTGACCTCGAGAGCCCCATGGGCTGCTGGAGTCCTGGTAAAGGATGTCAGGACAGTCAGTGAAGCCACCGAGGATATACCTCCAGTAGTTCCTAAATCCTACACCCTGCTGGTCATTCTACCAACCACCAGGACATGGTATTCTGTATTAGTCTTCAATGATGCCTTCTTTTGTATTCTATTAGTCCCAGAGTCACAAGAAATTTTGGCTTGTGAGTGGCAGGACTCAACATACAACTAAAACAATACTTCCGGGCCGTGTTGTCCCAAGGGTTCAAAAATTCCCACACCATCTTTGGGGAAAGCTCAGCTAAAGACCTAAAAGTTCTACCTCTGGAAAAGGAAACACTCCTTCAATATGCAGACGACATTCTGATCGCCAGCCCTACTAAGGAGACCTCTGAACTACGAAGCCAATAAAGGATACAAGTTGTCCAAGAAACAGCTCAAATATCACAGACTACGGTGACCTGCCTGGGCTTCATTCTCACAGAAGGCCAGAGAAGCCCATCCCAGGAAAGAGAAGAAACAATTTACAGCCTTACCCATTTCTAAAACTAGAAGACAGCTTAGGGGTTCCTGGGGAGGCCAGGGTTTGCTGCTTCTGGATCCCTAACTACAGTCTACTAGCTCGGCCTCTATATGAAACACTGAAAGGAAAAGGTGATGATCCTTTTGAATAGAATGCAGAAGTGGCCTTTCAAGAATGGAAAGAGCAGTCAATTCAGACCCTTGCACAGGAACTCCCTAATTTAGCTAAACCCTTTGACCTTTACATTCCTGGTGAACGGTGAATCGCCATTGGAGTATTAGTGCAAAACCTGGGACCACTTGAAATGGAACAATGCAAGAATGCGATCCAGGTAGGATAAACTACGGTCACCAAGGGGATTGGCCCACCGCCACATCTGGCCAAGATACTGGCAGTATCCGAAAACCTGGAAATCAGCAGCCCAAAAGGCCACCTCCCTCCTAAGGTAAAAGGACCCCACGTGGTGATCCTAACCACCAAACATGCCCTGAAGTTGCAGGGTTGGCTCCGTGGGCACACTGACCTTGAGTGAGGAGGCCCTCCAACTCCAACCTCCATAGAGATAACCGGGGCAAAGGGGCACCATGACGACTCGTGTGAAGGTGTCTGCACGGGCAAATTTAACGCTCATTTCCCACCAGGAAGAGGAATTAACCAAAGGCTCAGCATGCCGTGCCGGAACCAGATTAGGGCCTGAAGCATTCCTGCGGGTTTGCAGCCAGCTCACAAGAAAGCGAGTTGAAGAAAGGAGCTCAGGGGCACTGTAATTCACAAACCTGCAGAGTTATAAATGACAGCTATGGTCTAAAAATATATTGAAGGAAGGCTGCGAAGAGGACTTGAAAGTGGGGCAGAATTTCAGGAAAACGATTTCAGGGGGTAGACAGGAATTGCATTTAAAGCATAGGAAAAGAGGCAGAACGATGACAATGATGCACTTGGCCAAAAAGGGCGTATGCGTTTTTTCCTGAATATATTCAGGAAAAAACGCATACGCCCTTTTTGGCCAACCAAGCAAGCATGTTAAAGAAATCTGCACTACAATGAAGTCTCAATGCCCCACGGTCAATAGCGCAATCTGAAAAAAGTGTAAAATCCAGAAACACAGCACAGGCCATGGAGAACATGGAGCCTTGTTATGCTGATGGGCGAGATGTAAATTGCCAACAGCCACTCTGGAGAAGTGTATTGTGTTTCCTGAAACACCTAAAAAACAAAGCAACGGAGCCTATAGCACTTCCACTTATGGTCCTATAGCTTAGGGAAATTAAAATCAAAAACACACAGCCACCCCAAAGTTTTGGACGGCTCTGTTTACAAGAACCTCGTCTACGGTACAAGTTAAATATCCCAGAATGTGAAAAATGGATAACGAAGTTGTGGTACGTACGTAAAATGGAATCTCACTCAGCAATGAAATCTATGTCATCAGGCCCGTCGCAGCATAATGAGGGGATTCAGGTACGATGATTCTAAGTGAAATAAGTCACACAGAAAATGAAACATCATAAGATATCACTAATACACGGAATGTAAACTTGGCTACACATGAACTGAATTACAAAACAGAACAGGGTCTCAAATTGAGAAAACCAACTTATGCTTGCTTAAGGGGAAAGGTGAGTTGGGGTGCTGCATAAAACCAGAGATAGAAATTAGCACAGATACCTTTCCATAAACCAAATATGTAATAGTCAAGACCTAGCCCTTGCTCAACGAAATGGACTAAACACGCCATATTCAACGCCTAGCATTACACATGACTAGTAAGAATCTTCAAACCCATGGATTTATATGTCTCCGTAAGAGACTCAAGTGTGTGTACAGCGACATGAATGCAGCAGAGAAAATCCGATAAAATCCATTATCAAAATGAATTACAAAAACAAACACAATGACAGTGAAATAGAGAGCAATTCTTAAATAATTCATTCAGGGCTTGTGATGCAACCTGGATTTACCACATCTACACCCAGAGCTGAGTGAGACATAAGACTGGACACTTCGGGCTGGTAGCATTGGTGAGGTTCGATGAGCAAATGCAGACCCTTTGAAGTCATACTGCATGGTACCCATTCCATGGGTCCCAACTCTCCAGGTTTAAGGGATTCTTCCTTCAGCTAAAACATGCATGCGAAACCCACAGTATGGTGCACCGTGTGACCAGGAAACCTTTTCAAATGCATCTCAGTTTTCGTCCCCTTTTACTCGGGTTCACGATTGAAGACCCTTTACTAATACTCTCCCCACTTAGAGAGTCAGGGCCTTTAACCTCCTTTTGGCACAGTTTGCAATTTCTGCGCAAGATGAACAAGAATAGGGAGAACCAATGAGAGACTAGCTCTAGGTGTCTGCACGTTCAAATATAACACTCATTTCCCACCGGAAGAGGAATTTACCAAAGGATCAGCATGCTGTGCCGGAACCAGATTAGGGCCTGAAGCAATCCTGCGGGTTTGCGGCCAGCTCACAAGAAAGCGAGTAGAAGAAAGGAGCTCAGGCACACTGTCATTCACAAACCTGCAGAGTTATAAATGTCAGCTATTGTCCAAAAATATATTGAAGTAAGGCTGCGTAGAGGACTTGAAAGCGGGGAGAATTGCAGGAAAACGAGTTCAGGGGCAGACTGGAATTGCATTTAAAGCATAGGGAATGAGACAGAAAGTCGACAATGATGGACTTGGTCAAAAAGGGCGTATGCGTTTTTTCCTGAATATATTCAAGAAAAAACACATACGCCCTTTTTGGCCAAACAAGCAAGCCTGTAAAGAAATCTGCATTACAATGAAGTCTCACTGCCCCCCTCTCAAAAGGGACATCTGAAAAAAGTGAAAAATCCAGAAAGGCAGAACAGGCCATGGAGAACACGGAGCCTTGTTATGCTGATGGGCGGGATGTAAATTGCCAACAGCCACTATGGAGAAGTTTATGGTGTTTCCTGAAACACGTAGGAAACAAAGCAACACAGCCTATGGCACTTCCACTTATGGTCCTATAGCTTAGGGAAATTAAAATTAAAATCACCCAGCCAACCCAAAGTTTGGGACGGCTCTGTTTACAAGAACGTCCTCTACGGTACAAGTTAAATTTCCGAGAAAGCAAAAAATTGATAAAGAAGTTGTGATACGCACGTACAATGGAATATCACTCAGCAAAGAAATCTACGTCATCAGGTCCGTAGCGGCATAATGAGTGGATTCAGGTACGATGATTCTACGAGAAATAAGTCACACAGAAAAAGAAACATCATAAGATATCACTAATACACGGAATGTAAACTTGGCTACACATGAACTGAATTACAAAACAGAACAGGGTCTCAAATTTAGAAAACCAACTTATGCTTGCTTATGGGGAAAGGTGAGTTGGGGTGCTGCATAAAACCAGAGATTGAAATTAGCACAGATACCGTTCCATAAGCCAAATATATAATAGACAAGACCTACTCCTTGCTCAACGAAATGGACTCAACACCCCATATTCAACGCCTGGGAATATATCTGACAAGTAAGAATCTTAAAACCCATGGATTTATATGTCTCCATAAGGAAATAAAGCATGTGTACAGCGGCCTAAACGCAGCAGTGAAAATCCGATAAAACCCATTATCAAAATAAATTTCAAAAAAAACCACAATGACAGTGAAATAGAGAGCAATTCTTAAATAATTCATTCAGAGCTTGAGATGCAACCTGGATTTACAACATCTACACCCAGAGCTGGGTGAGACATAAGGCTGGACACTTCGGGCTGATAACATTGGTGAGGTTCGGTGAGCACACGCAGACCCTTTGAAATCATACTGCATGGTACCCATTCCATGGGTCCAAATTCTCCAGGTTTAAGGGATTCTTCCTTCAGCTAAAGCATGCATGGGAAACCCAGAGTATGGTCCACCATGTGATAGGGAAACGTTTTCAAATGCATCTCAGTTTTCGTCCCCTGGTACTCGGGTTCAACATTCCAGAAGCTTTACTAACACTCTTCCAACTTGGAGAGTCAGTGCCTTTAAACTCCTGTTTGGTACAGTTTGCAATTTCTGCGCAAGATGAACAGGCATAGGGAGAACCAATGAGAGACTAGCTGTAGGTGCCTGCATGGGCAAATGGAACGCTCATTTCCCACAAGGATGAGGAATTAACCAAAGGCTCAGCGTGCCCGGCCGGAAACATATTATGGCGTGAAGCAATCCTGCGGTTTTGCGGCCAGCTCACATGGAAGCGAGTTGAAGAAAGGAGCTCAGGGGCACTGTAATTCACAAACCTGCAGAGTTATGAATGACAGCTATCGTCCAAAATGTACTGAAGTAAGTCTTCGAAGAGGACTTGAAAGCGGGGCAGAATTTCAGGAAAAGGATTTCAGGGGGTAGACAGGAATTGCGCTTAAAGCATAGGAACAGAGGCAGAATGTCGACAATGATGCACTTGGCTAAAAAGGGCATATGCGTTTTTTCCTGAATATATTCAGGAAAAAACGCAAACGCACTTTTTGGCCAAACCAAGCAAGCGTGTAAATGAAATCGGCACTACAATGAAGTCTCACTGCCCCCCGGTCAAAAGGGCCATCTGAAAAATGTGTAACATCCAGAAAGGCAGGACAGGTCATGGAGAACAGGGAGCCTTGTTATGCTGATGGGCGGATGAAAATTGCCAACAGCCACTCTGGAGAAGTGTATGGTGTTTCCTGAAACAGGTAGGAAACAAAGCAACACAGCCTATGGCACTTCCACTTATGGTCCTATAGCTTAGGGAAATTAAAATCAAAAACACACAGCCAACCCAAATTTTCGGACGGCTCTGTTTACAAGAACCTCGTCTACGGTACAAGTTAAATATCCAAGAAAGCAACAAATGGATAAAGAAGTTTTGGTACGCACGTAAAATGGAATATCACTCAGCAATGAAATCTACGTCATCAGGTCCCTAGCGGCATAATGAGTGGATTCAGGTACGATGATTCTACGAGAAATAAGTCACACAGAAAAAGAAACATCATAAGATATCACTAATACACGGAATGTAAACTTGGCTACACATGAACTGAATTACAAAACAGAACAGGGTCTGAAATTTAGAAAACCAACTTATGCTTGCTTATGGAGAAAGGTGAGTTGGGGTGCTGCATAAAACCAGAGATTGAAGTTAGCACAGATACCGTTCCATAAGCCAAATATATAATAGACAAGACCTACTCCTTGCTCAACGAAATGGACTCAACACCCCATATTCAACGCCTGGGAATATATCTGACAAGTAAGAATCTTAAAACCCATGGAATTATATGTCTCCATAAGGAAATAAAGCATGCGTACAGCGGCCTAAACTCAGCAGTGAAAATCCGATAAAACCCATTATCAAAATAAATTTCAAAAACAAAACACAATGAGAGTGAAATAGAGAGCAATTCTTAAATAATTCATTCAGGGCTTGTGATGCAACCTGGATTTACCACATCTACACGCAGAGCTGTGTGAGACATAAGGCTGGACACTTCAGGCTGATAGCATTGGTGAGGTTCGGTGAGCAAACGCAGACCCTTTGAAGTCATACTGCCTGATACCCATTCCATGGGTCCCAACTTTCCAGGTTTAAGGGATTCTTCCTTCAGCTAAAACATGCATGGGAAACCCAGAGTATGGTCCACCGTGTGATTGGGAAACGTTTTCAAATGCATCTCAGTTTTCGAACCCTGGTACTCGGGTTCACCATTCCAGACGCTTTACTAACATTCTCCCCACTTGGAGAGTCAGTGCCTTTAACCTCCTGTTTGGCACAGTTTGCAATTTCTGCGCAAGATGAACAGGAATAGGGAGAAGCAATCAGAGACTACCTGTAGGTGTCTGCACGGGCAAATGGAACGCTCATTTCCCACCAGGAAGAGGAATTAACCAAATGGTCAGCGTGCCCTGCCGGAAAGAGGTTAGGGCCTGAAGCAATCCTGCGGTTTTGCGGCCAGCTCACAAGAAAGCGAGTTGAGGAAAGGAGATCAGGGGCACTGTAATTCACAAACATGCAGAGTTATGAATGACAGTTATCGTCCAAAAATGTATTAAAGTAAGTCTTCGAAGAGGACTTGAAAGCGGGGTAGAATTTCAGGAAAACGATTTCAGGGCGTAGACTGGAATTGCACTTAAAGCATAGGAAAAGAGGCAGAATGTCGACAATGATGCACTTGGCCAAAAAGGGCGTATGCGTTTTTTCCTGAATATATTCAGGAAAAAACGCATACGCCCTTTTTGGCCAACCAAGCAAGCGTGTAAAGGAAATCTGCACTACAATGAAGTCTCACTGCCCCCCGGTCAAAGGGGACATCTGAAAAAAGTGTAAAATCCAGAAAGGCAGGACAGGTCATGGAGAACAGGGAGCCTTGTTATGCTGATGGGCGGGATGTAAATTGCCAACAACCACTCTGGAGAAGTGTATGGTGTTTCCTGAAACAGGTAGGAAACAAAGCAACACAGCCTATGGCACTTCCACTTATGGTCCTATAGCTTAGGGAAATTAAAATCAAAAACACACAGCCACCACAAAGTTTGGGACGGCTCTGTTTACAAGAACCTCATCTACGGTACTAGTTAAATATCCGAGAAAGCAAAAAATGGATAAAGAAGTTGTGGTACGCACGTACAATGGAATATCACTCAGCAATGAAATCTAGGTCATCAGGCCCGTAGCGGCATAATGAGTGGATTCAGGTACGATGATTCTACGAGAAATAAGTCACACAGAAAAAGGAACATCATAAGATATCACTAATACACGGAATGTAAACTTGGCTACACATGAACTTAATTACAAAACAGAACAGTGTCTCAAATTTAGAAAACCAACTTATGCTTGCTTACGGGGAAAGGTGAGTTGGGGTGCTGCATAAAACCAGAGATTGAAATTAGCACAGATACCGTTCCATAAGCCAAATATATAATAGACAAGATCTACACCTTGCTCAACGAAACGGACTCAACACCCCATATTCAACTCCTGGGAAGATACCTGACAAGTAAGAATCTTAAAACCCATGGTTTTATATGTCTCCATAAGGAAATCAAGCGTGTGTACAGCGGCCTAAACGCAGCAGTGAAAATCCGATAAATCCCATTATCAAAATAAATTTCAAAAACAAAACACAATGACAGTGAAATAGAGAGCAATTCTTAAATAATTCATTCAGGGCTTGTGATGCAACCTGGATTTACCACATCTACACCCAGAGCTGGGTGAGACATAAGGCTGGACACTTCGGGCTGATAGCATTGGTGAGGTTCGGTGAGCAAACGCAGACCCTTTTAAGTCATATTGCATGGTACCCATTCCATGGGTCCCAACTCTCCATGTTTAAGGGATTCTTCCTTCAGGTAAAACATGCATGGGAAACCCGGAGTATGGTCCACCGTGTGACTTGGAAACGTTTTCAAATGCATCTCAGTTTTCGTCCCCTGGTACTCGGGTTCACCATTCCAGACGCTTTACTAACACTCTCACCACTTGGAGAGTCAGTGCCTTTAACCTCCTGTTTGGCACAGTTTGCAATTTCTGCGCAAGATGAACAGGAATAGGGAGAACCAATGAGAGACTAGCTGTAGGTGTCTGCACGAGCAAGTGGAACGCTCATTTCCCACCAGGAAGAGGAATTAACCAAAGGCTCCGCATGCCCTGCCGGAAATAGATTATGGCCTGAAGCAATCCTGCGTTTTGCGGCCAGCTCACAAGAAAGCGAGTTGAAAAAAGGAGCTCAGGGGCACTGTAATTCACAAACCTGCAGAGTTATGAATGACAGCTATCGTCCAAAAATGTACTGAAGTAAGTCTTCGAAGAGGACTTGAAAGCGGGGCAGAATTTCAGGAAAACGATTTCAGGGGGTAGACTGGAATTGCACTTAAAGCATAGGAAAAGAGGCAGAATGTCGACAATGATGCACTTGGCCACAAAGGGTGTGTGCGTTTTATCCTGAATATATTCAGGAAAAAACGCATACGCCCTTTTTGGCCAACCAAGCACGCGTGTAAAGGAAATCTGCACTACAATGAAGTCTTACTGCCCCCCGGTCAAAAGGGCCATCTGAAAAAAGTGCAAGATCCAGAAAGGCAGGACAGGTCATGGAGAACAGGGAGCCTTGTTATGCTGATGGGCGGGATGTAAATTGCCAACAGCCACTCTGGAGAAGTGTATGGTGTATCCTGAATCACGAAGGAAACAAAGCAACACAGCCTATGGCACTTCCACTTATGGTCCTATAGCTTAGGGAAATTAAAATCAAAAACACACAGCCACCCCAAAGTTTGGGACGGCTCTGTTTACAAGAACCTCGTCTACGGTACAAGTTAAATATGCGAGAAAGCAAAAAATGGATAAAGAAATTGTGGTATGCACGTACAATGGAATATCACTCAGCAATGAATTCTACGTCATCAGGTCCCAAGCGGCATAATGAGTGGATTCAGGTACGATGATTCTACGAGAAATAAGTCACACAGAAAAAGAAACATCATAAGATATCACTAATACACGGAATGAAAACTTGGCGACACATGAACTGAATTACAAAACAGAACAGGGTCTCAAATTTAGAAAACCATCCTATGCTTGCTTACGGGGAAAGGTGAGTTGGGGTGCTGCATAAAACCAGAGATTGAAATTAGCACAGATACCGTTCCAAAAGCCAAATATATAATAGACAAGACCTACTCCTTGGTCAGCGAAATGGACTCAACAGCCCATATTCAACGCCTGGGAATATACCTGACAAGTAAGAATCTTAAAACCCATGGATTTATATGTCTCCATAAGGAAATCAAGCATGTGTACAGCGGCCTAAACGCAGCAGTGAAAATCAGATAAATCCCAATATCAAGATAAATTTCGAAAACAAAACACAATGAGAGTGAAATAGAGAGCAATTCTTAAATAATTCATTCAGGGCTTGTGATGCAACCTGGATTTACCACATCTACACGCAGAGCTGTGTGAGACATAAGGCTGGACACTTCAGGCTGATAGCATTGGTGAGATTCGGTGAGCAAACGCAGACCCTTTGAAGTCATACTGCCTGGTACCCATTCCATGGGTCCCAACTTTCCAGGTTTAAGGGATTCTTCCTTCAGCTAAATCATGCATGGGAAACCCAGAGTATGGTCCACCGTGTGATTGGGAAACGTTTTCAAATGCATCTCAGTTTTCAAACCCTGGTACTCGGGTTCACCATTCCAGACGCTTTACTAACATTCTCCCCACTTGGAGAGTCAGTGACTTTAACCTCCTGTTTGGCACAGTTTGCAATTTCTGCGCAAGATGAACAGGAATAGGGAGAACCAATGAGAGACTAGCTGTAGGTGTCTGCACGGGCAAATGGAACGCTCATTTCCCACCAGGAAGAGGAATTAACCAAATGGTCACCATGCCCTGCCGGAAAGAGGTTAGGGCCTGAAGCAATCCTGCGGTTTTGCGGCCAGCTCACAAGAAAGCGAGTTGAGGAAAGGAGATCAGGGGCACTGTAATTCACAAACATGCAGAGTTATGAATGACAGTTATCGTCCAAAAATGTATTAAAGTAAGTCTTCGAAGAGGACTTGAAAGTGGGGCAGAATTTCAGGAAAACGATTTCAGGGGGTAGACTGGAATTGCACTTAAAGCATAGGAAAAGAGGCAGAATGTCGACAATGATGCACTTGGCCAAAAAGGGCGTATGCGTTTTATCCTGAATATATTAAGGAAAAAACGCATACGCCCTTTTTGGCCAACCAAGCCGGCATGTAAAGGAAATATGCACTACAATGAAGTCTCACTGCCCCCCGGTCAAAAGGGCCATCTGAAAAAAGTGTAAAATCCAGAAAGGCAGGACAGGTCATGGAGAACAGGGAGCCTTGTTATGCTGATGGGCGGGATGTAAATTGCCAACAGCCACTCTGGAGAAGTGTATGGTGTTTCCTGAAACACGTAGGAAAGAAAGCAACACAGCCTATGGCACATCCAATTATGGTCCTATAGCTTAGGGAAATTAAAATCAAAAACAGACAGCCACCTCAAAGTTTGGGACGGCTCTGTTTACAAGAACCTCGTCTACTGTACAACTTAAATATCTGAGAAAGCAAAAAATTCATAAAGAAGTTGTGGTACGCAAGTACAATGGAATATCACTCAGCAATGAAATCTACGTCATCAGGCCCGTAGCGGCATAATGAGTGGATTCAGG
Organism: Delphinapterus leucas; assembly: GCF_059928025.1. NCBI lineage: Eukaryota > Metazoa > Chordata > Mammalia > Artiodactyla > Monodontidae > Delphinapterus > Delphinapterus leucas. The sequence continues at coordinate 5,190,350 of NW_028322250.1, forward strand.
TATGATGATTCTACGAGAAATAAGTCACACAGAAAAAGAAACCTCATAAGATATCACTAATACACGGAATGTAAACTTGGCTACACATGAACTGAATACCAACAGAACAGGGTCTCAAATTTAGAAAACCAACTTATGCTTGCTTATGGAGAAAGGTGAGTTGGGGTGCTGTATAAAAGCAGAGATTGAAATTAGCACAGATACCGTTCCATAAGCCAAATATATAATAGACAAGACCTACACCTTGCTCAACGAAACGGACTCAACGCCTGGGAATATACCTGACAAGTAAGAATCTTAAAACCCATGGATTTATATGTCTCCATAAGGAAATCAAGCGTGTGAACAGCGGCCTAAACGCAACAGTGAAAATCCGATAAATCCCATTACCAAAATAAATTTCAAAACCAAAACACACTGACAGTGAATTAGAGAGCAATTCTTAAATAATTCATTCAGGGCTTGTGATGCAACCTGGATTTACCACATCTACACCCAGAGCTGGGTGAGACATAAGGCTGGACACTTCGGGCTGATAGCATTTGTGAGGTTCGGTGAGCAAACGCAGACCCTTTGAAGTCATACTGCATGGTACCCATTCCATGGTTCCCAGCTCTCCAGGTTTAAGGGATTCTTCCTTCAGCTAAAACATGCATGGGAAACGCAGAGTATTGTCCACCGTGTGATTGGGAAACGTTTTCAAATATATCTCAGTTTTCGAACCCTGGTACTCGGGTTCACCATTCCAGACACTTTACTAACATTCTCCCCACTTGGAGAGTCAGTGCCTTTAACCTCCTGTTTGGCACAGTTTGCAATTTCTACGCAAGATTAACAGGAATAATGAGAACCAATGAGAGACTAGCTGTAGGTGTCTGCACGGGCAAATGGAACGCTCATTTCCCACCAGGAAGAGGAATTAACCAAAGGCTCAGCGTGCCCTGCCAGAAACAGATTAGGGCCTGAAGCAATCCTGTGGTTTTGCGGCCAGCTCACAAGAAAGCGAGTTGAAGAATGGAGCTCAGGGGCACTGTAATTCACAAACCTGCAGAGTTATAAATGACAGCTATCGTCCAAAAATATATTGAAGTAAGGCTGCAAAGAGGACTTGAACGCGGAGCAGAATTCCAGGAATACGATTTCAGGAGGTAGACGGGAAGTCCTCTGAAAGTATAGGAGAAGAGGCAGAACTTCGACAATGATGCACTTGGTCAAAAAGGGCATATGCGTTTCTTCCAGGGCCCTCATTAAAGAGGGTAGGAGGCTACCAGCATGCTTCAGTGGCCAACAGAGGGCCTACGTCGCCAAGGCGACGTGAGCCATCCAGGCAGGAGTGACCTCACATCAGAGCGCCCACCTCACAGAAGTGTAAGGAACCCAGTCATGATCAGACTCTCACCAGAGTGCCCACATAAGCAAAGGGCTGGGAATCAGGCACGAGTGTCCTCACACCCGTGGGGCCACATCATCGAAAGTTGAGGTACCCAGCACATGTGGCCTCAAACCAGAAGACCCACATCACCATGGGTCTCAGAGCGAGGCAGGCAGGATTAACCTCACAACACATGGCCCATTGTATAAAAAGGTGAGGAATCCAGCAGTTGGAACATCCCAGCAGGCGGCCCAGAGCACCGAGGCTATGGGATCCAGGCAGTGATGAACTCACAACAGAGGGCCCTCATCGTGATACTGTAAGCAACCCAGCCGTTGTGACCTCAGAGCACAAGGCCCACATCCCCATGGGGAAGGGAACCAAGCAGGAGTGTCATCGCACCAGTGGGCACACAACCGAAAATGTGGGGAGCCCAGCAGTTAGGGCCGGACGCCAGAGGGCCCTCATCACTGAGGAGAGGAGGCTCTCAGCAAGATCCAACTGCTACCAGAGGGCCGACGTCGCCAATGCGGGGTGTGCCAGCCAGGCAGGAGTGACCTCAGAGCAGAGGGCCAACCACACAAAAGTGTGAGGAACCCAAAGTTGATCAGACTCTCACCAGAGGGCCCACATCACCAAGGGAATGGAAACCAGGCAGGAGTGTCCTCACACCAGTGGGGCCACATCACCGAAATGTGACGGACCCAGCACACGTGGCCTCAAACCAGAGGACACACATCACCAAGGGGCTGGGAGTGAGGCAGGCAGGAGGAGCCTCAAAACAGAGGGCCCATAGCGTAAAAAAGGTGAGGAATCCCGCAGTTGGAACCTCCCAGCAGGCGGCCAGGAACAGCGAGGCTACGGGATCCTGGCCTGACTGAACTCAAAACAGAGGGCCCTCATCATGAAACTGTGAGCAACCCAGACGTTGGGACCTTAGAGCAGAAGGCCCACATTCCCATGTGGTTGGGAACTTGGCAGAAGTGTACTCGCACCACAGGGCGCACATCAGAGAATTTTGGGAACCCAGAAATTAGGGCCTGATGCCAGAGGGCCCTCATTACCAAGGGGAGGAGACCCCAAGCAGGCACCAACTCCCTACGGAGGGACCATGTCGCCAAGGTGACGTGCAACAGCCAGGCAGGAGTGACCTCACAGCTGAGGGCCTACCTCACAGAATGGTGAGGAACCCAGCCAGGATAAGACTCTCACCAGAGGGCCCACATCACCAAGGGCTTCAGAACCAGGCAGGACTGTCTTCACACCAGGGTGACCACATCATAGAAAGGTGAGGAACCCAGCACATGTGGCCTAAACCAGAGGACCCAGATCTCCAAGGGGTTCGGAGTGAGGCAGGCATGAGTAGCCTCACAACACAGGGCAAATAGAATAAAAAAGCTGAGGAATCCTGCAGTGGGAACCTCCCAGCAGGCGGCCCAGAGCACAGAGTCTATGCGATCCAGGCCACAGTGAACTCACAGCAGAGGGCCCACATCATGAAACTGTGAGCAACCCAGCCGTTTGGACCTCAGAGCAGAAGGCCCACATCACCATGGGGTTGGGAACATGGCACGAGTGTCCTCGCACAACTCAGCACGTATCAGAAAATGTGGGTACCCAGCAGTTAGGGCCTGACGCCAGAGGGCCCTCATCACCGAGGGTAGGAGGCTCCCAGTAGGCTCCAACTGCCACAAGAGGGCCGACATTGCCAAGGCGGGGTGTGCCAGCCAGGCAGGAGTGACCTCACAGCAGAGGGCCCACCTCACAGAAGGGTGAGGAACCCAGCCAGGATCAGACTCTCACCAGAGGGCCCACATCACCAAGGGGATAGGAACCAGGCAGGAGTGTCCTCACACCAGTGGGGCCACATCACCGAAAGGTGAGGGACCCAGCACACGTGGCCTCAAACCAGAGGACACACATCACCAAGGGGCTGTGAGTGAGGCAGGCAGGAGGAGTCTCAAAACAGAGGGCACATAGAAGGAAAAAGGTGAGGAATCCCGCAGTTGGAACTTCCCCGCAGGTGGCCAGGAGCAGCGAGGCTATGGGATCCATGCTGGAGTGAACTCACACCAGAGGGCCCTCATCAAGAAACTGAGCAACCCACGGTTGGGACCTCAGAGCAGAAGGCCCACATTCCCATGGGGTTGGGAACCTGGCAGGAGTGTACTAGCACCACAGGGCGCACAACAGAAAATTTTGGGAGCCCAGGAGTTAGGGTCTGACGCCAGAGGGCCCTCATTACCGAGGGGAGGAGACTCCCAGCAGGCACCAACTCCCAATTGAGGGCCCACGTCGCCAAAGTGACGTGGGCCAGCCAGGCAGGAGTGACCTCACAGCAGAGGGCCTACCTCACAGAAGGGTGAGGAACCCAGCCAGGGTAAGACTCTCACCAGAGGGCCCACATCACCAAGGGGATCGGAACAAGGCAGGAGTGTCCTCACACCAGTGGGGCCACATCAGCGAAAGGAGAGGAACACAGCACATGTGGCCTCAAACAAGGGGACGCACATCACGAAAGGGCTGGGAGTGAGGCATGCAGGAGGAGACTCACAACAGAGCGCCCATAGAATAAAAAAGGTGAGGAACCCCGCAGTTGGAAGCTCCAAGCAGGTGGCCCAGAGCACCGAGGTAATGGGATCCATGCCGGAGTGAACTCAGAGCAGAGGGCCCACATTCTGACACTGTGAGCAACCCAGCCGTTGGGACCACAGAGCAGAAAGCCCACATCCCCTAGGGAAGGGACCCTGGCTGGAGTGTACTCGCACGACAGGGCGCATATCAGAAAATTTTGGGAGCCCATGAGTTAGGGCCTGACGTCAGAGGGCCCTCATTACCGAGGGGAGGAGACTCCCAGCAGGCACCAACTCCCAACTGAGGGCCCACATCGCCAACGTGACGTGTGCCAGCCAGGCAGGAGTTACCTCACAGCAGAGGGCCCACCTCCCAGAAGTGTGAGGAATCCAGACAGGATCAGACTCTCACCAGAGGGCCCCCATCACCAAGCGGATGGGAACCAGGCAGGAGTGTCCTCACACCAGTGGGGCCACATCAATAAAGGTGAGGAAACTGGTACATGTGGCCTTAAACCAGAGGACCTACATCACAAAGGGGCTGGGAGTGAGTCAGGAAGTAGGGGCATAAAAACACAGGACCCAAAGAATAAAAAAGGTAAGGAATCCAGCAGTAGGAACCTCCCAGCAGTCGGCTCAGAGCACAGAGTCTATGGGATCTAGGCCTGAGTGAACTAACACCAGAGAGACAACATCATGAAATGGTGAACAACACAGGTGTTGGGACCTTAGAGCAGAAGGCCCACATGCCCATGGGGATGGGAACCTCGCAGGAGTGTCCTCGCACCACTTAGCACGTATCAGAAAATGTGGGTACCCAGCAGTTCGGTCCTGACGCTAGAGGGCCCCCATCACCGAGGGGAGGAGGCTCCCAGCAGGCTCCAAGTGCCACAAGTGGGCCGATGTTGCCCAGGTGGGGTGTGCCAGCCAGGCAGGAGTGACCTCACAGCAGAGGGCCCACCTCACAGAAGGGTGAGGAACCCAGCCAGGATCAGACTCTCACCAGAGGGCCCACATCATCAAGGAGAGAGGAAGCAGGCAGGAGTGTCCTCACACCAGTGGGGCCACATCATCGAAAGGCGAGGGACCCAGCACACGTGGCCTCACACCAGAGGACACACATCACCAAGGGACTGGGACTGAGGCAGGCAGGAGGAGTCTGAAAACAGAGGGCCCATAGAAGAAAAAAGGTGAGGAATCCCGCAGTTGGAACCTCCCAGCAGGTGGCCAGAAGCAGCCAGGCTATGGGACCCAGGCCGGAGAGAACTCACAGCAGAGGGCCCTCATCATGAAACTGAGCAACCCACGGTTGGGACCTCAGAGCAGAAGGCCCACATTCCCATGGGGTTGGGAACCTGGCAGGAGTGTACTCGAACCACAGGGTGCATATCAGAAAATATTGGGAGCCCAGGAATTAGGGCCTGACGCCAGAGGGCCCTCATTACCGAGGGGAGGAGACACCCAGCAGGCACCAAATCCCACCAGAGGGCCGACTTCGCCAAGGCGGGGTGTGCCAGCCAGGCAGGAGTGACCTCACAGCAGAGGGCCCACCTCACAGAAGTGTGAGGAACACAACCAGGATCAGACTCTCACCGGATGGCCCACATCACCAAGGGGATGGGAACCAGGCAGGAGTGTCCTCACACCAGTGGGGCCACATCAGCCAAAGGTGAGGAACCCAGCACATGTGGCCTCAAACCACAGGACACACATCACCAAGGGGCTGGGAGTGAGGCAGGTGTCCGGAGGGGCACAGTTAACTCTAATTTCCCACCAGGAAGAGGAATTAACCAAAGGCTCAGAGTGCCGTGTCGGACCCTGATTATGGCCTAAAGCAAACCTGCGGTTCTGTGGCCAGCTTTCAAGGAAACGAGTTAAGAAAGGAAATCACGGGCACTGTAATTCACAAACCTGCAGAGATATAAATGACAGCTATTGGCAAAAATATATTGAAGTAAGTCTGCAAAGAGGACTTGAAAACGAGGCAGAATTGCAGGAATCATATTTCAGGAGGTAGATTGGAATTGCATTTAAAGCATGTGAAAAGCGGCAGATCTTTGACACTGATGCACTTGGACAAAAGTGCGTAAACATTTTTTCCTGAATATATTCAGGAAAAAACGCATATGCCCTTTTTGGCCAACCAAGCACTCCAGCAATGGAAATCCGCACTACAATGAAGTCTCATTTCCCATTCGTCAAAAGGGCCATCTGAAAAAAGTGTAAAAACCAGAAACACAGGACAGGCCATGGAGAACAGGGAGCCTTGTTATGCTGATGGGCGGGATGTAAATTGCCAACAGACACTCTGGAGATGTTTATGGTGTATCCTGAAACATCTGAAAAACAAAGCTACAGAGCCTAGGGTACTTCCACTTTTAGCCCTATAGCTTAGGAAAATTAAAATCAACAAGACACAGCCAGCACAAAATTTAGGGCTGCTGTGTTTACAAGAAACTCGAGTCCAGTACAAATTAAATATCCCAGAAAGAAAAAAATGGATAAAGGAGTTGTGCTACTTACGTACAACGGAATATCACTCAGCAATGAAATCAATGTCATCAGGCCTGTAGCAGCAAATTGAGTGGATTTAAATATGATGATTCTAAGAGAAATACGTCACACAGAGAAAGATAAGTATCATAAGATATCACTAATAGAGGGAGTGTAAACTTGGCTACACATAAACTGAAATACAAAACCGAACAGAGTCTCACATTTAGATAAAAACTTATGCTTGCTTAAGGGGAATGTTGAGTTGGGGTGCTGTATAAAACCAGAGATTGAAATTAGCACACATACCGTTCCATAAGCCAAATATGTACTAGACAAGACCTACTCTTTGCTCAACGAAATAGACTCATCCATGGTGTATCACCTCACACATGTTAGAATGGGCATCATCAGAAAATCTACAAACAACAAATGCTGGAAAGGGTGTGGAGATAAGGAACCCTCTTCCACTATTGTTGGGAATGTAAATTGATACAGTCACTGTGGAGAACATTATGGAGTTTCTTATAAAATTCAGAATAGAATTACCATATGATACAGCAATCCCACTACTGGGCATATACCCAGACAAAACCATAAATCAAAAAGAGACATTCACCGCAATGTTCATTGCATCACTATTTACAATATCCAGGAAATGGAAGCAACCTAAATGCCCACAGACAGACGAATGCATAAAGAAGTGGTACATATATAAAATGGAATATTACTAAGCCATAAAAAGGAATGAAATTGGGTCATTTGTAGAGACGTTGATGGATCTAGAGACTGTCATACAGAGTGAAGTAAGTCAGAAATAGAAAAACAAATCTTGTATATTAATGCCTATATGTGGAACCTAGACAAATTTTACAGATGAACCGTTTTGCAAGGCAGAAATAGAGCAACAGATGTAGACAACAAACGTATGGACACCAAGGGGGGAAAGCTGTTGGGGGGTGGTGGTGGGAGGAGTTGAGAGATTGGGATTGGCATATATACATTTATATGTATAAAAGAGATAACCAAAAAGAACCTGCTGTATAAAAAAATAAAATAAAATTCAAATTACAAAAAGTAAAACAGAAAATATTCTTCCCTTCACATACATGTATTTATATGAATAAATTATTTCCATGCTTATATCTGTAAATACAAAAAAGAGGAATAAAATCTACCTTGAACCAAAAACGAAAAAAAGAAAAAAAAACAGAACCCACCAGTTACACAGAGGAAAACCGTATCAGGGCACTTGCTCCAGTTGTAAGCAATTCTGAAGTTGGTCAGTGGTGGGGAATCATCTCCCATTCAGCCAGCAGGCCCCACGCAACAAGCGTCCTCATTGCAAAGCTGGGGGACCGTGCCGAGGCATCTGTGAGTAAACGTGGGCTGAGCCCCAGGCCAGCTGCTGCTGAAATGTTCCCACCCTTCCCAGGTAAAACACCTGAATATGTACAAGGACTTGAAAGCCTAGAGGAAGGGCCATGGAGCCACATGAGCGACAGCATGCCAGCCGACTTGGTGCCTGCAGGCCAGCCAGGGTGGTCCTGGCCCTGGGTCCTCTTCTGGAAGCTTTCCATTTCCCTGCCTGAGATACCCCTGCTGTCCCGGCCCCCACTGCTTTCTTCCTCACTCACCTCTGCCCAGGGAGAAATTCCAGCGGCAGGTATGGGTGACACATCCTCTTCTTTAGCAGGTGGCATCTTGGCAACTGCTGCAGAAAGTCCAGCAGAGCCCCACTCACACTGGGCCACCCACAAAGCCGTGGCCTCTCACTCCCTCCCACCAGTCCAGCCCCAAGACTGCTGACAGGGCAGAGAAAATGGCGTCAGGCACAGCTGCAGGGGCTCTTGCTGCCTGGAGCGGTGTTTATATTGATCTGAACCCAGGCACACCTGGGGAGGTCTGGCCGGCACGGTCGGGCTTCCCAGGCCAGCCAATAATCACCCCTCAGGTGCTCACAGTTGCAGAAACTGGAACTTGCTGAATCGGCCAGGTCCAAGGAACAGGTGTGGGCTCCTGAGAGTCAGGATAGACAAGGGGCTGCAGCTCTGGCTTGTTTTCTAATTATATTATCTGGCCCATGAGTGGGAGACAACTTCAAGAAAACCCTCTCCTAATGAGAGGAACCCAGGAGTCAGGGAGAGGAGGGGTGGCTGGTGGGTGGAGACAGAGGCCTGGTGCCCCGGGTGCAGTGGAAGTCTCTGGAAGACCAGGTGGAGGGAGGCCACACAGAGTGATGCCCAGGGTCACAGACCTGTCGGAGCTGCTGTTTGTTAGTTCAAGTCCTGCTCTGAGGTGCTCTGTGTCAGATCTGAGTGACAGGTGAGCTGGGAGTGCTCTGCAATGAGGGCGATATGCACGGTTCCTGTGTTCCCAGCCCTGCCATGGTACCTGCAAGGGTAGCTCTGTATCCTGGGAGGGGCCTGACCACAAGAGCCCCATGGGCTGCAGGGGGACCTGACCAGGAAACACCATATCCTGGGAGGGTCCTGAACATGAGAGCCCCATGGGCTGGGGTGGGGGTGGGGTACCTGCCCAGGTGAGCTCCATATCCTGGGATTGGCCTGACCTCGAGAGCCCCATGGGCTGCTGGAGTCCTGGTAAAGGATGTCAGGACAGTCAGTTAAGCCACTGAGGATATACCTCCAGTAGTTCCTAAATCCTACACCCTGCTGGTCATTCTACCAACCACCAGGACATGGTATTCTGTATTAGTCTTCAATGATGCCTTCTTTTGTATTCTATTAGTCCCAGAGTCACAAGAAATTTTGGCTTGTGAGTGGCAGGACTCAACATACAACTAAAACAATACTTCCGGGCCGTGTTGTCCCAAGGGTTCAAAAATTCCCACACCATCTTTGGGGAAAGCTCAGCTAAAGACCTAAAAGTTCTACCTCTGGAAAAGGAAACACTCCTTCAATATGCAGACGACATTCTGATCGCCAGCCCTACTAAGGAGACCTCTGAACTACGAAGCCAATAAAGGATACAAGTTGTCCAAGAAAAAGCTCAAATATCACAGACTACGGTGACCTGCCTGGGCTTCATTCTCACAGAAGGTCGGAGAAGCCCATCCCAGGAAAGGGAAGAAACAATTTACAGCCTTACCCATTTCTAAAACTAGAAGACAGCTTAGGGGTTCCTGGGGAGGCCAGGGTTTGCTGCTTCTGGATCCCTAACTACAGTCTACTAGCTCGGCCTCTATATGAAACACTGAAAGGAAAAGGTGATGATCCTTTTGAATAGAATGCAGAAGTGGCCTTTCAAGAATGGAAAGAGCAGTCAATTCAGACCCTTGCACAGGAACTCCCTAATTTAGCTAAACCCTTTGACCTTTACATTCCTGGTGAACGGTGAATCGCCATTGGAGTATTAGTGCAAAACCTGGGACCACTTGAAATGGAACAATGCAAGAATGCGATCCAGGTAGGATAAACTACGGTCACCAAGGGGATTGGCCCACCGCCACATCTGGCCAAGATACTGGCAGTATCCGAAAACCTGGAAATCAGCAGCCCAAAAGGCCACCTCCCTCCGAAGGTAAAAGGACCTCACGTGGTGATCCTAACCACCAAACATGCCCTGAAGTTGCAGGGTTGGCTCCGTGGGCACACTGACCTTGAGTGAGGAGGCCCTCCAACTCCAACCTCCATAGAGATAACCGGGGCAAAGAGCACCATGACGACTCATGTGAAGGTGTCTGCACGGGCAAATTTAACGCTCATTTCCCACCAGGAAGAGGAATTAACCAAAGGCTCAGCATGCCGTGCCGGAACCAGATTAGGGCCTGAAGCATTCCTGCGGGTTTGCGGCCAGCTCACAAGAAAGCGAGTTGAAGAAAGGAGCTCAGGGGCACTGTAATTCACAAACCTGCAGAGTTATAAATGACAGCTATGGTCTAAAAATATATTGAAGGAAGGCTGCGAAGAGGACTTGAAAGTGGGGCAGAATTTCAGGAAAACGATTTCAGGGGGTAGACTGGAATTGCATTTAAAGCATAGGAAAAGAGGCAGAACGACGACAATGATGCACTTGGACAAAAAGGGCGTATGCGTTTTTTCCTGAATATATTCAGGAAAAAACGCATACGCCCTTTTTGGACAACCAAGCAAGCGTGTAAAGGAAATCTGCACTACAATGAAGTCTCACTGCCCCCCGGTCAAAAGGGCCATCTGAAAAAAGTGTAAAATCCAGAAAGGCAGCACAGACCATGGAGAAGAGGGAGCCTTGTCATGCTGATGGGCGGGATGTAAATTGCCAACAACCACTCTGGAGAAGTGTATGGTGTTTCCAGAAACACGTAGGAAAAAAAGCAACACAGCCTATGGCACTTCCACTTATGGTCCTATAGCTTAGGGAAATTAAAATCAAAAACACACAGCCACCCCAAAGTTTCGGACGGCTCTGTTTACAAGAACCTCGTCTACGGTACAAGTTAAATATCCAAGAAAGCGAAAAATGGATAAAGAAATTGTGGTACGTACGTACAATGGAATATCACTCACCAATGAAATCTATGTCATCAGGCCCATTGCGGCATAATGAGTGGATTCAGGTACGATGATTCTAAGTGAAATAAGTCACACAGAAAATGAAACATCATAAGATATCACTAATACAAGGAATGTAAACTTGGCTACACATGAACTGAATTACAAAACAGAACAGGGTCTCAAATTTAGAAAACCAACTTATGCTTGCTTAAGGGGAAAGGTGAGTTGGGGTGTTGCATAAAACCAGAGATAGAAATTAGCACAGATACCTTTCCATAAGCCAAATATATAATACTCAAGACCTACCCCTTGCTCAACGAAATGGACTAAACACCCCATATTCAAAGCCTAGGAATACACCTGACTGATCAGAATCTTCAAACCCATGGATTTATATGTCTCCATAAGAGAATCAAGCGTGTGTACAGCTGCAAGAATGCAGCAGAGAAAATCCGATAAATCCCATTATCAAAATGAATTACAGAAACAAAACACAATGACAGTGAAATAGAGAGCAATTTTTAAATAATTCATTCAGGGCTTGTGATGCAACCTGGATTTACCACATCTACACCCAGAGCTGAGTGAGACATAAGGTTGGACACTTCGGGCTGATAGCATTGGTGAGGTTCGATGAGCAAGTGCAGACCCTTTGAAGTCATACTGCATGGTACCCATTCCATGGGTCCCAACTCTCCAGGTTTGAGGGATTCTTCCTTCAGCTAACACATGCATGGAAAACCCAAGTATGGTGCACCATGTGACCGGGAAACGTTTTCAAATGCATCTCAGTTTTCGTCCCCTTTTACTCGGGTTCACCATTCCAGACCCTTTACTAACACTCTCCCCACTTGGAGACTCAGTGCCTTTAACCTCCTGTTTGGCACAGTTTGCAATATCTGCGCAAGATGAACAGGAATAGGGGGAATCAATGAGAGACTAGCTGGAGGTGTCTGCACAGGCAAATTTAACGCTCATTTCCCACCAGGAAGAGGAATTCACCAAAGGCTCAGCATGCCGTGCCAGAACCAGATTAGGGCCTGAAGCAATCATGTGTGTTTGCGGCCAGCTCACAAGAAAGCGAGTTGAAGAAAGGAGCTCAGGGGCACTGTAATTCACAAACCTGCAGAGTTATAAATGACAGCTATCGTCCAAAAATATATTGAAGGAAGGCTGCGAAGAGGACTTGTAAGTGGGCAGAATTGCAAGAAAACGATTTCAGGGGGTAGACTGGAATTGCATTTAAAGCATAGGAAAAGAGGCAGAACGTCGGCAATGATGCACTTGGCCAAAAAGGGCGTATGCGTTTTTTCCTGAATATATTCAGGAAAAAACGCATACGCCCTTTTTGGCCAACCATGCAAGCATGTTAAAGAATTATGCACTACAATGAAGTCTCACAGCCCCCTGGTCAAAAGGGCCATCTAAATAAAGTGTAAAATCCAGAAAGACAGCACAGGCCATGGAGAACAGGGAGCCTTGTTATGCTGATGGGCGGGATGTAAATTGCCAACAGCCACCCTGGAGAAGTGTATGGTGTTTCCTGAAACACCTAAAAAACAAAGCAACGGAGCCTACGGCACTTCCAGTTATGGTCCTATAGCTTAGGGAAATTAAAATCAAAAACACACAGCCACCCCAAATTTTCGGACGGCTCTGTTTACAAGAACCTCATCTACGGTACAAGTTAAATATCCCAGAATGTGAAAAATGGATAAAGAAGTTGTGGTTCGTACGTACAATGGAATATCACTCAGCAATGAAATCTATGTCATCAGGCCCATCACGGCATAATGAGTGGATTCAGCTACAGTGATTCTAAGTGAAATAAGTCACACAGAAAATGAAACATCATAAGATATCACTAATACACGGAATGTAAACTTGGCTACACATGAACTGAATTACAAAACAGAGCAGGGACTCACATTTAGAAAACCAACTTATGCCTGCTTAAGGGCAAAGGTGAGTTGGGGTGCTGCATAAAACCAGAGATTGAAAATAGCACAGATACCGTTCCATAAGCCAAATATGTAATAGTCAAGACCTACTCCTTGTTCAACGACATGGACTCAACACCACATATTCAACGCCTAGGAATATACCTGACTAGTAAGAATCTTAAAACCCGTGGATTTATATTTCTCTGTAGGAGAATCAAGCGTTTGTACAGCGGCATGAACGCAGCAGTGAAAATCCGATAAATCCCATTATCAAACTAAATTACAAAAACAAAACACAATGACAGTGAAAGAGACAGCAATTCTTAAATAATTGATTCAGGGCTTGTGATGAAACCTGGATTTACCACATCTACACCCAGAGCTGGGTGAGGCATAAGGCTGGACACTTCGAACTGATAGCATTGGTGAGGTTCGGTGAGCAAATTCAGACCCTTTTTAGTCATACTGCATGGTACCCATTCCATGGGTCAATAATCTCCAGGTTTAAGGAATTCTTCCTTCAGCTAAAACATGCATGGGAAACCCAGAGTATTGTCCACTGTGAGACTGGGAAACCATTTTAAATGGCTCTCAGGTTTCGTTCCCTGGTACTCGGGTTCACCATTCCAGATGCTTTACTAACCCTCTACCCACTTGGAGAGTCAGTGCCTTTAACCTCCTGTTTGGCACAGTTTGCAATTTCTGCACAAGATGAACAGGAATAGGGAGAACCAATGAGAGACTAGCTGTAGGTGTCTCCACGGGCAAATTGAATGCTCATTTCTCACCAGAAAGAGGAATTTACCAAAGGCTCAGCGTGCCGTGCCGAAACCAGATTACGGCCTGAAGCAATCCTGCGGTTTTGCGGCCAGCTCACAAGAAAGCATGTTGAAGAAAGGAGCTCAGGGACACTGTATTTAACAAACCTGCAGAGTTATTAATGACAGGTATCATACAAAAATATATTGAAGTAAGGCTGCGAGGAGGACTTGAAAGCGGGGCAGTATTCCTGGAATATGATTTCAGGACGTAGACGGGAAGTGCTCTGAAAGCATAGGAGAAGAGGCAGATCCTGGACAATGATGCACTTGGTCAAAATGTGCATATGCGTTTTTTCCAGGGCCCTCATTAAAGAGGGTAGGAGGCTCCCAGAATGCTTTAGTGGCCAACAGAGGGCCCACATCATCAAGGCGACGTGAGCCAGCCAGGCAGGAGTGACCTCACATCAGAGGGCCCACCTCACAGAAGGGTAAGGAACCCAGCCAGGATCAGACTCTCACCAGAGTGCCCACATCAGCAAGGGGCTGTGAACCAGGCAGGAGTGTCATCACACCCGTGGGGCCATATCATCAAAAGTTGAGGTAACAAGAAAATGTGGCCTCAAACCAGAGGACCCACATCACCATGGGTCTTGGAGCGAGGCAGGCAGGATTAACCTCACAACACATGGCCCATTGTATAAAAAAGGTGAGGAATCCAGCAGTTGGAACATCCCAGCAGGCGGCCCAGAGCACCGAGGCTATGGGATCCAGGCAGTGATGAACTCACAACAGAGGGCCCTCATCATGAAACTGTGAGCAAACCAGCCGTTGTGACCTCAGAGCACAAGGCCCACATCCCCATGGGGAAGGGAACCAAGTAGGAGTGTCATCGCACCAGTGGGCACACATCAGAAAATGTGGGGAGCCCAGCAGTTAGGGCCTGACACCAGAGGGCTCTCATCACCGAGGAGAGGAGGCTCCCAGCAGGCTCCAACTGCTACCAGTGGGCCGCCGTCGCCAATGCGGGGTGTGCCAGCCAGGCAAGAGTGACCTCAGAGCAGAGGGCCCACCTCACAAAAGTGTGAGGAACCCAAGGAGGATCAGACTCTCACCAGAGGGCCCACATCACCAAGAGAATGGGAACCAGGCTGGAGTGTCCTCACACCAGTGGGACCTCATCAACGAAATGTGAGTGACCCAGCACACGTGGCCTCAAACCAGAGGACACACATCACCAAGGGGCTGGGAGTGAGGCAGGCAGGAGGAGTCTCAAAACAGAGGGCCCATAGAAGAAAAAAGGTGAGGAATCCCGCAGTTGGAACCTCCCAGCAGGCGGCCAGGAGCAGCGAGGCTATGGGATCCAGACCTGACTGAACTCAAAACAGAGGGCCCTCATCATGAAACTGTGAGCAACCCAGGCTTTGGGACCTCAGAGCAGAAGGCCCATATTCCTATGTGGTTGGGAACATGGCATAAGTGTACTCGCACCTCAGGGCACACATCAGAGAATTTTGGGAGCCCAGAAGTTAGGGTCTGACGCCAGAGGGCCCTCATTACCAAGGGGAGGAGACCCCAAGCAGGCACCAACTCCCAACTGAGGGCCCATGTCGACAAGGTGACGTGTGACAGCCAGGCAGGAGTGACCTCACAGCAGAGGGCCTACCTCACAGAAGGGTGAGGAACCCAGCCAGGATAAGACTCTCACCAGAGGGCCCACATCACCAAGGGGATCAGAACCAGGCAGGACTGTCTTCACACCAGGGTGACCACATCATAGAAAGGTGAGGAAACCAGCACATGAGGCCTAAACCAGAGGACCCACATCTCCAAGGGGCTCGGATTGAGGCAGGCATGAGTAGCCTCACAACACAGGGCCAATAGAATAAAAAAGGTGAGGAATCCTGCAGTGGGAACCTCCCAGCAGGCGGCCCAGAGCACCGAGTCTATGTGATCCAGGCTGCAGTGAACTCACAGCAGAGGGCCCACATCATGAAACTGTGAGCAACCCAGCCATTGGGACCTCAGAGCAGAAGGCCCACATCCCCATGGGGATGGGAACCTCGCAGGAGTGTCCTCGCACCACTTAGCACGTATCAGAAAATGTGGGTACCCAGCAGTTAGGGCCTGACGCAAGAGGGCCCTCATCACCGAGGGGAGGAGGCTCCCAGCATGCTCCAACTGCCACAAGAGGGCCGATGTTGCCCAGGCGGGGTGTGCCAGCCAGGCAGGAGTGACCTCACAGCAGAGGGCCCACCTCACAGAAGGGTGAGGAACCCAGCCAGGATCAGACTCTCACCAGAGGGCCCACTTCATCAAGGGGAGAGGAAGCAGGCAAGAGTGTCCTCACACCAGTGGGGTCACATCATCGAAAGGCGAGGGACCCAGCACACGTGGCCTCACACCAGAGGACACACATCACCAAGGGACTGGGACTGAGGCAGGCAGGAGGAGTCTGAAAACAGAGGGCCCATAGAAGAAAAAAGGTGAGGAATCCCGCAGTTGGAACCTCCCAGCAGGTGGCCAGGAGCAGCCAGGCTATGGGATCCAGGCCGGAGAGAACTCACAGCAGAGGGCCCTCATCATGAAACTGAGCAACCCACGGTTGGGACCTCAGAGCAGAAGGCCCACATTCCCATGGGGTTGGGAACCTGGCAGGAGTGTACTCGAACCACAGGGTGCATATCAGAAAATATTGGGAGCCCAGGAATTAGGGCCTGACGCCAGAGGGCCCTCATTACCGAGGGGAGGAGACACCCAGCAGGCACCAAATCCCACCAGAGTGCCGACTTCGCCAAGGCGGTGTGTGCCAGCCAGGCAGGAGTGACCTCACAGCAGAGGGCCCACCTCACAGAAGTGTGAGGAACACAACCAGGATCAGACTCTCACCGGATGGCCCACATCACCAAGGGGATGGGAACCAGGCAGGAGTGTCCTCACACCAGTGGGACCACATCAGCCAAAGGTGAGGAACCCAGCACATGTGGCCTCAAACCACAGGACACACATCACCAAGGGGCTGGGAGTGAGGCAGGTGTCCGGAGGGGCACAGTTAACTCTAATTTCCCACCAGGAAGAGGAATTAACCAAAGGCTCAGAGTGCCGTGCCAGACCCTGATTATGGCCTAAAGCTAACCTGCGGTTCTGTGGCCAGCTTTCAAGGAAACAAGTTAAGAAAGGAAATCACGGGCACTGTAATTCACAAACCTGCAGAGTTATAAATGACAGCTATTGGCAAAAATATATTGAAGTAAGTCTGCAAAGAGGACTTGAAAACGAGGCAGAATTGCAGGAATCATATTTCAGGAGGTAGATTGGAATTGCATTTAAAGCATGTGAAAAGCGGCAGATCTTTGACACTGATGCACTTGGACAAAAGTGCGTAAACATTTTTTCCTGAATATATTCAGGAAAAAACGCATATGCCCTTTTTGGCCAACCAAGCACTCCAGCAATGGAAATCCGCACTACAATGAAGTCTCATTTCCCATTCGTCAAAAGGGCCATCTGAAAAAAGTGTAAAAACCAGAAACACAGGACAGGCCATGGAGAAGAGGGAGCCTTGTTATGCTGATGGGCGGGATGTAAATTGCCAACAGACACTCTGGAGATGTTTATGGTGTATCCTGAAACATCTGAAAAACAAAGCTACAGAGCCTAGGGTACTTCCACTTTTAGCCCTATAGCTTAGGAAAATTAAAATCAACAAGACACAGCCAGCACAAAATTTAGGGCTGCTGTGTTTACAAGAAACTCGAGTCCAGTACAAATTAAATATCCCAGAAAGAAAAAAATGGATAAAGGAGTTGTGCTACTTACGTACAACGGAATATCACTCAGCAATGAAATCAATGTCATCAGGCCTGTAGCAGCAAATTGAGTGGATTTAAATATGATGATTCTAAGAGAAATACGTCACACAGAGAAATATAAGTATCATAAGATATCACTAATAGAGGGAGTGTAAACTTGGCTACACATAAACTGAAATACAAAACCGAACAGAGTCTCACATTTAGATAAAAACTTATGCTTGCTTAAGGGGAATGTTGAGTTGGGGTGCTGTATAAAACCAGAGATTGAAATTAGCACACATACCGTTCCATAAGCCAAATATGTACTAGACAAGACCTACTCTTTGCTCAACGAAATAGACTCATCCATGGTGTATCACCTCACACATGTTAGAATGGGCATCATCAGAAAATCTACAAACAACAAATGCTGGAAAGGGTGTGGAGATAAGGAACCCTCTTCCACTATTGTTGGGAATGTAAATTGATACAGTCACTGTGGAGAACATTATGGAGTTTCTTATAAAATTAAGAATAGAATTACCATATGATACAGCAATCCCACTACTGGGCATATACCCAGACAAAACCATAAATCAAAAAGAGACATTCACCGCAATGTTCATTGCATCACTATTTACAATATCCAGGTAATGGAAGCAACCTAAATGTCCACAGACAGACGAATGCATAAAGAAGTGGTACATATATAAAATGGAATATTACTAAGCCATAAAAAGGAATGAAATTGGGTCATTTGTAGAGACGTTGATGGATCTAGAGACTGTCATACAGAGTGAAGTAAGTCAGAAATAGAAAAACAAATCTTGTATATTAATGCCTATATGTGGAACCTAGACAAATTTTACAGATGAACCGTTTTGCAAGGCAGAAATAGAGCAACAGATGTAGACAACAAACGTATGGACACCAAGGGGGGAAAGCTGTTGGGGGGTGATGGTGGGAGGAGTTGAGAGATTGGGATTGGCATATATACATTTATATGTATAAAAGAGATAACCAAAAAGAACCTGCTGTATAAAAAAATAAAATAAAATTCAAATTACAAAAAGTAAAACAGAGAAAATATTCTTCCCTTCACATACATGTATTTATATGAATAAATTATTTCCATGCTTATATCTGTAAATACAAAAAAGAGGAATAAAATCTACCTTGAACCAAAAACGAAAAAAAGAAAAAAAAACAGAACCCACCAGTTACACAGAGGAAAACCGTATCAGGGCACTTGCTCCAGTTGTAAGCAATTCTGAAGTTGGTCAGTGGTGGGAAATCATATCCCATTCAGCCAGCAGGCCCCACGCAACAAGCGTCCTCATTGCAAAGCTGGGGGACCGTGCCGAGGCATCTGTGAGTAAACGTGGGCTGAGCCCCAGGCCAGCTGCTGCTGAAATGTTCCCACCCTTCCCAGGTAAAACACCTGAATATGTACAAGGACTTGAAAGCCTAGAGGAAGGGCCATGGAGCCACATGAGCGACAGCATGCCAGCCGACTTGGTGCCTGCAGGCCAGCCAGGGTGGTCCTGGCCCTGGGTCCTCTTCTGGAAGCTTTCCATTTCCCTGCCTGAGATACCCCTGCTGTCCCGGCCCCCACTGCTTTCTTCCTCACTCACCTCTGCCCAGGGAGAAATTCCAGCGGCAGGTATGGGTGACACATCCTCTTCTTTAGCAGGTGGCATCTTGGCAACTGCTGCAGAAAGTCCAGCAGAGCCCCACTCACACTGGGCCACCCACAAAGCCGTGGCCTCTCACTCCCTCCCACCAGTCCAGCCCCAAGACTGCTGACAGGGCAGAGAAAATGGCGTCAGGCACAGCTGCAGGGGCTCTTGCTGCCTGGAGCGGTGTTTATATTGATCTGAACCCAGGCACACCTGGGGAGGGCTGGCCGGCACGGTCAGGCTTCCCAGGCCAGCCAATAATCACCCCTCAGGGGCTCACAGTTGCAGAAACTGGAACTTGCTGAATCGGCCAGGTCCAAGGAACAGGTGTGGGCTCCTGAGAGTCAGGATAGACAAGGGGCTGCAGCTCTGGCTTGTTTTCTAATTATATTATCTGGCCCATGAGTGGGAGACAACTTCAAGAAAACCCTCTCCTAATGAGAGGAACCCAGGAGTCAGGGAGAGGAGGGGTGGCTGGTGGGTGGAGACAGAGGCCTGGTGCCCCGGGTGCAGTGGAAGTCTCTGGAAGACCAGGTGGAGGGAGGCCACACAGAGTGATGCCCAGGGTCACAGACCTGTCGGAGCTGCTGTTTGTTAGTTCAAGTCCTGCTCTGAGGTGCTCTGTGTCAGATCTGAGTGACAGGTGAGCTGGGAGTGCTCTGCAATGAGGGCGATATGCACGGTTCCTGTGTTCCCAGCCCTGCCATGGTACCTGCAAGGGTAGCTCTGTATCCTGGGAGGGGCCTGACCACGAGAGCCCCATGGGCTGCAGGGGGACCTGCCCAGGGAACCCCATATCCTGGGAGGGTCCTGAACATGAGAGCCCCGTGGGCTGGGTTGGGGTACCTGCCCAGGTGAGCTCCATATCCTGGGATTGGCCTGACCTCGAGAGCCCCATGGGCTGCTGGAGTCCTGGTAAAGGATGTCAGGACAGTCAGTTAAGCCACTGAGGATATACCTCCAGTAGTTCCTAAACCCTACACCCTGCTGGTCATTCTACCAACCACCAGGACATGGTATTCTGTATTAGTCTTCAATGATGCCTTCTTTTGTATTCTATTAGTCCCAGAGTCACAAGAAATTTTGGCTTGTGAGTGGCAGGACTCAACATACAACTAAAACAATACTTCCGGGCCGTGTTGTCCCAAGGGTTCAAAAATTCCCACACCATCTTTGGGGAAAGCTCAGCTAAAGACCTAAAAGTTCTACCTCTGGAAAAGGAAACACTCCTTCAATATGCAGACGACATTCTGATCGCCAGCCCTACTAAGGAGACCTCTGAACTACCAAGCCAATAAAGGATACAAGTTGTCCAAGAAAAAGCTCAAATATCACAGACTACGGTGACCTGCCTGGGCTTCATTCTCACAGAAGGTCGGAGAAGCCCATCCCAGGAAAGGGAAGAAACAATTTACAGCCTTACCCATTTCTAAAACTAGAAGACAGCTTAGGGGTTCCTGGGGAGGCCAGGGTTTGCTGCTTCTGGATCCCTAACTACAGTCTACTAGCTCGGCCTCTATATGAAACACTGAAAGGAAAAGGTGATGATCCTTTTGAATAGAATGCAGAAGTGGCCTTTCAAGAATGGAAAGAGCAGTCAATTCAGACCCTTGCACAGGAACTCCCTAATTTAGCTAAACCCTTTGACCTTTACATTCCTGGTGAACGGTGAATCGCCATTGGAGTATTAGTGCAAAACCTGGGACCACTTGAAATGGAACAATGCAAGAATGCGATCCAGGAAGGATAAACTACGGTCACCAAGGGGATTGGCCCACCGCCACATCTGGCCAAGATACTGGCAGTATCCGAAAACCTGGAAATCAGCAGCCCAAAAGGCCACCTCCCTCCTAAGGTAAAAGGACCCCACGTGGTGATCCTAACCACCAAACATGCCCTGAAGTTGCAGGGTTGGCTCCGTGGGCACACTGACCTTGAGTGAGGAGGCCCTCCAACTCCAACCTCCATAGAGATAACCGGGGCAAAGAGCACCATGACGACTCATGTGAAGGTGTCTGCACGGGCAAATTTAACGCTCATTTCCCACCAGGAAGAGGAATTAACCAAAGGCTCAGCATGCCGTGCCGGAACCAGATTAGGGCCTGAAGCATTCCTGCGGGTTTGCGGCCAGCTCACAAGAAAGCGAGTTGAAGAAAGGAGCTCAGGGGCACTGTAATTCACAAACCTGCAGAGTTATAAATGACAGCTATGGTCTAAAAATATATTGAAGGAAGGCTGCGAAGAGGACTTGAAAGTGGGGCAGAATTTCAGGAAAACGATTTCAGGGGGTAGACTGGAATTGCATTTAAAGCATAGGAAAAGAGGCAGAACGACGACAATGATGCACTTGGCCAAAAAGGGCGTATGCGTTTTTTCCTGAATATATTCAGGAAAAAACGCATACGCCCTTTTTGGACAACCAAGCAAGCGTGTAAAGGAAATCTGCACTACAATGAAGTCTCACTGCCCCCCGGTCAAAAGGGCCATCTGAAAAAAGTGTAAAATCCAGAAAGGCAGCACAGACCATGGAGAAGAGGGAGCCTTGTCATGCTGATGGGCAGGATGTAAATTGCCAACAACCACTCTGGAGAAGTGTATGGTGTTTCCAGAAACACGTAGGAAACAAAGCAACACAGCCTATGGCACTTCCACTTATGGTCCTATAGTTTAGGGAAATTAAACTCAAAAACACACAGCCACCCCAAAGTTTCGGACGGCTCTGTTTACAAGAACCTCGTCTACGGTACAAGTTAAATATCCAAGAAAGCGAAAAATGGATAAAGAAATTGTGGTACGTACGTACAATGGAATATCACTCACCAATGAAATCTATGTCATCAGGCCCATTGCGGCATAATGAGTGGATTCAGGTACGATGATTCTAAGTGAAATAAGTCACACAGAAAATGAAACATCATAAGATATCACTAATACAAGGAATGTAAACTTGGCTACACATGACCTGAATTACAAAACAGAACAGGGTCTCAAATTTAGAAAACCAACTTATGCTTGCTTAAGGGGAAATGTGAGTTGGGGTGCTGCATAAAACCAGAGATAGAAATTAGCACAGATACCTTTCCATAAGCCAAATATATAATACTCAAGACCTACCCCTTGCTCAACGAAATGGACTAAACACCCCATATTCAAAGCCTAGGAATACACCTGACTGATCAGAATCTTCAAACCCATGGATTTATATGTCTCCATAAGAGAATCAAGCGTGTGTACAGCTGCAAGAATGCAGCAGAGAAAATCCGATAAATCCCATTATCAAAATGAATTACAGAAACAAAACACAATGACAGTGAAATAGAGAGCAATTTTTAAATAATTCATTCAGGGCTTGTGATGCAACCTGGATTTACCACATCTACACCCAGAGCTGAGTGAGACATAAGGTTGGACACTTCGGGCTGATAGCATTGGTGAGGTTCGATGAGCAAGTGCAGACCCTTTGAAGTCATACTGCATGGTACCCATTCCATGGGTCCCAACTCTCCAGGTTTGAGGGATTCTTCCTTCAGCTAACACATGCATGGAAAACCCAAGTATGGTGCACCATGTGACCGGGAAACGTTTTCAAATGCATCTCAGTTTTCGTCCCCTTTTACTCGGGTTCACCATTCCAGACCCTTTACTAACACTCTCCCCACTTGGAGACTCAGTGCCTTTAACCTCCTGTTTGGCACAGTTTGCAATATCTGCGCAAGATGAACAGGAATAGGGGGAATCAATGAGAGACTAGCTGGAGGTGTCTGCACAGGCAAATTTAACGCTCATTTCCCACCAGGAAGAGGAATTCACCAAAGGCTCAGCATGCCGTGCCGGAACCAGATTAGGGCCTGAAGCAATCATGTGTGTTTGCGGCCAGCTCACAAGAAAGCGAGTTGAAGAAAGGAGCTCAGGGGCACTGTAATTCACAAACCTGCAGAGTTATAAATGACAGCTATCGTCCAAAAATATATTGAAGGAAGGCTGCGAAGAGGACTTGTAAGTGGGCAGAATTGCAAGAAAACGATTTCAGGGGGTAGACTGGAATTGCATTTAAAGCATAGGAAAAGAGGCAGAACGTCGACAATGATGCACTTGGCCAAAAAGGGCGTATGCGTTTTTTCCTGAATATATTCAGGAAAAAACGCATACGCCCTTTTTGGCCAACCATGCAAGCATGTTAAAGAATTATGCACTACAATGAAGTCTCACAGCCCCCTGGTCAAAAGGGCCATCTAAAAAAAGTGTAAAATCCAGAAAGACAGCACAGGCCATGGAGAACAGGGAGCCTTGTTATGCTGATGGGCGGGATGTAAATTGCCAACAGCCACCCTGGAGAAGTGTATGGTGTTTCCTGAAACACCTAAAAAACAAAGCAACGGAGCCTACGGCACTTCCAGTTATGGTCCTATAGCTTAGGGAAATTAAAATCAAAAACACACAGCCACCCCAAATTTTCGGACGGCTCTGTTTACAAGAACCTCATCTACGGTACAAGTTAAATATCCCAGAATGTGAAAAATGGATAAAGAAGTTGTGGTTCGTACGTACAATGGAATATCACTCAGCAATGAAATCTATGTCATCAGGCCCATCACGGCATAATGAGTGGATTCAGCTACAGTGATTCTAAGTGAAATAAGTCACACAGAAAATGAAACATCATAAGATATCACTAATACACGGAATGTAAACTTGGCTACACATGAACTGAATTACAAAACAGAACAGGGACTCAAATTTAGAAAACCAACTTATGCTTGCTTAAGGGCAAAGGTGAGTTGGGGTGCTGCATAAAACCAGAGATTGAAAATAGCACAGATACCGTTCCATAAGCCAAATATGTAATAGTCAAGACCTACTCCTTGTTCAACGACATGGACTCAACACCACATATTCAACGCCTAGGAATATACCTGACTAGTAAGAATCTTAAAACCCGTGGATTTATATTTCTCTGTAGGAGAATCAAGCGTTTGTACAGCGGCATGAACGCAGCAGTGAAAATCCGATAAATCCCATTATCAAACTAAATTACAAAAACAAAACACAATGACAGTGAAAGAGACAGCAATTCTTAAATAATTGATTCAGGGCTTGTGATGAAACCTGGATTTACCACATCTACACCCAGAGCTGGGTGAGGCATAAGGCTGGACACTTCGAACTGATAGCATTGGTGAGGTTCGGTGAGCAAATTCAGACCCTTTTTAGTCATACTGCATGGTACCCATTCCATGGGTCAATAATCTCCAGGTTTAAGGAATTCTTCCTTCAGCTAAAACATGCATGGGAAACCCAGAGTATTGTCCACTGTGAGACTGGGAAACCATTTTAAATGGCTCTCAGGTTTCGTTCCCTGGTACTCGGGTTCACCATTCCAGATGCTTTACTAACCCTCTACCCACTTGGAGAGTCAGTGCCTTTAACCTCCTGTTTGGCACAGTTTGCAATTTCTGCACAAGATGAACAGGAATAGGGAGAACCAATGAGAGACTAGCTGTAGGTGTCTCCACGGGCAAATTGAATGCTCATTTCTCACCAGAAAGAGGAATTTACCAAAGGCTCAGCGTGCCGTGCCGAAACCAGATTACGGCCTGAAGCAATCCTGCGGTTTTGCGGCCAGCTCACAAGAAAGCATGTTGAAGAAAGGAGCTCAGGGACACTATATTTAACAAACCTGCAGAGTTATTAATGACAGGTATCATACAAAAATATATTGAAGTAAGGCTGCGAGGAGGACTTGAAAGCGTGGCAGTATTCCTGGAATATGATTTCAGGACGTAGACGGGAAGTGCTCTGAAAGCATAGGAGAAGAGGCAGATCCTGGACAATGATGCACTTGGTCAAAATGTGCATATGCGTTTTTTCCAGGGCCCTCATTAAAGAGGGTAGGAGGCACCCAGAATGCTTTAGTGGCCAACAGAGGGCCCACATCATCAAGGCGACGTGAGCCAGCCAGGCAGGAGTGACCTCACATCAGAGGGCCCACCTCACAGAAGGGTAAGGAACCCAGCCAGGATCAGACTCTCACCAGAGTGCCCACATCAGCAAGGGGCTGTGAACCAGGCAGGAGTGTCATCACACCCGTGGGGCCATATCATCAAAAGTTGAGGTAACAAGAAAATGTGGCCTCAAACCAGAGGACCCACATCACCATGGGTCTCGGAGCGAGGCAGGCAGGATTAACCTCACAACACATGGCCCAATGTATAAAAAAGGTGAGGAATCCAGCAGTTGGAACATCCCAGCAGGCGGCCCAGAGCACCGAGGCTATGGGATCCAGGCAGTGATGAACTCACAACAGAGGGCCCTCATCATGAAACTGTGAGCAAACCAGCCGTTGTGACCTCAGAGCACAAGGCCCACATCCCCATGGGGAAGGGAACCAAGTAGGAGTGTCATCGCACCAGTGGGCACACATCAGAAAATGTGGGGAGCCCAGCAGTTAGGGCCTGACACCAGAGGGCTCTCATCACCGAGGAGAGGAGGCTCCCAGCAGGCTCCAACAGCTACCAGTGGGCCGCCGTCGCCAATGCGGGGTGTGCCAGCCAGGCAAGAGTGACCTCAGAGCAGAGGGCCCACCTCACAAAAGTGTGAGGAACCCAAGGAGGATCAGACTCTCACCAGAGGGCCCACATCACCAAGAGAATGGGAACCAGGCTGGAGTGTCCTCACACCAGTGGGACCTCATCAACGAAATGTGAGTGACCCAGCACACGTGGCCTCAAACCAGAGGACACACATCACCAAGGGGCTGGGAGTGAGGCAGGCAGGAGGAGTCTCAAAACAGAGGGCCCATAGAAGAAAAAATGTGAGGAATCCCGCAGTTGGAACCTCCCAGCAGGCGGCCAGGAGCAGCGAGGCTATGGGATCCAGACCTGACTGAACTCAAAACAGAGGGCCCTCATCATGAAACTGTGAGCAACCCACGGTTGGGACCTCAGAGCAGAAGGCCCACATTCCTATGTGGTTGGGAACATGGCATAAGTGTACTCGCACCTCAGGGAACACATCAGAGAATTTTGGGAGCCCAGAAGTTAGGGTCTGACGCCAGAGGGCCCTCATTACCAAGGGGAGGAGACTCCAAGCAGGCACCAACTCCCAACTGAGGGCCCATGTCAACAAGGTGACGTGTGACAGCCAGGCAGGAGTGACCTCACAGCAGAGGGCCTACCTCACAGAAGGGTGAGGAACCCAGCCAGGATAAAACTCTCACCAGAGGGCCCACATCACCAAGGGGATCAGAACCAGGCAGGACTGTCTTCACACCAGGGTGACCACATCATAGAAAGGTGAGGAAACCAGCACATGAGGCCTAAACCAGAGGACCCACATCTCCAAGGGGCTCGGATTGAGGCAGGCATGAGTAGCCTCACAACACAGGGCCAATAGAATAAAAAAGGTGAGGAATCCTGCAGTGGGAACCTCCCAGCAGGCGGCCCAGAGCACCGAGTCTATGTGATCCAGGCTGCAGTGAACTCACAGCAGAGGGCCCACATCATGAAACTGTGAGCAACCCAGCCATTGGGACCTCAGAGCAGAAGGCCCACATCCCCATGGGGATGGGAACCTCGCAGGAGTGTCCTCGCACCACTTAGCACGTATCAGAAAATGTGGGTACCCAGCAGTTAGGGCCTGACGCAAGAGGGCCCTCATCACCGAGGGGAGGAGGCTCCCAGCATGCTCCAACTGCCACAAGAGGGCCGATGTTGCCCAGGCGGCGTGTGCCAGCCAGGCAGGAGTGACCTCACAGCAGAGGGCCCACCTCACAGAAGGGTGAGGAACCCAGCCAGGATCAGACTCTCACCAGAGAGCCCACATATTCAAGGGGATAGGAACCAGGCTAGAGTGTCCTCACACCAGTGGGGCCACATCATCGAAAGGTGAGGGACCCAGCACACGTGGCCTCAAACCAGAGGACACACATCACCAAGGGGCTGGGAGTGAGGCAGGCAGGAGGAGTCTCAAAACAGAGGGCCCATAGAAGAAAAAAGGTGAGGAATCCCGCAGTTGTAACCTCCCCGCAGGTGGCCAGGAGCAGCGAGGCTATGGGATCCAGGCCGGAGTGAACTCACACCAGAGGGCCCTCATCATGAAACTGAGCAACCCACCGTTGGGACCTCAGAGCAGAAGGCCCACATTCCCATGGTGCTGGGAACCTGTCAGGAGTGTACTCGCACCACAGGGCGCACATCAGAAAATTTTGGGAGGCCAGGAGTTAGGGCCTGACGCCAGAGGGCCCTCATTACCAAGGGGAGGAGACTCGCAGCAGGCACCAACTCCCACGAGAGAGCCGACGTCGTCAAGGCGGGGTGGGCCAGCCAGGCAGGAGTGACCTCAGAGAAGAGGGCCCACCTCTCAGAAGTGTGAGGAACCCAGCCAGGATCAGACTCTCACCGGAGGGTCCACATCACCAAGGGGATGGGAACCAGGCAGGAGTGTCCTCACACCAGTGGGGCCACATCAGCCAAAGGTGAGGAACCCAGCACATGTGGCCTCAAACTACAGGACACACATAACCAAGGGGCTGGGAGTGAGGCAGGTGTCCGGAGGGGCACATTTAACTCTAATTTCCCACCAGGAAGAGGAATTAACCAAAGGCTCAGAGTGCCGTGTCGGACCCTGATTATGGCCTAAAGCAAACCTGCGGTTCTGTGGCCAGCTTTCAAGGAAACGAGTTAAGAAAGGAAATCACGGGCACTGTAATTCACAAACCTGCAGAGATATAAATGACAGCTATTGGCAAAAATATATTGAAGTAAGTCTGCAAAGAGGACTTGAAAACGAGGCAGAATTGCAGGAATCATATTTCAGGAGGTAGATTGGAATTGCATTTAAAGCATGTGAAAAGCGGCAGATCTTTGACACTGATGCACTTGGACAAAAGTGCGTAAACATTTTTTCCTGAATATATTCAGGAAAAAACGCATATGCCCTTTTTGGCCAACCAAGCACTCCAGCAATGGAAATCCGCACTACAATGAAGTCTCATTTCCCATTCGTCAAAAGGGCCATCTGAAAAAAGTGTAAAAACCAGAAACACAGGACAGGCCATGGAGAACAGGGAGCCTTGTTATGCTGATGGGCGGGATGTAAATTGCCAACAGACACTCTGGAGATGTTTATGGTGTATCCTGAAACATCTGAAAAACAAAGCTACAGAGCCTAGGGTACTTCCACTTTTAGCCCTATAGCTTAGGAAAATTAAAATCAACAAGACACAGCCAGCACAAAATTTAGGGCTGCTGTGTTTACAAGAAAATCGAGTCCAGTACAAATTAAATATCCCAGAAAGAAAAAAATGGATAAAGGAGTTGTGCTACTTACGTACAACGGAATATCACTCAGCAATGAAATCAATGTCATCAGGCCTGTAGCAGCAAATTGAGTGGATTTAAATATGATGATTCTAAGAGAAATACGTCACACAGAGAAAGATAAGTATCATAAGATATCACTAATAGAGGGAGTGTAAACTTGGCTACACATAAACTGAAATACAAAACCGAACAGAGTCTCACATTTAGATAAAAACTTATGCTTGCTTAAGGGGAATGTTGAGTTGGGGTGCTGTATAAAACCAGAGATTGAAATTAGCACACATACCGTTCCATAAGCCAAATATGTACTAGACAAGACCTACTCTTTGCTCAACGAAATAGACTCATCCATGGTGTATCACCTCACACATGTTAGAATGGGCATCATCAGAAAATCTACAAACAACAAATGCTGGAAAGGGTGTGGAGATAAGGAACCCTCTTCCACTATTGTTGGGAATGTAAATTGATACAGTCACTGTGGAGAACATTATGGAGTTTCTTATAAAACTAAGAATAGAATTACCATATGATACAGCAATCCCACTACTGGGCATATACCCAGACAAAACCATAAATCAAAAAGAGACATTCACCGCAATGTTCATTGCATCACTATTTACAATATCCAGGTAATGGAAGCAACCTAAATGCCCACAGACAGACGAATGCATAAAGAAGTGGTACATATATAAAATGGAATATTACTAAGCCATAAAAAGGAATGAAATTGGGTCATTTGTAGAGACGTTGATGGATCTAGAGACTGTCATACAGAGTGAAGTAAGTCAGAAAGAGAAAAACAAATCTTGTCTATTAATGCATATATGTGGAACCTAGAAAAATTGTACAGATGAACCGTTTTGCCAGGCAGAAATAGAGCAACAGATGTAGACAACAAACGTATGGACACCAAGGGGGGAAAGCTGTTGGGGGGTGGTGGTGGGAGGAGTTGAGAGATTGGGATTGGCATGTATACATTTATATGTATTAAATAGATAACCAAAAAGAACCTGCTGTATAAAAAAATAAAATAAAATTCAAATTACAAAAAGTAAAACAGAGAAAATATTCTTCCCTTCACATACATGTATTTATATGAATAAATTATTTCCATGCTTATATCTGTAAATACAAAAAAGAGGAATAAAATCTACCTTGAACCAAAAACGAAAAAAAGAAAAAAAAACAGAACCCACCAGTTACACAGAGGAAAACCGTATCAGGGCACTTGCTCCAGTTGTAAACAATTCTGAAGTTGGTCAGTGGTGGGGAATCATCTCCCATTCAGCCAGCAGGCCCCACGCAACAAGCGTCCTCATTGCAAAGCTGGGGGACCGTGCCGAGGCATCTGTGAGTAAACGTGGGCTGAGCCCCAGGCCAGCTGCTGCTGAAATGTTCCCACCCTTCCCAGGTAAAACACCTGAATATGTACAAGGACTTGAAAGCCTAGAGGAAGGGCCATGGAGCCACATGAGTGACAGCATGCCAGCCGACTTGGTGCCTGCAGGCCAGCCAGGATGGTCCTGGCCCTGGGTGCTCTTCTGGAAGCTTTCCATTTCCCTGCCTGAGATACCCCTGCTGTCCCGGCCCCCACTGCTTTCTTCCTCACTCACCTCTGCCCAGGGAGAAATTCCAGCGGCAGGTATGGGTGACACATCCTCTTCTTTAGCAGGTGGCATCTTGGCAACTGCTGCAGAAAGTCCAGCAGAGCCCCACTCACACTGGGCCACCCACAAAGCCGTGGCCTCTCACTCCCTCCCACCAGTCCAGCCCCAAGACTGCTGACAGGGCAGAGAAAATGGCGTCAGGCACAGCTGCAGGGGCTCTTGCTGCCTGGAGCGGTGTTTATATTGATCTGACCCCAGGCACACCTGGGGAGGTCTGGCCGGCACGGTCGGGCTTCCCAGGCCAGCCAATAATCACCCCTCAGGGGCTCACAGTTGCAGAAACTGGAACTTGCTGAATCGGCCAGGTCCAAGGAACAGGTGTGGGCTCCTGAGAGTCAGGATAGACAAGGGGCTGCAGCTCTGGCTTGTTTTCTAATTATATTATCTGGCCCATGAGTGGGAGACAACTTCAAGAAAACCCTCTCCTAATGAGAGGAACCCAGGAGTCAGGGAGAGGAGGGGTGGCTGGTGGGTGGAGACAGAGGCCTGGTGCCCCGGGTGCAGTGGAAGTCTCTGGAAGACCAGGTGGAGGGAGGCCACACAGAGTGATGCCCAGGGTCACAGACCTGTCGGAGCTGCTGTTTGTTAGTTCAAGTCCTGCTCTGAGGTGCTCTGTGTCAGATCTGAGTGACAGGTGAGCTGGGAGTGCTCTGCAATGAGGGCGATATGCAGGGTTCCTGTGTTCCCAGCCCTGCCATGGTACCTGCAAGGGTAGCTCTGTATCCTGGGAGGGGCCTGACCACGAGAGCCCCATGGGCTGCAGGGGAACCTGCCCAGGGAACCCCATATCCTGGGAGGGGCCTGAACACGAGAGCCCAATGGGCTGGTGTGGGGGTGGGGTACCTGCCCAGGTGAGCTCCATATCCTGGGATTGGCCTGACCTCGAGAGCCCCATGGGCTGCTGGAGTCCTGGTAAAGGATGTCAGGACAGTCAGTGAAGCCACCGAGGATATACCTCCAGTAGTTCCTAAACCCTACACCCTGCTGGTCATTCTACCAACAACCAGGACATGGTATTCTGTATTAGTCTTCAATGATGCCTTCTTTTGTATTCTATTAGTACCAGAGTCACAAGAAATTTTGGCTTGTGAGTGGCAGGACTCAACATACAACTAAAACAATACTTCCGGGCCGTGTTGCCCCAAGGGTTCAAAAATTCCCACACCATCTTTGGGGAAAGCTCAGCTAAAGACCTAAAAGTTCTACCTCTGGAAAAAGAAACACTCCTTCAATATGCAGACGACACTCTGATCGCCAGCCCTACTAAGGAGACCTCTGAACTACCAAGCCAATAAAGGATACAACTTGTCCAAGACAAAGCTGAAATATCACAGACTACGGTGACCAGCCTGGGCTTCATTCTCACAGAAGGTCGGAGAAGCCCATCCCAGGAAAGGGAAGAAACAATTTACAGCCTTACCGATTTCTAAAACTAGAAGACAGCTTAGGGGTTCCTGGGGAGGCCAGGGTTTGCTGCTTCTGGATCCCTAACTACAGTCTACTAGCTGGGCCTCTATATGAAACACTGAAAGGAAAAGATGATGATCCTTTTGAATAGAATGCAGAAGTGGCCTTTCAAGAATGGAAAGAGCAGTCAATTCAGACCCTTGCCCTGGAACTCCCTAATTTAGCTAAACCCTTTGACCTTTACATTCCTGGTGAACGGTGAATCGCCATTGGAGTATTAGTGCAAAACCTGGGACCACTTGAAATGGAACAATGCAAGAATGCGATCCAGGGAGGATAAACTACGGTCACCAAGGGGCTTGGCCCACCACCACATCTGGCCAAGATACTGGCAGTATCTGAAAACCTGGAAATCAGCAGCCCAAAAGGCCACCTCCCTCCGAAGGGAAAAGGACCCCACGTGGTGATCCTAACACCCAACCATGCCCTGAAGTTGCAGGGTTGGCTCCATGGGCACACTGACCTTGAGTGAGGAGGCCCTCCAACTCCAACCTCCTTAGAGATAACCGGGGCAAAGTGGCACCATGACGACTCGTGTGAATGTGTCTGCACGGGCAAATTTAACGCTCATTTCCCACCAGGAAGAGGAATTAACCAAAGGCTCAGCATGCCGTGCCGGAACTAGATTAGGGCCTGAAGCAATCCTGCGGGTTTGCGGCCAGCTCACAAGAAAGCGAGTTGAAGAAAGGAGCTCAGGGACACTGTAATTCACAAACCTGCAGAGTTATAAATGACAGCTATCACCCAAAAATATATTGAAGGAAGGCTGCGAAAAGGACTTGAAAGCGGGGCAGAATTGCAAGAAAACGATTTCAGGGGGTAGACTGGAATTGCATTTAAAGTATAGGAAAAGAGGCAGAACTTCGACAATGATTCAGTCGGCCAAAAAGGGCGTATGCGTTTTTTCCTGAATATATTCAAGTGTGAATATATTCAACAAGCAAGCATGTTAAAGAAATCTGCACTACAATGAAGTCTCACTGCCCCCCGTTCAAAAGGGCCATCTGAAAAAAGTGTAAAATCCAGAAAGGCAGCACAGGCCATGGAGAACAGGGAGCCTTGTTATGCTGATGGGCGGGATGTAAATTGCCAACAGCCACTCTGGAGATGTGTATGGTGTTTCCACAAAAACCTAAAAAACAAAGCAATGGAGCCTACGGCATTACCACTTATTTTCCTATAGCTTAGGGAAATTAAAATCAAAAACACACAGCCACCGCAAAGTTTCTGTTTACGGCTCTGTTTACAAGAACCTCGTCTACGGTACAAGTTAAATATCCCAGAAAGCGAAAAATGGATAAAGAAGTGTGGTACGTACGTACAAAGGAATATCACTCACCAATGAAATCTATGTCATCAGGCCCGTCGCGGCATAATGAGTGGATTCAGGTACGATGATTCTACGTGAAATAAGTCACACAGAAAATGAAACATCATAAGATATCACTAATACACGGAATGTAAACTTGGCTACACATGAACTGAATTACAAAACAGAACAGGGTCTCAAATTTAGAAAACCAACTTATGCTTGCTTAAGGGGAAAGGTGAGTTGTGGTGCTGCATAAAGCCAGAGATAGAAATTACCACAGATACCTTTCCATAAGCCAAATATGTAATAGTCAAGACCTAGCCCTTGCTCAACGAAATGGACTAAACACCCCATATTCAACGCCTAGGATTACACATGACTAGTAAGAATCTTCAAACCCATGGATTTATATGTCTCCGTAAGAGACTCAAGTGTGTGTACAGCGGCATGAATGCAGCAGAGAAAATCCGATAAATCCCATTATCAAAATGAATTACAAAAACAAACACAATGACAGTGAAATAGAGAGCAATTCTTAAATAATTCATTCAGGGCTTGTGATGCAACCTGGATTTACCACATCTACAACCAGAGCTGAATGAGACATAAGGCTGTACACTTTGGCTGATAGCATTGGTGACGTTTGGTGAGCAAAGGCAACCCTTTGATGTCATACTGCGTGGTACCCATTCCATGGGTCCCAACTCTCCAGGTTTAAGGGATTCTTCCTTCAGGTAAAACATGCATGGGCAACCCAGAATATGGTCCACCGTGTGACCGTGAAAACTTTTTAAATGCGTCTCAGTTTTCGTCCTCTCGTACTCGGTTTTACCATTCCAGACGCTTTACTAACACTCTCCCCACTTGGAGAGTCAGTGCCTTTAACCTCCTGTTTGGCACAGTTTGGAATTTCTGCGCAAGATGAACAGGAATAGGGAACACCAATGAGAGATTAGCTGTAGGTGTCGGCACGAACAAATTTAACGCTCATTTCCCACCAGGAAGAGGAATTAGCCAAAGGCTCAGCATGCCGTGTCAGAACCAGATTAGGGCCTGAAGCAATCCTGCGGTTTTGCGGCCAGCTCACAAGAGAGCGAGTTGAAGAAAGGAGCTCAGGGGCACTGTAATTCACAAACCTGCAGAGTTATAAATGACAGCTATCGTCCAAAAATATATTGAAGTAAGGCTGCAAAGAGGACTTGAACGCGGGGCAGAATTCCAGGAATACGATTTCAGGAGGTAGACGGGAAGTCCTCTGAAAGTATAGGAGAAGAGGCAGAACCTCGACAATGATGCACTTGGTCAAAAAGGGCATATGCGTTTCTTCCAGGGCCCTTATTAAAGAGGGTAGGAGGCTCCCAGCATGCTTCAGTGGCCAACAGAGGGCCTACGTCGCCAAGGCGACATGAGCCATCCAGGCAGGAGTGACCTCACATCAGAGGGCCCACCTCACAGAAGGGTAAGGAACCCAGTCAAGATCAGACTCTCACCAGAGTGCCCACATAAGCAAGGGGCTGGGAACCAGGCAGGAGTGTCCTCACACCCGTGGGGCAACATCATCGAAAGTTGAGGTACCCAGCACATGTGGCCTCAAACCAGAGGACCCACATCACCATGGGTCTCGGAGCGAGGCAGGCAGGATTAACCTCAAAACACATGGCCCATTGTATAAAAAAGGTGAGGAATCCAGCAGTTGGAACATCCCAGCAGGCGGCCCAGAGCACCGAGGCTATGGGATCCAGGCAGTGATGAACTCACAACAGAGGGCCCTCATCGTGATACTGTAAGCAACCCAGCCGTTGTGACCTCAGAGCACAAGGCCCACATCCCCATGGGGAAGGGAACCAAGCAGGAGTGTCATCGCACCAGTGGGCACACATCAGAAAAGGTGGGGAGCCCAGCAGTTAGGGCCGGACGCCAGAGGGCCCTCATCACTGAGGAGAGGAGGCTCCCAGCAAGCTCCAACTGCTACCAGAAGGCCGACGTCGCCAATGCAGGGTGTGCCAGCCAGGCAGGAGTGACCTCAGAGCAGAGGGCCAACCACACAAAAGTGTGAGGAACCCAAAGAGGATCAGACTCTCACAGGAGGGCCCACATCACCAAGGGAATGGAAACCAAGCAGGAGTGTTCTCACACCAGTGTGGTCACATCACCGAAATGTGACGGACCCAGCACACGTGGCCTCAAACTACAGGACACACATCACCAAGGGGCTGGGAGTGAGGCAGGCAGGAGGAGCCTCCAAACAGAGGGCCCATAGCGTAAAAAAGGTGAGGGATCCCGCAGTTGGAACCTCCCAGCAGGTGGCCAGGAGCAGCGAGGCTATGGGATCCAGGCCTGACTGAACTCAAAACAGAGGGCCCTCATTATGAAACTGTGAGCAACCCAGCCGTTGGGACCTTAGAGCAGAAGGCCCACATTCCCATGGGGTTGGGATCCTGGCAGGAGTGTACTCGCACCACAGGGCGCACATCAGAAAATTTTGGGAGCCCAGGAGTTAGGGCCTGACGCCAGAGGGCCCTCATTACCGAGGGGAGGAGACTCCCAGCAGGCACCAACTCCCAACTGAGGGCCCACGTCGCCACGTTGACGTGTGCCAGCCAGGCAGGAGTGACCTCACAGCAGAGGGCCTACCTCACAGAAGGGTGAGGAACCCAGCCAGGATAAGACTCTCACCAGAGGGCCCACATCACCAAGGGGATCGGAACAAGGCAGGAGTGTCCTCACACCAGTGTGGCCACATTATAGAAAGGTGAGGAACCCAGCACATGTGGCCTAAACCAGAGGACCCACATTTCCAAGGTGCTCCGAGTGAGGCAGGCAGGAGTAGCCTAACAACACAGGGCCCACAGAATAAAAATTGTGAGGAATCCAGCAGTTTGAACCTCCCAGCAGGTGGCCCAGAGCATGGAGTCTATGGGATCCAGGCCACAGTGAACTCACAGCAGAGGGCCCACATCATGAAACTGTGAGCAACCCAGCCAGTGGGACCTCAGAGCAGAAGGCCCACATCCCCATGGGGATGGGAACCTCGCAGGAGTGTCCTCGCAAAACTTAGCACGTATCAGAAAATGTGGGAACCCAGCAGTTATGGCCTGGCGCCAGAGGGCCCTCATCACGGAGGAGAGGAGGCTACCAGCAGGCTCCAAATGCCACCAGAGGGCCGACGTCACCAAGGCAATGGGAGCAAGCCAGGCAGGAGTTACCTCACAGCAGAGGGCCCACCTCACAGAAGTGTGAGGAATCCAGACAGGATCAGACTCTCACCAGAGGGCCCACATAACCAAGGGGATGGGAACCAGGCAGGAGTGTCCTCACACCAGTGGGGCCACATCAATAAAGGTGAGGAAACTGGTACATGTGGCCTTAAACAAGAGGACCTACATCACAAATGGGCTGGGAGTGAGTCAGGAAGTAGGAGCATGAAAACACAGGACCCAAAGAATAAAAAAGGTGAGGAACACAGCACATGTGGCCTCAAACAAGGGGACACACATCACGAAAGGGCTGGGAGTGAGGCATGCAGGAGGAGACTCACAACAGAGCGCCCATAGAATAAAAAAGGTGAGGAACCCCGCAGTTGGAAGCTCCAAGCAGGTGGCCCAGAGCACCGAGGCTATGGGATCCATGCCGGAGTGAACTCACAGCAGAGGGCCCACATTCTGACACTGTGAGCAACCCAGCCGTTGGGACCTCAGGGCAGAAAGCCCACATCCCCATGGGGATGGGACCATGGCTGGAGTGTACTCGCCCGACAGGGCGCACATCAGAAAATT
This sequence comes from Delphinapterus leucas, assembly GCF_059928025.1. Lineage (NCBI taxonomy): Eukaryota > Metazoa > Chordata > Mammalia > Artiodactyla > Monodontidae > Delphinapterus > Delphinapterus leucas. Next base: position 5,227,003 of record NW_028322250.1, read on the forward strand.
TTGGGAGCCCATGAGTTAGGGCCTGACGCCAGAGGGCCCTCATTACCGAGGGGAGGAGACACCCAGCAGGCACCAACTCCCAACTGAGGGCCCACATCACGAAGGTGACGTGTGCCAGCCAGGCAGGAGTGACCTCACAGCAGAGGGCTCACCTCACAGAAGTGTGAGGAATCCAGACAGGATCAGACTCTCACGAGAGGGCCCCCATCACCAAGGGGATGGGAACCAGGCAGGAGTGTCCTCACACCAGTGGGGCCACATCAATAAAGGTGAGGAAACCGGTACATGTGGCCTTAAACCAGAGGACCTACATCACAAATGGGCTGGGAGTGAGTCAGGAAGTAGGAGCATGAAAACACAGGACCCAAAGAATAAAAAAGGTAAGGTATCCAGCAGTAGGAACCTCCCAGCAGGCCGCTCAGAGCACAGAGGCTATGGGATCTAGGCCTGGGTGAACTAACACCAGAGAGCCAACATCATGAAACGGTGAACAACACAGGTGTTGGGACCTTAGAGCAGAAGTCCCACATGCCCATGGGGATGGGAACCTCACAGGAGTGTCCTCGCACCACTTAGCACGTATCAGAAAATGTGGGTACCCAGCAGTTAGGGCCTGAGGCAAGAGGGCCCCCATCACCGAGGGGAGGTTCCCAGCAGGCTCCAACTGCCACAAGAGGGCCGATGTTGCCCAGGTGGGGTGTGCCAGCCAGGCAGGAGTGACCTCACAGCAGAGGGCCCCCCTCACAGAAGGGTGAGGTACCCAGCCAGTATCAGACTCTCACCAGAGGGCCCACACCATCAAGGGGATAGGAACCAGGCAGGAGTGTCCTCACACCAGTGGGGCCACATCATCGAAAGGCGAGGGACCCAGCATACGTGGCCTCAAACCAGAGGACACACATCACCAAGGGGCTGGGAGTGAGGCAGGCAGGAGGAGTCTCAAAACAGAGGGCCCATAGAAGAAAAAAGGTGAGGAATCCCGCAGTTGTAACCTCCCAGCAGGTGGCCAGGAGCAGCCAGGCTATGGGATCCAGGCCGGAGAGAACTCACAGCAGAGGGCCCTCATCATGAAACTGAGCAACCCACGGTTGGGACCTCAGAGCAGAAGGCCCACATTCCCATGGGGTTGGGAACCTGGCAGGAGTGTACTCGAACCACAGGGCGCATATCAGAAAATATTGGGAGCCCAGGAGTTAGGGCCTGACGCCAGAGGGCCCTCATTACCGAGGGGAGGAGACACCCAGCAGGCACCAAATCCCACCAGAGAGCCGACGTCGCCAAGGCGGGGTGTGCCAGCCAGGCAGGAGTGACCTCAGAGAAGAGGGCCCACCTCACAGAAGTGTGAGGAACACAACCAGGATCAGACTCTCACCGGAGGGCCCACATCACCAAGGGGATGGGAACCAGGCAGGAGTGTCCTCACACCAGTGGGGCCACATCAGCCAAAGGTGAGGAACCCAGCACATGTGGCCTCAAACCAGAGGACACACATCACCAAGGGGCTAGGAGTGAGGCAGGTGTCTGGAGGGGCACATTTAACTCTAATTTCCCACCAGGAAGTGGAATGAACCAAAGTCTCAGAGTGCCGTGCCGGACCCTGATTACGGCCTGAAGCAAACCTGCGGTTCTGTGGCCAGTTTTCAAGGAAACGAGTTAAGAAAGGAAATCACGGGCACTGTAATTCACAAACCTGCAGAGATATAAATGACAGTTATTGGCAAAATTATATGGAAGTAAGTCTGCAAAGAGGACTTGAAAACGAGGCAGAATTGCAGGAATCATATTTCAGGAGGTAGATTGGAATTGCATTTAAAGCATGTGAAAAGCGGCAGATCTTTGACAGTGATGCACTTGGACAAAAGTGCGTAAACATTTTTTCCTGAATATATTCAGGAAAAAACACATATGCCCTTTTTGGCCAACCAAGCACTCGAGAAATGGAAATCCGCACTACAATGAAGTCTCATTTCCCATTCGTCAAAAGGGCCATCTGAAAAAAGTGTAAAAACCAGAAACACAGGACAGGCCATGGAGAACAGGGAGCCTTGTTATGCTGATGGGCGGGATGTAAATTGCCAACAGACACTCTGGAGATGTTTATGGTGTATCCTGAAACATCTGAAAAACAAAGCTACAGACCCTAGGGCACTTCCACTTTTGGCCCTATAGCTTAGGAAAATTAAAATCAACAAGACACAGCCAACACAAAATTTAGGGCTGCTGTGTTTACAAGAACCTTGAGTCCAGTACAAATTAAATATCCCAGAAAGAAAAAAATGGATAAAGGAGTTGTGCTACTTACGTACAACGGAATATCACTCAGCAATGAAATCAATGTCATCAGGCCTGTAGCAGCAAATTGAGTGGATTTAAATATGATGATTCTAAGAGAAATACGTCACACAGAGAAAGAGAATTATCATAAGATATCACTAATAGAGAGTGTAAACTTGGCTACACATAAACTGAAATACAAAACCGAACAGAGTCTCACATTTAGATAAAAACTTATGCTTGCTTAAGGGGAAAGTTGAGTTGGGGTGCTGTATAAAACCAGAGATTGAAATTAGCACACATACCGTTCCATAAGCCAAATATGTACTAGACAAGACCTACTCTTTGCTCAACGAAATAGACTCATCCATGGTGTATCACCTCACGCCTGTTAGAATGGGCATCATCAGAAAATCTACAAACAACAAATGCTGGAAAGGGTGTGGAGATAAGGAACCCTCTTCCACTATTGTTGGGAATGTAAATTGATACAGTCACTGTGGAGAACATTATGGAGTTTCTTATAAAACTAAGAATAGAATTACCATATGATACAGCAATCCCACTACTGGGCATATACCCAGACAAAACCATAAATCAAAAAGAGACATTCACCGCAATGTTCATTGCATCACTATTTACAATATCCAGGTAATGGAAGCAACCTAAATGCCCACAGACAGACGAATGCATAAAGAAGTGGTACATATATAAAATGGAATATTACTAAGCCATAAAAAGGAATGAAATTGGGTCATTTGTAGAGACGTTGATGGATCTAGAGACTGTCATACAGAGTGAAGTAAGTCAGAAAGAGAAAAACAAATCTTGTCTATTAATGCATATATGTGGAACCTAGAAAAATTGTACAGATGAACCGTTTTGCCAGGCAGAAATAGAGCAACAGATGTAGACAACAAACGTATGGACACCAAGGGGGGAAAGCTGTTGGGGGGTGGTGGTGGGAGGAGTTGAGAGATTGGGATTGGCATGTATACATTTATATGTATTAAATAGATAACCAAAAAGAACCTGCTGTATAAAAAAATAAAATAAAATTCAAATTACAAAAAGTAAAACAGAAAAAATATTCTTCCCTTCACATACATGTATTTATATGAATAAATTATTTCCATGCTTATATCTGTAAATACAAAAAAGAGGAATAAAATCTACCTTGAACCAAAAACGAAAAAAAGAAAAAAAAACAGAACCCACCAGTTACACAGAGGAAAACCGTATCAGGGCACTTGCTCCAGTTGTAAACAATTCTGAAGTTGGTCAGTGGTGGGGAATCATCTCCCATTCAGCCAGCAGGCCCCACGCAACAAGCGTCCTCATTGCAAAGCTGGGGGACCGTGCCGAGGCATCTGTGAGTAAACGTGGGCTGAGCCCCAGGCCAGCTGCTGCTGAAATGTTCCCACCCTTCCCAGGTAAAACACCTGAATATGTACAAGGACTTGAAAGCCTAGAGGAAGGGCCATGGAGCCACATGAGTGACAGCATGCCAGCCGACTTGGTGCCTGCAGGCCAGCCAGGGTGGTCCTGGCCCTGGGTGCTCTTCTGGAAGCTTTCCATTTCCCTGCCTGAGATACCCCTGCTGTCCCGGCCCCCACTGCTTTCTTCCTCACTCACCTCTGCCCAGGGAGAAATTCCAGCGGCAGGTATGGGTGACACATCCTCTTCTTTAGCAGGTGGCATCTTGGCAACTGCTGCAGAAAGTCCAGCAGAGCCCCACTCACACTGGGCCACCCACAAAGCCGTGGCCTCTCACTCCCTCCCACCAGTCCAGCCCCAAGACTGCTGACAGGGCAGAGAAAATGGCGTCAGGCACAGCTGCAGGGGCTCTTGCTGCCTGGAGCGGTGTTTATATTGATCTGAACCCAGGCACACCTGGGGAGGTCTGGCCGGCACGGTCGGGCTTCCCAGGCCAGCCAATAATCACCCCTCAGGGGCTCACAGTTGCAGAAACTGGAACTTGCTGAATCGGCCAGGTCCAAGGAACAGGTGTGGGCTCCTGAGAGTCAGGATAGACAAGGGGCTGCAGCTCTGGCTTGTTTTCTAATTATATTATCTGGCCCATGAGTGGGAGACAACTTCAAGAAAACCCTCTCCTAATGAGAGGAACCCAGGAGTCAGGGAGAGGAGGGGTGGCTGGTGGGTGGAGACAGAGGCCTGGTGCCCCGGGTGCAGTGGAAGTCTCTGGAAGACCAGGTGGAGGGAGGCCACACAGAGTGATGCCCAGGGTCACAGACCTGTCGAAGCTGCTGTTTGTTAGTTCAAGTCCTGCTCTGAGGTGCTCTGTGTCAGATCTGAGTGACAGGTGAGCTGGGAGTGCTCTGCAATGAGGGCGATATGCAGGGTTCCTGTGTTCCCAGCCCTGCCATGGTACCTGCAAGGGTAGCTCTGTATCCTGGGAGGGGCCTGACCACGAGAGCCCCATGGGCTGCAGGGGAACCTGCCCAGGGAACCCCATATCCTGGGAGGGGCCTGAACACGAGAGCCCCATTGGCTGGGGTGGGGGTGGGGTACCTGCCCAGGTGAGCTCCATATCCTGGGATTGGCCTGACCTCGAGAGCCCCATGGGCTGCTGGAGTCCTGGTAAAGGATGTCAGGACAGTCAGTGAAGCCACCGAGGATATACCTCCAGTAGTTCCTAAATCCTACACCCTGCTGGTCATTCTACCAACCACCAGGACATGGTATTCTGTATTAGTCTTCAATGATGCCTTCTTTTGTATTCTATTAGTCCCAGAGTCACAAGAAATTTTGGCTTGTGAGTGGCAGGACTCAACATACAACTAAAACAATACTTCCGGGCCGTGTTGTCCCAAGGGTTCAAAAATTCCCACACCATCTTTGGGGAAAGCTCAGCTAAAGACCTAAAAGTTCTACCTCTGGAAAAGGAAACACTCCTTCAATATGCAGACGACATTCTGATCGCCAGCCCTACTAAGGAGACCTCTGAACTACGAAGCCAATAAAGGATACAAGTTGTCCAAGAAAAAGCTCAAATATCACAGACTATGGTGACCTGCCTGGGCTTCATTCTCACAGAAGGCCAGAGAAGCCCATCCCAGGAAAGAGAAGAAACAATTTACAGCCTTACCCATTTCTAAAACTAGAAGACAGCTTAGGGGTTCCTGGGGAGGCCAGGGTTTGCTGCTTCTGGATCCCTAACTACAGTCTACTAGCTCGGCCTCTATATGAAACACTGAAAGGAAAAGGTGATGATCCTTTTGAATAGAATGCAGAAGTGGCCTTTCAAGAATGGAAAGAGCAGTCAATTCAGACCCTTGCACAGGAACTCCCTAATTTAGCTAAACCCTTTGACCTTTACATTCCTGGTGAACGGTGAATCGCCATTGGAGTATTAGTGCAAAACCTGGGACCACTTGAAATGGAACAATGCAAGAATGCGATCCAGGTAGGATAAACTACGGTCACCAAGGGGATTGGCCCACCGCCACATCTGGCCAAGATACTGGCAGTATCCGAAAACCTGGAAATCAGCAGCCCAAAAGGCCACCTCCCTCCTAAGGTAAAAGGACCCCACGTGGTGATCCTAACCACCAAACATGCCCTGAAGTTGCAGGGTTGGCTCCGTGGGCACACTGACCTTGAGTGAGGAGGCCCTCCAACTCCAACCTCCATAGAGATAACCGGGGCAAAGGGGCACCATGACGACTCGTGTGAAGGTGTCTGCACGGGCAAATTTAACGCTCATTTCCCACCAGGAAGAGGAATTAACCAAAGGCTCAGCATGCCGTGCCGGAACCAGATTAGGGCCTGAAGCATTCCTGCGGGTTTGCAGCCAGCTCACAAGAAAGCGAGTTGAAGAAAGGAGCTCAGGGGCACTGTAATTCACAAACCTGCAGAGTTATAAATGACAGCTATGGTCTAAAAATATATTGAAGGAAGGCTGCGAAGAGGACTTGAAAGTGGGGCAGAATTTCAGGAAAACGATTTCAGGGGGTAGACTGGAATTGCATTTAAAGCATAGGAAAAGAGGCAGAACGATGACAATGATGCACTTGGCCAAAAAGGGCGTATGCGTTTTTTCCTGAATATATTCAGGAAAAAACGCATACGCCCTTTTTGGCCAACCAAGCAAGCATGTTAAAGAAATCTGCACTACAATGAAGTCTCAATGCCCCACGGTCAATAGCGCAATCTGAAAAAAGTGTAAAATCCAGAAACACAGCACAGGCCATGGAGAACATGGAGCCTTGTTATGCTGATGGGCGAGATGTAAATTGCCAACAGCCACTCTGGAGAAGTGTATTGTGTTTCCTGAAACACCTAAAAAACAAAGCAACGGAGCCTATAGCACTTCCACTTATGGTCCTATAGCTTAGGGAAATTAAAATCAAAAACACACAGCCACCCCAAAGTTTTGGACGGCTCTGTTTACAAGAACCTCGTCTACGGTACAAGTTAAATATCCCAGAATGTGAAAAATGGATAACGAAGTTGTGGTACGTACGTAAAATGGAATCTCACTCAGCAATGAAATCTATGTCATCAGGCCCGTCGCAGCATAATGAGGGGATTCAGGTACGATGATTCTAAGTGAAATAAGTCACACAGAAAATGAAACATCATAAGATATCACTAATACACGGAATGTAAACTTGGCTACACATGAACTGAATTACAAAACAGAACAGGGTCTCAAATTGAGAAAACCAACTTATGCTTGCTTAAGGGGAAAGGTGAGTTGTGGTGCTGCATAAAACCAGAGATAGAAATTAGCACAGATACCTTTCCATAAACCAAATATGTAATAGTCAAGACCTAGCCCTTGCTCAACGAAATGGACTAAACACGCCATATTCAACGCCTAGCATTACACATGACTAGTAAGAATCTTCAAACCCATGGATTTATATGTCTCCGTAAGAGACTCAAGTGTGTGTACAGCGACATGAATGCAGCAGAGAAAATCCGATAAAATCCATTATCAAAATGAATTATAAAAACAAACACAATGACAGTGAAATAGAGAGAAATTCTTAAATAATTCATTCAGGGCTTGTGATGCAACCTGGATTTACCACATCTACACCCAGAGCTGAGTGAGACATAAGACTGGACACTTCGGGCTGGTAGCATTGGTGAGGTTCGATGAGCAAATGCAGACCCTTTGAAGTCATACTGCATGGTACCCATTCCATGGGTCCCAACTCTCCAGGTTTAAGGGATTCTTCCTTCAGCTAAAACATGCATGCGAAACCCACAGTATGGTGCACCGTGTGACCAGGAAACCTTTTCAAATGCATCTCAGTTTTCGTCCCCTTTTACTCGGGTTCACGATTGAAGACCCTTTACTAATACTCTCCCCACTTAGAGAGTCAGGGCCTTTAACCTCCTTTTGGCACAGTTTGCAATTTCTGCGCAAGATGAACAAGAATAGGGAGAACCAATGAGAGACTAGCTCTAGGTGTCTGCACGTTCAAATATAACACTCATTTCCCACCGGAAGAGGAATTTACCAAAGGATCAGCATGCTGTGCCGGAACCAGATTAGGGCCTTTAGCAATCCTGCGGGTTTGCGGCCAGCTCACAAGAAAGCGAGTAGAAGAAAGGAGCTCAGGCACACTGTCATTCACAAACCTGCAGAGTTATAAATGTCAGCTATTGTCCAAAAATATATTGAAGTAAGGCTGCGTAGAGGACTTGAAAGCGGGGAGAATTGCAGGAAAACGAGTTCAGGGGCAGACTGGAATTGCATTTAAAGCATAGGGAATGAGACAGAAAGTCGACAATGATGGACTTGGTCAAAAAGGGCGTATGCGTTTTTTCCTGAATATATTCAAGAAAAAACACATACGCCCTTTTTGGCCAAACAAGCAAGCCTGTAAAGAAATCTGCATTACAATGAAGTCTCACTGCCCCCCTCTCAAAAGGGACATCTGAAAAAAGTGAAAAATCCAGAAAGGCAGAACAGGCCATGGAGAACACGGAGCCTTGTTATGCTGATGGGCGGGATGTAAATTGCCAACAGCCACTATGGAGAAGTTTATGGTGTTTCCTGAAACACGTAGGAAACAAAGCAACACAGCCTATGGCACTTCCACTTATGGTCCTATAGCTTAGGGAAATTAAAATTAAAATCACCCAGCCAACCCAAAGTTTGGGACGGCTCTGTTTACAAGAACGTCCTCTACGGTACAAGTTAAATTTCCGAGAAAGCAAAAAATTGATAAAGAAGTTGTGATACGCACGTACAATGGAATATCACTCAGCAAAGAAATCTACGTCATCAGGTCCGTAGCGGCATAATGAGTGGATTCAGGTACGATGATTCTACGAGAAATAAGTCACACAGAAAAAGAAACATCATAAGATATCACTAATACACGGAATGTAAACTTGGCTACACATGAACTGAATTACAAAACAGAACAGGGTCTCAAATTTAGAAAACCAACTTATGCTTGCTTATGGGGAAAGGTGAGTTGGGGTGCTGCATAAAACCAGAGATTGAAATTAGCACAGATACCGTTCCATAAGCCAAATATATAATAGACAAGACCTACTCCTTGCTCAACGAAATGGACTCAACACCCCATATTCAACGCCTGGGAATATATCTGACAAGTAAGAATCTTAAAACCCATGGATTTATATGTCTCCATAAGGAAATAAAGCATGTGTACAGCGGCCTAAATGCAGCAGTGAAAATCCGATAAAACCCATTATCAAAATAAATTTCAAAAAAAACCACAATGACAGTGAAATAGAGAGCAATTCTTAAATAATTCATTCAGAGCTTGAGATGCAACCTGGATTTACAACATCTACACCCAGAGCTGGGTGAGACATAAGGCTGGACACTTCGGGCTGATAACATTGGTGAGGTTCGGTGAGCACACGCAGACCCTTTGAAATCATACTGCATGGTACCCATTCCATGGGTCCAAATTCTCCAGGTTTAAGGGATTCTTCCTTCAGCTAAAGCATGCATGGGAAACCCAGAGTATGGTCCACCATGTGATAGGGAAACGTTTTCAAATGCATCTCAGTTTTCGTCCCCTGGTACTCGGGTTCAACATTCCAGAAGCTTTACTAACACTCTTCCAACTTGGAGAGTCAGTGCCTTTAAACTCCTGTTTGGTACAGTTTGCAATTTCTGCGCAAGATGAACAGGCATAGGGAGAACCAATGAGAGACTAGCTGTAGGTGCCTGCATGGGCAAATGGAACGCTCATTTCCCACCAGGATGAGGAATTAACCAAAGGCTCAGCGTGCCCGGCCGGAAACATATTAAGGAGTGAAGCAATCCTGCGGTTTTGCGGCCAGCTCACATGGAAGCGAGTTGAAGAAAGGAGCTCAGGGGCACTGTAATTCACAAACCTGCAGAGTTATGAATGACAGCTATCGTCCAAAATGTACTGAAGTAAGTCTTCGAAGAGGACTTGAAAGCGGGGCAGAATTTCAGGAAAAGGATTTCAGGGGGTAGACAGGAATTGCGCTTAAAGCATAGGAACAGAGGCAGAATGTCGACAATGATGCACTTGGCTAAAAAGGGCATATGCGTTTTTTCCTGAATATATTCAGGAAAAAACGCAAACGCACTTTTTGGCCAAACCAAGCAAGCGTGTAAATGAAATCGGCACTACAATGAAGTCTCACTGCCCCCCGGTCAAAAGGGCCATCTGAAAAATGTGTAACATCCAGAAAGGCAGGACAGGTCATGGAGAACAGGGAGCCTTGTTATGCTGATGGGCGGATGAAAATTGCCAACAGCCACTCTGGAGAAGTGTATGGTGTTTCCTGAAACAGGTAGGAAACAAAGCAACACAGCCTATGGCACTTCCACTTATGGTCCTATAGCTTAGGGAAATTAAAATCAAAAACACACAGCCAACCCAAATTTTCGGACGGCTCTGTTTACAAGAACGTCCTCTACGGTACAAGTTAAATATCCAAGAAAGCAACAAATGGATAAAGAAGTTTTGGTACGCACGTAAAATGGAATATCACTCAGCAATGAAATCTACGTCATCAGGTCCCTAGCGGCATAATGAGTGGATTCAGGTACGATGATTCTACGAGAAATAAGTCACACAGAAAAAGAAACATCATAAGATATCACTAATACACGGAATGTAAACTTGGCTACACATGAACTGAATTACAAAACAGAACAGGGTCTGAAATTTAGAAAACCAACTTATGCTTGCTTATGGAGAAAGGTGAGTTGGGGTGCTGCATAAAACCAGAGATTGAAGTTAGCACAGATACCGTTCCATAAGCCAAATATATAATAGACAAGACCTACTCCTTGCTCAACGAAATGGACTCAACACCCCATATTCAACGCCTGGGAATATATCTGACAAGTAAGAATCTTAAAACCCATGGAATTATATGTCTCCATAAGGAAATAAAGCATGCGTACAGCGGCCTAAACTCAGCAGTGAAAATCCGATAAAACCCATTATCAAAATAAATTTCAAAAACAAAACACAATGAGAGTGAAATAGAGAGCAATTCTTAAATAATTCATTCAGGGCTTGTGATGCAACCTGGATTTACCACATCTACACGCAGAGCTGTGTGAGACATAAGGCTGGACACTTCAGGCTGATAGCATTGGTGAGGTTCGGTGAGCAAACGCAGACCCTTTGAAGTCATACTGCCTGATACCCATTCCATGGGTCCCAACTTTCCAGGTTTAAGGGATTCTTCCTTCAGCTAAAACATGCATGGGAAACCCAGAGTATGGTCCACCGTGTGATTGGGAAACGTTTTCAAATGCATCTCAGTTTTCGAACCCTGGTACTCGGGTTCACCATTCCAGACGCTTTACTAACATTCTCCCCACTTGGAGAGTCAGTGCCTTTAACCTCCTGTTTGGCACAGTTTGCAATTTCTGCGCAAGATGAACAGGAATAGGGAGAAGCAATCAGAGACTACCTGTAGGTGTCTGCACGGGCAAATGGAACGCTCATTTCCCACCAGGAAGAGGAATTAACCAAATGGTCAGCGTGCCCTGCCGGAAAGAGGTTAGGGCCTGAAGCAATCCTGCGGTTTTGCGGCCAGCTCACAAGAAAGCGAGTTGAGGAAAGGAGATCAGGGGCACTGTAATTCACAAACATGCAGAGTTATGAATGACAGTTATCGTCCAAAAATGTATTAAAGTAAGTCTTCGAAGAGGACTTGAAAGCGGGGTAGAATTTCAGGAAAACGATTTCAGGGCGTAGACTGGAACTGCACTTAAAGCATAGGAAAAGAGGCAGAATGTCGACAATGATGCACTTGGCCAAAAAGGGCGTATGCGTTTTTTCCTGAATATATTCAGGAAAAAACGCATACGCCCTTTTTGGCCAACCAAGCAAGCGTGTAAAGGAAATCTGCACTACAATGAAGTCTCACTGCCCCCCGGTCAAAGGGGACATCTGAAAAAAGTGTAAAATCCAGAAAGGCAGGACAGGTCATGGAGAACAGGGAGCCTTGTTATGCTGATGGGCGGGATGTAAATTGCCAACAACCACTCTGGAGAAGTGTATGGTGTTTCCTGAAACAGGTAGGAAACAAAGCAACACAGCCTATGGCACTTCCACTTATGGTCCTATAGCTTAGGGAAATTAAAGGGATCTAGGCCTGGGTGATCTAACACCAGAGAGCTAACATCATGAAACGGTGAACAACACAGGTGTTGGGCCTTAGAGCAGAAGGCCCACATGCCCATGGGGATGGGAACCTCGCAGGAGTGTCCTCGCACCACTTAGCACGTATCAGAAAATGTGGGTACCCAGCAGTTAGGGCCTGAGGCAAGAGGGCCCCCATCACCGAGGGGAGGTTCCCAGCAGGCTCCAACTGCCACAAGAGGGCCGATGTTGCCCAGGTGGGGTGTGCCAGCCAGGCAGAAGTGACCTCACAGCAGAGGGCCCCCCTCACAGATGGGTGAGGAACCCAGCCAGGATCAGACTCTCACCAGAGGGCCCACATCATCAAGGGGATAGGAACCAGGCAGGAGTGTCCTCACACCAGTGGGGCCACATCATCGAAAGGCGAGGGACCCAGCATACGTGGCCTCAAACCAGAGGACACACATCACCAAGGGGCTGGGAGTGAGGCAGGCAGGAAGAGTCTCAAAACAGAGGGCCCATAGAAGAAAAAATGTGAGGAATCCCACAGTTGTAACCTCCAAGCAGGTGGCCAGGAGCAGCGAGGCTATAGGATCCAGGCCAGAGAGAACTCGCAGCATAGGGCCCTCATCATGAAACTGAGCAACCCACGGTTGGGACCTCAGAGCAGAAGGCCCACATTCCCATGGGGTTGGGAACCTGGCAGGAGTGTACTCGAACCACAGGGCGCATATCAGAAAATATTGGGAGCCCAGGAGTTAGGGCCTGACGCCAGAGTGCCCTCATTACTGAGGGGAGGTGACACCCAGCAGGCACCAAATCCCACCAGAGGGCCGACGTCGCCAAGGCGGGGTGTGCCAGCCAGGCAGGAGTGGCCTCAGAGAAGAGGGCCCACCTCACAGAAGTGTGAGGAACCCAACCAGGACCAGACTCTCACCGGAGGGCCCACATCACCAAGGGGATGGCAACCAGGCAGGAGTGTCCTCACACCAGTGGGACCACATCAGCCAAAGGTGAGGAGCCCAGCACATGTGGCCTCAAACCACAGGACACACATCACCAAGGGGCTAGGAGTGAGGCAGGTGTCTGGAGGGGCACATTTAACTCTAATTTCCCACCAGGAAGTGGAATGAACCAAAGTCTCAGAGTGCCGTGCCGGACCCTGATTACGGCCTGAAGCAAACCTGCGGTTCTGTGGCCAGTTTTCAAGGAAACGAGTTAAGAAAGGAAATCACGGGCACTGTAATTCACAAACCTGCAGAGTTATAAATGACAGCTATTGGCAAAAATATATGGAAGTAAGTCTGCAAAGAGGACTTGAAAACGAGGCAGAATTGCAGGAATCATATTTCAGGAGGTAGATTGGAATTGCATTTAAAGCATGTGAAAAGCGGCAGATCTTTGACAGTGATGCACTTGGACAAAAGTGCGTAAACATTTTTTCCTGAATATATTCAGGAAAAAACACATATGCCCTTTTTGGCCAACCAAGCACTCGAGAAATGGAAATCAGCCCTACAATGAAGTCTCATTTCCCATTCGTCAAAAGGGCCATCTGAAAAAAGTGTAAAAACCAGAAACACAGGACAGGCCATGGAGAACAGGGAGCCTTGTTATGCTGATGGGCGGGATGTAAATTGCCAACAGACACTCTGGAGATGTTTATGGTGTATCCTGAAACATCTGAAAAACAAAGCTACAGACCCTAGGGCACTTCCACTTTTGGCCCTATAGCTTAGGAAAATTAAAATCAACAAGACACAGCCAACACAAAATTTAGGGCTGCTGTGTTTACAAGAACCTTGAGTCCAGTACAAATTAAATATCCCAGAAAGAAAAAAATGGATAAAGGAGTTGTGCTAATTACATACAACGGAATATCACTCAGCAATGAAATCAATGTCATCAGGCCTGTAGCAGCAAATTGAGTGGATTTAAGTATGATGATTCTAAGAGAAATAGGTCACACAGAGAAAGATAATTATCATAAGATATCACTAATAGAGAGAGTGTAAACTTGGCTACACATAAACTGAATTCCAAAACCGAACAGAGTCTCACATTTAGATAAAAACTTATGCTTGCTTAAGGGGAAAGTTGAGTTGGGGTGCTGTATAAAACCAGAGATTGAAATTAGCACACATACCGTTCCATAATCCAAATATGTAATAGACAAGACCTACTCTTTGCTCAACGAAATAGACTCATCCATGGTGTATCAACTCACACCTGTTAGAATGGGCATCATCAGAAAATCTACAAACAACAAATGCTGGAAAGGGTGTGGAGATAAGGAACCCTCTTCCACTATTGTTGGGAATGTAAATTGATACAGTCACTGTGGAGAACATTATGGAGTTTCTTATAAAACTAAGAATAGAATTACCATATGATACAGCAATCCCACTACTGTGCATATACCCAGACAAAACCATAAATCAAAAAGAGACATTCACCGCAATGTTCATTGCATCACTATTTACAATATCCAGGTAATGGAAGCAACCTAAATGCCCACAGACAGACGAATGCATAAAGAAGTGGTACATATATAAAATGGAATATTACTAAGCCATAAAAAGGAATGAAATTGGGTCATTTGTAGAGACGTTGATGGATCTAGAGACTGTCATACAGAGTGAAGTAAGTCAGAAAGAGAAAAACAAATCTTGTCTATTAATGCATATATGTGGAACCTAGAAAATTTGTACAGATGAACCGTTTTGCAAGGCAGAAATAGAGCAACAGATGTAGACAACAAACGTATGGACACCAAGGGGGGAAAGCTGTTGGGGGGTGGTGGTGGGAGGAGTTGAGAGATTGGGATTGGCATGTATACATTTATATGTATAAAATAGATAACCAAAAAGAACCTGCTGTATAAAAAAATAAAATAAAGTTCAAATTACAAAAAGTAAAACAGAAAAAATATTCTTCCCTTCACATACATGTATTTATATGAATAAATTATTTCCATGCTTATATCTGTAAATACAGAAAAGAGGAATAAAATGTACCTTGAACCAAAAACGAAGAAAAGAAAAAAAAACAGAACCCACCAGTTACACAGAGGAAAACCGTATCAGGGCACTTGCTCCAGTTGTAAACAATTCTGAAGTTGGTCAGTGGTGGGGAATCATCTCCCATTCAGCCAGCAGGCCCCACGCAACAAGCGTCCTCATTGCAAAGCTGGGGGACCGTGCCGAGGCATCTGTGAGTAAACGTGGGCTGAGCCCCAGGCCAGCTGCTGCTGAAATGTTCCCACCCTTCCCAGGTAAAACACCTGAATATGTACAAGGACTTGAAAGCCTAGAGGAAGGGCCATGGAGCCACATGAGTGACAGCATGCCAGCCGACTTGGTGCCTGCAGGCCAGCCAGGATGGTCCTGGCCCTGGGTGCTCTTCTGGAAGCTTTCCATTTCCCTGCCTGAGATACCCCTGCTGTCCCGGCCCCCACTGCTTTCTTCCTCACTCACCTCTGCCCAGGGAGAAATTCCAGCGGCAGGTATGGGTGACACATCCTCTTCTTTAGCAGGTGGCATCTTGGCAACTGCTGCAGAAAGTCCAGCAGAGCCCCACTCACACTGGGCCACCCACAAAGCCGTGGCCTCTCACTCCCTCCCACCAGTCCAGCCCCAAGACTGCTGACAGGGCAGAGAAAATGGCGTCAGGCACAGCTGCAGGGGCTCTTGCTGCCTGGAGCGGTGTTTATATTGATCTGAACCCAGGCACACCTGGGGAGGTCTGGCCGGCACGGTCGGGCTTCCCAGGCCAGCCAATAATCACCCCTCAGGGGCTCACAGTTGCAGAAACTGGAACTTGCTGAATCGGCCAGGTCCAAGGAACAGGTGTGGGCTCCTGAGAGTCAGGATAGACAAGGGGCTGCAGCTCTGGCTTGTTTTCTAATTATATTATCTGGCCCATGAGTGGGAGACAACTTCAAGAAAACCCTCTCCTAATGAGAGGAACCCAGGAGTCAGGGAGAGGAGGGGTGGCTGGTGGGTGGAGACAGAGGCCTGGTGCCCCGGGTGCAGTGGAAGTCTCTGGAAGACCAGGTGGAGGGAGGCCACACAGAGTGATGCCCAGGGTCACAGACCTGTCGGAGCTGCTGTTTGTTAGTTCAAGTCCTGCTCTGAGGTGCTCTGTGTCAGATCTGAGTGACAGGTGAGCTGGGAGTGCTCTGCAATGAGGGCGATATGCAGGGTTCCTGTGTTCCCAGCCCTGCCATGGTACCTGCAAGGGTAGCTCTGTATCCTGGGAGGGGCCTGACCACGAGAGCCCCATGGGCTGCAGGGGAACCTGCCCAGGGAACCCCATATCCTGGGAGGGGCCTGAACACGAGAGCCCCATGGGCTGGGGTGGGGGTGGGGTACCTGCCCAGGTGAGCTCCATATCCTGGGATTGGCCTGACCTCGAGAGCCCCATGGGCTGCTGGAGTCCTGGTAAAGATGTCAGGACAGTCAGTGAAGCCACCGAGGATATACCTCCAGTAGTTCCTAAATCCTACACCCTGCTGGTCATTCTACCAACCACCAGGACATGGTATTCTGTATTAGTCTTCAATGATGCCTTCTTTTGTATTCTATTAGTCCCAGAGTCACAAGAAATTTTGGCTTGTGAGTGGCAGGACTCAACATACAACTAAAACAATACTTCCGGGCCGTGTTGCCCCAAGGGTTCAAAAATTCCCACACCATCTTTGGGGAAAGCTCAGCTAAAGAACTAAAAGTTCTACCTCTGGAAAAGGAAACACTCCTTCAATATGCAGACGACATTCTGATCACCAGCCCTACTAAGGAGACCTCTGAACTACCAAGCCAATAAAGGATACAAGTTGTCCAAGACAAAGCTCAAATATCACAGACTACGGTGACCTGCCTGGGCTTCATTCTCACAGAAGGTCGGAGAAGCCCATCCCAGGAAAGGGAAGAAACAATTTACAGCCTTACCCATTTCTGAAACTAGAAGACAGCTTAGGGGTTCCTGGGGAGGCCAGGGTTTGCTGCTTCTGGATCCCTAACTACAGTCTACTAGCTGGGCCTCTATATGAAACACTGAAAGGAAAAGATGATGATCCTTTTGAATAGAATGCAGAAGTGGCCTTTCAAGAATGGAAAGAGCAGTCAATTCAGACCCTTGCCCTGGAACTCCCTAATTTAGCTAAACCCTTTGACCTTTACATTCCTGGTGAACGGTGAATCGCCATTGGAGTATTAGTGCAAAACCTGGGACCACTTGAAATGGAACAATGCAAGAATGCGATCCAGGTAGGATAAACTACGGTCACCAAAGGGCTTGGCCCACCGCCACATCTGGCCAAGATTCTGGCAGTATCTGAAAACCTGGAAATCAGCAGCCCAAAAGGCCACCTCCCTCCTAAGGGAAAAGGACCCCACGTGGTGATCCTAACACCCAACCATGCCCTGAAGTTGCAGGGTTGGCTCCATGGGCACACTGACCTTGAGCGAGGAGGCCCTCCAACTCCAACCTCCATAGAGATAACCGGGGCAAAGTGGCACCATGACGACTCCTGTGAAGGTGTCTGCACATGCAAATTTAACGCTCATTTCCCACCAGGAAGAGGAATTAACCAAAGGCTCAGCATGCCGTGCCGGAACCAGATTAGGGCCTGAAGCAATCCTGCGGGTTTGCGGCCAGCTCACAAGAAAGCGAGTTGAAGAAAGGAGCTCAGGGACACTGTAATTCACAAACCTGCAGAGTTATAAATCACAGCTATCACCCAAAAATATATTGGAGGAAGGATGCGAAGAGGATTTGAAAGCGGGGCAGAATGGCAAGAAAACGATTTCAGGGGGTAGACTGGAATTGCATTTAAAGCATAGGAAAAGAGGCAGAACGTCGACAATGATGCACTTGGCCAAAAAGGGCGTATGCGTTTTTTCCTGAATATATTCAGGAAAAAACGCATACGCCCTTTTTGGCCAACCAAGCAAGCATGTTAAAGAAATCTGCACTACAATGAAGTCTCACTGCCCCCCGTTCAAAAGGGCCATCTGAAAAAAGTGTAAAATCCAGAAAGGCAGCACAGGCCATGGAGAACATGGAGCCTTGTTATGCTGATGGGCTGGATGTAAATTGCCAACAGCCACTCTGGAGATGTGTATGGTGTTTCCTCAAAAACCTAAAAAACAAAGCAACGGAGCCTACGGCATTACCACTTATTTTCCTATAGCTTAGGGAAATTAAAATCAAAACACACAGCCACCCCAAAGTTTCTGTTTACGGCTCTGTTTACAAGAACCTCGTCTACGGTACAAGTTAAATATCCCAGAAAGCGAAAAATGGATAAAGAAATGTGGTACGTACGTACAAAGGAATATCACTCACCAATGAAATCTATTTCATCAGGCCCGTCGCGGCATAATGAGTGGATTCAGGTACGATGATTCTAAGTGAAATAAGTCACACAGAAAATGAAACATCATAAGTTATCACTAATACACGGAATGTAAACTTGGCTACACATGAACTGAATTACAAAACAGAACAGGGTCTCAAATTTAGAAAACCACCTTATGCTTGCTTAAGGGGAAAAGTGAGTTGGGGTGCTGCATAAAAGCAGAGATAGAAATTAGCACAGATACCTTTCCATAAGCCAAATAGGTAATAGTCAAGACCTACCCCTTGCTCAACGAAATGGACTAAACACCTCATATTCAACACCTAGGAATACACCTGACTAGTAATTATCTTCAAACCCATGGATTTATATGTCTCCATAAGAGACTCAAGTGTGTGTACAGCGGCATGAATGCAGCAGAGAAAATCCGATAAATCCCATTATCAAAATGAATTACAAAAACAAACACAATGACAGTGAAATAGAGAGCAATTCTTAAATAATTCATTCAGGGCATGTGATGCAACCTGGATTTACCACATCTACACCCAGAGCTGAGTGAGACATAAGGTTGGACACTTCGGGCTGATAGCATTAGTGAGGTTCGATGAGCAAATGCAGACCCTTTGAAGTCATACTGCATGGTACCCATTCCATGGGTCCCAACTCTCCAGTTTTAAGGGATTCTTCCTTCAGCTAAAACGTGCATGGGAAACCCACAGTATGGTGCACCGTGTGACCAGGAAACGTTTTCAAATGCATCTCAGTTTTCGTCCCCTTTTACTCGGGTTCACCATTCCAGACCTTTACTAACACTCTCCCCACTTTGAGAGTCAGTGCCTTTAACCTCCTGTTTGGCACAGTTTGCAATTTCTGCGCAAGATGAACAGGAATAGGGAGAACCAATGAGAGACTAGCTGTAGGTGTCTGCACTGGAAATTTAATGCTCATTTCCCACCAGGAAGAGGAATTAACCAATGGCTCAGCATGCCGTGCCGGAACCTGATTAGGGCCTGAAGCAATCCTGCGGGTTTGCGGCCAGCTCACAAGAAAGCAAGTTGAAGAAAGGAGCTCAGGGGCACTGTAATTCACAAACCTGCAGAGTTATAAATGACAGCTATCGTCCAAAAATATACTGAAGGAAGGCTGTGAAGAGGACTTGAAAGCGGGGCAGAATTACAGGAAAACGATTTCAGGGGGTAGACTGGAATTGCATTTAAAGCATAGGAAAAGAGCCAGAACGTCGACAATGATTCAGTTGGCCAAAAAGGGCGTATGCGATTTTTCTTGAATATATTCAGGAAAAAACGCATACGCCCTTTTTGGCCAACCAAGCAAGCATGTTAAAGAAATCTGCACTACAATGAAGTCTCACTGCCTCCCGGTCAAAAGCGCAATCTGAAAAAAGTGTAAAATCCAGAAAGAAAGCACAGGCCATGGAGAACATGGAGCCTTGTTATGCTGATGGGCGAGATGTAAATTGCCAACAGCCACTCTGGAGAAGTGTATGGTGTTTCCTCAAAAACCTAAAAAACAAAGCAACGGAGCCTATAGCACTGCCACTTATGGTCCTATAGATTAGGGAAATTAACATCAAAAACACACAGCCACCCCAAAATTTTGGACGGCTCTGTTTACAAGAACCTCGTCTACGGTACAAGTTAAATATCCCAGAATGTGAAAAATGGATAAAGAAGTTGTGGTACGTACGTAAAATGGAATCTCACTCAGCAATGAAATCTATGTCATCAGGCCCGTCGTGGCATAATGAGTGGATTCAGGTACGATGATTCTAAGTGAAATAAGTCACACAGAAAATGAAACATCATAAGATATCACTAATAAACGGAATGTAAACTTGGCTACACATGAACTGAATTACAAAACAGAACAGGGTCTCAAATTTAGAAAACCACCTTATGTTTGCTTAAGGGGAAAGGTGAGTTGGGGTGCTGCATAAAACCAGAGATAGAAATTAGCACAGATACCTTTCCATAAGCCAAATATGTAATAGTCAAGACCTAGCCCTTGCTCAACGAAATGGACTAAACACCCCATATTCAACGCCTAGGATTACACATGACTAGTAAGAATCTTCAAACCCATGGATTTATATGTCTCCGTAAGAGACTCAAGTGTGTGTACAGCGGCATGAATGCAGCAGAGAAAATCCGATAAAACCCATTATCAAAATGAATTACAAAAACAAACACAATGACAGTGAAATAGAGAGCAATTCTTAAATAATTCATTCAGGGCTTGTGATGCAACCTGGATTTACCACATCTACACCCAGAGCTGAGTGAGACATAAGGCTGGACACTTCGGGCTGATAGCATTGGTGAGGTTCGATGAGCAAATGCAGACCCTTTGAAGTCATACTGCATGGTACCCATTGCATGGGTCCCAACTCTCCAGGTTTAAGGGATTCTTCCTTCAGCTAAAACATGCATGGGAAACCCACAGTACAGTGCACTGTGTGACCGGGAAACGTTTTCAAATGCATCTCAGTTTTCGTCCCCTTTTACTCGGGTTCACAATTCCAGACCGTTTACTAACACTCTCCCCACTTGGAGAGTCAGTGCCTTTAACCTCCTGTTTGGCACAGTTTGCAATTTCTGCGCAAGATGAACAGGAATAGGGAGAACCAATGAGAGACTAGCTGTAGGTGTCTGGACGGGCAAATGGAACGCTCATTTCCCACCAGGAAGAGGAATTAACCAAAGGCTCAGCATGCCGTGCCGGAACCAGATTAGGGCCTGAAGCATTCCTGCGGGTTTGCGGCCAGCTCACAAGAAAGCGAGTTGAAGAAAGGAGCTCAGGGACACTGTAATTCACAAACCTGCAGAGTTATAAATGACAGCTATCGTCCAAAAATATATTGAAGGAAGGCTGCGAAGAGGACTGGAAAGCGGGGCAGAATTGCAGGAAAACGATTTCAGGGGGTAGACTGGAATTGCATTTAAAGCATAGGAAAAGAGGCAGAACGTCGACAATGATGCACTTGGCCAAAAAGGGCGTATGCGTTTTTTCCTGAATATATTCAGGAAAAAACGCATACGCCCTTTTTGGCCAACCAAGCCAGCATGTTAAAGAAATCTGCACTACAAAGAAGTCTCACTGCCCCCAGGTCAAAAGGGTCATCTGAAAAAAGTGTAAAATCCAGAAAGACAGCACAGGCCATGGAGAACAGGGAGCCTTGTTATGCTGATGGGCGGGATGTAAATTGCCAACAGCCACTCTGGAGAAGTGTATGGTGTTTCCTGAAACACCTAAGAAACAAAGCAACGGAGACTACGGCACTTCCACTTATGGTCTTATAGATCACGGAAATTAAAATCAAAAACAGACAGCCACCCCAAAGTTTCAGACGGCTCTGTTTACAGGAATCTCGTCTACGGTACAAGTTAAATATCCCAGAATGTGAAAAATGGATAAAGAAGTTGTGGTACACACATTCAATGGAATATCACTCAGCAATGAAATCTATGTCATCAGGCCCATCGTGGCATAATGAGTGGATTCAGGTACGATGATTCTAAGTGAAATAAGTCACACAGAAAATGAAACATCATAAGATATCACTAATACACGGAATGTAAACTTGGCTACACATGAACTGAATTACAAAACAGAACAGGGTCTCAAATTTAGAAAACCACCTTATGCTTGCTTAAGGGGAAAAGTGAGTTGGGGTGCTGCATAAAAGCAGAGATAGAAATTAGCACAGATACCTTTCCATAAGCCAAATAGGTAATAGTCAAGACCTACCCCTTGCTCAACGAAATGGACTAAACACCTCATATTCAACACCTAGGAATACACCTGACTAGTAATTATCTTCAAACCCATGGATTTATATGTCTCCATAAGAGACTCAAGTGTGTGTACAGCGGCATGAATGCAGCAGAGAAAATCCGATAAATCCCATTATCAAAATGAATTACAAAAACAAACACAATGACAGTGAAATAGAGAGCAATTCTTAAATAATTCATTCAGGGCATGTGATGCAACCTGGATTTACCACATCTACACCCAGAGCTGAGTGAGACATAAGGTTGGACACTTCGGGCTGATAGCATTAGTGAGGTTCGATGAGCAAATGCAGACCCTTTGAAGTCATACTGCATGGTACCCATTCCATGGGTCCCAACTCTCCAGTTTTAAGGGATTCTTCCTTCAGCTAAAACGTGCATGGGAAACCCACAGTATGGTGCACCGTGTGACCAGGAAACGTTTTCAAATGCATCTCAGTTTTCGTCCCCTTTTACTCGGGTTCACCATTCCAGACCTTTACTAACACTCTCCCCACTTTGAGAGTCAGTGCCTTTAACCTCCTGTTTGGCACAGTTTGCAATTTCTGCGCAAGATGAACAGGAATAGGGAGAACCAATGAGAGACTAGCTGTAGGTGTCTGCACTGGAAATTTAATGCTCATTTCCCACCAGGAAGAGGAATTAACCAATGGCTCAGCATGCCGTGCCGGAACCTGATTAGGGCCTGAAGCAATCCTGCGGGTTTGCGGCCAGCTCACAAGAAAGCAAGTTGAAGAAAGGAGCTCAGGGGCACTGTAATTCACAAACCTGCAGAGTTATAAATGACAGCTATCGTCCAAAAATATACTGAAGGAAGGCTGTGAAGAGGACTTGAAAGCGGGGCAGAATTACAGGAAAACGATTTCAGGGGGTAGACTGGAATTGCATTTAAAGCATAGGAAAAGAGCCAGAACGTCGACAATGATTCAGTTGGCCAAAAAGGGCGTATGCGATTTTTCTTGAATATATTCAGGAAAAAACGCATACGCCCTTTTTGGCCAACCAAGCAAGCATGTTAAAGAAATCTGCACTACAATGAAGTCTCACTGCCTCCCGGTCAAAAGCGCAATCTGAAAAAAGTGTAAAATCCAGAAAGAAAGCACAGGCCATGGAGAACATGGAGCCTTGTTATGCTGATGGGCGAGATGTAAATTGCCAACAGCCACTCTGGAGAAGTGTATGGTGTTTCCTCAAAAACCTAAAAAACAAAGCAACGGAGCCTATAGCACTGCCACTTATGGTCCTATAGATTAGGGAAATTAACATCAAAAACACACAGCCACCCCAAAATTTTGGACGGCTCTGTTTACAAGAACCTCGTCTACGGTACAAGTTAAATATCCCAGAATGTGAAAAATGGATAAAGAAGTTGTGGTACGTACGTAAAATGGAATCTCACTCAGCAATGAAATCTATGTCATCAGGCCCGTCGTGGCATAATGAGTGGATTCAGGTACGATGATTCTAAGTGAAATAAGTCACACAGAAAATGAAACATCATAAGATATCACTAATACACGGAATGTAAACTTGGCTACACATGAACTGAATTACAAAACAGAACAGGGTCTCAAATTTAGAAAACCACCTTATGCTTGCTTAAGGGGAAAAGTGAGTTGGGGTGCTGCATAAAACCAGAGATAGAAATTAGCACAGATACCTTTCCATAAGCCAAATATGTAATAATCAAGACCAAGCCCTTGCTCAACGAAATGGACTAAACACCCCATATTCAACGCCTAGGAATACACCTGACTAGTAAGTATCTTCAAACCCATGGATTTATATGTCTCCATAAGAGACTCAAGTGTGTGTACAGCGGCATGAATGCACCAGAGAAAATCCGATAAATCCCATTATCAAAATGAATTACAAAAACAAACACAATGACAGTGAAATAGAGAGCAATTCTTAAATAATTCATTCAGGGCTTGTGATGCAACCTGGATTTACCACAACTACAACCAGAGCTGAGTGAGACATAAGGCTGTACACTTCGGCCTGATAGCATTGGTGAGGTTCGTTGAGAAAATGCAGGCCCTTTGAAGTCATACTGCATGGTACCCATTCCATGGGTCCCAACTCTCCAGGTTTAAGGGATTCTTCCTTCAGCTAAAACATGCATGGGAAACCCACAGTATGGTGCACCGTGTGACCGGGAAACCTTTTCAAATGCATCTCAGTTTTCGTCCCCTTTTACTCGGGTTCACGATTGAAGACCCTTTACTAATACTCTCCCCACTTAGAGAGTCAGTGCCTTTAACCTCCTGTTTGGCACAGTTTGCAATTTCTGCGCAAGATGAACAAGAATAGGGAGAACCAATGAGAGACTAGCTCTAGGTGTCTGCACGTTCAAATATAACACTCATTTCCCACCAGGAAGAGGAATTTCCCAAAGGATCAGCATGCTGTGCCGGAACCAGATTAGGGCATGAAACAATCCTGCGGGTTTGCGGCCAGCTCACAAGAAAGCGAGTAGAAGAAAGGAGCTCAGGCGCACTGTCATTCACAAACCTGCAGAGATATAAATGTCAGCTATTGTCCAAAAATGTATTGAAGTAAGGCTGCGTAGAGGACTTGAAAGCGGGACAGAATTGCAGGAAAACGAGTTCAAGGGCAGACTGGAATTGCATTTAAAGCATAAGGAAAGAGACAGAAAGTCGACAATGTTGCACTTGGTCAAAAAGGGCGTATGCGTTTTTTCCTGAATATATTCAAGAAAAAACACATACGCCCTTTTTGGCCAAACAAGCAAGCCTGTAAAGAAATCTGTATTACAATGAAGTCTCACTGCCCCCCTGTCAAAAGGGACATCTGAAAAAAGTGAAAAATCCAGAAAGGCAGGACAGGCCATGGAGAACAGGGAGCCTTGTTATGCTGATGGGCGGGATGTAAATTGCCAACAGCCACTCTGGAGAAGTGTATGGTGTTTCCTCAAACACCTAAAAAACTAAGCAACAGAGCCTATGGCACTTCAACTTATGGTTCTATAGCTTAGGGAAATTAAAATCAAAAAGACACAGCCACCCATAAATTTTGGACGGCTCTGCTTACAAGAACCTCATTTACGGTACAAGTGAAATATCCCAGAAAGCAAAAAATGGATAAAGAAGTTGTTGTACGTACGTACAATGGAATATCACTCAGCAATGAAATCTATGTCATGAGGCCCGTCGCGGCATAATGAGTGGATTCAGGTACGATCATTCTAAGTTAACTAAGTCACACAGAAAAAGAAACACCATAAGATATCTCAAATACATGGAATGCAAACATGGCTGCACATGAACTCAATTACAAAACAGAAAAGGGTCTCAAATTTAGAAAACCAACTTATGCTTGCTTAAGGGGAAAGGTGAGTTGTGGTGCTGCATAAAACCAGAGATTGAAATTAGCACAGATACCTTTCCATAAGCAAATATGTAATAGTCAGGACCTACTCCTTGCTCCACGAGATGGACTCAACACCCCATATTCAATGCCTAGGAATATACCTGACTAGTAAGAATCTGAAAACCCATGGATTTATATGTCTCCATAAGAGAATCAAGCATGTGTACAGCGGCATAAACGCAACAGTGAAAATCCGATAAATCCCATTATCAAAATAAATTACAAAAACAAAACACAATGACAGTGAAATAGAGAGCAATTCTTAAATAATTCATTCAGGGCTTGTGATGCAACGTGGATTTACCACATCTACACCCCGAGCTGAGTGAGACATAAGGCTGGACACTTCGGGCTGATAGCATTGGTGACGTTCGGTGAGCAAAGGCAACCCTTTGAAGTCATACTGCGTGGTACCCATTCCATGGGTCCCAACTCTCCAGGTTGAAGGGATTCTTCCGTCAGGTAAAACATGCATGGGCAACCCAGAATATGGTCCACCGTGTGACCGGGAAAACTTTTTAAATGCGTCTCAGTTTTCGTCCCCTCGTACTCGGTTTTACCATTCCAGACGCTTTACTAACACTCTCCCCACTTGGAGAGTCAGTGCCTTTAACCTCCTGTTTGGCACAGTTTGGAATTTCTGCGCAAGATGAACAGGAATAGGGAGAACCAATGAGAGATTAGCTGTAGGTGTCTGCACGAACAAATTTAACGCTCATTTCCCACCAGGAAGAGGAATTAGCCAAAGGCTCAGCATGCCGTGTCGGAACCAGATTAGGGCCTGAAGCATTCATGCGGGTTTGCGGCCAGCTCACAAGAAAGCGAGTTGAAGAAAGGAGCTCAGGGGCACTGTAATTCACAAACCTGCAGAGTTATAAATGACAGCTATCGTCCAAAAATATATTGAAGTAAGGCTGCAAAGAGGACTTGAACGCGGGGCAGAATTCCAGGAATACGATTTCAGGAGGTAGACGGGAAGTCCTCTGAAAGTATAGGAGAAGAGGCAGAACCTCGACAATGATGCACTTGGTCAAAAAGGGCATATGTGTTTCTTCCAGGGCCCTTATTAAAGAGGGTAGGAGGCTCCCAGCATGCTTCAGTGGCCAACAGAGGGCCTACGTCGCCAAGGCGACATGAGCCATCCAGGCAGGAGTGACCTCACATCAGAGGGCCCACCTCACAGAAGGGTAAGGAACCCAGTCAAGATCAGACTCTCACCAGAGTGCCCACATAAGCAAGGGGCTGGGAACCAGGCAGGAGTGTCCTCACACCCGTGGGGCCACATCATCGAAAGTTGAGGTACCCAGCACATGTGGCCTCAAACCAGAGGACCCACATCACCATGGGTCTCGGAGCGAGGCAGGCAGGATTAACCTCAAAACACATGGCCCATTGTATAAAAAAGGTGAGGAATCCAGCAGTTGGAACATCCCAGCAGGCGGCCCAGACCACCGAGGCTATGGGATCCAGGCAGTGATGAACTCACAACAGAGGGCCCTCATCGTGATACTGTAAGCAACCCAGCCGTTGTAACCTCAGAGCACAAGGCCCACATCCCCATGTGGAAGGGAACCAAGCAGGAGTGTCATCGCACCAGTGGGCACACATCAGAAAATGTGGGGAGCCCAGCAGTTAGTGCCGGACGCCAGAGGGCCCTCATCACTGAGGAGAGGAGGCTCCCAGCAAGCTCCAACTGCTACCAGAAGGCCGACGTCTCCAATGAGGGGTGTGCCAGCCAGGCAGGAGTGACCTCAGAGCAGAGGTCCAACCACACAAAAGTGTGAGGAACCCAAAGAGGATCAGACTCTCACCAGAGGGCCCACATCACCAAGGGAATGGAAACCAGGAAGGAGTGTCCTCACACCAGTGTGGTCACATCACCGAAATGTGACGGACCCAGCACACGTGGCCTCAAACTACAGGACACACATCACCAAGGGGCTGGGAGTGAGGCAGGCAGGAGGAGCCTCCAAACAGAGGGCCCATAGCGTAAAAAAGGTGAGGGATCCCGCAGTTGGAACCTCCCAGCAGGTGGCCAGGAGCAGCGAGGCTATGGGATCCAGGCCTGACTGAACTCAAAACAGAGGGCCCTCATTATGAAACTGTGAGCAACCCAGCCGTTGGGACCTTAGAGCAGAAGGCCCACATTCCCATGGGGTTGGGATCCTTGCAGGAGTGTACTCGCACCACAGGGCGCACATCAGAAAATTTTGGGAGCCCAGGAGCTAGGGTCTGATGCCAGAGGGCCCTCATTACCGAGAGGAGGAGACTCCCAGCAGGCACCAACTCCCAACTGAGGGCCCACGTCTCCACGTTGACGTGTGCCAGCCAGGCAGGAGTGACCTCACAGCAGAGGGCCTACCTCACAGAAGGGTGAGGAACCCAGCCAGGATAAGACTCTCACCAGAGGGCCCACATCACCAAGGGGATCGGAACAAGGCAGGAGTGTCCTCACACCTGTGTGGCCACATTATAGAAAGGTGAGGAACCCAGCACATGTGGCCTAAACCAGAGGACCCACATTTTAAAGTGCTCCGAGTGAGGCAGGCAGGAGTAGCCTAGCAACACAGGGCCCACAGAATAAAAAATGTGAGGAATCCAGCAGTTTGAACCTCCTAGCAGGTGGCCCAGAGCATGGAGTCTATGGGATCCAGGCCACAGTGAACACACAGCAGAGAGCCCACATCATGAAACTGTGAGCAACCCAGCCAGTGGGACCTCAGAGCAGAAGGCCCACATCCCCATGGGGATGGGAACCTCGCAGGAGTGTCCTCGCACAACTTAGCACGTATCAGAAAATGTGGGAACCCAGCAGTTATGGCCTGATGCCAGAGGGCCCTCATCACGGAGGAGAGGAGGCAACCAGCAGGCGCCAAATGCCACCAGAGGGCCGACGTCGCCAAGGCGGGGTGTGCCAGCCAGGCAGGAGTGACCTCAGAGAAGAGGGCCCATCTCACAGAAGTGTGAGGAACCCAACCAGGATCAGACTCTCACCGGAGAGCCCACATCACCAAGGGGATGGGAACCAGGCAGGAGTGTCCTCACACCAGTGGGGCCACATCAGCCAAAGGTGAGGAACCCAGCACATGTGGCCTCAAACCACAGGACACACATCACCAAGGGGCTAGGAGTGAGGCAGGTGTCTGGAGGGGCACATTTAACTCTAATTTCCCACCAGGATGTGGAATGAACCAAAGTCTCAGAGTGCCGTGCCGGACCCTGATTACGGCCTGAAGCAAACCTGCGGTTCTGTGGCCAGTTTTCAAGGAAACGAGTTATGAAAGGAAATCACGGGCACTGTAATTCACAAACCTGCAGTGTTATAAATGACAGCTATTGGCAAAATTATATGGAAGTAAGTCTGCAAAGAGGACTTGAAAACGAGACAGAATTGCAGGAATCATATTTCAGGAGGTAGATTGGAATTGCATTTAAAGCATGTGAAAAGCGGCAGATCTTTGACAGTGATGCACTTGGACAAAAGTGCGTAAACATTTTTTCCTGAATATATTCAGGAAAAAACACATATGCCCTTTTTGGCCAACCAAGCACTCGAGAAATGGAAATCCACACAATGAAGTCTCATTTCCCATTCGTCAAAAGGGCCATCTGAAAAAAGTGTAAAAACCAGAAACACAGGACAGGCCATGGAGAACAGGGAGCCTTGTTATGCTGATGGGCGGGATGTAAATTGCCAACACACTCTGGAGATGTTTATGGTGTATCCTGAAACATCTGAAAAACAAAGCTACAGACCCTAGGGCACTTCCACTTTTGGCCCTATAGCTTAGGAAAATTAAAATCAACAAGACACAGCCAACACAAAATTTAGGGCCGCTGTGTTTACAAGAACCTTGAGTCCAGTACAAATTAAATATCCCAGAAAGAAAAAAATGGATAAAGGAGTTGTGCTACTTACGTACAACGGAATATCACTCAGCAATGAAAACAATGTCATCAGGCCTGTAGCAGCAAATTGAGTGGATTTAAGTATGGAGATTCTAAGAGAAATAGGTCACATAGAGAAAAATAATTATCATAAGATATCACTAATAGAGAGAGTGTAAACTTGGCTACACATAAACTGAATTCCAAAACCGAACAGAGTCTCACATTTAGATAAAAACTTATGCTTGCTTAAGGGGAATGTTGAGTTGTGGTGCTGTGTAAAACCAGAGATTGAAATTAGCACACATACCGTTCCATAAGCCAAATATGTACTAGACAAGACCTACTCTTTGCTCAACGAAATAGACTCATCCATGGTGTATCACCTCACACATGTTAGAATGGGCATCATCAGAAAATCTACAAACAACAAATGCTGGAAAGGGTGTGGAGATAAGGAACCCTCTTCCACTATTGTTGGGAATGTAAATTGATACAGTCACTGTGGAGAACATTATGGAGTTTCTTATAAAATTAAGAATAGAATTACCATATGATACAGCAATCCCACTACTGGGCATATACCCAGACAAAACCATAAATCAAAAAGAGACATTCACCGCAATGTTCATTGCATCACTATTTACAATATCCAGGTAATGGAAGCAACCTAAATGCCCACAGACAGACGAATGCATAAAGAAGTGGTACATATATAAAATGGAATATTACTAAGCCATAAAAAGGAATGAAATTGGGTCATTTGTAGAGACGTTGATGGATCTAGAGACTGTCATACAGAGTGAAGTAAGTCAGAAATAGAAAAACAAATCTTGTATATTAATGCCTATATGTGGAACCTAGACAAATTTTACAGATGAACCGTTTTGCAAGGCAGAAATAGAGCAACAGATGTAGACAACAAACGTATGGACACCAAGGGGGGAAAGCTGTTGGGGGGTGGTGGTGGGAGGAGTTGAGAGATTGGGATTGGCATATATACATTTATATGTATAAAAGAGATAACCAAAAAGAACCTGCTGTATAAAAAAATAAAATAAAATTCAAATTACAAAAAGTAAAACAGAGAAAATATTCTTCCCTTCACATACATGTATTTATATGAATAAATTATTTCCATGCTTATATCTGTCAATACAAAAAAGAGGAATAAAATCTACCTTGAACCAAAAACGAAAAAAAGAAAAAAAAAACAGAACCCACCAGTTACACAGAGGAAAACCGTATCAGGGCACTTGCTCCAGTTGTAAGCAATTCTGAAGTTGGTCAGTGGTGGGGAATCATCTCCCATTCAGCCAGCAGGCCCCACGCAACAAGCGTCCTCATTGCAAAGCTGGGGGACTGTTCCGAGGCATCTGTGAGTAAACGTGGGCTGAGCCCCAGGCCAGCTGCTGCTGAAATGTTCCCACCCTTCCCAGGTAAAACACCTGAATATGTACAAGGACTTGAAAGCCTAGAGGAAGGGCCATGGAGCCACATGAGCGACAGCATGCCAGCCGACTTGGTGCCTGCAGGCCAGCCAGGGTGGTCCTGGCCCTGGGTGCTCTTCTGGAAGCTTTCCATTTCCCTGCCTGAGATACCCCTGCTGTCCCGGCCCCCACTGCTTTCTTCCTCACTCACCTCTGCCCAGGGAGAAATTCCAGCGGCAGGTATGGGTGACACATCCTCTTCTTTAGCAGGTGGCATCTTGGCAACTGCTGCAGAAAGTCCAGCAGAGCCCCACTCACACTGGGCCACCCACAAAGCCGTGGCCTCTCACTCCCTCCCACCAGTCCAGCCCCAAGACTGCTGACAGGGCAGAGAAAATGGCGTCAGGCACAGCTGCAGGGGCTCTTGCTGCCTGGAGCGGTGTTTATATTGATCTGAACCCAGGCACACCTGGGGAGGTCTGGCCGGCACGGTCGGGCTTCCCAGGCCAGCCAATAATCACCCCTCAGGGGCTCACAGTTGCAGAAACTGGAACTTGCTGAATCGGCCAGGTCCAAGGAACAGGTGTGGGCTCCTGAGAGTCAGGATAGACAAGGGGCTGCAGCTCTGGCTTGTTTTCTAATTATATTATCTGGCCCATGAGTGGGAGACAACTTCAAGAAAACCCTCTCCTAATGAGAGGAACCCAGGAGTCAGGGAGAGGAGGGGTGGCTGGTGGGTGGAGACAGAGGCCTGGTGCCCCGGGTGCAGTGGAAGTCTCTGGAAGACCAGGTGGAGGGAGGCCACACAGAGTGATGCCCAGGGTCACAGACCTGTCGGAGCTGCTGTTTGTTAGTTCAAGTCCTGCTCTGAGGTGCTCTGTGTCAGATCTGAGTGACAGGTGAGCTGGGAGTGCTCTGCAATGAGGGCGATATGCACGGTTCCTGTGTTCCCAGCCCTGCCATGGTACCTGCAAGGGTAGCTCTGTATCCTGGGAGGGGCCTGACCACGAGAGCCCCATGGGCTGCAGGGGAACCTGCCCAGGGAACCCCATATCCTGGGAGGGGCCTGAACACGAGAGCCCAATGGGCTGGTGTGGGGGTGGGGTACCTGCCCAGGTGAGCTCCATATCCTGGGATTGGCCTGACCTCGAGAGCCCCATGGGCTGCTGGAGTCCTGGTAAAGGATGTCAGGACAGTCAGTGAAGCCACCGAGGATATACCTCCAGTAGTTCTTAAATCCTACACCCTGCTGGTCATTCTACCAACCACCAGGACATGGTATTCTGTATTAGTCTTCAATGATGCCTTCTTTTGTATTCTATTAGTCCCAGAGTCACAAGAAATTTTGGCTTGTGAGTGGCAGGACTCAACATACAACTAAAACAATACTTCCGGGCCGTGTTGACCCAAGGGTTCAAAAATTCCCACACCATCTTTGGGGAAAGCTCAGCTAAAGAACTAAAAGTTCTACCTCTGGAAAAGGAAACACTCCTTCAATATGCAGACGACATTCTGATCGCCAGCCCTACTAAGGAGACCTCTGAACTACCAAGCCAATAAAGGATACAAGTTGTCCAAGACAAAGCTCAAATATCACAGACTACGGTGACCTGCCTGGGCTTCATTCTCACAGAAGGTCGGAGAAGCCCATCCCAGGAAAGGGAAGAAACAATTTACAGCCTTACCCATTTCTGAAACTAGAAGACAGCTTAGGGGTTCCTGGGGAGGCCAGGGTTTGCTGCTTCTGGATCCCTAACTACAGTCTACTAGCTGGGCCTCTATATGAAACACTGAAAGGAAAAGATGATGATCCTTTTGAATAGAATGCAGAAGTGGCCTTTCAAGAATGGAAAGAGCAGTCAATTCAGACCCTTGCCCTGGAACTCCCTAATTTAGCTAAACCCTTTGACCTTTATATTCCTTGTGAACGGTGAATCACCATTGGAGTATTAGTGCCAAACCTGGGACCACTTGAAATGAAACAATGCAAGAATGCGATCCAGGTAGGATAAACTACGGTCACCAAGGGGCTTGGCCCACCGCCACATCTGGCCAAGATTCTGGCAGTATCTGAAAACCTGGAAATCAGCAGCCCAAAAGGCCACCTCCCTCCTAAGGGAAAAGGACCCCACGTGGTGATCCTAACACCCAACCATGCCCTGAAGTTGCAGGGTTGGCTCCATGGGCACACTGACGTTGAGCGAGGAGGCCCTCCAACTCCAACCTCCATAGAGATAACCGGGGCAAAGTGGCACCATGACGACTCCTGTGACGGTGTCTGCACATGCAAATTTAACGCTCATTTCCCACCAGGAAGAGGAATTAACCAAAGGCTCAGCATGCCGTGCCGGAACCAGATTAGGGCCTGAAGCAATCCTGTGGGTTTGCGGCCAGCTCACAAGAAAGCGAGTTGAAGAAAGGAGCTCAGGGACCCTGTAATTCACAAACCTGCAGAGTTATAAATGACAGCTATCGCCCAAAAATATTTTGAAGGAAGGCTGCGAAGAGAACTTGAAAGCGGGGCAGTATTGCAGGAAAACGATTTCAGGGGGTAGACTGGAATTGCATTTAAAGCATAGGAAATGAGGCAGAACGTCGACAATGAGGCACTTGGCCAAAAAGGTCGTATGCGTTTTTTCCTGAATATATTCAGGAAAAAACGCATACGCACTTTTTGGACAACCAAGCAGCATGTTAAAGAAATCTGCACTACAATGAAGTCTCACTGCCCCCTGGTCAAAAGGGCCATCTGAAAAAAGTGTAAAATCCAGAAAGGCAGCACAGGCCATGGAGAACAGAGAGCCTTGTTATGCTGATGGGCGGGATGTCAATTGCCAAAAGCCACTCTGGAGAAATGTATGGTGTTTCCTCAAACACCTATAAAACAAAGCAACGAAGCCTACGGCATTTCCACTTATCGTCCTATAGCTTAGGGAAATTAAAATGAAAAACACACAGCCACCCCAAAATTTGGGACGGCTCTGTTTACAAGAACCTCGTCTATGGTACAAGTTATACATCCCAGAAAGAGAAAAATGGATAAAGAAATTGTGGTACGTACGTACAATGGAATATCACTCACCAATGAAATCTATGTCATCAGGCCCGTAGCGGCATAATGAGTGGATTCAGGTACGATTATCCTAAGTGAAATAAGTCACCCAGAAAATGAAACATCATAAGATATCACTAATACACGGAATGTAAACTTGGCTACACATGAAATGAATTACAAAACAGAACAGGGTCTCAAATTTAGAAAACCAACTTACACTTGCTTAAGGGGAAAAGTGAGTTGGGGTGCTGCATAAAAGCAGAGATAGAAAATAGCACACATACCTTTCCGTAAGCCAAATATGTATTAGTCAAGACCTACCCCTTGCTCAACGAAATGGACTAAACACCTCATATTCAATGCCTAGGAATACACCTGACAAGTAAGAATCTTCAAACCCATGGATTTATATGTCTCCATTAGAGAATCAAGCGTGTGTACAGCTGCATGAACGCAGCAGAGAAAACCCGATAAATTCCATTATCAAAATGAACTACAAAAACAAAACACAATGACAGTGAAATAGAGAGCAATTCTTAAATAATTCATTCAGGGCTTGTGATGCAACCTGGATCTATCACATCTACACCCAGAGCTGGGTGAGACATAAGGCTGGACACTTCGGGCTGATAGCTTTGGTGAGGTTCGGTGAGCAAACGCAGACCCTTTGAAGTTATACTGCATGGTAGCCATTCCATGGGTCCCAACTCTCCAGGTTTAAGGGATTCTTCCTTCAGGTAAAACATGCATGGGAAACCCAGAGTATGGTCCACCGTGTGATTGGGAAACGTTTTCAAATGCATCTCAGTTTTCGAACCCTGGTACTCGGGTTCACCATTCCAGACGCTTTACTAACAGCCTCACCCCTTGGAGAGTCAGTGCCTTTAACCTTCTGTTTGGCACAGTTTGCAATTTCTGCGCAAGATGAACAGGAATAGGGAGAACCAATGAGAGACTAGCTGTAGGTGTCTGCACGGGCAAATGGAACGCTCATTTCCCACCAGGAATAGGAATAAACCAAAGGCTCAGCGTGCCCGGCCGGAAACAGATTAGGGCCTGAAGCAATCCTGCGGTTTTGCGGCCAGCTCACAAGAAAGCGAGTTGAAGAAAGGAGCTCAGGGGCACTGTAATTCACAAACCTGCAGAGTTATGAATGACAGGTATCGTCGGAAAATGTACTGAAGTAAGTCTTCCAAGAGGACTTGAAAGCGGGGCAGAATTTCAGAGAAACGATTTCAGGGGATAGACTGGAATTGCACTTAAAGCATAGGAAAAGAGGCAGAATGTCGACAATGATGCACTTGGCTAAAAAGGGTGTATTAGTTTTTTCCTGAATATATTCAGGAAAAAACGCATACGCCCTTTTTGGCCAACCAAGCAAGCGTGTAAAGGAAATCTGCACTACAATGAAGTCTCACTGCCCCCCGGTCAAAAGGGCCATCTGAAAAAAGTGTAAAATCCAGAAAGGCAGGACAGGTCATGGAGAACAGGGAGCCTTGTTATGCTGATGGACGGGATGTAAATTGCCAACAGCCACTCTGGAGGAGTGTATGGTGTTTCCTGGAACACCTAAAAGACAAAGCAACGGAGCCTACTGCACTTCCACTTATGGTCCTATAGCTTAGGGAAATTAAAATCAAAAACACACAGCCACCCCAATGTTTCGGACAGCTCTATTTACAAGAACCTCGTCTACGGTACAAGTTAAATATCCCAGAATGTGAAAAATGGATAAAGAAGTTGTGGTACGTACGTACAATGGAATATCACTCACCAATGAAATCTATGTCATCAGGCCCGTTGCGGCATAATGAGTGGATTCAGGTACGATGATTTTAAGTGAAATAAGTCACACAGAAAATGAAATATCATAAGATATCACTAATACACGGAATGTAAACTTGGCTACACATGAACTGAATTACAAAACAGAACAGGGTCTCAAATTTAGCAAACCAACTTATGCTTGCTTAACGGGAAAGGTGAGTTGGGGTGCTGCATAAAACCAGAGATAGAAATTAGCACAGATACCTTTCCATAAGCCAAATATGTAATAGTCAAGACCTACCCCTTGCTCAACGAAATGGACTAAACACCCCATATTCAACGCCTAGGAATACACCTGACTAGTAAGAATCTTCAAACCCATGGATTTATATGTCTGTAAGAGAATGAAGCGTGTGTACAGCGGCATGAATGCAGCAGAGAAAATCCGATAAATCCCATTATCAAAATGAATTACAAAAACAAAACACAAGGACAGTGAAATAGAGAGCAATTCTTAAATAATTCATCCAGGGCTTGTGATGCAACCTGGATTGACCACATCTCCACCCAGGGCTGAGTGAGACATAAGGCTGGGCACTTCGGGCTGATAGCATTGTTGAGGTACGATGAGCAAAGGCAGACCCTTTGAAGTCATACTGCATGGTACCCATTCCATGGGTCCCAACTCTCCAGGTTTAAGGGATTCTTCCTTCAGCTAAAACATGCATGGGAAACCCACAGTATGGTGCACAGTGTGACCGGGAAACGTTTTCAAATGCATCTCAGTTTTCGTCCCCTGGTACTCGTTTTCACCATTCCAGACACTTTACTAACACTCTCCCTGCTTGGGGAGTCAGTGCCTTTAACCTCCTGTTCGGCACAGTTTGCAATTTCTGTGCAAGATGAACAGGAATAGGGAGAACAAATGAGAGACTAGCTGTAGGTGTCTGCACGGGCAAATTTAATGCTCATTTCCCACCAGGAAGAGTAATTAACCAAAGGCTCAGCATGCCATGCCAGAACCAGATTAGGGCCTGAAGCAATCCTGCGGTTTTGCTCCCAGGTCACAGGAAAGGGAGTTGAAGAAAGGAGCTCGGGGCACTGTAATTCACAAACCTGCAGAGTTATACATGACCGCTATTGTCCAAAAATATATTGAAGGAAGGCTGCAAAGACAACTTGTAAGCGGGGCAGAATTGCACGAAAACGATTTCTGGGGGTAGACTGGAATTGCATTTCAAGCATAGGAAAAGAGGCAGAATGTCGAAAAGGATGCACTTGGCCAAAAAGGGCGTATGCGTTTTTTCCTGAATATATTCAGGAAAAAACGCATACGCCCTTTTAGGCCAACCAAGCAAGCATGTTAAAGAAATCTGCACTACAATGAAGTCTCACTGCCCCCCAGTCAAAAGGGCCATCTGAAAAAAGTGTAAAATCCAGAAAGACAGCACAGGCCATGGAGAACAGGGAGCCTTGTTATGCTGATGGGCGGGATGTAAATTGCCAACAGCCACTCTGGAGAAGTGTATGGTGTTTCCTGGAACACCTAAAAAACAAAGCAACGGAGCCTATGGCAATTCCACTTATGGTCCTATAGCTTAGGGAAATTAAAATCAAAAACACACAGCCGGCCCAAAATTTCGGAAGGCTCTGTTTACAAGAACCTCGTCTACGGTACAAGTTAAACATCCCAGAAAGTGAAAAATAGATAAAGAAGTTGTGGTACGTATGTACAATGGAATATCACTCACCAATGAAATCTATGTCATCAGGCCCGTCGTGGCATAATGAGTGGATTCAGGTACGATGATTCTAAGTGAAATAAGTCACACAGAAAATGAAACATCATAAGATATCCCTAATACACGGAATGTAAACTTGGCTACACATGAACTGATTTACAAAACAGAACAGGGTCTCAAATTTAGAAAACCAACTTATGCTTGCTTAAGAGGAAACGTCAGTTGGGGTGCTGCATAAAACCAGAGATAGAAATTAGCACAGATACTTTTCCATAAGCCAAATATGTAATAGTTAAGACCTACCCCTTGCTCAACGAAATGGACTAAACACCCCATATTCAACGCCTAGGAATACACCTGACTAGTAAGAATCTTCAAACCCATGGATTTATATGTCTGTAAGAGAATGAAGCGTGTGTACAGCGGCATGAATGCAGCAGAGAAAATCCGATAAATCCCATTATCAAAATGAATTACAAAAACAAAACACAAGGACAGTGAAATAGAGAGCAATTCTTAAATAATTCATTCAGGGCTTGTGATGCAACCTGGATTTACCACATCTACACCCAGAGCTGAGTGAGACATAAGGCTGGGCACTTCGGGCTGATAGCATTGTTGAGGTTCGATGAGCAAATGCAGACCCTTTGAAGTCATACTGCATGGTACCCATTCCATGGGTCCCAACTCTCCAGGTTTAAGGGATTCTTCCATCAGCTAAATCATGCATGGGAAACCCAGAGTATGGTGCACAGTGTGACCGGGAAACGTTTTCAAATGCATCTCAGTTTTCGTCCCCTGGTACTCGGTTTCACCGTTCCAGACACTTTACTAACACTCTCCCCGCTTGGGGAGTCAGTGCCTTTAACCTCCTCTTTGGCACAGTTTGCAATTTCTGTGCAAGATGAACAGGAATAGGGAGAACAAATGAGAGACTAGCTGTAGGTGTCTGCACGGGCAAATTTAATGCTCATTTCCCACCAGGAAGAGGAATTAACCAAAGGCTCAGCATGCCGTGCCAGAACCAGATTAGGGCCTGAAGCAATCCTGTGGTTTTGCCCCCAGCTCACAGGAAAGCGAGTTGAAGAAAGGAGCTCGGGGCACTGTAATTCACAAACCTGCAGAGTTATAAATGACAGCTATCGTCCAAAAATATATTGAAGTAAGGCT
The DNA here is from genome assembly GCF_059928025.1 of Delphinapterus leucas. NCBI lineage: Eukaryota > Metazoa > Chordata > Mammalia > Artiodactyla > Monodontidae > Delphinapterus > Delphinapterus leucas. The sequence continues at coordinate 5,265,500 of NW_028322250.1, forward strand.
GCAAAGAGGACTTGAACATGCGGCAGAATTCCAGGAATACCATTTCAGGAGGTAGTCGCTAAGTCCTCTGAAGGTATAGGAAAAGAGGCAGAACATCGACAATGATGCACTTGGTCAAAAAGGTCATATGCGTTTTATCCAGGGCCCACATTAAAGAGGGTAGGACGCTCCCAGCATGCTTCATTGGCCAACAGAGGGCTCACGTCACCAAGGCGACGTGAGCCAACCAGGCAGGAGTGACCTCACATCAGAGGGCCCACCTCACAGAATGGTAAGGAACCCAGTCAGGATCAGACTCTTACCAGAGTGCCCACATCAACAAGGGGCTGGGAACCAGGCAGGAGTGTCCTCACACCCATGGGGCCACATCATCGAAAGTTGAGGTACCCAGCACATGTGGCCTCAAACCAGATGACCCACATCACCATGGGTCTCAGAGCGAGGCAGGCAGGATCAACCTCCCAACACATGGCCCATTGTATAAAAAAGGTGAGGAATCTCGCAGTTGGAACCTCCCAGCAGGAGGCCAGGAGCAGCGAGGCTATGGGATCCAGGCCTGACTGAACTCAAAACAGAGGGCCCTCATCATGAAACTGTGAGCAACCCAGACGTTGGGACCTCAGAGCAGAAGGCCCACATTCCCATGTGGTTGGGAACCTGGCAGAAGTGTACTCGCACCACAGGGCGCACAACAGAGAAATTTGGGAGCCCAGAAGTTAGGGCCTGACGCCAGAGGGCCCTCATTACCAAGGGGAGGAGACTCCAAGCAGGCACCAACTCCCAACTGAGGGCCCATGTCGCCAAGGTGACGTGCAACAGCCAGGCAGGAGTGACCTCACAGCTGAGGGCCTACCTCACAGAATGGTGAGGAACCCAGCCAGGATAAGACTCTCACCAGAGTGCCCACATCACCAAGGGCATCAGAACCAGGCAGGACTGTCTTCACACCAGGGTGGCCACATCATAGAAAGGTGAGGAACCCAGCACATGTGGCCTAAACCAGAGGACCCAGATCTCCAAGGGGCTCGGAGTGAGGCAGGCAGGAGTAGCCTCACAACACAGGGCCAATAGAATAAAAAAGCTGAGGAATCCTGCAGTGGGAACCTCCCAGCAGGCGGCCCAGAGCACCGTGTCTATGCGATCCAGGCCGCAGTGAACTCACAGCAGAGGGCCCACATCATGAAACTGTGAGCAACCCAGCCGTTGGGACTTCAGAGCAGAAGGCCCACATCCCCATGGGGTTGGGAACATGGCACGAGTGTCCTCGCACCACTTAGCATGTATCAGAAAATGTGGGTACCCAGCAGTTAGGGTCTGACGCCAGAGGGCCCTCATCACCGAGGGGAGGAGGCTCCCAGCAGGTTCCAACTGCCACAAGAGGGCCTACGTTGCCAAGGCGGGGTGTGCCAGCCAGGCAGGAGTTACCTCACAGCACAGGGCCCACCTCACAGAAGTGTGATTAACCCAGCCAGGATCAGACTCTCACCAGAGGGCCCACATCACCAAGGGGATAGGAACCAGGCAGGAGTGTCCTCACACCAGTGGGGCCACATCTTCGAAAGCTGAGGGACCCAGCACACGTGGCCTCAAACCAGAGGACACACATCACAAAGGGGCTGGGAGTGAGGCAGGCAGGAGGAGCCTCAAAACAGAGGGCCCATAGAAGGAAAAAGGTGAGGAATCCCGCAGTTGGAACCTCCCGGCAGGCGGCCAGGACAAGCGAGGCTATGGGATCCAGGCCGGAGTGAACTCACACCAGAGGGCCCTCATCATGAAACTGAGCAACGTACCTTTGGGCCCTCAGAGCAGAAGACCCACATTCCCATGGGGTTGGGAACCTGGCAGGAGTGTACTCGCACCACAGGGTGCACATCAGAAAATTTTGGGAGCCCAGGAGTTAGGCTCTGACGCCAGAGGGCCCTCATTACCGAGGGGAAGAGACTCCCAGCAGGCACCAACTCCCAACTGAGGGCCCACGTCGCCAAGGTGACGTGTGCCAGCCAGGCAGGAGTGGCCTCACAGCAGAGGGCCTACCTCACAGAAGGGTGAGGAACCCAGCCAGGATAAGACTCTCACCAGAGATCCCACATCACCAAGGGGATCGGAACAAGGCAGGAGTGTCCTCACACCAGTGTGGCCACATTATAGAAAGGTGAGGAGCCCAGCACATGTGGCCTAAACCAGAGGACCCACATTTCCAAGGTGCTCCGAGTGAGGCAGGCAGGAGCAGCCTAACAACACAGGGCCCACAGAATAAAAAATGTGAGGAATCCAGCAGTTTGAACCTCCCAGCAGGTGGCCCAGAGCACGGAGTCTATGGGATCCAAGCCACAGTGAACTCACAGCAGAGGGCCCACATCATGAAACTGTGAGCAACCCAGCCAGTGGGACCTCAGAGCAGAAGGCCCACAACCCCATGGGGATGGGAACCTCGCAGGAGTGTCCTCGCACAACTTAGCACGTATCAGAAAATGTGGGAACCCAGCAGTTAGGGCCTGACGCCAGAGGGCCCTCATCACGGAGGAGAGGAGGCTACCAGCAGGCTCCAAATGCCACCAGAGGGCCGACGTCACCAAGGAAACGGGAGCAAGCCAGGCAGGAGTTACCTCACAGCAGAGGGCCCACCTCACAGAAGTGTGAGGAACACAAACAGGATCAGACTATAGCCAGAGCGGCCACATCACCAAGGGGATGGAAACCAGGCAGGAGTGTCCTCACACCAGTGGGGCCACATCAGCGAAAGGTGAGGAACACAGCACATGTGGCCTCAAACAAGGGGACACACATCACGAGAAGGCTGGGAGTGAGGCATGCAGGAGGAGACTCACAACACAGGGGCCCATAGAATAAAAAAGGTGAGGAACCCCGCAGTTGAAAACTCCAAGCAGGTGGCCCAGAGCACCGAGGCTATGGGATCCATGCCGGAGTGAACTCACAGCAGAGGGCCCACATTCTGACACAGTGAGCAACCCAGCCGTTGGGACCACAGAGCAGAAAGCCCACATCCCCATGGGGATGGGACCCTGGCAGGAGTGTACTCGCACGACAGGGCGCACATCAGAAAATTTTGGGAGCCCATGAGTTAGGGCCTGACGCCAGAGGGCCCTCATTACCGAGGGGAGGAGACTCCCAGCAGGCACCAACTCCCAACTGAGGGCCCACATCGCCAAGGTGACGTGTGCCAGCCAGGCAGGAGTGACCTCACAGCAGAGGGTCCACCTCCCAGAAGTGTGAGGAATCCAGACAGGATCAGACTCTCACCAGAGGGCCCCCATCGCCAAGGGGATGGGAACCAGGCAGGAGTGTCCTCACACCAGTGGGGCCACATCAATAAAGGTGAGGTAACCAGTACATGTGGCCTTAAACCAGAGGACCTACATCACAAAAGGGCTGGGAGTGAGTCAGGAAGTTGGAGCATGAAAACTCAGGACCCAAAGAATAAAAAAGTTAAGGAATCCAGCAGTAGGAACCTCCCAGCAGGCGGCTCAGAGCCAGAGTCCATGAGATCTAGGCCTGAGTGAACTAACACCAGAGAGCCAACATCATGAAATGGTGAACAACACAGGTGTTGGGACCTTAGAGCAGAAGGCCCACATGCCCATGGGGATGGGAACCTGGCAGGAGTGCCCTCGCACCACTTAGCACGTATCAGAAAATGTGGGAACCCAGCAGTTAGGGCCTGATGCCAGAGGGCCTCATCACCGAGGGGAGGAGGCTCCCAGGAGGCTCCAACGGCCACCAGAGGGCCGACGTTGCCAAGGCGGGGTGTGCCAGCCAGGCAGGAGTTACCTTAGAGAAGAGGGCCCACCTCACAGAAGTGTGAGGAACCCAACCAGGATCAGACTGTCACCGGAGGGACCATATCACCAAGGGGATAGGAACAAGGCAGGAGTGTCCTCACACCAGTGGGGCCACATCATCCAAAGATGAGGAACCCATCACATGTGGCCTCAAACCAGAGGACACACATCACCAAGGGGCTGGGAGTGAGGGAGGTGTCTGGAGGGGCACATTTAACTCTCATTTCCCACCAGGAAGAGGAATTAACCAAAGGCTCAGCATGCCGTGCCGGAACAAGATGAGGGCCTGAAGCAATCCTGTGGGTTTGCGGCCAGCTCACGAGAAAGCGAGTTGAAGAAAGGAGCTCAGGGGCACTGTAATTCACAAACCTGCAGAGTTATAAATGACAGCTATCGTCCAAAAATATATTGAAGGAATTATGCGAAGAGGACTTTTGGCGGGGTAGAATTGCAGGAAAACGATTTCAGGGGGTAGACAGGAATTGCATTTAAAGCATAGGAAAAGAGGCAGAACGTGGACAATGATGCACTTGGCCAAAAAGGGCGTATGCGTTTTTCCCTGAATATATTCAGGGAAAAAGGCATACGCACTTTTTGGCCAACTAAGCAAGCATGTTAAAGAAATCTGCACTACAATGAAGCCTCACTGCCCCCCAGTCAGAAGGGCCATCTGAAAAATGTGTAAAATCCAGGAAGGCAGCACAGGCCATGGAGAACAGGGAGCCTTGTTATGCTGATGGGCGGGATGTTAATTGCCAACAGCCACTCTGGAGAAGTGTATGGTGTTTCCTGAAACACCTAAAAAACAAAGCAACGGAGCCTATGGAAATTCCACTTATGGTCCTATAGCTTAGGGAAATTAAATTCAAAAACACACAGCCGCCCTAAAATTTCGGAAGGCTCTGTTTACAAGAACCTCGTCTACGGTACAAGTTAAACATCCCAGAAAGTGAAAAATAGATAAAGAAGTTGTGGTACGTACGTACAATGGAATATCACTCACCAATGAAATCTATGTCATCAGGCCCGTCGTGGCATAATGAGTGGATTCAGGTACGATGATTCTAAGTGAAATAAGTCACACAGAAAATGAAATATCGTAAGATATCCCTAATACACGGAATGTAAACTTGGCTACACATGAACTGAATTACAAAACAGAACAGGGTCTCAAATTTAGAAAACCAACTTATGCTTGCTTAAGAGGAAACGTGAGTTGGGGTGCTGCATAAAACCAGAGATAGAAATTAGCACAGATACCTTTCCATAAGCCAAATATGTAATAGTCAAGACCTACCCCTTGCTCAACGAAATGGACTAAACACCCCATATTCAACGCCTAGGAATACACCTGACTAGTAAGAATCTTCAAACCCATGGATTTATATGTCTGTAAGAGAATGAAGCGTGTGTACAGCGGCATGAATGCAGCAGAGAAAATCCGATAAATCCCATTATCAAAATGAATTACAAAAACAAAACACAAGGACAGTGAAATAGAGAGCAATTCTTAAATAATTCATTCAGGGCTTGTGATGCAACCTGGATTTACCACATCTACACCCAGAGCTGAGTGAGACATAATGTAGGGCACTTCGGGCTGATAGCATTGGTGAGGTTCGATGAGCAAATGCAGACCCTTTGAAGTCATACTGCATGGTACCCATTCCATGGGTCCCAACTCTCCAGGTTTAAGGGATTCTTCCTTCAGCTAAATCATGCATGGGAAACCCACAGTATGGTGCACAGTGTGACCGGGAAACGTTTTCAAATGCATCTCAGTTTTCGTCCCCTGGTACTCGGTTTCACCGTTCCAGACACTTTACTAACACTCTCCCCGCTTGGGGAGTCAGTGCCTTTAACCTCCTCTTTGGCACAGTTTGCAATTTCTGTGCAAGATGAACAGGAATAGGGAGAACAAATGAGAGACTAGCTGTAGGTGTCTGCACGGGCAAATTTAATGCTCATTTCCCACCAGGAAGAGGAATTAACCAAAGGCTCAGCATGCCGTGCCAGAACCAGATTAGGGCCTGAAGCAATCCTGTGGTTTTGCCCCCAGCTCACAGGAAAGCGAGTTGAAGAAAGGAGCTCGGGGCACTGTAATTCACAAACCTGCAGAGTTATAAATGACAGCTATCGTCCAAAAATATATTGAAGTAAGGCTGCAAAGAGGACTTGAACATGCGGCAGAATTCCAGGAATACCATTTCAGGAGGTAGTCGCTAAGTCCTCTGAAGGTATAGGAAAAGAGGCAGAACATCGACAATGATGCACTTGGTCAAAAAGGGCATATGCGTTTTATCCAGGGCCCTCATTAAAGAGGGTAGGACGCTCCCAGCATGCTTCAGTGGCCAACAGAGGGCTCACGTCACCAAGGCGACGTGAGCCAACCAGGCAGGAGTGACCTCACATCAGAGGGCCCACCTCACAGAAGGGTAAGGAACCCAGTCAGGATCAGACTCTTACCAGAGTGCCCACATCAACAAGGGGCTGGGAACCAGGCAGGAGTGTCCTCACACCCATGGGGCCACATCATCGAAAGTTGAGGTACCCAGCACATGTGGCCTCAAACCAGATGACCCACATCACCATGGGTCTCAGAGCGAGGCAGGCAGGATCAACCTCCCAACACATGGCCCATTGTATAAAAAAGGTGAGGAATCTCGCAGTTGGAACCTCCCAGCAGGAGGCCAGGAGCAGCGAGGCTATGGGATCCAGGCCTGACTGAACTCAAAACAGAGGGCCCTCATCATGAAACTGTGAGCAACCCAGACGTTGGGACCTCAGAGCAGAAGGCCCACATTCCCATGTGGTTGGGAACCTGGCAGAAGTGTACTCGCACCACAGGGCGCACAACAGAGAAATTTGGGAGCCCAGAAGTTAGGGCCTGACGCCAGGGGGCCCTCATTACCAAGGGGAGGAGACTCCAAGCAGGCACCAACTCCCAACTGAGGGCCCATGTCGCCAAGGTGACGTGCAACAGCCAGGCAGGAGTGACCTCACAGCTGAGGGCCTACCTCACAGAATGGTGAGGAACCCAGCCAGGATAAGACTCTCACCAGAGTGCCCACATCACCAAGGGCATCAGAACCAGGCAGGACTGTCTTCACACCAGGGTGGCCACATCATAGAAAGGTGAGGAACCCAGCACATGTGGCCTAAACCAGAGGACCCAGATCTCCAAGGGGCTCGGAGTGAGGCAGGCAGGAGTAGCCTCACAACACAGGGCCAATAGAATAAAAAAGCTGAGGAATCCTGCAGTGGGAACCTCCCAGCAGGCGGCCCAGAGCACCGTGTCTATGCGATCCAGGCCGCAGTGAACTCACAGCAGAGGGCCCACATCATGAAACTGTGAGCAACCCAGCCGTTGGGACTTCAGAGCAGAAGGCCCACATCCCCATGGGGTTGGGAACATGGCACGAGTGTCCTCGCACCACTTAGCATGTATCAGAAAATGTGGGTACCCAGCAGTTAGGGTCTGACGCCAGAGGGCCCTCATCACCGAGGGGAGGAGGCTCCCAGCAGGCTCCAACTGCCACAAGAGGGCCTACGTTGCCAAGGCGGGGTGTGCCAGCCAGGCAGGAGTTACCTCACAGCACAGGGCCCACCTCACAGAAGTGTGATTAACCCAGCCAGGATCAGACTCTCACAAGAGGGCCCACATCACCAAGGGGATAGGAACCAGGCAGGAGTGTCCTCACACCAGTGGGGCCACATCTTCGAAAGCTGAGGGACCCAGCACACATGGCCTCAAACCAGAGGACACACATCACAAAGGGGCTGGGAGTGAGGCAGGCAGGAGGAGCCTCAAAACAGAGGGCCCATAGAAGGAAAAAGGTGAGGAATCCCGCAGTTGGAACCTCCCCGCAGGCGGCCAGGACAAGCGAGGCTATGGGATCCAGGCCGGAGTGAACTCACACGAGAGGGCCCTCAATATGAAACTGAGCAACGTACCTTTGGGACCTCAGAGCAGAAGACCCACATTCCCATGGGGTTGGGAACCTGGCAGGAGTGTACTCGCACCACAGGGTGCACATCAGAAAATTTTGGGAGCCCAGGAGTTAGGCTCTGACGCCAGAGGGCCCTCATTACCGAGGGGAAGAGACTCCCAGCAGGCACCAACTCCCAACTGAGGGCCCACGTCGCCAAGGTGACGTGTGCCAGCCAGGCAGGAGTGGCCTCACAGCAGAGGGCCTACCTCACAGAAGGGTGAGGAACCCAGCCAGGATAAGACTCTCACCAGAGATCCCACATCACCAAGGGGATCGGAACAAGGCAGGAGTGTCCTCACACCAGTGTGGCCACATTATAGAAAGGTGAGGAGCCCAGCACATGTGGCCTAAACCAGAGGACCCACATTTCCAAGGTGCTCCGAGTGAGGCAGGCAGGAGCAGCCTAACAACACAGGGCCCACAGAATAAAAAATGTGAGGAATCCAGCAGTTTGAACCTCCCAGCAGGTGGCCCAGAGCACGGAGTCTATGGGATCCAAGCCACAGTGAACTCACAGCAGAGGGCCCACATCATGAAACTGTGAGCAACCCAGCCAGTGGGACCTCAGAGCAGAAGGCCCACAACCCCATGGGGATGGGAACCTCGCAGGAGTGTCCTCGCACAACTTAGCACGTATCAGAAAATGTGGGAACCCAGCAGTTAGGGCCTGACGCCAGAGGGCCCTCATCACGGAGGAGAGGAGGCTACCAGCAGGCTCCAAATGCCACCAGAGGGCCGACGTCACCAAGGCAATGGGAGCAAGCCAGGCAGGAGTTACCTCACAGCAGAGGGCCCACCTCACAGAAGTGTGAGGAACACAAACAGGATCAGACTATAGCCAGAGCGGCCACATCACCAAGGGGATGGAAACCAGGCAGGAGTGTCCTCACACCAGTGGGGCCACATCAGCGAAAGGTGAGGAACACAGCACATGTGGCCTCAAACAAGGGGACACACATCACGAGAAGGCTGGGAGTGAGGCATGCAGGAGGAGACTCACAACACAGGGCCCATAGAATAAAAAAGGTGAGGAACCCCGCAGTTGAAAACTCCAAGCAGGTGGCCCAGAGCACCGAGGCTATGGGATCCATGCCGGAGTGAACTCACAGCAGAGGGCCCACATTCTGACACTGTGAGCAACCCAGCCGTTGGGACCACAGAGCAGAAAGCCCACATCCCCATGGGGATGGGACCCTGGCAGGAGTGTACTCGCACGACAGGGCGCACATCAGAAAATTTTGGGAGCCCATGAGTTAGGGCCTGACGCCAGAGGGCCCTCATTACCGAGGGGAGGAGACTCCCAGCAGGCACCAACTCCCAACTGAGGGCCCACATCACCAAGGTGACGTGTGCCAGCCAGGCAGGAGTGACCTCACAGCAGAGGGTCCACCTCCCAGAAGTGTGAGGAATCCAGACAGGATCAGACTCTCACCAGAGGGCCCCCATCGCCAAGGGGATGGGAACCAGGCAGGAGTGTCCTCACACCAGTGGGGCCACATCAATAAAGGTGAGGTAACCAGTACATGTGGCCTTAAACCAGAGGACCTACATCACAAAAGGGCTGGGAGTGAGTCAGGAAGTTGGAGCATGAAAACTCAGGACCCAAAGAATAAAAAAGTTAAGGAATCCAGCAGTAGGAACCTCCCAGCAGGCGGCTCAGAGCCAGAGTCCATGAGATCTAGGCCTGAGTGAACTAACACCAGAGAGCCAACATCATGAAATGGTGAACAACACAGGTGTTGGGACCTTAGAGCAGAAGGCCCACATGCCCATGGGGATGGGAACCTGGCAGGAGTGCCCTCGCACCACTTAGCACGTATCAGAAAATGTGGGAACCCAGCAGTTAGGGCCTGATGCCAGAGGGCCTCATCACCGAGGGGAGGAGGCTCCCAGGAGGCTCCAACGGCCACCAGAGGGCCGACGTTGCCAAGGCGGGGTGTGCCAGCCAGGCAGGAGTTACCTTAGAGAAGAGGGCCCACCTCACAGAAGTGTGAGGAACCCAACCAGGATCAGACTGTCACCGGAGGGACCATATCACCAAGGGGATAGGAACAAGGCAGGAGTGTCCTCACACCAGTGGGGCCACATCATCCAAAGATGAGGAACCCATCACATGTGGCCTCAAACCAGAGGACACACATCACCAAGGGGCTGGGAGTGAGGGAGGTGTCTGCAGGGGCACATTTAACTCTCATTTCCCACCAGGAAGAGGAATTAACCAAAGGCTCAGCATGCCGTGCCGGAACAAGATGAGGGCCTGAAGCAATCCTGCGGGTTTGCGGCCAGCTCACGAGAAAGCGAGTTGAAGAAAGGAGCTCAGGGGCACTGTAATTCACAAACCTGCAGAGTTATAAATGACAGCTATCGTCCAAAAATATATTGAAGGAATTATGCGAAGAGGACTTGTAAGCGGGGTAGAATTGCAGGAAAACGATTTCAGGGGGTAGACAGGAATTGCATTTAAAGCATAGGAAAAGAGGAAGAACGTGGACAATGATGCACTTGGCCAAAAAGGGCGTATGCGTTTTTCCCTGAATATATTCAGGGAAAAACGCATACGCCCTTTTTGGCCAACTAAGCAAGCATGTTAAAGAAATCGGCACTACAATGAAGCCTCACTGCCCCCCATTCAGAAGGGCCATCTGAAAAATGTGTAAAATCCAGAAAGGCAGCACAGGCCATGGAGAACAGGGAGCCTTGTTATGCTGATGGGCGGGATGTTAATTGCCAACAGCCACTCTGGAGAAGTGTATGGTGTTTCCTGAAACACCTAAAAAACAAAGCAACGGAGCCTATGGCAATTCCACTTATGGTCCTATAGCTTAGGGAAATTAAAATCAAAAACACACAGCCGCCCTAAAATTTCGGAAGGCTCTGTTTACAAGAACCTCGTCTACGGTACAAGTTAAACAACCCAGAAAGTGAAAAATAGATAAAGAAGTTGTGGTACGTACGTACAATGGAATATCACTCACCAATGAAATCTATGTCATCAGGCCCGTCGTGGCATAATGAGTGGATTCAGGTACGATGATTCTAAGTGAAATAAGTCACACAGAAAATGAAACATCGTAAGATATCCCTAATACACGGAATGTAAACTTGGCTACACATGAACTGAATTACAAAACAAAACAGGGTCTCAAATTTAGAAAACCAACTTATGCTTGCTTAAGAGGAAACGTGAGTTGGGGTGCTGCATAAAACCAGAGATAGAAATTAGCACAGATACCTTTCCATAAGCCAAATATGTAATAGTCAAGACCTACCCCTTGCTCAACGAAATGGACTAAACACCCCATATTCAACGCCTAGGAATACACCTGACTAGTAAGAATCTTCAAACCCATGGATTTATATGTCTGTAAGAGAATGAAGCGTGTGTACAGCGGCATGAATGCAGCAGAGAAAATCCGATAAATCCCATTATCAAAATGAATTACAAAAACAAAACACAAGGACAGTGAAATAGAGAGCAATTCTTAAATAATTCATTCAGGGCTTGTGATGCAACCTGGATTTACCACATCTACACCCAGAGCTGAGTGAGACATAATGTAGGGCACTTCGGGCTGATAGCATTGGTGAGGTTCGATGAGCAAATGCAGACCCTTTGAAGTCATACTGCATGGTACCCATTCCATGGGTCCCAACTCTCCAGGTTTAAGGGATTCTTCCTTCAGCTAAAACATGCATGGGAAACCCACAGTATGGTGCACATGTGACCGTGAAACGTTTTCAAAAGCATCTCAGTTTTCGTCCCCTTTAACTCGGGTTCACCATTCCAGACCCTTTACTAACACTCTCCTCACTTGGAGAGTCAGTGTCTTTAACCTCCTGTTTGGCACAGTTTGCAATTTCTGTGCAAGATGAACAGCAATCGGGAGAACCAATGAGAGACTTGCTGTAAGTGCCTGCACGGGCAAATTTAACGCTCATTTCCCACCAGGAAGAGGAATTAACCACAGGCTCAGCATGCCGTGCCGGAACCAGATTAGGGCCTGAAGGAATCCTGCGGGTTTGCGGCCAGCTCACAAGATAGCGAGTTGAAGAAAGGAGCTCAGGGGCACTGTAACTCACAAACCCGCAGAGTTATAAATGACAGCTATCGTCCAAAAATATATTGAAGGAAGGCTGCGAAGAGGACTTTTAAGAGGGCAGAATTGCAGGAAAACGATTTCAGGGGGTAGAATGGAATTGCATTTAAAGCATAGAAAAAGAGGCAGAACGTCGACAATGATGCTCTTAGCCAAAAAGGGCGTATGCGTTTTTTCCTGAATATATTCAGGAAAAAACGCATACGCCCTTTTTGGCCAACCAAGCAAGCATGTTAAAGAAATCTGCAGTATAATGAAGTCTCACTGCCCCCCGGTCAAAAGCGCCATCTGATAAAAGTGTAACATATAGAAAGTCAGCACAGGCCATGGAGAACAGGGAGCCTTGTTATGCTGATGGGCGGGATGTAAATTGCCAACAGCCACTCTGGAGGAGTGTATGGTGTTTCCTGGAACACCTAAAAGACAAAGCAAAGGAGCCTACGGCACTTCCACTTATGGTCCTATAGCTTAGGGAAATTAAAATCAAAAAAAAAACACAGCCTCCCCAAAGTTTCGGACGGCTCTGTTTACAAGAACCTCATCTACGGTATAAGTTAAATATCCCAGAATGTGAAAAATGGATAAAGAAGTTGTGGTACGTACGTACAATGGAATATCACTCACCAATGAAATCTATGTCATCAGGCCCGTCGTGGCATAATGAGTGGATTCAGGTACGATGATTCTAAGTGAAATAAGTCACACAGAAAATGAAACATCGTAAGATATCCCTAATACACGGAATGTAAACTTGGCTACACATGAACTGAATTACAAAACAGAACAGGGTCTCAAATTTAGAAAACCAACTTATGCTTGCTTAAGAGGAAACGTGAGTTGGGGAGCTGCATAAAACCAGAGATAGAAATTAGCACAGATACCTTTCCATAAGCCAAATATGTAATAGTCAAGACCTACCCCTTGCTCAACGAAATGGACTAAACACCCCATATTCAACGCCTAGGAATACACCTGACTAGTAAGAATCTTCAAACCCATGGATTTATATGTCTGTAAGAGAATGAAGCGTGTGTACAGCGGCATGAATGCAGCAGAGAAAATCCGATAAATCCCATTATCAAAATGAATTACAAAAACAAAACACAAGGACAGTGAAATAGAGAGCAATTCTTAAATAATTCATTCAGGGCTTGTGATGCAACCTGGATTTACCACATCTACACCCAGAGCTGAGTGAGACATAAGGCTGGGCACTTCGGGCTGATAGCATTGGTGAGGTTCGATGAGCAAATGCAGACCCTTTGAAGTCATACTGCATGGTACCCATTCCATGGGTCCCAACTCTCCAGGTTTAAGGGATTCTTCCTTCAGCTAAAACATGCATGGGAAACCCACAGTATGGTGTACAGTGTGACCGGGAAACGTTTTCAAATGCTTCTCAGTTTTCGTCCCCTGGTACTCGGTTTCACCATTCCAGACACTTTACTAACACTCTCCCCGCTTGGGGAGTCAGTGCCTTTAACCTCCTGTTTGGCACAGTTTGCAATTTCTGTGCAAGATGAACAGGAATAGGGAGAACAAATGAGAGACTAGCTGTAGGTGTCTGCACGGGCAAATTTAATGCTCATTTCCCACCAGGAAGAGGAATTAACCAAAGGCTCAGCATGCCGTGCCAGAACCAGATTAGGGCCTGAAGCAATCCTGTGGTTTTGCCCCCAGCTCACAGGAAAGCGAGTTGAAGAAAGGAGCTCGGGGCACTGTAATTCACAAACCTGCAGAGTTATAAATGACAGCTATCGTCCAAAAATATATTGAAATAAGGCTGCAAAGAGGACTTGAACATGCGGCAGAATTCCAGGAATACCATTTCAGGAGGTAGTCGCTAAGTCCTCTGAAGGTATAGGAAAAGAGGCAGAACATCGACAATGATGCACTTGGTCAAAAAGGGCATATGCGTTTTATCCAGGGCCCTCATTAAAGAGGGTAGGACGCTCCCAGCATGCTTCAGTGGCCAACAGAGGGCTCACGTCACCAAGGCGACGTGAGCCAACCAGGCAGGAGTGACCTCACATCAGAGGGCCCACCTCACAGAAGGGTAAGGAACCCAGTCAGGATCAGACTCTTACCAGAGTGCCCACATCAACAAGGGGCTGGGAACCAGGCAGGAGTGTCCTCACACCCATGGGGCCACATCATCGAAAGTTGAGGTACCCAGCACATGTGGCCTCAAACCAGATGACCCACATCACCATGGGTCTCAGAGCGAGGCAGGCAGGATCAACCTCCCAACACATGGCCCATTGTATAAAAAAGGTGAGGAATCTCGCAGTTGGAACCTCCCAGCAGGAGGCCAGGAGCAGCGAGGCTATGGGATCCAGGCCTGACTGAACTCAAAACAGAGGGCCCTCATCATGAAACTGTGAGCAACCCAGACGTTGGGACCTCAGAGCAGAAGGCCCACATTCCCATGTGGTTGGGAACCTGGCAGAAGTGTACTCGCACCACAGGGCGCACAACAGAGAAATTTGGGAGCCCAGAAGTTAGGGCCTGACGCCAGAGGGCCCTCATTACCAAGGGGAGGAGACTCCAAGCAGGCACCAACTCCCAACTGAGGGCCCATGTCGCCAAGGTGACGTGCAACAGCCAGGCAGGAGTGACCTCACAGCTGAGGGCCTACCTCACAGAATGGTGAGGAACCCAGCCAGGATAAGACTCTCACCAGAGTGCCCACATCACCAAGGGCATCAGAACCAGGCAGGACTGTCTTCACACCAGGGTGGCCACATCATAGAAAGGTGAGGAACCCAGCACATGTGGCCTAAACCAGAGGACCCAGATCTCCAAGGGGCTCGGAGTGAGGCAGGCAGGAGTAGCCTCACAACACAGGGCCAATAGAATAAAAAAGCTGAGGAATCCTGCAGTGGGAACCTCCCAGCAGGCGGCCCAGAGCACCGTGTCTATGCGATCCAGGCCGCAGTGAACTCACAGCAGAGGGCCCACATCATGAAACTGTGAGCAACCCAGCCGTTGGGACTTCAGAGCAGAAGGCCCACATCCCCATGGGGTTGGGAACATGGCACGAGTGTCCTCGCACCACTTAGCATGTATCAGAAAATGTGGGTACCCAGCAGTTAGGGTCTGACGCCAGAGGGCCCTCATCACCGAGGGGAGGAGGCTCCCAGCAGGCTCCAACTGCCACAAGAGGGCCTACGTTGCCAAGGCGGGGTGTGCCAGCCAGGCAGGAGTTACCTCACAGCACAGGGCCCACCTCACAGAAGTGTGATTAACCCAGCCAGGATCAGACTCTCACCAGAGGGCCCACATCACCAAGGGGATAGGAACCAGGCAGGAGTGTCCTCACACCAGTGGGGCCACATCTTCGAAAGCTGAGGGACCCAGCACACGTGGCCTCAAACCAGAGGACACACATCACAAAGGGGCTGGGAGTGAGGCAGGCAGGAGGAGCCTCAAAACAGAGGGCCCATAGAAGGAAAAAGGTGAGGAATCCCGCAGTTGGAACCTCCCCGCAGGCAGCCAGGACAAGCGAGGCTATGGGATCCAGGCCGGAGTGAACTCACACCAGAGGGCCCTCATCATGAAACTGAGCAACGTACCTTTGGGACCTCAGAGCAGAAGACCCACATTCCCATGGGGTTGGGAACCTGGCAGGAGTGTACTCGCACCACAGGGCGCACATCAGAAAATTTTGGGAGCCCAGGAGTTAGGGTCTGACGCCAGAGGGCCCTCATTACCGAGGGGAAGAGACTCCCAGCAGGCACCAACTCCCAACTGAGGGCCCACGTCGCCAAGGTGACGTGTGCCAGCCAGGCAGGAGTGGCCTCACAGCAGAGGGCCTACCTCACAGAAGGGTGAGGAACCCAGCCAGGATAAGACTCTCACCAGAGATCCCACATCACCAAGGGGATCGGAACAAGGCAGGAGTGTCATCACACCAGTGTGGCCACATTATAGAAAGGTGAGGAGCCCAGCACATGTGGCCTAAACCAGAGGACCCACATTTCCAAGGTGCTCCGAGTGAGGCAGGCAGGAGCAGCCTAACAACACAGGGCCCACAGAATAAAAAATGTGAGGAATCCAGCAGTTTGAACCTCCCAGCAGGTGGCCCAGAGCACGGAGTCTATGGGATCCAAGCCACAGTGAACTCACAGCAGAGGGCCCACATCATGAAACTGTGAGCAACCCAGCCAGTGGGACCTCAGAGCAGAAGGCCCACAACCCCATGGGGATGGGAACCTCGCAGGAGTGTCCTCGCACAACTTAGCACGTATCAGAAAATGTGGGAACCCAGCAGTTAGGGCCTGACGCCAGAGGGCCCTCATCACGGAGGAGAGGAGGCTACCAGCAGGCTCCAAATGCCACCAGAGGGCCGACGTCACCAAGGAAACGGGAGCAAGCCAGGCAGGAGTTACCTCACAGCAGAGGGCCCACCTCACAGAAGTGTGAGGAACACAAACAGGATCAGACTATAGCCAGAGCGGCCACATCACCAAGGGGATGGAAACCAGGCAGGAGTGTCCTCACACCAGTGGGGCCACATCAGCGAAAGGTGAGGAACACAGCACATGTGGCCTCAAACAAGGGGACACACATCACGAGAAGGCTGGGAGTGAGGCATGCAGGAGGAGACTCACAACACAGGGCCCATAGAATAAAAAAGGTGAGGAACCCCGCAGTTGAAAACTCCAAGCAGGTGGCCCAGAGCACCGAGGCTATGGGATCCATGCCGGAGTGAACTCACAGCAGAGGGCCCACATTCTGACACAGTGAGCAACCCAGCCGTTGGGACCACAGAGCAGAAAGCCCACATCCCCATGGGGATGGGACCCTGGCAGGAGTGTACTCGCACGACAGGGCACACATCAGAAAATTTTGGGAGCCCATGAGTTAGGGCCTGACGCCAGAGGGCCCTCATTACCGAGGGGAGGAGACTCCCAGCAGGCACCAACTCCCAACTGAGGGCCCACATCACCAAGGTGACGTGTGCCAGCCAGGCAGGAGTGACCTCACAGCAGAGGGTCCACCTCCCAGAAGTGTGAGGAATCCAGACAGGATCAGACTCTCACCAGAGGGCCCCCATCGCCAAGGGGATGGGAACCAGGCAGGAGTGTCCTCACACCAGTGGGACCACATCAATAAAGGTGAGGTAACCAGTACATGTGGCCTTAAACCAGAGGACCTACATCACAAAAGGGCTGGGAGTGAGTCAGGAAGTTGGAGCATGAAAACTCAGGACCCAAAGAATAAAAAAGGTAAGGAATCCAGCAGTAGGAACCTCCCAGCAGGCGGCTCAGAGCCAGAGTCCATGAGATCTAGGCCTCAGTGAACTAACACCAGAGAGCCAACATCATGAAATGGTGAACAACACAGGTGTTGGGACCTTAGAGCAGAAGGCCCACATGCCCATGGGGATGGGAACCTGGCAGGAGTGCCCTCGCACCACTTAGCACGTATCAGAAAATGTGGGAACCCAGCAGTTAGGGCCTGATGCCAGAGGGCCTCATCACCGAGGGGAGGAGGCTCCCAGGAGGCTCCAACGGCCACCAGAGGGCCGACGTTGCCAAGGCGGGGTGTGCCAGCCAGGCAGGAGTTACCTTAGAGAAGAGGGCCCACCTCACAGAAGTGTGAGGAACCCAACCAGGATCAGACTGTCACCGGAGGGACCATATCACCAAGGGGATAGGAACAAGGCAGGAGTGTCCTCACACCAGTGGGGCCACATCATCCAAAGATGAGGAACCCATCACATGTGGCCTCAAACCAGAGGACACACATCACCAAGGGGCTGGGAGTGAGGGAGGTGTCTGCAGGGGCACATTTAACTCTCATTTCCCACCAGGAAGAGGAATTAACCAAAGGCTCAGCATGCCGTGCCGGAACAAGATGAGGGCCTGAAGCAATCCTGCGGGTTTGCGGCCAGCTCACGAGAAAGCGAGTTGAAGAAAGGAGCTCAGGGGCACTGTAATTCACAAACCTGCAGAGTTATAAATGACAGCTATCGTCCAAAAATATATTGAAGGAATTATGCGAAGAGGACTTGTAAGCGGGGTAGAATTGCAGGAAAACGATTTCAGGGGGTAGACAGGAATTGCATTTAAAGCATAGGAAAAGAGGAAGAACGTGGACAATGATGCACTTGGCCAAAAAGGGCGTATGCGTTTTTCCCTGAATATATTCAGGGAAAAAGGCATACGCGCTTTTTGGCCAACTAAGCAAGCATGTTAAAGAAATCGGCACTACAATGAAGCCTCACTGTCCCCCATTCAGAAGGGCCATCTGAAAAATGTGTAAAATCCAGAAAGGCAGCACAGGCCATGGAGAACAGGGAGCCTTGTTATGCTGATGGGCGGGATGTTAATTGCCAACAGCCACTCTGGAGAAGTGTATGGTGTTTCCTGAAACACCTAAAAAACAAAGCAACGGAGCCTATGGCAATTCCACTTATGGTCCTATAGCTTAGGGAAATTAAAATCAAAAACACACAGCCGCCCTAAAATTTCGGAAGGCTCTGTTTACAAGAACCTCGTCTACGGTACAAGTTAAACAACCCAGAAAGTGAAAAATAGATAAAGAAGTTGTGGTATGTACGTACAATGGAATATCACTCACCAATGAAATCTATGTCATCAGGCCCGTCGTGGCATAATGAGTGGATTCAGGTACGATGATTCTAAGTGAAATAAGTCACACAGAAAATGAAACATCGTAAGATATCCCTAATACACGGAATGTAAACTTGGCTACACATGAACTGAATTACAAAACAGAACAGGGTCTCAAATTTAGAAAACCAACTTATGCTTGCTTAAGAGGAAACGTGAGTTGGGGTGCTGCATAAAACCAGAGATAGAAATTAGCACAGATACCTTTCCATAAGCCAAATATGTAATAGTCAAGACCTACCCCTTGCTCAACGAAATGGACTAAACACCCCATATTCAACGCCTAGGAATACACCTGACTAGTAAGAATCTTCAAACCCATGGATTTATATGTCTGTAAGAGAATGAAGCGTGTGTACAGCGGCATGAATGCAGCAGAGAAAATCCGATAAATCCCATTATCAAAATGAATTACAAAAACAAAAGACAAGGACAGTGAAATAGAGAGCAATTCTTAAATAATTCATTCAGGGCTTGTGATGCAACCTGGATTTACCACATCTACACCCAGAGCTGAGTGAGACATAATGTAGGGCACTTCGGGCTGATAGCATTGGTGAGGTTCGATGAGCAAATGCAGACCCTTTGAAGTCATACTGCATGGTACCCATTCCATGGGTCCCAACTCTCCAGGTTTAAGGGATTCTTCCTTCAGCTAAAACATGCATGGGAAACCCACAGTATGGTGCACATGTGACCGTGAAACGTTTTCAAAAGCATCTCAGTTTTCGTCCCCTTTAACTCGGGTTCACCATTCCAGACCCTTTACTAACACTCTCCTCACTTGGAGAGTCAGTGTCTTTAACCTCCTGTTTGGCACAGTTTGCAATTTCTGTGCAAGATGAACAGCAATCGGGAGAACCAATGAGAGACTTGCTGTAAGTGTCTGCACGGGCAAATTTAACGCTCATTTCCCACCAGGAAGAGGAATTAACCACAGGCTCAGCATGCCGTGCCGGAACCAGATTAGGGCCTGAAGGAATCCTGCGGGTTTGTGGCCAGCTCACAAGATAGCGAGTTGAAGAAAGGAGCTCAGGGGCACTGTAACTCACAAACGCGCAGAGTTATAAATGACAGCTATCGTCCAAAAATATATTGAAGGAAGGCTGCGAAGAGGACTTTTAAGAGGGCAGAATTGCAGGAAAACGATTTCAGGGGGTAGAATGGAATTGCATTTAAAGCATAGAAAAAGAGGCAGAACGTCGACAATGATGCTCTTAGCCAAAAAGGGCGTATGCGTTTTTTCCTGAATATATTCAGGAAAAAACGCATACGCCCTTTTTGGCCAACCAGGCAAGCATGTTAAAGAAATCTGCAGTATAATGAAGTCTCACTGCCCCCCGGTCAAAAGGGCCATCTGATAAAAGTGTAACATACAGAAAGTCAGCACAGGCCATGGAGAACAGGGAGCCTTGTTATGCTGATGGGCGGGATGTAAATTGCCAACAGCCACTCTGGAGGAGTGTATGGTGTTTCCTGGAACACCTAAAAGACAAAGCAACGGAGCCTACGGCACTTCCACTTATGGTCCTATAGCTTAGGGAAATTAAAATCAAAAAAAAACACAGCCTCCCCAAAGTTTCGGACGGCTCTGTTTACAAGAACCTCATCTACGGTATAAGTTAAATATCCCAGAATGTGAAAAATGGATAAAGAAGTTGTGGTACGTACGTACAATGGAATATCACTCACCAATGAAATCTATGTCATCAGGCCCGTCGTGGCATAATGAGTGGATTCAGGTACGATGATTCTAAGTGAAATAAGTCACACAGAAAATGAAACATCATAAGATATCCCTAATACACGGAATGTAAACTTGGCTACACATGAACTGAATTACAAAACAGAACAGGGTCTCAAATTTAGAAAACCAACTTATGCTTGCTTAGGAGGAAACGTGAGTTGGGGAGCTGCATAAAACCAGAGATAGAAATTAGCACAGATACCTTTCCATAAGCCAAATATGTAATAGTCAAGACCTACCCCTTGCTCAACGAAATGGACTAAACACCCCATATTCAACGCCTAGGAATACACCTGACTAGTAAGAATCTTCAAACCCATGGATTTATATGTCTGTAAGAGAATGAAGCGTGTGTACAGCGGCATGAATGCAGCAGAGAAAATCCGATAAATCCCATTATCAAAATGAATTACAAAAACAAAACACAAGGACAGTGAAATAGAGAGCAATTCTTAAATAATTCATTCAGGGCTTGTGATGCAACCTGGATTTACCACATCTACACCCAGAGCTGAGTGAGACATAAGGCTGGGCACTTCGGGCTGATAGCATTGGTGAGGTTCGATGAGCAAATGCAGACCCTTTGAAGTCATACTGCATGGTACCCATTCCATGGGTCCCAACTCTCCAGGTTTAAGGGATTCTTCCTTCAGCTAAAACATGCATGGGAAACCCACAGTATGGTGTACAGTGTGACCGGGAAACGTTTTCAAATGCTTCTCAGTTTTCGTCCCCTGGTACTCGGTTTCACCATTCCAGACACTTTACTAACACTCTCCCCGCTTGGGGAGTCAGTGCCTTTAACCTCCTGTTTGGCACAGTTTGCAATTTCTGTGCAAGATGAACAGGAATAGGGAGAACAAATGAGAGACTAGCTGTAGGTGTCTGCACGGGCAAATTTAATGCTCATTTCCCACCAGGAAGAGGAATTAACCAAAGGCTCAGCATGCCGTGCCAGAACCAGATTAGGGCCTGAAGCAATCCTGTCGTTTTGCCCCCAGCTCACAGGAAAGCGAGTTGAAGAAAGGAGCTCGGGGCACTGTAATTCACAAACCTGCAGAGTTATAAATGACAGCTATCGTCCAAAAATATATTGAAATAAGGCTGCAAAGAGGACTTGAACATGCGGCAGAATTCCAGGAATACCATTTCAGGAGGTAGTCGCTAAGTCCTCTGAAGGTATAGGAAAAGAGGCAGAACATCGACAATGATGCACTTGGTCAAAAAGGGCATATGCGTTTTATCCAGGGCCCTCATTAAAGAGGGTAGGACGCTCCCAGCATGCTTCAGTGGCCAACAGAGGGCTCACGTCACCAAGGCGACGTGAGCCAACCAGGCAGGAGTGACCTCACATCAGAGGGCCCACCTCACAGAAGGGTAAGGAACCCAGTCAGGATCAGACTCTTACCAGAGTGCCCACATCAACAAGGGGCTGGGAACCAGGCAGGAGTGTCCTCACACCCATGGGGCCACATCATCGAAAGTTGAGGTACCCAGCACATGTGGCCTCAAACCAGATGACCCACATCACCATGGGTCTCAGAGCGAGGCAGGCAGGATCAACCTCCCAACACATGGCCCATTGTATAAAAAAGGTGAGGAATCTCGCAGTTGGAACCTCCCAGCAGGAGGCCAGGAGCAGCGAGGCTATGGGATCCAGGCCTGACTGAACTCAAAACAGAGGGCCCTCATCATGAAACTGTGAGCAACCCAGACGTTGGGACCTCAGAGCAGAAGGCCCACATTCCCATGTGGTTGGGAACCTGGCAGAAGTGTACTCGCACCACAGGGCGCACAACAGAGAAATTTGGGAGCCCAGAAGTTAGGGCCTGACGCCAGAGGGCCCTCATTACCAAGGGGAGGAGACTCCAAGCAGGCACCAACTCCCAACTGAGGGCCCATGTCGCCAAGGTGACGTGCAACAGCCAGGCAGGAGTGACCTCACAGCTGAGGGCCTACCTCACAGAATGGTGAGGAACCCAGCCAGGATAAGACTCTCACCAGAGTGCCCACATCACCAAGGGCATCAGAACCAGGCAGGACTGTCTTCACACCAGGGTGGCCACATCATAGAAAGGTGAGGAACCCAGCACATGTGGCCTAAACCAGAGGACCCAGATCTCCAAGGGGCTCGGAGTGAGGCAGGCAGGAGTAGCCTCACAACACAGGGCCAATAGAATAAAAAAGCTGAGGAATCCTGCAGTGGGAACCTCCCAGCAGGCGGCCCAGAGCACCGTGTCTATGCGATCCAGGCCGCAGTGAACTCACAGCAGAGGGCCCACATCATGAAACTGTGAGCAACACAGCCGTTGGGACTTCAGAGCAGAAGGCCCACATCCCCATGGGGTTGGGAACATGGCACGAGTGTCCTCGCACCACTTAGCATGTATCAGAAAATGTGGGTACCCAGCAGTTAGGGTCTGACGCCAGAGGGCCCTCATCACCGAGGGGAGGAGGCTCCCAGCAGGCTCCAACTGCCACAAGAGGGCCTACGTTGCCAAGGCGGGGTGTGCCAGCCAGGCAGGAGTTACCTCACAGCACAGGGCCCACCTCACAGAAGTGTGATTAACCCAGCCAGGATCAGACTCTCACCAGAGGGCCCACATCACCAAGGGGATAGGAACCAGGCAGGAGTGTCCTCACACCAGTGGGGCCACATCTTCGAAAGCTGAGGGACCCAGCACACGTGGCCTCAAACCAGAGGACACACATCACAAAGGGGCTGGGAGTGAGGCAGGCAGGAGGAGCCTCAAAACAGAGGGCCCATAGAAGGAAAAAGGTGAGGAATCCCACAGTTGGAACCTCCCGGCAGGCGGCCAGGACAAGCGAGGCTATGGGATCCAGGCCGGAGTGAACTCACACCAGAGGGCCCTCATCATGAAACTGAGCAACGTACCTTTGGGACCTCAGAGCAGAAGACCCACATTCCCATGGGGTTGGGAACCTGGCAGGAGTGTACTCGCACCACAGGGTGCACATCAGAAAATTTTGGGAGCCCAGGAGTTAGGGTCTGACGCCAGAGGGCCCTCATTACCGAGGGGAAGAGACTCCCAGCAGGCACCAACTCCCAACTGAGGGCCCACGTCGCCAAGGTGACGTGTGCCAGCCAGGCAGGAGTGGCCTCACAGCAGAGGGCCTACCTCACAGAAGGGTGAGGAACCCAGCCAGGATAAGACTCTCACCAGAGATCCCACATCACCAAGGGGATCGGAACAAGGCAGGAGTGTCCTCACACCAGTGTGGCCACATTATAGAAAGGTGAGGAGCCCAGCACATGTGGCCTAAACCAGAGGACCCACATTTCCAAGGTGCTCCGAGTGAGGCAGGCAGGAGCAGCCTAACAACACAGGGCCCACAGAATAAAAAATGTGAGGAATCCAGCAGTTTGAACCTCCCAGCAGGTGGCCCAGAGCACGGAGTCTATGGGATCCAAGCCACAGTGAACTCACAGCAGAGGGCCCACATCATGAAACTGTGAGCAACCCAGCCAGTGGGACCTCAGAGCAGAAGGCCCACAACCCCATGGGGATGGGAACCTCGCAGGAGTGTCCTCGCACAACTTAGCACGTATCAGAAAATGTGGGAACCCAGCAGTTAGGGCCTGACGCCAGAGGGCCCTCATCACGGAGGAGAGGAGGCTACCAGCAGGCTCCAAATGCCACCAGAGGGCCGACGTCACCAAGGAAACGGGAGCAAGCCAGGCAGGAGTTACCTCACAGCAGAGGGCCCACCTCACAGAAGTGTGAGGAACACAAACAGGATCAGACTATAGCCAGAGCGGCCACATCACCAAGGGGATGGAAACCAGGCAGGAGTGTCCTCACACCAGTGGGGCCACATCAGCGAAAGGTGAGGAACACAGCACATGTGGCCTCAAACAAGGGGACACACATCACGAGAAGGCTGGGAGTGAGGCATGCAGGAGGAGACTCACAACACAGGGCCCATAGAATAAAAAAGGTGAGGAACCCCGCAGTTGAAAACTCCAAGCAGGTGGCCCAGAGCACCGAGGCTATGGGATCCATGCCGGAGTGAACTCACAGCAGAGGGCCCACATTCTGACACTGTGAGCAACCCAGCCGTTGGGACCACAGAGCAGAAAGCCCACATCCCCATGGGGATGGGACCCTGGCAGGAGTGTACTCGCACGACAGGGCGCACATCAGAAAATTTTGGGAGCCCATGAGTTAGGGCCTGACGCCAGAGGGCCCTCATTACCGAGGGGAGGAGACTCCCAGCAGGCACCAACTCCCAACTGAGGGCCCACATCACCAAGGTGACGTGTGCCAGCCAGGCAGGAGTGACCTCACAGCAGAGGGTCCACCTCCCAGAAGTGTGAGGAATCCAGACAGGATCAGACTCTCACCAGAGGGCCCCCATCGCCAAGGGGATGGGAACCAGGCAGGAGTGTCCTCACACCAGTGGGACCACATCAATAAAGGTGAGGTAACCAGTACATGTGGCCTTAAACCAGAGGACCTACATCACAAAAGGGCTGGGAGTGAGTCAGGAAGTTGGAGCATGAAAACTCAGGACCCAAAGAATAAAAAAGTTAAGGAATCCAGCAGTAGGAACCTCCCAGCAGGCGGCTCAGAGCCAGAGTCCATGAGATCTAGGCCTGAGTGAACTAACACCAGAGAGCCAACATCATGAAATGGTGAACAACACAGGTGTTGGGACCTTAGAGCAGAAGGCCCACATGCCCATGGGGATGGGAACCTGGCAGGAGTGCCCTCGCACCACTTAGCACGTATCAGAAAATGTGGGAACCCAGCAGTTAGGGCCTGATGCCAGAGGGCCTCATCACCGAGGGGAGGAGGCTCCCAGGAGGCTCCAACGGCCACCAGAGGGCCGACGTTGCCAAGGCGGGGTGTGCCAGCCAGGCAGGAGTTACCTTAGAGAAGAGGGCCCACCTCACAGAAGTGTGAGGAACCCAACCAGGATCAGACTGTCACCGGAGGGACCATATCACCAAGGGGATAGGAACAAGGCAGGAGTGTCCTCACACCAGTGGGGCCACATCATCCAAAGATGAGGAACCCATCACATGTGGCCTCAAACCAGAGGACGCACATCACCAAGGGGCTGGGAGTGAGGGAGGTGTCTGCAGGGGCACATTTAACTCTCATTTCCCACCAGGAAGAGGAATTAACCAAAGGCTCAGCATGCCGTGCCGGAACAAGATGAGGGCCTGAAGCAATCCTGCGGGTTTGCGGCCAGCTCACGAGAAAGCGAGTTGAAGAAAGGAGCTCAGGGGCACTGTAATTCACAAACCTGCAGAGTTATAAATGACAGCTATCGTCCAAAAATATATTGAAGGAATTATGCGAAGAGGACTTGTAAGCGGGGTAGAATTGCAGGAAAACGATTTCAGGGGGTAGACAGGAATTGCATTTAAAGCATAGGAAAAGAGGAAGAACGTGGACAATGATGCACTTGGCCAAAAAGGGCGTATGCGTTTTTCCCTGAATATATTCAGGGAAAAACGCATACGCCCTTTTTGGCCAACTAAGCAAGCATGTTAAAGAAATCGGCACTACAATGAAGCCTCACTGCCCCCCATTCAGAAGGGCCATCTGAAAAATGTGTAAAATCCAGAAAGGCAGCACAGGCCATGGAGAACAGGGAGCCTTGTTATGCTGATGGGCGGGATGTTAATTGCCAACAGCCACTCTGGAGAAGTGTATGGTGTTTCCTGAAACACCTAAAAAACAAAGCAACGGAGCCTATGGCAATTCCACTTATGGTCCTATAGCTTAGGGAAATTAAAATCAAAAACACACAGCCGCCCTAAAATTTCGGAAGGCTCTGTTTATAAGAACCTCGTCTACCGTACAAGTTAAACAACCCAGAAAGTGAAAAATAGATAAAGAAATTGTGGTACGTACGTACAATGGAATATCACTCACCAATGAAATCTATGTCATCAGGCCCGTCGTGGCATAATGAGTGGATTCAGGTACGATGATTCTAAGTGAAATAAGTCACACAGAAAATGAAACATCGTAAGATATCCCTAATACACGGAATGTAAACTTGGCTACACATGAACTGAATTACAAAACAGAACAGGGTCTCAAATTTAGAAAACCAACTTATGCTTGCTTAAGAGGAAACGTGAGTTGGGGTGCTGCATAAAACCAGAAATAGAAATTAGCACAGATACCTTTCCATAAGCCAAATATGTAATAGTCAAGACCTACCCCTTGCTCAACGAAATGGACTAAACACCCCATATTCAACGCCTAGGAATACACCTGACTAGTAAGAATCTTCAAACCCATGGATTTATATGTCTGTAAGAGAATGAAGCGTGTGTACAGCGGCATGAATGCAGCAGAGAAAATCCGATAAATCCCATTATCAAAATGAATTACAAAAACAAAAGACAAGGACAGTGAAATAGAGAGCAATTCTTAAATAATTCCTTCAGGGATTGTGATGCAACCTGGATTTACCACATCTACACCCAGAGCTGAGTGAGACATAATGTAGGGCACTTCGGGCTGATAGCATTGGTGAGGTTCGATGAGCAAATGCAGACCCTTTGAAGTCATACTGCATGGTACCCATTCCATGGGTCCCAACTCTCCAGGTTTAAGGGATTCTTCCTTCAGCTAAAACATGCATGGGAAACCCACAGTATGGTGCACATGTGACCGTGAAACGTTTTCAAAAGCATCTCAGTTTTCGTCCCCTTTAACTCGTGTCCACCATTCCAGACCCTTTACTAACACTCTCCTCACTTGGAGAGTCAGTGTCTTTAACCTCCTGTTTGGCACAGTTTGCAATTTCTGTGCAAGATGAACAGCAATCGGGAGAACCAATGAGAGACTTGCTGTAAGTGTCTGCACGGGCAAATTTAACGCTCATTTCCCACCAGGAAGAGGAATTAACCACAGGCTCAGCATGCCGTGCCGGAACCAGATTAGGGCCTGAAGGAATCCTGCGGGTTTGCGGGCAGCTCACAAGATAGCGAGTTGAAGAAAGGAGCTCAGGGGCACTGTAACTCACAAACGCGCAGAGTTATAAATGACAGCTATCGTCCAAAAATATATTGAAGGAAGGCTGCGAAGAGGACTTTTAAGAGGGCAGAATTGCAGGAAAACGATTTCAGGGGGTAGAATGGAATTGCATTTAAAGCATAGAAAAAGAGGCAGAACATCAACAATGATGCTCTTAGCCAAAAAGGGCGTATGCGTTTTTTCCTGAATATATTCAGGAAAAAACGCATACGCCCTTTTTGGCCAACCAGGCAAGCATGTTAAAGAAATCTGCAGTATAATGAAGTCTCACTGCCCCCCGGTCAAAAGGGCCATCTGATAAAAGTGTAACATACAGAAAGTCAGCACAGGCCATGGAGAACAGGGAGCCTTGTTATGCTGATGGGCGGGATGTAAATTGCCAACAGCCACTCTGGAGGAGTGTATGGTGTTTCCTGGAACACCTAAAAGACAAAGCAACGGAGCCTACGGCACTTCCACTTATGGTCCTATAGCTTAGGGAAATTAAAATCAAAAAAAAACACAGCCTCCCCAAAGTTTCGGACGGCTCTGTTTACAAGAACCTCATCTACGGTATAAGTTAAATATCCCAGAATGTGAAAAATGGATAAAGAAGTTGTGGTACGTACGTACAATGGAATATCACTCACCAATGAAATCTATGTCATCAGGCCCGTCGTGGCATAATGAGTGGATTCAGGTACGATGATTCTAAGTGAAATAAGTCACACAGAAAATGAAACATCATAAGATATCCCTAATACACGGAATGTAAACTTGGCTACACATGAACTGAATTACAAAACAGAACAGGGTCTCAAATTTAGAAAACCAACTTATGCTTGCTTAAGAGGAAACGTGAGTTGGGGTGCTGCATAAAACCAGAGATAGAAATTAGCACAGATACCTTTCCATAAGCCAAATATGTAATAGTCAAGACCTACCCCTTGCTCAACGAAATGGACTAAACACCCCATATTCAACGCCTAGGAATACACCTGACTAGTAAGAATCTTCAAACCCATGGATTTATATGTCTGTAAGAGAATGAAGCGTGTGTACAGCGGCATGAATGCAGCAGAGAAAATCCGATAAATCCCATTATCAAAATGAATTACAAAAACAAAACACAAGGACAGTGAAATAGAGAGCAATTCTTAAATAATTCATTCAGGGCTTGTGATGCAACCTGGATTTACCACATCTACACCCAGAGCTGAGTGAGACATAAGGCTGGGCACTTCGGGCTGATAGCATTGGTGAGGTTCGATGAGCAAATGCAGACCCTTTGAAGTCATACTGCATGGTACCCATTCCATGGGTCCCAACTCTCCAGGTTTAAGGGATTCTTCCTTCAGCTAAAACATGCATGGGAAACCCACAGTATGGTGTACAGTGTGACCGGGAAACGTTTTCAAATGCTTCTCAGTTTTCGTCCCCTGGTACTCGGTTTCACCATTCCAGACACTTTACTAACACTCTCCCCGCTTGGGGAGTCAGTGCCTTTAACCTCCTGTTTGGCACAGTTTGCAATTTCTGTGCAAGATGAACAGGAATAGGGAGAACAAATGAGAGACTAGCTGTAGGTGTCTGCACGGGCAAATTTAATGCTCATTTCCCACCAGGAAGAGGAATTAACCAAAGGCTCAGCATGCCGTGCCAGAACCAGATTAGGGCCTGAAGCAATCCTGTCGTTTTGCCCCCAGCTCACAGGAAAGCGAGTTGAAGAAAGGAGCTCGGGGCACTGTAATTCACAAACCTGCAGAGTTATAAATGACAGCTATCGTCCAAAAATATATTGAAATAAGGCTGCAAAGAGGACTTGAACATGCGGCAGAATTCCAGGAATACCATTTCAGGAGGTAGTCGCTAAGTCCTCTGAAGGTATAGGAAAAGAGGCAGAACATCGACAATGATGCACTTGGTCAAAAAGGGCATATGCGTTTTATCCAGGGCCCTCATTAAAGAGGGTAGGACGCTCCCAGCATGCTTCAGTGGCCAACAGAGGGCTCACGTCACCAAGGCGACGTGAGCCAACCAGGCAGGAGTGACCTCACATCAGAGGGCCCACCTCACAGAAGGGTAAGGAACCCAGTCAGGATCAGACTCTTACCAGAGTGCCCACATCAACAAGGGGCTGGGAACCAGGCAGGAGTGTCCTCACACCCATGGGGCCACATCATCGAAAGTTGAGGTACCCAGCACATGTGGCCTCAAACCAGATGACCCACATCACCATGGGTCTCAGAGCGAGGCAGGCAGGATCAACCTCCCAACACATGGCCCATTGTATAAAAAAGGTGAGGAATCTCGCAGTTGGAACCTCCCAGCAGGAGGCCAGGAGCAGCGAGGCTATGGGATCCAGGCCTGACTGAACTCAAAACAGAGGGCCCTCATCATGAAACTGTGAGCAACCCAGACGTTGGGACCTCAGAGCAGAAGGCCCACATTCCCATGTGGTTGGGAACCTGGCAGAAGTGTACTCGCACCACAGGGCGCACAACAGAGAAATTTGGGAGCCCAGAAGTTAGGGCCTGACGCCAGAGGGCCCTCATTACCAAGGGGAGGAGACTCCAAGCAGGCACCAACTCCCAACTGAGGGCCCATGTCGCCAAGGTGACGTGCAACAGCCAGGCAGGAGTGACCTCACAGCTGAGGGCCTACCTCACAGAATGGTGAGGAACCCAGCCAGGATAAGACTCTCACCAGAGTGCCCACATCACCAAGGGCATCAGAACCAGGCAGGACTGTCTTCACACCAGGGTGGCCACATCATAGAAAGGTGAGGAACCCAGCACATGTGGCCTAAACCAGAGGACCCAGATCTCCAAGGGGCTCGGAGTGAGGCAGGCAGGAGTAGCCTCACAACACAGGGCCAATAGAATAAAAAAGCTGAGGAATCCTGCAGTGGGAACCTCCCAGCAGGCGGCCCAGAGCACCGTGTCTATGCGATCCAGGCCGCAGTGAACTCACAGCAGAGGGCCCACATCATGAAACTGTGAGCAACACAGCCGTTGGGACTTCAGAGCAGAAGGCCCACATCCCCATGGGGTTGGGAACATGGCACGAGTGTCCTCGCACCACTTAGCATGTATCAGAAAATGTGGGTACCCAGCAGTTAGGGTCTGACGCCAGAGGGCCCTCATCACCGAGGGGAGGAGGCTCCCAGCAGGCTCCAACTGCCACAAGAGGGCCTACGTTGCCAAGGCGGGGTGTGCCAGCCAGGCAGGAGTTACCTCACAGCACAGGGCCCACCTCACAGAAGTGTGATTAACCCAGCCAGGATCAGACTCTCACCAGAGGGCCCACATCACCAAGGGGATAGGAACCAGGCAGGAGTGTCCTCACACCAGTGGGGCCACATCTTCGAAAGCTGAGGGACCCAGCACACGTGGCCTCAAACCAGAGGACACACATCACAAAGGGGCTGGGAGTGAGGCAGGCAGGAGGAGCCTCAAAACAGAGGGCCCATAGAAGGAAAAAGGTGAGGAATCCCACAGTTGGAACCTCCCGGCAGGCGGCCAGGACAAGCGAGGCTATGGGATCCAGGCCGGAGTGAACTCACACCAGAGGGCCCTCATCATGAAACTGAGCAACGTACCTTTGGGACCTCAGAGCAGAAGACCCACATTCCCATGGGGTTGGGAACCTGGCAGGAGTGTACTCGCACCACAGGGCGCACATCAGAAAATTTTGGGAGCCCAGGAGTTAGGGTCTGACGCCAGAGGGCCCTCATTACCGAGGGGAAGAGACTCCCAGCAGGCACCAACTCCCAACTGAGGGCCCACGTCGCCAAGGTGACGTGTGCCAGCCAGGCAGGAGTGGCCTCACAGCAGAGGGCCTACCTCACAGAAGGGTGAGGAACCCAGCCAGGATAAGACTCTCACCAGAGATCCCACATCACCAAGGGGATCGGAACAAGGCAGGAGTGTCCTCACACCAGTGTGGCCACATTATAGAAAGGTGAGGAGCCCAGCACATGTGGCCTAAACCAGAGGACCCACATTTCCAAGGTGCTCCGAGTGAGGCAGGCAGGAGCAGCCTAACAACACAGGGCCCACAGAATAAAATATGTGAGGAATCCAGCAGTTTGAACCTCCCAGCAGGTGGCCCAGAGCACGGAGTCTATGGGATCCAAGCCACAGTGAACTCACAGCAGAGGGCCCACATCATGAAACTGTGAGCAACCCAGCCAGTGGGACCTCAGAGCAGAAGGCCCACAACCCCATGGGGATGGGAACCTCGCAGGAGTGTCCTCGCACAACTTAGCACGTATCAGAAAATGTGGGAACCCAGCAGTTAGGGCCTGACGCCAGAGGGCCCTCATCACGGAGGAGAGGAGGCTACCAGCAGGCTCCAAATGCCACCAGAGGGCCGACGTCACCAAGGAAACGGGAGCAAGCCAGGCAGGAGTTACCTCACAGCAGAGGGCCCACCTCACAGAAGTGTGAGGAACACAAACAGGATCAGACTATAGCCAGAGCGGCCACATCACCAAGGGGATGGAAACCAGGCAGGAGTGTCCTCACACCAGTGGGGCCACATCAGCGAAAGGTGAGGAACACAGCACATGTGGCCTCAAACAAGGGGACACACATCACGAGAAGGCTGGGAGTGAGGCATGCAGGAGGAGACTCACAACACAGGGCCCATAGAATAAAAAAGGTGAGGAACCCCGCAGTTGAAAACTCCAAGCAGGTGGCCCAGAGCACCGAGGCTATGGGATCCATGCCGGAGTGAACTCACAGCAGAGGGCCCACATTCTGACACTGTGAGCAACCCAGCCGTTGGGACCACAGAGCAGAAAGCCCACATCCCCATGGGGATGGGACCCTGGCAGGAGTGTACTCGCACGACAGGGCGCACATCAGAAAATTTTGGGAGCCCATGAGTTAGGGCCTGACGCCAGAGGGCCCTCATTACCGAGGGGAGGAGACTCCCAGCAGGCACCAACTCCCAACTGAGGGCCCACATCACCAAGGTGACGTGTGCCAGCCAGGCAGGAGTGACCTCACAGCAGAGGGTCCACCTCCCAGAAGTGTGAGGAATCCAGACAGGATCAGACTCTCACCAGAGGGCCCCCATCGCCAAGGGGATGGGAACCAGGCAGGAGTGTCCTCACACCAGTGGGACCACAGCAATAAAGGTGAGGTAACCAGTACATGTGGCCTTAAACCAGAGGACCTACATCACAAAAGGGCTGGGAGTGAGTCAGGAAGTTGGAGCATGAAAACTCAGGACCCAAAGAATAAAAAAGGTAAGGAATCCAGCAGTAGGAACCTCCCAGCAGGCGGCTCAGAGCCAGAGTCCATGAGATCTA
The DNA here is from genome assembly GCF_059928025.1 of Delphinapterus leucas. Lineage (NCBI taxonomy): Eukaryota > Metazoa > Chordata > Mammalia > Artiodactyla > Monodontidae > Delphinapterus > Delphinapterus leucas. The sequence goes on from NW_028322250.1 coordinate 5,298,101, forward strand.
GGCCTGAGTGAACTAACACCAGAGAGCCAACATCATGAAATGGTGAACAACACAGGTGTTGGGACCTTAGAGCAGAAGGCCCACATGCCCATGGGGATGGGAACCTGGCAGGAGTGCCCTCGCACCACTTAGCACGTATCAGAAAATGTGGGAACCCAGCAGTTAGGGCCTGATGCCAGAGGGCCTCATCACCGAGGGGAGGAGGCTCCCAGGAGGCTCCAACGGCCACCAGAGGGCCGACGTTGCCAAGGCGGGGTGTGCCAGCCAGGCAGGAGTTACCTTAGAGAAGAGGGCCCACCTCACAGAAGTGTGAGGAACCCAACCAGGATCAGACTGTCACCGGAGGGACCATATCACCAAGGGGATAGGAACAAGGCAGGAGTGTCCTCACACCAGTGGGGCCACATCATCCAAAGATGAGGAACCCATCACATGTGGCCTCAAACCAGAGGACGCACATCACCAAGGGGCTGGGAGTGAGGGAGGTGTCTGCAGGGGCACATTTAACTCTCATTTCCCACCAGGAAGAGGAATTAACCAAAGGCTCAGCATGCCGTGCCGGAACAAGATGAGGGCCTGAAGCAATCCTGCGGGTTTGCGGCCAGCTCACGAGAAAGCGAGTTGAAGAAAGGAGCTCAGGGGCACTGTAATTCACAAACCTGCAGAGTTATAAATGACAGCTATCGTCCAAAAATATATTGAAGGAATTATGCGAAGAGGACTTGTAAGCGGGGTAGAATTGCAGGAAAACGATTTCAGGGGGTAGACAGGAATTGCATTTAAAGCATAGGAAAAGAGGAAGAACGTGGACAATGATGCACTTGGCCAAAAAGGGCGTATGCGTTTTTCCCTGAATATATTCAGGGAAAAACGCATACGCCCTTTTTGGCCAACTAAGCAAGCATGTTAAAGAAATCGGCACTACAATGAAGCCTCACTGCCCCCCATTCAGAAGGGCCATCTGAAAAATGTGTAAAATCCAGAAAGGCAGCACAGGCCATGGAGAACAGGGAGCCTTGTTATGCTGATGGGCGGGATGTTAATTGCCAACAGCCACTCTGGAGAAGTGTATGGTGTTTCCTGAAACACCTAAAAAACAAAGCAACGGAGCCTATGGCAATTCCACTTATGGTCCTATAGCTTAGGGAAATTAAAATCAAAAACACACAGCCGCCCTAAAATTTCGGAAGGCTCTGTTTATAAGAACCTCGTCTACCGTACAAGTTAAACAACCCAGAAAGTGAAAAATAGATAAAGAAATTGTGGTACGTACGTACAATGGAATATCACTCACCAATGAAATCTATGTCATCAGGCCCGTCGTGGCATAATGAGTGGATTCAGGTACGATGATTCTAAGTGAAATAAGTCACACAGAAAATGAAACATCGTAAGATATCCCTAATACACGGAATGTAAACTTGGCTACACATGAACTGAATTACAAAACAGAACAGGGTCTCAAATTTAGAAAACCAACTTATGCTTGCTTAAGAGGAAACGTGAGTTGGGGTGCTGCATAAAACCAGAGATAGAAATTAGCACAGATACCTTTCCATAAGCCAAATATGTAATAGTCAAGACCTACCCCTTGCTCAACGAAATGGACTAAACACCCCATATTCAACGCCTAGGAATACACCTGACTAGTAAGAATCTTCAAACCCATGGATTTATATGTCTGTAAGAGAATGAAGCGTGTGTACAGCGGCATGAATGCAGCAGAGAAAATCCGATAAATCCCATTATCAAAATGAATTACAAAAACAAAAGACAAGGACAGTGAAATAGAGAGCAATTCTTAAATAATTCCTTCAGGGATTGTGATGCAACCTGGATTTACCACATCTACACCCAGAGCTGAGTGAGACATAATGTAGGGCACTTCGGGCTGATAGCATTGGTGAGGTTCGATGAGCAAATGCAGACCCTTTGAAGTCATACTGCATGGTACCCATTCCATGGGTCCCAACTCTCCAGGTTTAAGGGATTCTTCCTTCAGCTAAAACATGCATGGGAAACCCACAGTATGGTGCACATGTGACCGTGAAACGTTTTCAAAAGCATCTCAGTTTTCGTCCCCTTTAACTCGTGTCCACCATTCCAGACCCTTTACTAACACTCTCCTCACTTGGAGAGTCAGTGTCTTTAACCTCCTGTTTGGCACAGTTTGCAATTTCTGTGCAAGATGAACAGCAATCGGGAGAACCAATGAGAGACTTGCTGTAAGTGTCTGCACGGGCAAATTTAACGCTCATTTCCCACCAGGAAGAGGAATTAACCACAGGCTCAGCATGCCGTGCCGGAACCAGATTAGGGCCTGAAGCAATCCTGCGGGTTTGCGGGCAGCTCACAAGATAGCGAGTTGAAGAAAGGAGCTCAGGGGCACTGTAACTCACAAACGCGCAGAGTTATAAATGACAGCTATCGTCCAAAAATATATTGAAGGAAGGCTGCGAAGAGGACTTTTAAGAGGGCAGAATTGCAGGAAAACGATTTCAGGGGGTAGAATGGAATTGCATTTAAAGCATAGAAAAAGAGGCAGAACGTCGACAATGATGCTCTTAGCCAAAAAGGGCGTATGCGTTTTTTCCTGAATATATTCAGGAAAAAACGCATATGCCCTTTTTGGCCAACCAAGCAAGCATGTTAAAGAAATCTGCAGTATAATGAAGTTTCACTGCCCCCCGGTCAAAAGGGCCATCTGATAAAAGTGTAACATATAGAAAGTCAGCACAGGCCATGGAGAACAGGGAGCCTTGTTATGCTGATGGGCGGGATGTAAATTGCCAACAGCCACTCTGGAGGAGTGTATGGTGTTTCCTGGAACACCTAAATGACAAAGCAACGGAGCCTACGGCACTTCCACTTATGGTCCTATAGCTTAGGGAAATTAAAATCAAAAAAAAACACAGCCTCCCCAAAGTTTCGGACGGCTCTGTTTACAAGAACCTCATCTACGGTATAAGTTAAATATCCCAGAATGTGAAAAATGGATAAAGAAGTTGTGGTACGTACGTACAATGGAATATCACTCACCAATGAAATCTATGTCATCAGGCCCGTCGTGGCATAATGAGTGGATTCAGGTACGATGATTCTAAGTGAAATAAGTCACACAGAAAATGAAACATCATAAGATATCCCTAATACACGGAATGTAAACTTGGCTACACATGAACTGAATTACAAAACAGAACAGGGTCTCAAATTTAGAAAACCAACTTATGCTTGCTTAAGAGGAAACGTGAGTTGGGGTGCTGCATAAAACCAGAGATAGAAATTAGCACAGATACCTTTCCATAAGCCAAATATGTAATAGTCAAGACCTACCCCTTGCTCAACGAAATGGACTAAACACCCCATATTCAACGCCTAGGAATACACCTGACTAGTAAGAATCTTCAAACCCATGGATTTATATGTCTGTAAGAGAATGAAGCGTGTGTACAGCGGCATGAATGCAGCAGAGAAAATCCGATAAATCCCATTATCAAAATGAATTACAAAAACAAAACACAAGGACAGTGAAATAGAGAGCAATTCTTAAATAATTCATTCAGGGCTTGTGATGCAACCTGGATTTACCACATCTACACCCAGAGCTGAGTGAGACATAAGGCTGGGCACTTCGGGCTGATAGCATTGGTGAGGTTCGATGAGCAAATGCAGACCCTTTGAAGTCATACTGCATGGTACCCATTCCATGGGTCCCAACTCTCCAGGTTTAAGGGATTCTTCCTTCAGCTAAAACATGCATGGGAAACCCACAGTATGGTGTACAGTGTGACCGGGAAACGTTTTCAAATGCTTCTCAGTTTTCGTCCCCTGGTACTCGGTTTCACCATTCCAGACACTTTACTAACACTCTCCCCGCTTGGGGAGTCAGTGCCTTTAACCTCCTGTTTGGCACAGTTTGCAATTTCTGTGCAAGATGAACAGGAATAGGGAGAACAAATGAGAGACTAGCTGTAGGTGTCTGCACGGGCAAATTTAATGCTCATTTCCCACCAGGAAGAGGAATTAACCAAAGGCTCAGCATGCCGTGCCAGAACCAGATTAGGGCCTGAAGCAATCCTGTCGTTTTGCCCCCAGCTCACAGGAAAGCGAGTTGAAGAAAGGAGCTCGGGGCACTGTAATTCACAAACCTGCAGAGTTATAAATGACAGCTATCGTCCAAAAATATATTGAAATAAGGCTGCAAAGAGGACTTGAACATGCGGCAGAATTCCAGGAATACCATTTCAGGAGGTAGTCGCTAAGTCCTCTGAAGGTATAGGAAAAGAGGCAGAACATCGACAATGATGCACTTGGTCAAAAAGGGCATATGCGTTTTATCCAGGGCCCTCATTAAAGAGGGTAGGACGCTCCCAGCATGCTTCAGTGGCCAACAGAGGGCTCACGTCACCAAGGCGACGTGAGCCAACCAGGCAGGAGTGACCTCACATCAGAGGGCCCACCTCACAGAAGGGTAAGGAACCCAGTCAGGATCAGACTCTTACCAGAGTGCCCACATCAACAAGGGGCTGGGAACCAGGCAGGAGTGTCCTCACACCCATGGGGCCACATCATCGAAAGTTGAGGTACCCAGCACATGTGGCCTCAAACCAGATGACCCACATCACCATGGGTCTCAGAGCGAGGCAGGCAGGATCAACCTCCCAACACATGGCCCATTGTATAAAAAAGGTGAGGAATCTCGCAGTTGGAACCTCCCAGCAGGAGGCCAGGAGCAGCGAGGCTATGGGATCCAGGCCTGACTGAACTCAAAACAGAGGGCCCTCATCATGAAACTGTGAGCAACCCAGACGTTGGGACCTCAGAGCAGAAGGCCCACATTCCCATGTGGTTGGGAACCTGGCAGAAGTGTACTCGCACCACAGGGCGCACAACAGAGAAATTTGGGAGCCCAGAAGTTAGGGCCTGACGCCAGAGGGCCCTCATTACCAAGGGGAGGAGACTCCAAGCAGGCACCAACTCCCAACTGAGGGCCCATGTCGCCAAGGTGACGTGCAACAGCCAGGCAGGAGTGACCTCACAGCTGAGGGCCTACCTCACAGAATGGTGAGGAACCCAGCCAGGATAAGACTCTCACCAGAGTGCCCACATCACCAAGGGCATCAGAACCAGGCAGGACTGTCTTCACACCAGGGTGGCCACATCATAGAAAGGTGAGGAACCCAGCACATGTGGCCTAAACCAGAGGACCCAGATCTCCAAGGGGCTCGGAGTGAGGCAGGCAGGAGTAGCCTCACAACACAGGGCCAATAGAATAAAAAAGCTGAGGAATCCTGCAGTGGGAACCTCCCAGCAGGCGGCCCAGAGCACCGTGTCTATGCGATCCAGGCCGCAGTGAACTCACAGCAGAGGGCCCACATCATGAAACTGTGAGCAACACAGCCGTTGGGACTTCAGAGCAGAAGGCCCACATCCCCATGGGGTTGGGAACATGGCACGAGTGTCCTCGCACCACTTAGCATGTATCAGAAAATGTGGGTACCCAGCAGTTAGGGTCTGACGCCAGAGGGCCCTCATCACCGAGGGGAGGAGGCTCCCAGCAGGCTCCAACTGCCACAAGAGGGCCTACGTTGCCAAGGCGGGGTGTGCCAGCCAGGCAGGAGTTACCTCACAGCACAGGGCCCACCTCACAGAAGTGTGATTAACCCAGCCAGGATCAGACTCTCACCAGAGGGCCCACATCACCAAGGGGATAGGAACCAGGCAGGAGTGTCCTCACACCAGTGGGGCCACATCTTCGAAAGCTGAGGGACCCAGCACACGTGGCCTCAAACCAGAGGACACACATCACAAAGGGGCTGGGAGTGAGGCAGGCAGGAGGAGCCTCAAAACAGAGGGCCCATAGAAGGAAAAAGGTGAGGAATCCCGCAGTTGGAACCTCCCCGCAGGCAGCCAGGACAAGCGAGGCTATGGGATCCAGGCCGGAGTGAACTCACACCAGAGGGCCCTCATCATGAAACTGAGCAACGTACCTTTGGGACCTCAGAGCAGAAGACCCACATTCCCATGGGGTTGGGAACCTGGCAGAAGTGTACTCGCACCACAGGGCGCACATCAGAAAATTTTGGGAGCCCAGGAGTTAGGGTCTGACGCCAGAGGGCCCTCATTACCGAGGGGAAGAGACTCCCAGCAGGCACCAACTCCCAACTGAGGGCCCACGTCGCCAAGGTGACGTGTGCCAGCCAGGCAGGAGTGGCCTCACAGCAGAGGGCCTACCTCACAGAAGGGTGAGGAACCCAGCCAGGATAAGACTCTCACCAGAGATCCCACATCACCAAGGGGATCGGAACAAGGCAGGAGTGTCCTCACACCAGTGTGGCCACATTATAGAAAGGTGAGGAGCCCAGCACATGTGGCCTAAACCAGAGGACCCACATTTCCAAGGTGCTCCGAGTGAGGCAGGCAGGAGCAGCCTAACAACACAGGGCCCACAGAATAAAATATGTGAGGAATCCAGCAGTTTGAACCTCCCAGCAGGTGGCCCAGAGCACGGAGTCTATGGGATCCAAGCCACAGTGAACTCACAGCAGAGGGCCCACATCATGAAACTGTGAGCAACCCAGCCAGTGGGACCTCAGAGCAGAAGGCCCACAACCCCATGGGGATGGGAACCTTGCAGGAGTGTCCTCGCACAACTTAGCACGTATCAGAAAATGTGGGAACCCAGCAGTTAGGGCCTGACGCCAGAGGGCCCTCATCACGGAGGAGAGGAGGCTACCAGCAGGCTCCAAATGCCACCAGAGGGCCGACGTCACCAAGGAAACGGGAGCAAGCCAGGCAGGAGTTACCTCACAGCAGAGGGCCCACCTCACAGAAGTGTGAGGAACACAAACAGGATCAGACTATAGCCAGAGCGGCCACATCACCAAGGGGATGGAAACCAGGCAGGAGTGTCCTCACACCAGTGGGGCCACATCAGCGAAAGGTGAGGAACACAGCACATGTGGCCTCAAACAAGGGGACACACATCACGAGAAGGCTGGGAGTGAGGCATGCAGGAGGAGACTCACAACACAGGGCCCATAGAATAAAAAAGGTGAGGAACCCCGCAGTTGAAAACTCCAAGCAGGTGGCCCAGAGCACCGAGGCTATGGGATCCATGCCGGAGTGAACTCACAGCAGAGGGCCCACATTCTGACACTGTGAGCAACCCAGCCGTTGGGACCACAGAGCAGAAAGCCCACATCCCCATGGGGATGGGACCCTGGCAGGAGTGTACTCGCACGACAGGGCGCACATCAGAAAATTTTGGGAGCCCATGAGTTAGGGCCTGACGCCAGAGGGCCCTCATTACCGAGGGGAGGAGACTCCCAGCAGGCACCAACTCCCAACTGAGGGCCCACATCACCAAGGTGACGTGTGCCAGCCAGGCAGGAGTGACCTCACAGCAGAGGGTCCACCTCCCAGAAGTGTGAGGAATCCAGACAGGATCAGACTCTCACCAGAGGGCCCCCATCGCCAAGGGGATGGGAACCAGGCAGGAGTGTCCTCACACCAGTGGGACCACAGCAATAAAGGTGAGGTAACCAGTACATGTGGCCTTAAACCAGAGGACCTACATCACAAAAGGGCTGGGAGTGAGTCAGGAAGTTGGAGCATGAAAACTCAGGACCCAAAGAATAAAAAAGGTAAGGAATCCAGCAGTAGGAACCTCCCAGCAGGCGGCTCAGAGCCAGAGTCCATGAGATCTAGGCCTGAGTGAACTAACACCAGAGAGCCAACATCATGAAATGGTGAACAACACAGGTGTTGGGACCTTAGAGCAGAAGGCCCACATGCCCATGGGGATGGGAACCTGGCAGGAGTGCCCTCGCACCACTTAGCACGTATCAGAAAATGTGGGAACCCAGCAGTTAGGGCCTGATGCCAGAGGGCCTCATCACCGAGGGGAGGAGGCTCCCAGGAGGCTCCAACGGCCACCAGAGGGCCGACGTTGCCAAGGCGGGGTGTGCCAGCCAGGCAGGAGTTACCTTAGAGAAGAGGGCCCACCTCACAGAAGTGTGAGGAACCCAACCAGGATCAGACTGTCACCGGAGGGACCATATCACCAAGGGGATAGGAACAAGGCAGGAGTGTCCTCACACCAGTGGGGCCACATCATCCAAAGATGAGGAACCCATCACATGTGGCCTCAAACCAGAGGACGCACATCACCAAGGGGCTGGGAGTGAGGGAGGTGTCTGCAGGGGCACATTTAACTCTCATTTCCCACCAGGAAGAGGAATTAACCAAAGGCTCAGCATGCCGTGCCGGAACAAGATGAGGGCCTGAAGCAATCCTGCGGGTTTGCGGCCAGCTCACGAGAAAGCGAGTTGAAGAAAGGAGCTCAGGGGCACTGTAATTCACAAACCTGCAGAGTTATAAATGACAGCTATCGTCCAAAAATATATTGAAGGAATTATGCGAAGAGGACTTGTAAGCGGGGTAGAATTGCAGGAAAACGATTTCAGGGGGTAGACAGGAATTGCATTTAAAGCATAGGAAAAGAGGAAGAACGTGGACAATGATGCACTTGGCCAAAAAGGGCGTATGCGTTTTTCCCTGAATATATTCAGGTAAAAAGGCATACGCCCTTTTTGGCCAACTAAGCAAGCATGTTAAAGAAATCGGCACTACAATGAAGCCTCACTGCCCCCCATTCAGAAGGGCCATCTGAAAAATGTGTAAAATCCAGAAAGGCAGCACAGGCCATGGAGAACAGGGAGCCTTGTTATGCTGATGGGCGGGATGTTAATTGCCAACAGCCACTCTGGAGAAGTGTATGGTGTTTCCTGAAACACCTAAAAAACAAAGCAACGGAGCCTATGGCAATTCCACTTATGGTCCTATAGCTTAGGGAAATTAAAATCAAAAACACACAGCCGCCCTAAAATTTCGGAAGGCTCTGTTTACAAGAACCTCGTCTACGGTACAAGTTAAACAACCCAGAAAGTGAAAAATAGATAAAGAAGTTGTGGTACGTACGTACAATGGAATATCACTCACCAATGAAATCTATGTCATCAGGCCCATCGTGGCATAATGAGTGGATTCAGGTACGATGATTCTAAGTGAAATAAGTCACACAGAAAATGAAACATCGTAAGATATCCCTAATACACGGAATGTAAACTTGGCTACACATGAACTGAATTACAAAACAGAACAGGGTCTCAAATTTAGAAAACCAACTTATGCTTGCTTAAGAGGAAACGTGAGTTGGGGTGCTGCATAAAACCAGAGATAGAAATTAGCACAGATACCTTTCCATAAGCCAAATATGTAATAGTCAAGACCTACCCCTTGCTCAACGAAATGGACTAAACACCCCATATTCAACGCCTAGGAATACACCTGACTAGTAAGAATCTTCAAACCCATGGATTTATATGTCTGTAAGAGAATGAAGCGTGTGTACAGCGGCATGAATGCAGCAGAGAAAATCCGATAAATCCCATTATCAAAATGAATTACAAAAACAAAAGACAAGGACAGTGAAATAGAGAGCAATTCTTAAATAATTCATTCAGGGCTTGTGATGCAACCTGGATTTACCACATCTACACCCAGAGCTGAGTGAGACATAATGTAGGGCACTTCGGGCTGATAGCATTGGTGAGGTTCGATGAGCAAATGCAGACCCTTTGAAGTCATACTGCATGGTACCCATTCCATGGGTCCCAACTCTCCAGGTTTAAGGGATGCTTCCTTCAGCTAAAACATGCATGGGATACCCACAGTATGGTGCACAGTGTGACTGGGAAACGTTTTCAAATGCATCTCAGTTTTCGTCCCCTGGTACTCGGTTTCACCATTCCAGACACTTTACTAACACTCTCCCTGCTTGGGGAGTCACTGATTTTAACCTCCTGTTTGGCACAGTTTGCAATTTCTGTGCAAGGTGAACAGGAATAGGGAGAACAAATGAGAGACTAGCTGTAGGTGTCTGCACGGGCAAATTTAATGCTCATTTCCCACCAGGAAGAGGAATTAACCAAAGGCTCAGCATGCCGTGCCAGAACCAGATTAGGGCCTGAAGCAATCCTGCGGTTTTGCCCACAGCTCACAGGAAAGCGAGTTGAAGAAAGGAGCTCGGGGCACTGTAATTCACAAACCTGCAGAGTTATAAATGACAGCTATCGTCCAAAAATATATTGAAGTAAGGCTGCAAAGAGGACTTGAACATGCGGCAGAATTCCAGGAATACCATTTCAGGAGGTAGTCGCTAAGTCCTCTGAAGGTATAGGAAAAGAGGCAGAACATCGACAATGATGCACTTGGTCAAAAAGGGCATATGCGTTTTATCCAGGGCCCTCATTAAAGAGGGTAGGACGCTCCCAGCATGCTTCAGTGGCCAACAGAGGGCTCACGTCACCAAGGCGACGTGAGCCAACCAGGCAGGAGTGACCTCACATCAGAGGGCCCACCTCACAGAAGGGTAAGGAACCCAGTCAGGATCAGACTCTTACCAGAGTGCCCACATCAACAAGGGGCTGGGAACCAGGCAGGAGTGTCCTCACACCCATGGGGCCACATCATCGAAAGTTGAGGTACCCAGCACATGTGGCCTCAAACCAGATGACCCACATCACCATGGGTCTCAGAGCGAGGCAGGCAGGATCAACCTCCCAACACATGGCCCATTGTATAAAAAAGGTGAGGAATCTCGCAGTTGGAACCTCCCAGCAGGAGGCCAGGAGCAGTGAGGCTATGGGATCCAGGCCTGACTGAACTCAAAACAGAGGGCCCTCATCATGAAACTGTGAGCAACCCAGACGTTGGGACCTCAGAGCAGAAGGCCCACATTCCCATGTGGTTGGGAACCTGGCAGAAGTGTACTCGCACCACAGGGCGCACAACAGAGAAATTTGGGAGCCCAGAAGTTAGGGTCTGACGCCAGAGGGCCCTCATTACCAAGGGGAGGAGACTCCAAGCAGGCACCAACTCCCAACTGAGGGCCCATGTCGCCAAGGTGACGTGCAACAGCCAGGCAGGAGTGACCTCACAGCTGAGGGCCTACCTCACACAATGGTGAGGAACCCAGCCAGGATAAGACTCTCACCAGAGTGCCCACATCACCAAGGGCATCAGAACCAGGCAGGACTGTCTTCACACCAGGGTGGCCACATCATAGAAAGGTGAGGAACCCAGCACATGTGGCCTAAACCAGAGGACCCAGATCTCCAAGGGGCTCGAAGTGAGGCAGGCAGGAGTAGCCTCACAACACAGGGCCAATAGAATAAAAAAGCTGAGGAATCCTGCAGTGGGAACCTCCCAGCAGGCGGCCCAGAGCACCGTGTCTATGCGATCCAGGCCGCAGTGAACTCACAGCAGAGGGCCCACATCATGAAACTGTGAGCAACCCAGCCGTTGGGACTTCAGAGCAGAAGGCCCACATCCCCATGGGGTTGGGAACATGGCACGAGTGTCCTCGCACCACTTAGCATGTATCAGAAAATGTGGGTACCCAGCAGTTAGGGTCTGACGCCAGAGGGCCCTCATCACCGAGGGGAGGAGGCTCCCAGCAGACTCCAACTGCCAGAAGACGGCCTACGTTGCCAAGGCGGGGTGTGCCAGCCAGGCAGGAGTTACCTCACAGCACAGGGCCCACCTCACAGAAGTGTGATTAACCCAGCCAGGATCAGACTCTCACCAGAGGGCCCACATCACCAAGGAGATAGGAACCAGGCAGGAGTGTCCTCACACCAGTGGGGCCACATCTTCGAAAGCTGAGGGACCCAGCACACGTGGCCTCAAACCAGAGGACACACATCACAAAGGGGCTGGGAGTGAGGCAGTCAGGAGGAGACTCACAACACAGGGCCCATAGAAGGAAAAATGTGAGGAATCCCGCAGTTGGAACCTCCCGGCAGGTGGCCAGGACAAGCGAGGCTATGGGATCCAGGCCTGAGTGAACTCACACCAGAGGGCCCTCATCATGAAACTAAGCAACGTACCTTTGGGACCTCAGAGCAGAAGACCCACATTCCCATGTGGTTGGGAATTTGGCAGGAGTGTACTCGCACAAATTAGCACGTATCAGAAAATGTGGGTACCCAGCAGTTAGGGCCTGACGCCAGTGGGCCCTCATCACCGAGGTGAGGAAGCTACCAGCACGCTCCAACTGCCACCAGAGGGCCGACTTCACCAATGCGGGTTGTGCCAGCAAGGCAGGAGTGACCTCAGTGCAGAGGACCCCCCTCACGGAAGTGTGAGGAACCCAACCAGGATCAGACTCTCACCAGAGGGCCCACATCACTAAGGGGATGGGAACCAGGCAGGAGTGTCCTCACACCAGTGGGGCCACATCAGCGAAAGGTGAGGAACCCAGCACATGTGGCCTCATACAAGGGGACACACATCACGAAGGGGCTGGGAGTGAGACATGCAGGAGGAGACTCACAAGAGAGGGCCTATAGAATAAAAAAGTTGAGGAATCCAGCATTTGGAGGCTCCAAGGAGGTGGCCCAGAGAACCGACGCTATGGGGTACAGGTCGCAGTGAACTCACAGCAGAGTGCCCACCTTATGAAACTGTGAGCAACCCAGGCGTTGGGACCTCAGAACCAAAGGCACACATCCCCATGGGGATGGGAATTTGGCAGGAGTGTACTCACACCACAGGGCATATATCAGAAAATTGTGGGAGCCCAGGACTTAGGACCTGACGCCAGAGGGCCCTTATTACCGAGGGGAGGAGACTCCCAGGAGGCACCAACTCCCAACTGAGGGCCCATGTCGCCAAGGTGCCGTGCACCAGCCAGGCACGAGTGACCTCACAGCAGAGGGCCTACGTCACAGAAGGGTGAGGATCCCAGCCAGTATAAGACTCACCAGAGGGCCCACATCACCAAGGGGATCGGAACGAGGCAGGAGTGTCCTCACACCAGTGTGGCCAAATCATAGAAAGGTGAAGAACCCAGAACATGTGGCCTAAACCAGAGGACCCACATCTCCAAGGGGCTCGGAGTGAGGCAGGTAGGAGTAGCCTCACAACACAGGGCCCATAGCATAAAAAATGTGAGGAATCCAGCAGTTGGAACCTCCCAGCAGGCGGCCCAGAGCACAGAGTCTACGGGATCCAGGCCGCAGTGAACTCACAGCAGAGAGCTCACATCATGAAACTGTGAGCAACCCAGCCATTGGGACCTCAGAGCAGAAGGCCCACATCCCCATGAGGATGGGAATTTGGCAGGAGTGTCCTCGCACAACTTAGCACATATCAGAAAATGTGGGTACCCCGCAGCTAGGGCCTGACGCCAGAGGGCCCTCATCACCGAGGGGAGGAGGCTACCAGCACGCTCCAACTGCCACCAGAGGGCCGACTTCACCAAGGCGGGGTGTGCCAGCAAGGCAGGAGTGACCTCAGTGCAGAGGACCCCCCTCACGGAAGTGTGAGGAACCCAACCCGGATCAGATTCTCACCAGAGGGCCCACATCACCAAGGGGATGGGAACCAGGCAAGAGTGTCCTCACTCCAGTGGGGCCACATCAGCGAAAGTTCAGGAACACAGCACATGTGGCCTCAAACAAGTAGAAACACATCACGAAGGGGATGGGAGTGAGGCATGCAGGAGGAGACTCAAAACAGAAGGCCCATAGAATAAAAAATGTGAGGAATCCAGCAGTTGGAACTTCCTAGCACGTGGCCAGGAGCAGCGAGGCTATGGGATCCAGGGCTGAGTGAACTCACAACAGAGGGCCCTCATCATGAAACTGTGAGCAACCCAGCCGTTGGGATCTCAGAACAGAAGGCCCACACGCCCATGTGGATGGGAAACTGGCAGGAGTGTCCTCGCACCACTGGGCTCACATCAGAAAATTTTTGGAACCCAGGAGTTAGGGCCTGAAGCCCGAGTGCCCTCCTTACCAAGGGGAGTAGACCCCCAGCACGCACCAACTCCCAACTGAGGACCCACGTCGCCAAGGTGACGTATGCCAGACAGGCAGGATTTACCTCACGGCAGAGGGCCCACCTCACAGAAGGTTGAGGAACGCAGCCAGGATCAGACTCTCACCAGAGGGCCCACATCACCAAGGGGATGGGAACCAGGCAGGAGTGTCCTCACACCAGTGGGGCCACATCAGCGAAAGATGTGGAACCCAGCGCATGTGGCCTCATACAACGGGACACACATCACGAAGGGGATGGGAGTGAGACATGCAGGAGGAGACTCACAAGCGAGGGCCTATAGAATAAAAAAGGTGAGGAATCCAGCATTTGGAAGCTCCAAGCAGGCGGCCCAGAGAACCGACGCTATGGCATACAGGTCGGAGTGAACTCACAGCAGAGTGCCCACATCATGAAACTGTGAGCCACCCAGCCGTTGGGACCTGAGAACCGAAGGCCCACATGTCCATGAGGATGGGAACCTGGCAGGAGTGTATTCGCACCACTGGGGGCACATCAGAAAATGTGTGGAGCCCAGCACTTAGGTCCTGACAACATAGGGCCCTCATCACCGAGGGGAGGAGGACCCAGCATGCTCCAACTGCAACCAGAAGGCTCACGTGTCCAAGGCGACGTGTGCAAGCCAGGCAGGAGTGACCTCAGAGCAGAGGGCCTACCTCCAAGAAGTGTGAGGAATCCAGCCAGGATCAGACTCTCAGCAGAGGGCCCACATCACCAAGAGGATGGGAACCAGGCAGGAGTGTCCTCACACCAGTGGGGTCACATCATTAAAGGTGAGGCAACCAGCACATGTGGCCTCAAACCAGAGTACCTACATCACCAAGGGGCTGGGAGTGACGCAGGCAAGAGGAGCCTCACAACACAGGGGCAAAAGAATAAATAAGGTGAGGAATCCAGAAGTTGGAAACTCCCAGCAAGCAGCCCACAGCACAGAGGCCATGGGATCTAGGTCTGAGTGAACTAACACCAGAAAGCCAACATCAGGAAACTGTGAGCACCACAGCCGTTGGGACCGCAGAGATGAAGGCCCACATCCCCATGGGGATGGGAACTTGGCAGGAGTGTCCTAGCACCACTTAGCACTTATCAGAAAATGTGGGTACCCAGCAGTTATGGCCTGACGCCAGAGGGCACTCATGACCGAGTGGAGGAGGCTCCCAGCAGGCTCCAACTGCCACCAAAGGGCCGACATCACCAAGGTGGGGTGTGCCAGCCAGGCAGGAGTGACTTCAGAGCAGAGGGCCCACCTCACAGAATTGTGAGCATCCCAACCAATATCAGACTCACCAGAGGGCTCACACCACCAAGGGGTTGGAAACCAGGCAGGAGTGTTCTCACAGATGTGGACCCACATCAACGAAAGGTGAGGGTCCCAGGACACGTGGCCTCAAACCAGAGAACACACATCACCAACGGGCTTGGTGTGAGGCATGCAGGAGGAGCCTCAAAACAGAGGGCCCATAGAATAAAAAAGGTGAGGGATCCCGCAATTGGAACCTCCTAGCAGGCGGCCAGGAGCAGCGAGGCTATGGGATCCAGGCCTGAGTGAACTCACAACAGAGGGCCCTCATCATGAAACTGTGAGCAACACAGCCTTTGGGACCTCAGAGCTGAAGGCCCACATTCCCATGTGGTTGGGAAACTGGCAGGAGTGTACTCGCACCACAGGGCATACATCAGAAAATTTGGGAGCCCAGTAGTTATGGTCTGACGCCAGAGGGCCCTCATTACCGAGGGGAGGAGACTCCAAGCAGACACCAACTCACAACTGAGGGCACACCTCGCCAAGGTAACTTTTGCCAACCAGGCAGGAGTGACCTCACAGCAGAGGGCCTACCTCACAGAAGGGTGAGGAACCCAGCCAGGATAAAACTCGCACCAGAGGGTCCATATCACCAAGGGGATCGGAACCAGGCAGGACTGTCCTCACACTAGTGTGTTCACATCATAGAAAGGTGAGGAACCCAGCACATGTGACCTAAAGCAGAGGACCCACATGTCCAAGAGCCTTGGAGTGAGGCAGGCAGGAGTAGCCACACAACACAGGGCCCATAGAATAAAAACGGTGAGGAAACCTGCAGTAGGAACCTGCCAGCAGGCAGCCCAGAGGACCGAGACTATGGGATCCAGGCCACAGTGAACTCACAGCAGAGAGCCACATCATGAAACTGTGAGCAACCCAGATGTTGGAACCTCAGAGCACAAGGCCCACATCCCCATAGGGATGGGAACCTGGCAGGAGTGTCCTCGCACCACTTAGCACGTATCAGAAAATGTGCTGGCTCTGCAACCAGAGGGCCCATATGGCCAAGGCGATGTGTGCCATCCAGGAAGGAGTGACCTCACAGCAGAGGGTCCACCTCACAGAAGTTTGAGGAACCCAACCAGGATCAGACTCACCAGAGCGCACATATCACCAAGGGAATGGGAACCAGGCAGGAGTGTCCTCACACCCGTGGGGTCACATCATTGAAAGGTGAGGAAACCAGCACATGTGGCTTCAAACAAGAGGACCCACATCACCAAGAGGCTCAGAGTGAGGCAGGCAGGAGGTGTCTCACAACACAGGGACCATAGAATAAAAAAGGTGAGGCATCCAGCAGGTGGAAGCTGCAAGCAGGTGGCCCAGAGCACCGAGGTCATGGGATCCAGGTCGGTGTGAACTCACAGCAGAGGGCCCACATCCTGACACTGTAAGCAACCCAGCCTTTGTGACCTCAGAACAGAAGGCCCACATCCCCATGGGGATGGGAACCTGGCAGGAGTGTCATCGCCCCAGTGGGTGAACATCAGAAAATGTGGGGAGCCCAACAGTTAGGGCCTGACGCCAGAGGTCCCTCATCACCAAGGGAAGGAGGCCCCAGCATGCTCCAACTGCTTCCAGAGGGCCGACGTCGCCAAGTCAGGGTTTTCGAGCCAGGCAGGACTGACCTCAGAGCAGAGGGCCCACCTCACAAAAGTGTGAGGGAGTCAACAAGGATCAGACTCTCTCCAGAGGGCCCACATCACCAAGGGGATGGGAACCAGGCAGGAGTGTCCTCTCACCAATGGGGCCACGTCAGCGAAAGTTGAGGGACCCAGCACACGTGGCCTCAAACCAGAGGATACACATCACAAAGGGGCTGGGAGTGAGGAAGGCAGGGGGAGCCTGAAAACAGAGGGACAATAGAATAAAAAAGGTGAGGAATCCCGCAGTTGGAACGTCCCAGCAAGCAGCCAGGGGCAGTGAGGCCATAGGATCCAGTCCAGAATGAACTCACACTAGAGGGCGCTCATCATGTATCTGTGAGCAACCCAGGCTTTGGGACCTCTGAACAGAAGGCCCACATTCCCATGGGGTTGGGATCCATGCAGGAGTGTACTCGCACCATAGAGAGAAAATTTTGGGAGCCCAGGAGTTAGCGCCTGACGCCAGAGGGCCCTCATTACCAAGGAGAGGAGACTCCCAGCAGGCACTAACTCCCAACTGAGGGCCCACATCACCAAGGTGACCTGTGCCAGCTTGGCAGTATTTACCTCACAGCAGAGGGCCTACCTCACAGAAAGGTGAGGAACCCAGCCATGATAAAACTCTCACCAGAGAGCCCACAGCAGCAAGGTGATGGGAACCACGCAGGAGTGTCCCCACACCAGTGGGGCCACATCACTAAAAGGTGAGGAAACAGGCACATGTGGCCTCAAACCAGAGGAACTACATCACCATGGGGCTGGGAGTGAGGCAGGCAGGAGGAGCTTCACAACACAGAGCCCAAAGAATAAAAAAGGTGAGGAATCCAGCAGTTAGAACCTCCCAGCAGGCGGCCCAGAGCACAGAGGCTATGGGATCTAGGCCTGAGTGAATTAACACCAGAGAGCCAACATCATGAAACTGTGAGCCACCCCGGCGTTGGAACCTCAGAGTAGAAGGCCCACATCCCCATGGGGATGGGAACCTTACAGAAGTGTCCTGGCATTACTGGGCTCACATCAGAAAACGTGGGGAACCCAGCAGTTAGAGGCTGAACCCACAGGGCCCTCATCACCGAGGAGAGGAGGCTCCAAGCAGGCTCCAACTGCCACCAGAGGGCCGAGGTCACCAAGGCAACGGGAGCAAGCCAGGCAGGAGTTACCTCACAGCAGAGGGCCCACCTCACAGAAGTGTGAGGAATCCAGCCAGGATCAGACTCTCACCAGAGGGCCCACATCACCAAGGGGATGGGAACCAGGCAGGAGTGTCCTCACACCAGTGGGGCCATATCAACAAAAGATGAGGAACCCAGCACATGTGGCCTCCAACCAGAGGACACACACCACCAAGGGGCTGGGAGTGAGGCAGGTGCGTGGACGGGCACATTTAACTCTAATTTCCCACCAGGAAGAGGAATTAACCAAAGGCTCAGCATGCCGTGCCGGAAACAGATTAAGGCCTGAAGCAAACCTGCGGTTTTGTGGCCAGCTTACAAGGAAGCGAGTTAAGAAAGGAAATCAGGGGCACTGTAATTCACAAACATGCAGAGTTATAAATGACAGCTATTGTCAAAAATATATTGAAGTAAGGCTGCAAAGAGGACTTGAAAACGAGGCAGAAATGCAGGAATCAGATTTCAAGAGGTAGATTGGAATTGCATTTAAAGCATATGAAAGGCGACAGATCTTTGACAGTGATGCACTTGGACAAAAAGAGCGTATGCATTTTTTCCTGACTATATTCAGGAAAAAACCCATATGGCCTTTTTGGCCAACCAAGCACTCAAGCAATGGAAATCCGCACTACAATGAAGTCTCATTTCCCATTCGTCAAAAGGGCCACTTGAAAAATTTGTAAACACCAGAAACACAGGACAGGCCATGGAGAACAGGGAGCCTTGTTATGCTGATGGGCGGGATGTAAATTGCCAACAGACACTCTAGAGATGTGTATGGTGTATCCTGAAACATCTAAAAAACAAAGCTACAGAGCCTAGGGCACTTCCACTTATGGCCCTACAGCTTAGGAAAATTAAAATCAACAAAACACAACCAACACAAAATTTAGGGCTGCTGTGTTTACAAGAACCTCGAGTCCAATACAAATTAAATATCCCAGAAAGAAAAAATGGATAAAGAAGTTGTGCTACTTACTTACAATGGAATATCATTCAGCAATGAAATCAATGTCATCAGGCCTGTAGCAGCAAATCGAGTGGATTTAAGTACGATGATTCTAAGAGAAATATGTCACACAGAGAAAGATAATTATCATAAGATATCACTAATAGAGGGAGTGTAAACTTGGCTACACATGAACTAAATTACAAAACCGAACAGAGTCTCACATTTAGATTAAAACTTATGCTTGCTTAAGGGGAAAGTTGAGTTGGGGTGCTGTATAAAACCAGAGGATGAAATTAGCACAGATACCGATCCATAAGCCAAATATGTAATAGACAAGACCTACACCTTGCTCATCGAAATAGACTCAACCATGGGGTATCACCTCACACCTGTTAGAATGAGCATCATCAGAAAATCTACAAACAACAAATGCTGGAAAGGGTGTGGAGATAAGGAACCCTCTTCCACTATTGTTGGGAATGTAAATAGATACAGTCACTGTGGAGAACATTATGGAGTTTCTTATAAAACTAAGAATAGAATTACTATATGATACAGCAATCCCACTACTGGGCATATACCCAGACAAAACCATAAATCATTAAGAGACATTCACCGCAATGTTCATTGCATCACTATTTAAAATATCCAGGTAATGGAAGCAACCTAAATGCCCACAGACAGACGAATGCATAAAGATGTGGTACATATTTAAAATGGAATATTACTAAGCCATAAAAAGGAATGAAATTGGGTCATTTGTAGAGACGTTGATGGATCTAGAGACTGTCATACAGAGTGAAGTAAGTCAGAAATAGAAAAACAGATCTTGTATATTAATGCATATATGTGGAACCTAGAAAAATTGTACAGATGAACCGTTTTGCAAGGCAGAAATAGAGCAACAGATGTAGACAACAAACGTATGGACACCAAGGGGGGAAAGCTGTTGGTGGGATGGTGGTGGGAGGAGTTGAGAGATTGGGATTGGAATGTATACATTTATATGTATAAAATACATAACCAAAAAGAACCTGCTGTATAAAAAATAAAATAAAATTCAAAATTAAAAAATATAAAATTAAAAAAAGTAAAATAGAAAATATATTCTTCCCTTCACATACATGTATTTATATGAATAAATTATTTCCATGCTTATATCTGTAAATACAAAAAAGAGGAATAAAATCCACCTTGAACCAAAAACGAAAAAAGAAAAAAAAAAACAGAACCCACCAATTACACAGAGGAAAACCATATCAGGGCACTTGCTCCAGTTGTAAACAATTCTGAAGTTGGTCAGTGGTGGGGAATCATCTCCCATTCAGCCAGCAGGCCCCATGCAACAAGCGTCCTCATTGCAAAGCTGGGGAACCGTGCCGAGGCATCTGTGAGTAAACGTGGGCCGAGGCCCAGGGCAGCTGCTGCTGAACTGTTCCCACCCTTCCCAGGTAAAACACCTGAATATGTACAAGGACTTGAAAGCCTACAGGAAGGGCAATGGAGCCACACGAGCGACAGCATGCCAGCCAACTTGGTGCCTGCAGGCCAGCCAGGATGGTCCTGGCCCTGGGTGCTCTTCTGGAAGCTTTCCATTTCCCTGCATGAGATACCCCTCCTGTCATGGCCCCCACTTCTTTCTTCCTTCCTCACCTCTGCCCAGGGAGAAATTCAAGCGGCAGGTATGGGTGACACATCCTCTTCTTTAGCAGGTGGCATCTTGGCAACTGCTGCAGAAAGTCCAGCAGAGCCCCACTCACACTGGGCCACCCACAGAGCCGTGGCCTCTCACTCCTTCCCACCAGCCCAGCCCCGAGACTGCTGACAGGGCAGAGAAAATGGTGTCAGGCACAGCTGCAGGGGCTCTTGCTGCCTGGAGCGATGTTTATATTGATCTCAACCTAGGCACACCTGGGGAGGGCTGGCCGGCACGGTCAGGCTTCACAGGCCAGCCAATAGTCACCCCTCATGGTTTCACAGTTGTAGAAAATAGAAATGGTTGAATCGGCCAGGTCCAAGGAACAGGTGTGGGCTCTTGAGAGTCAGGATAGACAAGAGTCTGCAGCTCTGGCTTGTTTTCTAATCATATTATCTGGTGCATGAGTGGGAGACAACTTCAAGAAAACCCTCTCCTAATGAGAGGCACCCAGGAGTCAGGGAGAGGAGGGGTGGGTGGTGGGTAGAGACAGAGGCCTGGTGCCCCGGGTGCAGTGGAAGTCTCTGGAAGACCAGGTGGAGGGAGGCAGCACAGAGTGATGCCCAGGGTCACAGACTTGTTGGACCTGCTGTTTTTTAGTTCAAGTCCTGCTCTGAGGTGCTCTGTGTCAGATCTGAGTGACAGGTGAGCTGGGAGTGCTCTGCAATGAGGGCTATGTGCATGGTTCCTGTGTGCCCAGCCCTGCCATGGTACCTGCAAGGGTAGCTCTGTATCCTGGGAGGGGCCTGACCACGAGAGCCCCATGTGATGCATGGGACCGGCCCAGGGAAACCCATATCCTGGGATTGGCCTGACCTCAAGAGCCCCATGGGCTGCTGGGCTGGAGACCTGGTAAAGGATGTCAGGACAGTCAGTGAAGCCACCGAGAATATACCTGCAGTAGTTCCTAATTCCTACACCCTGCTGCTCATTCTACCAACCACCAGGACTTGGTATTCTCTATTAGTCTTCAATGATGCCTTCTTTTGTATTCCATTAGTCCCAGAGTCACAAGAAATTTTGGCTTGTGAGTGGCAGGACTCAACATACAACTAAAACAATACTTCCGGGCCGTCTTGCCCCAAGGGTTCAAAAATTCCCACACCATCTTTGGTGAAAGCTCAGCTAAAGACCTAAAAGTTCTACCTCTGGAAAAGGAAACACTCCTTCAATATGCAGACGACATTCTGATCGCCAGCCCTACTAAGGAGGCCTCTGGACTACTAAGCCAATAAAGGATAGAAGTTATCCAAGACAAAGCTCAAATATCACAGACTACGGTGACCTGCCTGGGCTTCATTCTCACAGAAGGTCGGAGAAGCCCATCCCAGGAAAGGGAAGAAACAATTTACAGCCTTACCCCTTTCTAAAACTAGAAGACAGCTTAGGGGTTCCTTCAGAGGCCAGGGTTTGCTGCTTCTGGATCCCTAACTACAGTCTACTAGCTGGGCCTCTATATGAAACACTGAATGGAAAAGATGATGATCCTTTTGAATAGAATCCAGAAGTGGCCTTTCAAGAATGGAAAGAGCAGTCAATTCAGACCCTTGCCCTGGAACTCCCTAATTTAGCTAAACCCTTTGACCTTTACATTCCTGGTGAAAGGTGAATCGCCATTGGAGTATTAGTGCAAAAACTGGGACCACTTGAAATGGAACAATGCAAGAATGCCATCCAGGTAGGATAAACTACGGTCACCAAGGGGCTTGGCCCACCACCACATCTGGCCAAAATACTGGCAGTATCTAAAAACCTGGAAATCAGCAGCCCAAAAGGCCACCTCCCTCCTAAGGGACAAGGACCCCACGTGGTGATCCTAACCCCAACCATGCCCTGAAGTTTCAGGGTTTGCTCCGTGGGCACACTGACCTCGAGTGAGGAGGCCCGCCAACTCCAACCTCCAGAGAGATAACTGGGGGCAACGGGGCACCATGACGACTCGTGTGGCCATCACTTGACCTGGAGTTTCTCCCATAAAACAACAAGAGTGTGTCCCAAAAGAGTAGACTACTGCTTGCAGGACTTACTGCACCCAGAGGGGAGATAATAATCTTGGCGGGGGAACAGTATATCACACTGTCACCATGGAAAGGCCTACAGACACCGTGATGATGGTGGCCAATAAAACCGGCTGGACTCCTGTTTACTTCAAAAGGCTGTTGACTTAGTGGCCATCATGGTCCTTCATCACCACTGACCCTGGACTGTCTGGGAGTTGAGCGGGCAGGGTCCTGACACCTGGTCCTGTTTTTACGTTAATACAGGGGCCTAATTGAAGAAAGCGCAGACTACTGGTCAGAGCATCTAAGCTGGCAGAAACGGTCAGCCTAAGGTGGCCGAACAAATGTGGGGCAGGGTGAAACTGGACCCCACAGCGTCACTGCACATTTCCTTCCTGGACCCTTAAAGGTCATTAGAATCTATAACACTTCCAATGCTAGTGCTCAGGCAGACGAGCAGGGAAGCAGGAGGTCTGAGGACAATCAACGTCACCTGGAGGCTGCTGGGGAGAAGTTCTGACCCTCGCCCCCATGTATGAGGTCTCCTAACTAAGCACTCAGCAGTTACAGAAGAAGGGTCTGCACCCTCAGCACTCCAAGAATGAGGAATGGGACAAAAGGCAGAAGAGGGTTTTGTCCCAGGCAAAGCCCATTAAAAATCCCTGGGAGATAAAAATAGAATCTGGGCAATAAAATAAAGTCTAACCTTTTTTATCCTTTGTGCTTTGTCTAATTTCACGTGCTCCTAGGGTCCCGCATACAGAGGTTCCACACCCGGCACTTCAGACCAGATTTCCTAGTGCAGAATGGCTGGGTCGACACCTCAGCTCCTGGGGCACAGTGCAGACTCCGCGATATAGAGCCTGAGCTGCAGCCAACCGGGCCCTCGAGAGCTCCGCCCCCTCCCTCTCACTGACTCTGACAGGACCTGTACACTGCAGCCCAGCCCACAGCCCACGGGGTAGCACATGCTCTCACCTCTCCATTCTCTGATCAAAATGTAAAGTTTCCTTTGCTTCTGAACCAAACTCAATCTCGATCTGCTGTCTCCAATGACACTGGGCAGGGGGACACTTGTTGGGGTCCACTCTGGAGGATCAGTAACAGAAATTGAGAACATTGTAACTTCAATGAACAGATGTATGAGCCAAACTTTAATTAACATAGAACAGTGTATAAGGCTCGGGCAAAATAAGATGTTTCTAACACTTCCATTTGATATTTCAGTCACATTATTATAAGCAAGTTCAGTGAAAAGGTTTGTCTTATTTGTCAGGTCAATATTAGAGAAACGAAGTGATTTCTTTCCAAGGATGTACATCTAATAATCTTGCTTAAATCTTCAATCTTGTTTTAAATGCTTTTCCATTGAAAATGATACCTCTCTTTCAGCTCCCCCATTTCTGAGAAGTATAAAATCTTATAATTTATTATGACCAAATGGGAAAGGTGGGAGGAGGGGTAAATTAACAGTTTGGGATTAACACATACACACTGCTATGTATAAAATAGATCATCAAGAAGGAAGTACTGTATAGCACAGGGAACTACACTCAATATTTTGCAATAACTTATAAGGGGAAATAATCTGAAAAAGAATAGATATTTTTATTGACATCATCTATCAATGACAGTTAAAATGGAACCTAAGGGAAGCCGGTGGTAAGTGCTTCTGACCCTGAAGACTTCAATCATCTAAAGTTTGGACTCTGCCTACTTCCCAAGGCCCTTAATGAACATATATGTAGCCGTAGCTTAAAAAGTTCCCCAGTTTGGGTTGCGGAGAGACACTGATTTTGAAAAAGCCCTGGTGTTCTCCTCATATGAATGGGACCCTTCCTACAGCTAAAACTTGCCTGTCACACCCAGAGGATGGTATACCGTTTGATCGGGAAGAGTTTGGAAAAGGCATCTCATCTCCTCATCTCCTGGTGCTCGGGTTCACCCCTCCAGCGTCTTTACGAACAGTCTCCCCACTTGGAGATGTCAGCACTGTCAACATCCTGTTGCATACAGTTTGGAATTTTTCCAGAGGATGAAGCAGAAGGAGGAGGAACAATGAGAGACAAGTCCTAGGTGTTCGGACAGGCACATGTCACTCTAATTTCCAATCAGGAAGACGAATTGACCAAAGGCTAGGGTTGCCCATGGAAACAGAATAGGGCTTGAGGAAATCCCGCTGCTTTGTGGCCAGTTCCCATAAACACAAGTTGAAAAATGGAACTCAGGGACACTAAAATTCACGAAACTGCAGAGTTGAAAATATCTATCACTGAAAAATGTCTTGAGGAAAGTCAGAGAAAAGGACTTGTAAGCAACGGAGAATGGCAGGAAAGGGATTGGAAGAGGTAGAAAGGACTCGCCATTAAGCACAAGAAAAGGGGCTGAACATTGCCAACATTGCAGTTGGCCAAAAAGGGTGTATGCGTCTTTTTCTGTATATATTCAAGTAAAGGGCATACAATTTTTTAGCCAAGCAAGCAGGTGGGCACTGGAAATCAATACTACAAAACATATCACTTCGCATCAGTCAGAAGAGCCTTCCTCATAAAGTGTAAACACCAGAAATGCAGAACAGGGCAAGGAGAAAAGGGAGCCCTGTGAGGCTTATAGTGGAAATGGATATTGCCAACGGTCACTCTGGATAAGTGTATTGTGTTTACCAAAGCATCTAAAAAATGAGCTACAGAGCACAGGGCACTTGCACTCATGGACGTATATCTTGGGAAAAACAAAAATGGAGAGGACACAGTCACCCCAATGTTTACCGCCTCTCTGTTTAAAAGATCTTTGACTAGGATATAATTTATATGTCTGTGGAGGGAAAAAATGGATAGAGATGTGGCACTTATGTAGAGTGGAATATTACTCAGCCTGAAAATCAATGAAATATGGCCAGTTGTAACAACCCCAGAGGAGTTACGTATGATCATTCGAAGTCACATAATTCAAACAGAAAAAGACATACGATATTACTAATACATGGAATGAAAACGAGGCTACAAATGAACTGAATTACAACAGAGAACGGGGTCTCAAATTTAGAAAACCAACTTATGCTTGCTTAAGGATAAAGGAGAGTTGGGGTGTTGCATAAAACCAGAGATTGAAATTAGCACAGACACCGTTCCATAAGCCAAATATGTAATAGAAAAACCTACTCCCTGGTCAACAAAATGGACTCAACACCCCATATTCAGCGCCTAGGAATATACGGGACGAGTAAGAGTCTTAATACCTATGGATTTATATGTCTACATAAGAGAATCAAGCGTGTGTACAGTGATATAAATGCAGCACTGAAAATCAGCTAAATACCATTATCAAAATAAGTTTCAAAAACAAAACACAATGACAGTGAAATAGAGAGCAATTCTTAAATAATTCATTCAGGGCTTGTGATGAAACCTGGATTTACAACATCTACACCCAGAGCTGGGTGAGACATAAGGCCGGACACTTCGGCCTGATAGCATTGGTGAGGTTCGGTGAGCAAATGCAGACCCTTTGAAGTCATACTGCATGGTACCCATTCCATGGGTCCCAAATCTCCAGGTTTAAGGGATTCTTCCTTCAGCTAAAACATGCATGGGAACCGCAGAGTATGGTGCACCGTGTGACCGGGAAGTTTTTTCAAATGCATCTCAGTTTTCGTCCCCTTTTACTCGTGTTCACAATTCCAGACCATTTACTAACACTCTCACCACTTGGAGAGTCACTGCCTTTAACCTCCTGTTTGGCACAGTTTGCAATTTCCGCACAAGATGAACAGGTATAGGGAGAACCAATGAGTGACTAGCTGGAGGTGTCTTCACGGGCAAATTTAACGCTCATTTCCCACCAGGAAGAGGAATCAACCAAAGGATCAGCATGCCGTGCCAGAACCAGATTAGGGCCTGAAGCAATCCTGCGGGTTTGCGGATAGCTCACAAGAAAGTGAGTTGAAGAAAGGAGCTCAGGGACACTGTAATTCACAAACATGCAGAGTTATAACTGATGGCTATCGTCCGAAAATATATTGAAGGTAGGCTGCGAAGAGGACTTGAAAGCGGGGCAGAATTGCAGGAAAACGATTTCAGGGGTTAGACTGGAATTGCATTGAAAGCATAGGAAAAGAGGCAGAACGTCGACAATGATGCAGTTGGCCAAAAAGGGCATATGGGTTTTGTCCTGAATATATTCAGGAAAAAACGCATAAGCCCTTTTTGGCCAACCAAGCAAGCATGTTAAAGTAATCTGCACTACAATGAAGGCTCACTGCCCCCCGGTCAAAAGGCCCATCTGAAAAAAGTGTAAAATCCAGAAAGGCAGCACAGGCCATGGAGAACAGGGAGCTTTGTTATGCTGATGGACCGGGTGTAAATTGCCAACAGCCACTCTGCAGAAGTGTATGGTGTTTCCTGAAACACCTAGAAAACAAAGCAACGGAGGCTATGGACTTCCACTTATGGTCCTATAGCTTAGGGAAATTAAAATCAAAAACACACAGCCACCCCAAAGTTTCGGACGGCTCTGTTTACAAGAACCTCGTCTACGGTACAAGTTCAATATACCATAATGTGAGAAATGGATAAAGAATTTGTGGTACGTACGTACAATGGAATATCACTCAGCATTGAAATCTGTGTCATCAGGCCCGTCGCGGCATAATGAGTGGATTCAGGTACGATGATTCTAAGTGAAATAAGTCACACAGAAAATGAAACATCATAAGGTATCACTAATACACGGAATGTAAACTTGGCTACACATGAACTGAATTACAAAACATAACAGGGTCTCAAATTTAGAAAACCAATCAATGCTTGCTTAATGCGAAAGGTGAGTTGGGGTGCTACATAAAACCAGAGATTAAAATTAGCACACATACTGTTCCATAAACCAAATATGCAATAGTCAAGACCTACTCCTTGCTCAATAAACTGGACTCAACACCCCAAATTCAACGCCTAGGAATATACCTGACTAGTAAGAATCTTAAAACCCATGGATTTATATGTCTCCATAAGAGAATCAAGCGTGTGTACAGCGGTATAAACGCAGCAGTGAAAATCCGATAAATCCCATTATCAAAATGAATTATAAAAACAAAACATAATGACAGTGAAATAGGAAGCAATTCTTAAATAATTCATTCAGGACTTGTGATGCAACCTGGTTTTACGAGATCTACACCCAGAGCTGGGTGAGACATAAGGCTGGACACTTCGAGCTGATAGCATTGGTGAGGTTCGGTGAGCAAATGCAGACCCTTTGAAGTCATACTGCATGATACCCATTCCATGGGCTGCAACTCGCCAGGCTTAAGGAATACTTCCTTTAGCTAAAACATGCATGGGAAACCCAGAGTATGGTCCACCGTGTGACTGGGAAACGTTTTCAAATGCATCTCAGTTTTCGTCCCTTTATACTCGGGTTCACCATTCCAGACGCTTTACTAACATTGCTCCACTTGGAGAGTCAGTGCCTTTAACCTCCTGTTTGGCACAGTTTGCCATTTCTGCACAAGATGAACAAAATAGGGAGAACCAATGAGAGACTAGCCTTAGGTGTCTGCACGGGCAAATGTAATGCTCATTTCCCACCAGGAAGAGGAATTAACCAAAGGCTCAGCGTGCCCTGCCCGAACCGGATTAGGGCCTGAAGCAATCCTGCGGTTTTACAGTCAGCTCACAAGAAAGCGAGTTGAAGAAAGGAGCTCAGGGACACTGTCATTCACAAACCTGCAGAGTTATAAATGACAGCTATCATCCAAAAATATATTGAAGTAAGTCTGCGAAGAGGACTTGAAAGCGGGGCAGAATTTCAGGAAAACGATTTCAGGGGGTAGACTGGAATTGCACTTAAAGCATAGGAAAAGAGGCAGAACGGCGACAGTGATGCACTTGGTCAAATAGGGCGTATGCGTTTCTTCCAGAATATATTCAGGAAAAAACGCATAAGTCATTTTTGGCCAACCAAGCAAGCGTGTAAAGGAAATCTGCACTACAATGAAGTCTCACTGCCCCCCGGTCAAAAGGGCCATCTGAAAAAACTGTAAAACCCAGAAAGGCAGGACAGGCGATGTAGAACAGGGAATCTTGTTATGATGATGGGCGGGATGTGAATTGCCAACAGCCACTCTGGCGAAGTGCATGGTGTTTCCTGAAACACGTAAAAACAAAGCAACACAGCCTATGGCACTTCCACTTATGGTCCTATAGTTTAGGGAAATTAAAATCAATACCACATAGCCACCCCAAAGTTTGAGACGGCTCTGTTTACAAGAGCCTCGTCTACAGTAAAAGTTAAATATCAGAGAGCGAAAGATGGATAAAGAAGTTGTGGAACGTACGCACAATGGAATATAACTCAGCAATGAAATCTATTTCATCAGGCCCATAGCAGCATAATGAGTGGATTCAGGTACGATCATTCTAAGTTAACTAAGTCACACAGAAAAAGAAACACCATAAGATATCTCAAATACACGGAATGCAAACATGGCTGCACATGAACTCAATTACAAAACAGAAAAGGGTCTCAAATTTAGAAAACCAACTTATGCTTGCTTAAGGGGAAAGGTGAGTTGTGGTGCTGCATAAAACCAGAGATTGAAATTAGCACAGATACCTTTCCATAAGCAAATATGTAATAGTCAGGACCTACTCCTTGCTCCACGAAATGGACTCAACACCCCATATTCAATGCCTAGGAATATATCTGACTAGTAAAAATCTGAAAACCCATGGATTTATATGTCTCCATAAGAGAATCAAGCATGTGTACAGCGGCATAAACGCAACAGTGAAAATCCGATAAATCTCATTATCAAAATAAATTACAAAAACAAAACACAATGACAGTGAAATAGAGAGCAATTCTTAAATAATTCATTCAGGGCTTGTGATGCAACGTGGATTTACCACATCTACACCCCGAGCTGAGTGAGACATAAGGCTGGACACTTCGGGCTGATAGCATTGGTGAAGTTCGGTGAGCAAAGGCAACCCTTTGAAGTCATACTGCGTGGTACCCATTCCATGGGTCCCAACTCTCCAGGTTGAAGGGATTCTTCCTTCAGGTAAAACATGCATGGGCAACCCAGAATATGGTCCACCGTGTCACGGGGAAAACTTTTTAAATGCGTCTCAGTTTTCGTCCCCTCGTACTCGGTTTTACCATTCCAGACGCTTTACTAACACTCTCCCCACTTGGAGAGTCAGTGCCTTTAACCTCCTGTTTGGCACAGTTTGGAATTTCTGCGCAAGATGAACAGGAATAGGGAGAACCAATGAGGGATTAGCTGTAGGTGTCTGCACGAACAAATTTAACGCTCATTTCCCACCAGGAAGAGGAATTAGCCAAAGGCTCAGCATGCCGTGCCGGAACCAGATTAGGGCCTGAAGCAATCCTGCGGCTTTGCGGCCAGCTCACAAGAAAGCGAGGTGAAGAAAGGAGCTCAGGGGCACTGTAATTCACAAACCTGCAGAGTTATAAATGACAGCTATCGTCCAAAAATGTATTGAAGTAAGGCTGCAAAGAGGACTTGAACGCGGGGCAGAATTCCAGGAATACTATTTCAGGAGGTAGACGGGAAGTCCTCTGAAAGTATAGGAGAAGAGGTAGAACCTCGACAATGATGCACTTGGTCAAAAAGGGCATATGCGTTTCTTCCAGGGCCCTTATTAAAGAGGGTAGGAGGCTCCCAGCATGCTTCAGTGGCCAACAGAGGGCCTACGTCGCCAAGGCGACATGAGCCATCCAGGCAGGAGTGACCTCACATCAGAGGGCCCACCTCACAGAAGGGTAAGGAACCCAGTCAGGATCAGACTCTCACCAGAGTGCCCACATAAGCAAGGGGCTGGGAACCAGGCAGGAGTGTCCTCACACCCGTGGGGCCACATCATCGAAAGTTGAGGTACCCAGCACATGTGGCCTCAAACCAGAGGACCCACATCACCATGGGTCTCGGAGCGAGGCAGGCAGGATTAACCTCAAAACACATGGCCCATTGTATAAAAAAGGTGAGGAATCCAGCAGTTGGAACATCCCAGCAGGCGGCCCAGAACACCGAGGCTATGGGATCCAGGCAGTGATGAACTCACAACAGAGGGCCCTCATCGTGATACTGTAAGCAACCCAGCCGTTGTAACCTCAGAGCACAAGGCCCACATCCCCATGTGGAAGGGAACCAAGCAGGAGTGTCATCGCACCAGTGGGCACACATCAGAAAAGGTGGGGAGCCCAGCAGTTAGGGCCGGACGCCAGAGGGCCCTCATCACTGAGGAGAGGAGGCTCCCAGCAAGCTCCAACTGCTACCAGAAGGCCGACGTCTCCAATGCGGGGTGTGCCAGCCAGGCAGGAGTGACCTCAGAGCAGAGGGCCAACCACACAAAAGTGTGAGGAACCCAAAGAGGATCAGACTCTCACCAGAGGGCCCACATCACCAAGGGAATGGAAACCAGGCAGGAGTGTCCTCACACCAGTGGGGCCACATCACCGAAATGTGACGGACCCAGCACACGTGGCCTCAAACTACAGGACACACATCACCAAGGGGCTGGGAGTGAGGCAGGCAGGAGGAGCCTCCAAACAGAGGGCCCATAGCGTAAAAAAGGTGAGGAATCCCACAGTTGGAACCTCCCAGCAGGTGGCCAGGAGCAGGGAGGCTATGGGATCCAGGCCTGACTGAACTCAAAACAGAGGGCCCTCATCATGAAACTGTGAGCAACCCAGCCGTTGGGACCTTAGAGCAGAAGGCCCACATTCCCATGTGCCTGGGAACCTGGCAGAAGTGTACTCGCACCACAGGGCGCACATCAGAGAATTTTGGGAGCCCAGAAGTTAGGGCCTGACGCCAGAGGGCCCTCATTACCAAGGGGAGGAGACCCCAAGCAGGCACCAATTCCCAACTGAGGGCCCATGTCGCCAAGGTGACGTGCAACAGCCAGGCAGGAGTGACCTCACAGCTGAGAGCCTACCTCACAGAATGGTGAGGAACCCAGCCAGGGTAAGACTCTCACCAGAGGGCCCACATCACCAAGGGCATCAGAACCAGGCAGGACTGTCTTCACACCAGGGTGGCCACATCATAGAAAGGTGAGGAACCCAGCACATGTGACCTAAACCAGAGGATCCAGATCTCCAAGGGGCTCGAAGTGAGGCAGGCAGGAGTAGCCTCACAACACAGGGCCAATAGAATAAAAAAGCTGAGGAATCCTGCTGTGGGAACATCCCAGCAGGCGGCCCAGAGCACCGTGTCTATGCGATCCAGGCCGCAGTGAACTCACAGCAGAGGGCCCACATCATGAAACTGTGAGCAACCCAGCCCTTGGGACCTCAGTGCAGAAGGGCCACATCCCCATGGGGTTGGGAACATGGCACGAGTGTCCTCGCACCACTTAGCACGTATCAGAAAATGTGGGTACCCAGCAGTTAGGGCCTGACGCCAGAGGCCCCTCATCACCGAGGGGAGGAGGCTCCGAGCAGGCTCCAACTGCCACAAGAGGGCCGACATTGCCAAGGCGGGGTGTGCCAGCCAGGCAGGAGTGACCTCACAGCAGAGGGCCCACCTCACAGAAGTGGGAGGAACCCAGCCAGGATCAGACTCTCACCAGAGGGCCCACATCACCAAGGGGATAGGAACCAGGCAGGAGTGTCCTCACACCAGTGGGGCCACATCATCGAAAGGTGAGGGACCCAGCACACGTGGCCTCAAACCAGAGGACACACATCACAAAGGGGCTGGGAGTGAGGCAGGCAGGAGGAGTCTCAAAACAGAGGGCCCATAGAAGGAAAAAGGTGAGGAATCCCGCAGTTGGAACCTCCCCGCAGGTGGCCAGGAGCAGCGAGGCTATGGGGTCCATGCCGGAGTGAACTCACACCAGAGGGCCCTCATCATGAAACTGAGCAACGTACCATTGGGACCTCAGAGCAGAAGACCCACATTCCCATGGGGTTGGGATCCTGGCAGGAGTGTAC
The DNA here is from genome assembly GCF_059928025.1 of Delphinapterus leucas. Taxonomy (NCBI): domain Eukaryota; kingdom Metazoa; phylum Chordata; class Mammalia; order Artiodactyla; family Monodontidae; genus Delphinapterus; species Delphinapterus leucas. The sequence continues at coordinate 5,330,741 of NW_028322250.1, forward strand.
TCGCACCACAGGGCGCACATCAGAAAATTTTGGGAGCCCAGGAGTTAGGGTCTGAAGCCAGAGGGCCCTCATTACCGAGGGGAGGAGACTCCCAGCAGGCACCAACTCCCAACTGAGGGCCCACGTCGCCACGTTGACGTGTGCCAGCCAGGCAGGAGGGACCTCACAGCAGAGGGCCTACCTCACAGAAGGGTGAGGAACCCAGCCAGGATAAGACTCTCACCAGAGGGCCCACATCACCAAGGGGATCGGAACAAGGCAGGAGTGTCCTCACACCAGTGTGGCCACATTATAGAAAGGTGAGGAACCCAGCACATGTGGCCTAAACCAGAGGACCCACATTTCCAAGGTGCTCCGAGTGAGGCAGGCAGGAGTAGCCTAACAACACAGGGCCCACAGAATAAAAAATGTGAGGAATCCAGCAGTTTGAACCTCCCAGCAGGTGGCCCAGAGCATGGAGTCTATGGGATCCAGGCCACAGTGAACTCACAGCAGAGGGCCCACATCATGAAACTGTGAGGAACCCAGCCAGTGGGACCTCAGAGCAGAAGGCCCACATCCCCATGGGGATGGGAACCTCGCAGGAGTGTCCTCGCACAACTTAGCACGTATCAGAAAATGTGGGAACCCAGCAGTTATGGCCTGACGCCAGAGGGCCCTCATCACGGAGGAGAGGAGGCTACCAGCAGGCTCCAAATGCCACCAGAGGGCCGACGTCACCAAGGCAATGGGAGCAAGCCAGGCAGGAGTTACCTCACAGCAGAGGGCCCACCTCACAGAAGTGTGAGGAGCCCAAACAGGATCAGACTCTAACCAGAGCGCCCACATCACCAAGGGGATGGAAACCAGGCAGGAGTGTCCTCACACCAGTGGGGCCACATCAGCAAAAGGTGAGGAACACAGCACATGTGGCCTCAAACAAGGGGACACACATCACGAAAGGGCTGGGAGTGAGGCATGCAGGAGGAGACTCACAACAGAGCGCCCATAGAATAAAAAAGGTGAGGAACCCCGCAGTTGGAAGCTCCAAGCAGGTGGCCCAGAGCACCGAGGCTATGGGATCCATGCCGGAGTGAACTCACAGCAGAGGGCCCACATTCTGACACTGTGAGCAACCCAGCGTTTGGGACTTCAGGGCAGAAAGCCCACATCCCCATGGGGATGGGACCCTGGCTGGAGTGTACTCGCATGACAGGGCGCACATCAGAAAATTTTGGGAGCCCATGAGTTAGGGCCTGATGCCAGAGGGCCCTCATTACCGAGGGGAGGAGACTCCAAGCAGGCACCAACTCCCAACTGAGGGCCCACATCGCCAAGGTGACGTGTGCCAGCCAGGCAGGAGTGACCACACAGCAGAGGGCCCACCTCCCAGAAGTGTGAGGAATCCACACAGGATCAGACTCTCACCAGAGGGTCCCCATCACCAAGGGGATGGGAACCAGGCAGGAGTGTCCTCACACCAGTGAGGCCACATCAATAAAGGTGAGGAAACCTGTACATGTGGCCTTAAACCAGAGGACCTACATCACAAATGGGCTGGGAGTGAGTCAGGAAGTAGGAGCATGAAAACACAGGACCCAAAGAATAAAAAAGGTAAGGAATCCAGCAGTAGGAACCTCCCAGCAGGCCGCTCAGAGCACAGAGGCTATGGGATCTAGGCCTGGGTGAACTAACACCAGAGAGCCAACATCATGAAACGGTGAACAACACAGGTGTTGGGCCTTAGAGCAGAAGGCCCACATGCCCATGGGGATGGGAACCTCGCAGGAGTGTCCTCGCACCACTTAGCACGTATCAGAAAATGTGGGTACCCAGCAGTTAGGGCCTGAGGCAAGAGGGCCCCCATCACCGAGGGGAGGTTCCCAGCAGGCTCCAACTGCCACAAGAGGGCCGATGTTGCCCAGGTGGGGTGTGCCTGCCAGGCAGAAGTGACCTCACAGCAGAGGGCACCCCTCACAGAAGGGTGAGGAACCCAACCAGGATCAGACTCTAACCAGAGGGCCCACATCATCAAGGGGATAGGAACCAGGCAGGAGTGTCCTCACACCAGTGGGGCCACATCATCGAAAGGCGAGGGACCCAGCATACGTGGCCTCAAACCAGAGGACACACATCACCAAGGGGCTGGGAGTGAGGCAGGCAGGAAGAGTCTCAAAACAGAGGGCCCATAGAAGAAAAAATGTGAGGAATCCCAAAGATGTAACCTCCAAGCAGGTGGCCAGGATCAGCGAGGCTATGGGATCCAGGCCGGAGAGAACTCGCAGCAGAGGGCCCTCATCATGAAACTGAGCAACCCACGGTTGGGACCTCAGAGCAGAAGGCCCACATTCCCATGGGGTTGGGAACCTGGCAGGAGTGTACTCGAACCACAGGGCGCATATCAGAAAATATTGGGAGCCCAGGAGTTAGGGCCTGACGCCAGAGGGCCCTCATTACTGAGGGGAGGTGACACCCAGCAGGCACCAAATCCCACCAGAGGGCCGACGTCGCCAAGGCGGGGTGTGCCAGCCAGGCAGGAGTGACCTCAGAGAAGAGGGCCCACCTCACAGAAGTGTGAGGAACCCAACCAGGACCAGACTCTCACCGGAGGGCCCACATCACCAAGGGGATGGGAACCAGGCAGGAGTGTCCTCACACCAGTGGGACCACATCAGCCAAAGGTGAGGAGCCCAGCACATGTGGCCTCAAACCACATGACACACATCACCAAGGGGCTAGGAGTGAGGCAGGTGTCTGGAGGGGCACATTTAACTCTAATTTCCCACCAGGAAGTGGAATGAACCAAAGTCTCAGAGTGCCGTGCCGGACCCTGATTACAGCCTGAAGCAAACCTGCGGTTCTGTGGCCAGTTTTCAAGGAAACGAGTTAAGAAAGGAAATCACGGGCACTGTAATTCAGAAACCTGCAGAGTTATAAATGAGAGCTATTGGCAAAAATATATGGAAGTAAGTCTGCAAAGAGGACTTGAAAACGAGGCAGAATTGCAGGAATCATATTTCAGGAGGTAGATTGGAATTGCATTTAAAGCATGTGAAAAGCGGCAGATCTTTGACAGTGATGCACTTGGACAAAAGTGCGTAAACATTTTTTCCTGAATATATTCAGGAAAAAACACATATGCCCTTTTTGGCCAACCAAGCACTCGAGAAATGGAAATCAGCCCTACAATGAAGTCTCATTTCCCATTCGTCAAAAGGGCCATCTGAAAAAAGTGTAAAAACCAGAAACACAGGACAGGCCATGGAGAACAGGGAGCCTTGTTATGCTGATGGGCCGGATGCAAATTGCCAACAGACACTCTGGAGATGTTTATGGTGTATCCTGAAACATCTGAAAAACAAAGCTACAGACCCTAGGGCACTTCCACTTTTGGCCCTATAGCTTAGGAAAATTAAAATCAACAAGACACAGCCAACACAAAATGTAGGGCTGCTGTGTTTACAAGAACCTTGAGTCCAGTACAAATTAAATATCCCAGAAAGAAAAATATGGATAAAGGAGTTGCGCTACTTACATACAACGGAATATCACTCAGCAATGAAATCAATGTCATCAGGCCTGTAGCAGCAAATTGAGTGGATTTAAGTATGATGATTCTAAGAGAAATAGGTCACACAGAGAAAGATAATTATCATAAGATATCACTAATAGAGAGAGTGTAAACTTGGCTACACATAAACTGAATTCCAAAACCGAACAGAGTCTCACATTTAGATAAAAACTTATGCTTGCTTAAGGGGAAAGTTGAGTTGGGGTGCTGTATAAAACCAGAGATTGAAATTAGCACACATACCGTTCCATAAGCCAAATATGTAATAGACAAGACCTACTCTTTGCTCAACGAAATAGACTCATCCATGGTGTATCACCTCACACCTGTTAGAATGGGCATCATCAGAAAATCTACAAACAACAAATGCTGGAAAGGGTGTGGAGATAAGGAACCCTCTTCCACTATTGTTGGGAATGTAAATTGATACAGTCACTGTGGAGAACAGTATGGAGTTTCTTATAAAACTAAGAATAGAATTACCATGTGATACAGCAATCCCACTACTGGGCATATACCCAGACAAAACCATAAATCAAAAAGAGACATTCACCGCAATGTTCATTGCATCACTATTTACAATATCCAGGTAATGGAAGCAACCTAAATGCCCACAGACAGACGAATGCATAAAGATGTGGTACATATATAAAATGGAATATTACTAAGCCATAAAAAGGAATGAAATTGGGTCATTTGTAGAGACGTTGATGGATCTAGAGACTGTCATACAGAGTGAAGTAAGTCAGAAAGAGAAAAACAAATCTTGTCTATTAATGCATATATGTGGAACCTAGAAAAATTGTACAGATGAACCGTTTTGCAAGGCAGAAATAGAGCAACAGATGTAGACAACAAACGTATGGACACCAAGGGGGGAAAGCTGTTGGGGGGTGGTGGTGGGAGGAGTTGAGAGATTGGGATTGGCATGTATACATTTATATGTATAAAATAGATAACCAAAAAGAACCTGCTGTATAAAAAAATAAAATAAAGTTCAAATTACAAAAAGTAAAACAGAAAAAATGTTCTTCCCTTCACATACATGTATTTATATGAATAAATTATTTCCATGCTTATATCTGTAAATACAAAAAAGAGGAATAAAATCTACCTTGAACCAAAAACGAAAAAAAGAAAAAAAAACAGAACCCACCAGTTACACAGAGGAAAACCGTATCAGGGCACTTGCTCCAGTTGTAAACAATTCTGAAGTTGGTCAGTGGTGGGGAATCATCTCCCATTCAGCCAGCAGGCCCCACGCAACAAGCGTCCTCATTGCAAAGCTGGGGGACCGTGCCGAGGCATCTGTGAGTAAACGTGGGCTGAGCCCCAGGCCAGCTGCTGCTGAAATGTTCCCACCCTTCCCAGGTAAAACACCTGAATATGTACAAGGACTTGAAAGCCTAGAGGAAGGGCCATGGAGCCACATGAGTGACAGCATGCCAGCCGACTTGGTGCCTGCAGGCCAGCCAGGATGGTCCTGGCCCTGGGTGCTCTTCTGGAAGCTTTCCATTTCCCTGCCTGAGATACCCCTGCTGTCCCGGCCCCCACTGCTTTCTTCCTCACTCACCTCTGCCCAGGGAGAAATTCCAGCGGCAGGTATGGGTGACACATCCTCTTCTTTAGCAGGTGGCATCTTGGCAACTGCTGCAGAAAGTCCAGCAGAGCCCCACTCACACTGGGCCACCCACAAAGCCGTGGCCTCTCACTCCCTCCCACCAGTCCAGCCCCAAGACTGCTGACAGGGCAGAGAAAATGGCGTCAGGCACAGCTGCAGGGGCTCTTGCTGCCTTGAGCGGTGTTTATATTGATCTGAACCCAGGCACACCTGGGGAGGGCTGGCCGGCACGGTCGGGCTTCCCAGGCCAGCCAATAATCACCCCTCAGGGGCTCACAGTTGCAGAAACTGGAACTTGCTGAATCGGCCAGGTCCAAGGAACAGGTGTGGGCTCCTGAGAGTCAGGATAGACAAGGGGCTGCAGCTCTGGCTTGTTTTCTAATTATATTATCTGGCCCATGAGTGGGAGACAACTTCAAGAAAACCCTCTCCTAATGAGAGGAACCCAGGAGTCAGGGAGAGGAGGGGTGGCTGGTGGGTGGAGACAGAGGCCTGGTGCCCCGGGTGCAGTGGAAGTCTCTGGAAGACCAGGTGGAGGGAGGCCACACAGAGTGATGCCCAGGGTCACAGACCTGTCGGAGCTGCTGTTTGTTAGTTCAAGTCCTGCTCTGAGGTGCTCTGTGTCAGATCTGAGTGACAGGTGAGCTGGGAGTGCTCTGCAATGAGGGCGATATGCAGGGTTCCTGTGTTCCCAGCCCTGCCATGGTACCTGCAAGGGTAGCTCTGTATCCTGGGAGGGGCCTGACCACGAGAGCCCCATGGGCTGCAGGGGAACCTGCCCAGGGAACCCCATATCCTGGGAGGGGCCTGAACACGAGAGCCCCGTGGGCTGGGGTGGGGGTAGGGTACCTGCCCAGGTGAGCTCCATATCCTGGGATTGGCCTGACCTCGAGAGCCTCATGGGCTGCTGGAGTCCTGGTAAAGGATGTCAGGACAGTCAGTGAAGCCACCGAGGATATACCTCCAGTAGTTCCTAAATCCTACACCCTGCTGGTCATTCTACCAACCACCAGGACATGGTATTCTGTATTAGTCTTCAATGATGCCTTCTTTTGTATTCTATTAGTCCCAGAGTCACAAGAAATTTTGGCTTGTGAGTGGCAGGACTCAACATACAACTAAAACAATACTTCCGGGCCGTGTTGCCCCAAGGGTTCAAAAATTCCCACACCATCTTTGGGGAAAGCTCAGCTAAAGAACTAAAAGTTCTACCTCTGGAAAAGGAAACACTCCTTCAATATGCAGACGACATTCTGATCGCCAGCCCTACTAAGGAGACCTCTGAACTACCAAGCCAATAAAGGATACAAGTTGTCCAAGAAAAAGCTCAAATATCACAGACTACGGTGACCTGCCTGGGCTTCATTCTCACAGAAGGTCGGAGAAGCCCATCCCAGGAAAGGGAAGAAACAATTTACAGCCTTACCCATTTCTGAAACTAGAAGACAGCTTAGGGGTTCCTGGGGAGGCCAGGGTTTGCTGCTTCTGGATCCCTAACTACAGTCTACTAGCTGGGCCTCTATATGAAACACTGAAAGGAAAAGATGATGATCCTTTTGAATAGAATGCAGAAGTGGCCTTTCAAGAATGGAAAGAGCAGTCAATTCAGACCCTTGCCCTGGAACTCCCTAATTTAGCTAAACCCTTTGACCTTTACATTCCTGGTGAACGGTGAATCGCCATTGGAGTATTAGTGCAAAACCTGGGACCACTTGAAATGGAACAATGCAAGAATGCGATCCAGGTAGGATAAACTACGGTCACCAAGGGGCTTGGCCCACCGCCACATCTGGCCAAGATACTGGCAGTATCTGAAAACCTGGAAATCAGCAGCCCAAAAGGCCACCTCCCTCCTAAGGGAAAAGGAACCCTCGTGGTGATCCTAACCCCCAACCATGCCCTGAAGTTGCAGGGTTGGCTCCGTGGGCACACTGATCTTGAGTGAGGAGGCCCTCCAACTCCAAACTCCATAGAGATAACCAGGGCAAAGGGGCACCATGACGACTCATGTGAAGGTGTCTGCACGTGCAAATTTAACGCACATTTCCCACCAGGAAGAGGAATTAACCAAAGGCTCAGCATGCCATACCGGAACCAGATTAGGGCCTGAAGCAATCCTGCGAGTTTGCGGCCAGCTCACAAGAAAGCGAGTTGAAGAAAGAAGCTCAGGGGCACAGTAATTCACAAACCTGCAGAGTAATGAATGACAGCTATCATCCAAAAATGTTTTGAAGTAAGTCTTCGAAGAGGCCTTGAAATCGGGGCAGAATTTCAGGAAAACGATTTCAGGGGGTAGACAGGAATTGCACTTAAAGAATAGGATTAGAGGCAGAATGTCGACAATGATGCACTTGGTTAAAAAGGGCGTATGTATTTTTTCCTGAATATATTCAGGAAAAACCGCATACGCCCTTTTTGGCCAACCAAGCCGGCATGTAAAGGAAATCTGCACTACAATGAAGTCTCTCTGCCCCCTGGTCAAAAGGGCCATCTGAAAAAAGTGTAAAATCCAGAAAGGCCAGACAGGTAATGGAGAACAGGGAGCCTTGTTATGCTGATGGGCGGGATGTAAATAGCCAACAGCCACTCTGGAAAAGTGTATGGTGTTTCCTGAAACACATAGGAAACAGAGCAACACGGCCTATGGCACTTCCAATTATGGTCCTATAGCTTAGGGAAATTAAAATCAAAAACAGACAGCCACCTCAAAGTTTGGGACGGCTCTGTTTACAAGAACCTCGTCTACGGTACAACTTAAATATCCGAGAAAGCAAAAAATGCATAAAGAGTTTGTGGTATGCACGTACAATGGAATATCACTCAGCAATGAAATCTATGTCATCAGGCCCGTAGCGGCATAATGAGTGGATTCAGGTATGATGATTCTACGAGAAATAAGTCACACAGAAAAAGAAACCTCATAAGATATCACTAATACACGGAATGTAAACTTGGCTACACATGAACTGAATTACAAAACAGAACAGGGTCTCAAATTTAGAAAACCAAATTATGCTTGCTTATGGGGAAAGGTAAGTTGGGGTGCTGCATAAAACCAGAGATTGAAATTAGCACAGATACCGTTCCATAAGCCAAATATATAATAGACAAGACCTACACCTTGCTCAACGAAATGGACTCAACATCCCATATTCAACGCATGGGAACATACCTGACAAGTAAGAATCTTAAAACCCATGGATTTATATGTCTCCATAAGGAAATCAAGGGTGTGTACAGCGGCCTAAACGCAGCAGTGTAAATCCAATAAATCCCATTATCAAAATAAATATCAGAAACAAAACACAATGACAGTGAAATAGAGAGCAATTCTTAAATAATTGATTCAGGGCTTGTGATGCAACCTGGATTTACCACATCTACACCCAGAGCTGGGTGAGACATAAGGCTGGACACTTCGGGCTGATAGCATTGGTGAGTTTCGGTGAGCAAACACAGACCCTTGGAAGTCATACTGCATGGTACCCATTCCATGGGTCCCAACTCTACATGTTTAAAGGATTCTTCCTTCAGCTAAAACATGCATGGGAAACACAGAGTATGGTCCACCGTGTGATTGGGAAACGTTTTCAAATGCATCGCAGTTTTCGAACCCTGGTACTCGGGTTCACCATTCCAGACACTTTACTAACATTCTCCCCACTTGGAGAGTCAGTGCTTTTAACCTCCTGTTTGGCACAGTTTGCAATTTCTGCGCAATATGAACAGGAATAGGGAGAACCAATGAGAGACTAGCTGTAGGTCTGCACGGGCAAATGGAATGCTCATTTCCCACCAGGAAGAGGAATTAACCAAAGGCTCAGCGTGCCCTGCCAGAAAGAGTTTAGGTCCCGAAGCAATCCTGCGTTTTTGCGGCCAGCTCAGGGGCACTGTAATTCACAAACCTGCAGAGTTATGAATGACAGCTATCGTCCAAAAATGTATTGAAGTAAGTCTTCAAAGAGGACTTGAAAGCGGGCTAGAATTTCAGAAAAACGATTTCAGGGGTAGACTGGAATTGCACCTAAAGCATAGGAAATGAGGCAGAATGTCGACAATGATGCACTTGGCCAAAAAGGGCGTATGCGTTTTTTCCTGAATATATTCAGGAAAAAACGCATACGCACTTCTTGGCCAACCAAGCCGGCGTGTAAAGGAAATCTACACTACAATGAAGTCTCACTGCCCCCCGGTCAAAAGGGCCATCTGAAAAAAGTGTAAAATCCTGAAAGGCAGGACAGGTCATGGAGAACAGGGAGACTTGTTATGCTGAAGTGTGGGATGTAAATTGCCAACAGCCACTCTGGAGAAGTGTATGGTGTTTCCTGAAACACATAGGAAACAAAGCAACACAGCCTATGGCACTTCCACTTATGGTCCTATAGCTTAGGGAAATTAAAGTCAAAAACACACAGCCACCCCAAAGTTTGGGACTGCTCCGTTTACAGGAACCTCGTCTATGGTACAAGTTAAATATCCGAGAAAGCAAAAAATGGATAAAGAAGTTGTACTACGTACGTACAATGGAATATCACACAGCAATGAAATCTACGTCATCAGGCCGATAGCGCCATAATGAGTGGATTCAGGTACGATGATTCTACGAAAAATAAATCACACAGAAAAAGAAACATCATAAGATATGACTAATACACGGAATGTAAACTTGGCTACACATGAACTGAATTACAAAACAGAAAAGGGTCTCAAATTCAGACAACCAACTTATGCTTGCTTATGCGGAAAGGTGAGTTGGGGTGCTGCATAAAACCAGAGATTGAAATTTGCACACATACTGTTCCATAAGCCAAATATATAATAGACAAAACCTACTCCTTGCTCAACGAAACGGACTCAAAGCCTGGGAATATACCTGACAAGTAAGAATGTTAAAACCCATGGATTTATATGTCTCCACAAGGAAATCAAGCATGTGTACAGCGGCATAAACGCAGCAGTGAAAATCCGATAAATCCCATTATCAAAATAAATTTCAAAAACAAAACACAATGACAGTGAAATAGAGAGCAATTATTAAATAATTCATTCAGGGCTTGTGATGCAACCTGGATTTACCACATCTACACCCAGAGCTGGGTGAGACATAAGGCTGGGCACTTCAAGCTGATAGCATTGGTGAGGTTCGCTGAGCAAACGCAGACCCTTTGAAGTCATACTGCATGGTACTCATTCCATGGGTCCCAACTCTCCAGGTTTAAGGTATTCTTCCTTCAGCTAAAACATGCATGGGAAACCCAGAGTATGGTCCACCGTGTGATTGGGAAACGTTTCCAAATGCATCTCAGTTTTCGAACCCTGGTACTCGGGTTCACCATTCCAGACGCTTTACTAAAACTCTACCCACTTGGAGAGTCAGTGCCTTTAACCTCCTGTTTGGCACAGTTTGCAATTTCTGCGCAAGATGAACAGGAATAGGGAGAACCAATGAGAGACTACCTGTAGGTGTCTGCACGGGCAAATGGAATGCTCATTTCCCACCAGGAAGAGGAATTAACCAAAGGCTCAGCGTGCCATGCCGGAAACAGATTAGGGCCTGAAACAATCCTGCGGTTTTGCGGCCAGTTCACATGAAAGCGAGTTGAGGAAAGGAGTTCTGGGGCACTGTAATTCACAAACCTGCAGAGTTATGAATGACAGCTATCGTCCAAAAATGTATTGAAGTAATTCTTCGAAGAGGACTTGAAAGCGGGGAAGAATTTCAGGAAAACGATTTCAGGGGGTAGACTGGAATTGCACTTAAAGCATAGGAAAAGAGGCAGAATGTCGACCATGATGCACTTGGCCAAAAAGGGCTTATGCGTTTTTTCCTGAATATATTCAGGAAAAAACGCATACGCCCTTTTTGGCCAACCAAGCATGCGTGTAAAGGAAATCTGCACTACAATGGAGTCTCACTGCCCCCCGGTCAAAAGGGCCATCTGAAAAAAGTGTAAAATCCAGAAAGGCAGGACAGGTCATGGAGAACAGGGAGCCTTGTTATGCTGCTGGGCAGGATGTCAATTGCCAACAGCCACTCTGGAGAAGTGTATGGTGTTTCCTGAAACACGTAGGAAACAAAGCAACACAGCCTATGGCACTTCCACTTATGGTCCTATAGCTTAGGGAAATTAAAATCAAAAACACACAGCCACCCCAAAGTTTGGGACTGCTGCGTTTACAGGAACCTCGTCTACGGTACAAGTTAAATATCCGAGAAAGCAAAAAATGGATAAAGAAGTTGTGGTACGCACGTACAATGGAATATCACTCAGCAATGAAATCTCCGTCATCAGGCCCGTAGCGGCATAATGAGTGGATCCAAGTACGATGATTCTACGGGAAATAAGTCACACAGAATAAGAAACATCATAAGATATCACTAATACACGGAATGTAAACTTGACTACACATGAACTGAATTACAAAACAGAACAGGGTCTCAAATTTAGAAAACCAACTTATGCTTGCTTATGGGGAAAGGTGAATTTGGGTGCTGTATAAAACCAGAGATTGAAATTAGCACAGATACCATTCCATAAGCCAAATATATAATAGACAAGACCTACTCCTTGCTCAGCGAAATGGACTCAACAGCACATATTCAACGCCTGGGAACATACCTGACAAGTAAGAATCTTGAAACCCATGGATTTATATGTCTCCATAAGGAAATCAAGCATGTGTACAGCGGCCTAAACGCAGCAGTGAAAATCAGATAAATCCCATTATCAAGATAAATTTCGAAAACAAAACACAATGAGAGATAAATAGAGAGCAATTCTTAAATAATTCATTCAGGCCTTGTGATGCAACCTGGATATACCACATCTACACGCAGAGCTGTGTGAGACATAAGGCTGGACACTTCAGGCGGATAGCATTGGTGAGGTTCGGTGAGCAAACGCAGACCCTTTGAAGTCATACTGCCTGGTACCCATTCCATGGGTCCCAACTTTCCAGGTTTAAGGGATTCTTCCTTCAGCTAAATCATGCATGGGAAACCCAGAGTATGGTCCACCGTGTGATTGGGAAACGTTTTCAAATGCATCTCAGTTTTCGAAACCTGGTACTCGGGTTCACCATTCCAGACGCTTTACTAACATTCTCCCCACTTGGAGAGTCAGTGCCTTTAACCTCCTGTTTGGCACAGTTTGCAATTTCTGCGCAATATGAACAGGAATAGGGATAACCAATGAGAGACTAGCTGTAGGTGTCTGCACGGGCGAATGGAAAGCTCATTTCCCACCAGGAAGAGGAATTAACCAAAGGCTCAGCATGACCTGCCGGAAACAGATTAGGGCCTGAAGAAATCCTGTGGTTTTTCAGCCAGCTCACGAGAAAGCGAGTTGAGGAAAGGAACTCAGGGGCACTGTAATTCACAAACCTGCAGAGTTATGAATGACAGCTATCGTCCAAAAATGTACTGAAGTAAGTCTTCGAAGAGGACTTGAAAGTGGGGCAGAATTTCAGGAAAACGATTTCAGGGGGTAGACTGGAATTGCACTTAAAGCATAGGAAAAGAGGCAGAATGTCGACAATGATGCACTTGGCCAAAAAGGGCGTATGCGTTTTTTCCTGAATATATTCAGGAAAAAACGCATACGCCCTTTTTGGCCAACCAAGCAGGCGTGTAAAGGAAATCTGCACTACAATGTAGTCTCACTGCCCCCCGGTCAAAAGGGCCATCTGAAAAAAGTGTAAAATCCAGAAAGGCAGGACAGGTCATGGAGAACAGGGAGCCTTGTTATGCTGATGGGCGGGATGTAAATTGCCAACAGCCACTCTGGAGAAGTGTATAGTGTTTCCTGAAACACATAGGAAACAAAGCAACACAGCCTATGGCACTTCCACTTATGGTCCTATAGCTTATGGAAATTAAAATCAAAAACACACAGCCACCCCAATGTTTGGGACGTCTCTGTTTACAAGAACCTCGTCTACGGTTCAAGTTAAATATCCGAGAAAGCAAAAAATGGATAAAGAAGTTGTGGTATGCACGTACAATGGAATATCACTCAGCAATGAAATCTACGTCATCAGCCCCGTATAGGCATAATGAGTGGGTTCAGGTACGATGATTCTACGAGAAATAAGTCACACAGAAAGAGGAATATCATAAGCTATCACTAATACACGGAATGTAAATTTGACTACACATGAACTGAATTACAAAACAGAACATGGTATCAAATTTAGAAAACCATCTTATGTTTGCTTATGGGGAAAGGTGAGTTGGGGTGCTGCATAAAACCAGAGATTGAAATTAGCACAGATACCTTTCCATAAGCCAAATATATAATAGACAAGACCTACTCCTTGCTCAACGAAATGGACTCAACACTCCATATTCAACGCCTGGGAATATACCTGACAAGTAAGTATCTTAAAACCCATGGATTTATATGTCTCCACAAGGAAATCAAGCGTGTGTACAGCGGCATAAACACAGCAGTGAATATCCGATAAATCCAATTATCAAAATAAATTTCAAAAACAAAACACAATGACAGTGAAATAGAGAGCAATTCTTAAATAATTCATTCAGGGCTTGTGATGAAACCTGGATTTACCACATCTACACCCAGAGTGGGGTGAGACATAAGGCTGGACACTTCGGGCTGATAGCTTTTGTGAGGTTCGGTGAGCAAACGCAGACCCTTTGAAGTCATACTGCATGGTACCCATTCCATGGGTCCCAACTCTCCAGGTTTAAGGGAATCTTCCTTCAGCTAAAACATGCATGGGAAACCCAGAGTATGGTCCACCGTGTGATTGGGAAATGTTTTCAAATGCTTCTCAGTTTTCGGACGCTGGTACTCGGGTTCACCATTCCAGACGCTTTACTAACACTCTCCCCACTTGGAGAGTCAGTGCCTTTAAACTCCTGTTTGGCACAGTTTGCAATTTCTGCACAAGATGAACAGGAATAGGGAGAACCAATGAGAGACTAGCTCTAGGTGTCTGCACGGGCAAATGGAACGCTCATTTCCCACCAGGAAGACGAATTAAGCAAAGGCTCAGCGTGCCCTGCCGGAAACAGATTAGGGCCTGAAGAAATCCTGCGGTTTTGCAGCCAGCTCACAAGAAAGGGAGTTGAAGAAAGGAGCTCAGGGTCACTGAAATTCACAAACCTGCAGAGTTATGAATGACAGCTATCGTCCAAAATTGTATTGAAGTAAGTCTTCGAAGAGGACTTGAAAGCGGGGCAGAATTTCTGGAAAACGATTTCAGGGGGTAGACTGGAATTGCACTTAAAGTATAGGAAGTGAGGCAGAATGTCGACAATGATGCACTTGGCCAAAAAGGCCGTATGTGTTTTTTCCTGAATATAGTCAGGAAAAAACGCATACGCACTTTTTGGTCAACCAAGCAAGTGTGTAAAGGAAATCTGCACTACAATGAAGTTTCACTGCCCCCCGGTCAAAAGGGCCATCTGAAAAAAGTGTAAAATCCAGAAAGGCAGGACAGGTCATGGAGAACAGGGAGCCTTGTTATGCTGATGGGCAGGATGTAAATTGCCAACAGCCACTCTGGAGAAGTGTATGGTGTTTCCTGAAACACGTAGGAGACAAAACAACACAGCCTATGGCACTTCCACTTATGGATCTGTAGCTTAGGGAAATTAAAATCAAAAACACACAGCCACCCCAAAGTTTGGGACGGCTCCGTTTACAGGAACCTCGTCTACGGTACAAGTTAAATATCCAAGAAAGCAAAAAATGGATAAAGAAGTTGTGGTACGCACGTACAATGGAATATCACTCAGCAATGAAATCTCCGTCATCAGGCCCGTAGCGGCATAATGAGTGGATCCAAGTACGATGATGCTACGGGAAATAAGTCACACAGAATAAGAAACATCATAAGATATCACTAATACACGGAATGTAAACTGACTACACATGAACTGAATTACAAAACAGAACAGGGTCTCAAATTTAGAAAACCAACTTATGCTTGCTTATGGGGAAAGGTGATATTGGGTGCTGTATAAAACCAGAGATTGAAATTAGCACAGATACCATTCCATAAGCCAAATATATAATAGACAAGACCTACTCCTTGCTCAGCGAAATGGACTCAACAGCCCATATTCAACGCCTGGGAACATACCTGACAAGTAAGAATCTTAAAACCCATGGATTTATATGTCTCCATAAGGAAATCAAGCATGTGTACAGCGGCCTAAACGCAGCAGTGAAAATCAGATAAGTCCCATTATCAAGATAAATTTCGAAAACAAAACACAATGAGAGTGAAATAGAGAGCAATTCTTAAATAATTCATTCAGGGCTTGTGATGCAACCTGGATTTACCACATCTACACCGAGAGCTGTGTGAGACATAAGGCTGGACACTTCAGGCTGATAGCATTGGTGAGGTTCGGTGAGCAAACACACACCCTTAAAAGTCATACTGCCTGGTACCCATTCCATGGGTCCCAACTTTCCAGGTTTAAGGGATTCGTCCTTCAGCTAAATCATGCATGGGAAACCCAGAGTATGGTCCACCGTGTGATTGGGAAACGTTTTCAAATGCATCTCAGTTTTCGAACCCTGGTACTCGGGTTCACCATTCCAGACGCTTTACTAACATTCTCCCCACTTGGAGAGTCAGTGCCTTTAACCTCCTGTTTGGCACAGTTTGCAATTTCTGCGCAAGATGAACAGGAATAGGGAGAACCAATGAGAGACTAGCTGCAGGTGTCTGCACGGGCAAATGGAACGCTCATTTCCCACCAGGAAGACGAATTAACCAAAGGCTCAGCGTGCCCTGCCGGAAACAGATTAGGGCCTGAAGCAATCCTGCGGTTTTGCAGCCAGCTCACGAGAAAGCGAGTTGAGGAAAGGAGCTCAGGGGCACTGTAATTCACAAACCTGCAGAGTTATGAATGACAGCTATCGTCCAAAAATGTACTGAAGTAAGTCTTCGAAGAGGACTTGAAAGTGGGGCAGAATTTCAGGAAAACGATTTCAGGGGGTAGACTGGAATTGCACTTAAAGCATAGGAAAAGAGGCAGAATGTCGACAATGATGCACTTGGCCAAAAAGGGCGTATGCGTTTTTTCCTGAATATATTCAGGAAAAAACGCATACGGCCTTTTTGGCCAACCAAGCAGGCGTGTAAAGGAAATCTGCACTACAATAAAGTCTCACTGCCCCCCGGTCAAAAGGGCCATCTGAAAAAAGTGTAAAATCCATAAAGGCAGGACAGGTCATGGAGAACAGGAAGCCTTGTTATGCTGATGGGCGGGATGTAAATTGCCAACAGCCACTCTGGAGAAGTGTATGGTGTTTCCTGAAACACATAGGAAACAAAGCAACACAGCCTATGGCACCTCCACTTATGGTCCTATAGGTTAGGGAAATTAAAATCAAAAACACACAGCCACCCCAATGTTTGGGACGTCTCTGTTTACAAGAACCTCGTCTACGGTAAAAGTTAAATATCCGAGAAAGCAAAAAATGGATAAAGAAGTTGGGGTATGCACGTACAATGGAATATCACTCAGCAATGAAATCTACGTCATCAGGCCCGTATAGGCATAATGAGTGGGTTCAGGTACGATGATTCTACGAGAAATAAGTCACACAGAAAGAGGAACATCATAAGCTATCACTAATACACGGAATGTAAATTTGACTACACATGAACTGAATTACAAAACAGTACATGGTATCAAATTTAGAAAACCAACTTATGTTTGCTTATGGGGAAAGGTGTGTTGGGGTGCTGCATAAAACCAGAGATTGAAATTAGCACAGATACCTTTCCATAAGCCAAATATATAATAGACAAGACCTACTCCTTGCTCAACGAAATGGACTCAACACTCCATATTCAACGCCTGGGAATATACCTGACAAGTAAGAATCTTAAAACCCATGGATTTATATGTCTCCACAAGGAAATCAAGCGTGTGTACAGCGGCATAAACGCAGCAGTGAATATCCGATAAATCCAATTATCAAAATAAATTTCAAAAACAAAACACAATGACAGTGAAATAGAGAGCAATTCTTAAATAATTCATTCAGGGCTTGTGATGAAACCTGGGTTTACCACATCTACACCCAGAGCTGGGTGAGACATAAGGCTGGACACTTCGGGCTGATAGCTTTTGTGAGGTTCGGTGAGCAAACGCAGACCCTTTGAAGTCATACTGCATGGTACCCATTCCATGGGTCCCAACTCTCCAGGTTTAAGGGAATCTTCCTTCAGCTAAAACATGCATGGGAAACCCAGAGTATGGTCCACCGTGTGATTGGGAAATGTTTTCCAATGCTTCTCAGTTTTCGGACGCTGGTACTCGGGTTCACCATTCCAGACGCTTTACTAACACTCTCCCCACTTGGAGAGTCAGTGCCTTTAAACTCCTGTTTGGCACAGTTTGCAATTTCTGCACAAGATGAACAGGAATAGGGAGAACCAATGAGAGACTAGCTCTAGGTGTCTGCACGGGCAAATGGAATGCTCATTTCCCACCAGGAAGACGAATTAAGCAAAGGCTCAGCGTGCCCTGCCGGAAACAGATTAGGGCCTGAAGAAATCCTGCGGTTTTGCAGCCAGCTCACAAGAAAGGGAGTTGAAGAAAGGAGCTCAGGGTCACTGAAATTCACAAACCTGCAGAGTTATGAATGACAGCTATCGTCCAAAATTGTATTGAAGTAAGTCTTCGAAGAGGACTTGAAAGCGGGGCAGAATTTCTGGAAAACGATTTCAGGGGGTAGACTGGAATTGCACTTAAAGTATAGGAAGTGAGGCAAAATGTCGACAATGATGCACTTGGCCAAAAAGGCCGTATGTGTTTTTTCCTGAATATAGTCAGGAAAAAACGCATACGCACTTTTTGGTCAACCAAGCAAGTGTGTAAAGGAAATCTGCACTACAATGAAGTCTCACTGCCCCCCGGTCAAAAGGGCCATCTGAAAAAAGTGTAAAATCCAGAAAGGCAGGACAGGTCATGGAGAACAGGGAGCCTTGTTATGCTGATGGGCAGGATGTAAATTGCCAACAGCCACTCTGGAGAAGTGTATGGTGTTTCCTGAAACACGTAGGAGACAAAACAACACAGCCTATGGCACTTCCACTTATGGATCTGTAGCTTAGGGAAATTAAAATCAAAAACACACAGCCACCCCAAAGTTTGGGACGGCTCCGTTTACAGGAACCTCGTCTACGGTACAAGTTAAATATCCAAGAAAGCAAAAAATGGATAAAGAAGTTGTGGTACGCACGTACAATGGAATATCACTCAGCAATGAAATCTCCGTCATCAGGCCCATAGCGGCATAATGAGTGGATCCAAGTACGATGATTCTACGGGAAATAAGTCACACAGAATAAGAAACATCATAAGATATCACTAATACACGGAATGTAAACTGACTACACATGAACTGAATTACAAAACAGAACAGGGTCTCAAATTTAGAAAACCAACTTATGCTTGCTTATGGGGAAAGGTGAATTTGGGTGCTGTATAAAACCAGAGATTGAAATTAGCACAGATACCATTCCATAAGCCAAATATATAATAGACAAGACCTACTCCTTGCTCAGCGAAATGCACTCAACAGCCCATATTCAACGCATGGGAACATACCTGACAAGTAAGAATCTTAAAACACATGGATTTATATGTCTCCATAAGGAAATCAAGCATGTGTACAGCGGCCTAAACGCAGCAGTGAAAATCAGATAAGTCCCATTATCAAGATAAATTTCGAAAACAAAACACAATGAGAGTGAAATAGAGAGCAATTCTTAAATAATTCATTCAGAGCTTGTGATGAAACCTGGATTTACCACATCTACACCCAGAGCTGGGTGAGACATAAGGCTGGACACTTCGGGCTGATAGCTTTGGTGAGGTTCGGTGAGCAAACGCAGACCCTTTGAAGTCATACTGCATGGTACCCATTCCATGGGTCCCAACTCTCCAGGTTTAAGGTTTTCTTCCTTCAGCTAAAACATGCATGGGAAACCCAGAGTATGGTCCACCGTGTGATTGGGAAACGTTTTCAAATGCATCTCAGTTTTCAAACGCTGGTACTCGGGTTCACCATTCCAGACGCTTTACTAACACTCTCCCCACTTGGAGAGTCAGTGCCTTTAAACTCCTGTTTGGCACAGTTTGCAATTTCTGCGCAAGATGAACAGGAATAGGGAGAACCAATGAGAGACTAGCTGTAGGTGTCTGCACGGGCAAATGGAACGCTCATTTCCCACCAGGAAAACAAATTAACCAAAGGCTCAGCGTGCCCTGCCGGAAACAGATTAGGGCCTGAAGCAATCCGGCGGTTTTGCAGCCAGCTCACAAGAAAGTGAGTTGAAGAAAGGAGCTCAGGGCCACTGAAATTCACAAACCTGCAGAGTTATGAATGACAGCTATCGTCCAAAAATGTATTGAAGTAAATCTTCGAAGAGGACTTGAAAGCGGGGCAGAATTTCTGGAAAACGATTTCAGGGGGTAGACTGGAATTGCACTTAAAGCATAGGAAATGAGGCAGAATGTCGACAATGATGCACTTGGCCAAAAAGGGCGTATGTGTTTTTTCCTGAATATATTCAGGAAGAAACGCATACGCACTTTTTGGACAACCAAGCAAGCGTGTAAAGGAAATCTTCACTACAATGAAGTCTCACTGCCCCCCGGTCAAAAGGGCCATCTGAAAAAAGTGTAAAATCCAGAAAGGCAGGACAGGTCATGGAGAACAGGGAGCCTTGTTTTGCTGATGGGCAGGATGTAAATTGCCAACAGCCACTCAGGAGAAGTGTATGGTGTTTCCTGAAACACGTAGGAAACAAAACAACACAGCCTATGGCACTTCCACTTATGGATCTATAGCTTAGGGAAATTAAAATCAAAAACACACAGTCACCCCAAAGTTTGGGACGGCTCCGTTTACAGGAACCTCGTCTACGGTACAAGTTAAATATCCGAGAAAGCAAAAAATGGATAAAGAAGTAGTGCTACGTACGTACAATGGAATATCACACAGCAATGAAATCTACGTCATCAGGCCCGTAGCGCCATAATGAGTGGATTCAGGTACGATGATTCTACGAGAAATAAGTCACACAGAAAAAGAAATATCATAAGATATGACTAATACACGGAATGTAAACTTGGCTACACATGAACTGAATTACAAAACAGAAAAGGGTCTCAAATTGAGACAACCAACTTATGCTTGCTTATGGGGAAAGGTGAGTTGGGGTGCTGCATAAAAACAGAGATTGAAATTAGCACAGATACCGTTCCATAAGCCAAATATATAATAGAGAAGACCTACTCCTTGCTCAGCGAAATAGACTCAACACCCCATATTCAATGCCTGGGAATATACCTGACAAGTAAGAATCTTAAAACCCATGGATTTATATGTCTCCATAAGGAAGTCAAATGTCTGTACATCGGCCTAAACGCAGCAGTGAAAATCCGATAAATCCCATTATCAAAATAAATTTCAAAAACAAAACACAATGACAGTGAAATAGAGAGCAATTCTTAAATAATTGATTCAGGGCTTGTGATGCAACCTGGATTTACCACATCTACACCCAGAGCTGGGTGAGACATAAGGCTGGGCACTTCAAGCTGATAGCATTGGTGAGGTTCGGTGAGCAAACGCAGACCCTTTGAAGTCCTACTGCATGGTACTCATTCCATGGGTCCCAACTCTCCAGGTTTAAGGGATTCTTCCTTCAGCTAAAACATGCATGGGAAACCCAGAGTATGGTCCACCGTGTGATTGGGAAACGTTTCCAAATGCATCTCAGTTTTCGAACCCTGGTACTCGGGTTCACCATTCCAGACGCTTTACTAAAACTCTCCCCACTTGGAGAGTCAGTGCTTTTAACCTCCTGTTTGGCACAGTTTGCAATTTCTGCGCAAGATGAACAGGAATAGGGAGAACCAATGAGAGACTAGCTGTAGGTGTCTGCACGGGAAAATGGAATGCACATTTCCCACCAGGAAGAGGAATTAACCAAAGGCTCAGCGTGCCATGCCGGAAACAGATTAGGGCCTGAAACAATCCTGCGGTTTTGCGGCCAGTTCACATGAAAGCGAGTTGAGGAAAGGAGTTCTGGGGCACTGTAATTCACAAACCTGCAGAGTTATGAATGACAGCTATCGTCCAAAAATGTACTGAAGTAAGTGTTCGAAGAGGACTTGAAAGTGGGGCAGAATTTCAGGAAAACGATTTCAGGGGGTAGACTGGAATTGCACTTAAAGCATAGGAAAAGAGGCAGAATGTCGACAATGATGCACTTGGCCAAAAAGGGCGTATGCGTTTTTTCCTGAATATATTCAGGAAAAAACGCATACGCACTTTTTGGCCAACCAAGCAGGCGTGTTAATGAAATCTGCACTACAATGAAGTCTCACTGCCCCCCGGTCAAAAGGGCCATCTGAAAAAAGTGTAAAATCCAGAAAGGCAGGACAGGTCATGGAGAACAGGGAGCCTTGTTATGCTGATGGGCGGGATGTAAATTGCCAACAGCCACTCTGGAGAAGTGTATGGTGTTTCCTGAAACACATAGGAAACAAAGCAACACAGCCTATGGCACTTCCACTTATGGTCCTATAGCTTATGGAAATTAAAATCAAAAACACACAGCCACCCCAATGTTTGGGACGTCTCTGTTTACAAGAACCTCGTCTACGGTTCAAGTTAAATATCCGAGAAAGCAAAAAATGGATAAAGAAGTTGTGGTATGCACGTACAATGGAATATCACTCAGCAATGAAATCTACGTCATCAGCCCCGTATAGGCATAATGAGTGGGTTCAGGTACGATGATTCTACGAGAAATAAGTCACACAGAAAGAGGAACATCATAAGCTATCACTAATACACGGAATGTAAATTTGACTACACATGAACTGAATTACAAAACAGAACATGGTATCAAATTTAGAAAACCATCTTATGTTTGCTTATGGGGAAAGGTGAGTTGGGGTGCTGCATAAAACCAGAGATTGAAATTAGCACAGATACCTTTCCATAAGCCAAATATATAATAGACAAGACCTACTCCTTGCTCAACGAAATGGACTCAACACTCCATATTCAACGCCTGGGAATATACCTGACAAGTAAGTATCTTAAAACCCATGGATTTATATGTCTCCACAAGGAAATCAAGCGTGTGTACAGCGGCATAAACACAGCAGTGAATATCCGATAAATCCAATTATCAAAATAAATTTCAAAAACAAAACACAATGACAGTGAAATAGAGAGCAATTCTTAAATAATTCATTCAGGGCTTGTGATGAAACCTGGATTTACCACATCTACACCCAGAGTGGGGTGAGACATAAGGCTGGACACTTCGGGCTGATAGCTTTTGTGAGGTTCGGTGAGCAAACGCAGACCCTTTGAAGTCATACTGCATGGTACCCATTCCATGGGTCCCAACTCTCCAGGTTTAAGGGAATCTTCCTTCAGCTAAAACATGCATGGGAAACCCAGAGTATGGTCCACCGTGTGATTGGGAAATGTTTTCAAATGCTTCTCAGTTTTCGGACGCTGGTACTCGGGTTCACCATTCCAGACGCTTTACTAACACTCTCCCCACTTGGAGAGTCAGTGCCTTTAAACTCCTGTTTGGCACAGTTTGCAATTTCTGCACAAGATGAACAGGAATAGGGAGAACCAATGAGAGACTAGCTCTAGGTGTCTGCACGGGCAAATGGAACGCTCATTTCCCACCAGGAAGACGAATTAAGCAAAGGCTCAGCGTGCCCTGCCGGAAACAGATTAGGGCCTGAAGAAATCCTGCGGTTTTGCAGCCAGCTCACAAGAAAGGGAGTTGAAGAAAGGAGCTCAGGGTCACTGAAATTCACAAACCTGCAGAGTTATGAATGACAGCTATCGTCCAAAATTGTATTGAAGTAAGTCTTCGAAGAGGACTTGAAAGCGGGGCAGAATTTCTGGAAAACGATTTCAGGGGGTAGACTGGAATTGCACTTAAAGTATAGGAAGTGAGGCAGAATGTCGACAATGATGCACTTGGCCAAAAAGGCCGTATGTGTTTTTTCCTGAATATAGTCAGGAAAAAACGCATACGCACTTTTTGGTCAACCAAGCAAGTGTGTAAAGGAAATCTGCACTACAATGAAGTTTCACTGCCCCCCGGTCAAAAGGGCCATCTGAAAAAAGTGTAAAATCCAGAAAGGCAGGACAGGTCATGGAGAACAGGGAGCCTTGTTATGCTGATGGGCAGGATGTAAATTGCCAACAGCCACTCTGGAGAAGTGTATGGTGTTTCCTGAAACACGTAGGAGACAAAACAACACAGCCTATGGCACTTCCACTTATGGATCTGTAGCTTAGGGAAATTAAAATCAAAAACACACAGCCACCCCAAAGTTTGGGACGGCTCCGTTTACAGGAACCTCGTCTACGGTACAAGTTAAATATCCAAGAAAGCAAAAAATGGATAAAGAAGTTGTGGTACGCACGTACAATGGAATATCACTCAGCAATGAAATCTCCGTCATCAGGCCCGTAGCGGCATAATGAGTGGATCCAAGTACGATGATGCTACGGGAAATAAGTCACACAGAATAAGAAACATCATAAGATATCACTAATACACGGAATGTAAACTGACTACACATGAACTGAATTACAAAACAGAACAGGGTCTCAAATTTAGAAAACCAACTTATGCTTGCTTATGGGGAAAGGTGATATTGGGTGCTGTATAAAACCAGAGATTGAAATTAGCACAGATACCATTCCATAAGCCAAATATATAATAGACAAGACCTACTCCTTGCTCAGCGAAATGGACTCAACAGCCCATATTCAACGCCTGGGAACATACCTGACAAGTAAGAATCTTAAAACCCATGGATTTATATGTCTCCATAAGGAAATCAAGCATGTGTACAGCGGCCTAAACGCAGCAGTGAAAATCAGATAAGTCCCATTATCAAGATAAATTTCGAAAACAAAACACAATGAGAGTGAAATAGAGAGCAATTCTTAAATAATTCATTCAGGGCTTGTGATGCAACCTGGATTTACCACATCTACACCGAGAGCTGTGTGAGACATAAGGCTGGACACTTCAGGCTGATAGCATTGGTGAGGTTCGGTGAGCAAACACACACCCTTAAAAGTCATACTGCCTGGTACCCATTCCATGGGTCCCAACTTTCCAGGTTTAAGGGATTCGTCCTTCAGCTAAATCATGCATGGGAAACCCAGAGTATGGTCCACCGTGTGATTGGGAAACGTTTTCAAATGCATCTCAGTTTTCGAACCCTGGTACTCGGGTTCACCATTCCAGACGCTTTACTAACATTCTCCCCACTTGGAGAGTCAGTGCCTTTAACCTCCTGTTTGGCACAGTTTGCAATTTCTGCGCAAGATGAACAGGAATAGGGAGAACCAATGAGAGACTAGCTGCAGGTGTCTGCACGGGCAAATGGAACGCTCATTTCCCACCAGGAAGACGAATTAACCAAAGGCTCAGCGTGCCCTGCCGGAAACAGATTAGGGCCTGAAGCAATCCTGCGGTTTTGCAGCCAGCTCACGAGAAAGCGAGTTGAGGAAAGGAGCTCAGGGGCACTGTAATTCACAAACCTGCAGAGTTATGAATGACAGCTATCGTCCAAAAATGTACTGAAGTAAGTCTTCGAAGAGGACTTGAAAGTGGGGCAGAATTTCAGGAAAACGATTTCAGGGGGTAGACTGGAATTGCACTTAAAGCATAGGAAAAGAGGCAGAATGTCGACAATGATGCACTTGGCCAAAAAGGGCGTATGCGTTTTTTCCTGAATATATTCAGGAAAAAACGCATACGGCCTTTTTGGCCAACCAAGCAGGCGTGTAAAGGAAATCTGCACTACAATAAAGTCTCACTGCCCCCCGGTCAAAAGGGCCATCTGAAAAAAGTGTAAAATCCATAAAGGCAGGACAGGTCATGGAGAACAGGAAGCCTTGTTATGCTGATGGGCGGGATGTAAATTGCCAACAGCCACTCTGGAGAAGTGTATGGTGTTTCCTGAAACACATAGGAAACAAAGCAACACAGCCTATGGCACCTCCACTTATGGTCCTATAGGTTAGGGAAATTAAAATCAAAAACACACAGCCACCCCAATGTTTGGGACGTCTCTGTTTACAAGAACCTCGTCTACGGTAAAAGTTAAATATCCGAGAAAGCAAAAAATGGATAAAGAAGTTGGGGTATGCACGTACAATGGAATATCACTCAGCAATGAAATCTACGTCATCAGGCCCGTATAGGCATAATGAGTGGGTTCAGGTACGATGATTCTACGAGAAATAAGTCACACAGAAAGAGGAACATCATAAGCTATCACTAATACACGGAATGTAAATTTGACTACACATGAACTGAATTACAAAACAGTACATGGTATCAAATTTAGAAAACCAACTTATGTTTGCTTATGGGGAAAGGTGTGTTGGGGTGCTGCATAAAACCAGAGATTGAAATTAGCACAGATACCTTTCCATAAGCCAAATATATAATAGACAAGACCTACTCCTTGCTCAACGAAATGGACTCAACACTCCATATTCAACGCCTGGGAATATACCTGACAAGTAAGAATCTTAAAACCCATGGATTTATATGTCTCCACAAGGAAATCAAGCGTGTGTACAGCGGCATAAACGCAGCAGTGAATATCCGATAAATCCAATTATCAAAATAAATTTCAAAAACAAAACACAATGACAGTGAAATAGAGAGCAATTCTTAAATAATTCATTCAGGGCTTGTGATGAAACCTGGGTTTACCACATCTACACCCAGAGCTGGGTGAGACATAAGGCTGGACACTTCGGGCTGATAGCTTTTGTGAGGTTCGGTGAGCAAACGCAGACCCTTTGAAGTCATACTGCATGGTACCCATTCCATGGGTCCCAACTCTCCAGGTTTAAGGGAATCTTCCTTCAGCTAAAACATGCATGGGAAACCCAGAGTATGGTCCACCGTGTGATTGGGAAATGTTTTCCAATGCTTCTCAGTTTTCGGACGCTGGTACTCGGGTTCACCATTCCAGACGCTTTACTAACACTCTCCCCACTTGGAGAGTCAGTGCCTTTAAACTCCTGTTTGGCACAGTTTGCAATTTCTGCACAAGATGAACAGGAATAGGGAGAACCAATGAGAGACTAGCTCTAGGTGTCTGCACGGGCAAATGGAATGCTCATTTCCCACCAGGAAGACGAATTAAGCAAAGGCTCAGCGTGCCCTGCCGGAAACAGATTAGGGCCTGAAGAAATCCTGCGGTTTTGCAGCCAGCTCACAAGAAAGGGAGTTGAAGAAAGGAGCTCAGGGTCACTGAAATTCACAAACCTGCAGAGTTATGAATGACAGCTATCGTCCAAAATTGTATTGAAGTAAGTCTTCGAAGAGGACTTGAAAGCGGGGCAGAATTTCTGGAAAACGATTTCAGGGGGTAGACTGGAATTGCACTTAAAGTATAGGAAGTGAGGCAAAATGTCGACAATGATGCACTTGGCCAAAAAGGCCGTATGTGTTTTTTCCTGAATATAGTCAGGAAAAAACGCATACGCACTTTTTGGTCAACCAAGCAAGTGTGTAAAGGAAATCTGCACTACAATGAAGTCTCACTGCCCCCCGGTCAAAAGGGCCATCTGAAAAAAGTGTAAAATCCAGAAAGGCAGGACAGGTCATGGAGAACAGGGAGCCTTGTTATGCTGATGGGCAGGATGTAAATTGCCAACAGCCACTCTGGAGAAGTGTATGGTGTTTCCTGAAACACGTAGGAGACAAAACAACACAGCCTATGGCACTTCCACTTATGGATCTGTAGCTTAGGGAAATTAAAATCAAAAACACACAGCCACCCCAAAGTTTGGGACGGCTCCGTTTACAGGAACCTCGTCTACGGTACAAGTTAAATATCCAAGAAAGCAAAAAATGGATAAAGAAGTTGTGGTACGCACGTACAATGGAATATCACTCAGCAATGAAATCTCCGTCATCAGGCCCATAGCGGCATAATGAGTGGATCCAAGTACGATGATTCTACGGGAAATAAGTCACACAGAATAAGAAACATCATAAGATATCACTAATACACGGAATGTAAACTGACTACACATGAACTGAATTACAAAACAGAACAGGGTCTCAAATTTAGAAAACCAACTTATGCTTGCTTATGGGGAAAGGTGAATTTGGGTGCTGTATAAAACCAGAGATTGAAATTAGCACAGATACCATTCCATAAGCCAAATATATAATAGACAAGACCTACTCCTTGCTCAGCGAAATGCACTCAACAGCCCATATTCAACGCATGGGAACATACCTGACAAGTAAGAATCTTAAAACACATGGATTTATATGTCTCCATAAGGAAATCAAGCATGTGTACAGCGGCCTAAACGCAGCAGTGAAAATCAGATAAGTCCCATTATCAAGATAAATTTCGAAAACAAAACACAATGAGAGTGAAATAGAGAGCAATTCTTAAATAATTCATTCAGAGCTTGTGATGAAACCTGGATTTACCACATCTACACCCAGAGCTGGGTGAGACATAAGGCTGGACACTTCGGGCTGATAGCTTTGGTGAGGTTCGGTGAGCAAACGCAGACCCTTTGAAGTCATACTGCATGGTACCCATTCCATGGGTCCCAACTCTCCAGGTTTAAGGTTTTCTTCCTTCAGCTAAAACATGCATGGGAAACCCAGAGTATGGTCCACCGTGTGATTGGGAAACGTTTTCAAATGCATCTCAGTTTTCAAACGCTGGTACTCGGGTTCACCATTCCAGACGCTTTACTAACACTCTCCCCACTTGGAGAGTCAGTGCCTTTAAACTCCTGTTTGGCACAGTTTGCAATTTCTGCGCAAGATGAACAGGAATAGGGAGAACCAATGAGAGACTAGCTGTAGGTGTCTGCACGGGCAAATGGAACGCTCATTTCCCACCAGGAAAACAAATTAACCAAAGGCTCAGCGTGCCCTGCCGGAAACAGATTAGGGCCTGAAGCAATCCGGCGGTTTTGCAGCCAGCTCACAAGAAAGTGAGTTGAAGAAAGGAGCTCAGGGCCACTGAAATTCACAAACCTGCAGAGTTATGAATGACAGCTATCGTCCAAAAATGTATTGAAGTAAATCTTCGAAGAGGACTTGAAAGCGGGGCAGAATTTCTGGAAAACGATTTCAGGGGGTAGACTGGAATTGCACTTAAAGCATAGGAAATGAGGCAGAATGTCGACAATGATGCACTTGGCCAAAAAGGGCGTATGTGTTTTTTCCTGAATATATTCAGGAAGAAACGCATACGCACTTTTTGGACAACCAAGCAAGCGTGTAAAGGAAATCTTCACTACAATGAAGTCTCACTGCCCCCCGGTCAAAAGGGCCATCTGAAAAAAGTGTAAAATCCAGAAAGGCAGGACAGGTCATGGAGAACAGGGAGCCTTGTTTTGCTGATGGGCAGGATGTAAATTGCCAACAGCCACTCAGGAGAAGTGTATGGTGTTTCCTGAAACACGTAGGAAACAAAACAACACAGCCTATGGCACTTCCACTTATGGATCTATAGCTTAGGGAAATTAAAATCAAAAACACACAGTCACCCCAAAGTTTGGGACGGCTCCGTTTACAGGAACCTCGTCTACGGTACAAGTTAAATATCCGAGAAAGCAAAAAATGGATAAAGAAGTAGTGCTACGTACGTACAATGGAATATCACACAGCAATGAAATCTACGTCATCAGGCCCGTAGCGCCATAATGAGTGGATTCAGGTACGATGATTCTACGAGAAATAAGTCACACAGAAAAAGAAATATCATAAGATATGACTAATACACGGAATGTAAACTTGGCTACACATGAACTGAATTACAAAACAGAAAAGGGTCTCAAATTGAGACAACCAACTTATGCTTGCTTATGGGGAAAGGTGAGTTGGGGTGCTGCATAAAAACAGAGATTGAAATTAGCACAGATACCGTTCCATAAGCCAAATATATAATAGAGAAGACCTACTCCTTGCTCAGCGAAATAGACTCAACACCCCATATTCAATGCCTGGGAATATACCTGACAAGTAAGAATCTTAAAACCCATGGATTTATATGTCTCCATAAGGAAGTCAAATGTCTGTACATCGGCCTAAACGCAGCAGTGAAAATCCGATAAATCCCATTATCAAAATAAATTTCAAAAACAAAACACAATGACAGTGAAATAGAGAGCAATTCTTAAATAATTGATTCAGGGCTTGTGATGCAACCTGGATTTACCACATCTACACCCAGAGCTGGGTGAGACATAAGGCTGGGCACTTCAAGCTGATAGCATTGGTGAGGTTCGGTGAGCAAACGCAGACCCTTTGAAGTCCTACTGCATGGTACTCATTCCATGGGTCCCAACTCTCCAGGTTTAAGGGATTCTTCCTTCAGCTAAAACATGCATGGGAAACCCAGAGTATGGTCCACCGTGTGATTGGGAAACGTTTCCAAATGCATCTCAGTTTTCGAACCCTGGTACTCGGGTTCACCATTCCAGACGCTTTACTAAAACTCTCCCCACTTGGAGAGTCAGTGCTTTTAACCTCCTGTTTGGCACAGTTTGCAATTTCTGCGCAAGATGAACAGGAATAGGGAGAACCAATGAGAGACTAGCTGTAGGTGTCTGCACGGGAAAATGGAATGCACATTTCCCACCAGGAAGAGGAATTAACCAAAGGCTCAGCGTGCCATGCCGGAAACAGATTAGGGCCTGAAACAATCCTGCGGTTTTGCGGCCAGTTCACATGAAAGCGAGTTGAGGAAAGGAGTTCTGGGGCACTGTAATTCACAAACCTGCAGAGTTATGAATGACAGCTATCGTCCAAAAATGTACTGAAGTAAGTGTT
This sequence comes from Delphinapterus leucas, assembly GCF_059928025.1. Taxonomy (NCBI): domain Eukaryota; kingdom Metazoa; phylum Chordata; class Mammalia; order Artiodactyla; family Monodontidae; genus Delphinapterus; species Delphinapterus leucas. Next base: position 5,360,815 of record NW_028322250.1, read on the forward strand.
CGAAGAGGACTTGAAAGTGGGGCAGAATTTCAGGAAAACGATTTCAGGGGGTAGACTGGAATTGCACTTAAAGCATAGGAAAAGAGGCAGAATGTCGACAATGATGCACTTGGCCAAAAAGGGCGTATGCGTTTTTTCCTGAATATATTCAGGAAAAAACGCATACGCACTTTTTGGCCAACCAAGCAGGCGTGTTAATGAAATCTGCACTACAATGAAGTCTCACTGCCCCCCGGTCAAAAGGGCCATCTGAAAAAAGTGTAAAATCCAGAAAGGCAGGACAGGTCATGGAGAACAGGGAGCCTTGTTATGCTGATGGGCGGGATGTAAATTGCCAACAGCCACTCTGGAGAAATGTATGGTGTATCCTGAAACACGTAGGAAACAAAGCATCACAGCCTATGGCACTTCCACTTATGGTCCTATAGCTTAGGGAAATTAAAATCAAAAACACACAGCCACCCCAAAGTTTGGGACGGCTCTGTTTACCAGAACCTCGTCTACGGTACAAGTTAAATATCCGAGAAAGCAAAAAATGGATAAAGAAGTTGTGGTACGCACGTACAATGGAATATCACTCAGCAATGAAATCTAGGTCATCAGGCCCGTAGCGGCATAATGAGTGGATTCAGGTAAGATGATTCTACGAGAAATAAGTCACACAGAAAAAGAAACATCATAAGATATCACTAATACACGGAATGTAAACTTGGCTACACATGAACTGAATTACAAAACAGAACAGGGTCTCAAATTTAGAAAACCAACTTATGCTTGCTTATGGGGAAAGGTGAGTTGGGGTGCTGCATAAAACCAGAGATTGAAATTAGCACAGATACCGTTCCATAAGCCAAATATATAATAGACAAGATCTACACCTTGCTCAACGAAACGGACTCAACACACCATATTCAACACCTGGGAAGATACCTGACAAGTAAGAATGTTAAAACCCATGGATTTATATGTCTCCATAAGGAAATCAAGCGTGTGTACAGCGTCCTAAACACAGCAGTGAAAATCCGATAAATCCCATTATCAAAATAAATTTAAAAACAAAACACAATGACAGTGAAATAGAGAGCAATTCTTAAATAATTCATTCAGGGCTTGTGATGCAACCTGGATTTACCACATCTACACCCAGAGCTGGGTGAGACATAAGGCTGGACACTTCGGGCTGATAGCATTGGTGAGGTTCGGTGAGCAAACGCAGACCCTTTGAAGTCATACTGCATGGTACCCATTCCATGGGTCCCAACTCTCCAGGTTTAAGGGATTCTTCCTTCAGCTAAAACATGCATGGGAAACCCAGAGTATGGTCCACCGTGTGATTGGGAAACGTTTTCAAATGCATCTCAATTTTCGAACCCTGGTACTCGGGTTCACCATTCCAGACGCTTTACTAACACTCTCCCCACTTGGAGAGTCAGTGCCTTTAACCTCCTGTTTGGCACAGTTTGCAATTTCTGCGCAAGATAAACAGAATAGGGAGAACCAATGAGAGACCAGCTGTAGCTGTCTGCACGGGCAAAAGGAATGCTCATTTCCCACCAGGAAGAGGGATTAAACAAAGGCTCAGGGTGCTCTGCCGGAAACAGATTAGGGCCTGAAGCAATCCTGCGGTTTTGCGGCCAGCTCACAAGAAAGCGAGTTGAAGAAAGGAGCTCAGGGGCACTGTAATTCACAAACCTGCAGAGTTATGAATGACAGCTATCGTCCAAAAATGTACTGAAGTAAGTCTTCGAAGAGGACTTGAAAGCGGGGCAGAATTTCAGGAACACGATTTCAGGGGATAGACTGGAATTGCACTTAAAGCATAGGAAAAGAGGCAGAATGTCGACAATGATGCACTTGGCCAAAAAGGGCGTATGCGTTTTTTCCTGAATATATTCAGGAATAAACGCATACGCACTTTTTGGCCAACCAAGCAAGCGTGTAAAAGAAATCTGCACTACAATTAAGTCTCACTGCCCCCCGGTCAAAAGGGCCATCTGAAAAAAGTGTAAAATCCAGAAAGGCAGGACAGGTCATGGAGAACAGGGAGCCTTGTTATGCTGATGGGCGGGATGTAAATTGCCAACAGCCACTCTGGAGAAATGTATGGTGTATCCTGAAACACGTAGGAAACAAAGCAACACAGCCTATGGCACATCCACTTATGGTCCTATAGCTTATGGAAATTAAAATCAAAAACACACCGCCACCCCAAAGTTTGGGACGGCTCTGTTTACAAGAACCTCGTCTACGGTACAAGTTAAATATCCGAGAAAGCAAAAAATGGATAAAGAAGTTGTGGTACGCACGTACAATGGAATATCATTCAGCAATGAAATCTACGTCATCAGACCCGTAGCGGCATAATGAGTGGATTCAGGTAAGATGATTCTACGAGAAATAAGTCACACAGAAAAAGAAACATCATAAGATATCACTAATACACTTAATGTAAACTTGGCTACACATGAACTGAATTACAAAACAGAACAGGGTCTCAAATTTAGAAAACGAACTTATGCTTGCATATGGGGAAAGGTGAGTTGGGGTGCTGCATAACACCAGAGATTGAAATTAGCACAGATACCGTTCCATGAGCCAAATATATAATAGACAAGACCTACTCCTTGCTCAACGAAATGGACTCAACACCCCATATTCAACGCATGGGAAGATACCTGACAAGTAAGAATCTTAAAAGCCATGGATTTATATGTCTCCATAAGGAAAACAAGCGTGTGTACAGCAGCCTAAACGGAACAGTGAAAATCCGATAAATCCCATTATCAAAATAAATTTCAAAAACAAAACACAATGACAGTGAAATAGAGAGCAATTCTTAAATCATTCATTCAGGGCTTGTGATGCAACCTGGATTTACCACATCTACACACAGAGCTGGGTGAGACATAAGGCTGGACACTTCGGGCTGACAGCATTGGTGAGGTTTGGTGAGCAAACGCAGACCCTTTGAAGTCATAGTGCATGGTACCCATTCCATGGTTTCCAACTCTCCAGGTTTAAGGGATTCTTCCTTCAGCTAAAACATGCATGGGATACGCAGAGTATCGACCGCCATGTGATTGGAAAACGTTTTCAAATGCATCACAGTTTTCGTCCCCTGGTACTCGGGTTCACCATTCCAGATGCTTTACTAACACTCTCCCCACTTGGAGAGTCAGTGCCTTTAACCTCCTGTTTGGCACAGTTTGCAATTTCTGCGCAAGATGAACAGGAATAGGGAGAACCAATGAGAGACCAGCTGTAGGTGTCTGCACGGGCAAAAGGAATGCTCCTTTCCCACCAGGAAGAGAGATTAAACAAAGGCTCAGGGTGCTCTGCCGGAAACAGATTAGAGCCTGAAGCAATCTTGCGGTTTTGCGGCGAGCTCACAGGAAAGCGAGTTGAAGAAAGGAGCTCAGGGGCACTGTAATTCAGAAACCTGCAGAGTTATGAATGACAGCTATCGTCCAAAAATGTACTGAAGTAAGTCTTCGAAGAGGACTTGAAAGCAGGGCAGAATTTCAGGAAAACGATTTCAGGGGGTAGACTGGAATTGCACTTAAAGCATAGGAAAAGAGGCAGAATGTTGACAATGATGCACTTGGCCAAAAAGGGCGTATGCGTTTTTTCCTGAATACATTCAGGAAAAAACGCATACGCCCTTTTTGGCCAACCAAGCAAGCGTGTAAAGGAAATCTGCACTACAATGAAGTCTCACTGCCCCCCGGTTAAAAGGGCCATCGGAAAAAAGTGTAAAATCCAGAAAGGCAGGACAGGCCATGGAGAACAGCGAGCCTTGTTATGCTGATGGACGGATTTAAATTGCCAACAGCCACTCTGGAAAAGTGTATGGTGTTTCCTGAAACACGTAGGAAACAAAGCAACACAGCCTATGGCACTTCCACTTATGGTCCTATAGCTTAGGGAAATTAAAATCAAAAACACACAGCCACCCCAAAGTTTGGGATGGCTCTGTTTACAAGAACCTCATCTATGGTAGAAGTTAAATATCCGAGAAAGCATAAAATGGATAAAGAAGTTGTGGTACGCACGTACAATGGAATATCACTCAGCAATGAAATCTACGTCATCAGGAACGTAGCGGCATAATGTGTGGATTCAGGTACGATGATTCTATGAGAAATAAGTCAGACAGAAAAAGAAATATCATAAGTTATCACTAATACACGGAATGTAAACTTGGCTACCCATGAACTGAATTACAAAACAGAAAAGGGTCTCAAATTTAGCAAACCAACTTATGCTTGCTTATGGGGAAAGGTCAGTTGGGATGCTGCATAAAACCAGAGATTGAAATTAGCACAGATACCGTTCCATAAGCCAAATATATAATAGACAAAACCTACTCCTTGCTCAACGAAATGGACTCAACACCCTATATTCGACGCCTGGGAAGATACCTGACAAGTAAGAATCTTAAAACCCATGGATTTATATGTCTCCATAAGGAAATCAAGCGTGTGTACAGTGGCCTAAAAGCAGCAGTGAAAATCCGATAAATCCCATTATCAAAATGAATTTCAAAAACAAAACACAATGAGAGTGAAATAGAGAGCAATGTTTAAATAATTCATTCAGGGCTTGTGATGCAACCTGGATTTACCACATCTACACCCAGAGCTGGATGAGACATAAGTCTGGACACTTCGGGCTGATAGCATTGGTGAGGTTCGGTGAGCAAACGCAGACCCTTTGAAGTCATACTGCATGGTACCCATTCCATGGTTCCCAACTCTCCAGGTTTAAGGGATTCTTCCTTCAGCTAAAACATGCATGGGATACGCAGAGTATCGACCGCCATGTGATTGGGAAACGTTTTCAAATGCATCACAGTTTTCGTCCCCTGGTACTCGGGTTCATCATTCCAGATGCGTTACTAACACTCTCCCCACTTGGAGAGTCAGTGCCTTTAACCTCCTGTTTGGCACAGTTTGCAATTTCTGCGCAAGATGAACAGGAATAGGGAGAACCAATGAGAGACCAGCTGTAGGTGTCTGCACGGGCAAATGGAACGCTCATTTCGCACCAGGAAGAGGAATTAACCAAAGGCTCAGCGTGCCCTGCCGGAAAGAGATTAGGGCCTGAAGCAATCCTGCGGTTTTGCGGCGAGCTCACAGGAAAGCGAGTTGAAGAAAGGAGCTCAGGGGCACTGTAATTCACAAACCTGCAGAGTTATGAATGACAGCTATCGTCCAAAAATGTACAGAAGTAAGTCTTCGAAGAGGACTGGAAAGTGGAGCACAATTTCAGGAAAACGATTTCACGGGGTAGACTGGAATTGCACTTAAAGCATAGGATAAGAGGCAGAATGTCGACAATGATGCACTTGGCCAAAAAGGGCGTATGCGTTTTTTCCTGAATATATTCAGGAAAAAACGCATACGCCCTTTTTGGCCAACCAAGCAAGCATGTAAAGGAAATCTGCACTACAATGAAGTCTCACTGCCCCCCGGTCAAAGGGGCCATCTGAAAAAAGTGTAAAATCCAGAAAGGCAGGACAGGTCATGGCGAACAGGGAGCCTTGTTATGTTGATGGGCGGGATGTAAATTGCCAACAACCACTCTGGAGAAGTGTATGGTGTTTCCTGAAACACGTAGGAAACAAAGCAACACAGCCTATGGCACTTCCACTTATGGTCCTATAGCTTAGGGAAATTAAAATCAAAAACACACAGCTACCCCAAAGTTTGGGACGGCTCTGTTTACAACAACCTCGTCTACGGTACAAGTTATCTATCCCAGAAAGCAAAAAATGCATAAAGATGTTGTGGTACGCACGTACAATGGAATATCACTCAGCAATGAAATCTACGTCATCAGGCCCGTAGCGGCATAATGAGTGGATTCAGGTACGATGATTCTACGAGAAAAAGTCACACAGAAAAAGAAATATCATAAGATATCACTAATACACGGAATGTAAACTTGGCTACACATGAACTGAATTACAAAACAGAACAGGGTCTCAAATTTAGAAAACCAACTTATGCTTGCTTATGGGGAAAGGTGAGTTGGGGTGCTGCATAAAACCAGAGATTGAAATTAGCACAGATATCGTTCCATAAGCCAAATATATAATAGACAAGTTCTTCTCCTTGCTCAACTAAATGGACTCAACACCCCATATTCAACGCCTGGGAAGATACCTGACAAGTAAGAATCTTAAAACCCATGGATTTATATGTCTCCATAAGGAAATCAAGCGTGTGTACAGCGGCCTAAACGCAGCAGTGAACATCCGATAAATCCCATTATCAAAATGAATTTCAAAAACAAAACACAATGACAGTGAAATAGAGAGCAATTCTTAAATAATTCATTCAGGGCTTGTGATGAAACCTGGATTTACCACATCTACATCCAGAGGTGGGTGAGACATAAGGCTGGACACTTCGGGCTGATAGCATTGGTGAGGTTCGGTGAGCAAACGCAGACCCTTTGAAGTCATACTGCATGGTACCCATTCCATGGGTCCCAACTCTCCAGGTTTAAGGGATTCTTCCTTCAGCTAAATCATACATGGGAAACCCACAGTACAGTGCACTGTGTGACCGGGAAACCTTTTCAAATGCATCTCAGTTTTCGTCCCCTGGTACTCGGGTTCACCATTCCAGACGCTTTACTAACACTCTCCCCACTTGGAGAGTCAGTGCCATTAGCCTCCTGTTTGGCACAGTTTGCAATTTCTGCGCAAGATGTACAGGAATAGGGAGAACCAATGAGAGACTAGCTGTAGGTCCCTGCACGGGCAAAAGGAACGCTCATTTCCGACCAGGAAGAGGAATTAAAAAAGGCTCAGCATGCCCTGCCGGAAAGAGATCATGGCCTGAAGTAATCCTGCGGTTTTGCGGCCAGCTCACAAGAAAGCGAGTTGAAGACATGAGCTCAGGGGCACTATAATTCACAAAACTGCAGAGTTATGAATGACAGCTATCGTTCAAAAATGTATTGAAGTAAGTCTTCGAAGAGGACTTGAAAGCGGGGCAGAATTTCAGGAAAACGATTTAAGGGGGTAGACTGGAATTATACTAAAAGCATAGGAAAAGAGGCAGAATGTCGACAACGATGCACTTGGCCAAAAAGGGCGTATGCGTTTTTTCCTGAATATATTCAGGAAAAAACGCATACGCCCTTTTTGGCCAACCAAGCAAGCGTGTAAAGGAAATCTGCACTACAATGAAGTCTCACTGCCCCCCCGGTCAAAAGGGCCATCTGAAAAAAGTGTAAAATCCAGAAAGGCAGGACAGGTCATGGAGAACAGGGAGCCTTGTCATGCTGATGGGTGGGATGTAAATTGCCAACAACCACTCTGGATAAGTGTATGGTGTTTCCAGAAACACGTAGGAAACAAAGCAACACAGCCTATGGCACTTCCACTTATGGTCCTATAGCTTAGGGAAATTAAAATCAAAAACACACAGCCACCCCAGAATTTGGGATGGCTCTGTTTACAAGAACCTCGTGTACGGTACAAGTAAAATATCCCAGAAAGTAAAAAATGGATAAAGAAGTTGTGGTACGCACGTACAATGGAATATCACTCAGCAATGAAATCTACGTCATCAGGCCCGTAGAGGCATAATGAGTGGATTCAGGTATGATGATTCTACGGGAAATAAGGCACACAGAAAAAGAAACATCATAAGATATCACTAATACACGGAATGTAAACTTGGCTACCCATGAACTGAATTACAAAACAGAACAGGGTCTCAAATTTAGAAAACCAACTTATGCTTGCTTATGGGGAAAGGTGAGTTGGGGTGCTGCATAAAACCAGAGATTGAAATTAGCACAGATACCGTTCCATAAGCCAAATATATAATAGACAAGCACTACTCCTTGCTAACGAAATGGACTCATCACCCCATATTCAACGCCTGGCAAGATACCTGACAAGTAAGAATCTTAAAACCCATGGATTTATATGTCTCCATAAGGAAATCAAGCGTGTGTACAGCGGCCTAAACGCAGCAGTGAAAATCCGATAAATCCCATTATCATAATAAATTTCAAAAACAAAACAAAATGACAGTGAAATAGAGAGCAATTCTTAAATAATTCATTCAGGGCTTGTGATGCAACCTGGATTTCCCACATCTACACCCAGAGCTGGGTGAGACATAAGGCTGGACACTGCGGGCTGATAGCATTGGTGAGGTTCGGTGAGCAAACGCAGACCCTTTGAAGTCATACTGCATGGTACCCATTCCATGGGTCCCAAATCTCCAGGTTTAAGGGATTCTTCCTTCAGCTAAAACATGCATGGGAAACCCAGACTATCGTCCGCCGTGTGATTGGGAAACGTTTTCAAATGCATCTCAGTTTCCTTCCCCTGGTACTCGGGTTCACCATTCCAGACGCTTTACTAACACTCTCCCCACTTGGAGAGTCAGTGCCTTTAACCTCCTGTTTGGCACAGTTTGCAATTTCTGCGCAAGATGAACAGGCATAGGGAGAAGCAATGAGAGACTAGCTGTTGGTGTCTGCACGGGCAAATTGAACGATCATTTCCCACCAGGAAGAGGAATTAACGAAAGGCTCAGCGTGCCCGGCCGGAAACATATTAGGGCCTGAAGCAATCCTGCGATTTTGCGGCCAGCTCACAAGAAAAGGAGTTGAAGAAAGGAGCTCAGGAGCACTGTAATTCACAAACCTGCAGAGTTATGAATGACAGCTATCGTCCAAAAATCTACTGAAGTAAGTCTTCAAAGAGGACTTGAAAACGGGGCAGAATTTCAGGAAAACGATTTCAGGGGGTAGACTGGAATTGCACTTAAAGCATAGGAAAAGAGGCAGAATGTCGACAATGATGCACTTGGCCAAAAAGGGCGTAAGCATTTTTTCCTGAATATATTCAGGAAAAAACGCATATGCACTTTTTGGCCAACCAAGCAAGCATGTAAAGAAATCTGCACTACAATGAAGTCTCACTGCTCCCCGGTCAAAAGGGCCATCTGAAAAAAGTGAAAAAACCAGAAAAGCTGGACAAGTCATGGAGAACAGGGAGCCTTGTTATGCTGATGGGCGGGATGTAAATTGCCAAAAGCCACTCTGGAGTAGTGTATGGTGTATCCTGAAACACGTAGGAAACAAAGCAACACAGCCTATGGCACTTCCACTTATGGTCCTATAGCTTAGGGAAATTAAAATCAAAAAGACACAGCCACCCCAAATTACGGGACGGCTCTGTGTACAAGAACCTCGTCTACGGTACAAGTTAAATATCCGAGAAAGCAAAAAATGGATAAAGAAGTTGTGGTACGCACGTACAATGGAATATCACTCAGCAATGAAATCTACGTCATCAGGCCCGTAGCGGCATAATGAGTGGATTCAGGTACGATGATTCTACGAGAAATAAGTCACACAGAAAAAGAAACAACATAAGATATAACTAATACACCGAATGTCAACTTGGCTACACATGAATTGAATTACAAAACAGAACAGGGTCTCAAATTTAGAAAACCAACTTATGCTTGCTTATGGGGAAAGGTGAGTTGGGGTGCTGCATAAAACCAGAGATTGAAATTAGCACAGATACCGTTCCATAAGCCAAATATATAATAGACAAGCACTACCCCTTGCTCAACGAAATGGACTCAACACCCCATATTCAACGCCTGGCAAGATACCTGACAAGTAAGAATCTTAAAACCCATGGATTTATATGTCTCCATAAGGAAATCAAGCGTGTGTACAGCGGCATAAACGCAGCAGTGAAAATCCGATAAATCCCATTATTAAAATAAATTTCAAAAACAAAACACAATGACAGTGAAATAGAGAGCAATTCTTAAATAATTCATTCAGGGCTTGTGATGCAACCTGGATTTACCACATCTACACCCAGAGCTGGATGAGACATAAGGCTGGACACTTCGGGCTGATAGCATTGGTGAGGTTCGGTGAGCAAACGCAGACCCTTTGAAGTCATACTGCATGGTACCCATTCCATGGGTCCCAACTCTCCAGGTTTAAGGGATTCTTCCTTCAGCTAAAACATGCATGGGAAACCCAGAGTATGGTCCACCGTGTGATTGGGAAACGTTTTCAAATGCATCTCAGTTTTCGTCCCCTGGTACTCGGGTTCAACATTTGAACGCTTTACTAACACTCTCCCCACTTGGAGAGTCAGTGCCATTAACCTCCTGTTTGGCACAGTTTGCAATTTCTGCGCAAGATGAACAGGAATAGGGAGAAGCAATGAGAGACTAGATGTAGGTGTCTGCACGGGCAAATGGACCGCTCATTTCCCACCAGGAAGAGGAATTAACCAAAGGCTCAGCGTGCCCTGCCAGAAACAGATTAGGGCCTGAAGCAATCCTGCGGTTTTGCGGCCAGCTCACAAGAAAGCGAGTTGAAGAAATGAGCTCAGGGGCACTGTAATTCACAAACCTGCAGAGTTATGAATGACAGCTATCGTCCAAAAATGTATTGAAGTAAGTCTTCGAAGAGGACTTGAAAGCGGGGCAGAATTTCAGGAAAACGATTTCAGGGGGTAGACTGGAATTGTACTAAAAGCATAGGAAAAGAGGCAGAATGTCGACAATGATGCACTTGGCCAAAAAGGGCGTATGCGTTTTTTCCTGAATATATTCAGGAAAAAACGCATACGCCCTTTTTGGCCAACCAAGCAAGCGTGTAATGGAAATCTGCTCTACAATGAAGTCTCACTGCCCCCCGGTCAAAAGGGCCATCTGAAAAAAATGTAAAATCCAGAAAGTCAGGACAGGTCATGGAGAACAGGGAGCCTTGTCATGCTGATGGGCGGGATGTAAATTGGCAACAACCACTCTGGAGAAGTGTATGGTGTTTCCAGAAACATGTAGGAAACAAAGCAACACAGCCTATGGCACATCCACTTATGGTCCTATAGCTTAGGGAAATTAAAATCAAAAACACACAGCCACCCCAGAATATGGGATGGCTCTGTTTACAAGAACCTCGTGTACGGTACAAGTAAAATATCCCAGAAAGTAAAAAATGGATAAAGAAGTTGTGGTACGCACGTACAATGGAATATCACTCAGCAATGAAATCTACGTCATCAGGCCCGTAGCGGCATAATGAGTGGATTCAGGTATGATAATTCTACGGGAAATAAGTCACACAGAAAAAGAAACATCATAAGATATCACTAATACACGGAATGTAAACTTGGCTACCCATGAACTGAATTACAAAACAGAACAGGGTCTCAAATTGAGAAAACCAACTTATGCTTGCTTATGGGGAAAGGTGAGTTGGGGTGCTGCATAAAACCAGAGATTGAAATTAGCACAGATACCGTTCCATAAGCCAAATATATAATAGACAAGCACTACTCCTTGCTAACGAAATGGACTCAACACCCCATATTCAACGCCTGGCAAGATACCTGACAAGTAAGAATCTTAAAACCCATGGATTTATATGTCTCCATAAGGAAATCAAGCGTGTGTACAGCGGCCTAAACGAAGCAGTGAAAATCCGATAAATCCCATTATCAAAATAAATTTCAAAAACAAAACAAAATGACAGTGAAATAGAGAGCAATTCTTAAATAATTCATTCAGGGCTTGTGATGCAACCTGGATTTCCCACATCTACACCCAGAGCTGGGTGAGACATAAGGCTGGACACTGCGGGCTGATAGCATTGGTGAGGTTCGTTGAGCAAACGCAGACCCTTTGAAGTCATACTGCATGGTACCCATTCCATGGGTCCCAACTCTCCAGGTTTAAGGGATTCTTCCTTCAGCTAAAACATGCATGGGAAACCCAGACTATCGTCCGCCATGTGATTGGGAAACGTTTTCAAATGCATCTCAGTTTCCTTCCCCTGGTACTCGGGTTCACCATTCCAGACGCTTTACTAACACTCTCCCCACTTGGAGAGTCAGTGCCTTTAACCTCCTGTTTGGCACAGTTTGCAATTTCTGCGCAAGATGAACAGGCATAGGGAGAAGCAATGAGAGACTAGCTGTTGGTGTCTGCACGGGCAAATTGAACGCTCATTTCCCACCAGGAAGAGGAATTAACCAAAGGCTCAGCGTGCCCGGCCGGAAACATATTAGGGCCTGAAGCAATCCTGCGATTTTGCGGCCAGCTCACAAGAAAAGGAGTTGAAGAAAGGAGCTCAGGGGCACTGTAATTCACAAACCTGCAGAGTTATGAATGACAGCTATCGTCCAAAAATCTACTGAAGTAAGTCTTCAAAGAGGACTTGAAAGCGGGGTAGAATTTCAGGAAAACCATTTCAGAGGGTAGACTGGAATTGCACTTAAAGCATAGGAAAAGAGGCAGAATGTCGACAATGATGGACTTGGCCTAAAAGGGCATATGCGTTTTTTCCTAAATATATTCAGGAAAAAACGCATAGGCCCTTTTTGTCCAACCAAGCAAGCGTGTAAAGAAATCTGCACTACAATGAAGTATCACTGTCCCACGATCCAAAGGGTCATCTGAAAAAAGTGTAAAATCCATAAACGCAGGACAGGTCATGGAGAACAGGGAGCCTTGTTATGCTGATGGGCGGGATGTAAATTGCCAACAGCCACTCTGGAGAAGTGTATTGTGTTTCCAGAAACACGTAGGAAACAAAGCAACACAGCCTATGGCACTTCCACTTATGGTCTTACAGCTTAGGGTAATTAAATTCAAAAACACACAGCCACGCCAATGTTTGTGATGGCTTAGTTTACAAGAACCTCGTCTACGGTACAAGTTAAATATCCGAGAAAGCAAAAAATGGATAAAGAAGTTGTGGTACGCACGTAAAATGTAATATCACTCAGCAATGAAATCTACGTCATCAGGCCCGTAGCGGCATAATGAGTGGATTCAGGTACGATGATTCTACGAGAAATAAGTCACACAGAAAAAGAAACATCATAAGATATCACTAATACACGGAATGTAAATTTGACTACCCATGAACTGAATTACGAAACAGAACAGGGTCTCAAATTTAGAAAACCAACTTATGCTTGCTTATGGGGAAAGGTGAGTTGGGGTGCTGCATAAAACCAGAGATTGAAATTAGCACAGATACCTTTCCATAAGCCAAATATATAAGAGACAAGACCTACTCCTTGCTCAACGAAATGGACTCAACACCCCATATTCAACGCCTGGGAAGATACCTGACAAGTAAGAATCTTAAAACCCATGGATTTATATGTCTCCATAAGGAAATCAAGCGTGTGTACAGCGGCCTAAACGCAGCAGTGAAAATCCGATAAATCCCATTATCAAAATAAATTTCAAAAACAAAACACAATGACAGTGAAATAGAGAGGAATTCTTAAATAATTCATTCAGGGCTTGTGATGCAATCTGGATTTACCACATCTACACCCAGAGCTGGGTGAGACATAAGGCTGGACCCTTCGGGCTGATAGCATTGTTGAGGTTCGGTGAGCACACGCAGACCCTTTGAAGTCATACTGTATTGTACCCATTCCATGGGTCCCAACTCTCCAGGTTTAAGGGATACTTCCTTCAGCTAAAACATTCATGGGAAACCCAGAGTATGGTGCACTGTGTGATTGGGAAACGTTTTCAAATGCATCTCAGTTTTCGTCCCCTGGTACTCGGGTTCATCATTCCAGACGCTTTACTAACACACTCCCCACTTGGAGAGTCAGTGCATTTAACCTCCTGTTTGGCACACTTTGCAATTTCTGTGCAAGATGAACAGGAATAGGGATAACCAATGAGAGACTAGCTGTAGGTGTCTGCATGGGCAAATGTAACACTCATTTCCCACCAGGAAGAGGAATTAAACAAAGGCTCAGCATCCCCTGCCGGAAACAGATTAGGGCCTGAAGCAATCCTGCGGTTTTGCGGCCAGCTCACAAGAAAGCGAGTTGAAGAAAGGAGCTCAGGGGCACTGTAATTCACAAACCTGCAGAGTTATGAATGACAGTTATCGTCCAAAAATGTATTGAAGTAAGTCTTCGAAGAGGAATTGAAAGCGGGGCAGAATTTCAGAAAAACGATTTCAGGGCGTAGACTGGAATTGCACTTAAAGCATAGGAAAAGAGGCAGAATGTAGACAATGATGCACTTGGCAAAAAAGGGCGGATGCATTTTTTCCAGAATATATTCAGGAAAAAACGGATAGGCCCTTTTTGTCCAACCAAGCAAGCGTGTAAAGGAAATCTGCACTACAATGAAGTCTCTCTGCCCCCCGGTCAAAAGTGCCATCTGAAAAAAGTGTAAAATCCAGAAAGGCAGGACAGGTCATGGAGAACAGGGAGCCTTGTTACGCTGATGGGCGGCATATAAATTGCCAACAGCCGCTCTGGAGAAGTGTATGGTGTTACCTGAAACACGTAGGAAACAAAACAACACAGCCTATGGCACTTCCACTTATGGTACTATAGGTTAGGGAAATTAAAATCAAAAAGACACAGCCACCCCAAATTACGGGACGGCTCTGTGTACAAGAACCTCGTCTACGGTACAAGTTAAATATCCGAGAAAGCAAAAAATGGATAAAGAAGTTGTGGTACGCACGTACAATGGAATATCACTCAGCAATGAAATCTACGTCATCAGGCCCGTAGCGGCATAATGAGTGGATTCAGGTACGATGATTCTACGAGAAATAAGTCACACAGAAAAAGAAACAACATAAGATATAACTAATACACCGAATGTCAACTTGGCTACACATGAATTGAATTACAAAACAGAACAGGGTCTCAAATTTACAAAACCAACTTATGTTTGCTTAAGGGGAAAGGTGAGTTGGGGTGCTGCATAAAACCAGAGATTGAAATTAGCACAGATACCATTCCATAAGCCAAATATATAATAGTCAAGACCTACTCCTTGCTCAACGAAATGGACGCAACACCCCATATTCAACGCCTGGGAAGATACCTGACAAGTAAGAATCTTAAAATCCATGGATTTATATGTCTCCATAAGGAAATCAAGCATGTGTACAGCGGCCTAAACGCAGCAGTGAAAATCCGATAAATCCCATTATCAAAATGAATTTCAAAAACAAAACACAATGACAGTGAAATAGAGAGCAATTCTTAAATAATTCATTCAGGGCTTGTGATGCAACCTGGATTTACCACATCTACACCCAGAGCTGGGTGAGACATAAGGCTGGACACTGCGGGCTGATAGCATTGGTGAGGTTCGGTGAGCAAACGCAGACCCTTTGAAGTCATACTGCATGGTACCCATTCCATGGGTCCCAAATTTCCAGGTTTAAGGGATTCTTCCTTCAGCTAAAACATGCATGGGAAACCCAGACTATCGTACGCCGTGTGATTGGGAAACGTTTTCAAATGCATCTCAGTTTTCGTCCCCTGGTACTCGGGTTCACCATTCCAGACGCTTTACTAACACTCTCCCCACTTGGAGAGTCAATGCCTTTAACCTCCTGTTTGGCACAGTTTGCAATTTCTGCGCAAGATGAACAGGAATAGGGAGAAGCAATGAGAGACTAGATGTAGGTGTCTGCACGGGCAAATGGACCGCTCATTTCCCACCAGGACGAGGAATTAACCAAAGGCTCAGCGTGCCCTGCCGGAAACAGATTAGGGCCTGAAGCAATCCTGCGGTTTTGCGGCCAGCTCACAAGAAAGCGAGTTGAAGAAATGAGCTCAGGGGCACTGTAATTCACAAACCTGCAGAGTTATGAATGACAGCTATCGTCCAAAAATGTATTGAAGTAAGTCTTCGAAGAGGACTTGAAAGCGGGGCAGAATTTCAGGAAAACGATTTCAGGGGGTAGACTGGAATTGTACTAAAAGCATAGGAAAAGAGGCAGAATGTCGACAATGATGCACTTGGCCAAAAAGGGCATATGCGTTTTTTCCTGAATATATTCAGGAAAAAACGCATACGCCCTTTTTGGCCAACCAAGCAAGCGTGTAATGGAAATCTGCTCTACAATGAAGTCTCACTGCCCCCCGGTCAAAAGGGCCATCTGAAAAAAATGTAAAATCCAGAAAGTCAGGACAGGTCATGGAGAACAGGGAGCCTTGTCATGCTGATGGGCGGGATGTAAATTGGCAACAACCACTCTGGAGAAGTGTATGGTGTTTCCAGAAACACGTAGGAAACAAAGCAACACAGCCTATGGCACTTCCACTTATGGTCCTATAGCTTAGGGAAATTAAAATCAAAAACACACAGCCACCCCAGAGTTTGGGACGGCTCTGTTTACAAGAACCTCGTCTATGGTACAAGTAAAATATCCGAGAAAGGAAAAAATGGATAAATAAGTTCTGGTACGGACGTACAATTGAATATCACTCAGCAATGAAATCTACGTCATCAGGCCCGTAGCGGCATAATGAGTGGATTCAGGTATGATGATTCTACGAGAAATAAGTCACACAGAAAAAGAAACATCATAAGATATCACTAATACACGGAATGTAAACTTGGCTACCCATGAACTGAATTACAAAACAGAACAGGGTCTCAAATTTAGAAAACCAACTTATGCTTGCTTATGGGGAAAGGTGAGTTGGGGTGCTGCATAAAACCAGAGATTGAAATTAGCACAGATATCTTTCCATAAGCCAAATATATAATAGACGAGACCTACTCCTTGCTCAACGAAATGGACACAACACCCCATATTCAATGCCTGGCAAGATACCTGATAAGTAAGAATCTTAAAACCTATGGATTTATATGTCTCCATAAGGAAATCAAGCGTGTGTACAGCGGCCTAAACGCAGCAGTGAAAATCCGATAAATCCCATTATCAAAATAAATTTCAAAAACAAAACAAAATGACAGTGAAATAGAGAGCAATTCTTAAATAATTCATTCAGGGCTTGTGATGCAACCTGGATTTCCCACATCTACACCCCGAGCTGGGTGAGACATAAGGCTGGACACTTCGGGCTGATAGCATTGGTGAGGTTCGGTGAGCAAACGCAGACCCTTTGAAGTCATACTGCATGGTACCCATTCCATGGGTCCCAAATTTCCAGGTTTAAGGGATTCTTCCTTCAGCTAAAACATGCATGGGAAACCCATAGTATGGTCCACCGTGTGATTGGGAAACGTTTTCAAATGCATCTCAGTTTCCGTCCCTTGGTACTCGGGTTCACCATTCCAGACGCTTTACTAACACTCTCCCCACTTGGAGAGTCAGTGCATTTAACCTCCTGTTTGGCACGCTTTGCAATTTCTGCGCAAGATGAACAGGAATAGGGAGAAGCAATGAGAGACTAGCTGTAGGTGTTTGCAAGGGCCAATTGAACGCTCATCTCCCACCAGGAAGAGGAATTATCCATAGGCTCAGCGTGCCCTGCCGGAAACAGATTAGGGCCTGAAGCAATCCTGCGGTTTTGCGGCCAGCTCACAAGAAAGCGAGTTGAAGAAAGGAGCTCAGGGGCACTGTAATTCACAAACATGCAGAGTTATGAATGACAGCTATCGTCGAAAAATGTATAGAAGTAAGTCTTCGAAGAGGACTTGAAAGCGCGGCAGAATTTCAGGAAAACGATTTCAGGGGGTAGACTGGAATTGCACTTAAAGCATAGGAAAAGAGGCAGAATGTCGACAATGATGCACTTGGCCAAAAAGGGAGTATGCGTTTTTTCCTGAATTTATTCAGGAAAAAACGCATACGCCCTTTTTGGCCAACCAAGCAAGCGTGTAAAGGAAATCTGCACTACAATGAAGTCTCACTGCCCCCCGGTCAAAAGGGCCATCGGAAAAAAGTGTAAAATCCAGAAAGGCAGGACAGGTCATGGAGAACAGGGAGCCTTGTTATGCTGATGGGCGGATTTAAATTGCCAACAGCCAGTCTGGAAAAGTGTATGGTGTTTCCTGAAACACGTAGGAAACAAAGCAACACAGCCTATGGCACTTCCACTTATGGTCCTATAGCTTAGGAAAATTAAAATCAAAAACACACAGCCACCCCAAAGTTTGGGATGGCTCTGTTTACAAGAACCTCATCTACGGTAGAAGTTAAATATCCGAGAAAGCATAAAATGGATAAAGAAGTTGTGGTACTCACGTACAATGGAATATCACTCAGCAATGAAATCTACGTCATCAGGAACGTAGCGGCATAATGTGTGGATTCAGGTACGATGATTCTATGAGAAATAAGTCAGACAGAAAAAGAAACATCATAAGTTATCACTAATACACGGAATGTAAACTTGGCTACCCATGAACTGAATTACAAAACAGAAAAGGGTCTGAAATTTAGCAAACCAACTTATGCTTGCTTATGGGGAAAGGTCAGTTGGGATGCTGCATAAAACCAGAGATTGAAATTAGCACAGATACCGTTCCATAAGCCAAATATATAATAGACAAAACCTACTCCTTGCTCAACGAAATGGACTCAACACCCTATATTCAACGCCTGGGAAGATACCTGACAAGTAAGAATCTTAAAACCCATGGATTTATATGTCTCCATAAGGAAATCAAGCGTGTGTACAGTGGCCTAAAAGCAGCAGTGAAAATCCGATAAATCCCATTATCAAAATGAATTTCAAAAACAAAACCCAATGAGAGTGAAATAGAGAGCAATGCTTAAATAATTCATTCAGGGCTTGTGATGCAACCTGGATTTCCCACATCTACACCCAGAGCTGGATGAGACATAAGGCTGGACTCTTCGGGCTGATAGCATTGGTGAGGTTCGGTGAGCAAACGCAGACCCTTTGAAGTCATACTGCATGGTACCCATTCCATGGGTCCAAACTCTCCAGGTTTAAGGGATTCTTCCTTCAGCTAAAACATGCATGGGAAACCCAGAGTATGGTCCACCGTGTGATTGGGAAACGTTTTTAAATGCATCTCAGTTTTCGTCCCCTGGTACTCGGGTTCAACATTTGAACGCTTTACTAACACTCTCCCCACTTGGAGAGTCAGTGCCATTAACCTCCTGTTTGGCACAGTTTGCAATTTCTGCGCAAGATGAACAGGAATAGGGAGAAGCAATGAGAGACTAGATGTAGGTGTCTGCACGGGCAAATGGAACGCTCATTTCCCACCAGGAAGAGGAATTAACCAAAGGCTCAGCGTGCCCTGCGGGAAACAGATTAGGGCCTGAAGCAATCCTGCGGTTTTGAGGCCAGCTCACAAGACAGCGAGTTGAAGAAATGAGCTCAGGGGCACTGTAATTCACAAACCTGCAGAGTTATGAATGACAGCTATCGTCCAAAAATGTATTGAAATAAGTCTTCGAAGAGGACTTGAAAGCGGGGCAGAATTTCAGGAAAACGATTTCAGGGGGTAGACTGGAATTGTACTGAAAGCATAGGAAAAGAGGCAGAATGTCGACAATGATGCACTTGGCCAAAAAGGGCGTATGCGTTTTTTCCTGAATATATTCAGGAAAAAACGCATACGCCCTTTTTGGCCAACCAAGCAAGCGTGTAATGGAAATCTGCTCTACAATGAAGTCTCACTGCCCCCCGGTCAAAAGGGCCATCTGAAAAAAATGTAAAATCCAGAAAGTCAGGACAGGTCATGGAGAACAGGGAGCCTTGTCATGCTGATGGGCGGGATGTAAATTGCCAACAACCACTCTGGAGAAGTGTATGGTGTTTCCAGAAACACGTAGGAAACAAAGCAACACAGCCTATGGCACTTCCACTTATGGTCCTATAGCTTAGGGAAATTAAAATCAAAAACACACAGCCACCCCAGAGTTTGGGACGGCTCTGTTTACAAGAACCTCGTCAACGGTACAAGTAAAATATCCCAGAAAGCAAAAAATGGATAAAGAAGTTGTGGTACGCACGTACAATGGAATATCACTCAGCAATGAAATCTACGTCATCAGGCCCGTAGCGGCATAATGAGTGGATTCAGGTACGATGATTCTACGAGAAATAAGTCACACAGAAAAAGAAACATCATAAGATATGACTAATACACGGAATGTAAACTTGGCTACCCATGAACTGAATTACAAAACAGAAAAGGGTCTCAAATTTAGCAAACCAACTTATGCTTGCTTATGGGGAAAGGTCAGTTGGGATGCTGCATAAAACCAGAGATTGAAATTAGCACAGATACCGTTCCATAAGTCAAATATATAATAGACAAAACCTACTCCTTGCTCAACGAAATGGACTCAACACCCTATATTCAACGCCTGGGAAGATACCTGACAAGTAAGAATCTTAAAACCCATGGAATTATATGTCTCCATAAGGAAATCAAGCGTGTGTACAGTGGCCTAAAAGCAGCAGTGAAAATCCGATAAATCCCATTATCAAAATGAATTTCAAAAACAAAACACAATGAGAGTGAAATAGAGAGCAATTCCTAAATAATTCATTCAGGGCTTGTGATGCAACCTGGATTTCCCACATCTACACCCAGAGCTGGATGAGACATAAGGCTGGACACTTCGGGCTGATAGCATTGGTGAGGTTCGGTGAGCAAACGCAGACCCTTTGAAGCCATACTGCATGGTACCCATTCCAAGGGTCCCAACTCTCCAGGTTTAAGGGATTCTTCCTTCAGCTAAAACATGCATTGGAAACCCAGACTATCATCCGCCGTGTGATTGGGAAACGTTTTCAAATGCATCTCAGTTTTCGTCCCCTGGTACTCGGGTTCACCATTCCAGACGCTTTACTAACACTCTCCCCACTTGGAGAGTCAGTGCCTTTAACCTCCTGTTTGGCACAGTTTGCAATTTCTGCGCAAGATGAACAGGCATAGGGAGAAGCAATGAGAGACTAGCTGTTGGTGTCTGCACGGGCAAATTGAACGATCATTTCCCATCAGGAAGAGGAATTTACCAAAAGCTCAGCGTGCCCGGCCAGAAACATATTAGGGCCTGAAGAAATCCTGCGATTTTGCGGCCAGCTCACAAGAAAAGGAGTTGAAGAAAGGAGCTCAGGGGCACTGTAATTCACAAACCTGCAGAGTTATGAATGACAGCTATCGTCCAAAAATGTACTGAAGTAAGTCTTCAAAGAGGACTTGAAAGCGGGG
This sequence comes from Delphinapterus leucas, assembly GCF_059928025.1. Lineage (NCBI taxonomy): Eukaryota > Metazoa > Chordata > Mammalia > Artiodactyla > Monodontidae > Delphinapterus > Delphinapterus leucas. Next base: position 5,381,790 of record NW_028322250.1, read on the forward strand.
CAGAATTTCAGGAAAACGATTTCAGGGGGTAGACTGGAATTGCACTTAATGCATAGGAAAAGTGGTAGAATGTCGACAATGATGCACTTGGCCAAAAAGGGCGTATGCGTTTTTTCCTGAATATATTCAGGAAAAAACGCATACGCCCTTTTTGGCCAACCAAGCAAGCGTGTAAAGGAAATCTGCACTACAATGAAGTCTCACTGCCCCCCGGTCAAAAGGGCCATCTGAAAAAAGTGTAAAATCCAGAAAGGCAGGACAGGTCTTGAAGAACAGGGAGCCTTGTTATGCTGATGGGCGGGATGTAAATTGCCAACAGCCACTCTGGAGAAATGTATGGTGTATCCTGAAACACGTAGGAAACAAAGCAACACAGCCTATGTCACTTCCACTTATGGTCCTATAGCTTAGGGAAATTAAAATCACAAATACACAGCCACCCCAAAGTTTGGGATGGCTCTGTTTACAAGAACCTTGTCTACGGTACAAGTAAAATATCCAAGAAAGGAAAAAATGGATAAAGAAGTTCTGGTACGCACGTACAATGGAATATCACTCAGCAATGAAATCTACGTCATCAGACCCGTAGCGGCATAATGAGTGGATTCAGGTATGATGATTCTACGAGAAATAAGTCACACAGAAAATGAAACATCATAAGATATCACTAATACACGGAATGTAAACTTGGCTACCCATGAACTGAATTACCAAACAGAACAGGGTCTCAAATTTAGAAAACCAACTTATGCTTGCTTATGGGGAGAGGTGAGTTGGGGTGCTGCATAAAACCAGAGATTGAAATTAGCACAGATACCGTTCCATAAGCCAAATATATAATAGACCAGACCTACTCCTTGCTCAACGAAATGGACTCAACACCCCATATTCAACGCCTGGCAAGATACCTGACAATTAAGAATCTTAAAACCTATGGATTTATATGTCTCCATAATGAAATCAAGCGTGTGTACAGTGGCCTAAACGCAGCAGTGAAAATCCGATAAATCCCATTATCAAAATAAATTTCAAAAACAAAACAAAATGACAGTGAAATAGAGAGCAATTCTTAAATAATTCATTCAGGGCTTGTGATGCAAGCTGAATTTCCCACATCTACACCCCGAGCTGGGTGAGACATAAGGCTGCACACTTCGGGCTGATAGCATTGGTGAGGTTCGGTGAGCAAACGCAGACCCTTTGAAGTCATACTGCATGGTACCCATTCCATGGGTCCCAAATTTCCATGTTTAAGGAATCTTCCTTCAGCTAAAACATGCATGGGAAACCCATAGTATGGTCCACCGTGTGATTGGGAAACGTTTTCAAATGCATCTCAGTTTCCGTCCCCTGGTACTCGGGTTCACCATTCCAGATGCTTTACTAACACTCTCCCCACTTGGAGAGTCAGTGCATTTAACCTCCTGTTTGGCACACTTTGCAATTACTGCGCAAGATGAACAGGAATAGGGAGAAGCAATGAGAGACTAGCTGTAGGTGTTTGCAAGGGCCAATTGAACGCTCATTTCCCACCAGGAAGAGGAATTATCCAAAGGCTCAGCGTGCCCTGCCGGAAAGAGATTAGGGCCTGAAGCAATCCTGCGGTTTTGCGGCCAGCTCACAAGAAAGCGAGTTGAAGAATGGAGCTTAGGGGCACTGTAATTCACAAACCTGCACAGTTATGAATGACAGCTATCGTCCAAAAATGTATAGAAGTAAGTATTCGAAGAGGACTTGAAAGCGGGGCAGAATTTCAGGAAAACGATTTCAGGGGGTAGACTGGAATTGCATTTAAAGCATACGAAAAGAGGCAGAATGTCGACAATGATGCACTTGGCCAAAAAGGGAGTATGCGTTTTATCCTGAATATATTCAGGAAAAAACGCATACGCCCTTTTTGGCCAACCAAGCAAGCGTGTAAAGGAAATCTGCACTACAATGAAGTCTCACTGCCCCCCGGTCAAAAGGGCCATCGGAAAAAAGTGTAAAATCCAGAAAGGCAGGACAGGTCATGGAGAACAGGGAGCCTTGTTATGCTGATGGGCGGATTTAAATTGCCAACAGCCACTCTGGAAAAGTGTATGGTGTTTCCTGAAACACGTAGGAAACAAAGCAACACAGCCTATGGCACTTCCACTTATGGTCCTATAGCTTAGGGAAATTAAAATCAAAAACACACAGCCACCCCAAAGTTTGGCATGGCTCTGTTTACAAGAACCTCATCTACGGTAGAAGTTAAATATCCGAGAATGCATAAAATGGATAAGAAGTTGTGGTACGCACGTACAATGGAATATCACTCAGCAATGAAATCTAGGTCATCAGGAACGTAGCGGCATAATGTGTGGTTTCAGGTACGATGATTCTATGAGAAATAATTCAGACAGAAAAAGAATCATCATAAGTTATCACTAATACACAGAATGTAAACTTGGCTACCCATGAACTGAATTACAAAACAGAAAAGGGTCTGAAATTTAGCAAACCAACTTATGCTTGCTTATGGGGAAAGGTCAGTTGGGATGCTGCATAAAACCAGAGATTGAAATTAGCACAGATACCGTTCCATAAGCCAAATATATAATAGACAAAACCTACTCCTTGCTCAACGAAATGGACTCAACACCCTATATTCAACGCCTGGGAAGATACCTGACAAGTAAGAATCTTAAAACCCATGCATTTATATGTCTCCATAAGGAAATCAAGCGTGTGTACAGTGGCCTAAAAGCAGCAGTGAAAATCCGATAAATCCCATTATCAAAATGAATTTCAAAAACAAAACACAATGACAGTGAAATAGAGAGCAATGCCTAAATAATTCATTCAGGGCTTGTGATGCAACCTGGATTTACCACATCTACACCCAGAGCTGGATGAGACATAAGGCTGGACACTTCAGGCTGATAGCATTGGTGAGGTTCGGTGAGCAAACGCAGACCCTTTGAAGTCATACTGCATGGTACCCATTCCAAGGGTCCCAACTCTCCAGGTTTAAGGGATTCTTCCTTCAGCTAAAACATGCATGGGAAACCCAGAGTATGGTCCACCGTGTGATTGGGAAACGTTTTCAAATGCATCTCAGTTTTCTTCCCCTGGTACTCGGGTTCAACATTTGAACGCTTTACTAACACTCTCCCCACTTGGAGAGTCAGTGCCATTAACCTCCTGTTTGGCACAGTTTGCAATTTCTGCGCAAGATGAACAGGAATAGGGAGAAGCAATGAGAGACTAGATGTAGGTGTCTGCACGGGCAAATGGAACGCTCATTTTCCACCAGGAAGAGGAATTAACCAAAGGCTCAGCGTGCCCTGCCGGAAACAGATTAGGGCCTGAAGCAATCCTGCGGGTTTGCGGCCAGCTCAGAAGAAAGCGAGTTGAAGAAATGAGCTCAGGGGCACTGTAATTCACAAACATGCAGAGTTATGAATGACAGCTATCGTCCAAAAATGTATTGAAGTAAGTCTTCGAAGAGGACTTGAAAGCGGGGCAGAATTTCAGGAAAACGATTTCAGGGGGTAGACTGGAATTGTACTAAAAGCATAGGAAAAGAGGCAGAATGTCGACAATGATGCACTTGGCCAAAAAGGGCGTATGCGTTTTTTCCTGAATATATTCAGGAAAAAATGCATACGCACTTTTTGGCCAACCAAGCAAGCGTGTAATGGAAATCTGCTCTACAATGAAGTCTCACTGCCCCCCGGTCAAAAGGGCCATCTGAAAAAAATGTAAAATCCAGAAAGTCAGGACAGGTCATGGAGAACAGGGAGCCTTGTCATGCTGATGGGCGGGATGTAAATTGGCAACAACCACTCTGGAGAAGTGTATGGTGTTTCCAGAAACACGTAGGAAACAAAGCAACACAGCCTATGGCACTTCCACTTATGGTCCTATAGCTTAGGGAAAATAAAATCAAAAACACACAGCCACCCCAGAGTTTGGGATGGCTCTGTTTACAAGAACCTCGTCTACGGTACAAGTAAAATATCCCAGAAAGCAAAAAATCGATAAAGAAGTTGTGGTACGCACGTACAATGGAATATCACTCAGCAATGAAATCTACGTCATCAGTCCCGTAGCGGCATAATGAGTGGATTCAGGTACGATGATTCTACGAGAAATAAGTCACACAGAAAAAGAAACATCATAAGATATCACTAATACACGGAATGTAAAGTTGGCTACACATGAACTGAATTACAAAACAGAACAGGGTCTCAAATTGAAAAACCAACTTATGCTTGCTTATGGGGAAAGGTGAGTTGGGGTGCTGCATAAAACCAGAGATTGAAATTAGCACAGATACCGTTCCATAAGCCAAATATATAATAGACAAGCACTACCCCTTGCTCAACGAAATGGACTCAACACCCCATATTCAACGCCTGGCAAGATACCTCACAAGTAAGAATCTTAAAACCCATGGATTTATATGTCTCCATAAGGAAATCAAGCGTGTGTACAGCGGCCTAAACGCAGCAGTGAACATCCGATAAATCCCATTATCAAAATAAATTTCAAAAACAAAACACAATGACAGTGAAATACAGAGCAATTCTTAAATAATTCATTCAGGGCTTGTGATGCAACCTGGATTTACCACATCTACACCCAGAGCTGGGTGAGACATAAGGCTGGACACTTCGGGCTGATAGCATTGGTGAGGTTCGGTGAGCAAACGCAGACCCTTTGAAGTCATACTGCATGGTACCCATTCCATGGGTCCCAACTCTCCAGGTTTAAGGGATTCTTCCTTCAGCTAAAACATGCATGGGAAACCCATAGTATGGTCAACCGTGTGATTGGGAAACGTTTTCAAATGCATCTCAGTTTTCGTACCCTGGTACTCGGGTTCACCATTCCAGACGCTTTACTAACACTCTCCCCACTTGGAGAGTCAGTGCATTTAACCTCCTGTTTGGCACACTTTGCAATTTCTGCGCAAGATTAACAGGAATAGGGAGAAGCAATGAGAGACTAGCTGTAGGTGTCTGCACGGGCAAATGTAACGCTCATTTCCCACCAGGAAGAGGAATTAACCAAAGGCTCAGCGTGCCCTGCCGGAAACAGATTAGGGCCTGAAGCAATCCTGCGGTTTTGCGGCCAGCTCACAAGAAAGCGAGTTGAAGAAAGGAGCTCAGGGACACTGTAATTCACAAACCTGCAGAGTTATGAATGACAGCTATCGTCCAAAAATGTATAGAAGTATGTCTTCGAAGAGGACTTGAAAGCGGGGCAGAATTTCAGGAAAACGATTTCAGGGGGTAGACTGGAATTGCACTTAAAGCATAGGAAAAGAGGCAGAATGTCGACAATGATGCACTTGGCCAAAAAGGGCGTATGCGTTTCTTCCTGAATATATTCAGGAAAAAACGCATATGCACTTTTTGGCCAACCAACCAAGCGTGTAAAAGAAATCTGCGCTACAATGAAGTCTCACTGCCTCCCTGTCAAAAGGGGCATCTGAAAATATTGTAAAATCCAGAAAGGCAGAAGAGGTCATGGAGAACAGAGAGCCTTGTTATGCTGATGGGCGGGATGTAAATAGCCAACAGCCACTCTGGAGAAGTGTATGGTGTTTCCTGAAACACGTAGGAAACAAAGCAACACAGCCTATGGCACTTCCACTTATGGTCCTATAGCTTAGGGAAATTAAAATCAAAAACACACAGCCACCCCAAAGTTTGGGACGGCTCTGTTTACAAGAACCTCGTCTACGGTACAAGTTAAATATCTGAGAAAGCAAAAAATGGATAAAGAATTTGTGGTACGCACGTACAATGGAATATCACTCAGCAATGAAATCTACGTCATCACGCCCGTAGCGGCATAATGAGTGGATTCAGGTACGATGATTCTACGAGAAATAAGTCACACAGGAAAAGAAACATCATAAGATATCACTAATACACGGAATGTAAAGTTGGCTACACATGAACTGAATTACAAAACAGAACAAGGTCTCAAATTTAGAAAACCAACTTATGCTTGCTTATGGGGAAAGGTGAGTTGGGGTGCTGCATAAAACCAGAGATTGAAATTAGCACAGATACCATTCCATAAGCCAAATATATAATAGACAATACCTGCTCCTTGCTCAACGAAATGGACTCAACACCGCATATTCAACGCCTGGCAAGATACTTGACAAGTAAGAATCTTAAAACCCATGGATTTATATGTCTCCATAAGGAAATCAAGCATGTGTACAGCGGCCTAAACGCAGCAGTGAACATCCGATAAATCCCATTATCAAAATAAATTTCAAAAAGAAAACACAATGACAGTGAAATAGATAGCAATTCTTAAATAATTCATTCAGGGCTTGTGATGCAACCTGGATTTACCACATCTACACCCAGAGCTGCGTGAGACATAAGGCTGGACACTTCGGGCTGATAGCATTGGTGAGGTTCGGTGAGCAAACGCAGACCCTTGGAAGTCATAATGCATGGTACCCATTCCATGGGTCCCAACTCTCCAGGTTTAAGGGATTCTTCCTTCAGCTAAAACATGCATGGGAAACCCAGACTATCGTCCGCCGTGTGATTGGGAAACGTTTTCAAATGCATCTCAGTTTTCGAACCCTGGTACTCGGGTTCACCATTCCAGAAGCTTTACTAACACTCTCCCCACTTGGAGAGTCAGTGCCTTTAACCTCCTGTTTGGCACAGTTTGCAATTTCTGCGCAAGATGAACAGGAATTGGGAGAACCAATGAGAGACTAGCTGTAGGTGTCTGCAAGGGCAAATGGAACGCTCATTTCCCACCAGGAAGAGGAATTAACCAAAGGCTCAGCATGCCCTGCCGGAAACATATTAGGGCCTGAAGCAATCCTGCGGTTTTGCAGCCTGCTCACAAGAAAGCGAGTTGAAGAAAGGAGCTCAGGGGCACTGTAATTCACAAACATGCAGAGTTATGAAATACAGACTGTCGTCCAAAAATGTATTGAAGTAAGTCGTCGAAGAGGACTTGAAAGCGGGGCAAAATTTCAGGAAAACGATTTCAGGGGGTAGACTGGAATTGCACTTAAAGCATAGGAAAAGAGGCAGAATGTCGACAATGATGCACTTGGCCAAATAGGGCATATGCGTTTTTTCTTGAATATATTCAGGATAAAACGCATACGCACTTTTTGGCCAACCAAGCAAGCCTGTAAAGGAAATCTGCACTACAATGAAGTCTCACTGCCCCCCGGTCAAAAGGGCCATCTGAAAAAAGTGTAAAATCCAGAAAGGCAGGACAGGTCATGGAGAACAGGGAGACTTGTTATGCTGATGGTCGGATTTAAATTGCCAACAGCCACTCTGGAAAAGTGTATGGTGTTTCCTGAAACACGTAGGAAACAAAGCAACACAGCCTATGGCACTTCCACTTATGGTCCTATAGCTTAGGGAAATTAAAATGGAAAACACACAGCCACCGCAAAGTTTGGGATGGCTCTGTTTACAAGAACCTCATCTACGGTAGAAGTTAAATATCCGAGAAAGCATAAAATGGATAAAGAAGTTGTGGTACGCACGTACAATGGAATATCACTCAGCAATGAAATCTACGTCATCAGGAACGTAGCGGCATAATGTGTGGATTCAGGTACGATGATTCTATGAGAAATAATTCAGACAGAAAAAGAAACATCATAAGTAATAACTAATACACAGAATGTAAACTTGGCTACCCATGAACTGAATTACAAAACAGAAAAGGGTCTCAAATTTAGCAAACCAACTTATGCTTGCTTATGGGGAAAGGTCAGTTGGGATGCTGCATAAAACCAGAGATTGAAATTAGCACAGATACCGTTCCATAAGCCAAATATATAATAGACAAACCTACTCCTTGCTCAACGAAATGGACTCAACACCCTATATTCAACGCCTGGGAAGATACCTGAGAAGTAAGAATCTTAAAACCCATGGATTTATATGTCTCCATAAGGAAATGAAGCGTGTGTACAGTGGCCTAAAAGCAGCAGTGAAAATCCGATAAATCCCATTATCAAAATGAATTTCAAAAACAAAACACAATGAGAGTGAAATAGAGAGCAATGCTTAAATAATTCATTCAGGGCTTGTGATGCAACCTGGATTTACCACATCTACACCCAGAGCTGGGTGAGACATAAGGCTGGACACTTCGGGCTGATAGCATTGGTGAGGTTCGGTGAGCAAACGCAGACCCTTTGAAGTCATACTGCATGGTACCCATTCCATGGGTCCCAAATTTCCAGGTTTAAGGGATTCTTCCTTCAGCTAAAACATGCATGGGAACCCCATAGTATGGTCCACCGTGTGATTGGGAAACGTTTTCAAATGCATCTCAGTTTCCGTCCCCTGGTACTCGGGTTCACCATTCCAGACGCTTTACTAACACACTCCCCACTTGGAGAGTCAGTGCATTTAACCTCCTGTTTGGCACACTTTGCAATTTCTGCGCAAGATGAACAGGAATAGGGAGAAGCAATGAGAGACTAGCTGTAGGTGTTTGCAAGGGCCAATTGAACGCTCCTTTCCCACCAGGAAGAGGAATTAAAAAAAGGCTCAGCATGCCCTGCCGGAAAGAGATTATGGCCTGAAGTAATCCTGCGGTTTTGCGGCCAGCTCAAAAGAAAGCGAGTTGAAGACATGAGCTCAGGGGCACTGTAATTCACAAAACTGCAGAGTTATGAATGACAGCTATCGTTCAAAAATGTATTGAAGTAAGTCTTCGAAGAGGACTTGAAAGCGGGGCAGAATTTCAGGAAAACGATTTAAGGGGGTAGACTGGAATTGTACTAAAAGCATAGGAAAAGAGGCAGAATGTCGACAACGATGCACTTGGCCAAAAAGGGCGTATGCGTTTTTTCCTGAATATATTCAGGAAAAAACGCATACGCCCTTTTTGGCCAACCAAGCAAGCGTGTAAAGGAAATCTTCACTACAATGAAGTCTCACTGCCCCCCGGTCAAAAGGGCCATCTGAAAAATGTGTAAAATCCAGAAAGGCACGACAGGTCATGGAGAACAGGGAGCCTTGTAATGCTGATGGGCGGGATGTAAATTGCCAACAGCCACTCTGGAGAAGTGTATGGTGTTTCCTGAAACACGTAGGAAACAAAGCAACACAGCCTGTGGCACTTCCAATTATGGTCCTATAGCTTAGGGAAATTAAAATCAAAAACAGACAGCCAGTTCAAAGTTTGGGACGGCTCTGTTTACAAGAACCTCGTCTACTGTACAACTTAAATATCCGAGAAAGCAAAAAATTCATAAAGAAGTTGTGGTACGCAAGTACAATGGAATATCACTCAGCAATGAAATCTACGTCATCAGGCCCGTAGCGGCATAATGAGTGGATTCAGGTATGATGATTCTACGAGAAATAAATCACACAGAAAAAGAAACCTCGTAAGATATCACTAATACACGGAATGTAAACTTGGCTACATATGAACTGAATACCAACAGAACAGGGTCTCAAATTTAGAAAACCTACTTATGCTTGCTTATGGGGAAAGGTGAGTTGGGGTGCTGCATAAAACCAGAGATTGAAATTAGCACAGATACCGTTCCATAAGCCAAATATATAATAGACAAGACCTACACCTTACTCAACGAAACGGACTCAACGCCTGGGAATATACCTGACAAGTAAGAATCTTAAAACCCATGCATTTATATGTCTCCATAAGGAAATCAAGCGTGTGAACAGCGGCCTAAACGCAACAGTGAAAATCCAATAAATCCCAATATCAAAATAAATTTCAAAACCTAAACACATTGACAGTGAAATAGAGAGCAATTCTTAAATAATTCTTTCAGGGCTTGTGATGCAACCTGGATTTACCACATCTACACCCAGAGCTGGGTGAGACATAAGGCTGGACACTTCGGGCTGATAGGATTTGTGAGGCTCGGTGAGCAAACGCAGACCCTTTGAAGTCATACTGCATGGTACCCATTCCATGGTTCCCAGCTCTCCAGGTTTAAGGGATTCTTCCTTCAGCTAAAACATGCATGGGAAACGCAGAGTATTGTCCACCGTGTGATTGGGAAACGTTTTCAAATGCATCTCAGTTTTCGAACCCTGGTACTCGGGTTCACCATTCCAGGCACTTTACTAATATTCTCCCCACTTGGAGAGTCAGTGCCTTTAACCTCCTGTTTGGCACAGTTTGCAATTTCTACGCAAGATGAACAGGAATAGGGAGAACCAATGAGAGACTAGCTGTAGGTGTCTGCACGGGCAAATGTAATGCTCATTTCCCACCAGGAAGAGGAATTAACCAAAGGCTCAGCGTGCCCTGCCGGAAACAGATTAGGGCCTGAAGGAATCCTGCGGTTTTTCGGCCAGCTCACAAGAAAGCGAGTTGAGGAAACGAGCTCAGGGGCACTGTAATTCACAAACCTGCAGAGTTATGAATGACAGCTATCGTCCAAAAATGTATTGAAGTAAGTCTTCAAAGAGGACTTGAAAGCGGGGCAGAATTTCAGGAAAACGATTTCAGGGGGTAGACTGGAATTGCACTTAAAGCATAGGAAATGAGGCAGAATGTCGAGAATGATGCACTGGCCAAAAAGGGCGTATGCGTTTTTGTCCTGAATATATTCAGGAAAAAATGCATACGCCATTTTTGGCCAAGCAAGCAAGCATGTAAATGAAATCTGCACTACAATGAAGTCTCACTGCCCCCCGGTCAAAAGGGCCATCTGAAAAAGTGTAAAATCCAGAAAGGCAGGACAGGTCATGGAGAACAGGGAGCCTTGTTATGCTGATGGGGGGGATGTAAGTTGCAAACAGCCACTCTGAAGAAGTGTATGGGGTTTCCTGAAACACGTAGGAAACAAAGCAACAGAGCCTATGGCACTTCCACTTATGGTCCTATAACTTAGGGAAATTAAAATCAAAAACACACAGCCACCCCAAAGTTTGGGACGGCTCTGTTTACAAGAACCTCGTCTACGGTACAAGTTAAATATCCCAGAATGTGAAAAATGGTTAAAGAAGTTGTGGTACGTACGTACAATGGAATATCACTCACCAATGAAATCTATGTCATCAGGCCCGTCGCGGCATATTGAGTGGATCCAGGTACGATGATTCTAAGTGAAATAAGTCACACAGAAAATGAAACATCATAAGATATCACTAATACACGGAATGTAAACTTGGCTACACATGAACTGAATTACAAAACAGAACAGGGTCTCAAATTTAGAAAACCAACTTATGCTTGTTTATGGGGAAAGATGAGGTGGGGTGCTGCATAAAACCAGAGATAGAAATTAGCACACATACCTTTCCATAAGCCAAATATGTAATACTCAAGACCTACACCTTGCTCAACGAAATGGACTAAACACACCATATTCAAGTCCTAGGATTACACATGACCAGTAAGAATCTTCAAACCCATGGATTTATATGTCTCCGTAAGAGAATCAAGTGTGTGTACAGCTGCATGAATGCAGCAGAGAAAATCCGATAAATCCCATTATCAAAATAAACTACAAAAACAAACACAATGACAGTGAAATAGAGAGCAATTCTTAAATAATTCATTCAGGGCTTGTGATGCAAGCTGGATTTCCCACATCTACACCCCGAGCTGGGTGAGACATAAGGCTGCACACTTCGGGCTGATAGCATTGGTGAGGTTCGGTGAGCAAACGCAGACCCTTTGAAGTCATACTGCATGGTACCCATTCCATGGGTCCCAAATTTCCATGTTTAAGGAATTCTTCCTTCAGCTAAAACATGCATGGGAAACCCATAGTATGGTCCACCATGTGATTGGGAAACGTTTTCAAATGCATCTCAGTTTCCGTCCCCTGGTACTCGGGTTCACCATTCCAGATGCTTTACTAACACTCTCCCCACTTGGAGAGTCAGTGCATTTAACCTCCTGTTTGGCACACTTTGCAATTACTGCGCAAGATGAACAGGAATAGGGAGAAGCAATGAGAGACTAGCTGTAGGTGTTTGCAAGGGCCAATTGAACGCTCATTTCCCACCAGGAAGAGGAATTATCCAAAGGCTCAGCGTGCCCTGCCGGAAAGAGATTAGGGCCTGAAGCAATCCTGCGGTTTTGCGGCCAGCTCACAAGAAAGCGAGTTGAAGAATGGAGCTCAGGGGCACTGTAATTCACAAACCTGCACAGTTATGAATGACAGCTATCGTCCAAAAATGTATAGAAGTAAGTCTTCGAAGAGGACTTGAAAGCGGGGCAGAATTTCAGGAAAACGATTTCAGGGGGTAGACTGGAATTGCACTTAAAGCATAGGAAAAGAGGCAGAATGTTGACAATGATGCACTTGGCCAAAAAGGGAGTATGCGTTTTTTCCTGAATATATTCAGGAAAAAACGCATACGCACTTTTTGGCCAACCAAGCAAGCGTGTAAAGGAAATCTGCACTACAATGAAGTCTCACTGCCCCCCGGTCAAAAGGGCCATCGGAAAAAAGTGTAAAATCCAGAAAGGCAGGACAGGTCATGGAGAACAGGGAGCCTTGTTATGCTGATGGGCGGATTTAAATTGCCAACAGCCACTCTGGAAAAGTGTATGGTGTTTCCTGAAACACGTAGGAAACAAAGCAACACAGCCTATGGCACTTCCACTTATGGTCCTATAGCTTAGGGAAATTAAAATCAAAAACACACAGCCACCCCAAAGTTTGGCATGGCTCTGTTTACAAGAACCTCATCTACGGTAGAAGTTAAATATCCGAGAATGCATAAAATGGATAAGAAGTTGTGGTACGCACGTACAATGGAATATCACTCAGCAATGAAATCTAGGTCATCAGGAACGTAGCGGCATAATGTGTGGTTTCAGGTACGATGATTCTATGAGAAATAATTCAGACAGAAAAAGAATCATCATAAGTTATCACTAATACACGGAATGTAAACTTGGCTACCCATGAACTGAATTACAAAACAGAAAAGGGTCTGAAATTTAGCAAACCAACTTATGCTTGCTTATGGGGAAAGGTCAGTTGGGATGCTGCATAAAACCAGAGATTGAAATTAGCACAGATACCGTTCCATAAGCCAAATATATAATAGACAAAACCTACTCCTTGCTCAACGAAATGGACTCAACACCCTATATTCAACGCCTGGGAAGATACCTGACAAGTAAGAATCTTAAAACCCATGCATTTATATGTCTCCATAAGGAAATCAAGCGTGTGTACAGTGGCCTAAAAGCAGCAGTGAAAATCCGATAAATCCCATTATCAAAATGAATTTCAAAAAGAAAACACAATGAGAGTGAAATAGAGAGCAATGCCTAAATAATTCATTCAGGGCTTGTGATGCAACCTGGATTTACCACATCTACACCCAGAGCTGGATGAGACATAAGGCTGGACACTTCAGGCTGATAGCATTGGTGAGGTTCGGTGAGCAAACGCAGACCCTTTGAAGTCATACTGCATGGTACTCATTCCAAGGGTCACAACTCTCCAGGTTTAAGGGATTCTTCCTTCAGCTAAAACATGCATGGGAAACCCAGAGTATGGTCCACCGTGTGATTGGGAAACGTTTTCAAATGCATCTCAGTTTTCTTCCCCTGGTACTCGGGTTCAACATTTGAACGCTTTACTAACACTCTCCCCACTTGGAGAGTCAGTGCCATTAACCTCCTGTTTGGCACAGTTTGCAATTTCTGCGCAAGATGAACAGGAATAGGGAGAAGCAATGAGAGACTAGATGTAGGTGTCTGCACGGGCAAATGGAACGCTCATTTCCCACCAGGAAGAGGAAATAACCAAAGGCTCAGCGTGCCCTGCCGGAAACAGATTAGGGCCTGAAGCAATCCTGCGGGTTTGCGGCCAGCTCACAAGAAAGCGAGTTGAAGAAATGAGCTCAGGGGCACTGTAATTCACAAACATGCAGAGTTATGAATGACAGCTATCGTCCAAAAATGTATTGAAGTAAGTCTTCGAAGAGGACTTGAAAGCGGGGCAGAATTTCAGGAAAACGATTTCAGGGGGTAGACTGGAATTGTACTAAAAGCATAGGAAAAGAGGCAGAATGTCGACAATGATGCACTTGGCCAAAAAGGGCGTATGCGTTTTTTCCTGAATATATTCAGGAAAAAACGCATACGCACTTTTTGGCCAACCAAGCAAGCGTGTAATGGAAATCTGCTCTACAATGAAGTCTCACTGCCCCCCGGTCAAAAGGGCCATCTGAAAAAAATGTAAAATCCAGAAAGTCAGGACAGGTCATGGAGAACAGGGAGCCTTGTCATGCTGATGGGCGGGATGTAAATTGGCAACAACCACTCTGGAGAAGTGTATGGTGTTTCCAGAAACACGTAGGAAACAAAGCAACACAGCCTATGGCACTTCCACTTATGGTCCTATAGCTTAGGGAAATTAAAATCAAAAACACACAGCCACCCCATAGTTTGGGACGGCTCTGTTTACAAGAACCTCGTCTACGGTACAAGTTAAATATCTGAGAAAGCAAAAAATAGATAAAGAATTTGTGGTACGCACGTACAATGGAATATCACTCAGCAATGAAATCTACGTCATCACTCCCGTAGCGGCATAATGAGTGGATTCAGGTACGATGATTCTACGAGAAATAAGTCACACAGGAAAAGAAACATCATAAGATATCACTAATACACGGAATGTAAAGTTGGCTACACATGAACTGAATTACAAAACAGAACAAGGTCTCAAATTTAGAAAACCAACTTATGCTTGCTTATGGGGAAAGGTGAGTTGGGGTGCTGCATAAAACCAGAGATTGAAATTAGCACAGATACCATTCCATAAGCCAAATATATAATAGACAAGACCTACTCCTTGCTCAACGAAATGGACTCAACACCGCATATTCAACGCCTGGCAAGATACTTGACAAGTAAGAATCTTAAAACCCATGGATTTATATGTCTCCATAAGGAAATCAAGCATGTGTACAGCGGCCTAAACGCAGCAGTGAACATCCGATAAATCCCATTATCAAAATAAATTTCAAAAAGAAAACACAATGACAGTGAAATAGATAGCAATTCTTAAATAATTCATTCAGGGCTTGTGATGCAACCTGGATTTACCACATCTACACCCAGAGCTGCGTGAGACATAAGGCTGGACACTTCGGGCTGATAGCATTGGTGAGGTTCGGTGAGCAAACGCAGACCCTTGGAAGTCATAATGCATGGTACCCATTCCATGGGTCCCAACTCTCCAGGTTTAAGGGATTCTTCCTTCAGCTAAAACATGCATGGGAAACCCAGACTATCGTCCGCCGTGTGATTGGGAAACGTTTTCAAATGCATCTCAGTTTTCGAACCCTGGTACTCGGGTTCACCATTCCAGAAGCTTTACTAACACTCTCCCCACTTGGAGAGTCAGTGCCTTTAACCTCCTGTTTGGCACAGTTTGCAATTTCTGCGCAAGATGAACAGGAATTGGGAGAACCAATGAGAGACTAGCTGTAGGTGTCTGCAAGGGCAAATGGAACGCTCATTTCCCACCAGGAAGAGGAATTAACCAAAGGCTCAGCATGCCCTGCCGGAAACATATTAGGGCCTGAAGCAATCCTGCGGTTTTGCGGCCAGCTCACAAGAAAGCGAGTTGAAGAAAGGAGCTCAGGGGCACTGTAATTCACAAACATGCAGAGTTATGAAATACAGACTGTCGTCCAAAAATGTATTGAAGTAAGTCGTCGAAGAGGACTTGAAAGCGGGGCAAAATTTCAGGAAAACGATTTCAGGGGGTAGACTGGAATTGCACTTAAAGCATAGGAAAAGAGGCAGAATGTCGACAATGATGCACTTGGCCAAATAGGGCATATGCGTTTTTTCTTGAATATATTCAGGATAAAACGCATACACACTTTTTGGCCAACCAAGCAAGCCTGTAAAGGAAATCTGCACTACAATGAAGTCTCACTGCCCCCCGGTCAAAAGGGCCATCTGAAAAAAGTGTAAAATCCAGAAAGGCAGGACAGGTCATGGAGAACAGGGAGACTTGTTATGCTGATGGGCGGATTTAAATTGCCAACAGCCACTCTGGAAAAGTGTATGGTGTTTCCTGAAACACGTAGGAAACAAAGCAACACAGCCTATGGCACTTCCACTTATGGTCCTATAGCTTAGGGAAATTAAAATGAAAAACACACAGCCACCGCAAAGTTTGGGATGGCTCTGTTTACAAGAACCTCATCTACGGTAGAAGTTAAATATCCGAGAAAGCATAAAAAGCATAAAGAAGTTGTGGTACGCACGTACAATGGAATATCACTCAGCAATGAAATCTACGTCATCAGGAACGTAGCGGCATAATGTGTGGATTCAGGTACGATGATTCTATGAGAAATAAGTCAGACAGAAAAAGAAACATCATAAGTTATAACTAATACACAGAATGTAAACTTGGCTACCCATGAACTGAATTACAAAACAGAAAAGGGTCTCAAATTTAGCAAACCAACTTATGCTTGCTTATGGGGAAAGGTCAGTTGGGATGCTGCATAAAACCAGAGATTGAAATTAGCACAGATACCGTTCCATAAGCCAAATATATAATAGACAAAACCTACTCCTTGCTCAACGAAATGGACTCAACACCCTATATTCAACGCCTGGGAAGATACCTGAGAAGTAAGAATCTTAAAACCCATGGATTTATATGTCTCCATAAGGAAATCA
Source organism: Delphinapterus leucas (assembly GCF_059928025.1). Classification (NCBI taxonomy): domain Eukaryota; kingdom Metazoa; phylum Chordata; class Mammalia; order Artiodactyla; family Monodontidae; genus Delphinapterus; species Delphinapterus leucas. Next base: position 5,398,449 of record NW_028322250.1, read on the forward strand.
AGCGTGTGTACAGTGGCCTAAAAGCAGCAGTGAACATCCGATAAATCCCATTATCAAAATGAATTTCAAAAACAAAACACAATGAGAGTGAAATAGAGAGCAATGCTTAAATAATTCATTCAGGGCTTGTGATGCAACCTGGATTTACCACATCTACACCCAGAGCTGGGTGAGACATAAGGCTGGACACTTCGGGCTGATAGCATTGGTGAGGTTCGGTGAGCAAACGCAGACCCTTTGAAGTCATACTGCATGGTACCCATTCCATGGGTCCCAAATTTCCAGGTTTAAGGGATTCTTCCTTCAGCTAAAACATGCATGGGAACCCCATAGTATGGTCCACCGTGTGATTGGGAAACGTTTTCAAATGCATCTCAGTTTCCGTCCCCTGGTACTCGGGTTCACCATTCCAGACGCTTTACTAACACACTCCCCACTTGGAGAGTCAGTGCATTTAACCTCCTGTTTGGCACACTTTGCAATTTCTGCGCAAGATGAACAGGAATAGGGAGAAGCAATGAGAGACTAGCTGTAGGTGTTTGCAAGGGCCAATTGAACGCTCATTTCCCACCAGGAAGAGGAATTATCCAAAGGCTCAGCGTGCCCTGCCGGAAAGAGATTAGGACCTGAAGCAATCCTGCGGTTTTGCAGCCAGGTCACAAGAAAGCGAGTTGAAGAAAGGAGCTCAGGGGCACTGTAATTCACAAACCTGCAGAGTTATGAATGACAGCTATCGTCCAAAAATGTATTGAAGTAAGTCTTCGAAGAGGACTTGAAAGCGCGGCAGAATTTCAGGAAAACGATTTCAGGGGGTAGACTGGAATTGCACTTAAAGCATAGGAAAAGAGGCAGAATGTTGACAATGATGCACTTGGCCTAAAAGGGAGTATGCGTTTTTTCCTGAATATATTCAGGAAAAAACGCATACGCCCTTTTTGGCCAACCAAGCAAGCGTGTAATGGAAATGTGCACTACAATGAAGTCTCACTGCCCCCCGGTCAAAAGGGCCATCGGAAAAAAGTGTAAAATCCAGAAAGGCAGGACAGGTCATGGAGAACAGGGAGCCTTGTTATGCTGATGGGCGGATTTAAATTGCCAACAGCCACTCTGGAAAAGTGTATGGTGTTTCCTGAAACACGTAGGAAACAAAGCAACACAGCCTATGGCACCTCCACTTATGGTCCTATAGCCTAGGGATATTAAAATCAAAAACACACAGCCACCCCAAAGTTTGGGATGGCTCTGTTTACAAGAACCTCATCTACGGTAGAAGTTAAATATCCGAGAAAGCATAAAATGGATAAAGAAGTTGTGGTACGCACGTACAATGGAATATCACTCAGCAATGAAATCTATGTCATCAGGAACGTAGCGGCATAATGTGTGGATTCAGGTACGATGATTCTATGAGAAATAATTCAGACAGAAAAAGAATCATCATAAGTTATCACTAATACACGGAATGTAAACTTGGCTACCCATGAACTGAATTACAAAACAGAAAAGGGTCTCAAATTTAGCAAACCAACTTATGCTTGCTTATGGGGAAAGGTCAGTTGGGATGCTGCATAAAACCAGAGATTGAAATTAGCACAGATACCGTTCCATAAGCCAAATATATAATAGACAAAACCTACTCCTTGCTCAACGAAATGGACTCAACACCCTATATTCAACGCCTGGGAAGATACCTGACAAGTAAGAATCTTAAAACCCATGCATTTATATGTCTCCATAAGGAAATCAAGCGTGTGTACAGTGGCCTAAAAGCAGCAGTGAAAATCCGATAAATCCCATTATCAAAATGAATTTCAAAAACAAAACACAATGAGAGTGAAATAGAGAACAATGCCTAAATAATTCATTCAGGGCTTGTGATGCAACCTGGATTTACCACATCTACACCCAGAGCTGGGTGAGACATAAGGCTGGACACTTCGGGCTGATAGCATTGGTGAGGTTCGGTGAGCAAACGCAGACCCTTTGAAGTCATACTGCATGGTACCCATTCCAAGGGTCCCAACTCTCCAGGTTTAAGGGATTCTTCCTTCAGCTAAAACATGCATGGGAAACCCAGAGTATGGTCCACCGTGTGATTGGGAAACGTTTTCAAATGCATCTCAGTTTTCGTCCCCTGGTACTCGGGTTCAACATTTGAACGCTTTACTAACACTCTCCCCACTTGGAGAGTCAGTGCCATTAACCTCCTGTTTGGCACAGTTTGCAATTTCTGCGCAAGATGAACAGGAATAGGGAGAAGCAATGAGAGACTAGATGTAGGTGTCTGCACGGGCAAATGGAACGCTCATTTCCCACCAGGAAGAGGAATTAACCAAAGGCTCAGCGTGCCCTGCCGGAAACAGATTAGGGCCTGAAGCAATCTTGCGGTTTTGCGGCCAGCTCAGAAGAAAGCGAGTTGAAGAAATGAGCTCAGGGGCACTGTAATTCACAAACCTGCAGAGTTATGAATGACAGTTATCGTCCAAAAATGTATTGAAGTAAGTCTTCGAAGAGGACTTGAAAGCGGGGCAGAATTTCAGGAAAACGATTTCAGGGGGTAGACTGGAATTGTACTAAAAGCATAGGAAAAGAGGCAGAATGTCGACAATGATGCACTTGGCCAAAAAGGGCGTATGCGTTTTTTCCTGAATATATTCAGGAAAAAACGCATACGCCCTTTTTGGCCAACCAAGCAAGCGTGTAATGGAAATCTGCTCTACAATGAAGTCTCACTGCCCCCCGGTCAAAAGGGCCATCTGAAAAAAATGTAAAATCCAGAAAGTCAGGACAGGTCATGGAGAACAGGGAGCCTTGTCATGCTGATGGGCGGGATGTAAATTGCCAACAACCACTCTGGAGAAGTGTATGGTGTTTCCAGAAACACGTAGGAAACAAAGCAACACAGCCTATGGTACTTCCACTTATGGTCCTATAGCTTAGGGAAATTAAAATCAAAAACACACAGCCACCCCAGAGTTTGGGACGGCTCTGTTTACAAGAACCTCGTCTACGGTACAAGTAAAATATCCCAGAAAGCAAAAAATGGATAAAGAAGTTGTGGTACGCACGTACAATGGAATATCACTCAGCAATGAAATCTACGTCATCACGCCCGTAGCGGCATAATGAGTGGATTCAGGTACGATGATTCTACGAGAAATAAGTCACACAGGAAAAGAAACATCATAAGATATCACTAATACACGGAATGTAAAGTTGGCTACACATGAACTGAATTACAAAACAGAACAAGGTCTCAAATTTAGAAAACCAACTTATGCTTGCTTATGGGGAAAGGTGAGTTGGGGTGCTGCATAAAACCAGAGATTGAAATTAGCACAGATACCATTCCATAAGCCAAATATATAATAGACAAGACCTACTCCTTGCTCAACGAAATGGACTCAACACCGCATATTCAACGCCTGGCAAGATACTTGACAAGTAAGAATCTTAAAACCCATGGATTTATATGTCTCCATAAGGAAATCAAGCATGTGTACAGCGGCCTAAACGCAGCAGTGAACATCCGATAAATCCCATTATCAAAATAAATTTCAAAAAGAAAACACAATGACAGTGAAATAGATAGCAATTCTTAAATAATTCATTCAGGGCTTGTGATGCAACCTGGATTTACCACATCTACACCCAGAGCTGCGTGAGACATAAGGCTGAACACTTCGGGCTGATAGCATTGGTGAGGTTCGGTGAGCAAACGCAGACCCTTTGAAGTCATACTGCATGGTACCCATTCCATGTGTCCCAACTCTCCAGGTTTAAGGGATTCTTCCTTCAGCTAAAACATGCATGGGAAACCCAGAGTATGGTCCACCGTGTGATTGGGAAACGTTTTCAAATGCATCTCAGTTTTCGTCCCCTGGTACTCGGGTTCAACATTTGAACGCTTTACTAACACTCTCCCCACTTGCAGAGTCAGTGCCATTAACCTCCTGTTTGGCACAGTTTGCAATTTCTGCGCAAGATGTACAGGAATAGGGAGAACCAATGAGAGACTAGCTGTAGGTCCCTGCACGGGCAAAAGGAACGCTCATTTCCGACCAGGAAGAGGAATTAAAAAAAGGCTCAGCATGCCCTGCCGGAAAGAGATTATGGCCTGAAGTAATCCTGCGGTTTTGCGGCCAGCTCAAAAGAAAGCGAGTTGAAGACATGAGCTCAGGGGCACTGTAATTCACAAAACTGCAGAGTTATGAATGACAGCTATCGTTCAAAAATGTATTGAAGTAAGTCTTCGAAGAGGACTTGAAAGCGGGGCAGAATTTCAGGAAAACGATTTAAGGGGGTAGACTGGAATTGTACTAAAAGCATAGGAAAAGAGGCAGAATGTCGACAACGATGCACTTGGCCAAAAAGGGCGTATGCGTTTTTTCCTGAATATATTCAGGAAAAAACGCATACGCCCTTTTTGGCCAACCAAGCAAGCGTGTAAAGGAAATCTTCACTACAATGAAGTCTCACTGCCCCCCGGTCAAAAGGGCCATCTGAAAAATGTGTAAAATCCAGAAAGGCACGACAGGTCATGGAGAACAGGGAGCCTTGTAATGCTGATGGGCGGGATGTAAATTGCCAACAGCCACTCTGGAGAAGTGTATGGTGTTTCCTGAAACACGTAGGAAACAAAGCAACACAGCCTGTGGCACTTCCAATTATGGTCCTATAGCTTAGGGAAATTAAAATCAAAAACAGACAGCCAGTTCAAAGTTTGGGACGGCTCTGTTTACAAGAACCTCGTCTACTGTACAACTTAAATATCCGAGAAAGCAAAAAATTCATAAAGAAGTTGTGGTACGCAAGTACAATGGAATATCACTCAGCAATGAAATCTACGTCATCAGGCCCGTAGCGGCATAATGAGTGGATTCAGGTATGATGATTCTACGAGAAATAAATCACACAGAAAAAGAAACCTCGTAAGATATCACTAATACACGGAATGTAAACTTGGCTACATATGAACTGAATACCAACAGAACAGGGTCTCAAATTTAGAAAACCTACTTATGCTTGCTTATGGGGAAAGGTGAGTTGGGGTGCTGCATAAAACCAGAGATTGAAATTAGCACAGATACCGTTCCATAAGCCAAATATATAATAGACAAGACCTACACCTTACTCAACGAAACGGACTCAACGCCTGGGAATATACCTGACAAGTAAGAATCTTAAAACCCATGGATTTATATGTCTCCATAAGGAAATCAAGCGTGTGAACAGCGGCCTAAACGCAACAGTGAAAATCCAATAAATCCCAATATCAAAATAAATTTCAAAACCTAAACACATTGACAGTGAAATAGAGAGCAATTCTTAAATAATTCTTTCAGGGCTTGTGATGCAACCTGGATTTACCACATCTACACCCAGAGCTGGGTGAGACATAAGGCTGGACACTTCGGGCTGATAGGATTTGTGAGGCTCGGTGAGCAAACGCAGACCCTTTGAAGTCATACTGCATGGTACCCATTCCATGGTTCCCAGCTCTCCAGGTTTAAGGGATTCTTCCTTCAGCTAAAACATGCATGGGAAACGCAGAGTATTGTCCACCGTGTGATTGGGAAACGTTTTCAAATGCATCTCAGTTTTCGAACCCTGGTACTCGGGTTCACCATTCCAGGCACTTTACTAATATTCTCCCCACTTGGAGAGTCAGTGCCTTTAACCTCCTGTTTGGCACAGTTTGCAATTTCTACGCAAGATGAACAGGAATAGGGAGAACCAATGAGAGACTAGCTGTAGGTGTCTGCACGGGCAAATGTAATGCTCATTTCCCACCAGGAAGAGGAATTAACCAAAGGCTCAGCGTGCCCTGCCGGAAACAGATTAGGGCCTGAAGGAATCCTGCGGTTTTTCGGCCAGCTCACAAGAAAGCGAGTTGAGGAAACGAGCTCAGGGGCACTGTAATTCACAAACCTGCAGAGTTATGAATGACAGCTATCGTCCAAAAATGTATTGAAGTAAGTCTTCAAAGAGGACTTGAAAGCGGGGCAGAATTTCAGGAAAACGATTTCAGGGGGTAGACTGGAATTGCACTTAAAGCATAGGAAATGAGGCAGAATGTCGACAATGATGCACTGGCCAAAAAGGGCGTATGCGTTTTTTTCCTGAATATATTCAGGAAAAAATGCATACGCCATTTTTGGCCAAGCAAGCAAGCATGTAAATGAAATCTGCACTACAATGAAGTCTCACTGCCCCCCGGTCAAAAGGGCCATCTGAAAAAGTGTAAAATCCAGAAAGGCAGGACAGGTCATGGAGAACAGGGAGCCTTGTTATGCTGATGGGGGGGATGTAAGTTGCAAACAGCCACTCTGAAGAAGTGTATGGGGTTTCCTGAAACACGTAGGAAACAAAGCAACAGAGCCTATGGCACTTCCACTTATGGTCCTATAACTTAGGGAAATTAAAATCAAAAACACACAGCCACCCCAAAGTTTGGGACGGCTCTGTTTACAAGAACCTCGTCTACGGTACAAGTTAAATATCCCAGAATGTGAAAAATGGTTAAAGAAGTTGTGGTACGTACGTACAATGGAATATCACTCACCAATGAAATCTATGTCATCAGGCCCGTCGCGGCATATTGAGTGGATCCAGGTACGATGATTCTAAGTGAAATAAGTCACACAGAAAATGAAACATCATAAGATATCACTAATACACGGAATGTAAACTTGGCTACACATGAACTGAATTACAAAACAGAACAGGGTCTCAAATTTAGAAAACCAACTTATGCTTGTTTATGGGGAAAGATGAGGTGGGGTGCTGCATAAAACCAGAGATAGAAATTAGCACACATACCTTTCCATAAGCCAAATATGTAATACTCAAGACCTACACCTTGCTCAACGAAATGGACTAAACACACCATATTCAAGTCCTAGGATTACACATGACCAGTAAGAATCTTCAAACCCATGGATTTATATGTCTCCGTAAGAGAATCAAGTGTGTGTACAGCTGCATGAATGCAGCAGAGAAAATCCGATAAATCCCATTATCAAAATAAACTACAAAAACAAACACAATGACAGTGAAATAGAGAGCAATTCTTAAATAATTCATTCAGGGCTTGTGATGCAAGCTGGATTTCCCACATCTACACCCCGAGCTGGGTGAGACATAAGGCTGCACACTTCGGGCTGATAGCATTGGTGAGGTTCGGTGAGCAAACGCAGACCCTTTGAAGTCATACTGCATGGTACCAATTCCATGGGTCCCAAATTTCCATGTTTAAGGAATTCTTCCTTCAGCTAAAACATGCATGGGAAACCCATAGTATGGTCCACCGTGTGATTGGGAAACGTTTTCAAATGCATCTCAGTTTCCGTCCCCTGGTACTCGGGTTCACCATTCCAGATGCTTTACTAACACTCTCCCCACTTGGAGAGTCAGTGCATTTAACCTCCTGTTTGGCACACTTTGCAATTACTGCGCAAGATGAACAGGAATAGGGAGAAGCAATGAGAGACTAGCTGTAGGTGTTTGCAAGGGCCAATTGAACGCTCATTTCCCACCAGGAAGAGGAATTATCCAAAGGCTCAGCGTGCCCTGCCGGAAAGAGATTAGGGCCTGAAGCAATCCTGCGGTTTTGCGGCCAGCTCACAAGAAAGCGAGTTGAAGAATGGAGCTCAGGGGCACTGTAATTCACAAACCTGCACAGTTATGAATGACAGCTATCGTCCAAAAATGTATAGAAGTAAGTCTTCGAAGAGGACTTGAAAGCGGGGCAGAATTTCAGGAAAACGATTTCAGGGGGTAGACTGGAATTGCACTTAAAGCATAGGAAAAGAGGCAGAATGTTGACAATGATGCACTTGGCCAAAAAGGGAGTATGCGTTTTTTCCTGAATATATTCAGGAAAAAACGCATACGCACTTTTTGGCCAACCAAGCAAGCGTGTAAAGGAAATCTGCACTACAATGAAGTCTCACTGCCCCCCGGTCAAAAGGGCCATCGGAAAAAAGTGTAAAATCCAGAAAGGCAGGACAGGTCATGGAGAACAGGGAGCCTTGTTATGCTGATGGGCGGATTTAAATTGCCAACAGCCACTCTGGAAAAGTGTATGGTGTTTCCTGAAACACGTAGGAAACAAAGCAACACAGCCTATGGCACTTCCACTTATGGTCCTATAGCTTAGGGAAATTAAAATCAAAAACACACAGCCACCCCAAAGTTTGGCATGGCTCTGTTTACAAGAACCTCATCTACGGTAGAAGTTAAATATCCGAGAATGCATAAAATGGATAAGAAGTTGTGGTACGCACGTACAATGGAATATCACTCAGCAATGAAATCTAGGTCATCAGGAACGTAGCGGCATAATGTGTGGTTTCAGGTACGATGATTCTATGAGAAATAATTCAGACAGAAAAAGAATCATCATAAGTTATCACTAATACACGGAATGTAAACTTGGCTACCCATGAACTGAATTACAAAACAGAAAAGGGTCTGAAATTTAGCAAACCAACTTATGCTTGCTTATGGGGAAAGGTCAGTTGGGATGCTGCATAAAACCAGAGATTGAAATTAGCACAGATACCGTTCCATAAGCCAAATATATAATAGACAAAACCTACTCCTTGCTCAACGAAATGGACTCAACACCCTATATTCAACGCCTGGGAAGATACCTGACAAGTAAGAATCTTAAAACCCATGCATTTATATGTCTCCATAAGGAAATCAAGCGTGTGTACAGTGGCCTAAAAGCAGCAGTGAAAATCCGATAAATCCCATTATCAAAATGAATTTCAAAAACAAAACACAATGAGAGTGAAATAGAGAGCAATGCCTAAATAATTCATTCAGGGCTTGTGATGCAACCTGGATTTACCACATCTACACCCAGAGCTGGATGAGACATAAGGCTGGACACTTCAGGCTGATAGCATTGGTGAGGTTCGGTGAGCAAACGCAGACCCTTTGAAGTCATACTGCATGGTACTCATTCCAAGGGTCACAACTCTCCAGGTTTAAGGGATTCTTCCTTCAGCTAAAACATGCATGGGAAACCCAGAGTATGGTCCACCGTGTGATTGGGAAACGTTTTCAAATGCATCTCAGTTTTCTTCCCCTGGTACTCGGGTTCAACATTTGAACGCTTTACTAACACTCTCCCCACTTGGAGAGTCAGTGCCATTAACCTCCTGTTTGGCACAGTTTGCAATTTCTGCGCAAGATGAACAGGAATAGGGAGAAGCAATGAGAGACTAGATGTAGGTGTCTGCACGGGCAAATGGAACGCTCATTTCCCACCAGGAAGAGGAAATAACCAAAGGCTCAGCGTGCCCTGCCGGAAACAGATTAGGGCCTGAAGCAATCCTGCGGGTTTGCGGCCAGCTCACAAGAAAGCGAGTTGAAGAAATGAGCTCAGGGGCACTGTAATTCACAAACATGCAGAGTTATGAATGACAGCTATCGTCCAAAAATGTATTGAAGTAAGTCTTCGAAGAGGACTTGAAAGCGGGGCAGAATTTCAGGAAAACGATTTCAGGGGGTAGACTGGAATTGTACTAAAAGCATAGGAAAAGAGGCAGAATGTCGACAATGATGCACTTGGCCAAAAAGGGCGTATGCGTTTTTTCCTGAATATATTCAGGAAAAAACGCATACGCACTTTTTGGCCAACCAAGCAAGCGTGTAATGGAAATCTGCTCTACAATGAAGTCTCACTGCCCCCCGGTCAAAAGGGCCATCTGAAAAAAATGTAAAATCCAGAAAGTCAGGACAGGTCATGGAGAACAGGGAGCCTTGTCATGCTGATGGGCGGGATGTAAATTGGCAACAACCACTCTGGAGAAGTGTATGGTGTTTCCAGAAACACGTAGGAAACAAAGCAACACAGCCTATGGCACTTCCACTTATGGTCCTATAGCTTAGGGAAATTAAAATCAAAAACACACAGCCACCCCATAGTTTGGGACGGCTCTGTTTACAAGAACCTCGTCTACGGTACAAGTTAAATATCTGAGAAAGCAAAAAATAGATAAAGAATTTGTGGTACGCACGTACAATGGAATATCACTCAGCAATGAAATCTACGTCATCACGCCCGTAGCGGCATAATGAGTGGATTCAGGTACGATGATTCTACGAGAAATAAGTCACACAGGAAAAGAAACATCATAAGATATCACTAATACACGGAATGTAAAGTTGGCTACACATGAACTGAATTACAAAACAGAACAAGGTCTCAAATTTAGAAAACCAACTTATGCTTGCTTATGGGGAAAGGTGAGTTGGGGTGCTGCATAAAACCAGAGATTGAAATTAGCACAGATACCGTTCCATAAGCCAAATATATAATAGACAAGACCTACTCCTTGCTCAACGAAATGGACTCAACACCGCATATTCAACGCCTGGCAAGATACTTGACAAGTAAGAATCTTAAAACCCATGGATTTATATGTCTCCATAAGGAAATCAAGCATGTGTACAGCGGCCTAAACGCAGCAGTGAACATCCGATAAATCCCATTATCAAAATAAATTTCAAAAAGAAAACACAATGACAGTGAAATAGATAGCAATTCTTAAATAATTCATTCAGGGCTTGTGATGCAACCTGGATTTACCACATCTACACCCAGAGCTGCGTGAGACATAAGGCTGGACACTTCGGGCTGATAGCATTGGTGAGGTTCGGTGAGCAAACGCAGACCCTTGGAAGTCATAATGCATGGTACCCATTCCATGGGTCCCAACTCTCCAGGTTTAAGGGATTCTTCCTTCAGCTAAAACATGCATGGGAAACCCAGACTATCGTCCGCCGTGTGATTGGGAAACGTTTTCAAATGCATCTCAGTTTTCGAACCCTGGTACTCGGGTTCACCATTCCAGAAGCTTTACTAACACTCTCCCCACTTGGAGAGTCAGTGCCTTTAACCTCCTGTTTGGCACAGTTTGCAATTTCTGCGCAAGATGAACAGGAATTGGGAGAACCAATGAGAGACTAGCTGTAGGTGTCTGCAAGGGCAAATGGAACGCTCATTTCCCACCAGGAAGAGGAATTAACCAAAGGCTCAGCATGCCCTGCCGGAAACATATTAGGGCCTGAAGCAATCCTGCGGTTTTGCGGCCAGCTCACAAGAAAGCGAGTTGAAGAAAGGAGCTCAGGGGCACTGTAATTCACAAACATGCAGAGTTATGAAATACAGACTGTCGTCCAAAAATGTATTGAAGTAAGTCGTCGAAGAGGACTTGAAAGCGGGGCAAAATTTCAGGAAAACGATTTCAGGGGGTAGACTGGAATTGCACTTAAAGCATAGGAAAAGAGGCAGAATGTCGACAATGATGCACTTGGCCAAATAGGGCATATGCGTTTTTTCTTGAATATATTCAGGATAAAACGCATACACACTTTTTGGCCAACCAAGCAAGCCTGTAAAGGAAATCTGCACTACAATGAAGTCTCACTGCCCCCCGGTCAAAAGGGCCATCTGAAAAAAGTGTAAAATCCAGAAAGGCAGGACAGGTCATGGAGAACAGGGAGACTTGTTATGCTGATGGGCGGATTTAAATTGCCAACAGCCACTCTGGAAAAGTGTATGGTGTTTCCTGAAACACGTAGGAAACAAAGCAACACAGCCTATGGCACTTCCACTTATGGTCCTATAGCTTAGGGAAATTAAAATGAAAAACACACAGCCACCGCAAAGTTTGGGATGGCTCTGTTTACAAGAACCTCATCTACGGTAGAAGTTAAATATCCGAGAAAGCATAAAAAGCATAAAGAAGTTGTGGTACGCACGTACAATGGAATATCACTCAGCAATGAAATCTACGTCATCAGGAACGTAGCGGCATAATGTGTGGATTCAGGTACGATGATTCTATGAGAAATAAGTCAGACAGAAAAAGAAACATCATAAGTTATAACTAATACACAGAATGTAAACTTGGCTACCCATGAACTGAATTACAAAACAGAAAAGGGTCTCAAATTTAGCAAACCAACTTATGCTTGCTTATGGGGAAAGGTCAGTTGGGATGCTGCATAAAACCAGAGATTGAAATTAGCACAGATACCGTTCCATAAGCCAAATATATAATAGACAAAACCTACTCCTTGCTCAACGAAATGGACTCAACACCCTATATTCAACGCCTGGGAAGATACCTGAGAAGTAAGAATCTTAAAACCCATGGATTTATATGTCTCCATAAGGAAATCAAGCGTGTGTACAGTGGCCTAAAAGCAGCAGTGAACATCCGATAAATCCCATTATCAAAATGAATTTCAAAAACAAAACACAATGAGAGTGAAATAGAGAGCAATGCTTAAATAATTCATTCAGGGCTTGTGATGCAACCTGGATTTACCACATCTACACCCAGAGCTGGGTGAGACATAAGGCTGGACACTTCGGGCTGATAGCATTGGTGAGGTTCGGTGAGCAAACGCAGACCCTTTGAAGTCATACTGCATGGTACCCATTCCATGGGTCCCAAATTTCCAGGTTTAAGGGATTCTTCCTTCAGCTAAAACATGCATGGGAACCCCATAGTATGGTCCACCGTGTGATTGGGAAACGTTTTCAAATGCATCTCAGTTTCCGTCCCCTGGTACTCGGGTTCACCATTCCAGACGCTTTACTAACACACTCCCCACTTGGAGAGTCAGTGCATTTAACCTCCTGTTTGGCACACTTTGCAATTTCTGCGCAAGATGAACAGGAATAGGGAGAAGCAATGAGAGACTAGCTGTAGGTGTTTGCAAGGGCCAATTGAACGCTCATTTCCCACCAGGAAGAGGAATTATCCAAAGGCTCAGCGTGCCCTGCCGGAAAGAGATTAGGACCTGAAGCAATCCTGCGGTTTTGCAGCCAGGTCACAAGAAAGCGAGTTGAAGAAAGGAGCTCAGGGGCACTGTAATTCACAAACCTGCAGAGTTATGAATGACAGCTATCGTCCAAAAATGTATTGAAGTAAGTCTTCGAAGAGGACTTGAAAGCGCGGCAGAATTTCAGGAAAACGATTTCAGGGGGTAGACTGGAATTGCACTTAAAGCATAGGAAAAGAGGCAGAATGTTGACAATGATGCACTTGGCCTAAAAGGGAGTATGCGTTTTTTCCTGAATATATTCAGGAAAAAACGCATACGCCCTTTTTGGCCAACCAAGCAAGCGTGTAATGGAAATGTGCACTACAATGAAGTCTCACTGCCCCCCGGTCAAAAGGGCCATCGGAAAAAAGTGTAAAATCCAGAAAGGCAGGACAGGTCATGGAGAACAGGGAGCCTTGTTATGCTGATGGGCGGATTTAAATTGCCAACAGCCACTCTGGAAAAGTGTATGGTGTTTCCTGAAACACGTAGGAAACAAAGCAACACAGCCTATGGCACCTCCACTTATGGTCCTATAGCCTAGGGATATTAAAATCAAAAACACACAGCCACCCCAAAGTTTGGGATGGCTCTGTTTACAAGAACCTCATCTACGGTAGAAGTTAAATATCCGAGAAAGCATAAAATGGATAAAGAAGTTGTGGTACGCACGTACAATGGAATATCACTCAGCAATGAAATCTATGTCATCAGGAACGTAGCGGCATAATGTGTGGATTCAGGTACGATGATTCTATGAGAAATAATTCAGACAGAAAAAGAATCATCATAAGTTATCACTAATACACGGAATGTAAACTTGACTACCCATGAACTGAATTACAAAACAGAAAAGGGTCTCAAATTTAGCAAACCAACTTATGCTTGCTTATGGGGAAAGGTCAGTTGGGATGCTGCATAAAACCAGAGATTGAAATTAGCACAGATACCGTTCCATAAGCCAAATATATAATAGACAAAACCTACTCCTTGCTCAACGAAATGGACTCAACACCCTATATTCAACGCCTGGGAAGATACCTGACAAGTAAGAATCTTAAAACCCATGCATTTATATGTCTCCATAAGGAAATCAAGCGTGTGTGCAGTGGCCTAAAAGCAGCAGTGAAAATCCGATAAATCCCATTATCAAAATGAATTTCAAAAACAAAACACAATGAGAGTGAAATAGAGAGCAATGCCTAAATAATTCATTCAGGGCTTGTGATGCAACCTGGATTTACCACATCTACACCCAGAGCTGGATGAGACATAAGGCTGGACACTTCGGGCTGATAGCATTGGTGAGGTTCGGTGAGCAAACGCAGACCCTTTGAAGTCATACTGCATGGTACCCATTCCAAGGGTCCCAACTCTCCAGGTTTAAGGGATTCTTCCTTCAGCTAAAACATGCATGGGAAACCCAGAGTATGGTCCACCGTGTGATTGGGAAACGTTTTCAAATGCATCTCAGTTTTCGTCCCCTGGTACTCGGGTTCAACATTTGAACGCTTTACTAACACTCTCCCCACTTGGAGAGTCAGTGCCATTAACCTCCTGTTTGGCACAGTTTGCAATTTCTGCGCAAGATGAACAGGAATAGGGAGAAGCAATGAGAGACTAGATGTAGGTGTCTGCACGGGCAAATGGAACGCTCATTTTCCACCAGGAAGAGGAATTAACCAAAGGCTCAGCGTGCCCTGCCGGAAACAGATTAGGGCCTGAAGCAATCCTGCGGTTTTGCGGCCAGCTCAGAAGAAAGCGAGTTGAAGAAATGAGCTCAGGGGCACTGTAATTCACAAACATGCAGAGTTATGAATGACAGTTATCGTCCAAAAATGTATTGAAGTAAGTCTTCGAAGAGGACTTGAAAGCGGGGCAGAATTTCAGGAAAACGATTTCAGGGGGTAGACTGGAATTGTACTAAAAGCATAGGAAAAGAGGCAGAATGTCGACAATGATGCACTTGGCCAAAAAGGGCGTATGCGTTTCTTCCTGAATATATTCAGGAAAAAACGCATACGCCCTTTTTGACCAACCAAGCAAGCGTGTAATGGAAATCTGCTCTACAATGAAGTCTCACTGCCCCCCGGTCAAAAGGGCCATCTGAAAAAAATGTAAAATCCAGAAAGTCAGGACAGGTCATGGAGAACAGGGAGCCTTGTCATGCTGATGGGCGGGATGTAAATTGCCAACAACCACTCTGGAGAAGTGTATGGTGTTTCCAGAAACACGTAGGAAACAAAGCAACACAGCCTATGGTACTTCCACTTATGGTCCTATAGCTTAGGGAAATTAAAATCAAAAACACACAGCCACCCCAGAGTTTGGGACGGCTCTGTTTACAAGAACCTCGTCTACGGTACAAGTAAAATATCCCAGAAAGCAAAAAATAGATAAAGAACTTGTGGTATGCACGTACAATGGAATATCACTCAGCAATGAAATCTACGTCATCACGCCCGTAGCGGCATAATGAGTGGATTCAGGTACGATGATTCTACGAGAAATAAGTCACACAGGAAAAGAAACATCATAAGATATCACTAATACACGGAATGTAAAGTTGGCTACACATGAACTGAATTACAAAACAGAACAAGGTCTCAAATTTAGAAAACCAACTTATGCTTGCTTATGGGGAAAGGTGAGTTGGGGTGCTGCATAAAACCAGAGATTGAAATTAGCACAGATACCATTCCATAAGCCAAATATATAATAGACAAGACCTACTCCTTGCTCAACGAAATGGACTCAACACCGCATATTCAACGCCTGGCAAGATACTTGACAAGTAAGAATCTTAAAACCCATGGATTTATATGTCTCCATAAGGAAATCAAGCATGTGTACAGCGGCCTAAACGCAGCAGTGAACATCCGATAAATCCCATTATCAAAATAAATTTCAAAAAGAAAACACAATGACAGTGAAATAGATAGCAATTCTTAAATAATTCATTCAGGGCTTGTGATGCAACCTGGATTTACCACATCTACACCCAGAGCTGCGTGAGACATAAGGCTGGACACTTCGGGCTGATAGCATTGGTGAGGTTCGGTGAGCAAACGCAGACCCTTGGAAGTCATAATGCATGGTACCCATTCCATGGGTCCCAACTCTCCAGGTTTAAGGGATTCTTCCTTCAGCTAAAACATGCATGGGAAACCCAGACTATCGTCCGCCGTGTGATTGGGAAACGTTTTCAAATGCATCTCAGTTTTCGAACCCTGGTACTCGGGTTCACCATTCCAGAAGCTTTACTAACACTCTCCCCACTTGGAGAGTCAGTGCCTTTAACCTCCTGTTTGGCACAGTTTGCAATTTCTGCGCAAGATGAACAGGAATTGGGAGAACCAATGAGAGACTAGCTGTAGGTGTCTGCAAGGGCAAATGGAACGCTCATTTCCCACCAGGAAGAGGAATTAACCAAAGGCTCAGCATGCCCTGCCGGAAACATATTAGGGCCTGAAGCAATCCTGCGGTTTTGCGGCCAGCTCACAAGAAAGCGAGTTGAAGAAAGGAGCTCAGGGGCACTGTAATTCACAAACATGCAGAGTTATGAAATACAGACTGTCGTCCAAAAATGTATTGAAGTAAGTCGTCGAAGAGGACTTGAAAGCGGGGCAAAATTTCAGGAAAACGATTTCAGGGGGTAGACTGGAATTGCACTTAAAGCATAGGAAAAGAGGCAGAATGTCGACAATGATGCACTTGGCCAAATAGGGCATATGCGTTTTTTCTTGAATATATTCAGGATAAAACGCATACGCACTTTTTGGCCAACCAAGCAAGCCTGTAAAGGAAATCTGCACTACAATGAAGTCTCACTGCCCCCCGGTCAAAAGGGCCATCTGAAAAAAGTGTAAAATCCAGAAAGGCAGGACAGGTCATGGAGAACAGGGAGACTTGTTATGCTGATGGGCGGATTTAAATTGCCAACAGCCACTCTGGAAAAGTGTATGGTGTTTCCTGAAACACGTAGGAAACAAAGCAACACAGCCTATGGCACTTCCACTTATGGTCCTATAGCTTAGGGAAATTAAAATGAAAAACACACAGCCACCGCAAACTTTGGGATGGCTCTGTTTACAAGAACCTCATCTACGGTAGAAGTTAAATATCCGAGAAAGCATAAAATGGATAAAGAAGTTGTGGTACGCACGTACAATGGAATATCACTCAGCAATGAAATCTACGTCATCAGGAACGTAGCGGCATAATGTGTGGATTCAGGTACGATGATTCTATGAGAAATAAGTCAGACAGAAAAAGAAACATCATAAGTTATAACTAATACACAGAATGTAAACTTGGCTACCCATGAACTGAATTACAAAACAGAAAAGGGTCTCAAATTTAGCAAACCAACTTATGCTTGCTTATGGGGAAAGGTCAGTTGGGATGCTGCATAAAACCAGAGATTGAAATTAGCACAGATACCGTTCCATAAGCCAAATATATAATAGACAAAACCTACTCCTTGCTCAACGAAATGGACTCAACACCCTATATTCAACGCCTGGGAAGATACCTGACAAGTAAGAATCTTAAAACCCATGGATTTATATGTCTCCATAAGGAAATCAAGCGTGTGTACAGTGGCCTAAAAGCAGCAGTGAAAATCCGATAAATCCCATTATCAAAATGAATTTCAAAAACAAAACACAATGAGAGTGAAATAGAGAGCAATGCTTAAATAATTCATTCAGGGCTTGTGATGCAACCTGGATTTACCACATCTACACCCAGAGCTGGGTGAGACATAAGGCTGGACACTTCGGGCTGATAGCATTGGTGAGGTTCGGTGAGCAAACGCAGACCCTTTGAAGTCATACTGCATGGTACCCATTCCATGGGTCCCAAATTTCCAGGTTTAAGGGATTCTTCCTTCAGCTAAAACATGCATGGGAACCCCATAGTATGGTCCACCGTGTGATTGGGAAACGTTTTCAAATGCATCTCAGTTTCCGTCCCCTGGTACTCGGGTTCACCATTCCAGATGCTTTACTAACACACTCCCCACTTGGAGAGTCAGTGCATTTAACCTCCTGTTTGGCACACTTTGCAATTTCTGCGCAAGATGAACAGGAATAGGGAGAAGCAATGAGAGACTAGCTGTAGGTGTTTGCAAGGGCCAATTGAACGCTCATTTCCCACCAGGAAGAGGAATTATCCAAAGGCTCAGCGTGCCCTGCCGGAAAGAGATTAGGACCTGAAGCAATCCTGCGGTTTTGCAGCCAGGTCACAAGAAAGCGAGTTGAAGAAAGGAGCTCAGGGGCACTGTAATTCACAAACCTGCAGAGTTATGAATGACAGCTATCGTCCAAAAATGTATTGAAGTAAGTCTTCGAAGAGGACTTGAAAGCGCGGCAGAATTTCAGGAAAACGATTTCAGGGGGTAGACTGGAATTGCACTTAAAGCATAGGAAAAGAGGCAGAATGTTGACAATGATGCACTTGGCCTAAAAGGGAGTATGCGTTTTTTCCTGAATATATTCAGGAAAAAACGCATACGCCCTTTTTGGCCAACCAAGCAAGCGTGTAATGGAAATCTGCACTACAATGAAGTCTCACTGCCCCCCGGTCAAAAGGGCCATCGGAAAAAAGTGTAAAATCCAGAAAGGCAGGACAGGTCATGGAGAACAGGGAGCCTTGTTATGCTGATGGGCGGATTTAAATTGCCAACAGCCACTCTGGAAAAGTGTATGGTGTTTCCTGAAACACGTAGGAAACAAAGCAACACAGCCTATGGCACCTCCACTTATGGTCCTATAGCCTAGGGATATTAAAATCAAAAACACACAGCCACCCCAAAGTTTGGGATGGCTCTGTTTACAAGAACCTCATCTACGGTAGAAGTTAAATATCCGAGAAAGCATAAAATGGATAAAGAAGTTGTGGTACGCACGTACAATGGAATATCACTCAGCAATGAAATCTATGTCATCAGGAACGTAGCGGCATAATGTGTGGATTCAGGTACGATGATTCTATGAGAAATAATTCAGACAGAAAAAGAATCATCATAAGTTATCACTAATACACGGAATGTAAACTTGGCTACCCATGAACTGAATTACAAAACAGAAAAGGGTCTCAAATTTAGCAAACCAACTTATGCTTGCTTATGGGGAAAGGTCAGTTGGGATGCTGCATAAAACCAGAGATTGAAATTAGCACAGATACCGTTCCATAAGCCAAATATATAATAGACAAAACCTACTCCTTGCTCAACGAAATGGACTCAACACCCTATATTCAACGCCTGGGAAGATACCTGACAAGTAAGAATCTTAAAACCCATGCATTTATATGTCTCCATAAGGAAATCAAGCGTGTGTACAGTGGCCTAAAAGCAGCAGTGAAAATCCGATAAATCCCATTATCAAAATGAATTTCAAAAACAAAACACAATGAGAGTGAAATAGAGAGCAATGCCTAAATAATTCATTCAGGGCTTGTGATGCAACCTGGATTTACCACATCTACACCCAGAGCTGGATGAGACATAAGGCTGGACACTTCGGGCTGATAGCATTGGTGAGGTTCGGTGAGCAAACGCAGACCCTTTGAAGTCATACTGCATGGTACCCATTCCAAGGGTCCCAACTCTCCAGGTTTAAGGGATTCTTCCTTCAGCTAAAACATGCATGGGAAACCCAGAGTATGGTCCACCGTGTGATTGGGAAACGTTTTCAAATGCATCTCAGTTTTCGTCCCCTGGTACTCGGGTTCAACATTTGAACGCTTTACTAACACTCTCCCCACTTGGAGAGTCAGTGCCATTAACCTCCTGTTTGGCACAGTTTGCAATTTCTGCGCAAGATGAACAGGAATAGGGAGAAGCAATGAGAGACTAGATGTAGGTGTCTGCACGGGCAAATGGAACGCTCATTTTCCACCAGGAAGAGGAATTAACCAAAGGCTCAGCGTGCCCTGCCGGAAACAGATTAGGGCCTTAAGCAATCCTGCGGTTTTGCGGCCAGCTCACAAGAAAGCGAGTTGAAGAAAGGAGCTCAGGGGCACTGTAATTCACAAACATGCAGAGTTATGAATGACAGCTATCGTCCAAAAATGTATTGAAGTAAGTCTTCGAAGAGGACTTGAAAGCGGGGCAGAATTTCAGGAAAACGATTTCAGGGGGTAGACTGGAATTGTACTAAAAGCATAGGAAAAGAGGCAGAATGTCGACAATGATGCACTTGGCCAAAAAGGGCGTATGCGTTTTTTCCTGAATATATTCAGGAAAAAACGCATACGCCCTTTTTGGCCAACCAAGCAAGCGTGTAATGGAAATCTGCACTACAATGAAGTCTCACGGCCCCCCTGTCAAAAGGGCCATCTGAAAAAAATGTAAAATCCAGAAAGTCAGGACAGGTCATGGAGAACAGGGAGCCTTGTCATGCTGATGGGCGGGATGTAAATTGGCAACAACCACTCTGGAGAAGTGTATGGTGTTTCCAGAAACACGTAGGAAACAAAGCAACACAGCCTATGGCACTTCCACTTATGGTCCTATAACTTAGGGAAATTAAAATCAAAAACACACAGCCACCCCAGAGTTTGGGACGGCTCTGTTTACAAGAACCTCGTCTACGGTACAAGTAAAATATCCCAGAAAGCAAAAAATGGATAAAGAAGTTGTGGTACGCACGTACAATGGAATATCACTCAGCAATGAAATCTACGTCATCAGGCCCGTAGCGGCATAATGAGTGGATTCAGGTACGATGATTCTACGAGAAATAAGTCACACAGAAAAAGAAACATCATAAGATATCACTAATACACGGAATGTAAACATGGCTACACATGAACTGAATTACAAAACAGAACAGGGTCTCAAATTTAGAAAACCAACTTATGCTTGCTTATGGGGAAAGGTGAGTTGGGGTGCTGCATAAAACCAGAGATTGAAATTAGCACAGATACCATTCGATAAGCCAAATATATAGTAGACAAGACCTACTCCTTGCTCAACGAAATGGACTCAACACCGCATATTCAACCCCTGGCAAGATACTTGACATGTAAGAATCTTAAAACCCATGGATTTATATGTCTCCATAAGGAAATCAAGCATGTGTACAGCGGCCTAAACGCAGCAGTGAACATCCGATAAATCCCATTATCAAAATAAATTTCAAAAACAAAACACAATGACAGTGAAATAGAGAGCAATTCTTAAATAATTCATTCAGGGCTTGTGATGCAACCTGGATTTACCACATCTACACCCAGAGCTGGGTGAGACATAAGGCTGGACACTTCGGGCTGATAGCATTGGTGAGGTTCGGTGAGCAAACGCAGACCCTTGGAAGTCATAATGCATGGTACCCATTCCATGGGTCCCAACTCTCCAGGTTTAAGGGATTCTTCCTTCAGCTAAAACATGCATGGGTAACCCAGACTATCGTCCGCCGTGTGATTGGGAAACGTTTTCAAATGCATCTCAGTTTTCGAACCCTGGTACTCGGGTTCACCATTCCAGAAGCTTTACTAACACTCTCCCCACTTGGAGAGTCAGTGCCTTTAACCTCCTGTTTGGCACAGTTTGCAATTTCTGCGCAAGATGAACAGGAATAGAGAGAAGCAATGAGAGACTAGATGTACGTGTCTGCACGGGCAAATGGAACGCTCATTTTCCACCAGGAAGAGGAATTAACCAAAGGCTCAGCGTGCCCTGCCGGAAACAGATTAGGGCCTGAAGCAATCCTGCGGTTTTGCGGCCAGCTCAGAAGAAAGCGAGTTGAAGAAATGAGCTCAGGGGCACTGTAATTCACAAACATGCAGAGTTATGAATGACAGTTATCGTCCAAAAATGTATTGAAGTAAGTCTTCGAAGAGGACTTGAAAGCGGGGCAGAATTTCAGGAAAACGATTTCAGGGGGTAGACTGGAATTGTACTAAAAGCATAGGAAAAGAGGCAGAATGTCGACAATGATGCACTTGGCCAAAAAGGGCATATGCGTTTTTTCCTGAATATATTCAGGAAAAAACGCATACGCCCTTTTTGGCCAACCAAGCAAGCGTGTAATGGAAATCTGCTCTACAATGAAGTCTCACTGCCCCCCGGTCAAAAGGGCCATCTGAAAAAAATGTAAAATCCAGAAAGTCAGGACAGGTCATGGAGAACAGGGAGCCTTGTCATGCTGATGGGCGGGATGTAAATTGCCAACAACCACTCTGGAGAAGTGTATGGTGTTTCCAGAAACACGTAGGAAACAAAGCAACACAGCCTATGGTACTTCCACTTATGGTCCTATAGCTTAGGGAAATTAAAATCAAAAACACACAGCCACCCCAGAGTTTGGGACGGCTCTGTTTACAAGAACCTCGTCTACGGTACAAGTAAAATATCCCAGAAAGCAAAAAATGGATAAAGAAGTTGTGGTACGCACGTACAATGGAATATCACTCAGCAATGAAATCTACGTCATCAGTCCCGTAGCGGCATAATGAGTGGATTCAGGTACGATGATTCTACGAGAAATAAGTCACACAGAAAAAGAAACATCATAAGATATCACTAATACACGGAATGTAAAGTTGGCTACACATGAACTGAATTACAAAACAGAACAGGGTCTCAAATTTAGAATACCAACTTATGCTTGCTTATGGGGAAAGGTGAGTTGGGGTGCTGCATAAAACCAGAGATTGAAATTAGCACAGATACCGTTCCATAAGCCAAATATATAATAGACAAGCACTACCCCTTGCTCAACGAAATGGACTCAACACCCCATATTCAACGCCTGGCAAGATACCTGACAAGTAAGAATCTTAAAACCCATGGATTTATATGTCTCCATAAGGAAATCAAACGTGTGTACAGCGGCCTAAACGCAGCTGTGAAAATCCGATAAATCCCATTATCAAAATAAATTTCAAAAACAAAACACAATGACAGTGAAATAGAGAGCAATTCTTAAATAATGCATTCAGGGCTTGTGATGCAACCTGGATTTACCACATCTACACCCAGAGCTGAGTGAGACATAAGGCTGTACACTTCAGCCTGATAGCATTGGTGAGGTTCGGTGAGCAAACGCAGACCCTTTGAAGTCATACTGCATGGTACCCATTCCATGGGTCCCAACTCTCCAGGTTTAAGGGATTCTTCCTTCAGCTAAAACATGCATGGGAAACCCATAGTATGGTCAACCGTGTGATTGGGAAACGTTTTCAAATGCATCTCAGTTTTCGTACCCTGGTACTCGGGTTCACCATTCCAGACGCTTTACTAACACTCTCCCCACTTGGAGAGTCAGTGCATTTAACCTCCTGTTTGGCACACTTTGCAATTTCTGCGCAAGATTAACAGGAATAGGGAGAAGCAATGAGAGACTAGCTGTAGGTGTCTGCACGGGCAAATGTAACGCTCATTTCCCACCAGGAAGAGGAATTAACCAAAGGCTCAGCGTGCCCTGCCGGAAACAGATTAGCGCCTGAAGCAATCCTGCGGTTTTGCGGCCAGCTCACAAGAAAGCGAGTTGAAGAAAGGAGCTCAGGGGCACTGTAATCCACAAACCTGCAGAGTTATGAATGACAGCTATCGTCCAAAAATGTATAGAAGTAAGTCTTCGAAGAGGACTTGAAAGCGGGGCAGAATTTCAGGAAAACGATTTCAGGGGGTAGACTGGAATTGCACTTAAATCATAGGAAAAGAGGCAGAATGTCGACCATGATGCACTTGGCCAAAAAGGGCGTATGCGTTTTTTCCTGAATATATTCAGGAAAAAACGCATATGCACTTTTTGGCCAACCAACCAAGCGTGTAAAAGAAATCTGCGCTACAATGAAGTCTCACTGCCTCCCTGTCAAAAGGGGCATCTGAAAATATTGTAAAATCCAGAAAGGCAGAAGAGGTCATGGAGAACAGGGAGCCTTGTTATGCTGATGGGCGGGATGTAAATAGCCAACAGCCACTCTGGAGAAGTGTATGGTGTTTCCTGAAACACGTAGGAAACAAAGCAACACAGCCTATGGCACTTCCACTTATGGTCCTATAGCTTAGGGAAATTAAAATCAAAAACACACAGCCACCCCAAAGTTTGGGACGGCTCTGTTTACAAGAACCTCGTCTACGGTACAAGTTAAATATCCCAGAAAGCAAAAAATGGATAAAGAAGTTGTGGTACGCACGTACAATGGAATATCACTCAGCAATGAAATCTACGTCATCACGCCCGTAGCGGCATAATGAGTGGATTCAGGTACGATGATTCTACGAGAAATAAGTCACACAGGAAAAGAAACATCATAAGATATCACTAATACACGGAATGTAAAGTTGGCTACACATGAACTGAATTACAAAACAGAACAAGGTCTCAAATTTAGAAAACCAACTTATGCTTGCTTATGGGGAAAGGTGAGTTGGGGTGCTGCATAAAACCAGAGATTGAAATTAGCACAGATACCATTCCATAAGCCAAATATATAATAGACAAGACCTACTCCTTGCTCAACGAAATGGACTCAACACCGCATATTCAACGCCTGGCAAGATACTTGACAAGTAAGAATCTTAAAACCCATGGATTTATATGTCTCCATAAGGAAATCAAGCATGTGTACAGCGGCCTAAACGCAGCAGTGAACATCCGATAAATCCCATTATCAAAATAAATTTCAAAAAGAAAACACAATGACAGTGAAATAGATAGCAATTCTTAAATAATTCATTCAGGGCTTGTGATGCAACCTGGATTTACCACATCTACACCCAGAGCTGCGTGAGACATAAGGCTGGACACTTCGGGCTGATAGCATTGGTGAGGTTCGGTGAGCAAACGCAGACCCTTGGAAGTCATAATGCATGGTACCCATTCCATGGGTCCCAACTCTCCAGGTTTAAGGGATTCTTCCTTCAGCTAAAACATGCATGGGAAACCCAGACTATCGTCCGCCGTGTGATTGGGAAACGTTTTCAAATGCATCTCAGTTTTCGAACCCTGGTACTCGGGTTCACCATTCCAGAAGCTTTACTAACACTCTCCCCACTTGGAGAGTCAGTGCCTTTAACCTCCTGTTTGGCACAGTTTGCAATTTCTGCGCAAGATGAACAGGAATTGGGAGAACCAATGAGAGACTAGCTGTAGGTGTCTGCAAGGGCAAATGGAACGCTCATTTCCCACCAGGAAGAGGAATTAACCAAAGGCTCAGCATGCCCTGCCGGAAACATATTAGGGCCTGAAGCAATCCTGCGGTTTTGCGGCCAGCTCACAAGAAAGCGAGTTGAAGAAAGGAGCTCAGGGGCACTGTAATTCACAAACATGCAGAGTTATGAAATACAGACTGTCGTCCAAAAATGTATTGAAGTAAGTCGTCGAAGAGGACTTGAAAGCGGGGCAAAATTTCAGGAAAACGATTTCAGGGGGTAGACTGGAATTGCACTTAAAGCATAGGAAAAGAGGCAGAATGTCGACAATGATGCACTTGGCCAAATAGGGCATATGCGTTTTTTCTTGAATATATTCAGGATAAAACGCATACGCACTTTTTGGCCAACCAAGCAAGCCTGTAAAGGAAATCTGCACTACAATGAAGTCTCACTGCCCCCCGGTCAAAAGGGCCATCTGAAAAAAGTGTAAAATCCAGAAAGGCAGGACAGGTCATGGAGAACAGGGAGACTTGTTATGCTGATGGGCGGATTTAAATTGCCAACAGCCACTCTGGAAAAGTGTATGGTGTTTCCTGAAACACGTAGGAAACAAAGCAACACAGCCTATGGCACTTCCACTTATGGTCCTATAGCTTAGGGAAATTAAAATGAAAAACACACAGCCACCGCAAAGTTTGGGATGGCTCTGTTTACAAGAACCTCATCTACGGTAGAAGTTAAATATCCGAGAAAGCATAAAATGGATAAAGAAGTTGTGGTACGCACGTACAATGGAATATCACTCAGCAATGAATTCTACGTCATCAGGAACATAGCGGCATAATGTGTGGATTCAGGTACGATGATTCTATGAGAAATAAGTCAGACAGAAAAAGAAACATCATAAGTTATATCTAATACACAGAATGTAAACTTGGCTACCCATGAACTGAATTACAAAACAGAAAAGGGTCTCAAATTTAGCAAACCAACTTATGCTTGCTTATGGGGAAAGGTCAGTTGGGATGCTGCATAAAACCAGAGATTGAAATTAGCACAGATACCGTTCCATAAGCCAAATATATAATAGACAAAACCTACTCCTTGCTCAACGAAATGGACTCAACACCCTATATTCAACGCCTGGGAAGATACCTGACAAGTAAGAATCTTAAAACCCATGCATTTATATGTCTCCATAAGGAAATCAAGCGTGTGTACAGTGGCCTAAAAGCAGCAGTGAAAATCCGATAAATCCCATTATCAAAATGAATTTCAAAAACAAAACACAATGAGAGTGAAATAGAGAGCAATGCTTAAATAATTCATTCAGGGCTTGTGATGCAACCTGGATTTACCACATCTACACCCAGAGCTGGATGAGACATAAGGCTGGACACTTCGGGCTGATAGCATTGGTGAGGTTCGGTGAGCAAACGCAGACCCTTTGAAGTCATACTGCATGGTACCCATTCCATGGGTCCCAACTCTCCAGGTTTAAGGGATTCTTCCTTCAGCTAAAACATGCATGGGAAACCCAGAGTATGGTCCACCGTGTGATTGGGAAACGTTTTCAAATGCATCTCAGTTTTCGTCCCCTGGTACTCGGGTTCAACATTTGAACGCTTTACTAACACTCTCCCCACTTGGAGAGTCAGTGCCATTAACCTCCTGTTTGGCACAGTTTGCAATTTCTGCGCAAGATGAACAGGAATAGGGAGAAGCAATGAGAGACTAGATGTAGGTGTCTGCACGGGCAAATGGACCGCTCATTTCCCACCAGGAAGAGGAATTAACCAAAGGCTCAGCGTGCCCTGCCGGAAACAGATTAGGGCCTGAAGCAATCCTGCGGTTTTGAGGCCAGCTCACAAGAAAGCGAGTTGAAGAAAGGAGCTCAGGGGCACTGTAATTCACAAACATGCAGAGTTATGAATGACAGCTATCGTCCAAAAATGTATTGAAGTAAGTCTTCGAAGAGGACTTGAAAGCGGGGCAGAATTTCAGGAAAACGATTTCAGGGGGTAGACTGGAATTGTACTAAAAGCATAGGAAAAGAGGCAGAATGTCGACAATGATGCACTTGGCCAAAAAGGGCATATGCGTTTTTTCCTGAATATATTCAGGAAAAAACGCATACGCCCTTTTTGGCCAACCAAGCAAGCGTGTAATGGAAATCTGCACTACAATGAAGTCTCACGGCCCCCCTGTCAAAAGGGCCATCTGAAAAAAATGTAAAATCCAGAAAGTCAGGACAGGTCATGGAGAACAGGGAGCCTTGTCATGCTGATGGGCGGGATGTAAATTGGCAACAACCACTCTGGAGAAGTGTATGGTGTTTCCAGAAACACGTAGGAAACAAAGCAACACAGCCTATGGCACTTCCACTTATGGTCCTATAACTTAGGGAAATTAAAATCAAAAACACACAGCCACCCCAGAGTTTGGGACGGCTCTGTTTACAAGAACCTCGTCTACGGTACAAGTAAAATATCCCAGAAAGCAAAAAATGGATAAAGAAGTTGTGGTACGCACGTACAATGGAATATCACTCAGCAATGAAATCTACGTCATCAGGCCCGTAGCGGCATAATGAGTGGATTCAGGTACGATGATTCTACGAGAAATAAGTCACACAGAAAAAGAAACATCATAAGATATCACTAATACACGGAATGTAAACTTGGCTACACATGAACTGAATTACAAAACAGAACAGGGTCTCAAATTTAGAAAACCAACTTATGCTTGCTTATGGGGAAAGGTGAGTTGGGGTGCTGCATAAAACCAGAGATTGAAATTAGCACAGATACCATTCCATAAGCCAAATATATAGTAGACAAGACCTACTCCTTGCTCAACGAAATGGACTCAACACCGCATATTCAACCCCTGGCAAGATACTTGACATGTAAGAATCTTAAAACCCATGGATTTATATGTCTCCATAAGGAAATCAAGCATGTGTACAGCGGCCTAAACGCAGCAGTGAACATCCGATAAATCCCATTATCAAAATAAATTTCAAAAACAAAACACAATGACAGTGAAATAGAGAGCAATTCTTAAATAATTCATTCAGGGCTTGTGATGCAACCTGGATTTACCACATCTACACCCAGAGCTGGGTGAGACATAAGGCTGGACACTTCGGGCTGATAGCATTGGTGAGGTTCGGTGAGCAAACGCAGACCCTTGGAAGTCATAATGCATGGTACCCATTCCATGGGTCCCAACTCTCCAGGTTTAAGGGATTCTTCCTTCAGCTAAAACATGCATGGGTAACCCAGACTATCGTCCGCCGTGTGATTGGGAAACGTTTTCAAATGCATCTCAGTTTTCGAACCCTGGTACTCGGGTTCACCATTCCATAAGCTTTACTAACACTCTCCCCACTTGGAGAGTCAGTGCCTTTAACCTCCTGTTTGGCACAGTTTGCAATTTCTGCGCAAGATGAACAGGAATAGGGAGAAGCAATGAGAGACTAGATGTAGGTGTCTGCACGGGCAAATGGAACGCTCATTTTCCACCAGGAAGAGGAATTAACCAAAGGCTCAGCGTGCCCTGCCGGAAACAGATTAGGGCCTGAAGCAATCCTGCGGTTTTGCGGCCAGCTCAGAAGAAAGCGAGTTGAAGAAATGAGCTCAGGGGCACTGTAATTCACAAACATGCAGAGTTATGAATGACAGTTATCGTCCAAAAATGTATTGAAGTAAGTCTTCGAAGAGGACTTGAAAGCGGGGCAGAATTTCAGGAAAACGATTTCAGGGGGTAGACTGGAATTGTACTAAAAGCATAGGAAAAGAGGCAGAATGTCGACAATGATGCACTTGGCCAAAAAGGGCATATGCGTTTTTTCCTGAATATATTCAGGAAAAAACGCATACGCCCTTTTTGGCCAACCAAGCAAGCGTGTAATGGAAATCTGCACTACAATGAAGTCTCACTGCCCCCCGGTCAAAAGGGCCATCTGAAAAAAATGTAAAATCCAGAAAGTCAGGACAGGTCATGGAGAACAGGGAGCCTTGTCATGCTGATGGGCGGGATGTAAATTGCCAACAACCACTCTGGAGAAGTGTATGGTGTTTCCAGAAACACGTAGGAAACAAAGCAACACAGCCTATGGTACTTCCACTTATGGTCCTATAGCTTAGGGAAATTAAAATCAAAAACACACAGCCACCCCAGAGTTTGGGACGGCTCTGTTTACAAGAACCTCGTCTACGGTACAAGTAAAATATCCCAGAAAGCAAAAAATGGATAAAGAAGTTGTGGTACGCACGTACAATGGAATATCACTCAGCAATGAAATCTACGTCATCAGTCCCGTAGCGGCATAATGAGTGGATTCAGGTACGATGATTCTACGAGAAATAAGTCACACAGAAAAAGAAACATCATAAGATATCACTAATACACGGAATGTAAAGTTGGCTACACATGAACTGAATTACAAAACAGAACAGGGTCTCAAATTTAGAATACCAACTTATGCTTGCTTATGGGGAAAGGTGAGTTGGGGTGCTGCATAAAACCAGAGATTGAAATTAGCACAGATACCGTTCCATAAGCCAAATATATAATAGACAAGCACTACCCCTTGCTCAACGAAATGGACTCAACACCCCATATTCAACGCCTGGCAAGATACCTGACAAGTAAGAATCTTAAAACCCATGGATTTATATGTCTCCATAAGGAAATCAAACGTGTGTACAGCGGCCTAAACGCAGCTGTGAAAATCCGATAAATCCCATTATCAAAATAAATTTCAAAAACAAAACACAATGACAGTGAAATAGAGAGCAATTCTTAAATAATGCATTCAGGGCTTGTGATGCAACCTGGATTTACCACATCTACACCCAGAGCTGAGTGAGACATAAGGCTGTACACTTCAGCCTGATAGCATTGGTGAGGTTCGGTGAGCAAACGCAGACCCTTTGAAGTCATACTGCATGGTACCCATTCCATGGGTCCCAACTCTCCAGGTTTAAGGGATTCTTCCTTCAGCTAAAACATGCATGGGAAACCCAGAGTATGGTCAACCGTGTGATTGGGAAACGTTTTCAAATGCATCTCAGTTTTCGTACCCTGGTACTCGGGTTCACCATTCCAGACGCTTTACTAACACTCTCCCCACTTGGAGAGTCAGTGCATTTAACCTCCTGTTTGGCACACTTTGCAATTTCTGCGCAAGATTAACAGGAATAGGGAGAAGCAATGAGAGACTAGCTGTAGGTGTCTGCACGGGCAAATGTAACGCTCATTTCCCACCAGGAAGAGGAATTAACCAAAGGCTCAGCGTGCCCTGCCGGAAACAGATTAGCGCCTGAAGCAATCCTGCGGTTTTGCGGCCAGCTCACAAGAAAGCGAGTTGAAGAAAGGAGCTCAGGGGCACTGTAATCCACAAACCTGCAGAGTTATGAATGACAGCTATCGTCCAAAAATGTATAGAAGTAAGTCTTCGAAGAGGACTTGAAAGCGGGGCAGAATTTCAGGAAAACGATTTCAGGGGGTAGACTGGAATTGCACTTAAATCATAGGAAAAGAGGCAGAATGTCGACCATGATGCACTTGGCCAAAAAGGGCGTATGCGTTTCTTCCTGAATATATTCAGGAAAAAACGCATATGCACTTTTTGGCCAACCAACCAAGCGTGTAAAAGAAATCTGCGCTACAATGAAGTCTCACTGCCTCCCTGTCAAAAGGGGCATCTGAAAATATTGTAAAATCCAGAAAGGCAGAAGAGGTCATGGAGAACAGGGAGCCTTGTTATGCTGATGGGCGGGATGTAAATAGCCAACAGCCACTCTGGAGAAGTGTATGGTGTTTCCTGAAACACGTAGGAAACAAAGCAACACAGCCTATGGCACTTCCACTTATGGTCCTATAGCTTAGGGAAATTAAAATCAAAAACACACAGCCACCCCAAAGTTTGGGACGGCTCTGTTTACAAGAACCTCGTCTACGGTACAAGTTAAATATCCCAGAAAGCAAAAAATGGATAAAGAAGTTGTGGTACGCACGTACAATGGAATATCACTCAGCAATGAAATCTACGTCATCACGCCCGTAGCGGCATAATGAGTGGATTCAGGTACGATGATTCTACGAGAAATAAGTCACACAGGAAAAGAAACATCATAAGATATCACTAATACACGGAATGTAAAGTTGGCTACACATGAACTGAATTACAAAACAGAACAAGGTCTCAAATTTAGAAAATCAACTTATGCTTGCTTATGGGGAAAGGTGAGTTGGGGTGCTGCATAAAACCAGAGATTGAAATTAGCACAGATACCATTCCATAAGCCAAATATATAATAGACAAGACCTACTCCTTGCTCAACGAAATGGACTCAACACCGCATATTCAACGCCTGGCAAGATACTTGACAAGTAAGAATCTTAAAACCCATGGATTTATATGTCTCCATAAGGAAATCAAGCATGTGTACAGCGGCCTAAACGCAGCAGTGAACATCCGATAAATCCCATTATCAAAATAAATTTCAAAAAGAAAACACAATGACAGTGAAATAGATAGCAATTCTTAAATAATTCATTCAGGGCTTGTGATGCAACCTGGATTTACCACATCTACACCCAGAGCTGCGTGAGACATAAGGCTGGACACTTCGGGCTGATAGCATTGGTGAGGTTCGGTGAGCAAACGCAGACCCTTGGAAGTCATAATGCATGGTACCCATTCCATGGGTCCCAACTCTAAAGGTTTAAGGGATTCTTCCTTCAGCTAAAACATGCATGGGAAACCCAGACTATCGTCCGCCGTGTGATTGGGAAACGTTTTCAAATGCATCTCAGTTTTCGAACCCTGGTACTCGGGTTCACCATTCCAGAAGCTTTACTAACACTCTCCCCACTTGGAGAGTCAGTGCCTTTAACCTCCTGTTTGGCACAGTTTGCAATTTCTGCGCAAGATGAACAGGAATTGGGAGAACCAATGAGAGACTAGCTGTAGGTGTCTGCAAGGGCAAATGGAACGCTCATTTCCCACCAGGAAGAGGAATTAACCAAAGGCTCAGCATGCCCTGCCGGAAACATATTAGGGCCTGAAGCAATCCTGCGGTTTTGCGGCCAGCTCACAAGAAAGCGAGTTGAAGAAAGGAGCTCAGGGGCACTGTAATTCACAAACATGCAGAGTTATGAAATACAGACTGTCGTCCAAAAATGTATTGAAGTAAGTCGTCGAAGAGGACTTGAAAGCGGGGCAGAATTTCAGGAAAACGATTTCAGGGGGTAGACTGTAATTGCACTTAAAGCATAGGAAAAGAGGCAGAATGTTGACAATGATGCACTTGGCCAAAAAGGGCGTATGCGTTTTTTCCTGAATATATTCAGGAAAAAACGCATACGCCCTTTTAGGCCAACCAAGCAAGCGTGTAAAGGAAATCTGCACTACAATGAAGTCTCACTGCCCCCCGGTCAAAAGGGCCATCGGAAAAAAGTGTAAAATCCAGAAAGGCAGGACAGGTCATGGAGAACAGGGAGCCTTGTTATGTTGATGGGCGGATTTAAATTGCCAACAGCCACTCTGGAAAAGTGTATGGTGTTTCCTGAAACACGTAGGAAACAAAGCAACACAGCCTATGGCACTTCCACTTATGGTCCTATAGCTTAGGGAAATTTAAATCAAAAACACACAGCCACCGCAAAGTTTGGGATGGCTCTGTTTACAAGAACCTCATCTACGGTAGAAGTTAAATATCCGAGAAAGCATAAAATGGATAAAGAAGTTGTGTTCCGCACGTACAATGGAATATTACTCAGCAATGAAATCTACGTCATCAGGAACGTAGCGGCATAATGTGTGGATTCAGGTACGATGATTCTATGAGAAATAAGTCAGACAGAAAAAGAAACATCATAAGTTATAACTAATACTCAGAATGTAAACTTGGCTACCCATGAACTGAATTACAAAACAGAAATGGGTCTCAAATTTAGCAAACCAACTTATGCTTGCTTATGGGGAAAGGTCAGTTGGGATGCTGCATAAAACCAGAGATTGAAATTAGCACAGATACCGTTCCATAAGCCAAATATATAATAGACAAAACCTACTCCTTGCTCAACGAAATGGACTCAACACCCTATATTCAACGCCTGGGAAGATACCTGACAAGTAAGAATCTTAAAACCCATGCATTTATATGTCTCCATAAGGAAATCAAGCGTGTGTACAGTGGCCTAAAAGCAGCAGTGAAAATCCGATAAATCCCATTATCAAAATGAATTTCAAAAACAAAACACAATGAGAGTGAAATAGAGAGCAATGCTTAAATAATTCATTCAGGGCTTGTGATGCAACCTGGATTTACCACATCTACACCCAGAGCTGGATGAGACATAAGGCTGGACACTTCGGGCTGATAGCATTGGTGAGGTTCGGTGAGCAAACGCAGACCCTTTGAAGTCATACTGCATGGTACCCATTCCATGGGTCCCAACTCTCCAGGTTTAAGGGATTCTTCCTTCAGCTAAAACATGCATGGGAAACCCAGAGTATGGTCCACCGTGTGATTGGGAAACGTTTTCAAATGCATCTCAGTTTTCGTCCCCTGGTACTCGGGTTCAACATTTGAACGCTTTACTAACACTCTCCCCACTTGGAGAGTCAGTGCCATTAACCTCCTGTTTGGTACAGTTTGCAATTTCTGCGCAAGATGAACAGGAATAGGGAGAAGCAATGAGAGACTAGATGTAGGTGTCTGCACCGGTAAATGGACCGCTCATTTCCCACCAGGAAGAGGAATTAACCAAAGGCTCAGCGTGCCCGGCCGGAAACATATTAGGGCCTGAAGGAATCCTGCGGTTTTGCGGCCAGCTCACAAGAAAGCGAGTTGAAGAAAGGAGCTCAGGGGCACTGTAATTCACAAACCTGCAGAGTTATGAATGACAGCTATCGTCCAAAAATGTACTGAAGTAAGTCTTCAAAGAGGACTTGAAAGCGGGGCAGAATTTCAGGAAAACGATTTCAGGGGGTAGACTGGAATTGTACTAAAAGCATAGGAAAAGAGGCAGAATGTCGACAATGATGCACTTGGCCAAAAAGGGCGTATGCGTTTTTTCCTGAATATATTCAGGAAAAAACGCATACGCCCTTTTTGGCCAACCAAGCAAGCGTGTAATGGAAATCTGCTCTACAATGAAGTCTCACTGCCCCCCGGTCAAAAGGGCCATCTGAAAAAAATGTAAAATCCAGAAAGTCAGGACAGGTCATGGAGAACAGGGAGCCTTGTCATGCTGATGGGCGGGATGTAAATTGCCAACAACCACTCTGGAGAAGTGTATGGTGTTTCCAGAAACACGTAGGAAACAAAGCAACACAGCCTATGGCACTTCCACTTATGGTCCTATAGCTTAGGGAAATTAAAATCAAAAACACACAGCCACCCCAGAGTTTGGGATGGCTCTGTTTACAAGAACCTCGTCTACGGTACAAGTAAAATATCCCAGAAAGCAAAAAATGGATAAAGAAGTTGTGGTACGCACGTACAATGGAATATCACTCAGCAATGAAATCTACGTCATCAGTCCCGTAGCGGCATAATGAGTGGATTCAGGTACGATGATTCTACGAGAAATAAGTCACACAGAAAAAGAAACATCATAAGATATCACTAATACACGGAATGTAAAGTTGGCTACACATGAACTGAATTACAAAACAGAACAGGGTCTCAAATTGAAAAACCAACTTATGCTTGCTTATGGGGAAAGGTGAGTTGGGGTGCTGCATAAAACCAGAGATTGAAATTAGCACAGATACCGTTCCATAAGCCAAATATATAATAGACAAGCACTACCCCTTGCTCAACGAAATGGACTCAACACCCCATATTCAACGCCTGGCAAGATACCTCACAAGTAAGAATCCTAAAACCCATGGATTTATATGTCTCCATAAGGAAATCAAGCGTGTGTACAGCGGCCTAAACGCAGCAGTGAAAATCCGATAAATCCCATTATCAAAATAAATTTCAAAAACAAAACACAATGACAGTGAAATAGAGAGCAATTCTTAAATAATTCATTCAGGGCTTGTGATGCAACCTGGATTTACCACATCTACACCCAGAGCTGGGTGAGACATAAGGCTGGACACTTCGGGCTGATAGCATTGGTGAGGTTCGGTGAGCAAACGCAGACCCTTTGAAGTCATACTGCATGGTACCCATTCCATGGGTCCCAAATTTCCACGTTTAAGGGATTCTTCCTTCAGCTAAAACATGCATGGGAACCCCATAGTATGGTCCACCGTGTGATTGGGAAACGTTTTCAAATGCATCTCAGTTTCCGTCCCCTGGTACTCGGGTTCACCATTCCAGACGCTTTACTAACACACTCCCCACTTGGAGAGTCAGTGCATTTAACCTCCTGTTTGGCACACTTTGCAATTTCTGCGCAAGATGAACAGGAATAGGGAGAAGCAATGAGAGACTAGCTGTAGGTGTTTGCAAGGGCCAATTGAACGCTCATTTCCCACCAGGAAGAGGAATTATCCAAAGGCTCAGCGTGCCCTGCCGGAAAGAGATTAGGACCTGAAGCAATCCTGCGGTTTTGCAGCCAGGTCACAAGAAAGCGAGTTGAAGAAAGGAGCTCAGGGGCACTGTAATTCACAAACCTGCAGAGTTATGAATGACAGCTATCGTCCAAAAATGTATAGAAGTAAGTCTTCGAAGAGGACTTGAAAGCGCGGCAGAATTTCAGGAAAACGATTTCAGGGGGTAGACTGGAATTGCACTTAAAGCATAGGAAAAGAGGCAGAATGTTGACAATGATGCACTTGGCCTAAAAGGGAGTATGCGTTTTTTCCTGAATATATTCAGGAAAAAACGCATACGCCCTTTTTGGCCAACCAAGCAAGTGTGTAATGGAAATCTGCACTACAATGAAGTCTCACTGCCCCCCGGTCAAAAGGGCCATCGGAAAAAAGTGTAAAATCCAGAAAAGCAGGACAGGTCATGGAGAACAGGGAGCCTTGTTATGCTGATGGGCGGATTTAAATTGCCAACAGCCACTCTGGAAAAGTGTATGGTGTTTCCTGAAACACGTAGGAAACAAAGCAACACAGCCTATGGCACTTCCACTTATGGTCCTATAGCTTAGGGAAATTAAAATCAAAAACACACAGCCACCCCAAAGTTTGGGATGGCTCTGTTTACAAGAACCTCATCTACGGTAGAAGTTAAATATCCGAGAAAGCATAAAATGGATAAAGAAGTTGTGGTACGCACGTACAATGGAATATCACTCAGCAATGAAATCTATGTCATCAGGAACGTAGCGGCATAATGTGTGGATTCAGGTACGATGATTCTATGAGAAATAAGTCAGACAGAAAAAGAAACATCATAAGTTATAACTAATACTCAGAATGTAAACTTGGCTACCCATGAACTGAATTACAAAACAGAAATGGGTCTCAAATTTAGCAAACCAACTTATGCTTGCTTATGGGGAAAGGTCAGTTGGGATGCTGCATAAAACCAGAGATTGAAATTAGCACAGATACCGTTCCATAAGCCAAATATATAATAGACAAAACCTACTCCTTGCTCAACGAAATGGACTCAACACCCTATATTCAACGCCTGGGAAGATACCTGACAAGTAAGAATCTTAAAACCCATGCATTTATATGTCTCCATAAGGAAATCAAGCGTGTGTACAGTGGCCTAAAAGCAGCAGTGAAAATCCGATAAATCCCATTATCAAAATGAATTTCAAAAACAAAACACAATGAGAGTGAAATAGAGAGCAATGCTTAAATAATTCATTCAGGGCTTGTGATGCAACCTGGATTTACCACATCTACACCCAGAGCTGGATGAGACATAAGGCTGGACACTTCGGGCTGATAGCATTGGTGAGGTTCGGTGAGCAAACGCAGACCCTTTGAAGTCATACTGCATGGTACCCATTCCATGGGTCCCAACTCTCCAGGTTTAAGGGATTCTTCCTTCAGCTAAAACATGCATGGGAAACCCAGAGTATGGTCCACCGTGTGATTGGGAAACGTTTTCAAATGCATCTCAGTTTTCGTCCCCTGGTACTCGGGTTCAACATTTGAACGCTTTACTAACACTCTCCCCACTTGGAGAGTCAGTGCCATTAACCTCCTGTTTGGTACAGTTTGCAATTTCTGCGCAAGATGAACAGGAATAGGGAGAAGCAATGAGAGACTAGATGTAGGTGTCTGCACGGGTAAATGGACCGCTCATTTCCCACCAGGAAGAGGAATTAACCAAAGGCTCAGCGTGCCCGGCCGGAAACATATTAGGGCCTGAAGGAATCCTGCGGTTTTGCGGCCAGCTCACAAGAAAGCGAGTTGAAGAAAGGAGCTCAGGGGCACTGTAATTCACAAACCTGCAGAGTTATGAATGACAGCTATCGTCCAAAAATGTACTGAAGTAAGTCTTCAAAGAGGACTTGAAAGCGGGGCAGAATTTCAGGAAAACGATTTCAGGGGGTAGACTGGAATTGTACTAAAAGCATAGGAAAAGAGGCAGAATGTCGACAATGATGCACTTGGCCAAAAAGGGCGTATGCGTTTTTTCCTGAATATATTCAGGAAAAAACGCATACGCCCTTTTTGGCCAACCAAGCAAGCGTGTAATGGAAATCTGCTCTACAATGAAGTCTCACTGCCCCCCGGTCAAAAGGGCCATCTGAAAAAAATGTAAAATCCAGAAAGTCAGGACAGGTCATGGAGAACAGGGAGCCTTGTCATGCTGATGGGCGGGATGTAAATTGCCAACAACCACTCTGGAGAAGTGTATGGTGTTTCCAGAAACACGTAGGAAACAAAGCAACACAGCCTATGGCACTTCCACTTATGGTCCTATAGCTTAGGGAAATTAAAATCAAAAACACACAGCCACCCCAGAGTTTGGGATGGCTCTGTTTACAAGAACCTCGTCTACGGTACAAGTAAAATATCCCAGAAAGCAAAAAATGGATAAAGAAGTTGTGGTACGCACGTACAATGGAATATCACTCAGCAATGAAATCTACGTCATCAGTCCCGTAGCGGCATAATGAGTGGATTCAGGTACGATGATTCTACGAGAAATAAGTCACACAGAAAAAGAAACATCATAAGATATCACTAATACACGGAATGTAAAGTTGGCTACACATGAACTGAATTACAAAACAGAACAGGGTCTCAAATTGAAAAACCAACTTATGCTTGCTTATGGGGAAAGGTGAGTTGGGGTGCTGCATAAAACCAGAGATTGAAATTAGCACAGATACCGTTCCATAAGCCAAATATATAATAGACAAGCACTACCCCTTGCTCAACGAAATGGACTCAACACCCCATATTCAACGCCTGGCAAGATACCTCACAAGTAAGAATCCTAAAACCCATGGATTTATATGTCTCCATAAGGAAATCAAGCGTGTGTACAGCGGCCTAAACGCAGCAGTGAAAATCCGATAAATCCCATTATCAAAATAAATTTCAAAAACAAAACACAATGACAGTGAAATAGAGAGCAATTCTTAAATAATTCATTCAGGGCTTGTGATGCAACCTGGATTTACCACATCTACACCCAGAGCTGGGTGAGACATAAGGCTGGACACTTCGGGCTGATAGCATTGGTGAGGTTCGGTGAGCAAACGCAGACCCTTTGAAGTCATACTGCATGGTACCCATTCCATGGGTCCCAAATTTCCACGTTTAAGGGATTCTTCCTTCAGCTAAAACATGCATGGGAACCCCATAGTATGGTCCACCGTGTGATTGGGAAACGTTTTCAAATGCATCTCAGTTTCCGTCCCCTGGTACTCGGGTTCACCATTCCAGACGCTTTACTAACACACTCCCCACTTGGAGAGTCAGTGCATTTAACCTCCTGTTTGGCACACTTTGCAATTTCTGCGCAAGATGAACAGGAATAGGGAGAAGCAATGAGAGACTAGCTGTAGGTGTTTGCAAGGGCCAATTGAACGCTCATTTCCCACCAGGAAGAGGAATTATCCAAAGGCTCAGCGTGCCCTGCCGGAAAGAGATTAGGACCTGAAGCAATCCTGCGGTTTTGCAGCCAGGTCACAAGAAAGCGAGTTGAAGAAAGGAGCTCAGGGGCACTGTAATTCACAAACCTGCAGAGTTATGAATGACAGCTATCGTCCAAAAATGTATAGAAGTAAGTCTTCGAAGAGGACTTGAAAGCGCGGCAGAATTTCAGGAAAACGATTTCTGGGGGTAGACTGGAATTGCACTTAAAGCATAGGAAAAGAGGCAGAATGTTGACAATGATGCACTTGGCCTAAAAGGGAGTATGCGTTTTTTCCTGAATATATTCAGGAAAAAACGCATACGCCCTTTTTGGCCAACCAAGCAAGTGTGTAATGGAAATCTGCACTACAATGAAGTCTCACTGCCCCCCGGTCAAAAGGGCCATCGGAAAAAAGTGTAAAATCCAGAAAGGCAGGACAGGTCATGGAGAACAGGGAGCCTTGTTATGCTGATGGGCGGATTTAAATTGCCAACAGCCACTCTGGAAAAGTGTATGGTGTTTCCTGAAACACGTAGGAAACAAAGCAACACAGCCTATGGCACTTCCACTTATGGTCCTATAGCTTAGGGAAATTAAAATCAAAAACACACAGCCACCCCAAAGTTTGGGATGGCTCTGTTTACAAGAACCTCATCTACGGTAGAAGTTAAATATCCGAGAAAGCATAAAATGGATAAAGAAGTTGTGGTACGCACGTACAATGGAATATCACTCAGCAATGAAATCTATGTCATCAGGAACGTAGCGGCATAATGTGTGGATTCAGGTACGATGATTCTATGAGAAATAAGTCAGACAGAAAAAGAAACATCATAAGTTATAACTAATACTCAGAATGTAAACTTGGCTACCCATGAACTGAATTACAAAACAGAAATGGGTCTCAAATTTAGCAAACCAACTTATGCTTGCTTATGGGGAAAGGTCAGTTGGGATGCTGCATAAAACCAGAGATTGAAATTAGCACAGATACCGTTCCATAAGCCAAATATATAATAGACAAAACCTACTCCTTGCTCAACGAAATGGACTCAACACCCTATATTCAACGCCTGGGAAGATACCTGACAAGTAAGAATCTTAAAACCCATGCATTTATATGTCTCCATAAGGAAATCAAGCGTGTGTACAGTGGCCTAAAAGCAGCAGTGAAAATCCGATAAATCCCATTATCAAAATGAATTTCAAAAACAAAACACAATGAGAGTGAAATAGAGAGCAATGCTTAAATAATTCATTCAGGGCTTGTGATGCAACCTGGATTTACCACATCTACACCCAGAGCTGGATGAGACATAAGGCTGGACACTTCGGGCTGATAGCATTGGTGAGGTTCGGTGAGCAAACGCAGACCCTTTGAAGTCATACTGCATGGTACCCATTCCATGGGTCCCAACTCTCCAGGTTTAAGGGATTCTTCCTTCAGCTAAAACATGCATGGGAAACCCAGAGTATGGTCCACCGTGTGATTGGGAAACGTTTTCAAATGCATCTCAGTTTTCGTCCCCTGGTACTCGGGTTCAACATTTGAACGCTTTACTAACACTCTCCCCACTTGGAGAGTCAGTGCCATTAACCTCCTGTTTGGTACAGTTTGCAATTTCTGCGCAAGATGAACAGGAATAGGGAGAAGCAATGAGAGACTAGATGTAGGTGTCTGCACGGGTAAATGGACCGCTCATTTCCCACCAGGAAGAGGAATTAACCAAAGGCTCAGCGTGCCCGGCCGGAAACATATTAGGGCCTGAAGGAATCCTGCGGTTTTGCGGCCAGCTCACAAGAAAGCGAGTTGAAGAAAGGAGCTCAGGGGCACTGTAATTCACAAACCTGCAGAGTTATGAATGACAGCTATCGTCCAAAAATGTACTGAAGTAAGTCTTCAAAGAGGACTTGAAAGCGGGGCAGAATTTCAGGAAAACGATTTCAGGGGGTAGACTGGAATTGTACTAAAAGCATAGGAAAAGAGGCAGAATGTCGACAATGATGCACTTGGCCAAAAAGGGCGTATGCGTTTTTTCCTGAATATATTCAGGAAAAAGCGCATACGCACTTTTTGGCCAACCAAGCAAGCGTGTAATGGAAATCTGCTCTACAATGAAGTCTCACTGCCCCCCGGTCAAAAGGGCCATCTGAAAAAAATGTAAAATCCAGAAAGTCAGGACAGGTCATGGAGAACAGGGAGCCTTGTCATGCTGATGGGCGGGATGTAAATTGGCAACAACCACTCTGGAGAAGTGTATGGTGTTTCCAGAAACACGTAGGAAACAAAGCAACACAGCCTATGGCACTTCCACTTATGGTCCTATAGCTTAGGGAAATTAAAATCAAAAACACACAGCCACCCCAGAGTTTGGGATGGCTCTGTTTACAAGAACCTCGTCTACGGTACAAGTAAAATATCCCAGAAAGCAAAAAATGGATAAAGAAGTTGTGGTACGCACGTACAATGGAATATCACTCAGCAATGAAATCTACGTCATCAGTCCCGTAGCGGCATAATGAGTGGATTCAGGTACGATGATTCTACGAGAAATAAGTCACACAGAAAAAGAAACATCATAAGATATCACTAATACACGGAATGTAAAGTTGGCTACACATGAACTGAATTACAAAACAGAACAGGGTCTCAAATTGAAAAACCAACTTATGCTTGCTTATGGGGAAAGGTGAGTTGGGGTGCTGCATAAAACCAGAGATTGAAATTAGCACAGATACCGTTCCATAAGCCAAATATATAATAGACAAGCACTACCCCTTGCTCAACGAAATGGACTCAACACCCCATATTCAACGCCTGGCAAGATACCTCACAAGTAAGAATCCTAAAACCCATGGATTTATATGTCTCCATAAGGAAATCAAGCGTGTGTACAGCGGCCTAAACGCAGCAGTGAAAATCCGATAAATCCCATTATCAAAATAAATTTCAAAAACAAAACACAATGACAGTGAAATAGAGAGCAATTCTTAAATAATTCATTCAGGGCTTGTGATGCAACCTGGATTTACCACATCTACACCCAGAGCTGGGTGAGACATAAGGCTGGACACTTCGGGCTGATAGCATTGGTGAGGTTCGGTGAGCAAACGCAGACCCTTTGAAGTCATACTGCATGGTACCCATTCCATGGGTCCCAAATTTCCACGTTTAAGGGATTCTTCCTTCAGCTAAAACATGCATGGGAACCCCATAGTATGGTCCACCGTGTGATTGGGAAACGTTTTCAAATGCATCTCAGTTTCCGTCCCCTGGTACTCGGGTTCACCATTCCAGACGCTTTACTAACACACTCCCCACTTGGAGAGTCAGTGCATTTAACCTCCTGTTTGGCACACTTTGCAATTTCTGCGCAAGATGAACAGGAATAGGGAGAAGCAATGAGAGACTAGCTGTAGGTGTTTGCAAGGGCAAATGGAACGCTCATTTCCCACCAGGAAGAGGAATTATCCAAAGGCTCAGCGTGCCCTGCCGGAAAGAGATTAGGACCTGAAGCAATCCTGCGGTTTTGCAGCCAGGTCACAAGAAAGCGAGTTGAAGAAAGGAGCTCAGGGGCACTGTAATTCACAAACCTGCAGAGTTATGAATGACAGCTATCGTCCAAAAATGTATAGAAGTAAGTCTTCGAAGAGGACTTGAAAGCGCGGCAGAATTTCAGGAAAACGATTTCAGGGGGTAGACTGGAATTGCACTTAAAGCATAGGAAAAGAGGCAGAATGTTGACAATGATGCACTTGGCCTAAAAGGGAGTATGCGTTTTTTCCTGAATATATTCAGGAAAAAACGCATACGCCCTTTTTGGCCAACCAAGCAAGTGTGTAATGGAAATCTGCACTACAATGAAGTCTCACTGCCCCCCGGTCAAAAGGGCCATCGGAAAAAAGTGTAAAATCCAGAAAGGCAGGACAGGTCATGGAGAACAGGGAGCCTTGTTATGTTGATGGGCGGATTTAAATTGCCAACAGCCACTCTGGAAAAGTGTATGGTGTTTCCTGAAACACGTAGGAAACAAAGCAACACAGCCTATGGCACTTCCACTTATGGTCCTATAGCTTAGGGAAGTTAAAATCAAAAACACACAGCCACCCCAAAGTTTGGGATGGCTCTGTTTACAAGAACCTCATCTACGGTAGAAGTTAAATATCCGAGAAAGCATAAAATGGATAAAGAAGTTGTGGTACGCACGTACAATGGAATATCACTCAGCAATGAAATCTATGTCATCAGGAACGTAGCGGCATAATGTGTGGATTCAGGTACGATGATTCTATGAGAAATAATTCAGACAGAAAAAGAATCATCATAAGTTATCACTAATACATGGAATGTAAACTTGGCTACCCATGAACTGAATTACAAAACAGAAAAGGGTCTGAAATTTAGCAAACCAACTTATGCTTGCTTATGGGGAAAGGTCAGTTGGGATGCTGCATAAAACCAGAGATTGAAATTAGCACAGATACCGTTCCATAAGCCAAATATATAATAGACAAAACCTACTCCTTGCTCAACGAAATGGACTCAACACCCTATATTCAACGCCTGGGAAGATACCTGACAAGTAAGAATCTTAAAACCCATGCATTTATATGTCTCCATAAGGAAATCAAGCGTGTGTACAGTGGCCTAAAAGCAGCAGTGAAAATCCGATAAATCCCATTATCAAAATGAATTTCAAAAACAAAACACAATGAGAGTGAAATAGAGAGCAATGCCTAAATAATTCATTCAGGGCTTGTGATGCAACCTGGATTTACCACATCTACACCCAGAGCTGGATGAGACATAAGGCTGGACACTTCGGGCTGATAGCATTGGTGAGGTTCGGTGAGCAAACGCAGACCCTTTGAAGTCATACTGCATGGTACCCATTCCAAGGGTCCCAACTCTCCAGGTTTAAGGGATTCTTCCTTCAGCTAAAACATGCATGGGAAACCCAGAGTATGGTCCACCGTGTGATTGGGAAACGTTTTCAAATGCATCTCAGTTTTCGTCCCCTGGTACTCGGGTTCAACATTTGAACGCTTTACTAACACTCTCCCCACTTGGAGAGTCAGTGCCATTAACCTCCTGTTTGGCACAGTTTGCAATTTCTGCGCAAGATGAACAGAAATAGGGAGAAGCAATGAGAGACTAGATGTAGGTGTCTGCACGGGCAAATGGAACGCTCATTTTCCACCAGGAAGAGGAATTAACCAAAGGCTCAGCGTGCCCTGCCGGAAACATATTAGGGCCTGAAGCAATCCTGCGGTTTTGCGGCCAGCTCAGAAGAAAGCGAGTTGAAGAAATGAGCTCAGGGGCACTGTAATTCACAAACATGCAGAGTTATGAATGACAGTTATCGTCCAAAAATGTATTGAAGTAAGTCTTCGAAGAGGACTTGAAAGCGGGGCAGAATTTCAGGAAAACGATTTCAGGGGGTAGACTGGAATTGTACTAAAAGCATAGGAAAAGAGGCAGAATGTCGACAATGATGCACTTGGCCAAAAAGGGCGTATGCGTTTTTTCCTGAATATATTCAGGAAAAAACGCATACGCCCTTTTTGGCCAACCAAGCAAGCGTGTAATGGAAATCTGCTCTACAATGAAGTCTCACTGCCCCCCGGTCAAAAGGGCCATCTGA
Organism: Delphinapterus leucas; assembly: GCF_059928025.1. Lineage (NCBI taxonomy): Eukaryota > Metazoa > Chordata > Mammalia > Artiodactyla > Monodontidae > Delphinapterus > Delphinapterus leucas. The sequence continues at coordinate 5,443,100 of NW_028322250.1, forward strand.
AAAAAATGTAAAATCCAGAAAGTCAGGACAGGTCATGGAGA